>NC_079162.1:23508730-24782989 GCF_947563725.1 Argiope bruennichi | reverse complement strand
ATTTTTATATAATAAACAGATTTTTTTATTCTTTTTATGTAAATTTTTATTAATAATCTGTCATTTAGTTGGAGCTTAAATATCAGAACATATAAAAGAGATTATATATATATAAAGTTGTTATTTCTCTTTTATATGAAGTTACATATATTAGATTTTTGATTGAAATTCTGTTTAATATTTTAGACCTTTGAATTGCTGTGGCTAGTAATAGTTAGAATTTTATTAGAAAGTGTATATAAAAAAGACGAGATATTTTGAATTAAAATTTTCAGTATTGCACGGCTCACTTATATATATTAAATGCAGCATTTCTTTACTGCTTGTCAGTAAGCCTGTGTAATCTTTTCATTATAATATTTTTTTGATTAAAATTCTTTTAATCGAATCCAAATGTTGCTTTTTAATAAAGAGTTTCAGAATATTTTTAATCGTTTCTCTAGGTTTAAATGCATGCTCAAATTTTTTTTCTTTACCGTTTTATGAAGTAAAATTAATCAAAATTTTGATAAAATAAACGAATGATTTTTAGCCTTTTCAGGACAACTGGATCGCAAGTTATCCATATGGTACAACTCAATTTACTTTGCATTCATTAATAGGGCATGAATAATAGCAGGGATTCTGAATTTTAGAAAGAAAGTAAAAGAAAATCTCTTTAATCGAATGGCTATTAAAAACCCTTTTTGTTATTAAAAGACTTAATTTTCAAACGTAAGAATTGCTTTTGGTCTTAAATGTATTTTAAAAAATTTTATAAAATGAAAATGTATTCTTCTTTACTCTAGGATTTATGCTCCTAAATGTGCTATGTGTGGGAAAGCCATAACGCCTGTAGAGGTAATTTTCTTATGTTAATGAATACTTTACTTGTAATACCCATTTTAAAACATTTTTTTTCTGTAAATTGCTTTTAAGTTTCTTTGAAAATCTAGAATCTTTATTGATTCTATACAGTTGTTTAATGCAGTTTTTTGCATTTGTTTTGTACAGTTGTTAATCATCTAAGATAAATTATTTTTGAAGGTTTGGAGGAAATGTCTCACAAATTATATGCACCGTGAAATATCGATGAATTTTATAATATTATTCCTCATGAGTTGTGTGTATGAATTTATAAAAATAATATTTACCGAAATATATTAATTGTACCAAATTTACCGTAATATTTGCAGACTTTAATTGCAGTATTTATTTGTATTTATATGTTGTCAATTGATATATAACTCAATATAATGTAAATGTAGTTACAATCCCCATATGTAGAAAAAGGTGGAGAATTTATCTTTTTTAAAATTAAATTTTAAATGTAACATGCCATTTTTTTTCAACAACATAATTTAATATATATTGAATTTGAATATTTTATTTTACAAAGAAAAATTAATTAAGAAATTAACATTTTACAAAATCTTGATTCGAGCTTTTTTTGTATTATTATAAAAAATAAATGATGTGTAATTTAAAATAATTATTAGCTAAACACTCTGTTTTCTTATTAATTTTTTAAATAGCCTTTCTTCCTTTTGTTTTCAGGGTACAGATGAAACTGTTAGAGTTGTGTCTATGGATAAAGACTTTCATGTCGATTGTTACATTTGTGAAGTAAGAAATTTGTATTTATTTTTAATGTTTCTAAGAAGTTAATTTTGAAAGTTTTGTGATTTTTCAAAGGTTTTTTACCCCACTTTTTTCAAATCTTTCACACAAACTAAAAAAATTGGCATTATTCTGTCTTTATTTTTGCCCTTTCTTAACTAAATCTGAAAAATGCGCATTGCTAACAGTCCGTTTTTATCATATTATGACAATTTTTTTCGAAGTATCGCAACCTCTGCGCCAAGTACACAGTTAGGTTCTTGCCTGTGCCTTTTTGCCTTTTTAATTATTTATTATTCTATCACTAATATTTTACTAACACAGGAAAGCTTTGGTTAAACATATATCAACATTAAGTATGTAGGTAATAATTCCAGATCTATTATAAATTGGTCATTTACTGAATCCGTACCTACTCTGCCATGATTTTATTCAGACTGACTGAATTCTTCATCAGATAGGGAAAATGAGCTCTAGGCTTTCCCTTTCTAGAAATTACTGTGGCTTTAAGACGCCACATCCTCCCATTGTAATGAATAAATTCATCAAAACAAACATTGTAATACATAAAATCAAAGTAACGGATACAAATTTAAGCACAAAACAATGAACTACCAAAACAGCAAGATACAATTTACATCACAATGATAGCATCAATCATTATGTCAATTTTTAAGAAATTAAATGTGTAACTTATTCATTTGATACAATTTTAATCTGTGCATTTTATATCTGTGGCAATTTTTATTATTGCTAATCTTCCTTACTGTCTCGTCCTTTTTGTACATCAATATTTCTTTCGAATTTCCATAGTTACGCAAGGAAGTATTTTATCACTTATGAAAACTATATGTTAAATTCAGTTTTGCATTTTTATGAAAATTTACCCCCTTTAACTGAAGAAGTTGCTTTTTCTATCTTTTCCAAAACATTTCATTTATCTTTCCAGACTTTTTTTACTCTTCACCGATACAGAAACCTGTTAATTCATTTCTCCCGTTAAATGATTCAAAATTTTTGTTGCTTGACCAATTCAGTAAGACAGCTAAACTTCCAGTTAAAAAGTTAGCTGGATTGAGAAGTAATGTTTCATTTGGTTCCTTATAAGCATATGCATTATAGAGTTCCTTATGTTAATGGCCGTAAATTTATTATGGTTCCAATTTCTGCTAAAATACTTTGCAATTTTTAAAGGGAATCTAATGGTTTTTCTAAAATCTTCCTCACAACAACTTTTGTCATTTGAACCAAAACTTCCCACTTTGTAGTACATTCAACAATATACTGCTACTTTAAACCCTTTTTTACAAAAATAATTTTGCACTTCAGGTTCCTTAATGCTATTTATTATGCAATCTTTTGAATGCAATGTCAGATAGTTTAAATATCAATATATTGACAGAGCTCACAATCCTTCAGACTTCTCTTCTTGAAATGAAGCATTTGATGGCTGACAGAAAATGTTTTGTACTTAAGCTAGATACATTTCAGGGTGCATTGCACAAGTAAATAAAGCAATGTAAAGTTCATTGTGATCTTTTGGATATAAAGAACTGTGAAATGTGTTTGAGCAACCTGAAAGAGAAGGTACCATTATTAATTCTGTGTGTAAATAGAGAAGTTACTATTTCGTTTCCTGATTGTATCTTACTTAGGCTCTTATTCAAGTAACTTTTTACAACTTATCTCCCTTTGGAGTCAGGGATATCTGCCAATTTCCTTTTGAAAGAGCTCATACGGTTATATACATTGCAACTGCTGCTGTTTCTACTCTATCTTCCAAATTTTGTGGAAGATGGTACATTGTGCGAATGATTTTATTTAATCATGATAGTCTATACAAGTTCGAATTTTACGCGGGAATAATTGGACTCGCGTAATCCGATTTATCAACTTCAATAATTTAATACTTTTCAAGTTCAATATTTGTTGGATCTCTCACTTGTCTCTGAGGAGCTCGGCAAGGGCTTATCTGTGGGTTGTTCACAAACTAGTTCGATATATGCTTAACAATACTTTTTTTTAAACCAAGTATGTAAAAACGTTTCTAATAGCTGCTACAATTCGATTTCTTCGCTGTATAGTTTTCTTTCAAGATTACTATCACTGACTATATACCTTAAAATTGTATACATTAGGACTTGATCTAATATAAGGATAATCTATATCACTATCTGTCTTATGGTTTTTCTTGGAAATAACAGAAAACAAATTTACATATTAACTTCTTTTATGATAAGGCTTTAGCGTGTTATTGTGATATACTTGAAGTTTTTCTTTCTTCCTCAGTAGTCATACGACATAATTAATGTTGGAGATTTTTTCAATCGTACCATTGAACTGAGAGTTTATTTGGTCCAGAAGTTAAAAGCGCTAAAACTATCTTTTCTTCAAGAAATTCACTCTTAATTACATTTCTGTTGTAAAACACTCTTAATTACATTGATTAACGTAAACACATGTTCGGTGGCTGGACTAGATTTAGTTCCAGCATGAGTCTTTCAGAGCAGCGTCTCAGGAGTTCTTAATTGTTTCCCATGTACCGGTTCTACTAGTGAGAATCCGGTACGTTCATGAATCATTTTTTTAAGAGCAAAAAAAAAAAAAAAAAAAAAAAAAAGATTGTGGTAAATATCTTTCCCAAACAATTTCAAGTCATTTAATTTGCAAAATACGTTTATTTGTCCGGTGACATCTTTCGACTGGGTAAACTAAGAAATTGACGCACAGAACCATGGCGCATTTTTATTCTGAAACTTTCAAATAATTAATAAGTTTAATTATTTTCAAATGATGTTCCTTGATCATTTCCACCTAAAATGTTCAATTATGCATAACCGAAAGAAAAGTTGAATCGATGACATGTGCAGCTTTTGGGTGTTTTGAAGATAAATAGATGGAAGTTAAGATATATCGTTTCACATTTCAGGTTGTAGGAAGTGTTCTAACAGCATCGATGTTCAATTTGGGGGAAAAAAAAATCTTAGATAACTGATAAAAAGTTTTAATGCAACTTTCTTTTTTCATTACGCTTTCCAGCCTTTTGACAACAATCACAGAATCGCACATAATTTTCGACGTCTTTGTAACACTTAAAACTAAAAGAATTGTCGCCTGAAACTGTCCTTCGTCTTTGTAACTCCAAGGTGTCCAAGAATATTTTCATGATATAAGGGCATAATTTTGGCTCTGAATCCTTTGATACGTCTATCAGTCTCTGGCCATCTCTAGCATGGTCTTCATGCTTCTTTAACAACAAGTTTTTGATTCCTCTTATCGTTTTTATGATTGAATTTTGAATGTTCAAACAAAAACTTTAATTTTGGATCTACAGTTTGCGAGTTCGTAAGCTCATTGATAGGGGGAATTCTCAATCATTTACATAAAGTGTGAGAAACTGAAATTCATCATCTTCAGCACTAAGCCCAGAAATAGATCCCTGAATTCCAATTTATTGAAAAATATCTTCTCCATCAGCAAAAGTGGCATCCAGAGATAGTCTAAAATCTTCTATAATGTTATTTTCTCTTTCATCACTGCTTTCTCTAATTTGATTTCTTAAACCCTGGGCGTTTAACCTTTACTGCATATAAATTGTTTTCGAATAGCAAGAAAACGGCAGCATGATTTACCATAATATAGCTTTTATCAAGTTCACTGCGAACAACAACTGCTTTCGCTCTTACCTTTCCACTTTTGAGAAGTATTTTTGCTTGAGCTAATGATAAGCTTGCAGAGCCTTCATCAAGTGGTTGTTGGACCCAAATATTTTCACCAGTAAATTAATATATTTTAATTTCAAATGGCATCGATATTGACATTTGTATCTTAAAATATTTGATGGCCTTTCATTTCTGCTACAGTTGTATAAGGAACTAAATTTTCTTCATATCTTTTGACAATTCTGTTAATATACGAGGCATTCTTAATATTCTTCAATTTTGGACATTGAGGTCTCAAATGACGTTTGTCAAGAGCGTCATTATTTTTACCTTGAGATGAATCATGATATCTGACTTTTCTTCAGATCTTGAGGTAGCATTGAATTTTCTCTTTTTCTCATGAAAATCTCCTGAATTGGGTTTCCTCTTTTCTGGATTTCCACCAGAGTTATTATTCACATCCAGGAAATTAGCTAATTCCGTCGGATACATCGATTTTTCCCATAGAATGTTCACGAATCTCATATGAATACGTTTCTTCATTTCATCAGTAATTATGAGCTTTTTTAACTTCCAAAAATCAGTAGCTTCAATACCCGAGATCCATTCTGCAGAAAAATTCGTAATTTCGAATGCAAAATTTCTCCACGACCTTTGAAGTAATTTCTAGTGTTGGACAAACTTGTCTAAATGTCTCAGAACTTAATTTAAATGTTCTCAGTTAAATGTGATCGTACTCTTGAAACTTCTCAGATTCTCTAGATATAAGCTGCGCAATATCTGACTGCAGAAAATACATAAGAAGAGAAACCCAGTCTTATTTATCCATTTTAAATTTATTGATCTGATATCAAAAATAATATGATGAAAGCTTATCTTATCTTCTTCTAGATCAACTTCGATAATATTTTCTGCAGTTCTTGGTGATACTTTTGATGACTTGAGTTAGAAATTTCAGCTGAGTTATCAAGAGTATTTTTGTGCTTTTCTAATTAAATTAACATTTTTTCTGTTCCTTCATCTTAGACTGTCTTTCCTTTTCTCACTCATTATCCAGTTCTTTTCTTTGCTTCATAACAGTTTCAACATGGTATTTAACATATTCCTCATCACAATCTTCTATCATGATATCTTTTGATTCTCTACATCTCTTTAACTAACTTCTCTACTCTCTTTTAACTCATCGCTAATATCCAAGTGTAAATCGTTACCCAAATTCACTATTTAGTTTTTCTTAATTTGCCTAAAAACAATATATTTGTTATTCAACTCGAATTTAAATATAGTAATCAACAATAAAAGATAGCAAATAAATGCTTTTTATAGCTGTAGATTTGAATAGAGTTCCAAATACTATGTGAACAAATATATATATATATATATATATATATATATAAAATTTGTAATTATAATTACTATAGCAAAAATTTAGATAAAATAAATAAAACAGATTGTTACTGTAACAAGGAAAAATATAAAGATTTTATAGATATTGATAAAGGTCATATTATTACAGGTAATTTAAAAATTATTGAATCCAACTCTTTAAGAGATTTGATGGGAAGAGGAACAAAATTTAGATTCAGAGAAAAAATAAACCATAACAAAATTTTGATTTCTATTGGTAATGATTTGGATGTTTTTATTGCCAAATTATCTAGAAAATACCATTGGCCTGCGGAAGGTTTCGGGGAATGGAAAGTGAGAATTTTAAAGGAAATTAAAATAAAATTGAATACTGATTTTGACAGATCTAAAGAACGTGGGATTTATTTTAGTAAAACATTAAAAAATGAAATAAAAAATTTAAAAGAAAAATTTGTTATTACAGTAATAGATAAATCAGCAAATAATTTCTGTTTAATTTGTAAATATTATTATAAAGAACTTTTAATTAATGAATATAACTCTAATGCAACTTATATGTTAAAGAACACCGGGAAAAAGGAATTAGATAAAAGAATGCTAGCTTTCGCAAAAAAAAACCAAAACTAAGACTTGCTCTCTTAACTATCCTTATTTATTCCCAACAGTTAAATTTCATAAAAATCCATTAAAATTCAGATTCGTAACCTGTAGCACTGGTAGTTATAATTACTATACGGGTAAACATTTCTTTAAATACTTAAAAATTATCCTGGACAAAATAAAAAATGAAGACAACTTTATTATTTCTAGTAACAAAGAAGTATTGGATTTTCTTAAAGATAACAACATTAATAAACTTAATACTTTTGATTTCGAAAATTTATACACTAATCTACCTCATGAAAAATTAATAAAGGTCTGCACTTTTATATATGACGAATATTTAAATGAAAATATCATTCCTAAAAATAACTGGCTTGAGTTATGTAATTTTAATATTACTGAAAATTACGTGTTTAATGGTATTAATTTTTATAAACAAGTCAAGGGCATTCCAATGGGGACAGCTTTCTCAAGTGCTTTAGCTAATATTTTCCTGCATTACTATGAGAAAAAAAATAATTAAATATAATTTAATAAACGGGTGGAGATATATTGATGACCTACTTTTGATTAACTTCGACAATACTAATATTATTACTAATTGCTATCCAAAAGATTTAATTCTAAAAGATACAAATAAAAATCAACTTGAGGCTACCTTTCTGGATTTAAAAATCGAAATTGCTTATGATAAAACAATAGTTGGTATATACGATAAAAGGGATGATTTCAACTTTAAAATAACAAAACTATGTAACTACCATTCCAATCTAAACTCTAAAATTTTCAAAAATCTAATTTTCTCACAAGTTAACAGGATTAAAAGGGTTTGCAATAATAAAAATTCTTATATTGAAGCATCAAACATCCTCCTTAAAAATTTAATTAAAAATGATTTTCCTAGAAATTACTGTAATGTCAATTTTTTAATTAAACAAGGTATGGTTTGGGATTAATCCTTTGGCTTAAATAAAAATAGAACTTTACTTGCATATTGGATCACTCAATAGATGGCGCTGGGTGCCTACCTCTGTTTACATAATTTACCGTTAGCTTTTTTAAAAACAGGAAATCACAATCGATTGTTTAAAGTTTCCTTGACTGTTGGATGGTATGTCCTGGCTTTTTCGTTTTTAATTTTAATGCTGTTTTTGTTTTTATTGTTATTGTTTTTATTGTATTTTTACTTTGTTGTGGTTATTTTCTTCTAATTTGTTATTTTGTATTTCCTTTCTGTTAAAATGGTATATCTCTTGAGCATAATTTCAGGGGATTTTCGGGTCACGAGGAATCATTATTAGACAAAGTCTGTATGTCCTCACAGAAAAAATCCCTTTATTTGAATCCCTGCCTGAGGGTGACCCTTGAAAAAGTCTTCAGGCCGGATTCTTTTTTTAATATTTTTTTAATAATTTTTTTGGTTTAATTTTTATTTGATTTTTGTTTTTCCTATTAACTTGATTCTAATACTTTTGTATATATATATATATATTTAATAAATTAAGTAGCATACTCTAGAAATCTAATTATTCCAAAATCTTCCTTTATCCATTAATTTAAAAAATGGATAATCTGAATTATAAACAATAAAATATAATTTTTTTTCATTGAATACTAATTTTGTATTAAAAAATAAAATATCCTTTTCACTTTAAGATATAACACATTATAGACAAAAAAAAAACATTTATACACTCGATAATAACTCCTATATATCTAAAAAGGTATTTTCTCAGTAATAAAATCATTCATTTCCCGTAAGGAAAAACGAATTATTTATTTGACTGGCTTCCATGAAAAACTTAAAATATCAAAATTGCATTTATTTTTCATTGTCTAAATAAACTCAACGCAATTATGTAAATACATTTGTAATTAAAATAATTAAATTAGTAATATTTCCACTAAGCATTAAAATACTTTTGACAAATTTGATACATTATTCTTTCTCCAAACATCACATCACAATAGTACAAAAAGTATTTCATTTAAATATTCATACATATGTACATTTAATAAATTCCAAAGAAGCTTAAAAAAAAATTCTCGTTATATTTATAGCAACAACAATTTGAAAGTGATCTTTCAAGATCAAATTTAGACCAATATTTTATATGTACTGACGTAAGAATAGTTTAATTTTTATAACGGACTAGCTTACTAAGAGAATTATATATTTTGATTTATTTCGGTATTGTAACTGCATTGGCGTGAGAAATTTTACTCATTTGAAAATATTTACATTTTTATAGCATTTATAATAAAGTTCCTTACATATATTTCACAAAAAAAGTTCACATTTTTATGATTGTAATTTTTTTTGTAATGTATAAAATTACCTAAAACAGCCTTTACTTTTTTTATAACAAAAGTAAAATATGTTTGAATGCTGCCTGAATATTAGTTTGAAGTTTTATTATTATTATTAATTATTTGCCTTGATATTACTCTTTTTTCCAAAGTAAAATAAATAGTTAAAGCTAGATTCATTTTTCAAGTGAATCCCACTTCTTTTTAAGTTCCTCACATAGTCTTTTCGTTGTTTTTTGTCTTCTAGGATTGTGGTTTGCAATTAACTGATGAGCCCGATAAACGGTGTTATCCTCTGGATGGACATCTTCTTTGTCGCAATTGTCACCTAAATAGACTAGAATCGCTGGGTAAAGCACCTAGTGCGCAATTGCAAAGATCACTTCAAATAAGTGACTTATAATATAATATTGCAATTTAAATTATGTGAATAATTAAGCTGGTGCATCAAAATTTATTTTCATTGAAATATGCTTTCATACTGTATGTTATAAATTATTGCTATTTTTTCATAGTTTTGTCCTAAAAAATGGATTTTCATAAGTATAGTCCTCGAATGTCCATATATGCATACCAACAGATTTTCATTTTATAAGATATTAAATATATTATAAAATTGATAAAGAATGATGACTTATACGGAAAAGTAAAAATTCCTCTTAGCTTTAGCTGTGCAATTAAACATGGGATGATTTGAATGAAAGTGTAAATTTTCATTCGTAATATATATTAGATTGATCAATATGTGGAACAGATAAAACGTCATCTGGTATCCCCGAAGTTTATATCAGTTTCGACATTACAGCTTTTTAAAACTTTGAGCTGAAAATGCGGAAGAGTGCTTAAAAAAGCGCGTAAATTATTTAAATCAATGAATAAAAATTTTAAATTTTACAGCTGTTCTTATACATTCTACTTTCAAAAACTAATTAGTATAAGTAAGCAAGCACATGTCAGAAAAAATGAATGGTAAGCAATGTATTAAATGCTACTATCATGTAGTAGTTTATCATCATACTTGTAACAACAAGATCTAAGATTTTTATGTTTTGAAATTTGCTAACCTGAAGAATAATACTCTTTTGAATTCTTGTGGCATTTTAATGCTGTCTAAAGGTAATTATCTAAAGGAAATTCTTATTGTATTCAAATGCATTTCTGCATGTCTTGTTTGTTGGAATATGAAGATAAAATTAATTATAAATGTGTATTTACTAACCTGAAAAAATGGTTATATTAAAGCGTTTCATAATCTATGTGGTTTGGATCCAAACGATCTTTTCCTTATAGATTAATAGTTGCGTGTAGTATCTATCTGTATATTTGCTGGTATCATTGAATATTTGAAGCAACAAAGTCATTATTAATTATATTCAACCCAATCGTATTTTAAGAAATGTTGGTTTTCTTGTGTACTTTGTTTTCTTTGAATATTGATCGAATTATGCTTTTTTTTTTTTTAAATTGGGTATTCAAATATTTTTGTCCAGCCTACTGGGTGCTAGTAATTTTCGTTTTCTTCTAAAATGAATTTATCCTGATTAGATGCATTTATTTTTTACCCAAGCTATTTATGTTCATAAACTGTTATTGTCGCATTTCATGTTATTAAATTCCATTCTATAAAATGTTATTAATATGTGTGTTCATGCAAGTACTTGTCGCATTGTAAACAAAAATTATAAGCAATTTTATTTCTTGCCATGTCGTAGAACTCTGTATATATTATCCACATGATTATTTTCCTGTCATAAATCTCTTGCTTTGAATATTTTTAAAAACTGATTATTATTAGTTATTTTATTATTTTTATGAAGTATGTGCCAAAATCGACCGATATTTGAAATAAATATTTAATTATATTGCAATCTAATTTTTGAAATATAAGCTTCTTAATAGTGGTATTATTGAAGAAATTATATTTTTGGATCTAATTATTGATCATATTAGGATTGTATTTCTTAAGAATTTTCTTCCGAACACTTTGAAAGTAAATATATAAAATTCTGAATAATCACTTGATTTTTCAGATACTTTTTGCTTAAAATGTATCAAAAAGTCATCATTCAAAAATTGCTTGTTATTTTTTTATATCTTAAGTTATTTATCCTGCTTTTTTAATCTGAAATTGTTTTTTTTTTTAAATATTGTAAAATTTTTTGATTAGCTTCGAGTTTTCTTATACAAAACATAGTATATACCTATAATTTTTCATTGTTTACAGATACTCAAATAAAACAAAACACTTAATTGTAGTTTTATTTACATGTTGGTATAGCTGTAATCTTAAGATATTGATGGATAGTTATTTAAATGAAACATTACCATGAATTAAAAATTTTATCATTACTAAATAAAACGATATTGTCAATAAATCGAAAAATGTACTTCTCTAAACGCGGAAACAAATTACAAAAGCTAACAACTGCAAAATTCATGCGATATATGTAATTACATGTTACATTATTAAAATGTTAATAAAATAATTTCCTTTATTAAAATTCTTTAATTTTAATTTTTGTTTGTTTTTGTTTTGACAGTTAATGTTAAATGTTTGATAGAAAACAACTAAATTTCTTTAAGTTTTGATATTTATGTTGCTACACAAAGGTTGTACAATTGAGGTGATATACTTAATTGTCTTCAATATTTTTTCCCTCTTCAAAAGTTGATAATTCTTGAAATATCTCTATTCTTATATTTTTGTTGATTATTTTCATCGGTTTTATATATTGTACTGTCTGTATTTTTCTTTATGCCAGTTTTGTAAAACTTGTATTATAATCTACATTGCACTAGTGATTGAAAATTATTGTATGGAAAGAGAGACGCTACTATTACAAGACTGGTAAAATAATATTGCGTAATTTTCATGCATTTAAATCTGATGTTTTGCATGTAGTAAACATCATACTTATTTTAAAGTTTTAATAGAATACTTTTTTTATTAAATTCATAAAGAGCTTTAAAGAATTTTGTATCGGTTGTGCACTGTTTTGTTCATTAAAGTTTCTTTGAGAGAAAGACTAAAAATTGCAAGGTAAATATTGTTTATACATCTGTTTAATTTAACTGCAACTAGAAATAGTTAAAAATATTTTTTTGCAGTGTAAGAATTTTGAATTAATGATATAGTTGAATTTCATGTTTGAAGGTAAAATCTTTTAAAATGTGCCAAAATACCTTATTTCAAAATGTTTATTTGTTCTAATTTTTAGTCATTTTGTAATAAAATGATGTAGATCTATTTATATTTTTTGTAATTTTAAATTTGATGTTTCCTTCTGAAACTTGATTTATATTTATTTTATTTGTATATAAAATTATTTATTAAAAAGTAAACGTATATAATATGCAGAGCAATGTCAAAGCTTTAATCTCAGAGTCAAACTTTTAACTAGCATGGTTTGCAAATTATATTTTGTTACATTTTTATTTTGATATAATTTGCTGTTTTTAAAAGAAATTTGAAGTTTTGCATAGTGATTTTTCATGAAGTTAAATATTTAAAGATTTAGTATCCATTTTTTTTTCCTGCTATGGAACTTTGAACTTTTAATTAAAACACTAAAGCTTGTCTTATTTACATGCTTAGATATCATGTTAGTTAAATGGAAATAATTCTGTGCTTTTGTGAGTATATTTGTCCCATGGAGGCCCTTTGCAATTTCTGCGTTGAAAATATACTTAAAAGTATGAGTAAGTGGTCTTTAAAAATTAATATGTATTGTGTAATAGTTTTTGTTTGAAACCTCTTCCATTATTTACTGTTATATTGTTTTCATTATGATATAGTTTACACCAACTTTCTTTTTTATTGTCCTGATAAGTTTTATTCATATGTATATTTAAGATTTTATTATTTGAGTTACCATGTGCTGGTTACATGTTTTACTATAGTTTATTTGTTTTTTGCAATATGTGGTAAATATTAGCTAACATTATAGTGACAAATATAATTTTGAAAGGCATTCAGTTAAATAACTTTTAGTTTGTCGCTTGTTTTAGAGACAGTTAACTTACTTTTATATCTTTGTATGAAAATATGTAAAATATTTTAGCATTTAGAAATAAAAATCTGCAATGAAAGGTAGATTTTGTTAGATAATGAAAATAAAATAAGATGTTATGTTTCGTTTAGAATGTTTGTATTTTTGCTGTTGTCCGATTTTGAATCGAACAAACAAATGTATGTGTCTTTGCTAAATATTTAAAGTTTCATTTATGTCGGAGAAAAGTAAAATGTTTTGTATTGATAATTCAGGATGGAATATTACTGGAATTTGTTTTACTGTCCTCATTCAATTAAAATATTGAAAAATAGTAAAGCTATTGATCTAGATCATGCTTATAGAATATTTCTTATTGAATTAGTATCAATTTTTATTTTTAAATGTATATATCTTTCAATCAATTTTATTAGATTTAACTTACTTGATCTTTGTTTCGCTCATCTCACTTACCATACATTTCTTTAAATGCGTGTTACCATTGGAATGCTCTTCCTTGGGCATGCTTCCCCCTTTTTACATCAATTCTCTTAACTTCTTTGTTATTATTCTTAGTTTTATCTAAAGCCTTCGACATATGGATGAATTTTTCTCAGGTATGCGGGTGGAATTACAAGTTCCTTCTCTGTAAAACTGGTTTTCGTTTACCGAAATGAATGACGAGAACTTTCGTGCCGTTTGACTTCTGTTCACTTGCTGTCTGGAGGAAAATTCGTCCGGATGCGAAGGGCTTAATGAATCATCTGAAAACCTGTTTTCATTTCCCTGAATACTTTTATTTATAATTGAATTAATTATGTTATTTTTAGTAAAAAATTTTATGACGAATATATGAAATAAAAAATATAAGGAACTTTTTGTTTCATTCTGGAATCCTTTATCCTATCCTAAAAGGACATGCACTCGTATATTTCAAATGAATACTGAATCCATATTGAGCATGTGCCTGTGAAATTTGTTCAATTCTATAAATTTACAAATAAGCGATTACTTTTTTCCGAGTCTTATATGCTATAGTTTTATTAAATTTCATGCTAATATATTATAAAGCTACAACGTTTTTAGTTATACAAGTTTTTATTTTTCTGTAATTCGTTTGTTATTAAACATAATTCTCAACATTTCATCGTACAAGCAGTATCGACTCTTGGCAGTTTATTTTGCGCTCTCATAATCCACGTGTAGATTTTGAACTTATTCTCAACATTTGAGAAGTTTATTTCTGAAACGGAAGAGAATTCATTACTAATGCTAAGTAATTATTTAACTTCATTCATTTCTGATTATTAGCATAAAATATTTATTATTTAATTTTTTCCGGTGCGTTGAAAAAAAATTAAAACTAGCTTCATTTTGCAAAAATTACTTAAAGTTATAGGCATACTGTACTCTATGATATACTGCTCGCACGTGCTCGCAAATCCATTTAAATTCTTTAATTAGCAAAATCATTTGGACTGTATTTTCATTCTAAATTTAAAGAGTTGTCCCAATATGATTTAAATCTTCCGCGCGTAATTTATATCGTTCAAATATTCTACGGTCTGCTGTTGTATGAAGAAACAGTAAATGTTCATGAATTTAAGGAAATCCCGATGGAAAAATAAAAAAGGATTCTTCAAAAATATATAGATAATCTTATCCACAGTACAAAAACTTGTAGATTGTGCATAATAATCGGGTGCCATCGTCTATGCTTAGAACTCGTTATTCTTACTTTCCACCTTTTACACATTTGCATCTTGATTGACCAAGATTTACATGCGATCAGTTCTGTTGACATTCATGATAATCAAACTTATGAAGAGTCTTATGATGCGATTTCGTAAGTGTTTACGCTGCTGTTCTTTTGATTTTAAACCAAAATCTTTTTTTGTTTCCTATTTTGCCAATCAATGTGATAATAATATTATTAAAAAATGGTTGTTTAATATCACGATTGTATGCGATCAACGGTCTCTCAACTTGTGCGTAAAGGAACCATGAAAAAAACGACTGCTGTACTCGCATTTCGCTTGTAAAACTATAAAAATTGAGCTAATCTTGAGCTAAAACTATAAAAAAATCGCTATTCGTTTGTAAAAATTGAGCGTTTTGAAATGTACTTTCATAAAACTTTCCATTTTCAATTCAGAGAATGTCTTCTATACAAACTCAAAATTTAAGGATCAGTCTGGGAAAGAGGGCAAGAACTAATTTTGATATTATTTATAAAAAAAAAAAGATTCAACTTAAAAGGACCATTTAATTCTGTAACAATGCTTATCTAAAATTTCATCAACATTTAAAATTTTCAAAGACAGCAGAATTTTTGATTACATAAACGAATTCCATATTTGAAATTATGATAGGAATTCAATGTTTGGTAAAATTATTATAAGTGAGGAATATGGATTTGGACTAAATTACCTTGATTTGCATTGAGATATTGTTAGCAATGAGCAAGAAGCAAGAATAGTTGTCTCTGATTAAAGATTGCTTCTAATTTTGACTTTCAGTAACTTGAATTTGTTATCCAATCTTACATTTTATTTCAGTTGATTCCCCAGCCCCCCTAAAAATGGCGAGCATTGTCTTTTTTAATTACAACACATTTAAATAAAGAGATGATCGCTGTTAAAAGTGTTGAACCGAGAAGATAGAAAAAAATGCCTAAATTATTAATGCTGAGATCTAATAAAGACGATAAGGTGTCAGAAAGATGAATATCAATAGAAGTGTTCAGAATATATTTTTCCTTTCTCAAAATGAATTCATTAGCACCGGCGCTCATAGCTTAGACATATTATTACTTATTTGAAGTATCTATCGTTTTCAAAAAAGTTTCCCAGCGTAAAAGAAAATGGAAAACAAATACTTTTACATGTTATAAAGGAAATTAAGAAACGAGAAAACAGGGGGGGGGGGTGCGGGACTGGGACCCCGTGGGAGGATGATATGCTTTTCCTGTCGGAGCAAAAAAAAAAAAAAAAAAAAAAATATTTGAGAAAAAAATTCCTGCGATTTTCTCCTTGTAGGCAACTTTTCTTCATTTCAGAGACATTGCTAAATTTTACAAAGCACATATGGATAGCTGAGTTTTGAACATTGTAAGCATAAAAACTTTAGTACCAATCACCGGGGACAGAAGTCATCGCTGTTTTTGACGAATTGTACTGCAGCAAATCACAAAACTTAAAAACTGATCAAGAGAATATGCGCCGTGTTTTTGCAAGGAAGCAAGACGCATCTAAACCTAAAACATTATTTCAACAATCACAGTACATTTCTCGAGTTGCTGACGCATTTTCCAAAATGAATAAATTGATAAAATTGAATGCATCCTTTCCATTGTCTATTTGTGCATGCGAAAGTAGTTTCAGTACTTTGTGAATTGACAAAAAATTGATAGTCTCTAACACGATTCAAAATAGGCTTCAGAGTTTCATTATTATAATAGTGTATATTAGGTCATTAAGTCAAGAAAAGTTTGATAAAATGCAACTTCAAAACCAAATTTAGCTGCACTGATGTCATTAATTAATTTTCTCACGTTTAAATATATCGCGTATGCTCTAGTAATCTCTGGTCAAATCCTTGTAATGAATATGGTAAGAAAAATATTAAATTATTGCTGATTCTAAGTTGCTGAAGTATACAAATAAAGCAATGATGCATGCTGTCATAACTGAATTCAAAGTTTTCCAATTTGACCGTCGAATCCTATTTCTGTGGTATGTTTATGGCCGTGTTAAATTTAATATAGTTCTAATTAAAAAAAAACATATTTACATGATTTAAGGCTACTTAATCTTACATGTAATTTAGTAGGCGGTTTTCATGTACAATAATTATTTCTATTGAAATGTGTAAAATCATAGTAATAAACTAAATACAAAAAAAAAAAAAAAAATCTGTACAGATTTTGACAAAATTTTTATAATCCATTTTTTCAACGGGCAATTAAGTTAGAAGTTAAATAAAAACCTGAAATTTAAGAGGGCGAAAATTACACCCTCCCCCCCCCCCGTACAGCAGGGCGTGCCCCACCGTCGGTAGAGGTGTTAGAATCTGTCATTCTAACACCTCTACCGACGGTTGTGTGTCACTTGCGCTCACTCATTAAATAGTATTATATGCGCTCAAGCATTGAAATGGCTATTATAAAGTTTATTTTTATATATAAGGTTTGGCGCATTGACAACGAACGACATAATTTAATCTCTTTCAGTATGAGAATGACACTCCAAGTCTCTGATAACGGAATGGAGCTTCCACGAAAAAATGCTAATAACCGTAACGATTGCTCCTTAAAAACGAATAATATCACATTTCAGAAGAGTGTTGAAAATAATAAATAAAATGTGAGAAATTTGCTTCTAAAAGTTATTAAAATACAACTATAACTTTGCCGTAGAGAACACATTTATAAAAATTATAATTTTGATATGCATAATATTAATTTAATCTAATAAATTGAAGTATAATTTTCGTATTGAATCTCTATATCTTGCAAATTTAATTTTTATATCTTGCTTAATTTATTTAACAGAATGAAGCAAAATATACAAAAACTATTTTAAATTCAAGTTTAAATGGATATCAATAAGATTTAGTTCTTTCACTTATTCTCAAAATTCTCCAACAGTACAACTGTCTTCTAGTTTATGTTACATACCTACTATGAAGAAATTTACATCAGTTGTTAAAGTGGTTAAATATATGAAAGAAACATCACATCGTCATCGCAGAAAATACTATAGCAATGTATAAATGAAACAATATGGATGGTTTTTACATTCTTAAATTGATTCATGTCAAACATGATTTTAAAGATTTACATTTAAATATAAATAAATGTCATAAATTTCCTATTTCCCTTTCCATCATTTTAACGAATCGGACGATGAAATTACTAATTTATCATCTATCATTATCTAAATTGTGTAGAAAACTTCTACGAAACTACCAATTTCACAGATATAAATATTAAAAAATATTGCAAATAGTTAAATAAAAAAACTGATTCATTATAACTGTTGAAAAATAACATAATCAATACAATTCTTGTAAAATAATAGTCAGAATCATTCAAGGCCTGATTTAAATTTTGTGGGATCAAAACTAATATGCTAAGAACTCGTATGCAGGTTCCCCTCCATTTTTTTTCAAATTTCTTCCTTTAAATTGCTGCTAATAGTTCCAGAAATTTTGAAAACATATATGCAATTTAATTATATAAAATATATAACGGCCTTTTAATTCATTAGAATAAGTAATTAATTAAGTATTTGTTAAGGAACAAAAATCAAACGAGACGACCCTTTAAATTTCAATTTAAAATATTTTCTTTCTTGATTAACCAAAAACAAAAGTTCTGATTATTTGATCAAAGTATATACTATGCAACTTATCGTTTTCTATGCTCATGATGTTCTATTTACATCTTTCTTGAAACATAGTTTTTTTTTTTTTTTTTTTTTTCAGTACGCTGTTAAAAATTCTTCCGTTGCCATAATTGAGATTCATTAGAAAGATGTAAAAGAATTTTAGAAATTTTTAGATTAATGGGTAGCCGAATGTATTTATACTTTTTTCAGAAATCAATACTGGAAACAAGCTAATGAATGCATTTTTTTAAATTGAAGTTATTCAAACAAATTGCATAAATTCAATTTTTCTGCAAAATAATAAGCATCCTTATTAAAATAAGACAGTACTCATATTAATAATATTTAAAAGTAGAGAGCTCATTGATTCTCAAAAATGTATATGTATTTTTAATGAGGAAATATTAAAAATCACTGAAGTTCGTACAAATCTGAAATACATTATACATTTTATTCTAAGTAGAAAAATAGTCCTTAGGCTATATTATGTTATTATTCTATTTCATTAAAACACATTATTATTCTATTTCATTCAAAAATGCTTAAGCGAATTAAGTAGGCAAACTTCTCTTATTTCTGATGTTTTAAATATATAATTTTTAAATCACGCATTTCTAAAACAACAAATTATTTTTCTTCTTAAAGTATCTAGAACGATCCTTAAAGTTCAAAATTGTGAAAGAAACGATGACTTATTGAACGATAATTATGTGGAATGCGCTAATTGTTCCATTTAAACATTTGTAATTTTTTTTAAATTAATTTATATGGTTGTTTCATTGAAACCAGGATTTAAGGCCAGAACACATGTCCTGCCATAGTGCAAAAATTCAGTATTTTTCTTAACATTCAGTATTGTAACACATATTGAAATTTCATACGAAAATGTCCTTTTTAGACATCTATTTCCTTTAATTTGCGATTATTTTTCATAAAATATACATTACGAATCAGAAATAATAAAATATTTTTTGGCGTAACAACATTATTGATTATCCGATTAGAATTTATAAGATTTAAAGTATTTGTTTTAAAAAATATTCATCATAAAATGTGATAAAAAACAGCCTTTTTTAAATTAAAGTAATGAATTACATAAAAAAGTATAGAATCCTAAAATGCTATTATCAGCTGCCACAAATATATATAACATCAATTATACATGGTTCTTCATAACATAAGAAATTATATTTAAAAAAAATAATAATTAAGTCTATTTTGTCTCTTATTATTATTATTTATTTAAATATCAAACTAAAAAAATAAAGAAACTATCAAACTTCCTATATAGTTAAGGTTCTGGTTCTTCTTTTTTAAATTTTTGCCATTCTAAAATTTGATATATCTACAGTTTCTAGTGCCTGCATTTCAAAGATTATTTTACATTCTTTTTGATTGTATTTAAATCTGGAAAGTAATGGAATGAATTTTTTTCATTATTTAGTATAAGTTGCAGCCTTACATGGTATAATGTCCAAACGAACCAAGTACTTCTGAAGGAAAAGATATATT
This sequence comes from Argiope bruennichi, assembly GCF_947563725.1. Classification (NCBI taxonomy): domain Eukaryota; kingdom Metazoa; phylum Arthropoda; class Arachnida; order Araneae; family Araneidae; genus Argiope; species Argiope bruennichi. Next base: position 24,762,556 of record NC_079162.1, on the reverse strand, counting down.
TCCGTCAATAAAAACTTACTTCAAAATGAAAATCAAATTTTTTAACATAACGACTAATTAAAAAGGTGTAATGCATAAATAGAAAAAACAGTTGAATCATTCTAGTTAAAATTTTGCATTTAACACATTTTTGTAATGTTGTCTATATTGGATGGTAAGAGGGAAAAAACAAACCAGTCATTTTAATTTATTAGAAATAACTTCCTTTAAAAAGGAGTGTGCATTTAAAGTAAATACTCACAAATTGTAGGACAATGAAATAAGTTTATATGTTATTTCTTTAACCATCCATTTATCTTTTTCTTTGAATGTAAATTTTTAATTATCTATGCGAATTAAAAATTGTATTTTGCATAAAATATCTGATTATAAATTTTATATTATATATATATATATATATATATATATATATATATATATATATATATATATATATATATATATATATATATATATATATATATATATATATATATATATATATATATATATATGCAAGATTAAATCAGATTTTTTTTTCTTCCACTGTAGTACAATTGGTGCTGTTAGTATGAACTATCAATAATCATTTTATTTTGTTTACTAAGAATTCCCAATATTAATGATAGTTAAGCATTGCTTGTCTTACATTTAGAAATATATAAAAAACATTGTGCCATTTTCATTTGAAGACAGTATTTTTCAAATTATAAAAAATGTTATAAGATTATTCAATCTACATTATGATTTCTATATTGGAAGCATTTTCTGCAATCGAAATATTTATTGACTATCTTAAGATAGATATTCAAAAAATCATGAATGGTGTTTAAATTTATAATGTGAAAGGTTTCATATTTGTCAAAAATTCATGCTCACTTTATAAAAGAAGAAGCATTTCCTCTTGATATATTTTTGAGAGGGATTCATCAGTCTCACAAACTTTCCTTTTAATTTTTGTTACATGTTTCTTGCCGTCACTCTTACCTTCATCTAGCTTACAAAAAATGAGTTAATTTTACACAGAATACTTGTTTTTAAACGTTCTTTACACTTTTCAGATTTTTCGTTAAAGCAATGGCAACTAATTATATTCTTCACACTATTACGATATTGATATCTACTATCCGCAGATGATGGCTTTACTTTTGATATTTCGAAAATTTCAATAGTATTCTTAATATTTAAGGTCATGTCAAAGCAACGGATAGAGACATACCGAACATCAAATAGAGAGGTAAAATTTCATGTTTTTCGCGTTCTTAAATGGGCTTCATCAGTTTTACCATGGGAAGAGATGATTATTCCAAGAGAAATAACCCTCAACCATCAATTCTTATCAAAACGAGAAATAGGCGTTCTCTATAAAGGCTCGCCAAGTTTTCCTGCCAAAAGTTATTAAGCTCCAGTAAACCTACTAGTGAGCGCAAATAGCGTAAATGCGACTGAGCGCAAGTTTCGCAATCTTACACCACTCCTACTTGCAAAATTCAAAGTCTCAAATTCCTTCTTTATTTATCAAGATTTTTTAACAAACACGTGCATCACTTTCGTGCAACATAACTAATTAGACTACACTCTTTTGATTTTGACTCTACGCTTTCTAATTGACTTTTTTCTCGTGTATCATTCAGTATTTACGAGATAGGACCACTAATTCCAAATTTTACCAATAGATGGCGATGTGAGTTTACCACTCCTGCGGGGGACGAAAGATGCAATAATTCCTGCTTGCAAAATTCAAAGTCTCAAATTCTTTCTTTACTTATCATAATTTTTAACAAACACGTACACCATTTTCATACAACACAACTAATCAGACTACACTCTTTAGATTTTGACTTTACACTTTCTAATTGACTTTTTTCTCCTTTCTTCCAGCATTTACTAGATAAGACCGCTAATTCAAAACTTTACCGATAGATGGCGGTGTGAGCATTTATTGAGTAGCAAATGCTTTTTTACTGTACCTAGACATTAACTTTAAGTAACGGATGTAAGTGGGAATCCTACTTTTGAAAATTATTATACTTGAGTCGGATGATTTTTAAACATCATTATGTAGTGTTTTATGATATAAAATTCTCAGTTTAAAATGAAAATTATTGAATTTTAGAGAGTTTTCTACAAATGCGTAGAAACATGTTTTATATCATTCGCAGATCATTCGCAGCTGGTAGCTTCTCCTTCCTGTTAACTTGAGTTGTTATCGATTTTTGAATCTCAGATGTCGCAAAAGTTCTTATTTTACGTTCACTCTTTTATTATTTGGATGGTTTAAATCTATTCTTCTTAATAATTTGCTCTTGATCTCAAAAAGGGTCTCATAAATGAATTTAGGGTCGCGAAACTTTAGCAGCGAGTTTTTCCGTCTATTTCATCCATGTTATGCTTTTAAAAAAACCACCTTCGTTGAAAAATGTGTATTAAAAATAAACTTGTTTATCAAGAATTATTATTCAATTTCGATTTTCTACCTATTATCTTGAATTGGTTTTCCATCATAACAAGGAGTTCGGAAAGAATTTTTTTTCTTGAATGAAAAAGTTTAAAGAGCCTCTGGTCTTAATTCAACAACTCTGCATCAAACATGTGAAATTTGAGTTCCATTAATAGAGAAAAGTTTCCGCATTTGGATTATTGCCTAGACTGGAACTATATCAACTAAATGTTATTAAATATTTGGACCGTAAAATATGCAATTTATATTGTAACTATAAAAATTATTTTATTTTTACAAATTGCCTTTTAAATTAAATAAAAATTTAGGTGAAATTTATTAATTAATTGATAATTATTCTAGAAGTTTTCAAACAATGTTTTATTTCGAAGAACAAACAACTGAGCAAAATTTCAGAATTCTTGCACATCGGAATTGTGTGAGAGATCATAATAAAAATTTTGTCTATGCAAGAACGAAACAAGCCTTCTTAAATAAAAAAAGTGTAGAAATTGAATTTTTCAGAAATTCTAATCAAAATTATTTGCCTTTATTCTATGCGGGTGGAGCAATTACTTTTGACTCAGAATATTATTGATTGCGCCTGAATATCATTGTGAAGATTATTCTTTATTCTTCTTTTAACTATGCTGAAACATCATCGAAATTATCTGGAATAATTTCTTGTGAGAAAAGATAGGTGAGAATTCGAAAAGTGTTGGAGAACTTCTTTCGTGAATAAGTATGAGGAGCGAAACCCTATTTTTATTGATTATCTTGCTGATGAAAGAGCTCAAATTATTTCCGAGAAATGCAGATAACTGTATAAACAGTAATGGTAGTTGCGGAGTAACAGTTAAGTGTTGCTTAATGAATACAAGAATAACTACGCAGATGAATCAATCTTACATTGGCTGTGGAATGAATAATGAATTATGCGCATAAATATTTCATTTTTGAATGGTTATTATACTCTAACTCATGATTTGTAATGTTTTTTTTATGACATTATGCTTTATGTTCTAAATTCTGGATCTGAAAAAGAGTAGTGTGTTAAAAACATAGGATTTGTTGAAATTTCTTCGTTTCTGAGAAGCTATAGAATTTAAAATTTTATAAATCAGCGCCGACGAAGCTTAACTGTTTTTTTTAAAACAATTTCATTATGTGAAGGAGTGACAAAAATAGTTGAAAATTAAGGTACGTGAGTAAGTACTGGAATGTCATACTTGGAAAGCAATTCCATATATGACACTTCTCCCTTTCTGAAAACAGAAACAACGTTTTAATTATTAACAAGCCGAAAAAGAGTGAAAAAAAATTTTTTTAGTACTAAATATAAATCAAAAATTTGAATTATCTTTTACCTGATTAATTCGTATAATAAGTGTTTTAAGAGGTCATTTGCAATTAAAAACCCAATAAAATATAAAAGCGCGATATGTCGAAAAAGATTGATTTTTCTTAGGTTATATATTTCGTTATTGATTATTGCTAAGTTCTAATCGCTATGAGAACTCTGATATAATATTCTTGTGACATGTTCCTTAATAGTTATAAACACAAATAATAATAATAATAATAAATATTATTTTTTAAAATTTAGTAATTAATATTCCCTACCTCAAAAGTTGTTTTCTTTACCAAAAAGCAATACTTAATTTTCTAGTGTATTATTGGGAAGAGAAATTTTTCTGAAATAAAATAGATTCGAAAATATATTTTTCCCATCAAAAATATTTACGAAGATCCACTTCAAATAATAGATTTTATATTATATCTCATAATTTTAAGGATTAATCCATTTCAGTAATTTAAAGCCTCCTATATCATTTGTATTTATCACATTTTATTCCCTTCTTTTTTTTTTCCGAGAGAAACTTTCTCATCTTGAGGTATATCTTTTTGTTTCTTCTCTTATCGAGTACAATCTATCCCGATAAGATTCAGAACCCAAAATCCGAACTAGCCAATCACCTTTGTTTTTCTTTCTCAGAACATAAAGGTTCTTTACCGTGTTGCTTCTGAGGAAGATCTTTAGTTTGTTGACCTTCTCCTCCTTGCTCAAGTGTTATCGGAAGTTCTGATTCCTCCGAATTTTTTCAACAATCTTTCTTACCGTTTATATCGTCTTGCAAAATGTTATACAGCTTGCTGGTTCTACATTTGGCAGTTATTTCTATGAGCATAACTATTATATTTGCTTTTTCAAATAATTTTGCCTAGTTTAATAATTGATTAATAAATATGTGTTGACTTGAAGAAGGATTTTTTTTTAATGTTTAATTAGACTCATGTTCGTTTAGCAGCTATACTAAAACTGTTTTGGGACCAGATTTTAAAAAAAAATTTGATTGGAGGACGAGGAGGATACAAGAGTCAGAAAATCTCTTTTCAAACTTCCATGCCACTCTAATGGAAGAACTTTCGTTCTTGAGTAATTCAATGTAACAGACCAAATCTGTTTTCACCTCATTTGAGAAATCATTGGCTGATTTGGGTCTTGAATCAATGGCTATAGGAACCTAGAAGCTAAGACTATGCCAGAAAACCCCCCGCATTTCATTAACTTTAATTAAATAACTACGCACAAAATTCGAATTCTTTTATTTTCATTTGTATAGATTATTAGACTTCTTGAGGAAAAATAAAATTTATGCAATATAAGTTAATACTTGGCTTTTCTTTTGTTATTGAAATAGACAGAAATAAGCATATTAGTTTATTGTTTTTTGTTTTCTTCAGCAACTTTATCTTTTTGCCGACATTAAATTTTATGCCATCCAATTGAGGTAATTTTCCGTTAATTTTGGAAAGCGGCTAGCATTGATCTTTTAATAATGTTTTCAATTCAATACATTCAAATTTTCAGATATTTAAAAATGGGTTTTTTTGGTTTACTATATTTAAGTTATTGTTTGAAATGTTGAAAGCAATTTTTACAACTTTAATTCACAGAGCTTATATTTTTCATAAACTTCACCAAGAAAACATGAATGAATTTTACATAAGTTTTATTTTAAATAAAATAATGCTGCATTGACATAAAATTAACCATTTTTAGAGCAATAAATGGATTATTTCTATAATGCAGTCAAATATTACATTGAATTTTGAAGTCGTCTTTTTTATAAACAATGCAATTATTGTGGCTTTCAAAAAAAATTATCGAACTAATACAATTAGGTTAGCAAATGGTGAATATTTTTCAAAGCCCTATTGTATTTATAGTTTTATCAAATAAAAGAGAGGCAGTGAAAGAAAAAAAAAGCAATTATTCTCTATTTTTAACAGCTATTTTCTTATCAATTAGTGATAATTCTCATTCTTATAAGAATAATAAATTCTTCTTATTATTATTATCATAAGAATAGGTTAAGATAATCTTAAACAGGAGCAGTGAGTAATAAAAAGAAATTATTATCAGTGTCTTGTTTCTTAGGTATACGAAATCGGTTCTTCTTCATGAGAAAAGTAAAAAAGTGCATTAGAAAAGTAGCTTCCTAAGAAAAGTAGCTAAATACTTCACACCAGCCATTCCTCTTTTATTATTATAATGAATCAGCTTTTTTATCCCTAGGAACTTTATTGATGTAAAAAAAATTTATTCGATGTAATTTATTAAGATTTTTGACTAATTATTTATTATGATTTTTGTCCTCTTGAATCAATAACTAATTTTTAAACCATTTAAAGATAAGAATATACCGCTGAAAAGATGGTTTAAATAACCTCAGAAACTATATTTTAAGCTGTGTGAGTCAATCAAACTAATACGGAAAAAAATTGCGAAATCTAACTTTTTTTATAATTCTCCGGCTTTATTAGTCATACTTAGAAAAAATGTTTGACATCTAAACCTATTTAATAAAAGGTTCAATTTAAAAAGAAAAAGAGTAATAACTGTTCATAGTACATGGGCATCAAATGCAAACTCATTTCAGGAAATGATTTTCAACATTTGAAAAAATGAAATATTTGGACGAAATTAAAAATGCCATTGAAATTTCTTTATTGGTTTAAATATTCACCAGAAAAGCGTATAACATTTTTGTAAAGAATAATAGAAAAACGACATCCTTTCTGCATTAAATAACACGATGCCAAGAATTAAACTACTTCATTACAAAATTAAATATAATTTAACATGCGCTTATAATTATTTTTCAAACTTGAAATAAAACTACTTTTACCATAATATTTTCTAGGAATGACTTTCTTTGTCTAAAATACAGAAATGCATCCGAGAAGCAATTTCGCTTTGTAGATTACACAAAATTTTGAAGTAACAAATCTACATACCATAATAATCACATTATTGCAATAGCTCTATTCGTGGTTTCACTTTCCTAGAAATCATTTCTAAAGTAACATAAAAGGACAATTTAATGGACTTAAATCTGGTGATTACGAGACCATCCGCAACGACCTCCGTATCTAATGGCTTTCTTTCCAAATGGTCAGGTGAGTGCGTGGCAGAAAAGATCTGTGAGCTGGAGCCCCATCTTGCTGAAACTACATTATTGATACATCCATTTTCGAAACAGGATCTTCAAAATAATCAGATAATGGCCCAGATAAAAGAGCGGCATATTTAGCAAACGTTAAAGTATCATCAAAACATTATTACATTTAATTTTCTATATTTGTAATGAAATATACTCAATTTCAATTGTTGGATCACGACTAATACTATTGATGTAGGTTTTCGCCAAATATGATATCTTCCTATTTATTATCTTATAACTAATGAATTTCCTTTTAAGAGCTTAGATTTCTTAAATGTTGTTGTTGTTGACTTTAACTTTCGTATGACTACCCATTTCTATAGTTAGACTTAATAGTTCCATCCCACAGAAGGGAGCTAAACATTTTGTTTAACTAAACATATAATTTCGATTCTTAAGAATTCCATTGTTTTGTTCTAAGAATGTTTGCAAATTATTTCTCTTTTCCAAAAATTTAATGATAAATATGCTCATAAAAAACATTCTAACATGTTTTCCCCTTTAATGCTCATTTCTAAGAATGCTTATCACTTCCATTTTGACATAAATGATCATTGGTAATTGTTATTATTATCATCTTTTCATAAATTAATATCTTAATCATCATTATTTCGATTTTTCTTATTTTGCAAGATAAGGTGATTATAATAAGACAGAAATTTTTAAAGGAATTTCTTGGAGTTATGCTCTGTGAAGGGTTAAATAAAATTATTCTAATTAAAACCTGTTGAATCTCTTCTAAGCAAATAATTCAATATTAAAAGCCTTTTTGAAGCAGTAGTAATACGTCCTCATGTAATCAAAAGAAATAAAAACTTTTTAGCACATTTATGCATAATTTCCATTTCCATATGTCCCTTAAGAGCATACTCGATGCCATGAAATTCATTTGTTAAAATTGTCTAAATCAGTGGTATTCAAAATTTCACGACTTAGCCGGTTGAAATGAAGAAAAGTGATTTTTTTTATTTATTATGTTAGTCAGTATTTTACCAAGTAGAATCGGGGAGCGATATAAAAAATTCATATCTTTCGTATTTTTTTAGCATCACATTTCGTGCCGCTGCATGAATTATAATATTTTATTTCATTAAAAGCACTTTTTTCAATTGGAAATTTATTGATATCTCTAATGGTTTGGAAATTAGCGATTGGGTCAGGGTTAGAATGTACAAATTGTATACAAAAACACTATCCTTCAGTAATTGTCAAGGGATTAAAACAATTACGTTAAATCGAGTTTACAACTCTGAAACGAATATTAAGCCTTGACAACATGAATTTTCATATCATGTTTAAATATCAACTAATCAATTTCAACTAATATTCAGTTTTAAATATCAACTACGCAATTTCTTTTAAATTTAATTTCAAATTGAGGCGCATATTTTTCAAAAAAAAAAGTACTTAAATGGGTAATGAAATTAATTACCATACAAACATCAATAATCACGTGAGTAAATTATGGACTTCGAAAAAATGAACATGTGTCACAAGTTGCATCAAAATCACTCCATTCGTTCTGTTCTCCCCATTCCTGATTTATCTATTTATATATTTGCCAGTAATAAATAAATATTCCTTTGAAATTCCGATATTCCTTTTAAAAATTATAAACGCTTCTCTGTGTAGGTTTTGTAGAGATTAAAAGCTTTTATGATAAATAGGTTTTAGAACTCTTCCATAAAGCAGAATTCATTATCTCTTTTTGTAAACATTATTAATTTTAAAGTAAATATTTTACATTGTTTTGACTAAGTTTTGTTTGGAGTAGTATAGTCAAGTTCGTGGTTCTTACACTTTGAACTAAAGCAAATATTTATAAGAAAATACATTTAAGATCAAATAATTTTTAATGGAAAAATAATCTTTTTCGAACGAACTGATTCATTCCCCCATCCCTTTCGTTAAAACCAGTGTTTTTTTTTTTTAAACAAACTTTTTATTAAGCTAGCCTTTTATATAAATCAGCTTTTTTTTAATAACAAAATTGCAGCTGCAAATCTTTAAAGAGTTCTAAAAGCACAAGAACGCTAAAATACTGTCTTACTATCGTATGTTTTGAGCTCCTTCAATCATTGTGTGCATTTTTCTCTAGTATTTGATTTTTGGATTTTTTGTTCATTAGAATGAATTTTCTAGAATGTGTTAGAACTCTTTTAACCGTCTTATATCAGAATTTATAATTTTATTTATAGTTAATCAAAGTTTTGAAATTTATTTTTCATATATCGATATTTTCACACATCTTTAGCTATTACAAGAATAACATTGCAAAAAGTTAGTTTAATTTTCTAGAAATCTTATGAGCACATTTTTTTTTTTAGATTTACTAAATATATACCGCAAATAATTATCATACTTCGCCAAGTTTCAAGAATAAATTTTCTGTATATAGTAACATCTGTATTGAAGTAGTAAATAACGGTTATTCCTTACAATTTCCTCTTTTTTATATAATTGTAAATCTAATATTTTGAGATTTTTTTGAAAACGTTATGAAATTAAAGCATGAAAAAAAATATCGCAATTTTCTTCATGCAATTCATTTGAAAGAAAATCATTCATCAAAGAAGTACTCTCATTTCAATCTTGCCTGAATAACAACAACACAAACATCTTGTAAAAGACACAGAACAGGATTTCAAAGATATTCTTTCAGGGTCAGTAGTAATGATAATGTATAGGTGTGGTTAGAAGTTCAGTAGAGGGGGAAAGTAAATAACAATTCACGAACAGACCAGTGTAAACACTTTTAACGAAATTAGAAGTTTTCAACACAGAGGATTACAACTACTCACATAAATATTTTGAATTTAAAGGCAGCTATCTACTCAAGCAGAGTGGGAATGAAAATAGTCCTCCTCACCACTTTTTCGGTACTTCAAAAATACAAGAACTGGATATAATTGCATAGTTTAGTTATATTAATGTCCCACTTTAAAATAACACTAAGGCTATTTTGGGACGGACTTCGTAATTTTGAACCGCAATCAAATGACGAGGACGACACCTGAGCTGGCACCTCCTCTCCACACCACACCAGCGGAAGGACGTTTGGCCCGTACAGATTTAACGAGCACCAGACCCGCTCACACGACGATTCTTAGGTGGAATTGGTTCTCGAACCTAAAACCCTCCGGTTCCAAAACTGAGACCTTTCCACCAGACCACCACGGTCCATAGCTGCATAAGTGAAAGCCTCTGTAAGCTTTTATTAGTAAAATAATCTTTGTTTTTTATTTCAATACATGCTAAAGATACTGTGGTCTCCTGCCATAGTTTGGAATTCAAGTATTTATGAGTGAGAGTTCAAAGCCCAGCTGCACTAAGGATCCATATTGTGTGCTTACCTGGTAAAAATTGTATCTATTGGATTCAAATCATAAAAAAGATATCATTCAAAACAAATTAATATATTCTAAAAGATTTTTGAATGAAAAATTTCGTAATTATCTGTATACATATTGAAATAAGAACAGACTTCAAAATTCCCAACAGCAACACCTATTTTTCTCATCAAATTTCAAAACTTCATCGGAAGTTCCCCCTGAATGCCAAATTTAATCAGTCTACGTCTATTCTTTTTGAAATTACGTGTTAATAAAATTCGGTCCATCTAATTAAAATAAAATTTTGAACTTTTATTCACCTTAAAAAAATAGTATTGACCTCAACTCTTTCTGCTATGAAAATATAAAATATTCCACATATTTTGCACATATTTATCTTTTAAAAGAAATTTTTAATATGCAAAAAAATGTAAAAATTTGAGTTCATAAAAATTTCAGCTCATTCATATGAGTAGTTTTCCTCTTACCTAAAGCTTTCTGTTTTGCCTCTAAAATGATGCACTTAAGAACGCAAACACAAATTTCAAAATGTAGATAGCATTTTATTTGGCATTCAAATGCAACTGATCATTTCGTGTATTAAATATCATTTCCCGTGTTGCTGTAATGAAGGAATTTATAAAAAAAATTTCGTCGTGGCCAAAATATGAAATCGCAGTAAAAAAAAAAAAAAATGCTTTTCATTGGCTTAATACTTTATTAATATTCGCTGTTTTTAAATATGGAGGATAGTTTCTGTCCTGAATAGAGTTTTTACTCATCGGATCGTATAATGTCACCTGCAGAAGATAAGAAATTTATTCCCTAAAAATACTTTATAGGATTATAATTGTTTAATTTTGCAAACATACATACCAAATTATTTCTCTTCGTTTAAATTTACTGATAATTGTTTATTAGCTCAATATTTCTTACAAAAGTCTGAAGTTTCATAGAATTAATTCATGATGGTAATTATTAATTCATGATGGTAATTATTGTAATACTGCATATAATCACAAATGGAATAAAAATATTCAGGTATCAAAATATCATTAGACAACACATTCAGTATTAAGTGTTTGGGCTCAAAGTAAATCTTACCTTTATTCCTTATACATGCGAAAATGAAGAATTTCAAATAATTGTAATGATTGATATTTTAGTTTACCATTATATTTGCAAGTATAAAATTATTCGTTGTTTGCTTGGTATTTAAATAAAGGGTAGAAGCGGAGGGATTAAAATTTAAAAAAAAATTCTGTTAAAGAATATTAAAGAGCTGTTCATATATACTTTTGAAAAATAATTTTAAAATTTTAATCATTTCAGTTTACTCGAATTCCGAAAACTATTATTTTTGCAAGTATAAAATTCTTCTTTGTTTCTTTAGTATTTAAATAATGGATAGAAGCGCTAATATAAATTAAAATTTTAAAATAATTATTTCAGTTTACTTGAATATCGAAATGAATAAACATTTTGGGAAAATTATGTTTTCTAAGAATTTCCCTTGATAAGCAAAAATAATTTATGACAAGAAACTTGCACATTCGAAACTTGAAAATTTCGAATAAAATTCATTTCTAAGTTAATATATTTTTTTAAAGATTTGAAAAAAAGAATTCAAGAGATTATAAATGACATTTGTATAAAAATATTTTCAGTCATTTTTTTAAAGTTCACCTCAAGTATATGAACAATCGCGATTTGTCAAATAATTCTGTTTAAGGGAATTAAAGCGTTACTCTTATGTGATTTTGAAAAATAATTTTAAAATTTTTAGAACGATTACAAAAATTGGATACATTACACAAAAAATAGTCATTCTAATAAAAATGTGTGAATATTAAATTGGGTATTTTTTAAACACATCCCATGGAATAATTGCTCTCATAATTATATAAATATAATAATAATCATGTCTGTTTTTAAATATCTAATAATATCAGAAGCAGCAAAAATTGAGATAAACAGTAGCTTAAAAATGCAATAATAATAATGGAAATTATAGACATGCAGAATTAATGAACGAACATTTATAATGGTGTTCTGCGATTTCCTTTTGTTTCTGTAACAAATATATATCCTGTATATGTGTATTCCTGTAATGAACCCTCGCACCATCAAAAAGCATTTGAATAAAATTCTAAGTTGCCATTAAAACATGGAAAAAACGTATTTACATTTATCAATGAATAAAAAGCACCAGTGTGCTATGTGCTTGTAAAATAAAGTTTTATATCTTTATCATATTTATATATGAGTAGTAAGTAATGGTGATAAGAACAGTATATACTGATAACAAAATGCAAGAATGAAGCGCAAATAAATAAATAAAATCAGTACAATTTTTTTTCTTTCTTTCTATCGGTAAGATATTAATTTAATTCTAAACTTATTATTTCTTTTAAACAATAAAAATACATTTAATTTTATTTCTTTTGCTCATGCAACAAATCATTCCATTTCAATTCTTTTAGCATAACGGTGATTCAGGCTTAGATACAATTTATGAAAAAATTTTAATGCTCTAGAATTTTTTTTTTTTTCGGAAAAGAATTAAACTTTTCTCCGAAATATCACAGTAAATTTTTTATCATGCATGGAATAGAAATCGATTTTACCATACGGATTGAAACTTTAAAATTGCTAAACTTAAAAATATGACAAAAAAATAGTATTGATGACATCCAGATAATATACAAGTCTTACACATCTAAATATGAAAACGACCCCCTAGAAAATATCAACTTCATGATATATCAAACAAAAAAGTAACTCTGGGTAAGTAAATAAAACTCTGGAGGATTTTTCCATGCGGAATCTATTCAAGGCATGAAAAAAGGTATTACAGTAGGAAATCTCGACAACAGAATAAAGTTGGATGGCTCCTTATTTTATCCACGATTGTACATAATTAAATGCCTTCAAAGTAGTTATTCAGCTTTTTTTTATTCTGCTTCCTGGATTTCAACAATGGTGTTACCCATATTTTATTGGAGAACCAGTTAGGATGTAGAAATATGATGATTTCTGAAGTTGGTCTAATTTTAGTTTCGGTTTGCAATGGACGTGCTAAAACAAAGGTGCTCTAAGCTATGAGAAATCTGAACAGCCTTGATTCGTTCGTCTTAGAAGATTAATTAAATGTCATTGAAATGAAATTAGGTTTGAATAATTATTAGAAAAATATAAACAATTCAAGAATTGCGATCATAAGCTGTTAGAATAAATGCATAAAGAACAGTACTCTTAAGAAGATTACGATAAAGAGTACATCGCTTGTGAAAAGTACGAGGATAACTTTATCACCAATAGAATTAAAATAAGGAACCTGGTATCAAGAAATGCTGAGAAAAGTTCGTACTAGACGTATTCCAATCTACTCGTGTCTCGGTTTAAACTCTCCAAAATTCAGTTATGCAATTTGATGGAAAGCTATGAAAAAGACTCGCCTTCTGAACGCAGTTTGAGAAAATTCATGAAGATTTCAGGTTTGTCGATCGTGATATATACCAGTATTTCACCCAGTAAACAGTGCCTGGTTCAATAGCATTAAGTGACAGATTTCCCATAACAGCCGAAAATTATATAAAAAAACAAGGGATTTTCTAAAAGAACATTTTTGGAAAGTTTAATGAAATAAAAAAAAAGAAAATGTTTGAAAATGTTGTTGAAAATGAAAGAAATTTTTAATGAAAGTTTGATGAAAGAAAAAGGTTTTAATCCAAGTGTATATTAAAGACTTGTTGCAGCTAGTTATCTCTAAGACCAAGGTAAATTTTACTTCAAACTACAGACCAAAATTTATTCAGTGGATTCATTAGGGTTTACAAAAGACAAATATGTGAACGCTCTCCTTCCGTTGGAAGAATTCGTATTGCCAATTTATATTGTCAAAATCTGAGAAAGGCAACTTATTGTAGCTGTAGATGGGGAAGGTAATACTAATTTAGTTTCAATAATGAATTTTGTTAAAAGTTGATAGTAAATTTAGAATTAAAATAACTACAGATACTTTTAACGCTGAAAAAATCTAATGAGCAAAATATAAATGAATATTCTTATTCGAAATTTTTTGCGCCATTTGCATGTAAGGTTCAAATAATTGTATTTATTAATTTCAACTCAATTAATCTAATTTCAATAATTAATCTCTTAAAATGTATATTTAATAAAAACGTATCTAGGAAATACTCGCAAATTTTCATATTAGTATAAAACAGGCGCTCACTGGAAGCATAATGAAATTCTTCTGTAAATGTTGAAGGCAGATATGAAGTCATATTGCTTCAGGTATCAAATAACTTTTCGGTATCCGAAAATAGAAAATCATCTGAAAAAAGTCTACACAGTGCGAAAAGGAAATTTGTGACCTCTGGAACTTTAGAGATTTATGCAGAATGTTTTTATAATTGGTTGAGTTATGGTATAATCGAAAACGCACCAAAGATGGATTCATATCAGGTACATTATTTGCCACAGACACCAGTAATAAAGGAAGGTAGCACCATGAGTTTAAAACAAGTATTTAAAGTAAGTTCACATAGATTGTGTTTTCCATCACTAAGCGATTGCTTTTCTACTGAACGTATTAACAGAAATTATTCCGAAAATTCTTAATTGATTCGTATGTGTATCAGATATGGAAAAGGTTCCCTAACATATATGGATTAGGGGAATGGATAGTTTGTTACTTTCTTATGGTTTTAGAGAAATACTTTTAAAAAATGAGGAGTATATGTATCGAAGAGTAAGTTTTGGTTTAATTTGCAGTCCTTATTTATTAGCCACATTACAGATTTGTGTAAACAGAGTTCCCGAAAATCAACCGAAATTCTTAAGATAGTGTTTTATGTCGATAATAGTGTAACTAGCTTGAAATCTAAATTAGAAACTGGAAAGTTTATATTGGATTCTAAATAACTGGAGAAGCTGAGACTAGTTGTAACAATATTTGGATAAATACTTCTGTTTTTAAAAATATTAACCCTTCGTTGCATGATGATGGAAATTTCCATCGTAGCATTTAGCGAACCAAAATTATACTCAAAACAGGTGTACTGTAAATTGGTTGTTGCTGGCAACTTTTTTCGTGATCATTGCATAATAAGGAACGTAGCTTCAAAAAAAAAAAAAAAAAAAAAAGTCAAATGTCACAATCATTGTAGTGGGTTTGAACTTGTCATTCCGCTGTTTGTTGTGGCTGGAAGAAACGCGAAATTTCTTGAATATTTTTTATTACTAACCTGAGATATTTTTGCTTATAAAAGCGATAATGAGTGAAGAAATTTAGAAAAGAAGGAAATTGAAGATTTTATACTGAGCTTAACATGTAAATTTGCATAATGATGGACATTTCTACCATACTGTTTTTTAAAATTTTTTTATATTACATATTTATTCTAGGATTTTTTTAAAAATATTTGTCCTTTAATCCAGAGCATGAATTATATCACCCTGATTTATTTCATACACAAAAAAAATCATACAAAGAAGAGTTAAAGATTTCTAATAACTGCTTTTTTTACAGCATAACTACTCATTCATCCTAAGCAATAAATAAATAAATAAAATAAATTAATTAAAAAACATTCTGCAATTTTAACAATTTAAGGCATAGTAAATATTTTTTCAAACAAATCAGCTATTACATCTTGCTCGCTCCTGGGGCAAATTATAAACAGACATGAGGCAAGTTGTAACAATAAAAATAACAATATTTAAAAAAGTATTTCGTTCGTTACCCTTTTTTTATTAATTGAATTTAAAAAAGGCATCTGCTAATTATTATTATTTGGTATAGTGACAACGAAAGATATTAAGTGGTTTATAAAGCAAAAAAAAAAAAATGATAAAATTATTTGAATAATCAATACAAAAGTCAATCTTTAGCAAAACTACAAATAAAAATAAAATGACAGATCTTTACCTCTCTTTAAAAATTAAGTATCCCACCCATATAGTTGCTATAGGTATTTTCACAAGCTGAATGAAGTCACTTTTCTTATCCAGAATCTGCATTTGTATAGTTCCAGAATTTGCATTTGAAGAGTATAAAAGAGACTGCAAAATCCTCTTTTATACTCTTCACTATATATTCTAATTTATTATACTCTTATTTTATTTTTTAACTTTTCCATTTCCTTTCTCTTCTTTTTTTTCGTTTCTTATTAATTACCTGTTCATATTCTTTTTCTAATGCTTCTTTCTCGGGTGTATTAGTTGGCACTGCAGAATTTCTCTTATGTCGGTCCCTGTTAAGCAAGGTTTAGGGAGAGTTCTAATTTTTGAGAGTTAGGGGGAAAGTCGAATTATCTATTTTGGATGTTTGACTATACCTAGAATCGTTTTAGTAGGCATTTTAAAAGTGACCTGATTTATATCCTCAGTAAAGCTTATATTCAGTTATTGCACTGATTGTAGCTGTTCAATATTCTCAAGACCCAAAGTCAATTCAGAACCAATTTGCGATGAAATAATGTCTTCCATTTTCTCTGCATTAGGATTTGAGCGATCAGTGAAATACGATGGCGCAAAGCAGGGATCTTGAAAAAATGTCAGCATTTTAAGTCCGCATACCGCTTGTTTTGAATTCACTCGTGGCAATAAATTTTATGTTTTGGGATGTCGTAAACAGTTCTGGTTTTACTTGGATTGTTGTTCGTCCTGGCTGCCCTGGCTGTTTGTCCTAATGCAATTATGTATTTGGGATTGACGGGTTTTGATGCATCTACTTGGTATGTAAATAAACATGTGTTTTCTTTCTACTCTGTCATTTCTGGGTAAATTATAATTTAATTTTTTTTCTTTCGATCTGTAACTGTTTATGAATTACTTTGATAATAATAAAAAAAACTGCCATGGCACCAATTAAAATAAAATGTCTAACTCAGGACTGGGCATTAAGTCAATCGCGATCGATCGGTGGACCACCAAGACATTTTGGGGTCACCGCCTTTACTAAGACCAAAAACGCGCATAAAAGAAACATATTTATGGAACATTGTATTATATAGGAACATTGTACATATTTATGAATTTGTATTTATCTCTTGAGGAAAACGGAGTTTTCCTCCTTCAAAATGACATAATTTTTAAAGCACTAACTTTAATAATAATAACGTTTCCAATAATAACTTTTGGAATCTATTGGACGTATCCTAATTAAAAGAAAGGCATATCATTTAACATCGTTACATCGTTCTTTGGTTCTACCTACCTGTGTGAATCTGCGTTTTCAACGAGGAATATATTTAAGACAACATATCGTTCCCGTCTCACAGACGACTACTTAGAATCCAGTGCAAGACTAGCAGTTAGTAATTATATGCCGAGATATTGGCGGACAGTATGTAGCAAAAGTCTTCTACTAACTATAACTACGAGAACTAACTTTAGATGGAAAGGATTTATTTCCTAATGTATTTTGAGTTTTTTTTGGCAATTAAATGCACCATTTCATATTATTATATTTGTGGCAATTCTTATTATGTTTGAAGTTATGTAGGTAAGTACATATTTCGTATTTATTATCAAATTATAATAAATGTTGTAGACATACTCCACTGGTTGGACCGTAACACCTTCAAAAAATTAGAAGTGTCCCGCACTCTGTAAAAGTTTGACCACCCCTGGTCTAACAGCATAAACCACAACACGAGGGAAACGCGTGTTACAAAGGGCTCCATTGTATGATTTCGGATATTTGCATTGATTTATAAACTAGTATTGTGCTTATTAAAAATTTTAATCTATATTTATAACCTGATACATAGAAAAAATAAAGTGAAAACTTTTTTACGAGATCCATTAATTTATCTTAAATCAAATTTTAAAGAATAAATATTTTTTTTTCCATTAATGAGCTAAAATGGAGTACGAGCATACAATTTCTCACTTTCCGTTTCGGATGAAACAGAAAATCCTGAGGAAATTTAATCCTACATCTGCATTAAATGACGAAACAATTTTTTTAAAAAAATTCTTAATTATTCTGCATTTGACTACGAATAATTAATAATATTGCTGAGTGGCTGTGGGAGAGTTTTAAGCTTAAAACGATCCACGTACGTGTCTGCAGATATGGATGACGTTTCTCCTTTAACTCCCAAAATGTTTTTCCAAGAAATCTCCACGTCAGGAGCTCCTGATATTGATTATTTAGATAAGGAGAGATTAGAAGAAAGCGAAATATTTACAGAAAATTCGAGAGCAACTAAGAGAAAGAGTCCGCATCAATTATTTTAGACAATTACGATAGAAGTCAATTAAAAATCATAAAATTAATCCTCTCGAAGTAAAGATATTGTGTTTCTGGAATATACTAACAAAAAATGAACATAACGGAATCTAACTCGAATGTTAAAATTAACACCTGGTCGTGATGGGCAAATAAGATTGTCTCTTGTGAAAACTCAGTTCTTTTCATTGTATGGTGTTGTTTTTTTCCCAATTATAATTTTTGCTTATAATCTGTACATCTTTTGGGTGATTTTCCTTTGAATTTTAAATCAACAAAAAAAGCTGCAATGACATTTTATATTTCGCCCAAGCAATTCATCTTTCCAAAAGCGGAAAATTGTTTCCATAAATAATTTTATATTCGCCTTCTATTTAATGAAAAATTTTATTGATTTCTCAAAAGCAGTAAAAGGTTTTCCTCGAATCATTTCCTATTCGAATTCTATTTAATTTTAAATTTTTATTGCTTGGTGAATTTTAGCCATAAAAAATGACTTTTTTACCATACGTATTAAAGAATCAAAAGATATTTTTATATACAATATTAATAAGATTGAAGCAGTGCATAAAAATTTAAATTTAGTAATTATTTAGCATTCTATTTATAGACTTAAATTACATCAAAATATAATCCTTTAAGGCATTAAAAGCATTTTACCATTTAGAAGCTTATTAAATTGGGAAAACATTGGGAAACAATTTGAGTGGTATATCATAATTAATTTCAGGCCAAGAGAATCTATTGATATAAATCGCATTTACTTTTTACTTCCATTTGCCATATTTTATTTACATTTTTAAAAATACATTCGAGATTTTATCGAAAGAACAGTTCAAATGCATGGTTCTATCAAAAATGAAAGAGCGCCGAACTAATGCCCGGAGGCATATTAATTATCTTTTCAGTAAAGTAAACAGAGTGCTCTTATCGGAGTTCCGCTAGGAGTGAAGCATTAAAATCCACCGCCATATCTAATTTTAAATTTTCTTTTTTAACTGAAATAAAATGAATTAATCCAGGAAAAATTTTAAATTATTAACTTAAATATTATTAACTTAGATATTAAACAAAGTTGGAGAAAGGAGATTTCTATGCGTTCAACCGCTCAGTATTGATCAGGGCGAGGAAATTACATTGCTTATTCACTCAGAAATTACCCGGGGTCAGGAACGAGAGGTTAATTTTAATTCCTTAAACTGAGTCGCATGAGCTTAGAAAATAAATCTTGTCAAATTTTAACTATCTTTACTTTCATACGAACTATGCAGATTTTTGCGCCTCCTCATGGGTTGACTGTTCTGACGTCATACGCGATAAAAATCACCGAGTTTTTTTTTCCCTTTTATAGCTTTAACGACCAATTTATATTCTCCCATTATTCGATTAAAATATATAAATAAAGGTATCGATACAAAATTCTATTTCAATCTGCTTCATATTTTATTTTAAAACTTTTTGATTTTTTTTGGCTGAAACAAAAAAAGGGGGGGGGGGGGAGATGAAAAGAAAAAAATTGCCACGAGCTCTATTCGTGTTTCCGATATAGAACTACAGACTGCTCTTTAACCCAAATCAGATTTTTGTCATCTAATTGTATGTTAAAGATTAATTAATCAATTAAAGAAAGGAAAAATTAAGTAATTTTCTAAGTCAGAATCCGAAAATGTTTGGATAAGAAGCATCACAAAGTTTCCAAATTCAACATTTAACCGGCAAACCGGAGTAAATGAATTCTTTTTTTTTTAAATTTATACTTTAAAGAAACATTTAATGATTTTTATAAAGAAATATTGAATAATTTTTTTTTTTAAAGATTCTAAATTAGAAGATAGAAACATTTTATTCCGCACATATTCAGATTTTTAGATTGGCTACTTTTATCCAGCTATTATTATCATTATTTCGAGATCTTTCAAATATTAGGTAAGCATCTGATGAGGGATAAGGGAGATATTGATATTTTCTACTAATTTTTAAGGATATTTTGAATTTTGCTAATATAAATACTGTAAAGACTACTAACCCTTAGATTTTTATACATGACATAGGTGACAAAGTACTTGTCACGTGAGAGGTGATTTACAACCGTTAAGGATTTAAAAAAACACGCAATTTGTCACAAAAATGAATTGCAGTAAGAATGAAAAAAATAATTTCTGTTTTATTTCCTTACTTTAGAAAAGAATTCTTGGAATATATGTTTTAGAAAAGGTAGTTAGATTTTTTTCTCTTGAAAATTTTGAAATACGATAGGTTAATGTATGTATTTTTTTCTGGCAAACAGGACAGGAGTTGAAAAACATGTTTACAAAAATATTTTAACAATTCCAGGAAGAAATATATATATTTTTCTCGGCCTCATATGAAATTACTCATATATTATTTTCTCTCTAAAAATCGAAACATTTATGGGGGTATATGAAAGCAGATATAGAAATTGTAAAGTACTATTTTTTCAATTTTAAATTTCCAAGAAACTTCTATATTTTCTCATATACGAAGTATATAAAGATAAAATACTGCAATCGTCATAAAATTCCACCACAAGATTTTGACGTTGCAATTTCAGATGTCATTGACGTTGAAAAACGTATTTTTGGAATTCTATCTATTTGACGCTTTGTCTGTATTCTGTGAATACGATCACTCAAGACTACCTTAGAAATTTTGAAATGAAATTTGGAATGTAGTCTTTACACCTAATTTTTAGATTTCTACGAAATTTCGAACAAAATCCATTTAGAAGTCTGTCTTTAGAAGAAGTACAAGCAAACATGATCAGGACACGAAACGGAAAGAGCTAGATGGATAAAATTTTGTACACAGATTCAATATCTAAAGTCCATATCAAATTTAAAACCCAATCAATCCGTCAAGGGGTTGACCGTTTGTTCGTCGGTTTTTTTTGTACATATAAGAGCTATAATTAAAAAAAGTGACAATTTAGGTAAATGAAATTTGTCTCATAATGTTAGCATCTAAAGCGTAGATCTTTATCAAATATTAGACATCTGTTAAAGAGGTGACCCTCTGTCGCTTTGTACTTTCAGAAGCATGTAAACGCGATAAAACCGCAATGACTGAAATATATGACATTTGCTATGTGATTTTGTGACTGAAATTATAGTTCTGAGTCAAATTTTGGTTTGAAGCGATCGGAAAAAAGCTATCCAAAACAATATTTGGTTTTCTGGGAATGCATTTACCCTTTCGCTGTCCTCACCTGACAGCGAAAATTTTTTGTTCGCCGCATTAAAACAAACAAAAATAAAAACTCAAACAAGTAAACACTTACATTGCGTTTTAAACGTTTAAAAGTTTTAAAATGTAGAAAAATGCTTGAAGCGCGTACTGTTTCGTAACTATCCTTCACCAATATCATGCGATTAAAATGCATAAATACATTTATTAGAGAGTATGCGATAAAGTTTCGTGTAGTATACTTCAGATGATGACAGCTCGCATCCTCAATAAGGCAACAATGTTTTTAGATTTGTGTTAACAATACGGAAATATAAAATTTTTATATCTTGCTCATACAAAATTTGTTAGTTTTAGGCAAAAAAAAAAAAAAAAAAAAAAAAAAAAGGAATTGGAAAAAAAGTTTTTCTCGACTTTCCCTTGGAAACTACATATAAATCTATAAATAAGAGAAATAGCATCAAATACTGACTATCATAAATACTCTATTGATTCGAGCTCTATCCATAAAGTTTTAAGAGTTAACTGAACATTCTCTTTACTGTTCATTGCAAGGAAGATATAACTGAACCCCTCATTAATTCTAGAAGCACTAGTTGACAAAACGAACTGCAAAACCTTTATATCTTTACATACAAAAACTGTTAATTTCAGGCAAAAGAAAGCAAAATCTTTAAGCGATTTTGAAATTGAAATTTTTTTCTTGACTTTTTACTGCAAACTACATATAGATATACTGACCATCATAAATACTTTATTGGCTCGAGCTCTATCCATAAAGTTCTAAAGAGTTAACCGAACATTCTCTTTACTGTTCATAGCAACCAAGATATAACCGAACTCCATATTAATTCTAGAGGGACCCTTATTATTGCTCTCGAGTTTTCTATTTAGTTTTGATTTCTAATCTTTTAATACATTTTGTTTTTTTATATACATTCCAATAACTATTTCATTAAGCTCTTACTATCTTTCCCTCATGCACCATGTCACTAAACAATTCTTAGGAAATATGAAAATAAGCAGTACACTTCAAACATACCTTTAAAAAGAAACACTTGTCACAAGGGAAAGATAGCAAGGCAACGAAACGGAATTATGATCTTTTTCTATTTATTCTTGCATGGAGGAAAAATTATTTGTCATTACAGTAGATCTTGTAAATATATTTTCTCATTTACAAACAGTTTAATTCGAAAAAAAAATTACACCAATTTTGGTTTTATTTGAAATAGATTTTGGAAATATTTTGAAGACTCACTCCTTTCTTTGACGATTGAAATCATGTGTATCATTTTATCTGTATTAATAAAATAATTCAACTTAAATATGAAAATCTGCATTCCAATTTTTGTGTAGTTTTTATAATCATTTGATCCATACATTAAATGTGTGCTTTCTTAATGAACTTATATTTTCGAAGAAAAGTAATACTTATATTAAAGATGAAAAAAAGAAAAAAGAATTATAATGTGTAATTTTGTAGAGTTCTTCCAAATTCATTAGAAAATTTAAAAAGTACAAAACAAAAACAAAAACGAATGTAGAAATTTTACATTGGCTTGAAATGAATTTCTTACAACTTCAAAAGCAACTCAAACATTCATTCTTTTTTTTCTCTCTTCTCTTGTTACATTTTTGGATCCTCATTTAAAAGTCTATCATAAAAATATCTCGTTTCAATATAAATGCTGTTTTCAGAAAGTTTATATAAAATTTAAAATAGCTTTAAATTTATAAATACATCACGTGACAAGAGCTTGTAAGGAACGATTATAAAATTTAATGCAGCAATTATTTTTGTCTTTAGAATCCCCAACGAACTTTCAATTTATTTCGGAATAATTTTTAAACTTTTAAACTCTGAGCGCAATTTTTAATAACAATGAACGAATCTTTTTCTGAAACACCACTAAAATTATTTCTTTTTATCATGCACGCATTTTAATATTTAATAACTAAAAGTATCGCCACAATTCTCTTTGTTGGAGACACTACAATAGAAAAAAAATAGTATTTTATAAATGGCAATTAATTCAAATATAAATATAAAAATAACTTTTGATTGTGCACATATTTTGATTAAATAACTTACGAGGTTTTTTTTGCCAGAAATTTGACACAGATAATTTGTTTGCTACATTAAGCAGGAAATGATTATTAATTTTCATCACCAACCAACGGGAAATGGCCTTCCTGAAACTTTCTCTCATACCCTCTAAAAAAGCTCTCATCCCTTCCCCATTTCTACATAAAATTGTTTATCTTGGATAAAGACACGAACGCCAGGAATACTCAGATTTTTCTTTTCAGAATTTGGCACATGAGAGTTATGTATTTCATAGTATAGTAAAGAAAATTATTACTTTGACATTATTAACCGAGAGGTATTTGGCGAACAAGAGTTACGAAGGAGGCCATTAGTAAGTAATGTTTGGCAATTTTTTAACAATTAATTGCTGCGATGCGGTTAATACACAAATATCAGAAAACCGAATATGTATTTTTGATTTTTTTTTCGATTGACTACAGTTATAGGACTATAATTGTAATTAAAGATTATATACCAAATTTTATTCATTAAAGTCATTCCGTTTTTGAATGACCCCGTTTATATGCATATAAAAGTGCAGACTAACGGACAGTTAACCTTTTGACGAATATGATTTATAATTAATAAAAATATGCACTTTAGATGCAAAAACTGTGAACCAAATTTCAGTTATCCAAGCCGTAGTTTTTATTATTATTATTATCGCGTTCACATGCATACTAAAGTACAGTACGACGGAGGGTGAACTCCTAGGCGGATTTTGTTCAGCATTTGATATAGGTCTATATCTATACTTTAGATGGTGAACGTGTGTAACAAATTCTATTTATCTTATTCTTTCCGTTCTGTAGTTATTAAACGAATTTGCATTCGGATATCCGGATAGACAATTTCTCTCCAAATGAAATTCGTCCAAAATTTGATAGAAATCTTTAAGTTTAGTGTTAAGATAACATGAAAAATCTAATCTAATCGAAGCATTTTTGAACTATCGGATTAATAGACAGATAGACAAATGTAGTTCGAAAAATATTTCTTCCGGGCTCAAGGAGGGCTGAAATGTGAGATTCGTTAAAAACTCGAATTCAAACTTTTTGTTGATTGTTATACTTTTTCATTGTTTACTTTATCTACGAGAAAATAAAGACGAAAGAAAAAACAAATAAACAAGCAACTGATTTGCTAACAACTCTCTGAAAATTTTTAACAAGGAAATATGAGATTAATCTGATGTCCTCAGAACTTTCATTTTGGTAAAACTCTTCTAAAATTTTTATTTACCTCGTTAGATGCACATATAAATCCCATCCTGGATTAAGAATTAAAAACATCGAAGCAGTTGTTTTGATTGGGGACAATACGGAAAGGGTTTTTATAAGCTACATGTTAGTTGATAGTTTGATTTTAAATGAAAATTTCTTAAACTCTGTAAAGTTGATATTCACCATTTTTTGATCACAGGCGTGTGTTTTGAAATTGCGTGGAGTTTAGTAAATTGCTGTTTTTGAACATTTCTAAGGATATTGTTAAAGAATAATAAAGACTTTAAAAAAAAGTTATATTTTTGTTTTATCCTCTTTTCGCTATTATATGAGTGTTAAGAAATCAATATATTTTTTTATGCTGAATATGTGATGAAATGAATAAAAATGCTCTGTAACCAGAGAAAACATTCTCCTTTCTCCATCTGGTGGATAAAAACAGTGAACGCATTTTGGACATTTTCTATTACATGATTGAAATAAAAATTAAAAACGGTTTTATAATTTTGTTATCCGGACACATATCAAATTCCATTTATATATCTTCTTCGGTTTTAAGCTATCGCACTCACATATGCACGGTTGATATGCAATAGATAGATTACACAGAGTTTTCGTTGACGGATTTCGTCAAAATTTGATTTGATTTGATTTGCGCAAGCTGGTTTGAAGGCAATAAGTCAAATTCCACTAGTCTAATAAATTTTTTGAGTTATAATGTTTACCAACAGATGTATTAATAAATAAAAAATAATTTAGAAATTATTTTTCCGGATTCAGGTAATTCAGATAAAAATAGCAGATGATTCAGGTAGCTCGTGAAGATTCATAAAAATCTCACGACTGATTTTCTGAAATTTACAGTTATTTACTTTCCATAAGTTGTATACAGAAAATAAAAACGATAGAAAACCTTGAGTACATTGCATAAAGGGTTTGTTTTAATGCCATTTCCTATGAAGTAGTGCAAGCATAATACTAAATACGAAATATTATATTTCTTAGGATTATAAATAAGTAGTAGCAGAAATATATTATAAGTACTACTTAAATCAAATTTTTCTTGCTGCTGATTCGAGGATCGATTTTCTTATTTTCTTGTACACAAATATGAAGGATCGTAATCCTCAAAAAATTCGAACTCGGAATTTTGACAAATTTTCATGATTCAGAATCTCTGGATCCGAAAAACACAATTTTCGAATTATGTTTGTCTACCTATAGCTCTGTCTGTCTGTCTATGAATACGAGAACTCAAATACGCTTTTAGCTAGGTGGATGAAATTCTGTATATCGCTTTTACATCAAATTTGTTGATTTATGAGCGAAACCTATTCTGAGAAAGACTGTATGTCCGATTTTCCGAGTACAAATGCACACGATCACTACGAAACGGAAAGAGCTCGACGGATAAAATTTTGTACACAGATTTAACATATAGAGTGTAAGTATATATCAAATTTAAAACCCAATCAATCAAGAAAGACCCGTCAAGGGGTTGACCGTCTGTCTGGACGTTTCATATATATATATATATATATATATATATATATAAGAGCGATATTTAAAAAACGTAACATATCAGATAAATAAAATTTGGTTCATAATTTTAGCATCTAAAATGTAAATAGGCTTGACATTATCTTTGCAATTGGCCATGGCCATTTCCCTTCATATTTCAAGAGATTCCATATTAAAGGATCGGATCAATGTGGCTGCGGCGAAGTAGGCGATCCCCTTCATTATGCCACTAGCTACCCTTTCACCACATCTTTTCATCTCAAAAAACCCACCCACGATCTAGAAAATATCTGGTGGACCAACGTTATGAGAAAAAAGATGTCCAAGGTTAAAATTAGAAATCTTGTGCGGTTCCTACAAGAGAACGAGGAATTGATTTCTCCAGACCCAAGCCCAGTATAAATTTTCGTTTCATTTCTCAACCAAGCTCTTCTCCGGAATATATTAACTTCAATAGATTTCATCTATTCATACTCCCCACCGAACACCTCCTTCATCATTATGATATTGTATATAGTTACTTTTTAAGTGTATTGATGATATTTTATGTCTTTTCATGTGTATTTTTTTATCTTAATAAATACTTCCACGTATATCCTAGACAGGGAATCCTAGATATTCCAAGTTCGGTGATATTCTGTGGTGAAAAAAGAAAGATGAAAGAAGCATCTAAAGTGTAGATTTTTTTTAAATCAAATATTGAATATCTGTCACAGTGGAGAGTGTCTGTCGGTTCGTACTTTCAAATACTAGGTAACACGATAACCACCGAATCAAAAGAGCCAGAAAGATGAAATTTGGTACACACATATATCACTTTAAATTGTAGATCTGTGTCATATTTAGAACCAAGTTTAATCAAGGAGTTGTTCATCTACCGGTCAATACTTTTGCATGAATGCAAACGGGTTAATTTAAAAACACTTTGACTTAAATAGATGGAATTTGGTATGTGATAATGAGATTAAGTTTATATTTTTTTTGTGTCAGATTTTGGGTTCAATCGGTCGGAAAAAAAGTCGTGTAAAATACATAATCGATTTTCTGACAGTTATATATTAGCCGCATTTCAGAGATTAATCGCCAAAGATCGTACGCTAATAAAATTTTCGTAATTATTGTTCGCTAGTGGTAATTATATAGAAGCCCCAGTTTTCTTTACTATATTATGAGACACACAATTATGATCTGTAATGAAATTAAATATCGGAACACTTATGGCTTTCATGGTCTTGTCCAAGGTTCGCATTTTTTTGAGGAGGGGAAAAAGAAGTTGGAAAGGAAATAGCACCTTTATTAGGGAGTATGTGAGAAATTTTCGAGGAGATAATATCCTCCGTTTTAATCATTATTTTGACTCAAATCGCCTAGTTATAAAGGTAATGAAAAACAAATAATATTATATTTCTAATCTAGAAGGAAAGAAAAATTAAGAGAAACTCATTAGGGAGACATTTTTATCAAATTAAATACTTTTGATAGAAAGTAAAACCTAGATTAAATGTGAAATATTTTTCGAGCTGTTCCTGATCAGTTTTGAAGAATTACAATTTTTTCTTTAAGTAAATTCTAGTGGATGAATTTTTTTTTATAGCAAGCAGATTTCCTTCTGAAACCAGTTTTCAATACTGAGAAGAAGACCTTTTTTATTGATGCATAATAATCTGAGAAATAGAGAACATTCAAAATACTATTTGAATATTATATAATTTAACAAAATACATTTATTTGTATTAAAATAAAATTTGATGCAAATGTATTATATTTAAATTAATATTGACAAGAAAAAGAATTTTTATCCAAAAGGCTTTGATGTTCTTGAATTCCGCTTCGTGTTAGTTCAATTTCCGTAATCCTTTATCTAGTTATCGCATTCTTCTAAATTTTTAACACTTCAATACTACAATTAAATTCAAGAAAAATGATACAACTTCATTAAAGAATAAAGTCAAATTATAAATTGTTTCCAAAATATACAGCTGCCAAAATTCAGACATTTTATATATATATATATATATATATATATATATATATATATATATATATATATATATATATATATATATATATATATGAGACGTTCATTTTGAAAATGGGGCAAGTCCATTTTTTGTTATTGCAAGATATTTAAAGGTTTGCGTTTCAATAAATTTAAAAATATTGGTAAGTATTAATAAATTTTTTTTTTGTATTTTGTGGTACGAAATAATGTAAGTTTATAATCCAATAGCGTTTACAGTGCTGACTAAAAATTATAACTAATTTTTTAAAAGTTCCATTATAGCTAAAAAAAGTTCCATTATAACTAAATGAACTTGCCTCACTTTCAAAATTAAAGCATTATTGCAATCATTCATTTAATTGTAAAATAATATTTCAGTTGCACCAGCCTTTTTTTAATAATAAAAACAAAATACTATTCAAATTTTTATAAACATTTATTTATTTGATAAAAAGGGAAATAAAACCAGAAATATTCTAATATAAAATATAACATAACAACAAACAATTCAGTTTTATTACGAATTTTTATTGAAATTATACATTTCAATTTATACGTAGGTATAATCAAATTGAATTTTATTCAAGATTTAATATTTTAAAATATTCATGATGAACGGGAGGTATATATGGTAATAAATCCATCATGTTCTTGTATCTTTCAGATGTAACAGATATCCTTTTTTCATACATAAAAGATATTTCTGTATTTCCGAAATTATTTTGTCTTCTCCGCTCTGGTGACAAATCAATAATTTAAAATTCAGCATATCGTTCTATCGAGATTTTGTAGAACATTTTGCATGGTGCATCCCTTGTAAATCTGATCCAGCATATATTTAACCAATTCACGGTTTCTCCATCGGTATTTTTATTTCTTTTTAAAACTGCTTTCTCCAGAGGTTGGGTTGAAAAAAAAAATATCGCGTTTCATTTCATGCACTAAAAATTTATTATGTTTTCGACAATTTCGTGTTATTTTATAGAATCCTGGGGAATATACAAGGAATTGGTTTTCCGTATTGTCATTTTTCCCACTATGATCATTCGGCAAAAATGAATGTCCTGACAGTAAAAATTTGTGATCAATGATATTTATTTCATTGTCAATGGACTGAATAATTTTCATCCTCATTAAGGCCAACTTCATGTTTCTATTTTGGCCATTGCACATCTCACTATAAGCTATAATGTATTTTTGGGTTGTCACAGTCTGTAAGTGTTTCAAACAACAAGATGCTACTTCTTGAGCTCCTCGGGATGCCATAGTTTCATCCCAAACATACATATTAACTTCATCATTATGAAAATTGTGGAAGCCTTGATTCAGTACATACATATTCCGCTTATAATATGCAATTGATACTGCTAGCTTAGAATAAGGCAGTGCCTTTTGTAAATCAAAGGAGAATGCAAAATGATTTTCTGGATTATTTACCGCCATATTTCTGTCTTCGTGCAAAGATTTCCTTGCCATTTCGGCATTTATCAAGTGCATTCACATGTTGTTCTCTCAGATTCTGTTGCTCTTGAATATCACAAGAAATTTTAATTTTACTATTAAGCACATCACATTTTTTGCAGGTGTCTTTGCGTGGATGGTGGGAATGCAAATTGAATTGTGTTTTAAAAATATTTATATAAATCCACTCATTTACGAAAGGTCTATGATTCAATGTACATTGATCCACATAAAAATGATACATTTTTCTTAGATTAAATTCTGGGTTTAAATATTTTATCCCGGTATTGTGATTCCTTGTATAATGGCTTTCAAACTGAGGAAAACGTTCAATATGTTGCTTTATATCATTTACCAAATTTTCACGGGTTTTCCGGGAAGATCCTTCTGTCTAACCACGTAAATCTTTTCCCACAACTTCTGCTTTCAGAACACGATCCAATTGTCCTTTAGAGATTCTAAAAGTGTGTAAAAAATATGTTTTACATACTAAAATATCTCCATGATTTGTGTTTAAATAATATTTAAAACTAAAATTCTTTGTCGCTCCTTTGAAATTCCTTGGGCGCTTTCATTTCGTACCCAGTTTGCGAGTAAATCCATGTAGAAATAAATTTTGAGTATTAAAATCTGCAAGTTTCCCAAATTCATTCAAATTTTTTTTCCGTTCTTCCTCACTAATTAGTTTTGTACATGCCCTTGAGCATTGGCAGTCTTTATTCAAGAATTTTTTCTCGGGAATAATTTTACCCATGTCTGTGCAGTATTTTTTTTTCCACTATTTCGATTGACTTTTCTTATTTTTGGGATATAAGTAGCAAGTTTTCTTCGTAACGTTCCTCTATAAAATCCTCCCCGTCTGATGCCGAAGTCAATAGTTCAACTATTCTTCTTCTTTTTTTGAAGTTTTTTTAATAATTTTGGTCCGAATTGCCTTCGCATTCAGATCCTGATTCCAAGAGTCTTCTTTTATTACCGATTGCCATGGGTCTTATTTCTACAAACAAAATAAAAATAATAAAATTACTTGCAAATGAGGATTTTATTGAAGTGGCGTTATTACTCAGAAAATTTTTATTTTCTTTTGATACTTACCAAATTTACTTTCAGATGCATCAGAGTTATAATTTCCATTGTAATCGTATTGAGCCATTTTTTTCTTTTTATAAAAAACATCCCCAATCCGTTATTTATTTTTCAAATAAGCATGGAACTGTTAAGGATTTTTGTACGCCTAGCACATAGAAACAAATTGTTGACTTGTCTAGTATTTATTAGAAACTGAATTGGAACTTACTTGCAAGCTGATAAAAGTGTTGCCAATATTACTAACATTTCTCGGTGTCGGAAGTAAACATATTACTGTTGAAACACAGAATTAAGATATACTTTTTATTATTTATGAAATATTGTACAACCGCCGATTTTCAATATCAAAGATAGATAGATAGAAATGAAATGGATATTTTTATGTTAATCTTTATTTTTCGTAATAAACTTTTAACACTTTGACATGAACAAAAATCAGATGACTTGAGTTCTTCTTGCGAGTTTCAGATTTTCTGTGTCGTGCAGCGTTTGAACTCTTTCACCTGATTGGTTGCTTTCGCATGAGGTTGCATTGGATCGGATAATTACAATGTCTTCTGGCATTTTTTCTGTCGTCCCATAGTTCCACTGTTTACTCCAAGAAATTAAAAATAAGATGAAGAGGAAACACAGACGACGGTACAGAAACATCCTAGATTTTAGACATGATGTCAAACGGCCACATTTGCTTCACTATGCAGCAATCGGAGCTAAATTTTGCCGTAATATAATCGGTAAAAAATATGTTCAATCTAAGATGGATTTGCCCCACTTTCAAAATAAACAGATTTTTAATACTGTTAAGATTATAAAAGGTTTTATCTATAATTACCATTATCTCCAAAAATGGGCTTACCCCACTTTAAAAATAAACGGCTCGTATGGATATATATATATATATATATATATAGAGAGAGAGAGAGAGAGATAGAGAGATAGAGATAGAGAGAGAGAGAGAAATCAAAGTGTATATTAAATTCTACCAAAAAATCGCTTCAGATACTAAGATACTAAGCATTAATAATGATGAATATGATGCCATTAAACATTAATAATGCTAAATATGATACCACAGTCAGTAATGTCACAAATGATGTCGGATGAGTGAACCAATGGGAAGGCTCGAAAATTCCATGTCCATGTGAATGTAAGGATAATTAATGTACCGCTTACACTTGGTCAAATGGAATCTCTTAGAATTTATAGAAAAAAGACATTAAATGGGTTGATAAAAGACCTATCAACTTGCGAGTTTAAAATAATAGTTAAAAAAATGATTTTATTTTCGCAAAAGTTTCACAAAAGCTTTTCTCTAGAATGTATGCAAAGATGTAAAAATCTGTGGATATCTTTATATCAAACAATCTGTGAGGTTCTTGCGCCTGAAATTCGACACAGATAATTTATTTTCTGCATTTAAATTGCCAGTGGCATCTATGGAAAATAATAATTTTCCGTAGATGTCACAGGCAAGTTAAATTCTGGCAAAATCCTAAAATTTTACTCCCATGGCGGATTTTTGCGCTCTATAAAGCATAATAAGCGTCTAATACATTTTCAAATTTTTTATATGGAGGATATAACAGGCTTTCAGAACTCTTTCAATTAAAATGAAGGCACTGTGTAGCGATAAAAGGGCATTTTAGTACTTTCTTTCATGAAAGTACTAAACTGCTGAAAATATTTCTTTTATATAGCTCAAAGTAAGAATCGTGAAAACTGAGGTGCAGATATGCAGATTATAATCCGCAGCTTTAATCACATTCATAATATATTTTAATTTTCAAAGAAGAATTAAGATTTTTCTTTCTTTTGATACCCATTATGACTTGACTTCCTTGTTTACATTTGCTTCACTCACCACTAATTTTGCTATATTAATTATATACTACATTTGCCCTTTTGAGAGAAATACTAGGGCTATTTGGAAGGAACTCGTAAATTTGAATCCCGTTCAGATGACAAGGACGGCATCTGAGTTCGTATCCTTTCTCCATTCTTCCACACTGTAATAACGAGTGGACGTTTGACTCGCGACGGTGGATGTATCGTGCACCAGGTATTATAATTCAGTTTTGAAAACCTTAATGTATTATCATCGAAAACACACAACTGTAAGAGTTTTAGAATCCTAACATATAAGGAAATAAGTTAAAAATCGACTGCAAATATACAGGGTGATCAAGAAATAACAGGAGGTGTTCGGAACCCTGAAGCGTGTTATGTATTGGACGAAATATAACACAATTTGG
Source organism: Argiope bruennichi (assembly GCF_947563725.1). Taxonomy (NCBI): domain Eukaryota; kingdom Metazoa; phylum Arthropoda; class Arachnida; order Araneae; family Araneidae; genus Argiope; species Argiope bruennichi. The sequence continues at coordinate 24,729,208 of NC_079162.1, read as the reverse complement.
TCACCATACACATTAAAATATGCGGTTTCAATTTATCAAGGAAAGAAAAATGAGTACCAAAAAATACAGATAGAGGAAATCCTGGCGCTGCAAGCGCATAATGTGTGTAAAAGAATGCATAATTGCCAATGGAAACAATAAATAGTAGCACACCAAATACCAAAGAAAAACTTTTATTATAGCAACTTACAAATTTGCCTCAAGATGACCATCAACTTGATGTTCCAATAATTGCATGTGGTACACGAGGGTTTCGACGGTGGCTCGCAGCTCATCGGCATTTATTCGTCTGGCATGTAATTCTATTTGATCTTTTAACGTAGGAATGTCAGGAACATGTCCTTGATACACAACGCCTTTCAAGTGAACCAGAACCGCCTGACAACCAGAAATTGCCAAGATTCAGATCAGTGTCTCCATTTAATGGGTGTTATCTTATACGGATAAAATTTAAGGATCTTAAGCACTATTTTATGCATCGTCGAGAACGGGGTATCTGTTTGTCGTGATATTGAACGTGCACAGCTGATAACCTGCTTATTAGCTATCGAGTGATCCATAACGGCGGTTGCAACTTCTTCAACTTGTTCCTACTTGATAACTTTACATCCTCGGCCTGATTGCACAGGAAGAATTCCTGTTGTTTCAAATCTTTCAACCATTCTTCGTAAGTTAGTTAAGAAAATCGGTCCTCTACGTAACTGTTTTAACCGCTGGTATTCACGGAGAGCAGCACTGGCATTTTCATCCCTCTTTTAAAACAGCTTGACTAATAAGGCGCGTTCACGTAATGACAACGCAATCGACGGGCGAATTCTTGCAGAATGACATAAATTCCCATAACCTTCCTTTAATCTTCTATGTCATGTCACAAAGTACCCGTATTAGCAAATTACATAATAAAGTTTTCGATCTCAAAGCCAGGATTTCTCCTATCGGCGTTTTTTGGTACTAATATTTTTTTCTTGATAAATCGAAACCGTATACTTTAATGTGTATGGTGACCACATTTTGTTATATTTCGTCCAGTACTTAGCATGCTACAGGGCCCCGAACACCTCCTATTATTTCTTGATCACCCTGTATAAACAAGTGAAGAGTAATTAAAGCTGGGAATAATATATAATTTAGGGAAACACTTTTATTAGTGCATTAAAATTAGAAAAATATTTTTTAATCAATATTTTGGAAATAAACACAGAAATGTGAAATATAAAAACGGTGATATCAATACTTCAGTAAATTGCAATTATTCATTTTATAATTAATTTGAATTTTTGATGAATGTTTAGGAGTTTTCTTTCATCTGAAGTTCATTGTTAATTTCTATAGTATTATTTTGGGTGTCTTGGGTTTTTTCAACTTTGTTTAAACATCCACGTTTTTGATTTTAAAAAAGTCAATTTTCTGTTTTTTAATAGAGTTATTAGAGTTAATAGCGGGTACAGTTATGTTTTTAAAATTTATTTTGCTTAGACACCCACATTTTTGATTTTAAAAAAAAATCCATTTTCTACATTTTAGTAGTATTTATTACAGTTAGCAAAGAATACCGTTGTGTTTTTTTAAAATTATATTCATCAATATATTTTTTAATTCGTTATTATATATAGTAAAACAATCCTTTTTTCTGAAATTCATTGTTATAAGAATATCTCTAATGTCCATGCAACTTCGCATGGAATTAAAATTTAGTTGGATTTTGTTTATTAACTGATAATTAAGTTCTGGAATCTTTAAAATAGTGCTGTGTATACAAGAACAGACAAAACAGAGCAACATTTCTGACTTCCAGCACATCCAGATTGAGTGAAATATCAGAATTCAAAATCTTATTTCTCTAGGTATGAAGCAAGTCGTGTTTAATAAAAGAGCATAGAAATCGAATTCTCATTTCCGGAATTCCACAAAATTCCAAACGAAATTAATTGCCTCAATTTACGCGAGAAGAGTAATTATATTTGACCCAGAATAATATTGATTGCGCTTGAAAACAATTGTGAAAATGTTTTCTTTTTTCTTCCATTAAATTTACCAAGACATCATCAAAATCCTCTGAGATAATTCTATGTGAGAAAAGACAGGTGTGAATTCGAAAAGAGGATGGAAAACTCTCTTTGTGAATAAGGATGGGAGGGAATTCCTCGTTTCATTAATTACCTTATTGATGAAAGAGTGCAAATTACTCCGGAGCAATGCAGTAAACTGCATAAACATTAATGGATTGGTAGCTGCGGGGTAACAATAAGGACTGTTTAATGAAAACACCAAGTAATTGCGCAGATGCATGAAATAATCTTTCGTCGGTGGGGGGAAGGAATAATGAATAAAATACAAACATATTATTTGTTCTCTGTTATTATACTTCCCACAGAGTTGAACTTATGATGCATAACTTTTATTTAGAATCTTGCATCAGACTTTCATATCAGAGAAATTATTTTAAAATGAAGTATATTCTTAAAAATTGCAAACCGTTTTAGCTTTTATTGATTGCGATGGTTGTTGAAAATAAGATGAAGAATTGTCTTTATAGAATCCGAAATAAGTTAAACACTATATTGAACTTTTATTTAAAAAAATAGTTTAAATTTATTTAAATAGATATATGGAATGTCGAAAAATTAAATTTGGGGTAAATATTTGAATATAATCTTGTGATTTACATTCAGACGAGCGTTTCTCCATTAATTATTGAAATCATCAATCATTTTATTAAAAACTCTACTTTAAATCACTCTCCTTCTTCAAGAGAAAAACATTATGGGAAATATTTTAATCTGTTTTTGAATGACTTAAATTAATTTAACTAATTAATTTAACAAAAATGGTGGAGATGCAATATGAGTCTCTGTGGAGTGAGGATTAAACATATACTACTCCCTATATAATACAGATAAAGGAACTATCTATATTCATGTTTCCTGAATGGCGTTCGTAAAATTGCTTCATTAAGTTAATCTGCATTATATAAAACAATGAATTAAGTTGGAATGGTTCCTTAAACATTCTCATACACTTTCTAATAAAGGCTTCATTCCTCCTCGCAGAAAAATTGATTGTAAGCCTTAGAAAAAGCCGAGAAGCGTTCGAATATTCGATTTCTTATTTGCATAGTCCCACACGTGAGTGCCTGATGCTTCAATAATATAGTAGAAAACAAAACAAAACCCGAGTATGCATTTTGGATGCTTTGCATCCGTTCAGATTGTGATCAGATTACAATTTTTGTAACAAGATATATACCAAAATTCATTTATTTAAGATCATGCGTTTTCGGACTGACAGATGGAGAATTTGTAGATTGCACAATTGTGTACAAATTTTATCCATCTAGCTTTTTACGAATTGTAGTTTAGCGTGTTCACTTGCACTTGGAGAGAGATAAACTTATTATAAATGGATGTGATCCAAAATCTATAAATTTGGTGTTAAGATCCCATACCAAATTTCATTCTTCCAGCTCAAAGTGGTTTTCCAGTTATCTTCTTTGCAGACAGACATAATTTCGAATGTGCGTATTTTAAACCCAGAAACATATAAAAATATGAAAATTTGTTAAAATTTCGAAGTTGAATTTTTTTTTTTTTTTTTTTTTGATGATTACAATATTTTTATAATTTGTTTATGATAAAGTAAAAAGTTCAAAAAATTAAAAAAAAAAGCATATGAAATATGATGAAAGCATTTGATATCATGTTTTAGTCTGTTGAAGCTTTTTAGCATTTTGCTAAATTTTAATCAGTAAATTAAAAAAATGGTTTTTTTGTTATTATAGATTCCATTTTTTAGGCGAGATATCTTCTTAAATTCCATTATACGGTAAAAAAAACAACCTTTATATATCTTTCAAGGAAAAATTTATTTATTTATTTGTCAATTCTAGATATTACTTCCAGCAATTTACTCCACCAGTTTCTAAAACTTTCTTTCTTTTGTTCTGTTATTAAAAGTTCTTGTTAGACTCCTTACTGTTAAAAAAAATTCTTAATTTTCGAAATGTGCTAGAGTTAAATCATATTTGAGGCCTTGCTGCATAAGAATATTTTTCCAGCTCACGAACCCTGTCATACAACAAAGAGAAACTCCCGCCTTGTCTTCGCGTCCAGGGTAATTTGAGTGACGAACAATTTCACAAACTACATCGGACATTGTAGTCGATGCATAATAGTACCCATTACGAGCAACACATGTGCCTACTCCTCATGCAAGAGGTACGACCCATTATCGGCGATTGGCTTAATGAGAAATATCAGAATTTTTATACAGGAACCAAACCTCATATAGGAAGATTTCCATACCTATATTTGAGGGGCTATAGAATAATAAGATACAGGAGATTCAAAAGTCTTCAGAAAAACTTATTCAATAATTCCTAACTAATTATTTAATAATTCCTAAATTACAGATCTTGTGCAATATTTTTTAAAGGTTTCCATGCCGTGTATGATGGATAAGACGTGACTTTCACTTCACCTTGTTTCAATGATCTTAAAAGTGATTTTAGCTCCAATCACTGTGCATGAGTTACGAAAATTCAAATTTGTCTCCTTTTTTTAGAAAAAAAATGCAACATAATTAGGTTAACGGTAAAATATTTCATAAAAGCATATGGTACTTCAAATAATGAGATTCTCTATGCTGCCGTAGCATTTCATACTAAAAGTTAACAACATATGGTGAAGCAAAATTCAACTTTCTAAATTTTAAACATATAAAGGAAAATAATGTTTTTCTTAAAAGAACTAAAGGAGATAAATCAGGAAATTTGTTACTGAAAACGAAGGAGGAATATTATTAAAGTAAGGACGATTGTTTTATCTACGAAGCTGTACAATATTTTTTATGGTTTTAAAGCGGATGTTATAGCGATAATAAATAGGCTAGCAATAAAAAAACTGTGTTACTTTTTTAACAACTTTGAATTGCCAATAATTCCTTATTTAAAAATTTGTAAAATCTTGTTAACTAAATTTTAATTTTTAAATTTATATTTCCAAAATTTTTTTAGATATTGTTAATATTTTTGTAATGAATGTCTTGTAAGTAATAATAAACAGCAAAATTGAAATCCCTCATAAAATCTTATTTCATTTGAAATCATGACGACATTTCTGCTAAGTTTTAACAATGGATTTTAAGATACCGTTTATTGCAGCTACCGTTATCTGCAGTGCTATTTGTTTCAGCATGAAAAGGAATAACGCATTGTTTAATAAAGACAATTTTCAAGATTTTCTAATTCTTTCATTAATTCAAGCTCATGTGTTGTTACTTGTCAAATGCAACGCTTAAATTAAATTTTGGAATCTATTGTGAATCCCGTACTAAGCCAAAGGACGGTATCATTTCAAAAAAGTACAGTTAAGTGCAAGATGACATATTATTATGCTTATTATGTGTCTGTCATGCCATGCGTAACGAATCTATTGCTTCAATACTCTTTCAATTTCTTTAATCTCCTTAAATATCTCAAAATCAATAAATCAATCTTAATTTAATCCAATCTTAATTTTTTTAAATTCCTCTCGGGATGCAACAAAGATTCCCTTAAGAAGTGGTCAAGCGAATAAGTTGCGCAAAGAATAGAATTACACGTACATAAGTTAAAGACAAATCATACGTTTTTGTAAAGGATTTCTATATCTCCCTTCCGAAACAGCTTCTATTATGCTTAGACGATGCTAATCTCAATTGACGTTGCGTTACTTAGGAAGCATTAAATCCATGGGAATAAGCTCAAAAAGATGTTATTGTCTAGACAAGCCCATCTGTAAAAACATGTTGCAATTCTCCTGGTAGATTTGTGCTTGGAACATATGTTCGCTGTATTACGACTGAATCCGCTCATATAATAGGTGGGAAATCTTGTTTTTCTTAGGAGGAGTATTATTTTCAAATTTAGATTTGGTAGCTTGGGGATTTACTTTCTTTTGATGAATCATTCATCACCAAAACGTTGAAAATCATTCGAAATCATTAGAAATCATTTATATTTTTCAAATATTTTGTTACTGACAGTGGTCAAAGATTTCAAATTAATTCTCGAGTTATCCTAACAGAGATACTTGGTTTTGAGTACAATGAAGATAGACTCTGTAGCCTTAACGGAGTTGGTTGAACCGAGAATTCTCGTTACTCATGATTACGCTCTTAATTACGACTACCCTTTCAGTTTACGATGAATGATTTTCAATTACAACTTTAATTGGGTTTTTACAGACGGAATTTTTAAATTAAAAATGCAATTTAAATTAAAAAAACAAGAAATTTGTGAGGTGCTTTTAAACTTATTAAATGAGCATAGTATTCTTTTGGATCGAAATAAGAATATATACATTTAATGGAAAATCCTATCAAGACAGTTATAAAAAATTACATGATAAGGAACTAATACCACCACAAAATTTCGTTTAGAATACTTTCTAATTTGTGTTAAACTACTTGACTAAACAAAATAAAATTAATAACAAAATCAAAAACATATTTTGAAAAACACCCATAACAAAAATCACTGCATAAATTAATATTGTGAAAATTTTTTAAATAACGATTTTTGATAGAAATGAATACAAAAAAAAGTAATATTTCAATGGCAGTTAAACAGAAAAAAAATTCTATTTTCCGCAGAAAAAAGAATTAAAAATGAATTCTGAATGAAAATAAAAAAATAATAACTCTGTAACTCCGAAAAAAGAAGGGAAGATAAGTTTTTACAAGCAGAAATCTAGCATTTCAATTTCTTTTAGCGAAATCCTTACAAATAATTGTTGGTTTTCGGAAAAATCCTTCATAAGAATTTCATTAAAAATATTTGTGAACAAAAACGTTTTGATTCTTAAGTAAAAGAAAATACTTAACCGCCGACTGGTTCGGTCGGAAGTTGCTGATACTCTTTGCTCGAAAAGAGGATTTGATACTCAGAGAAATTCACGAAGCAATGGAATCAATCAAAACCAATTAAGATATTTCAAAGCCTTTTAGCGGAAGACATGAAATATGCATTACTAAATGAAAAGTCTTTACAAAATGCGAAAGCGTGACTTGGAAGAAATAAAATTTTCCTTTTTTACTGCCTCTAGGGAAAAATGCATTTAATCAGCTTTAAAGCTTCACACATCAAACCCTTTAGATCAGAGCTTCTTAAATTTTGAACCGCGATCTCATCCGGGATGAAAAAAATTGGGAGTCGCAAAAACTTCATCTTCTTTCTACATCTGTAACCAAACATAGTTAATTTTTCTATCATTGAAGAATACGTGGCTTGATAGCAGAATTTGGCTTTGGGATTGAAGAGTCGATGGTTGGAAAATTCATTATTCAGCAGATACGTTTTGTACGCAACCATGTTGTACCCTGATTCTATCTTAGTCAAGCTTTCTCTTGTTGCTGTGCTGTGATTTGGAAGCCTCCTATCACAGTTTCAGATATATTTCTGGTCATACAAACTATAATTCTCATAAACAACTGACCAGTATTATAAAGGTGACGAAGAGTTGAAACTGAAGAGGCCCTGCACAAAACAGCTTTCGAGTGTCTTTAAAGCGGTATTTTTACATTTGAAATCCAATTTTAACTGCGGACCGAAAACTTATTTTAGGGAACATAAGAATTATTGGTGTTATAGGACTTTCTTTATCATCCTCTTCAACAATCCTTCTTTTAAAAATAACTTTGAGGGGGAAAAAGATAAACTTTAAATTACGAAAAGTTAAATCTCTGAATAAACTTTAAAAATATTATTTACGTGGAGGAAACAGAAAAATCTTTTTCTCGTTTTCAAACTTTGTAATCCTCTTAGATCGCAGTGGAGTTAACAAATTTTATTTCGTTAACAATAAACGATGTCATCCCACATGTGATTGCTATTTTAAGATAAGGATGTAAATTTATTGACAGAGTGATCGTATTAATGAAGCGTTAGTTTGAGGGAAGTTAAATTCTAATAGCTGGATGATATAACATCTTTACAACTATTAAAAGTATTGAAACATTCTACTGCCGAAGAATTTTCACTACCTGTAAATATAAATACCAGAAAATAACTTTAAGATAAAAGTAGATTTTATAATTTATAAGCCAGGATATTACTCTACATCTGAACATAATTTTATGGTTCCAGAACTTAATAAAGTCAATTTTATACTAAGAATTTTAGATATTTATAATTTTTTTTAATACAAGACATGGAAATAATTTTGAATGTATTCATATCATCCTCAGTGTTATTTCTAACTAAGTTAACTAACGCTTTCCTAATACGATCTTTAATTGATTTCTCTAAAGTAACTCGAGGATAATTTTTCTAAATCTTGGAGCCACATTAGAATAAATGACATTAAAATTTTTTTGGAACATTAGAAATATTAAGCAAGACTTTTGCTACGATTTTTATATATAACCAGATCATTGGGAGTTTAAAGACAAGAAAAATATAAAATTGCTTTTGAAGTACTTAAAGATATTTTTAAAAATTTATGATGAGATTTTATTTATAGATGAGAATTCCACTCAAAATTTGTAATTCTAAAAATAGTGGATATCGACTTTACTTTCCTTCGAATAATTTTGATATTTTAGTTTTAGCTTTCAAGTAAATTAAACTGTCACCTTGGAATTAGAGTTTTAAGGATTAAGATAATTTTAGGATTAAATATCTAGTTATTGATCATGATTGGCAGAGTTCAACCTAAGACTGAAGAATAGTGACTTAAAAGAACTATTCCATGAAACACCTTATTTTCTGAAGCGCTATTGGATCAGGCTTCTCTAGATAATTACAGGCATTGTGAAGAACGTGTTAAATAATTCATCAGGACTTTGATACAATTTGAATGTGAGAAACACAAAAGTTTCATTTCGCTTTCTTTTCATGTTTCTCTTTTTAAAGACAAGCGAGGACGCGTATATACGACAAAACGCAATAAAAATGATTGCATAGTAAATTTTGCAAAAAATCATAAAGCGAATAAAATTTCATTTTTATTAGATCGCACCAAAATGGATTGGCGAATATACATGTCGAACGCACTTAATTGGTTAAAAAATGTTTACGTGATCGACAATTTGGCAGCGTATGTTGAGGACCTGGTTACGATGCACAAAATGCTATACAATCAGAATACAATATTCGGTTTCTTCTTTTCAATAGCGTGTGAAGACAAATTATGAAAGAAACCGAGTTTAACAAATGGCAAGGAAAGATGCAAATATATGACACAAGTTCAAAATGGTGCTTCTTGAAAGAACAGAAATGTATTAATATTGAACAGCGATAATAAATAATTTTTATAAACACACTAGTAACATAAATCTGTATGATTAAATTTCTGTACTTTTTTCGAATTTCTTTTCTATTCTATATTCGAGCTATTCTATGTTTCTTTCTTTACTTATACTCTCTCGTAACCTTCTTTGTCGTTAGCTCATAAATTATACTATAGGGTTTTCTGCTAACTAGATAGAGTTGCACGTAAATACAAGACACACTGTTTAGGATAGTCTTGAACTACGAATTTAGTACGAATTTATTGAAATAATCACCTATTAATGCACTATTTACACTCCCAATGTTAACATTTTCTACGTGTTGTGTAAAAATTAACCAATATAACTGTTTTGAAAGTAATCTTAATTGCTTATGGTGGCAAGAAATTCAATTCGTACCAAAACAGTTCATTGTAACTCGCAGCGGGGTCACAAAATATATCCAATACTTTATAGAAATCGGGAGGCCGCGGTGGCCTGGTGGTAAGGTCTCAGAATTGGAGGGTTTCAAGTTCGAGATCCGATTCCACCGAAGAACCGTCGTGTAAGCGGGTGTGGTGAACATTAAATCCATCGGGGCCAAACGTCCTCCCGCTGGTGTGGTGCGGAAGCTCAAAGAAGGGGTGCCAGTTCAGGTGTCGTCCTCGTTATCGGACCGTGGTTCATAAGTACGAGGTCTGTCCCAAAATAACCCTAGTGTTGCTTTAAAACGGGACGTTAATATAACTAAACTAATTATAGAAATCGGAAAAATATTTATATCTTCTAAATGAATAAATTGTCAACCTAAGATTGTGCTCCTGTAAACTTGACTTCCGGCAAACAATTTCAGTCGACGGGTCGTGAACATCATTTTTACTTCTGTCACGATTTCCTGCTGACGTATGTTGCTCGTCATTCGATACTCATTTACAAAAGCATCCTAACGTGAGTGATTCGCCTTTTCGTCACAAGAGATTAAAGAAATGAGTAGCTCAAATTGAGAATCAATAGTAATGAATCTGAACAATATATATATATATATATATATATATATATATATATATATATATATATATATATATATTGGATAAAGCATGGTATTTCATTATGATTAATCAGATACGAAAAATACAACAAAGCGAAAAATCATTAATTAAAAACTGAAATTGGAATTAAACAACTCTAAATAATAGAGGTCACCTTGAAAACACAAGAAAAACATTTTTAACCGTTAATTATGTGAGGAATTAATTAAGGTGAGGGGATTAAAAAAGGAACAGGTGAGGGGGAATAAGGAGAAATTTTTTTTTTTCTATTGCTTAGCGGCAAAATGTTCTCAAAAGAATTTTTTTTGAACAGGAAAAACAAATCTAACAGAAAAAAACTATATCACGCAGTACATTTCGCTGAAACGACTTGAAAAAAATGAAATATCTGTTGTTTTGAAGCAAAGATGTTTATTTGCTTTTATCTGATAAAACTACAGGTTTTTTCTTTTTGAAATGGAATGTTTTTATTTTAGATTTCGAATTAGCTTTTATTAGCTCCGCAGTTGTAAATTGCTCATTAAATCGCTTTGTTTGTCGAAGAAATAACGGTATTCAAGCAGACAAAAAATTATTTTCCTTTGACATTTCCCTATTTTCTCTTTCAGAGCTTCTTAAGCCGCCACACTTATAGCAAATGCTCTCAGTATCCCAACAAGAAAAGGGCCTTTGTGAAGTAAGCGCCGACTTTTCATGACATCCCGGGTATTTTTCTCACTAAGGACTTAAGCTAAAAGTCATAAAAACAGGTCGAACGAAACCCGAGAAAAAGAAAAGAACAAAAGCCAGTTTTATCCGCCATTTCAAAAACAGGATTTAGGTTAAATCTGTCAGAAGGGAGATTCGGAAAGCTGTACTCCAGTAAGGATTTAGTTTTCCATTTGGAAGGTTTCGACATTGATCTTTGGGAGAGTGTAGCTGCAGGAAAATAATAAAAAAAACCATCCATGAAAAAGAAAAGATTCAATAGAAAGAATTAATTGCCCAAAGCTCTAGAAATGAGTCATATTTTAGCTTCGAAAACTATAAATTTATTGCAAGTTTAATTTCTGGGCCAATAAAAATACTATCGTGAGAGTACTTCTTCAAAATTTTAAAACCAGTATTCTATCATTTTTAACAATTATTTACTAGCTGTATTAAAGATTTCAAAAACCCCTTCAACAGGAGCTCTAAAATTATTCCCAACTTTAAGTAGTTAATAAGTTGAATATAAAAGATTTAAAATCACTGTTTTATTTAGTGTATACTAAACAACAGAATTTTTTAAATTTTAATTGCATATACTTTTTCTTTTTGACACGTGTATTTTCGAAAACTCATTTTCAAGCGATACCGCTGGTGCAATACCAAAACTTAATTAATAAGCAATTAACTAATAATGAAATTCTGAAATTATTAAAGGAGTCTATTGACATACAGAACAAAACAGTCTACAAAAAATGCATTCTTCCAGAACAGTAGGAATTGAGTGAAAGAGTTAATACAAAATTCTGACGTTACAAAATATGAAACAAGACAAATAAATGTTTGAAGACGAAAATAATACCGAAAAATGAAATTCATAAATTAATGTTAATCTAACGTGAACAAAGTAAAATTTTATTTTATAAAGTCGTCTGGAAAGCTTAGTTTGCGAAATTTTACTAAGCATAATTTTCTTCGATATATTAATTACTAGCTGCCGGTTCGCCAATCTTAATGCTCGTTAAAATTTTAATAATTAATTATTTTATGTAACTCTTATTTTAATAGCTTCTTCATCAAAATATTTTAAAGCTTCAAATTTTGATAGTCATATAATTCATTCATAATATTATAAAGGCCTTCAGCCATAACGTAATATGTATATCACTAATTTTCTGTTTCCCGTAGAATTTATGCTTTAAATTAAAGTGGAAATGGTTAAATTGCAATTAATATAAGATCATATTTTTACTGAAACGAAGCATTTTTTTAAAAATATGAGTAATTAATTTAATTTGTATGAGTAATTAATTTAATATGAGTAATTGATTTAATTTGTCTACAAAACTTTCTCAGATTCATCATGAGCAGATCGATTAATTAACAATGTTTAGTTTTAAATGCATGAAACTTTAAAGAAAGAAAGAAAATAAAAAGAATCGTTTGAAATAATCGATCTGAAACGCGTTAAACCTTCAAAACCAAGCCCGTATCCGTTGAAAATAGAGTCGTCAACAATCAGAACAATGCGCATGCGTGAATTTTCAACGCCAATTATGGTAACGCAAATGCGTGAACTTTCTACGTCATTTGGGGTAACGCTACTCAGATTAGAAATTTTTAATTTCCTTTATTCTGTTTCATTTTAATTCAAAAGTACTTCAGAATGAATCTGGAAGATAGATTAATTAACAATGTTTAATTTTAAATGCATCAAACACTAAGAAAATAAACAGAATCGTTTGAAATAATCGGCCGAAAATAAGTTAAGCCTATTCTCGTTTGAGAAGGGGGGAAAAACTGAAGCCTTACTCATTTGGCGGTGGGGAAACGAAAAGTCTTTTTGGTGGGAAAGTTAGTTTTTAATTAATATTTAAAATTCTAAGCCACCAGTTTCCTAGAGCGCGTGTTAGAATTAATTAAATAAAAAAGTGTGAATTGGATCAGGGAAATAGGATAACATTTTAGAATTAAGTTAACTTGGACTAATTTAAGATAAAAATTCTCGAAATTAATTAAGATTTAAACTAGACTAAGAGATCTCATTACACACACACACACACACACACACACACACACACACACACACACACACACACACACACACACATTGAACTTTATATCAGTATAGAGAGATATCAAAGAATAAGACGGAAGACACTAGTTTCAGTAGTCCGATTGTAATCTATTAACCCTATTCGGCTCAAATGACTATTAATTTATTAAATAAATAGATAAGAGATGTAAAAACCATAAATTAGAAATACTTTAAATAGTTTCGTTTATTTCAGATTAATTATTTTCATAATTAATTAATATTAATTAGCTAAGAATATACATCTCTACCTCATTCTAATCCTCTTCAGACTGAAAGAGGAAATTCGTAGCAAAACACTTTATTCCGAAGGAACCAAATGGCATCACAAGCATCACAAAGAGTTAAAAATATATATTGCTCCCTAATAAACCCTGAAAGATATATAAAGGAAGATTCCTCGTCAAGCAACTAAAAATATGTATCTTATAACAGCAAAAGCTTTAGGAATAAGTTGTAAAAATTCAATAAAGAATTGTATGTCGTTTCCAGGAAACGTAGAACATTCAAGGAAAAGTTTACGACATCGTAATCATCTGTAAGTGAATGCAAGTTAATGACATTTAGCAGGAAATCGAGAACCAATCATACTGCAAATTTGTTTATTCTTTTTACGAAATGATTGGTTAAATAGCGGTTATTTTTTCCTTGCCAGTCCGTATTCAATTTATATTCATGTGATATATGATACGAGCATTCTGCCAATTTAATTTGGGAATCCCACGTACATCTTACAAGAAAAAGAAGTACTTGACGCCACAGCTCAGAATTAGACAAAGCGTATTTGAATACTAGATGACATTCATAGCTATGTTTATCATTTGTCTTTTTCTTCATTATAATTAATCAAAAAACCGTTAAAGCAACCAATTCTGTTGTGAAAAAAAACACCTTTTGAATTATATAATTAATTAGACCATAACATTTTCTAATTAACTGATAGACAAACACATTATTAAAATACTTGCTTTTGATTCAAAATTAAATTAAAATTTACTTTAATCTTGAAAAATACCAGAATAAATGCCAAGAAAAATATCTCACAGAAACATCGATTGTACAGATCTGAATAAACATTTCTAATTATAATTTCATTATTGTTTTTAAACATATAGTTAATTTGATTTATTATGTTGAGGATAAATTGTGACACTTTTTTACTGTATAAAAATAATTTTGACGAGAGAAGTTATGTAAAAAACAAACAAAAAAAAAACCTCTGAAAATCTATTGTACTAATTTGCAAAAATCTTGATCCTGATTATGAGTTTATCATTTTTATTAAATATATAATCAATTTGCTATACCGTATTATTTTACATTGTAAAAAATTACCTTTGACGACTTTTATTTATTATGCTAATTATATTTTCAAGGACATATTTGCAAAAAAAAAAAAAAAAAATATCGATCTATACCATTTACTCCACTGATAAAACTTCTTTCTAGGTATGATTTTATAATTATTTCACATACAGGATGTCCCAAAAAAGTGTAAAAGCTTTTATTTCTCTAATTATTGCATCTAGAAATTTAATTTCATATATAAAGTTTCATTAAATAAGGTGAATAATTTTATAAAAACACATCGCCATCTGTGGTGGTTGATAGTAAACAGTTAAAAATTGCTATGCATAACCCATAGTGTAAATGTGTTCGTTTTCAAAATGCTTCTCTTGCATTCATCTAAGCACACACAAATCGCACTTTTATTTAACAATTTTGCAAAAAAAACATTTATTTTTAAATTTAGAGTGACTGATCTCGAATTTAGATGAAAATATTTATTCCAGAATTTGAAATTTATTCAATACATATAAACTGTCATATGAAAATATTTATATAGTAGTACATTATTCAATCATCATGGCTTCAAAGAAATTTGATTATCACGTATAATGTTTGGTCGATACTTGCAACTTTATAAAGAATCTTCAGAAACTGAATATTTTAAGATATCTCAGAGGTACTGGAATGCCGAGCAAGAAAATAAAATTCTTTGCTCATATTTTTATGATTTCTTAATGGATAGCCTACTTCAGTACCAGTATATATTAACGATGTATGATATGTATAATAGTAATGCTGGCCCAGTTGTAGAAGAATACAAATGTCGTTTTTTTAATTCCCGGTGTCTACCTAGAAAGTGTGTTTACAGAACGTTTTAGCAATTACAAACTACACAATCTTTACTTTTCTGGTGAGGTTTAGTTTTTACTTTTAGTTATATTAACGTCCCGTTGTAAAACAACACTAGAGCTATTTTGGGACGGACCTCGTAATTTTGAACCGCGGTCAGATGACGAGGACGACACCTGAGCTGGCACCTCCTCTCCACGCCACACCACACCACACCAGCGGGAGGACGTTTGGCACGACGGATTTAACGTGCAACAGACCCCCTTACACGACGGTTCTTCGGTGGAAGCGGGTCTCGAACCTGAAACCCTACGGCTCACAAGCCGAGACCTTACCACCAGACCACCGCGGCCCTTTTCTGATGAGGAGCGGAGAGAATGACGCGTTATACATGTGATGCAGAAATTGACATGTTGATTTATTTTTCAATTTACCCTCACATTAATGAATTTACAGGCATTCTAGAATTCAACATTCGAAAACTGACAGCTTAGAGAATATTTCAAAGTAATAACTGACATCCGTACAGTATTCGTGGAGTTCATGGAATGATACAACAAGCTCCTCATCAGTGACAATTTTCTATAAATTTGTAGTGAGGCACTTTTAGAAACACTTCAGTTAATTCTATTTTGTAAATCAGTATGCTGAATTGTGACCGGTATATTACCCGGTAGTTTTGATTGGCATTATGTCTGAACTAAGGAGGGAATTGCTTTCGGCAATACATATTCTGCAAATCTTTGCAGTCTAATTCAAAAAGTGTGTCTTTTTGTCACAAGTGATGAATTTGATTGTATATGCGCGAGTATTATTAAAAGAATGCTACTTTTTATAGGTGACAAAGGTTTTCAGTTTTGACCATCTGACCATTTTTCAATATTTAATGAAAGTTAAAAATTGCGTTATTATTTTCCGACTCTGCCGTTTTAATAAGCTTTCGAAACCTGAAAATGACAAGCCTCGCTCAAAAACACTGATCAGTGGCATGAAAAAAATCTATAAACTTGCTTTTCAATATCGCAGCAAATTTTAGATATAAAATATGAAACCTTGTGTTGTTATAGATGAATGTAAGAAAAGTATTTTAGTTATTTACATTTTCTTGCTGTGGGGGCCATATAAAAATTTAATTTTTGTAATTTTTTTATAATTTTTTCTCAATAGAAGCCAAAGTATTTTCATATATTTGTGAACCTTATTTGATGAAGTGTATGTCTAAGTGAAGCGTGCATTGGAAGCGTATGTCTAATTGCATTAGTTAAGGAAATAAGCGCTTGTTTCATTTTTTGGGACAGCCTGTCTAGTTAATTTGGTGCATCGAATTGATTTATTATGTTAAGGAAAATTTTCATGCTTATTTTGTTAAATTAAAAATAATTTCGACAACAGAAAATATGGAGAAAACATTCTAAATAAAACATATGAATCATAGTATTAAATGTACATATTTGGATAATCTTCTTTCTCTCTAAGTTTATTATTATTATTCGATTTATAATTAGTTCGATACGTTGTATTTTATTATTACGTTAAAGAATAATTTTGAGACTAATTGACTGTCCTGGCAATTCTAAATCTTAGTCAAATGATGTCGGTTGTAGTTAACTGATATATTTTCCAATCTTGAATAACAGTGAAGAATGTTGACTGTATCTGCCTCATACCAGAAATGAGCATTAGAGAAATATTTAGTAGAATCTCTTTCCTCATAAATTCAAAAAAAAAAGCCATGCTGCAGTAATTTTATGGTTAAATCTTGCCTTTGCTCTCAAGGATCGCATATTTAAAACTCTATTCCACTGGCCGATTCGCTGAGTTTATGGGTTTGGATCTGCTTAATCTGGATGGGGCTTAAATCTGCTGCAATAATTTAAATGCTCCCATGTTGGTGTACGGTGGAAATCTAGCGAGAAGAATGCCAACCAAGGTATTCTCTCCATCGTTTGACCACTGTACAAAATTTTAAAATAGTACCAAAATGGCCGTATGGTTTCACGACGACGTAAATTTAAACTAAATAAAAAGCAAGGTCATGGGTCCCAAAATCGGACAATGATTTTGCAGGAAATAAACCAATATATTGAAATGTATTGCCCTATAAGGTTTACTTCTTAAAATAAAGTTATTTCTTGCAACTTCTGGTAAGAATAAAAAACTTTTTTTCGATTGTAATAAGCGAAAAATCTCCATGTTATTTCTTCGACTGTAGCATATATACATTAGGATGAACTTTCAATTACATTTTATAGAATGAAACCAAGATTGATATTTCCTATGATTTTGTTTAAAATTTACAAAGGAAAAAAAAAAGAATAAAAAAAAATCTGATAATCACCAATTACAAATGTTAACTGAAAATTTTCGGTTAATTGGTTTTAATTATACTGCCAACTAGCACCAACTTGCCTTGTGTATGTTGCATATCAGAATTTCTTAATTTTTTTTTAAATTCCGAACAATAAGGGATAAAAAATTCTCTTGATCCTGTCTTCGAAGTAAAAATATTTCTAGCCATCCAAGTAAAAGTATGCAGGATGTTCTAAAAGTCTAAATCAAATTGAAAAAAAAAAGTTACAATGAAGTGAAAATAAAAAAATGCAATTTGCACTGAAAGAAAGAAAATAAAACCGAATTCTTTCAGCCAACCATACATTTTTAGTATAACAGTTTAAAATTAAAACACAAGATGGTTTTGTAATTGGTGGGAAGATGCATTACAAAATCACACACACACACAAAAAAAACTTTCCTGGATAGAAAATTAGGTAAGTCTAAATGATCAGATCACCGTAGATACGAGATACTGTAGATACTGTAAATCACACAGAACAGACCCTATTATGTGCATTTCAAGCGTTTAATCCTCTCAAGGAAGTATTCCCTGTCATCGAAAGAAGGGCCCATTCACTTGCTCCCCCCTTATCATTGCACTGTCGCGGGAATTGAGAACCTGCTTATAAAGCAACTTCTTATTCGTATTCGAGATGATATCCTGATGGATCAATGTATTAACTAAGAAAAAACAGTGGACGGAAAAACATCTTATAGATGCTTAATATGTTGACCTTTATTCAATAGCTCAGTTATTAGATGAGGATCCACCCTTTTTCACAGCAATAAAACACCATTTCTATTTCTCACGCTCCATCAGAAATGATGTTTATTACCGTAAAAAATGCAGTTCTTGGTATAAAGCACCTGCATTCCTGTATGCAGGTTGTCATACAGAACGTTTGTAAACATTCCTTGTTATTTCCGTCTTGTATGTGCGAACGGCATCTTCCTATTTTTATCCGTTAGTGACTTATCTATTTTTTTGTTGTTGTTTTTGTTCGGTCTTGCAAATAGCATGTATATTAGGACCCACAAATTAAAAAAGCCCATTGCATTGCAGCCAGAAAAGTAAAATAGTAAAATGAAGTGTTCATTATTGATTAACATATTAACATTTCTTCAATGTGTTTCATTGAAAAATTTTAATCAAATGTTTCAAAATGAAGAACAATTTTATATTATTTCTGATTACTAATATTTAAATATATGTCGGAGAACTTCAGCGCATTTAGAGTTTTCAGTATCTCAACAGTTTTTATGCTCCATTTAAAAGCTTTACAATGTTGGCAAAAGCAAGGACATAAGACAAAAAGTAAGGATATAAAAGTCTGTAGAAAAAGATTTCTTTAAATGACTGATCTTTGATCTGTAAATAGTGACGAAGAAGGAATTTTTAAATTATTTTGATTTCTGATTTGATTTAAAATATGCTTTTCTAAGTAAATTTCCTTTATTATTATTCAATAAGCATCTACATTTAAATTATACAAAGTAATTTTAATCAATGCATGCAAATTATATAAACCTACAGTTTGACCTGAGTTTATATAAACCTACAAAGAATACATTTCTTCAAAAAAGCGTTCCTAAGAATCTCGAAGATATATCTTACAAAACCTACATGCGTGTTGTAAACAAGCATGATAAATGAACGTTACTTGTTTATTCGGAATCGAGCATTTGTTTTGATACCTTTGAGGTGTCAAAATAGGTTTCAAATGACGGCGCATGCGATACAAGTGATGATTGTATTGTTGTTTACTTCCTAGTTGGATAGAAAGATATATTGTGGTCAGTTTGAAGGATTACGGCCCATTTTTTAGAACTCCTCACGCAATATTAGAAGTAAAATCTTTAGAGTAAGAATTAAAAATCATCAGTAATAAATATTTAGATAAGGGGAATTTTTCAAATAACTTAAAGCAGAAGAACATTGCTGAGCAGTGATTTCAAACAATTTAAATCAAAAGTGACCATTCAATACTGATTTCAAACTATTTAAATTAGAATTATACTTCTCAGCAATGATTTCTATTTCAAACAAAAATAAATTAAAAGCATATTTATTGTTGATTGATTTCAAATAGCTAAAATTAGAGGTAGTTCGTTAAATACTGGAAGCTTTACAAGGGATTATGTACAATTAAATAAAGCTCTTATATAATATTTTTAGCTAAAGCTCTTAAATAATATTTTAAGCTAAAGCTCTTAAAATATGTGCTAGAATTTGCAAAAAGAGGCAGTAAACCTTTTGAAGAAGATGCAGTCTTTAGGGGGTATTTTAGTATTAAGTAATACAGTGAAAGTTTTTTCTCGTAATAGCTGTTAGTCAGCCTATTAAAACTATGGTGTATTATGTTTCGCTAACTTTTTTTTCCATTTATGGTAAGGAATTGATGTAATCGTTTTCCTCTTATTAGGACTTTAGTAAATTTAGAAAACTTCTTTAGCTTCTTGATAGAGATTTGCTTCAAAGTAGTAGGTAGGAACAGTAAGTTTAAGATCCAGTTTCTCAGGTGATCCGTGTTGTATGAAAACTTAAAACTCTGCTGTTTTGTATCAAATACCCTCAATGAAGATGTGACGTGGAAGTTTGGTGAATTGAAAGGAGTAATTCTGGATTTTGCTCAGCTGATTGTTTTCTTCAACTAGGATGATCGGTCCCAAAAGGCGCTTTGCTGTATATTAGAGTTTTTGAACTAAATTATACTAAACTAAGTATGTTGGAGTATAAACTTCAGAATTGAAAATTAAGGTCACTTTAGGCTTTTCCATAAATTCGTGATCTGCATGCGACAGATGAGATTGAAACCTCCGATAATGCAGATCTATCATGGTGATGGCATAGTTAGGAAGATTTAGCTTTACCAAGCCAATATATATTCGGATATTTAATCTGATCGGTTTTGAGCCTGCGATTTCAAGAAAAGACTTTGGAAATAAGTCTCTGGCTTCTATGGCACTTATAGAACTGATTTGTTATTCAACTCGTAGAAAATAATCTGCTGTTCATTTATGGTTGGTCAGTTCTAAATGTTATAATCTGTAATTAACAAATAGACGGCTGACACAACCTTTCAGATAATTAAAACGAATAATTTGTGAGGTTAGAGTTTATTATATTTTTCTTTAGAAGTTATTAAATTTAATAATATGCATCGTTAACTATTTCAATATTTAATGGTACGATTCAACTATGAATTGTTAACGAGGTCATGATAGAAGTCCTCTTATAAATGATGTTCAAAGAAAAGGACCTTTCTGTGATTCTAGATTCTTTAAAAAACCCAGCAGGGGAGGTCTTCCCCAAACTTTCTCGTAATAAAAGTGTTATCCTGAGAACGCCTTGCATACTATTGGAGTACAATTAACATTTGGCGAGTTATTTGGCAATTAATCCCGGTCGTGCGGTTTATAGTATCCGAATTAAACAAAAATTTGACCAAAATTACATTTATAGTCCCCAACTCCACACCAGATTTGATATATTTAAATAATTCCATTTTTCAGTTACACCGATTTTTTTCCATCTAGATCTTTTCGTTTTATAGTTATTGTGTTGACGTATATTCGAATAGCCGGACAGTAAAATCTGTTCAGACGCCCTCTGAACAGATTTTACTCAAAATTTGATAGAAATCTACAAATGCGGTATATATACCAAATTTCATCCACCTGGCTCAAAGTTTTTTTGAGTCATATCTTTCATAGACCAAAAGACATACGGACATTTTCCAAACTTAGGAATGTCTAATACGTGGAGATTTGCCAAAATCTCGAGTTTTTGATGATTACTACACTTTCTCTATGCAACGTATACAAGAAAGTAAAAGAGGTTTAAATTCTAAAGAAAAATGATCTAAATTCTCTATAATTGGAGATTTTCTGATATCTACCATTCATTTTAGTAACTAAATAAAAATTTCTTAGAATTTTTCATTGTAAACAAATAAATTAAAAATGCGAAGTCGATCCATTGCATTTAATTAACACAGCCGAATTCTGTGGAAAGAAGTTGGAACACGATTTTTGGAACAGGAAAAACAACGCAAGAAAAGCAGAAACATTATAAAATATTCTTTATAACAACGAGGGAAAGTTATTGGCTATATTGTCAACCTTATCTGCGAACAGCAGGCCCTAAGGCTTGAATAAGGCGGGAATAAAAAAAGTATGAAATCCGAGTACTTTACAAAAAGACGGAAACGCTCACAATACGGCATATCAGTAAAAGACAGCATTTGAACCATTTTATGGTTAAAATTGTACAAATTCTGTACATAATAATATCATTCATTTGACAGAGGTACAGAAGATAACAATTAATAATAAAAAAATAAAGTTGCAATGACTAAAGTTATACGTTCTCGTATATGTTTTAGGAGTATTAATTTTTTTAATTATATAAATTCGATGTATAACAATGATATTACTAAATCAATAAACTGGATATAAATTTGAAATAATTTAACCTTTTCTTAACTGCAAATTTCTGCAGTTAACAAAAGAATAAGGGAATTTTATTAACAAGGCTATTCATTTACTTAATTTTTGAAGTAATCTTTAATTTCTTTTTTTAAAGGAAACACTAAATTTTGTTATGGAAAAACACCTTTTGATTTTTTCTTCTATTTATGGATATATTAATCAATTTGATGTGTATACACGTCAATCCAAATCCTCATTTTAGCATGGTCTATGTGTAATTTTTTATCTAATAAAAAGGAAATATCATTGGCTTAGTGATGATTTTTTGAAAAATTCGCTATGGAACCATTTGTATTGCGTTTGATGTGTATAAATGTTTCGGAGGAGAAATTCCTGAATTTCCCCCTATCACGCCCTTTTGAGAGAATAATTTCAATGCAGGAGCCATCATCATCTTTTGGCGAAGCTTCTAAATGACGTACCTGTTTTTAAATAATCCTTGCGATGCGTCAAATGCTATGATGATCTATTAAATAGATCAGTTCATCACCTCCATGTTTGACAATTCGAAATTACATTTAATTACATTAATTTACAATCTCTCAGGGTATCCTCAAAGAAAAATTTGACAAAAGAAGTCTCGAAATCGTGAAAAGCAAGAACTGTAGTGGTTCTAATCCCACTTAGTCTTCCAAATCCAAGAAGCAAGGGCTCATGATAAAGAAGGACTATTTAAATCTGAAGCGATCCAGAAGTATTTAAGCAGCGTCTAATTTCAAAATAAAACTACTCTATGAGTTGTCTTATTTGTGGATTTTTACGAGGAAACTGGCCCAAATTTGTATTTATCCTGTAGAAAGGTTCCCAACAGCCAATCCAAATTGCTGTGAGCCATTTAACCGTAGAAAGTTTATTAGCGCGATTCCTTTCTTTCTTTTTTTCAAATGATAATGTATATGCTTGTTGACTATGTATATGCTTCTTCACTTTGATTCCGTTATTCTACCATTTGGAGTTCACGGATCAATTAATAATTGATGGTCTCTTTAATTAAATTTTGGATTCCGTCAGCTATTATTCTTGGTTGGTGTTTTTTCCCTTTTTTGATTACTTCAATATTGCTGCTCAAGAAGCGTCGCTTGTATATTGTGGTAACGGTGCCCCAATCAGACGAGCACCAACAATTGACTATATTTTAAAGTTCATGAAGTCTGATGCTTTAAAATACAATTAAAAAAACACCTAAAGGCTATAGTTCCAAAACAGATTGTAGACCGTTTCACGCAGGTGCAATATTTATCATTATACTGATTACTTGATTGCGCTAACTTGAATAAATTAACAATTTCTGGAAGACAAAAATCGCTCGGCAGTTGTTGTTTTTTTTTTTGAGAATATATTAAGATACGACTCAAATACTGATTACATATGAGTATTTTTCAAATCTTACCTACATGTGAACTGGTCATTTAAATAAAAAAAAAAAAAACACGAATGCACTTAATTTAACATGCTATTCGAAGCAATCTGCTATATTGCAGTATTCGTTTTACAGTTTATCTATCATCACTTGTATTTTTGAACTTGCACTCAGTTTTACCAAGGTGAAATAGAGTCCGGGATGCGTTATATGGCCTTGTCAGCATGAGAACTGACAAGGCCATATAACGCCAACTGACCAAGAATGAAAAAAAAACTCTAATAGTTAGTTATATAAAAAAAGGTCCTTTTTGTGTGCGCGCGTGTAAAATCGTATTTATTCAGAAATGACACCTATATAGATAAGCTTAAAAAGCAAAAATATTAAATATAAATACATAAGTAAAAGAATAAAGTGAGACTCCAAAGCGTGAGACTCCAATCGAGGACCTGCTACACACGCGTCATTCATGTTGTTCTGACCATTGTACTGCACTGCACAGACTACGAAGCAGAAGTTGAATGTACTTATTTTAATAGTTAGTTATAAAATAATGTGTTTTTTGTGTGTTTCAGAAAAGACACCTATATAGATAAAATTAAAAAACAAAACTTTATCTAAATATAAAATTTGATCTGAATCATTAGAGCCGTTTCTGAGATACACGACATTTTTTATAGAATAACATAACTTTCAGAGTGAATTCTTGGCTTGCTATAGCGTTCGGAGAAAACTAAATGATCTGGATCGTCCTGTTGGTATTCTGAAAAGAACTATGGTTGAGTCCTACTTACCACCACAGGCTACGGTATCACCCCTCCTGTAAGGAGGTAATCAACTTCACACAATAATTTGGCTCACAAAGGAAGCAAAGACCAACATGAAAATTCTTATCCCCAATTTTGGAGTGCCCACGGTGAGGAACATAATAAACTAAACTATGTAGTCTCCTCTAACACTACGCATCATTAACAAATAGTATTAGCATTATCATCATCACAAAAAGAATTAACAAATAGCAATATGCATCATTAACAAAAGTGATTAGTATACCTCAACACTGATGACGGCGACTCAAACACACTCAATTTGTGCTGACACTCATTCTTGAAACTTCCATATTATTTAGTCCTACGCTTTTACGTACACGTTCGGTTCACAAGAACAAATTGAAGGGGACAGTGGGGGTTGAAATAAGTGAAAATACAAAAATTTCTTCTGGTTGTTTTATCTTCAAAATATATATTTATATTCATCAAAAATAGTGTTATTAAATGTATTATTCAATAAAATGATTATTTGAATGGCTTAAAGAAAAGAAGTACGCTTTAATGACTTCTCTCAAAATAATATTCTAATTAGATTAAAATATCTTAAAAATGTTTCAGGTGTCTTAATTCTTAAGAAAATTAAATTAAATTGATAATAAAGATTTCAGTTAAACATTAAAAGAAAACAGGGTGTGCATTTTATATTTCAAGTTTTTTTTTTAAATACTTAAAAGGCAGTTTTAGTTTAGAAAAATATATAATTGTTATGAAAATTCAGTGCGTCTGTTCTATAAAATTAACATTTAATTGAAATAACAAAATCATACACATCTTTGTTCTAAATAAATTTCTATATGATAATAAAGAAAAAAAAAAGGAAAATTTTTTTAATTAATTTGCCTGGAACATTTTTTAATTTTTAGAAAATATATATTTTTTATTTTTTAAACAATTTTTAGAAAATATATATTTTTTAAACAATAATATATTTCGTTTAAAAAATTTTTCAAAAGATATTTGACGTATTTATACATTAGTAAATAAGCGCAAAAAATTTCATAACCCTAAGTGATTAATTCGCAACAGTACCAGATGGAGTCTACTATCCCCTTAACATATAGCAGACTAGCAGAAACGGTGAACATGTGCTTCAATGGATCTCATATAACTCAAATCCTTTGCCAGACCATTTTGCCTCCAAACTATCATTTCCCTTTCTGTTTAAAGAAACATTTTCTAAAATATATATAATTGTTTGCAAGTATTTTACAGCAATCGGATTTTGCAGTTAATTTTTAATTATTTAAATTTATCCTCAATTTTTCTGTAATGCATTTTTGGTGTGCAGCTGTATTAAATGAAAAAATTTCATAATGCTGTCATTTCTTTTTTTTTTATATGATAGCTATTTGTTATCGGTTTTCGTATTTCAAAATAATTCATCCAAATTTATAGTAAAAATATTTGGATGCATCCAAATATATTTTGTGATGAATTATTATTTTAAAAATATAAAATAATAGTTAATAACAAAAAGTATTTTTTACCTACAGTACAGAAACACTTTAACGTTAACAATCCAGCTTTATTTTTTATATTTTTAACGTAAAATATCTCAGACAATTTTTTATAACTATTTATATGTCATGAAAAAATCCAACCATTTTCGTAACGAAATGAATAGCTGTTTATATACAACACTAGAACGGGGCCACTCACCAAATTGCATAAAAGAATACAACGAGGATACTGACGCGGGTACAAATGTGACATAATAAACGTTGACAATTGCAAGGGTAAAAATGGGGTATATTCCAAAATCAATACTCATCATTTATTTATTTCTACAATAATTATTAAATAAAGATGAAAACTTAATGATTTAAAAAGTCTATTTACTAATATTTTTACGATTAAATTACGTCAAGTCAAGTAAAAAAAAAATTTAAGAAAACTTGAGAAAAAAAACAGCGTTAACATTTCTTTAAACTATCTGAATTAGAATAATTTTTTCTTCCTTAAAAGCGTGCTCAATAAACTCCACATTTTCCTTAGCAGTAGAAGAGAAATGTGCGTTGTAAAGAGAGAATCCATAAGAAGAGCATCCATTTTCTGCCCACATCAGTTTTCTTTAGAAAACGCGAAAAGACGCTCACAATAATTCACAGAGCCTATTTCACCTAAAGATTTTATAAAGAAACAGATACTATTCGAATCAAAGGATGAGAAAGGGAATTGTTGCTATTCATTAAAATGAGAGATGAAATGAATGAGAAGTGTACTACTATATAAGGATTTTTAATCGGAAAAATAAAGCTGAATCCCTTTAGCTCAGTTTCTGGACCCTCAGAAGTTGCATCATCATTTGGGACTTTAGAAAAAGCACACATTTGATTTCTTTGGATCGTCATTTGTTGCTCTGAATCTGAAAGAAAAAAGCGAACATCTAATATCGATTAATGCTCCTGGACCCCTAGTGGCCTGTAGGAGCCGAGCGAAGGCGGTCTTTGCGGCTGGGATTCGCTGAAATGTCGGAAGGGGAGCGGACGAAACGGGACGGGTAGTATTTAAGGGGCGCTTACTCCAGAAAAGATTTCGGTTTCCGGCTGATCTATCCCGTCCGAAGAACGGGGGCTTACTCCAGGAAAGACTTCGGTTTTCAGCTGATTTGTCCCATCCGTCGTTTCCCGAATCGGGGAACGGAATGGGGTGCACTTTTGGTTGTTGCGTTCAGGAGGAAGTTGATGATAATTATCATGAAAATGAAGAAGTTGTCCATACAAGTGAAATACAAAAAGTGCGAGATGTCAGAGTTGCTATATTCGGTAACTATAATTTTTTTGTATCTATTTTCTTCTCTGTTTTCTTTTCCATGATTTTTTTTTGCTTTACTTTTCTTATTTTCATTCGGACTTTTTATTCCGAGAAAACCAATTTCAAGATAAACTAGCGAAAGAACAAAGGATTTAGATGTAATTAAAAAAAATATTGTCTGCAGCTTTTATTCATTAATTGTTGAAATATTTTGATCTTGATACATCCATATGATTTCGCGTTTGTTCTTCAATTATTTAATTTTTATTTGTTGAATTTTTGTTCCGTATTAAAAATTAGTTTCCAGATAAGCTAATGTGCAATTAAGAAATGAAACACTTTTTATTATTTTGGTTGCGTTTAGTTTTTTTTTATTTAATGATTTATATTTAAACCTTCCGACAGAAATGTGATGAAATTATGTTTACGTTTTCGTTTCGAAATATTTGTTTACATATTTATCATTTTTATTTTTATTTCAATTTTTCAAAAGGATTTTTTTGAATAAATTCTATTGCATGATATTAAACGATTTTAATTTTTTCAAGCCGTTTTAATGCATTTATATGCTTTAAAAAGATTAAAATAATTATCTCTGTCATTCGCTTGAAGAAACTTTGATCCTTTTGACTAAATATGAGACATTAAAAAAGTATTTTTACCTCGATGAATTCGTACGATTTTCTATTTGTTTTTGAATTGTTATTTGCTGAATTTTTGTTCTATATCAAAAATTAGTTTCAAGATAAACAAATGGACAATTAAGAAATGAAACC
Source organism: Argiope bruennichi (assembly GCF_947563725.1). Classification (NCBI taxonomy): domain Eukaryota; kingdom Metazoa; phylum Arthropoda; class Arachnida; order Araneae; family Araneidae; genus Argiope; species Argiope bruennichi. The sequence continues at coordinate 24,701,447 of NC_079162.1, read as the reverse complement.
TTTTTATTATGTTGGTTGTGTTTAAAGTTTTTTATTTTTTTATTTAATGATTTATATTCAAATTTTCCGACAGAAATGTGAAGAAATAATGTGTGCATTTTCATTTCGAAATATTTGTGTACATATTTATCACTTTTATTTTAAGTTTAATTTTTCGAAAGGAATTGGATAAATTTTATTCGGTGATATGAAACTATTTAAAGCGTTTTATTGCACTGATATGCTTTGAAAAGATTAAAATCATTATCTCTGTCAATGGCTTTCAGAAACTTTGATCCTTTTGACTTAATATGTGACATTCAAAAGAGACGATTAAAAAATGATATACTAATACTTTAGTACTTAATTTTATTTTGTTAACAAAATAATTTATTAAAATATTTATAATAAATTAAAGTTTAAAATTTTATGTTTTGTGTATTCATGAACAATCAGGTTACAAAATTATTTTGGAGAAAAATATGATAAACTTGAAAATAAAACTTTCTCCATGGCCATATGGAAATCTCACTTTGTTAATTTCGATGTACTCTCAGAGACAGTCAAATGTAGCTTCTTTTTAAATAAATGTTAGTATCATCTAAATTCAATTCGAGAAAGCATTTTATATCAAATATTTTTTTTGGTATATAATATAAAATAAGAGATTTATTTTCATTTTAAACAACTTCATATCTTTTTGAATAAATCATATATGATGTTTCAGTAAGCTTTCTTATTTTACCCATTACTTCTACAACTAATTTTGTCCAAAAGGGTATCTTTAAAATATGATTTTTCAAATTCTTTCCTCCTATAATTCATTTATGCGACAGAAAAACTTTTGAAATTCATTTTAACGAAATTTTTTCTCAAAGTTTGAAAATATATAAGAAAATGAGCATTTATTAGTACAATCAAAAAAATTGATTAATTATTTAGAAAATTTTTAAGTCCTCTATTGTTTTTACTTACTAATGTCAAAATTCTCACAATTCTAATGAGAAATGTTGTGACATTAATATTTTTCTGCTCTTCTTCTTATGGGGGCTCAAATCGTTGTATAGGATACTAAAACAAACTTTTACAAAAACTTTTTACATTGCAAGTAGCCACAGTAAAATGTCTTCATGATTGCTTGCTTTTATGAGCAAAAAATTAAAATACGGAAATAGAGCATTAAATAACGATGAAAAAATTAATTTTTATTTTGAGTTATATGATAACTTTTATTGAAATATTTTTAATTAGGGTGTTTCCCTGATTTATTTTTACTTATTAATAATAAAGCATTTTCTATATGTGTTTGCTTTAAAAAGTATGTTTAAAATCTAAGTAACCTAACAGTTTGATGTTAAATTGACGAAAATTTATTTCTTGATTTAAATGTACTAAAGCAATTCAGAAGTTTAACTTCTTCAGATTCAATGCAATATTCGTTACTCTTAATACTCTTCTTAGTAATATTTCAACTTAATACTTCAACGTAATACGCGTTAAATATTCTTCTTAGCTTAATGAATGGGTTCATTACCCGATTCCAGTTATAATCTCCGTTTGGGGCTGCTCCAAAGGTATGATCTCTCTTTAGCAATTTAGGAAAGCAGACACAGACTTTTTCTCCGATTTGTGCTCCGTTCCTCAATAACGTTTAAATATCAAAACGAGATCTAAATAAAAAGTCCAGTCGAACTGTACCTCGACACGGAAAAAATACATAGCTATAGTTTTATTGGTTTAAGTTGTTGAGTAAGTTGTTGTCTGTATTAAATGGTCCTCTAAATTTGCATATGGATATGTTATAAGACAGGGGGGATAAGGGAGGAAGGGTGTGTGTGTGGAAGTTGAGGCACAGGTTTTTCGTGTTTAAATAAAAGGCTATTAATCTGAAAGGAAAAATTTGTTAAGATATTGTAGATATTAAAAAAAAAGTCAAGATAATATAATTCAGCTAGAAATTAATTTTCAAAAACGTAAATTTAAAGAAATTGTTTTGAATTTAAAAAAATTGGGCGAGATTTTCAGAATTCTACAAAATTACCTGTTACATAGAAGGAAATAAAGGATTGAAATTTTAGACCAAAATCTGCATCATTTTCTTCAAAAATTCGAGATAGTCGGAAAAAGAAGGGTCGTCTAACATTGCGTATAAGTATTTTTCTTCGCGGGTTAAAGAATTAGAGGGATAAAGTGAAGAATAGTGTGCCCCCGAGTTTGTCGCCAATATTGCAACCCATCGGAACGCTCTACCAGCAACCCTAATGCTGTTTTGTTTACTACTTTTTGCAATGGTTGATTTTTACATAAACTGCAACTATATTATGAAAAATGTTAAAAATGTTAAAAATATTTAAAAAATTCGATTAAAGATTTAAAGACTTTAAAAGACAGCTGCAATGGAATTCTTCGCAGTTCTCGTAATTCTTTTGGCGTTCTAACGGTTGGTTCCCTTCATAATTTGTTATGTCGAGAGTATTTCAAACCTGTAGAATGGATAAAGGGTGAATTAAACATATATATATACTAGCCGCCTTTGGCGACCAGCCGGTTCGCCAATCTTAATGTTCGTTAAAATTTTAATACTTAAATATTTTATGCAATTTATACTTTAATAGCTTCTTCATCAAAATATTTTAAAACTTCAAATTTTGATTATCATATAATTCATTCATAATATTGTAAAGGCCTTCAGTCATAATGTAATATGTATCTCTCTCATTTTCTGTTAGCACCCGTAGAATTTATGCTTTAAATTAAAGTGGAAAGAATTAATCTTCAATTAATATAATAATATTTTTTACTGAAACAAAGCATTTTTTTTATAATCTGATTACTGAAAAGAGTCACTCAGCGTTTAAACTTTATGCGCACTAAAGAATTTCTTTTTAAATTTATGTAATATCTCAAGAGTTGGTCAACAAAATTTTCTTAGATTCATTATGAGCAGATCGATTCATTAACAATGTTTAAATTTAAATGCATCAAACACTAAGAAAATAAAACGAATCGTTTAAAATAAACGGTTGAAAACAGGTTTTAAAAAAACTACTTAAAAAACGATGTACTTAAAACTATAAGCATATACAAAAAATATATAACTAACATAAATACAATTTACTTACAAAAGCATGCAACTAACCCAAAAATAATTTAAATCATCCATTGATAACGGTTGTCATGGCAACAATCAGAACAGAATGCGCATGCGTGAATTTTCTTCGCCGGTTACGTAACGCAAATACGTGATTTTTTCTACGCCAGTTGGGGTAACGCTATGCGGATTAGAAATTTTTAATTTCCTTTATTCTGTTTTATTTTAATTCAAAAGTACTTCAGAATGAATCTGAAAGATCGATTCATTAACAATGTTTAATTTTAAATGCATCAAACATTAAGAAAATAAACAGAATCGATTGAAATAATCCGCCGAAAAATTTTAACCCTAGCCTCATTACTGTTGGGAGAAAAAAAAAACTGAAGCCTTTCTCGTTTGGCGGTGGGGAAAATGGAAGATTTTTTTGGCGGAAAAGTTGGCGGTGGGGAAAATGGAAGATTTTTTTTGGCGGGAAAGTTAGTTTTTAATTAATAATTAAAATTCTAATTAAAAATTCGAAAAATGGAACCCCAGGTGCACATTCCCAACCTCCAAGGTATACATGTACCAAATTTGGTAGCTGTATGTCAAACGGTCTGGCCTGTAGATCGCCAACACACACACACACACACACACACACACACACACACACACACACACACACACACACACACACACACACACACACACACACACACACACACACACACTGAGCTTTATTATAAGTATAGATATATGAGTTATGAAGTTAGGAATGGATGCTTGTTTGAAATTTTGTATTGAGAATGGTTTGATATTGAACCGGCAGAATAGATGAAGGGTGAGTGGAATATATTTTTTTTACGAGTTGATGAAGTTGGGAAAAGGATGTTTGTTTGAAATTTTGTATGGAGAATGTTCCGATTGCTTCTTTCTCCGTTCTTTCTTTTCTTTTTGTTATGTACTGTTTCTGTTATCCACACAGTCCTTATGTTCAATGTTTTAGCGAAGCTACTAGGTTCCCGCTCCCGCTGCTAGCGAAGCCGTAGGATGTTTTTTTTTGTTTTTTTTTAAGTTAAAAAATTCTGCCCGGTGCCTTCTACAGATGCCTTCGGCATCTGTAGAAGGCACCGGACAGAATGAGAAAAAAAAATACTTATCAGTAAAAAGTCCTAATTATATGGCGGGAAATGGTAACCGTAACTGCTCCGCTGAAGTATTTGTTTATTTTGTCAGCCATCTTTATTGGCGACTTGGCATTGTTGGCGAAGCAGGGGGCACACTATAATTCCCTTTTACCGAATTAGAGAATAGAAAACATTATTATGGAAGTGTTATTCTACTCTTTCAAATGGTGCCACAATGATCGAAAAACTTGAAAAATTTAAAAAATAAAGTCTTACTTTATGGCGATTATTTAATGAAAAGCATTAAATAGAATTTGTGAACTAAATGATCATCAAAAAATAAATTCAAGTAATAGAAACGAAATTTTAAATTTAAATTCAATTTTCTCCTCCCCTCTTTTTTAAAATCAACCATTATGATACCATTTGAAATCTTAAAGCAACATTTTAAAAATGGGACTTGTGGGGAGGAGTTCCAGTTATTATTCCCCATTTACACGGCCTGGTAAATGCTTTATCTCTTGGTGTCCGCAAAGCTGAGAATCGCATGACATAGCTTCTCCAAGCTTATACCCCGCACCAATGAGAGTCTAATTTAGAGTGAACCTTCTTTACTAAGTCTGAAATGAACCCTTAAGCGGATTCAAAACGGGGCAATAATCTACCAAAGGCCAATAACGCCTCTAGAAATCATTTGCACCTCTAAGTTCCTATATAATTTTTGTTTCTTCGCGCACTTCCATTTCCACTTTCAGTTTATTGACGCTATTTTGAACCATCCTGTACGTTCACTTTTTTTAAAAATCAAATAGCATTGAAACTAAAATAGGCAATGACGTGTGCTGAAACAGAAGGGCATTTTATAAAACACCAGGGAAATACATTCTTCGGTAATATGCCAAGCTTTACTGTTTTTATTATTAATAGCATATAATTTTTTTTAATAAATCTTCAACCAGCTAATTAATAGATGCATTAGAATTTTGTTGCTTTTTTTACAACATTAGATATGCTCTTCAGTTTGGTATGATTAAAAACTATTAATCTTTTAACCAAGTTATTTCTCTCTCTCTCTTTTTTTAAATTTCTTTAGAATTAAATTTTAACTCTACATTAACTTTCCAGTCCCTTTTAGTTATATTTTCGCTCCTCTTTGAAGCAACACTAGGGATATTTTGAGATGGTTCTTCTAATTTTAAACTGTAATCAAATGATGAGAGCAATACCCGATACGGCATCCCCTTCTTCCCGGAAATTGTATATATATATGACATAACTTTTATATATGACTCATATTTAAATGAAGATATTATTACAAAAAATTATTGGTTAGAATTATGTAAATTGAATATTAGCGAAAATTACGTTTTTAACGGAATTAATTTTTACATACAAGTAAAGGGCATTTCAATGGGAACAGCTTTCTCAAGTACTTTAGCCATTATTTTCTTACATTATTATGATAAAAAAATAATTAAACACAATTTAATAAACGGTTGGAGATACAGTGATGACTTACTTTTCTTAAACTTAGATAATACTAATATTGTTACTAATTGTTATACAAAAGAATTAGTTCTAACTGAAACAAACGAAAATCAACTTAAAGCTACCTATCGGGCTATTTAAAAATCGAAATTTCTAATGGTAAAACATTAGTAGGTATCTACGATAAAAGGGATGAATTCAACTTTAAAATAATTAAACTTAATAATTGCCATTCTAATTTAAACTCTAAAAATTTTCAAAAATTTAATTTTCTCACAATTTAACAGGATTAAACAATTTGTAATAACAAAATTTCTTATATTGAAGTAACAAATAATCTCATTAAAAACTTAATTACTAATAAATTTCCCCAAATCTTTCGCAATATAGAAGTTTTAATAAGAGAAGGTTTATCTTTATTCTAAAACGACTCAAAAAATGCCGCTGAGTCCTTCCAATTATTACTTAGAATGATGAAGCACTTTACGGGGAGTGATATTGCAGGCGGATGCGGGAAGCTTCAATTGTAGTTTAGCATGGTAATTTTTTTATAAAGTAGTCTGGAGTTTTACCTGCTACTGGTATGTTCTTTCCTTCTTGTTTTAATGATATTTTTGGTTTGTGAGTGATCTTTTGTAGTTTATGTTGTGTTATTGTAATTTCGCTTGGATTTGGAAGTTATAATTTATTGTTTTATTTCTGTGAAACTAGTTTATCTCTAAGGCCACAATTTCAGGGGATTTTCGGGACACGAGGGGTCAATATTTTTGGACAAAAGTCAGACCCCTCACAGAAAAAATCCCTTGTTTGAATCCCTGCCTGACAGTGACCCTTGAGAAAGTCTTCAGGTCGGATTCACATTTCTTTTCATTTTTTAAATTCTTTTTGTTTATATTAACTTTATACTTTTACTGATTTGGTTAATTTCATTTGTGTTTTAGTAGTAGCAGCATTAGCGTTCTCTAAATACATTTGCATCTTTTTTTTAAAGTTTGATTTAGAAATACTTTTTAATTGAGGTATCATGATGTTTGTATTTTTGATTAATTAAATATTCCGATGTTATTTTGAAGATCTTAAAGGCTACTTATTCAATTTTGTTGTCAAATCGGTTTTTAGATCTTTAGACTTTCTCGCGTCTTGCACAATTATTTTCAACATTTGCTTAGTTTAAGTTGCAACTGTCTTCAGAATATATGAAATCAAAACTTTCATAATCTTCTTTATTCTGTCTTTACACCGATTATAAGCAAGGTAAGTTGCAAAGTTACATACTCTTGGATCTGAAGGACATAACTCATTTCGAGGAAGCTCCAATTTTCTATTTTGGACTTTCTTCTGAGAAACAGGTTAGTACCCCTGACAATTTTATTTCTGGGGTAAATGAGAGCAAATTTTTAATGTAATAAAACCTACAATATTCATACATTTGGAATAATGATTATATGGTAGGCAGTAATTTTAAATATAAAAATGCAGTAGCGCTCATACCCACTATTATATTATGTCAAATTAAGGGCCAAATTTTTTTTTTAATCAATCATATCATCTACATATATATTAATGCTCATGACTGAAGTAAACACAAGTTTAGTTATATTAACGTCCACTTTTAAAGCAACACTTTGACTATTTTGGGACGGACCTCGTACTTATGAACCACGGTCAGATAACGAGAGCGACACCTGATCTGGCACCCCCTCTCCACACTTCCACACCACACCATGGGAGGATGTTTGGCCCCAACGGATTTAACGTGCACCAGACCCACTTATACGACGGTTCTTCGGTGGATTCGGGTCTCGAACTTGAAACCCTACGGTTCCGAAGTCGAGACCTTGCCACCAGGCCACCGTAGCCCAAGTAAACTCACGTATCCTGTCATATGACAAGATATCATTATAGTTCAACATTAAGGTTTATTTCAAGTTTTAAAAATGCAGAAGATATTCCAGTTTCTTGAAGTGGAAGTATTTTTTTTTAATTTTAAAAATTTGTGCTATGAAATTAAATAACTTCAACGCTTTTCTTACAGAGTATATTTTGGAAATAAAGCCAATTATAGTGTTAATTTTCATATATTTTTTGATCATTCAATAATACCCGTCTCCTAATATTTTAATATTAATTTTCGAAAGTTTTGATGTTATTACGAGAATAAGAAGACGGACATTCTCACTTAAAAAATAGTTTCTCTCAGCAAGTTTTAAATAAGAATTTTTTTTTCATTTATTATTTATCTATAATTTTTTTAACACACTTGTTTGTAAGAAGATAGTAAAGCTGAAAAAAAAACACATTTTATGTTGTCTTAAATTTTTCTTTACACACCTGTGGAAGTAAAACAGTTGCATAAATAATTGATTCGGGACACACAATACTATCAAGTCGTACTACCAATATTTTCAAAAAAAAAATTGAGTAAATAAAAGTTTATAAAAGTTTTTTTCAGAGAAACATTAAAAAAAGAATTTTAAATTTTAGCGTATTTGATGTGATTTGACATTCCCAAAATAAATCTTCATTTAAATTTCCAAATTTTTAAAAAATGCTTTCATGCATTATTACACTAATTTCTTCGAAATATTTCATTTATTGCTTTAGGTTGCTACTTTCTAATGCGAAATGCCTTTCAAAAATCAAGCAGATAAAAATTATCTTTTCTGCTATTTAAAATTTTATTTCAGAAGTGAGTACATAAGGAAACTATTTGAAGTTTTTTTAATAGCACAAATGAAATACAACCATAGTTAAGAGTTAAATACAATCGAATCATATCTTTTAAAGGAAAAAAAAATCTTTAAAAAGCTAAAAAAGAAAATTGTAATAAATTTATGAAAAATTTATATTTAATTTTAATTTTATTTAAATTTATATTTATTCGAAGACATGAAAGACTGGTGGTATCTAAATACGAGTATCACATTGAAATTACAAGTACAAAATACAATGAAATGCTTTAATCTGTACTATTAGCCGCTAAAGAGAATTGAATAAGAAATTTTAAAAAAATCATTGGATTGATGAATGAATCCTTACAATTTATTTCCACTTGAAAGCAGGGAAGATTACTTATTTTTAAATAAACACTATTCCTGCATATTTTATTTTTAGCAAATTTAATTCTTTTATAGTTATTTAACAGAAGCCAAACTCATGACATGCCCAAAATCAATGGCAATTGAAGTTGATATTGTAAAATCTTCTTTCTTTAAATAGTTCTAAACGGAATCCTAATAGACTATTGATACATTAGAACAGAATTTCATTTTAAACACAAATAATCTCTATCCTATTTCATAAAACCACATTCAAAATGAAAGTTGTTTTTCAAGAAGCTCATACGAAGCTCAGTCTTCAAACATACATAAATTCAGCATTTCTCTAAGCTTTCCACTTACTTCACTTTGAGTTGCCTATAATTACAGTGAAATCTTGTGTAAATTCTGAAGTCTACAGTTTTATAAAACATTTAGTTGATTACCCGGAATTGCTCGCGGTTAAAATTCTTTCATGTATAATATTCTTAAAGAAAATCTATTTTGGTATCAATTATGATATACAATATCTTTTTAATACCTAGAATCTTTATAGTTACTTAAATATTTAGAATATTAATTGATCCACGCGATTCTTAGATACCGCCGATAGCAACTTTTCTCCATAAGTTATTTTAATTTTTTATATTAGAATTGCAAATTTTGTTTATAAACGTTGAAGAATAAAAAAGGTTGTTTTAGTTAGAGTGATTGACATAAATTTAGTTTTAAGCAGGGTTAAACTACAATTTTAAGACCAATAAAAAGAGAAATTTTAAAAATAGTGTTATAGAAATTCAGAATGCAAAAAAAAAAACGAAATTTTTGTTCATTCTTAATTAACCCTTTAAAGGGCCATTTTTTTCTAGTCATATTATGTTAAAATATTTTTAGGCTTGAAATTAGAATATGAAAAGGGATTCTTTTAGCTTATTAGATAAATTTAATTTGATTAATTAATAATTAAGTATCAAATAAAGACGCATCATTTTCTGTAAAATAAAGAACTAAAGCGTCTAAGTTTCTATCTTTCTAAAAAAATTTATCAGAACTTATGCCAACCTACATAAATTCATACAAAAATTGATAAATTTGGTGGGAAGCATACTTCCCACGGCCCTAGAAAGGGTTCATTGAACATTTAAATTTTGTAGATTGAAAATTTGACAGTATTCTTTCCTATTTTTTATATAATATGAGGGAAGCATTTGGTCAAATTTGTCTCGGTTTCTTAGGAAAATATGTGAAACACATGTACATAGTCACACTGACTTTTATTTATATTAAGATGAGGCTATATGATGAAAAATTTAATTACTTTTTAAAAATAATATTCTCCAATAAGAGGAAGCAAAAATGAGCAGTTTCTATTGTCCATGAGTTATCCAAAGCTATTGCAGAAAAATACATAAAAATTCACAAATGGAGTTTCACTTAATTCTATAGAAAGAATATCGGTTGCCTTTATATGGGCAAGAAAATCGATTCAAGGTTTAATATATTTTTAAAAATATTTTTAAACTTTTTATCGGAATTGTAATCATAAGAAGTAAAATTCCATTTTAGAATTTCAAGCGTTTCCTTAGAAAGAGATTCTATTTAAAAGAGAGAGAGATTTCTATTTTAAAGAGAGAGAGATTTCTATTTTAAAGAGAGAGAGATTTCTATTTTAAAGAGAGAGAGATTTTTATTTTAAAGATATTAGAGATTTCTATTTTAGAGATATTAGAGATTTCTATTTTAGAGATATTAGAGATTTCTATTTTAGAGATATTAGAGATTTCTATTTTAGAGATATTAGAGATTTGTATTTTAAAATTTTTAAAAGAATGCTATCAAGTCTCGATTTCTTTTTAGAATTAGGCAGAGCAGATAGGAATAATTGGGACTACAGTACGAATTAGAGAGGTATTAGTAAACTGGAACGTATGTATCGCGTTTAAAACATTCTAACTTAATTCTTGATTCAAATTGTTTTATTTTTATTTGTATACTGACAGAAGTTATTCAAAACAAATCCTAATTTTTGAAGTCATTGTTCATTTTTTTGCACCGTGTAAACTGAAAAAAGAAATTTTTTTTTTAGGTACCGCTGGGTCAGGAAAATCCACCATTGTCAAGCATATGCGGTATGTATTCAAAATCTATATTTATGTTTAAATTTGCATATAAAGTAAAAAGATTTGGAGGGATCTTCCTTCAATTCCACTTACAGGTAGAACTTATAATGTAGTTACATTCCTGTTTCAAATAATATCAATAAAAAAATCTAAAAGTAAAATAATAATAATAATAATAATAATTTCTCCACGGGTTATTTTATAGCTGCGATATTTTCCGGCAACGATTTTATAAGCTATTATCTGAAGGAAACAACAATTTCCAGTCTTATGATACAAAACATGTAAATATGATGCAGTAATATAAACTTCATTACTGCGTGATTTTTCTCCGTTTGCCAGAAAATTTTTTGAAGAATAGTTATTATTTACCCGCGTCATATATGCCTGAAATAAATGTATTTTATATATTAATTGGGCTTTGAGTATGCAATTAAATAAATCCAATAAAAAAGTATGTACGATTTTCATTCAAAGCAATAGAAACGCACATGTTATTATATATATATATTTGAAAATATGGACCTGCCTTCTGTGTAGTACTTTTATGGTGAAGAAAATTGACCATGTACTTACTCAAGGCTCCACTTTCCTTTGATGGGTTTGGTCCAAAGTTTGATCAGGACTAATATTTCGGTATAAGGAGAATATGCCAAATTTCTCTCATTTAACTCAATTTGTTTGTCTTTTCGTATGTGCAGTTATAAATGGACGTACAGACGTAATTCCAAAAACAGTTCATGGGACACAGATCCAAAACGACAGAATACATCAAAATATAGAACATTTCATAAAATGAAATTAATAAAATCAATGTGTATGTACTATCGTGATTGCATCTGCAAGGACAGATGGGCATAAAATTTCGAAAGTAGTTTACTGAGCCCAAGGAATTGTTAAACGACCAAATTCATCAAACATTTAATATTTGCAAATTATTAGACGTCGGATATTATAAAATTTATGCGATCAAGTGTTAGATACTTTACTTTCACAATGAATATTTCATAAACGAGAAAAAAATTTAAATAAAGGTGTTGTAATTTGTTGCTCAATCTGAATTATTTTATTATTCAGGCATTTAAATATAACAAAATGCTGGCTTTTCTTAATGAAATGACATTAATTCTGTAATTGATTTTCAAATTATTTAAAAATTAAACTGCTATTATTTTACAATTAGTAATAATCCCTTCGTTTTATGATGGGTAACTGGTAAAAATGTCCAACAACCTTTTCTACTATGTGATTTCTTAAGTATCTCTTTGCATTTCTCTTACATATATCTTCACAAAATATAATTAAAAATTCTGCCAAACTATTGATATGCAAAAAAACAGTTCAAATATTTAACTTCAACATCATAAAACAAAGTAATGAAAAAAATCTGTATGAAAACTATCCAGCAGAAAACAACAACAAAGATTATAAATCAAGAAAATAAATTCTAAAAACCATTCTTAATTCAAACTGACAAAATTGATTCTAATGTTGATTAAAAAGTATAATTAAAAGTCCCAAAAATGTAATCAGGGCGGAAGCTTTCATCTATATAACAAAGTCAATGAAATTCGTTTATTATAATAATATTAATTGGTTAAATTCTATAATTAGTTTGCATTATCAATTTTTACCATTACATTGAATCATGTTGCCATTTGGCTACAGGCTTTTATTTCCATTTATAAGCTTCACAGGACTGTTCCAAATGGCAAAAACGAGTGTTTGAAAATCTTATTTTTAAATGCTTTTTGATAAATATTTGTTGAAAAGGTGTACTAGAATTAGATTTAAACTGGAAGTTGGGGAAAAAACCACGATGGCTGTTGTATGAATAGTTCTACCATTAAAGATACTATCAAAATATTTTTTTGCATTGTGAAAAATATATTAGTAAAAATGGACTTCTATTTTTATTGTAGAATTGTTATAATATACAACTGGGACATTTTTTAACTCATAATGTAGTCATTTGGCTCATTTTAATTTTTTTAAATTTTGCTGAAATAATAATTTAAATTTTTAAAATAATTTTCCTAAATTATATGCAGCTATTCGAAACACATATTTTTCTGTAAAAAAAAAAAAGCCATGAATTTTAGGTTTAAAAATAGAAAAACTATTTCCCCTCATGTTAACTACTAGTACGGCATAAGATTACTTCTAGTACCTTCGAGGCATCTGAATGTCATTCAACGTTTGTTGCTATGGGAAATTTCAGAATTTATTTCTTCATCATTAGTATAGAATTGAAAGAAAATCGCAATTTCTTCATTAGAGAACAAGTTATAATTTTCATCATTGCTAGAAAACATTTACTTTTGATAGTTAATGACGTAAACACACGTTTATACTATAAAATAAGCTGCTATTGAGTATTTAGAGTTTCCGTTTAAAAAGTAAATGATGCCTAATCAGTTAAATCTTATCTCAATCAATTTAGGTTAACGAAATTTTAATTCTCCCTTTTCTGCTCGAATGGTTCTCACAAGGGGAGGTCACAGGGTTGAAATCTGAGATCGGGATGAGAATTAGTATAGTAATAGTATACATTTAGAATGTTCATTCATGAAAATATTAAAAGGCAATGGCTAGTCAATTTCGAGAAAATGATCCTCAAACTTTTGGTAACGCTTATATGCTGATAACTTGACTCCCGTTCCAATGATCCCGATGGCATGGTTGTCTAAGTAACCGTCTCGTATACAGAAAGTCAGGGTTCGAACCTAGCTAGGAATTTTTTTTTTCTTTTTTAATAACTTTTATTCAATTTAAAATTTGCAAATACTCTTAATTAATAAGTTTTTAATTTTTTTCATCCAAAATAAATATTTATTATCGAAATACATAATAATAAAAAAGAAAAAATTATAAATACAAATGCATTTTTTAAACAAAATAAAATTATTTAAATTTAACTATTTACAGAGAGTTTTAATTAATATGCTACTTATTTCTATGCAAGGATAAATATTTATTCTTTTAATACTTAAATTATAATTTAATGTTTAAAGGAAAAATAATTAAAAACGTAACATTAAGGGCTACAGATAATTTAACTTGCTTGCATCATTTTCAAACAAATAATTTCAAATTCCTGGATTTTAATAATAATAAATTATCAATTCTAACTCAACGAAGCTGTATTTATATCAAAAATTGAAGGGAGCAGTTGCTATTTGTTAAATATGTAAGCAAAGTTCTCCAATTGCAGTAATCAAAAGAAATAGTAGAGAGCAGGTGTTAATTTATTGAATGCGTAGGCAGATGGTTCAAAACATATTAAGCGTAAACAAAATTCTTATTTAATCGAACATGATCAAGAAATAAATTCTTGAGAAGATAGTGTAAAAATTCATTCAATTGTACTCCATCAATTGTCATCAATTTTTAATAAGATGATAAGGTATGCATCGTACGCTGTCCAACTTTCTGATGAAAGGGAGATATTTTGAAATGCAAATGAAGTTTGTTTTTCCATAGATCTCTAAAAGAAACCTTGCTCTTGTGGCCAATCATCATTTATAGTTGTGCAAGATGTCGAAATATATTTTGTTTCCAATGTTTTTACTATAGTTACCATTCTGATTCTTGTATATAATCGAAAGTAAATGAATATAGGATAGTGGTTTAGAAATATAGAATAATTTTCTTTTTTACGATGGGAGTATTTATAATTAATAATTATCACCATTTATGTTATATTTATTACTATTTTTAAATATTAAATTACAATTTAAGTATTAAAATAATAAACATTTATTCTTGCATAATATAAGTGGCATATTAATTAAAACGATCTGTAAATAGTTAATTAAATTTAAATAATTTTACTTTGTTTAAAAAATGCATCGGTATTTATAATTTTTTTCTTTTAAAATTTTAATTTTATTATTATGTATTTTGATAATAAATATTTATTTTGGATGAAAAAATTAAAAACTTATTAATTAAGAGTATATGTAAATTTTGAATAGAAAAAAAGTTATTAAAAAAAGAAAAAATCCCGCCAGGTTCGAACCCTCACCTCCTGTACACGAGACGGTTACCTAGACAACCATGCCATCGGGATCACCGGAACGTGAGTCAAGGTATCAGCTTTACCAAAAGTTTGAGGACCATTTTCTCGATATTGACTGGCCATTGCGTTTTAATATTTTGATGAATGAACATTCTAAATGTATACTATCATTATACTAAATATCTCTATACTATCATTCTACTCTCCCGATCTCAGATTTCAACCCCATACCCTCCCCTTGTCAGACGAATTTATTGCTGTTTGTACACTTTTCTTAAACAAGTTGATTTTCTATAGAAACTTTAACAGCCAAAAAACAACAACAAGTGATGAAAAGTAGTCAATACGTGACTATTTTTGGCGAAATATTGACTGAAAGGATTTGATAGTTTTTTTTAAACAGAAGACACTCTTTTCTTAAATATGAATTTCAAAGTCGCAATTATTATACATTTTTAATGCTTAACAGTAACTAATTTTGTATCAATCGTGATCAAGGTTGAAAAAAAACTAAGCAAATGCATGCAAATAAATAATAAGAAGATTTATCTTAAAACAATACAATTTATCTCAACACATTTGAATATCGTGAAATATGGTTAAGTATCTAGATATGTTAAATTTACATTTAAAATTGTAAAACTTTATTATACTTTTACGATACCGAGAACTAAAAACATACCCTTACCACATGTTATTTATAGTCTCCACCACAAAATGCTTCGAATTTGCATTTCTACATTTGCTTGCATCAACATGCATGCCGAGTTTTATAGCAATATGATGAAAATAAAAATTTAAAGTCCCTCATGAAAACACTGAAATTGAACTTTGCATCTATAGGGGAAATAATCAATATATGTACAAAAATAAAGCGTATTTAATACCATCTGCTTCAAGTTTTCAGTCACCCTCTTCCTTGTTCTACAGGCCATTTCAGCTAATGCCAAATTATTTTTGTTTTGTTAATCCATTTTCTAAACGAAACTGTAATTAAACAAACAAAAACTCACATACCTTGATTCCAAAACCTTAAAAAATTCTGTAAACAGTTGGAAATTCCAAAGATGCTTTCCAAATTACAACGAGACAGTAAACAACTAAAAAAGCTCAGTTGAGTAGAAAGTATTCTTCTTCTTCTTCCGAAATAAAATAAAAACAAATAAGAGCACAGTTAATTCACAGTTAGCAAATAACATTTGAAAACTGAAACTTCTGAATAGAAGATTCGAACATCGACAATGGTCTTCACATTTTACATTATATTCTCTAAATTACAAATAATAAATTTAAATATATATGTAATACCTTAAAATACTCAAAAAGATTTAAACTTTTATAGGAAATCATAGAAAATCTGTAAAAATGGAAACCTTAAAGTTCCTATTATCTTTTATGACAAATTTCTATGTTAACAGATGCATGCGGATTTAGCGTAAATAATAATTTTTAATAAGCAGATGATTCTCAATGTCATACTGCAATATATATATATTTAATTTTCAATAGAAGCAGTACAAAGACAGAAATATGGAACACATTTTTTAAATAATTTACTCAATAATTAATTTTTTAATTAATGTTAATTTATAAAAAACTTACATTGTTAGATAGAAAATTCTTCTTCGAAATTTTTTTCTAAGTCATAATAATAAACAGAGGATTTTATATTAATTAATTGTAAAATTATTGAAAATTATAGTTTTAAAAATCGGTAAATGCTGCCAATGAAGTATAAATGCACTTTTAAACAGTGCAGGGTCATTAATGATAAACAGTATCTTCAAAATTTATTTTAAGATCTTATGAAAAGTTTTAGAGCAAAGTGATTGCTGAAAAATTTAAGAAGAACAAGTTTTTGGGCATATTTTTTTATATTTTTAAAAACCTAGCTTCCTGCGATTAACTTTAGGACGTATCTTCAAATTAACTTGAACAACTCACAAACTACGTACTTCAGTTAACTAAAGTATGTAATAGAAATATGTAATGCGTTAAGAAAAAGTCATTTGAAAATACGAGGGTTGGAACTTTAATAGTGGCAACACTGCTGTAAAAACGCCATGCAATAAAACCAAAGAATGTCACGTATACCACACGTTAGCTACATACCTACCTTACCTCTCAGCAAAAAAACTCGTCTTTCCTACGTCACGGGCATGCGGAGTGACGCGAAGAACTGATCCTTGTATAGCTTGCGGTCTAAAGTAAGTATTGTCAGGATGTTTTCAAAACAGAAACAACGAAATTGGATAAAAATGGAATATGCCAGAGGTCGTACAACACGACAATATCATGTAGGGCTTTAAGAGGCTTGCGGGGAAATCTGCTTAACCTTACATAAATGTTGCAAGATGGGTAAAAGCCTTCAATGAAGGACACCAAAATGTGGCAGACATACATTGGCCAGGTCGTCCTAGTGTCACCGAAGCAGAAGTGCATGATGTTGCCGCACTAATGGACAGTGATCGATGCCAAGCCATTCATGAGCTGGCCCGACAGACAGGATTTGTGCATACGACTGTGCTGCCACCTTCTGAAGGAACGCCCGGGCTTGAGAAAAATTGCTTCACGATGGGTTCCACATCATTTGACGGAAATGCAGAAATGGCTTCGATACGATGCTGTTCGAATCTACCTGGAGCGCTATGAGCGCGAAGGAGAGGCTTTTTTACACCGTATCATTACGCTGGATGAGACTTCGCCAGATCGTACCAGCCAAAACTGAAACGCCAATCAATCGAATGGCGTCATTGTGGGTCAACTCGAAGTTTGAAATTTCTTCAGAACCCCAGCAATGTGAAAGTTATGCTGATTCTCGTGTACGACTGTAATGGTGTCATCCTAACACATACCGTTCCCACACAGCAGACAGTCAATGCGCAGTATTACTGCTCATTTTTGGAGTACCATCTCAGACCAGCTTTGAGAAAAAAACAGCGTCACTTTCTACAGAACGTCCCTATCATTTTGCATGACAATGTTCGGCCACATGCAGCTCAAGCTGTAGCTGATTTGCTCGATCGATGGGGCTGGAAAGTATTTTTCCATCCACCATACTCTCCAGATCTAAGCCCTTGTGACTTTGACGTAATTCCTAAGATGAAGAAACCACTTCGTGGCATTCGCTTCAAAACTGTTCCAGAGATTCTTGTGGCAGTAGACCGGTCCGTTCGAACTATCAACAGGACAGGCGCTGCTACAGGTGTTCTGCGACTTCCACGTCTTTGGAAACGGGTTGTACACTATGCTGGCGACTATAATGAAGATCTGCAAAACATGGTGACATTAATCACTTTTCTATTCTATGTAAATAAATAGTTGCCACTATTAAAGTTCCAACAATTAAATAGAAAATTGTACATCTTCATTAATTGTGCGAGATAAAAAAATTTTATTAAGATTTAGTGAATGACATTTTATGGTTAAGAACATTCAGTTTAATTTCTCTTCAAAAATATTTGTAATTCCTGTTAAAAGTTGCTTTTGGGACAGTCTCCTCAAGCACGAAGATGGGACGCTGATGTATAAGTAAGCAGGATCTCGACTACTCTAGAAGAACAATAATAATGGCATTGATTAGTTAACGGTCTCATCACTGATAGCTCTATTTACCTCCTTTGGATGTTCAACTCATATGAAATTCGTATTGTAATCTACTATGCATTTATAAAACTAATATTATTTTCTGAAGCGATTCGGTTTTTCAGCTTTATTAATTGTCATAATGTTATGGTCGCGTGTTTCATGCTATTCGTGTTAAAATTTTCAGTTCAAATTTTTGCTTTACATATAGATCGATTGCTGCGTTTAATATATAAACATATTCTATTACGAAATTAAATGTCATATACAGTGTGCAGAAAAACCCGGACAACAAATTTTAATATAACTTGATTAAAATTAAATAAATTCTCTGATAAATAAATTGCATTGGTTTAAAAGTGGCCGGCTTTTGCAGTGATGCAGAGGCGGAAAAGCTTATTGACATTTTCAGCAATGGACCGCAAGTCTTCTTCCTTTAATCTATCCTTGTCCCGCAGAAGCTATTGCTTTAGAGAGTCCAAACTTTTATGCCGTTTAGTGCAAGCCCTAGACTCCAAATTGGACCATACACTTAAATTATGGGATTGAGATTTGGCGAGTATTGTGCCCATTCTCCAGATGATATCACGTCCAGAAAATTTTCCTTCTACCACTCTTCTGTCTTTTTAGCTTTGTGAACTGATGCAGAGTGTTGTTGAAACTCCCACTTTACATTGTCGAAGTGCGTTTTGGCCCACGGAATTATAAAAGCTTCTAAAATGTCCCACTGGCACACTTTTTGAATTATTTTTGCTCCCTTATCCACAAAAACCAGAGATGTTTTGCATATTTCGCAAATTGGACGGTAAAGAGCTTCTCATTAGTGAAAAGGAATCTCACTCAATGCTGACATGCGGCCCGTTTCAAAAGTTTTCGGCGTCTTTGAAACCGTACTAGTTTGTTTTCTTCAGTGAGAAGCTGAAATTTCTGGATCTTGTAAGACTTCAATCGAATTCTGATTTTATCATTCATTGCACTGATTTGTCCCTTATTTCCAATTCACTAGCGATCTTTCTTATGGAAACCTTTGCATTTCACTGAATTCGCCTTTTGATAACCTTGCGGCTACTGAAAGAATTCACCATACGTTTTAATTCACTTCCTGAACTTTTACTATCATTGTCAAGCTCTTTGAAACGAAGATTACTTCAGACACTATTTACCGAGGCACATTAAGCAAACGAACGACTTCATACTGTTCGTTTTCCAACTTTAAAATAGCATATCTTTTGCTTGGCATTGTAAAAAGACGAAAAAATCAGTACATAAACTAAAAGATGCATTATAAAATATGATATAATTGAAGTGGTAGATAAAAAGAAATGAACAAAAATTAAAAAGAATTAATTAACTTTTATTCTATGATGTAATAACTTTGTCCGAGTTTTTGTGCCGCACCCTGTATAAAATAGCACCTAAATTTAGTTATTTTGTATTTTGTCAATCTTTATTTCTTCAATATTAAAAATCTCTAATGTTTTTTTTATTGAATCAGGTCTGTCGACAGTATATAATTACAGTTTTGAAATAACTTTTCAATATATTAATATGTATTTATTTTTCTTAAAAATTTTCTATCAGGCAAAAGATCCAAAAAAATAATGAAAACAGAGAAATTTTGAGCTGAAAAGCTTTTCGTATCAAAGGAAAAGATGACTAGAAATTATTAGCCGAAAAGGGAGTCAGAGGTCAAATCTCTTTAAGTCAAGGATCGGTATTAAAAATGGAGCCCGTAATTGTTCAGAGTTATATTGCAGAAATTCTAGTTTTTTTTAATACAGGGATGCTGCCTTATTTTAACTACATAAATTGCTTTTAATGAAGAAAGACAAAGAAGTAATTCTTGTAAAAAGCAGTCATTTTTTGCAGTTCGTTTAACTTAAAAATAATGTGATTCACTTATTAAAAATACAATTTAAAATTGTGTAAAAACAGAACATTAAAATTATGTTATGGATCCATTTAAAGAAATTAATTTCCCAAATTGGACCACCAATTCTTTAAAGCGCAGCTACAGCAAAAGTATTTTTTAATATCAAATTCTCCCCAGCGGTCAACTTTTTACTCAGCAAATCATTTCCTCTTCTTCCGTTTCTTTTTCACCTTCACATACTGTTTATGATCAGTCAGTTTTTGATTTTTAAAACAACAAAATGCTTTATTCTTTTCTATTTTGGCTGTCAGTAATCCCAATATCTAACAACTGCTAATTATTATAATTGTTTTCCAGACTATTCCATTTCAGGGTATTGTTTGTAGTCCAACATACAAATCCAGAAATTACTTATGAGCAGAAATAATTTTATTTTTTAATGTACGCCGAAAAGGCAACATTTTAAAATTGAAAATCCTTATGGTTTTTAAAACTGAGAAATGAATACCATCAACAAATATTTATGCATTCAAATAACAACAAGAGTGACGCTCAAACCGATTTAATTCTATTTTTAAGGGTTGCATTTTCAAATACAAGTGCAAATCACTCAGATTCATTCTGTAGTACTTTTGAATTAAAATAAAACAGTATAAAGGAAATTAAAAATTTCATATCTGCGTAGCGTTACCGCGAGTGGCGTAGAAAATTCAAGCATGCGCATTGTGTTCTGATTGTTGACAACTCTATTTTCAACGGTTTTGAAGGGTTAACATGTTTTCGACCGATTATTTCAAACGATTCTGTTTATTTTCTTAGTTTCATGCATTTAAAACCAAACATTGTCAATTTATTGATCAATTCATGATGAATCTGAGAAAATTTTGTAGAAAACTACTTAAGATATTATAAATTAAGAAAGATATTCTAAGTATATAAGGTTTAAATACTCTGCGACTCTTTTTTCAGTACTCATATTTTTAAAAAAAATGCTTCGTTTCAGTAAAAAATGTTCTTATATTAATTGCAATTTAACCATTTCCACTTTAATTTAAAGCATAAATTCTATGGGATCTAACAGAAAATTAAAGACATGCATATTACGTTATGGTTGAAAGCCTT
The DNA here is from genome assembly GCF_947563725.1 of Argiope bruennichi. Lineage (NCBI taxonomy): Eukaryota > Metazoa > Arthropoda > Arachnida > Araneae > Araneidae > Argiope > Argiope bruennichi. The sequence goes on along the minus strand of NC_079162.1, from coordinate 24,680,021 downwards.
TATAATATTATGGATGAATTATATGACATCAAAATTTGAAGTTTTAAACTATTTTGATGAAAAAGCTATTAAAATAGGAGTTACATAAAATGTTTAATTATTAAAATTTTAACGAGCATTAAGATTGGTCGCCAAAGGCGGCTAGTAAAAAACAAATCGGATGACACACAAGCCCTTTTTCTGCAATCCATACTAATTACAAATCATATATAATGAGTGAGTGGTAGTATTTTATGGTGAAAAGGTCAGACATTACATTCCTGTAATAAACATATAACATAAAATAGAATCTAAAAAAAAAAAAACTATTTTCGTGATATTATACAGGGTGTTGCCGAATTCCACCGACAAAGTCAGTGGGTTGATAGTAGGCATCAAAAGGATTAAGAATTACCATACAACATGGGCTCCCAATTGACGTTTAGTAGGGGAAAATCGCAAAACTATAGGAAGTCGGAGAACTGTTGGAAACTGAAAAAAATTAATAAAAAAATAACAAATGGTGTTTCAACTATGATTTTTTTTAAGTGAAAGCGCATTCTTAAAAAGTTTATTTTTGTGTTGGTAACATGCGGATTTAATGATCTAGGGGGTCGTAAATTACTGAAAACGAAAAAGTGGTTTAGAACATATATTTGCAAAAATATTAAAACTAGAAGAAATAAAAAATCTTGAAAAGTTAATTAATTTTATATTCAATAATTTGATATAAGCATGTATTGTGAGAACTGGGGAGTTTTAAAGATATTCAAGAAAAACTAAAATAAGAACCAGAAAACATCGCTGCAACATCAGTACCGATGTTCGCAGAGAGCATTGTCAAATTCGAAAGATAAATTCAGAACAAGGGAAATAGGCATTCAGCTGATGAAAAATTACCAGAAGACATAGGGTTGCAAGAAACGTTTATTCAGTGAAAATCGCAAAAGCAGAATAGAAAAAAAAAAAAAAAAAAAAAAAAAACAGAAGTTGAAAAGACAATGAGTTTGGCGAAGAAAATGGCCCTATGAATGCGAGGATTATGAACAAGGTAATTGAGAAGTAGCCTTCTCGTATGTAAATTTTTCATGCGTTCGAGAAAAATAAAAGCAGCGAGCAAGTATTCCTTAATGAGCATTGAAGAATTAATTTTCGTTAACCTTCATTCGCAAACAGCAAATCAGATTTCACGAATGCAACTAAAATGTGCTGCTGCACCATCATGCATTAGCCAGATGTTCTGGCGTGCAATTGTCGGTGTTCACTGCAGATAATCCGGAGGAACGTGCTGCAAGAAAACAAGGTACTCTGTGCCTCTGAGGTATTCGAGCAGAAGTTACGGTCCCCATAGATGACTCTGCCCAGATGTTAATATCAATCTAGTGTTGTACGTTCGACGAGATGGTGATGTGGGGATTTTCGAATGGCCAAATATTCTCATTGTTCGTGTTGAAGACACCTTCTCTCGTAAAGCAGGCTTCATCTGAGAATAAAACTTTAGGAGAAAAGTGTGCATCTTCATGTGCGGCATCAAGCATCCAGCGTGCGAACTCCAGTCGATTTGCGATTTTCATTGCGAAAACATTACCTACGATCCTATGTTTTCCGGTAATTTTTCTACTTAATGCCTATTTTCCTTGCTCTGAATTTATCTTTCGAAATCGACAACACTCTGCGAACATCGGCACTGATGTTGCAGCGAGGTTTTCTGGTTTCCATTTTTGTTTTTCTTGAATATCTTTAACACTTCCCAGTTCTCACACTACACGCTTATATCAAATTATAGAATATAATATTCCTTACATTTTCAAGCTTTTATTTTTCTTCAAGTTTTAATATTTTTGCAAATATGGGTTCTAAACTACTTTTTCGTTTTCAATAATTTATGACCCCCTAGATCATCAAATCCACATGTTACCAACATAAAAATAACTTTTAAGAATGCGCTTTCACTTAAAAAAAAATCATAGTTGAAACACCATTTGCTATTTTTTTTATTAATTTTTTACAGTTTCCAATAGTTCTCCGACTCCCTATATTTTCGCGATTTTTCCCTAATAAACGTTGTTTGGGACCCCATGCTGTATGTTTATTCTTAATCCTCTTGATGCCTACTATCATTCCTGTGAATTTGTCTGTCGAATTCGGCAACACTCTGTATAAGACTATGTCTAAGAAAATAAAAACAAACAAGTTTTCAAAATTAATCTTGTTTTAAAGGATAATTATAAGCCCATGGCGGTGAACACTTTGAGTGGCAAATGCTAAACCAAAAGAAAAATATTTAAATAAAAATTTTAAATGCGTTTTTAAAAGTTGAGAAAAAAATAGCATTAAGAATAATTACCCATACATATATTAAGCTAAGCATCATCTACTTCACTTGAGTTTCAGGATGGCGGCATTTTTTGGGAAAATTTGTCCAAAAATCATAAACGCCCTGTTTACTTCTAAGAAGAGAGTGTTTACCTCTTCAATGAGTATGCATGTGCCTGAACAAGTCGATATTATATCCCTTCAGATCTCGGTTTCACAAAATTTCGCAGGCCTACTTAAAAAACATTGAATTTCTTAGAGGTTTTAGCATATGTATAATAGTAATAAAAAAAACGTATGCAAAACGTTTCTTCCCCTGATACAACTTTATATGCCAGGAAACTTTATTATTTTCTTTTCAAATTGAAAAAACAGACTAAAAAGGGTGGGGATCAGTTGAAATGTTTTTCTTTTAACTTTATTTGTTCGTCCCTTGTAAACTGCTAGGTCTTCTATCTCAGGTATAGAAACAAATCGTTCCTGTCAAAAGGGGATCGAGTATCTTAGGCCTACCTGGTCCTAAAAAGCGCAATGCAAAATCTCCTTCCGCAACTTTTATTTCTCCTGGATTTTAAAAAGTAGATATGTGGCTTCAGGAAAAAACATTGAAAAATATTATTTTCAGCAATCGTTTTTCGTTTTGGGGTTCTGATTTTCTGAGACTTGGAAGGAAAAGTAATTAATCATTTCTAAGGTTTCAGTTTACAAACATGTGGTATGTTCTGAAAAAAAAGTTTTAAATCTAGCTTTTATTTCTTTTTTTATATCATTTGGCGTTGGTCTTAAAATAGTTTTACACAGTTTTTTTTATCATTGCATTTATCAATGCGTTTTTGGTTTTCATTTTATTCAAATTGAAGCGGAATGCGCAAAGTTATTTTTAATCTTTAAATTAAACATGAAAATACCCACAAAGAAAAAAGTAATCTATACTCTGCGATTTCTCTTTCTTCTTTTTGTTCTTTTGTTTTCAATTCCAGAAAGGTAAATGCATATGAATACGTAGAAGAAGCATAAAACAAAGTTGATTGAGGTAAAAAATCTAAAATAAAGAAAGCATAATTAAAAAAATTTTTTGATATAGATTTTAATTAAAATTATTAAATTACACATTATTTGTTTGATAAGGATATAGGCAATAAGACTTTCTTTTTTTAAAGTAGGAATATAATAAGTAAATTATTTTAATCAATTATTAAATTGTGTGGAATTAATTATCGTCAGAAAAAAGGTAGTAATGAAATATAAACTCTTTTCCAGTATAAAACTGAATTATTTCGAGTAATACCGCGGTATTATTGATACGATTGCGCAAAAGTGAGTCTTCATTTTAATTTTTTAATTATTTTTAGAAAATTAATAAGCCATGCTAATTATTTTGAATTCATGTTTTCTTGAAAATTTGAATGATAAATAATCGAGTTTATGATATTTTATTGAATTAAATTGTTCAAGAAATGCAGAATAAATCTAAAAAAATATTCACAATTCAAATTTTCATAATTAATTCCTTTATACATTTTTAATTAATACATTTAATAAAATGAATACACAAATTTAATTAATAATTGATAAAGAAAAAAGAAAAAAAATTGATGTAGATAATTTGTTTTCAATTAAAATTAATGATACTATTAAGATTAATATATACATGCCTTCCCGAATTTTGCAATTGCTGCTTTTGAATATGCTATATAATTATTTAAAAACATGTTTTAAAGCTTGTTACAAAAGTTTCAAATTTGATAAAAAATCTGTAACACTTTATTTGAATATGTCAGATTTCGCTTATAAATATCAAGAAACCATTGCCACAGAACATGGTATTTCAAATGTTAATTTTATGCAATCACCACATCGCAAATGAAATTTCAATTTTTGAAGTATGTATTCAGAAAGACAAAGGTACTTGAGTATCAAATTTTCCTTCATAAAGTTCATATTATTTTTAATGCAATTTGAATCGATTATTATCTCTTAACTTTTTCTGTTTGATTCTATTCAAAGAAGTACGGAAGATTCAGATAACTGAATTTACAAATTTGGACAATTTCAAGATTAAGATTTTTTTTAAATGCATTTCAGCTGTATTCTCTGAAGAGATAATTTTTTTAACACTATTTGCTTTTGAGAGATTGGCCGTCATTATATAAAAGATGACATATTGGTTTGTTGCCGATGGGACATGTCGAACAATTTTTTTAAATACTTCAACTAATGTATTATTTGATCATCTTTTTTAAAATTAAGAGTACAAATATGCGTTATTTTTTTCTGATTCCACATTTTTAATAGCCTATTGTTATATGTATATTATTATAACACAATGCAATTTATAATGCAATTTGAATCGATTATTGTTTCTTAACTTTTTATGTTTGATTCTATTCAATAGAAATACGGAAGATTCAGATAAATTCATTTATAAATATGGACGATTTAAAGATTAAGATATTTTTTAAAAATGTATTTCAGCTGTATTCTCTGAAAAGAATGATTTTAACACTGCTTGCTCTTGAGAGATTGATTGCCATTATCTAAAAGATGACATATTGGTTTGTTGTCGATGGGGCATTTCGAATAATTTTTTTAAATACTTCAGCTACTGTATTATTTGATAATTTTTTAAAAATTATTAAGAGTTCAGAAATGCGTTTTTTCTTATTCCACTCTTTTAATAACCTATTGTCATATGTGTATTATTATAATACGTGTCCCTAAATAAGTACATTAAAAGAAACTATCACGCACTTCTCTGAAGTATGAATAAGTGGTTTAAGCCAATAAATTTGACTTTTAGAATCTCTGCAAATTTTTGCAGTGGCCAGTGTGAAAAGTGTGTTCATAAGTATGTGAGAGAAATATTTTACTAGCGGACGCTTTTAAATTATGAGAATTGAATAGAAATTTGATTATTTTCTATTCAAAATATTTTCAAACAATTGCTCATCTTATTTAATGAAACTTTATAATTAGAAGTCTAGGTACAATATTTAACTCATTAGTTGCCACGATTCCCATTTGGAAATTTTGGAATTTTTCGTACACCCCTTGACGCCAAAAATATATTTGGTACACTTGACAGTTTAATTTCGTTCTATATATGTCAGTCAATATTACGTGTAGCAGAAAGTGCGTATTCTGTGCTCCGTTTCTTTACAACAAGTGAACAAATTTAAAATCTGTCTTTAAGTTTAAAGAAACATAATTTTCGTATTTGAAGCGCAATATTTTTGGCTAGGCTTTATATTGTAATTAAATATCGTACTTGAATATGTAATTTAAAGGTTATAGTAACGATTCATTACTTACTCAGTCTTTTAATTTTTATAGATATCATTTTATTGATCATTTCATAATGATGCCTTTTTTCAAAAAAGCAAATATTTTCAAAACAAAACATAATTTGGATATAATTATGTTGTTATAAATATTTTTGTGCATATATATAACATATCCGGCTAAAAATTTCAAAAAAAAGTTTTTTTTTTGGCAATTAATGGGCAAAGGAAACAAACGTTTGTGTTAACAAGGAAACTAAGGAAACAAACTGTTTTGGGCCTTTCCATATAAAGTCTGCATTCGTCTTTTCCTTTGAATACTTTTCTATAACCGAAAAGAAATTTTTTGAAATCTGTCTTGATAGCAAACAATACAAATAATTTTCTCCATGCAAAATAGCGATCGAAAAAATATGCAAATCGTTTTCATAACGATGGGAAAAACTAAAATTTTGTATCTGAATCAGATCGCTTCACAGGCGAATTGCTGTTTTCTTCTTTTTTCGAGCAATATCTAATCTATAAGCAGGAGTTGTTTCCAGATATAATTGAAACATCGGATTTTTTCCCCACAAATTTCAAAGTTCTGAATCTGTGAAAATGAAATTTCCATATCTTCTTTATTCAATCACTTATAGGTGTGGCTTTGTTCAGAATGTAGGAAATCCCTATATATTGTTAGCAGGGACTTTTAAATATTTTTTTCTAATTGACAAAGAATACATGAAAAATATTAGGATTAGAAAATCCCTATTAATAAAAAAAATTAGATAAAGTTTATTTAATAGCTGAATAGTTTACCGAAATTTTTCACATTTAAAGATCCATTCTCTTCTTGATAGCGACGAAAGGAGATATACAGGGTGTCCCACAAGGTATGCAGCGTATAATTTTTACAGATTCGGATAGAACATGTTAAGAAGAGTATTTTGATATGCAACATGTGGGGTCCCCGAATATAGCGTCATAATCTAATCACACGAAAAACGTTAATTATAAATCCGACAATTTGTATTCAAAAATACGATGCGTACGGCAGTTGCCCAACATGGAAACTTCCGTTGGTGATTATGCAAATTTGTGGCAACCAATGAGAGGAAACGCGTGTCTGTAAGTGAATATGCAAATTCCTGCAGCCTCGTATAAGGCTAGAAGCAGGTTTGATGAGAATGAATCGCGCGTTATTCGCTAAAAAATTTCTGTGTAATGTGTGCATTCTTTGTGGTTTCGAAATGAGCAAATATTTGATTTTCATGGTGCTGACTTATCATAAATTGGAATCATTTCACAGTGTGGTGAAAAAATTCGGCGATCACCACAATATAAACGAGGCGACGATCAAAAGAACGCACGAAAGATTTAAGGAAGCAGGCACTGTGTTGGACAATATGCTAGCGAAAATGTAAAGGGAAAAAAGAGAGGCGTGCAAGAATAGAACCTAATGTTCAGAAAATGAATGTTTTTGAACTACAGTGACATCCCATTATTGCACGGCATAGACAAGATAAGCGATTATTGGTTTATGCAAGATAGTGCTAGACCTCACCGCACTCTCGAAACTTCGATCTCTTAGCTGAATATTTTCACGATAGACTGATCGAGTTGGATTCCATTACGAAATAAATAATGGTAGAGAATGACCATCTTCATCCCGGATCTTAACCTGTGCGACTTTTTTTATGGGAACGTTTGAAAGGCACAGTATATCTCATATAGCCCTCAACAATGGATTACTTGAGAGCAGCAATTGAAACCGAGGTCAAAGAAATTGGAACATATATTTTGCAGAAAGCAATTCAGAACTTCGATTCCAAACTTCGCCATTTTATTTGTTCGAGTGGCCGACATGTCCAAAATCTATTTTATTGAAAGTTCTCAATAAAATAGATTTTTAGAATAAATAATAATATAATAAATAGAACAAACATTTATTTTTGCTTTGTTTTGTACTTATTTCTTGAAGTTTTCATGACACAAGCTTCACACCTTAATTAGACTATGACGCTATATTCAGGGACCCACCATATTATACATTAAAATATTCATCTTGACGTGTTCTATCCGAATCTGTAAAAATTAGACGCTGAATACCTTGTGGGACACCCAGCAGATCCCTCAGCACCAATCTTAAGAGACATCATGAAGATAAAACGTTTGTTCGTTTATGTGGTTTTTTTAATACCAATTATAATATAGGGGCGGAAAACTAATGCCATGGTCTAGGCACCATTTACATTTACTAGGTTGGTGATGATGCATGGGAGCGAAAAAAAAATTATGCATCTGGCGCCACTTACGTTCGATTCACTACTGGCTGCTTTCACTTTCTCAACTTCGTCGTCTGTTGAACTGCCGGAATAAAACATAAATTAATTTAACTAATTTTATAAATAATATTATAATAAATGAATTAAAAATGAAGTAAAATAATATATTTAAAGTTATATTGGATAATTTTAAAATCACGAGAAGACTTTGGGAACATGCTAGGCATACAGAAACAAATTATTGCTATAATAGAACATGACAAATTTAAAGGGCAACAACTTCTATGGTCTTTTCGATTAAATAAAAGAAGTATAATTAATCCATCAGATAAAACGTAGAACACAGGTCCAATGAAATACAAATTTACAATATCACAAAAACAAAGTTGTATAAATTGCACACGTCGTACGTAGCATGACACATACAATAACAAGAACCTACAGCAAATATTTGGAGCTTTCAGAAGACTTGGCACCCCAAGCTATACACGTTTATCATGCTGTTCATGAAACTGCTGTAGTTAATTTGTATTCTTTTCAACCCCACGTCTTGTCCTTTATCTGATGTATCTTTTTTCATTTAGCTTACTTACAAAGCAGCAGTCCTGCTTTGCGTTTTGAATGCCATGTTCTATTATTAAAAAGATATTTCTATATGCTTGACCTATCCATACAGTTAACTACATGATTTTTGGAATCACCCTGTGTGTATCGTCTTATATAATATTACTATCGCTATTAATCGCGAAGAGAAGAATTCGGCCAATCACATGCACTTTTTATTTTGGAATACCATAACTATACGCACACATTAGATTAAACACCAATTCCATCAAGACTACTCTATAAATAAGATAGTTATGTTGGTGTAAGAGCAATCGAGCGCATCTTACATCTATCCCGCTCGTTCATTATAAATGCAGGATGAAACCACCTGAACTGACATCTATAGATTTCCGTAAAAACCTTTCTTATTGTCCAAGAGTTGTCATCATTTCCAACAGCGTATATTATTTTTGATTCGCCAAAAAGAATATTTGAAAATGTGCATTTTTTTTTTTTTTTTGTAGCGTCTTAAATTATGTTGGATTTTAACTCAACAACAGTTTTCAAGTTTTTTTAATTGGAGTTTCACTCACTTCTACATATTACTTTTTGATAAAATAAACTTAAAGTATTCAGAGATAATCACATTGAAAGTATCCGAACATTCGAAATGTAAGTAATTTTTTAATTCTTTTGCAGACTTCTTAATGAAGGATCTTTTGATGAGCTTGACCAGAGGCAGTACAAGCCTGTGATTTACAGCAATGTAATACATTCGCTTTTGGACATAATTGAGGCGATGCATGAAATGAATCTAGATTTTGAAAATAAAGCGAGAAGGGTAAGTAGTTTTTTTTTTATTATTCTGTATATTAATAACGTAAATCTTATAGTTGTTACTAAGGCTTTACTTTCAGGGAAAATAATATATTTCAACAAAACAAATTTCGTATGATCTATCTTGTTTCACATCATTTATATTTTAAGTTGATAAAATGCAGAAAAAATACATTCAGTTATTCTGATTACAATAAAACCTCCTTTATACGTCTTTCAAGGTGTCTTTCAAAGTCAATGATGGAAAAAAAAAACGTATAATCGAAATTTTAATAAATGACTTTAATTATTACAAATTTAATGTTACTAACGCAAATTCGTTTAAAGGCAATTTTAAAGTTTTTGTACAGACAGTATTAGTACATTAGATAATTATATTAAAGACAATAAATGAATTTTATAAATCAACATTATCATAAATGTGAGAAAAATCATACTTTCATTACCAGTCTTAAGGATTAATTAAAAACACATAAAACTCAATTTTATCTTTCATTGAAAGTATGTACCGCTTTTGAGGTTTATTTGAGCAATGTAGAAAATAACGTAAGTGTTCAATGGCATTTGAATTCAATAATGATTCGCTTATCAACCACGTGAATTGACCCTGACAATGACTGAGTTAGAAAAGTTACTAATTATGGAAAGATAGAAAAGAAAGCTTGATCGATGTTTTGCGTCTTCTCCAAATTATTAGTAAAAGATTAGGTACTAAATAAGTGATTTAGATAATAAGATAATTTAGGTAAAGTGAATTAGGTACTTTATCATTACAATGCTTACGAATGAATTTGAAGTGTCATGAAAAGTTGTATAAATGTAGATAATGTATAAACGAGAAACGTATTAATAGCACTTACTTGGGCATTTTTAAATTTTTTATTTAAAAATACCCATTTTAAATGCCCATAGATTTTAAAAAATAACGGTACCGCTAAATTTCTATGATTTTAATTAAAAAAGTATTAGAAAGAAACAAAACACACAGGATAAATTATGCAGGGGGATTCAAAATTCAGTTTCCGAACTTTAAAAGTGGTTGAAACACGCAAATATAAGCTAGAATCACGTTTGAGTGTTCGACCGGTTATGCCACTTGGATGGACTAGAGTACACACAAAGGTCACGAATGTAGTAATTGCATAATAAAAAGTAACGAGGAAAATACTCTATTAGGGGATATTTCCTCTTTCTCCCTTTGATGGTACGAGCACACTTTTATTTCACAATTGCCCAAACATTTTACCATCCACCGGTGACGTACCGATTGACTAGCCCGGAGTTTTGCTTTGGTAATGCCGATTTTTAAGAAAGATTCGGAAATATCTCAACACTCGTAAACAACTGCATGCGCTATATGCACAATCAAAACTTAAAACTATAAGCACTGAAAGTTAGCTGAACCCTATACCTCGTCCACTGGTGCTTTTGGCTATGTTTATCTATGGAATTTTGGCTTGTTTTTCATTTACTATCTCTCTTATCAGTTTGTAAGCTAAATTTTGAGTCTGTATGAAGTGGTCTTTGCAAATAATATATTAGTAGTTAGCCCATTTAAAAATTCGATTTTTCTTAAAATTCAGAATGGTGTTGTTTTGTGGCAGCAGTATTTGAACTTGCTTGGTGCATTGGAATAAAAGATACAGTGAAAATTAAAGGATTCTCATTAGCAATGAGCAATGGTATGGGATCAAATTACTTCCAGAATGATGACGGAAACAACTCCAATGGGAGGAGTTTGACTATGGATGAGGAAAACGTCCACTGTTAGGGTAGTTCCTCACCCTCGCTAAGCAAACCGACGCGACGACAGTCATTCAAATAAACCCAGACTCCTAGGCAGGGCGAGGGAAATTTATTCCTGGATGCCAGGCAGGTAAAAACAAGACGTGTTTGTAATAATCGGTATTTCTTAATTTACCAACTATATAATATCAATTAATTTTCTAAATATGTCTTTTTTTAACTTTTTACTTGGAATTGAAGACTATTTTTAATATTTGTTTGAACAAAAAACGCTACAATATTACAAACAACCTCACTGCATAGAATAACTGAGATTGTCATTTCCACTCTGTCTTGGCAAGAGCATTGGCAACAACAAATGGCCCAGTATTTTAATAAATCAAATGAAATTTACCGAGTTAATAAAAATTAATAACATTTACGCTAGGGTTTATACAAAAAACGACTTTTTGAAAAAGCGGTTTTCTAATTAAATATTTCTAAAATACCGGTTTTAGCCGGTTTTCGAATTTTTGACAAAAAAAAATATATAATAGGGAAAAAATATTTTATTTAATTTATATAAAATATCAAAAAAAAAAACGAAATTAAAGCCAAAGTCAAAAATTTTTAAAAAATAAAGGATCATATATACATATTACTTATACAAAATAATGAAAACTCAAACAAAAATTTCAAATAATATTTATATTATTTTCATTAATTTTAATTTCTCCTAATGAGATAGGATTTTAAAAAACATAAAATATTCACTGAATGGTGGCTAAGTCTTGTTCTTATTTTGGGCACAATATTGCTTGAAATTGAAAAGACTCGTTCACTAGCTACTGAGGTTGGTTTTATAGTTTTCGTGGCATCAAATAACAAATCGTTTTTTTGTTTTAGTTTTTTTATTCGTTGCCTCACAAATTAAAATTCAGCCTTCAGTGTCTTTGCATTTGTAAGTTTTTATTCGGAGTCTTCAAGAAACTTATGAATTGATTTTTCCATGGCTTCTTTTAAAAAAGCATTACTCTGATGAGTAGTTTCATTGATTTTCTTTTCATCAGAATCGGTTTCCACATGAGAATTTGCAAATATTCTAGACAATAACTTTCCAGATAATTTTAATTTTGCTTTTTGAAGCTCAAGAAAGTACAGTAGAAGTACAGAAAGTACAGTACAGTTTCTTCGCTGAATTAGAAATGTTTTGTGGATTTTGCAAATACAGCAAAATAGTTGCTAATTCTACTTGTCTTCTTTCTTGAATTCTTTCTTCTAAAGCATATAATAATTTCAAACTTATTTCAGTGTTTAAATTTGAATTCTTTAAACCGGTTTCTTAATTTAAAAACCGGTTTTCAAATGTGACAAAATTACTTTAAAAAACCGGATTTGAAAAACCATCAAACTCTAATTTACACTCTCTTGGGCAATCCCCAAAACCTGCTATAATCTGACTCTGACGTGTTGACGGATGTGACGTACGAATTACTTGATACCAAATAAATCTATTTGGATTACCTACGAAACGAAGGTCGGTAGCGTATTTCCCAACGTACAGGTTCGAGGTTCGATCCTCGGGCTGAGCAAGGCCGACTCGGCTTTTCATTCCTTCAGTGGGTCGATAAACTGAGGACCAAGCATGCTTGGAAACTAAACACTGGGGGTTACGCGTTAGACTGACCACCTAACCGGGATATTTGCCTTGCACCTCTCGCTCCCTCTCCCTTGCCCTCGTCCAAGAAAGCAGATATGGGCACTTGGCCCACATGGGCTGTCGTGCCACTGTTTTTAGTTTAATATCTATGAATCAAAAGATCCTTCTATATGGCTATTTTCCGTATCTTCGTAACGTATTTAGAAGTTGGATGTGTATCAATAATTAGAAGTGGGGATGGAGAATGTGCAGAGCTTAACACTATTTATTACAACTCTATTATTCACCTTGACATTCGATCCATATCAATCCTTCTACCCTTCCGACAAATGTTTGTCTAAGGTCGAAGACCAGCCATTAATTTATGAGAACAATGTACCCTAGCTTGAGAACTATTTAAAAAATATTGTTATATTTTAAAGAAACTTTGTTATTTTACATCTTGAATCTCCTATTATAGGATTTGAAAATTTATGCAAACACTGTGAGTTAGGCTTTATTTTATTTATTTACTACTAGCCGCCTTTGGCGACCAGCCGGTTCATCAATCTTAATGTTTCGTCAAAATTTTAATAATTAAATATTTTATGTAATTTCTACTTCAATAGCTTCTTCATCAAAATATTTTAAAACTTGAAATTTTGATAGTCATATAATTCACTCATAATATTATAAAAGCCTTCAGCCATAACGTAATATGTATCTCTCTAATTTTCTGTTAGCTCCCGTAGAATTTATGCTTTAAATTAAAGTGGAAATGATTAATCTGCAATTAATATAATAATATTTTTAATTAAATCAAAGCATTTTTTTAATAATATGATTACTGAAAACTGAGTCACTGAGCATTTAAAACTTATGGGCACTAAAGAATATCTTTCTTAATTTATGTAATATCTCAAGAATTTGTCAACAAAATTTTCTCAGATTTATCATGAGCAGATCGATTCATTAACAAAGTTTAATTTTAAATGCATCAAACACTCAGAAAATAAACATTATCGTTTAAAATAATCGGTCGAAAACAGATTAAAAAAAACTACTTAAAAACCGATGTGCTTAAAACTATAAGCATATACAAAATATATATACATATATATATATATATATATATATAACATAAATACAATTTAATTACAAAAGCACACAACAAGCCTCAAAATATTTTAAATCAAGGCAACATCCGTTGAAAATTTTTGTCATCAATCAGAACACAATGCGTATGCGTGAATTTTCAACGCCAGTTACGGTAACGCAAATGCGTGAATTTTTCTACGCCAGTTGGAGTAATGCTATGCAGATTAGAAATTTTTAATTTCCTTTATTCTGTTTTATTTTAATTCAAAAGTACTTCAGAATGAATCTGGAAGATCTATTAATTAACAATGTTTAATTTTAAATGCATCAAACATTAAGAAAATAAACAGAATCGTTCGAAATAATCGGCCGAAAAATCTTAAGCCTAGCCTGATAAGCGTGGGAAAAAAACTTAAGCTTTACTCATTTGGCAGTGGAGAAAATGAAAAGATTTTTTTGGTGGGAAAGTGAGTTTTTACTTAATAATTAAAATTCTAATTAAAAATTCAAAAGAAGGGACCCCAGGTGCACATTTCCGACCTCCAAGGTATACATGTACCAAATTTGGTAGCTGTAGATCAAACGGTCTGGTCTGTAGAGCGCCAACACACACACACACACACACACATTGAGCTTTATCTAAGTATAGATTATTGCTTACAATAACGCACATTCATTATATCAATGATACTGTGTTAATGTTGATTCATGTATGTAGAATCCGCATGAAACAGGCTGACTCCTTTGTGATGACGTGTTATAAACGTTGTATTAGTAATCTGCTTGATAAATAATATTTTGGGCTCAGTAGAAAGCACAATTTTGATTTCGAAAGGAAAAACGTGTGCCCTTTACCTCATGAAGATATGATAAAAGGAAGAACATAGTTTCCGTTTCACCGCATTTGTAATTAACAATAAATGTTATTATTCATTATTAAGAAATTTTATATTAGCTGTTTCATTTGGAAATGAAGCATTTGTTTAATACTGATATTTCTCTCTTAATACTATAATTTCCTCTGGATTAAGTCAATGATAGTGATGTGACTTTTTGAAGAACCTTCCGCTCTAAACTAGTGGGAGACGCTTCATACCGACGGATTTAATATGTTTTAGGCCCACGTGCACGGCAGATTGGATCTCAAAATGTTTGTCCGAGCCAGCCATTCCAGTAATTTTTTTTCCCTTTAGAAATAGAAATCATATATTTCATTGTGTCCGTCAAATTTTCCAACAGATGAATTGCTGAATGACTCAGTTTATTTTATGGCCAGCCGATCTCTAAATCGTCCTCAAATTTTGACGGTGAAATAAAATTCAAGCAGCTAACTATACGTGATTCAGCTGGCATAGTTGGATGAATGTCCATACTTTAAAATCTGTTTCAATCAAAATAAAATTAGAAAATGTTTGCATCTTTTGTGTTCGTTAAATTTTTAATTTAATCATGATATTTCATGCAAAACTTTCAGATATTTATTATTTACAATACATGTCCCTTCAAATTTTTTTAGAAAGATCATGTGATTGTTGATCTTGTGGTGAAGCGGCATTTAGAGGAGAAGGCATACAACCTTCAGGTATTCGAGGCTATGAAGAGAATTTGGGCGGATGGGTCAATTCAAGCGACCTTTGCAAGGCGTAATGAATACCAATTAATGGATAACGTCGAATAGTAAGTTTTTTTTTATTCATATAATTATCCTTAAAAAAAAAGATTTCAACTTCGCTTGAATTTTTATTTAGCAAAATATCTTGGGTTATTTGTGATCACTATTTATATGCAAAATTTTGATTTTGTGACCACTAACATAGAGTGGTACTTGGAATTATGTGAGGTGAGATGCGAACGGCCAACTCTCTGCACGCCTGCGCTGCATATTATTGGCTAACAATAATAAATAACTTGATGCTAATCTGCCGATTTTCTCTATTACAATGGCATAGAGAAGGGAGGGATACAGATATTCCGATAAGCAGTTTAGGGGTGCCTCAAAAATCATGTTTTTACGGTTTTTTTTTTTTTTTTTTTTTTTTAAAGCAGAAGTCCATGGTTGGGTTGAAAAATACATACTATGCTTCGAGTTCCGTTTACCCATGCATTGCTGGTCAAACCATGTTATTATTATCTCACTTACCCAACTCCAAATCTTGCTTCATTTTACTATACCTTCGGTCGAAATTAATAGCTACTTACATGTAGCGCTATAGCAGCATGGCCTACCTAACTGTGTGGGATATTAAAGCTTCTCTATCTACGATGCCCGAAGTAAGATGCCTGATATACGCATCAACTGTTTTCATCTTTTTTTATTTGCATATGCAAGTTGAAACCATTCAGGACACGTTGTGTTTAATAGATATCAGTTTGACTGAAATTTGAAAATATGACACGCAAGACCTTCGCTTTAAAGAATTTTATTTCTAAAAAAATATAGAAAAAGTGGTTAACATTAAATAATAGTAAATTTAACGGAAAGCAGTAAAACTTCATTCCAATGCATTTGCTTTTTCTTTTTTAATATTTCTTCTGTGATCATAATGTATATCTGAACATAAAACAAATGATGCGTGCATATTAAATGAAACGCAATTTTACCCGATACCCATTTAGAAGCCCTGAATCTTCATTTTATATACACTTGAATCTCCAAGAATCCGTCCTGCAAAATACCATTGTTATAAATTATCATCTATAACAACTGGCTGATGATCTTAAGAAATTTTTTCCTACAAATATGTGAAGAGAAAGTTTTCTGAAAAAATCAAAAGAACACGTGCCTGAAAGACAATACATAGCAGCAAAAGGCAAGAAAATGTCCTGAAATTTTTTTTATTCGAGGAAAATAACAACAAATTTAGAATTTAACATTTTTTCTGTTTCAGACAGAAACGATTTCATATAGAGAAAGTTGCTAATAGGCTGAAAAAACTAACAAAACATTAAAAATGACCATTTTACAAATAAAGTGGAAAAATTATTTTCTAAAGGAAAAACATCGATAAACACCTGTATATGTCTTAATTTCTTTTAATTTCCAAATGGATGGTTTTCAGAAGAAAGGGTGAAAAGACGAACTGTTACACTTTATTTGATTCCTTTAGTTTTTCTGAATCAGTTATTGTTATCAACAGAAAATTGTTCTCCTAAAGTTTCAAAAAAGATGTATTTTTCATTTATTTTACGTGGATACATTGAATAAATATGTAGAAGAAACTGATGCATACAATTCTAAAAAGGTTTTAGGCAGTCAAAAAAGCACTTTTAAATCTTTTTTAATAAGTGAGGATAAAATTAATAACGATGAGTAACGATAAAATTAATCGACATAAATAAACATCGTTTTATAAAAAAATCTATCAAAATAAAACTTTTAAATCATGGAGTTTCATATCGCTATATTTAGTGGTTTTCTTTTAGCACTAAGTCGTGGTTAGTCGTCGTTTAGTGGTTAGCACTAAGTCGTCCGGCGACACCATGTTGATTGATGTCCCTCGAGTTTTTTTTTAATTTTATGGATTATTTTATGTATTATTATTTATTTTATGAGTAATTATTTATTATTTCTGTATCTATTATTAATTATTATTTGTTTTATGACAATTATTATTATTTTAATTAATTAATTAATCAGACATTTTATGAAAATTATTATTATTTCAATTAATTAATCATTCATTTTATGAAAAATTTTATTATTTTAAATAATTAATTATTTATTTTATGAAAATTATTATTATTTTAATTAATTAATCGTTTATTTTATGACAATTTTTATTATTTTAATTAATTATTTATTTATTTTATGAAAATTTATGATCTCTCGAAATCCTCGAAAAGCTGTCGGCGACAAATGTCTTCCAGGCAACAAACAAAATAATTCCGATCAGTTGTAAGGACGGCAAAGTATTAATTATAACGAAAGGCATTTTCGAAAATAATCGAAGCATCCAGCACTTTCATTCGGCCGCATTCGAAGCTTAAATATTCTTCTTCAGATTCGGGGAATAAAATATTTTTCATGTACTGAACTTTTGTAATCTCGGTCAGCGCAGACAGGACAATAAAAATTTTAATCCGTATTATATTCATTCCGGTTTCTAGAAGGATCGGGGGAAGATGATGCAGCACAAAATCAAATTCTAATTTTATATTTCGTTTCTACTGTCTCGCATACGAAGCTTTCAAAAACAAGTAACGTTATCGACAAAAACGAAAACATATTACGATTTTAAAGAATATCAACATTTAAAATCATTGAATCCAAAGAAAAAAATTTTTTAGAATTGTCTGTGTATTAGTTTACTCATGTGCATATGAATACAATAAATCAATGATTCAGCGATCATGCTAGATAGATGAAATTTGGCATGTAGTCAGTGCACTAAAATTTAAGTCAAATGTGTCAACGAGAACGGATACTTTTTCAAAATACACGCTCGAGTTTCTTGATCAAATTATGATCCCACAAAAAGAGACATATTTATTAAAATTAATTTAGTTTAAATTGGTGGAATGAAAATATAATTTATTCTTAGTTGTTGGATTTACTTATTTCCACTTTCTCATTGGAGTTAAGGAAATATTATTATAAATTTTATTTATTTACATGTGCGTTGCTACTTTATTTACATCAATCACTGTTTACAATAAATGCATATATTTGTGTACAAGGCATAACAAACATATCTAAAAATAGTTTTTAAAAATATGTAAATAGGTGAAAAACAAAACAAGACAATTTAACTGACTTCAATAAATAATTTTTTTGAATATTTTTGAAGTTATCACAGCAAGACACAAAATGACGTAATCAAAGAACTACAATAATAAAACAACAGTGACTAAGGCAATTTTGAATACTTCGGAAATGGTTTTGTAGATGCCAATCTCAAAAACTTGGTTACTTAGTTAAATCTTTTTCGACAATGCATCTTAAGTGTCATCCTTATGAGGGACTTTACAAGTAACATGAGGGAATTGCAATTCCGATTTTTTTGCAAGCCTAATAACACTATTGCTAGTATTATATGGGCCACGGTGGTCTGGTAATAAGGTTTCGACTTCGGAACCGTTCGGGCTTCAGGTTCGAGACCCGATTCCAGCGAAGAACCATCGTGTAAGTGGGCCTGGTGCACGCTAAATCTATCGAGACCAAATGCTTTCCTGCTGGTGTGGTGCGGAAACTTGTAAAGGGGGGTGCCAGCTCAGGCGCCGTCCTCGTCATCTGCCCGCGTCTCAAAATTACGAGTTCCGTCCCAAAATAGCCCTAGTGTTGCTTTAAAGCGGGAAGTTAATATAATTAAACTAAGCTAGTATTGTGATAGAATAGAATAAAAAAAAAAAAACAAGATAAAATATTTAGCACTTTTTCTTGAATTGTTTATCTAACAAGACGAAACTCATTTCTATCGGTTAAGGAGTTTAGATCTGGGATATCAAGTTCTAAGATAGATTATGACATAACGATCAGAAAAAGAAGAATAGAAATTGTCTTTTTTTTTGGTACCGTTAAAAAATAATTTAAAATCTACAAACACCATAGTTTGATATATTCTTTTCTAAAATGTTAATTTTAGATCTTTTTTTTTTAGTTAAAAAATAAGTTTGGAGCCTAATTTTTTTTAAAATTCAATTATTACATAAGTTTAAAAAGTTTATTAAGATTTTACATAAGTTTTTTACGTAAGTTTTTATTTTGGTTTTTTTCTAACTCTTCAAACACTTTTCTCAGCTTAAAACTTCGGCAGATATTTGCCATCATCACAAAATGAAACTCGAAAGCCAGCTCCCGTAGGGTAGCTGAACTTTTATTCTTATATTTTGGTTATTTAAAAAATATGTTTTAGTAAATTAAGTTTTAAAGAATCCCAAAGAAACAGAGAATTCACTTCTGTTTTAAAATTAACCAAAATTTTACAAAAACAAATCCTAAATCTCTTCAACTAATATTCATCCTGGAGGATGAAACAAATACCAGACCGTATCTTTGTTTTTCCACACTGTAAGCTGATTCGTGAGTTAATTTACATAAAGATGTACTCGAAAATAAGGCCACTCTACGTTGCGTAAACAGTAAAACTTCAGAAAACCTCTGCTAGATCACTTGTTTTGCTTTGATAATATTTACATTACAAAAACTAATGTATAATATAAGCCAGACTCTAGGTAGTATGCACAATTATTAAAATTTATTTAATCTCCTGAATTCGTTAAAAGAATGTTTGCTGGGTGTCTTGGCATACTTTTCTTGAGTGTGAATTTGCGTTTTGGAGAAAATTAAGACAAGAATCACAAAGCGTTAATTTAATAATACAGATTCATTTGGAAGATATAAAAGGAAGTAGTTTCATCGGAATTATAATTTTTTGACTTATATGGCTGTAGATGTATTAACTGATTTAAGAGTAAAAATAATGATGTGATGATTTAAGAGTAGAAATAATACGTTAATTACATATAGTAACCGTACAAGAAAATAAAAAGCAAAATTTTCAATTAATTGAAGAGTTTTTATAAGAAAGTCATAATTCGTTAATATAAATATCTTCGTGTAACAATGCCGAATGAACGGATAAATATCATGGTTCAAATACCTTTTCGATTTTCTAATATCTACTCAGGAAAATTCGAATTTATTTACCAATATTTTGATTTAGATAAAAACTTCATTGAAGTTTGAAAAGATTTTCTTGAATTCTAGATTCTTTAGAACCTGAATTTAGTTTAATTATATTAACGTTCCATTTGAAAGCAACAGGAGGGCTATTTTGTGAAGGATTTACTTTTGAACTGCTGTCAGATGATGAGGTCGAATCCTGGGCTGGCGGCCCCATCTCTAGGCTTTTGTGCCTCGCCAGTAAGAGAGTGTTTTGCCCACGACATCGAACTAAACGGGCTCCAGGCCTGGATCCACGGAGGATTATTATCGCAATCCGCCCTCGAACTTGGAGCCCTCCGACCCCGAGAATATACCAATAGGCCACGGCAGCCATTCCTTTAGAACCCAAATATGCAACTTGGAACATTATTAATTCTTTTTTGAAAGATTATGAGTGATATAAGTGAAACTACACTAAATTGTTTTTCCAAAAGAATAAAAAAATTGAAATATAAAAAATCGCAAAGAGAAAACAAGAAGAGATGATTGTTTTTATTCTGAAATAAATTCATCCATTTACGGGTTAAACTTAATGACAATCGCACATTAAGTTGTCCCCATTCAACAGGAGGTAAAAGTTTCGAAAGAAACTTTTTCAGAAGTTATTTAAAAATAAATCTCATTAACCTTCATTTTAAATTTATAATTTTTCTAATTAATTTTAATCAAAATTCGAGGCAGCCTAAAATATTTTATTCAAAGTCGTAACAAATCAGGAATAAACATAAAAAAATCGGGTACATACTTTATGCTATTTTCATAGGCTAATCTGGGAAGCGTTGAATTTTTGGTTTAAGTTCTATTTTTTGCTTTCTGATTGTGTTGAATCGCCCTTTATAAATTGATGAGCAGTTAAGTTCTGTCTGTTAGTACTCCTTTTTACTTTGCAGTGCTATACGAAGTATAGAGAAAGTAGAGGAATCATAAAAAAAAATTCGAACTCGTGACGTTTCAGATCGTATGAGTTCGAAAAACACATTTTTAGCATTATGTCTATCTGTTTATAAACAAAATAACTGAAAAACGCTTTAGCTAGTCGAAAAACATTTGGTATATGGACTTTTGAACAAATTTGTTGAATTCTATTTTAAATTTTGAACCAAATCAATTCAGAAGAAACCGTGTGTCTGGCTGTTCGAGTACAAGTAACTAAGAAACGTAAAGAAATAAATTGACAAAAATTGGTACAAAGATGTAACATCTAAAGCGTAGATAACTATGGAATTTGGAACCAAGCTGACCGTCTGTCGGTCTGTCCCTTCACAAGCATTTAAACCTATAGTTTCTATTCACAGTGCTTTAATTAGAATTCAAATATAAACATCACGATAATCGAAACCAACAGATAATTTTTGTTTTAAATGAATTTTGAATAATTCTTGTGAAATTGAATGGAATGAATTCTTGTAAACTTTACTAAAATAAAAGAAATATCAAGACGAAGAGTTACAATAAGGATAATTCGGTTTTAATTTCTATATATTACAATGAAATCTAAAATATAAAAATACGTCTAACATTTTGTTATTATGTTCTGTGATATAAACTTTATGAAAGTCTCAATATCTGTATGTAACAATTCAAAAAGAGCTACTGCAATTAAAGTGCTTAAATTATTATTTCACATTATTCAATTATTAAAAAAATTATAATTCTTTAGACTCTCAGATGCATACAAACGCGATAATTCAAAAATGTAACTAGTTAAATATATAAAATTTGGTTTTTAATTCTGTGACAACAATTGCAGCCTTCTGTCCAGTTTTATTTTTAATTAGTTTCTAAAAACAGCATCCAGAATATAAATTTGGTTTTATAGTGCTTATGTATTAATCGCATCCCAGCGATGAATCGCCAAAGATCGCACTCTGACAGAAGTTTTCGTAGCTATCGTTAGTCAATAACATGAGGTTAATAATACACATGCACATTCATATGCGAGAAAGTTTTAGAGAGACCTCTTCCCCTGATTATTTTCGATCTTAGGAGTTCTGTAATTTTAGACGACCTATAAAACTTGCTACTTTATATAGAGAACAGTTTTTCTTTAAAAAAACGCATTAGACAAAAGTAATCGCAAATAGGACAATAAAATCATCTTGTAAAAATCAACAAAGGAAACAGAAAAAGGCAAACATTGCACTAGTAAATTGACGCAACTACTAGCATATTCATGTTTCTTTCTTTTTTTTATTAAAGAAAACTTGTCTTTACAAGAGGTGCATGACACATAATAGGGTCTAGATTCACTTATTTAAAATATAGGTTTTAAGAACAGCTGAATGGATAATCTGTTATATATATATTTATATAAAACTTAAAAAGTCTGAGAGTATTTATACCCTCAGGCGGAATTTCAGTGGAAATATATTATTCAAAGCATTTCAATGGCGATACGCTCCTTTTAAAGGGGGGGGGATTTTTGCACCTGTTCATTCATTGTATTGTTACGGTACAGAATGGCGTACAGTTTTAAGGAACTGTGGCTGCATTCCAAA
Organism: Argiope bruennichi; assembly: GCF_947563725.1. Taxonomy (NCBI): domain Eukaryota; kingdom Metazoa; phylum Arthropoda; class Arachnida; order Araneae; family Araneidae; genus Argiope; species Argiope bruennichi. The sequence continues at coordinate 24,657,171 of NC_079162.1, read as the reverse complement.
TGCTCTGCATTGTTAATCGAAGAGATTCTTTAATGTTGCAAAAAGAAATAAATGTTCTGTTTCCTGTTGTTGCTAAAGACGACGAAATATATTTTTTTACTTGCATTTTTTGCAGTGTGTATGAATGAATTGTACACTTTGCAGTATATATGAAAAGAAGGTAGAAGACTAACCTCAAATCTTGAATTCCCTCTGATAAAAGCCTTTCAATTCAATTCTATTAATAACTTTTATTGGATTTTCAGAAAATAGAAAATGTTAAAGGTATTTAAATTTTCACACGTAATAATATGTAAGACAAGAAGATTAATTCTGTTCGATTCTTTTCGGTAACTATATTTCAATTGTGACTTCTTTTCTTTAAGAAATATGAACAATTGTAATTATATTAAAATTTATATAAATATGGTATTTAGGATTTAGATTATTTCTCAAATGTTTAAGTGAAATTATATGAAGATATTAAAAAAAGCATAAATAGTTATACTGTTTTTTTGACTTATGGCACTTTACAAGCCCATTGACAGTTATCTGTCAGTGATTTAAGCCGAGTGAGCGTCTCTTGTTTTTTCAGTAGCACCAACTAGGGTCAAGAGTACGGCTTAGCTACTTCATGCTTCACATTCTCTTACACAACCCCTTTTTACAGGGGGGCACATTCACTCACCTCACAGATAGAACACAGAAGAGGAACAACCATGCCCTAACTGTGTCTGGAACCGCAGATCACGGGGAAGACGCGCTACCCTTATGCTAATACTAATCAATTAATCGAATAAACAAATGTCTAGCAAACACAGCTGTATTCTGATTATGCTCACAAATATAAATCCAAGCAGCAAATCGCTATTTGTATCATAAAGTATCATATGATACAAATAGCGATTTGCTATAAACTATAAACTATATGATACAGAAATGTATCATATAGTTTAAAAAATACATATCAATAAAATAACTTTAAAATCACATGATTTAACCTCTCCAGAAGATAAATTAAGACTAGGACTGTTTGATGTGCTGACTTTGAAAAATGAGAGGTTGTATCTTTGTTTCAAAAGTTTCACCTTTCAATTCAGAGGAGGGGGGAAAAGGGCATCTTTCTATTCAGAGAGAGGAAAACGTTGCCTTGAAATTTTTGGAGACTTTGATTTTTCTCTGTTTCATCCATGCATAAACAATAAAGAAATAGAAACAAATAATTATATGCTAGTGACAAAAATATTAAATGAAATGTTTCTAGTTTTAATTTTTTGATAGTATAACAACCGATTAAAACAGAAAAAAAAAGTAATTTTTCAAAACTGCGAAGAATGTTGATCTTCTGTAAGATTTCTCATTACATAAGTGAGTTTGAAAAAAAATTGTAATAGTAGTAGACGGCATCCGGAAAGTATGATGTCATTTCTGCCTTGTTTCAATCAATCAAAAATAACAGTTCTGTTGTAGTATCGGAATAGCTGTTTCTTTCATTTTGCCTTTTTTACGTCTAAACGTAATCAAGGCCACACCGCCACTCAATCTAAGATTATTTACTCATTCAGCTGCAGATGCACAGCAATTTCTCGAAAGCCTATTATATTAAAAATATCGTACTTTAGGATTCACTACTTGACTACACCTGAATCAACAATTACACATCTACTACTTTTATTCAAAACATTGTTTTTACTAACCACTTTGTATGACTTTTTTCAGAGTTAAATATTATTAAATATATAATTAAAAAAAACTTATTGACAGAAATGATATTAATGAAATCATTTTTAAACTTCTCTAAACAAATATTTTAAAGATGCGATTAATTATGTAAAAGAAGTATTTTTTTAGTGTTGAAATTCTGCGTTAGATTAAAATGATCAATGGTTCCTCATGAGCAGAAATTTCAATATCCGGAAATTAATCCAGATTTTGAGCAATATCTCCAAGATTGTTCGCTTTTTAATTATAAATAATTATTTAATATCAGAGGGTATTGCACTCAGCTCAGTGGTAGATTTAGCCATTTTGCAGTCAATAGGGGTTGCACGTTCTGAGACTCCCCTCTTTTAATAAAATGGACAGTTTAGTTTCACATATCGATACATTTTTAACTTAACCAACATATTAATATTTTATTCATTTATATATTTATTTCAAATCGTGACTGCGTGACATTCACTTTTGTACGTGATAAGCAAACTTTTAGTGTTTACAAATGCTGTTATAGCTAAGTGAACACAATAAAATAATCATTAACTTTTTCAGTTATACTTGCCAAAGTATGAATATTTGTTTGATATTTTATTGCTCGCAAAATTTGAATTCTTTATTAATTCATTAATCTGGAAACGAGGGCAACAACATATTCACTACCGACATGCTGGCAACTCTATTTAAACCAGCAAACCCTAAATTGCTGCCCAATCTACCAAGTCAGAAATCCCTTATTGTCTCTGCTCGCTAAAACTTGCCAATTCTCCTCCCCACTCGGAGGAATGCATCCTGGGCTTTTACGCAAACCTTGTTGGGTCCGCGGTGGCCTGGTGCCAAGGTCCCGTCTTCGGAACCGGAGGGTTTCAGGTGCGAGACCCAATTCCACCGAAGAACCGTCGTGTGAGCGGGTCTCGTGCATGCTGAATCCGTCGGGGTCAAACGTCCTCCCGCTGGTGTGGTGTGGAAACTTGGAGAGGAGGGTGCAAGCTCAGGTGTTGTCCTCGTCATCTGACCGCGGTTCAGAATTACGAGGTCCGTCCCAATATAGTCCTAATTGCTTTCAAACGGGACGTTAATATAACTAAACTAAACGCAAGCCTTTTTCACTTCGCTCTCTACAATGGGTATATATTAGCAAAGTTATTGTTGAAAAACAATTAGGGTTAAGTCTTAAATGATTTTTTTTCTATATTATTTGTTCAAAATAATTTTTATAGTTGTATAAAACCCCTCTTGATAAATAAAGAATCATATATTGAAGAGTCATTAATTTCATTTATTTTGGTGTTTGTTGAAAATGTGTGATGTCATAGTCTCATGACATGTGTGATTGCGCAAGTGAATTAATATTTAACTTAGCGATATCAGTTTCGTGACGCAAAGCTCTTCGTCCATATATTTCAAAATTAAATTGGCGAGGAGATTTTGACATATATTACGTAATATTTTCGTAAATATAGAAAATTAGACTATTAAAAAAAATGACTTTATCAACGAACTCTGATCATTTGACTAAGTATTGAAAAGTTGATAAACAGCTGCTTTAAAATTTCATTGTGTTTTTATTTTTTCTAGCTTCTTTAACGATTTGGATCGACTCGCTGATGACGACTATGAGCCTACCGACAGAGATATTGTTCTCACCCACATAAGGACTACTGGAATCACAAGAATTTCTATAGTATTCGACGATTTACGTTTCGAGTAAGATTCATTTTTATTCAGTCTTTTTTTTATCTATAGATTAAGCTAAAACTAATAATGCTCTTGCAATTACATCTGAACTGACTTGGGGCAGGGATGACCTAATGGTAAGGCATCGATCTCAAAGCGAGAGGGCGCCAGGTTCAAAAACCATTTCTGCCAAACAGCAGTCTGTATACTGTTCTTGTGTACGTTAATCGAAGGAAGTTTGGAAAGGGAACATACCACCTCAGGTGTCGTCCTCGATATCTGATAGCGATTGAAATTACGAGGTATATCCAAAAGCGCTTTATCGTTACTTTCTAAGAGGATGATTATAAACTAGTCATGCCTCATCTTGATTATAAACTAGTCATGCATCATCTGTTCTCATAATACAGAATGTAATCTCTTCATGTATATTTTTTTTAAACATATTCTAGCTAAAATTTTATCTCTTAACCCAAAACCCAAAATATTTTCGATGCGGCAATATCATTTCTAGCTTACACAATTCTTCTTTTGAGAAAGTCATAAAAGATATAACAACAAGGAGAAGAAGGGTTAAAAAATAACGGTCAATGACACTTAGATTTCTAAAAACACCATCAACCGAAATTAGTAGCAAAGTCGGCGCAATTGATAGCAATGTACTATCTGTGCAAATAATGAATATTGATTATTGAACGCCATGTTTTTCGAATGGAGGTTATAAATATAAAATCCAACCTGTAAATTCAGAGGTCGGCGCAAATGATTTCTGCTTTCTCTCATCGTCAAAGAAAAAAATTTGCTGCCAGCAATTTGCAACGGACAATTTGGTTGCGGCGCAGGCTATCTTTACAATCCTAGCCGAATTCGAAAGTCAAGCTCCTTACAAAAAAAAAAAAAAAAAAAAAAAAAAATCTTTGGTTTGAATCTCTAGTACTTGATAATGTCTTCTAGCCGGATTCAATTTTATTCCTTTTCATCTAAATTACATGCCAACGTTCCCTAATCTTTTGCTATTCATACTTCCCTTTCTGATAGTCTCATTAAAGTTTTAGCTGCAGCAGTAGATTGCTCTTTCTGAATACAGTATTTATCTAATAAATTTTAATAGGACAATATAGCATAATTTTTACTAACAATTTCTTAGCATTAACTTTATCTTGACTTGTTTGTTAGATGTCCAACCCTTTGTGGAACTGTAACAAAATTTTATGTCCATTCAAGTTAATAAAAATATATGCCAAATTTCATCCAGTTAATAGTTGCTTTTTCAGCTATTAATTTTGTTTTCAAGAGAAGGGACAAACCGACTACTTTCTGTCTATAGATTTCCTTTCGTCCAAAAATTGATATGTATCTACAATGACCCTCGGGGGGAGGGCACCTCGAAAAGAGGATGAGATGCTTCCGGTATGGTGTTTGTATCTCGCCACTCTGGAGGGTATACAAAAAGGTGGGGGATCTGGCTCCTCCCATCGATGACGGGACGTACTTCCTTCGGGAAGGGTTGTACCGTAGCCGGTGATGGCCCTTAGGACTCAACCACATTTCCCCGTCAGTGTTGCTATTGCGGCGGTCCGGTCATTCAGTTTTCTTTATCCATGCGCATTTGAGCGGATCGGAGAGTCACTTATATGACTATATATCTACAATTTGAGATTAAAGATTGAGTACCTAATTTCATTCTATGAGCTAGTCGCGATTATGAGCACAAATAGATCGAGAAACAGACTCCCCGACAGAAAAAAAGGAATTCCAAAAATCATTTCGTTATCGAACCTGAAGATTCATCAAAACCTGGAAATCGATATAATCATTGGTTTAATTTCCAAAAGTTTATACACGGGAAAGCAGTCAGAGATGTATTGTAACAGCATACTACAAAAAGGTGTACAATTAGATTTTAGGTAATATGCGCAGTTTCTTTTGTCAAATAATTGTACCATTACTTTAATCCATACTTTTTATATTATTGAAGGAGAAAAGTCATATGATACATTTAGCGTAAATTGTGGATTCTTATCATAATTTATTATCAGGCTTTTTTCATGATCTAAAGCTTAATGCAATTCGTCAAGATTTATTTATACCTTTAATTTATAGCCCGAAAGAAAAAGAGAGCAAGTACATTTAACCCACGCATACACGCGTTCCTTGTACTTACTCGAAGACGTGCATCGGATTTCGTCGGCCCGAATAACAATTTTTAAACAAAACATAAAGAAAATTACATGCAGTTTTTGGGAAACGTTAGAAAGTACAATATATAAAATACTAAGATACAAAAAAAATAGTTTTCACATAAATCCTCAGTTAAAAATATTTGGCGCAGTAATTATTGAAAATAATTTTAAGAATTATTACATTTTGAAAACTGAAAAAAATTGTAATACTTAAATTGAAATTATTCTTTATTTATATCAAAAAATCACCTTTTATTAAGTAAATCAATATTGAAAAGTGAGCCGGCTTAAGAATCCCGGACACGTGTTTTGTGAGATAAGAAAATCAGGAAAATTATAGAAATGCTTTTGGTCAATTTCCGAATGATCCTGAATTAAGCTACTTTAAAGCTGAAGTTTTTCCTATTCAAAAATCGAATTTTTGTGATTTTTTTTTTAATTCCTCGGGCCTCGGTGGCCCGGTGTGCATCCTCCCGAGTTAATATGTTTTCCTTTCTACGATAAGTAACCTAACTATTCTAGAAATAGGAAGACATTATTTTGATCTTTTGCCCTTCTAAAAGAATGAAAGATCGCATTTAATCATGTCTAAGAAGTCAGCGAAATTGTAATAAGTGACAACTGCACTTGACAGTGTGTAACGATCGTATTACCTTTTGATTGATTAATATACGTTTCTATGCCTCTTAAGGATGTAGAAAGAACTTTAAGAAAATAAGCAGCATTCGTTATAATTTCTTCTTTACACATTATATCGATAACCTAGGTTTAAAATAAAATTCTTTTCGAATGTAATATTAGCCTAAGCATACTTTCATATTTTAATCTGAGCTAGTTATTTCGGCGCATAATATATTCGGAAATTTTCAGTTACTACCAATTAAAACTGTCAGCGATTAAGGCGAAGAACGGACAATTCCTTTGACTAGAATATCGGCTGTTATGACTATAAAGCTCACTTTATGTAGAGGCATCATAATAAAGCAGATAGTCTTTGAAATTTTAAAATTAATTCTTTATGTAACTAGAGATGTTATCTGAAATATATGTAAAATAAATTTTTCGATACTAATTTATATTATCCAATCCATGGCCAATATGATTTTTATGATGTTTACTGGTAAAGAGTTCAAAGTAGAAGGAGGTTCCTGACATCGTGGTCTAGACTTTTATCAGCTCAGATAGATCTCATCGTGCGGAAAGGAAAGAATTGCTAGATCAGCAGTCTAAATGAGACTCGATATTTGCGGTAGAGAAAATCAATCTAAAATGTCAAGTTTCCAGTTGTTCGACTTTGAGTGGCACGCTTTAATTGAATCAATTATAGGATCTGACTTTTTTTCGTATTATGGATTTTCAAATAAACGAACTTTCTTTTTTGCAGGTTAATTGATGTTGCAGGCCACCGAGCCGAAAGAAGAAAGTGGGTGAATTGCTTTCAAAACATAGATGCCATGATCTACTGCTGTGCAATTAGCGAATTTGATCAAAAATTGAACGAAGATAACAGAACCGTAAGTATGCCTCTTAATCAGAAAATGTAGCTTAGCTTAACTTTTCAACCTTGGAAGGTCTTTCATCTATTATGAGAATTAAAATTAATGAAACTCTTTTTATTTCCAGTATCGCAATCTAAGACAATATTTTTTCTCATTTTATGGCGTGGACATTGAATTTTTGAATCCTACAATAGTGATAACTTTTACTTTATCTGTATAAAATCGCGATATGTGTTCATTTGAATCGCTGTTTATATAAAAAAGAAAACGAATAACTCTAAATGTATTTGCCAAATTAAAATAAATAAGCGAATAGCTACTTATACCCAACAGTATGATAATGTTCTCGACCATTCTGTTTAGAGTTCCTACAACCCTCGATCAATGGCGGCTCGTCCATTAAGGTTGCAGACTTGTAGCCTCCTTTTAATATATTTTTTAAAGTTATGCTTTCGTTTATTTTTTATTGAAATTCATTAATTTTATATTCTGAGAGTTTTACGATGTCTGTGGATTTTTTTTGGTCAGAGAATCTGATGATGAACGAAAGTAGAAAACTAATAAAAAATAAAAATCAGACAAAAAGTGAATTAACAAGCAGGAGAAACTCAGATCGAAGTGATGCAGTACATGAAATTCCACTGCTCTCCTAACTGATTGATTGATAGAAGGCTAAATACGACCCTTTTCTACCTTTGAATTTAGATGCGCTCGTGCTGCAATTAGAGTAGACCTAGCTTGGAGAGCAGATAATTTTTTTCCCACTCCGATTCAAAGTTTGCCTTCATTCTCTACGATTTTTTTTCCTATTTATCTCGATGAATAGCGATGAATTTTTATTTCGATTCTCCTTGCCTTGACAGAAACACATTTGATTTGTTGAGTATTCTTTTTCTTTTGATAAAGATTTTTCTCCGAAAAAAAAAAAGGTACATAAATAATATTCAAAAATAAACGAAAATTTTTATGAGAGATCAATTATTATTTATCTTTGGACGAGCATTATCGAACTGATTGAGCGAATTTAGAAGTATAGGGTAACGTTTCCAGATACTTTTATCCGTTGAATCATCACTTCAGCATTCCCTTAAATTTCTACTAGGCAAAATTACATGGGATTTATATTGGAGATTTTTTACTAGCTATTTCATATTTTCAAATGCAACAAACTTCATATGTGGATGTAAAATCAAAATGTTCGGCTACTTAAAGTTAGGAACCTTTTTTTTTATTGTAAACCCTTGATAAATATTTTTTACAGCTCTACTAATTTCGGAAATGACGAGCCGTCACTGCTCTTGAGATAAGAGGGTTGAATGTCCTTCCTTTAATGAAAATTGTTGTTAAAATTTAACTTAATTATTAAAATTTAACTCAATAACCCTTAAGAGATAATAGCTTAAATGTGAAATGCACAGATGCTTGTTATTCATACAAAAGTTGAGTCTTGTTTCCACTGTCATCAGGAAATAAAAAAAAATGAGGTATAAAAATTGCTATATTTAAAAAAAACATTATTAGAGCTACATTTAAAAAAAAACATTATTAGAGCTACATTTAAAAAAATCATTATTAGAATACTTGGGATAGACAATATATAAATTTAGAAAACTCAGACTAAAATGTTAAAACGTTGAGACTCGCTGAGATAACAGATAGAGAAAAGTGCAAGCCATCAGATGCATCGTTGCTTCAACCCTTTGTACTCAGTTACCTTCACTCAGGCACCATGCAAGATGGTGCATCATTTTGACGTCTTTCTTTATTTTATTTTTAAATTTTAATTGTTGGAAATGCCTACAAAGTGGTGAGAAAATGTAGATTAATTTGCCGAAAAAATTCAATTTAAAACAATTATGGATAATTATTTTTGGGGTAATAAACAAGTCCTTAAAGTGCATAATTAGGTGTATAATTCTCTGCATTCGCTGCACAATTAGGTGAATAATTATGTAGGGAATCACTTTTCAGAACTCAAAGGGTAAACTGCTAATTATCTTTTATTTAATTACTTTACTTTACTTTATTGGTTCTTTTAATTGCTATTTATCTACGCATCTTTTCAATAAATAGTAATTATATAATCACATTCAAATAAAATGATAGTTTGCCGCCTCATACCAATGCACCTGCAACCAATAAACAAAGGGGTAGGGTAAAGCTATCATTAATAATTTCTAATGAAGTATAGACTTCGTCAGAAATTTCCCCTCATTCAAATAGTTCATTGAAAGAAGCGTACGGGACCAATTTAATGATTTTGTTGGAAGAAACTGGGATTATAATTTTATATATTAATATTATTATTATTATATATATATAAATATAATATTATATATACATAATATTATAATTTTATACATTATTTATTCATATATAACTTTATATTATATATGAATAAGAAAAAGATTATATATTTTGCTTTATTAGAATTACCGTGAAGAATTGCATTAAAAGTTTGTGGAAATTCGAATTAAGAAATCACAATCAAATTCATCTTTAATTAACGGTAGGAAATGAAAAACGGTTTATGAAAGTCTTTTCCACTTTATTTATATCATAGGAAGATAACCTTTGTTATCAATTTCGACCGATCATTAAATTATTGCTTTATCTCAGATACGAAAACCCTCCTTGCGTTTCCGCATGTGTCAGGAAGAGTTGATTTCAATAAATTGATGAAATATGAAAGAGTGTTACATTTATTTAGTAATACAGAATCCTAACTATCAACCGAGTTAGGAGGTGCAATAAAAGCGATAGTTCGTAAAATTGAACTAGAGATTTGAGCAATAATATATAAAATTAAAATAATTAAATACAAATTAACAATAAATGTAAAAAAAATGCATATAGCGAGATGAAGGTTAAGGCCGAACACAGATCTCCGGAAATTCCCTCATCTTTACTCAAAACGTTTCACCCCTCTGCGAGATAAATCCGCCCAAATGGAGCAATCTCGTATTCCCGATGCGAAGAGTACCTTTTCTTGTCTTCTTCTATGAGCAATAAAACTACTCACCACACTTGTTGTCATCGCATGGACAGGACAAGAGAAATATAGGCCAAGTGGATGAATTCCGCAAGGAAGTAAAATCCCAACGGTTTAGTGGCATAACATCTGAACTACTAATTCGTAAATAAAAAAGTAATATACTGTTATTGTATATATTACTATTTACATTTACCATAACATGTAAGGAACAGTGTGAGCTTACTGTGCAGGGCACATTTGGATCAAAGTTTAGTACATAAACTAGCGGTTCTTAATGAATACTTTTCCAAGACAGCTAATATGATAATATATAGTAGATATTTTAATAAAACGTTACATATTCTGTTAATTTCTTTCAATTTTGAATTAAAAGTGATTATGACTCATATGCAGGTAACTCTATATCGCATTAAAGACATGTCATAAAATTTGTAACTTAAAAAAAAATTAGTTGAATTTTATTTTGAAGATTTTAAATCTAGAGAAAAAAAGTTTTTTTAATGACTTTACCGATAATTATGAGATTGGTATCCTGTCTTCTGCAGTGGAGGTAATCGAGATCCATAGCAATTCCAGTTTGAATGTACACTTCACTGGTATCCAGGTGCCTGAATTTTTCAGGTGCCGCACTGATTTTGAAGCATCAGAAAATTGCTAATGAAATTATTTTCATGTTTGGAAGCATTATTGAATTGCATGTCAGGACAGTACTTTCACATCTTTTCTTAACCAGTTAAATGCGTTCGACGTGTATACAAGCCAATCCAAATCTTAATATTTGCTCTGTCAATGCGTGATATTTTATATAATAAAAATAAAATCTCATTCGTAATGTTATGTTTTTTTTTTTGAAAAATTTTATATGCGATCATTTATAGCGCGTTCGACATGTATATGGGTTAACGCGTAACTTTAAAATGGGAAACTTCAGGGACATTAAAAAATAAATTCTGCTTTTAACTGGTTAAAATTACATAGTTCACGAGAGCTCAGAATGTATCTGTCTTAAAGCTTACAAGAAAAAGTGGATAAAAAAATCGTTTCAAACTATACACATATCAAGCAATTTTATTTTAGCATAATTATAATTAAAAAATGTTCCAATTAGCAAGTAAAAATATAAATTCTTAAATTAGAATTTTGAAAAAGAAAACAATCAAAAGTTAACAATACAAAATTTGTCTTTATGATAATCGAAAACATTTTAATTGAAGATATACAAAAGATGGTTAACATCTTGAAAATAATCTTATTGTTTCTGTAGTCTACATGGAAATTAACAGTCAAGTATATTTATCATTAATATAACCCTACATAATATTTCAGGAGTAAATACATTTGTGATCTTTTATATGTTTGTCATTACTAATAAGAAATCGGAAAGAAATCCTAAGGAAGTGTGTAAAGCTCAGTGACCCTTACAAGTGAAATGCATATATTTTCCCTCGAAAAATATTATTTTCTTTTTTCAGCTTTTTTCTTTATCCTTTCCTTGTAGCAAAGATCTGAGATTACACCATTCTAAAAATAATTTGATAAAGGAGCCTAATGAGGTACCCACATGAGTCTTTCAGATTCATTTTCTATAATTTTGTACCATATGCCGGTTTCAAAGCTTATTCTAAGCACCAGGAAATGTAAGAGCACCCTGCTGCTATCCCCTATAAAATTTAATATCATGCTTCACCACTTCACATTAGATCAGATACGGGAAACAAACTCCTTCTCCCCCTCCGATTTCATCTCCAATTGTCAAGAGGGCGACGACCTTTCTACAGAATAAAAATACATCAGGAATCAGTTGTCACCGTGTATCAGCAACCAGCCGTGAAGGTGTTGCTGTGGTGCTTGCTACACATCCATTGCCGCTGGGTGCTCAAAGAAAATCGCCTACACTGTCAAAGAGGATTTGTAGCAGAACATTGGAAAACAAATGGCGAGTGTGGTCATTTAATATAACAATCTCTGCTCAAACTTACTGGGAAGGAATTTTTTCGGACGTCCGGTGTTTTTTTAAGATAGAAGAAACAGATGTTATTCATTTCAGTCATTTTTGCCTTTTTTTTTTTTAATTTTTTGGACATAGCGTTTCTCGAAGAATAAACTAGAACATTGTTTATTTCCTTTAAAAGAAATGAGGTTCCCCATTGCGATTAAAATTTAGTTTTAAAAAACTAGTGTCATTGTTTTTCCTGCTTCCAATATTTTTGGCATTCCTGACTTCAAAAATTACTAAGCAGCAATTATTTTCTATCAAACTTGACATGATGAGAAAAATGGCAAATTATTTACATAATTTCCTAACAGAGCGACTTATGTGAAATTTAAACTAACCAAACTTAACAAAGAACCCGCAATAATTAACTCCTATTGGAAATAAATGGAGGAGTAGCTGCTAAAATTTAGTTGTCCTAAAAGTGATAATGATGTAAGAAATAAGACATTAATAAAATTTTAATGAGCTCCAATGGTCCCAAATTATCAAACTAAAAAGAAATAAAATTATTTGATTGTTCAGTTTAAAAGTGTTCAGTGAGTTCCATTTTGTGCCTTTCGTATTTTATAAATGTGGATGAAATAGCTAACAGCTCATCTACATTTTGTCACATTATCTGAAGCATGGCTCTCGTTTTCCACTAAACTAATTAAGTCATATCGCTGACTCTCCGAACCGCCCGAAAGCACACGGATAAAAATTAATGAATGACCGGACCGCCACCACAGCAACACTGGCGGAAACTGTAGTTGAGTCCTAAGGACCATCACCGGTCACGGTACAACTCTTCCCTAAGGAAGTACGCACCGTCATCGATGAGAGGAGCCAGGCCCCCATCTTTTCGTGTACCCTCCAAGATGGCGAGATCCAACCACCATACGGAAGCATCTCATCTTCATTTCCAGGTCCCCCCCCCCCGTGGAATCCACTGAACTAAGTAAATGATTATTCTGGTTATAAGCATCAGGAAAATAGGATGGCGTTCTGTCTTTAGCAAGTAGCTTAAAGTTGCGCGAAACATTCATGTAACTTATAAGTTCTATGAAACATTCATTTAACTTATATGCCCGTTTTTACTTCAAATTTTTGTTACCATAGCCCATATAGGTAAAAGTCTGTTTCATATAGACGTGCATTTTGAACTTTTCTGGGATGGATCATTTTTCAATCAAATGGAGTTTTAACAACTGCTGGAAGAAGTAAATCCCACATGAAAGTTTGGGTGTCATGACGTGCCCCATAATGCCAGTAAAAGTCTTTTTTTTTTTAATTTCAGCATTTCGTTTTTTTTTTATTATTTGCTGTAGCTGAGGAACACATATCTTGTCACAATTGGAGCAATTGCTCCCAAAAGGGCCCAGCGCCTAAAGAGTGCCGCATCAGAGCGCCACAAAGGATGTCCTGAATTTTATTCAAATTCAGAAACATACCGACATAAAATGTCGCCCAAGGCATATATCAAAAGAGCGCGCCCTCTCTACAGCTTTTTATAAATTATTTCCCAGTGAAATTTTATGAAAGGGAGAACTAATATTGAAGTTGTAATTAAGCTTAAATAATAAAACATTTTCAAACTAACATGTTGTCACAAACTAAACGCCTTCAGAGACCAGTTGATTCTGCTCTAAAATTACTTAATTATTTTCATACTGATAACCAACTTTGATTGTATTATTGAACACATTTGGTACAAACAAGCGATAAATTGGAAACTACGAAAAATTGCGCTCGAAAAATGTGTTACTCTTTGCAATACTTTTCGATAATTAAAGAATGAAAAGGTTTGCAGTCTCGCATTAAATATTTTGAATCACATTTAATTGCTTAGACAGCATGCCTTTCTAAAAAATGAAATTCAGTTAAAATTATTTATCATTGGCCAAGCATGAAATTAAATTATACTTTTATAATTGCACATTACTTAGGCAATAATAAAATGTTTATTTAAGCAACTGAATAATAAATTAATTGCTTCAGATGCTTTTATATAGAAATGAAACAAAAACAGTATCTTAAGAAATGCGTAAATAAATATAACTGGAAAACAAAAAAAGTTATAGGAAGCATCTAAATCAATCGTCTACATGCTAACTACATCACATTCCAATTATATGACATGCTCATAATAATGGCATAGAAAAAGTAACATATCTAAGCTGTAAAATATCTAAATCATATTTAATTTAATCATATCTTATAAAGGAATAATAACTTAATAGCTAGAGATACTTTAGCTTTTAATGCAAAAAATTTACCATTTTTTATGAGATGCACGTTAAAACATTAGATATAGCTTTAGAAGTTATAAAAATCGCCTAAGTTATTCAAGCACATTTAATAAGAATTTCATAACAAATCTAATCCTGGAATAAAATTACCTTATACTTAAAATCTCAGAGAGAGAGAAATAAAGTCTTAATATTATTAATAACAGCAAATTAATATATTAGCAATAACATCACTGAATATCTCTTCATAACTTAGAAATAAAATAAAATTCCTGATTAAAAGTCTATCTCAGATATCATATTTTTCGAAAGAAAAAAAACAAATGACTATAAAATTTTGATGGAATCATAAAATGAATTTGACTTAAATTTCAACAATGAAAATTATTATTACGAATCATTTTTAGAAATATTTTTACACATATGCTAAGATTTAAAATGAATTGCTCTTCTCAGTTTATATTATTGAAAAGATGATTTTTAGAAATTTAAGACGAAAAAAATATATAATTGAAAAATTATAATGTTTAATTAATCAATTTTAATCAATTTTGTCAATTAAATCAATTTTGACTTAATTTTAAATTAATTAAACTATTTAAAAAACCACTTGGAGGTGGACACCACATTCTCTAAAGTTTATTTATGTTAAATTTGGTATATCTAATTAAATTTTGAGATTTTTGGTAATTCACTAACAGATGTATTGCAGATAAAAACACTCTCTTTTTAGTAGAGATAACTCTACAATGGACATTAAATACTCACCGATCTTCTATTTAAATTGAACCATAAAAATAAAAGAATTTCAAGATTTACAGAACAGATTTTATAAAATTGTGGTGAAAGATTATAATGAAATTTTCTGAGAAAATTTGATACACTTATAATATTTACTTAAAAAAGGTTGAAATATTATAAGAAATTTGAAGAGTTGTTTGTAGGGAAATTTCGATATGTTTGAAAAATGTTGAAAAAGTAAGAATTTCATTTAACTTGCAATTAAAAAAATCAAAGCAAAATGTATGCAAATCATTAAAAAACTGTAAATAAAATAATGAAAAAATATATATAAATTTATTTTCATTCATGCAAACAATAATTATTGATGACTCAGAATCGATTTTTTTTCTCACTTCATAAAACATACTGGCAAGGGTATTCAAATAACTTAAGAAGACAGCTTCCTAGGGCCCCCGAAAATCTTCGAACTTATTTTGCGATAGTTTTAGGATAATCCAATTTTGGGTTTTCGTTTAATTTAGAAAAATTATAAACTTGAATGTATTCAAATTAAAATCAAGTATATTGTTTGAATTTTGGAATATTATTTTTGGCATTTTTTGCCCTGCCTTTCCCAACCTTATTATGCCACAGGCCAGATATGAACGGGAGAATTACTGCTGCATATGCATTTAATCCTTTTCAAAATTCTGGGGATGTGAAAATTGACCAGCAAATAAGAGAATTCAGAAATTTTGGTATCTTTCACGACTGAAGGGTGAAAATCAGGTGAAGAAACGGTAGTTTCCTTTGACGCCTCTTTTTGTAGTACTACCCCGAGACCAGAAACACCAAATCTGTCCAACTACTGAAAAAAATTATCCCAAAAATGAATACTAGCAAAGTTTTCAGAAAGATTTATTTCGGCGCAAAAATTTCACATTTATTTTTCAACGAGAATATATGAGATTATCGGGACAGCGCAAAATTTCATTACGATAACAAAAATAGAGCATTCAAACAATAATAACAAATGGGATTCTATGGGAAAAAAACTGTTTTTGTAAAAAATAGCCAATAGGGTTAGTAAAATTACAGTTCAGAATTTCATTTACTACTTAAAACCCTTGGCGTATCCACAAAAAATGGCGCCCAGCGCAAATACCAAAATTTTATCCCTCCCTTCCTTTTCTTTCAAAATATGACTCACATCTTTTAAAACTCTTTTATTTTGTATGTTTCATGTTTGTAGGGATGAAAATTTGTAATAGAGTTTTTACTCACGCATGCGCAAGTGTTCTGAAATTTTGTACAATCCTTGGTTGTTCCCGATAAGAATAAGATATTTTAAGAATTTTAAAGCTCATAATTATCGTTGAATATATTAATTTGAATAAAAATTAATGCCGCAAAGAGGGCAATAATTGCATATTAATTTGAGAAATAAAAATTTTGAGAATCCAATTATAATTAACCAAGAATTATGATTTATATTAAAGATAAAAAATTAAAAACTAATAAAAATATAATTTTAAATACTATTTTATTAGTAAAGTAAAAAATCGGAAATAATAACTTTTTATCAAAAATCAAGAAATATTAGAAACAAATAAGCAGAAGGAATGTTAGTTGGGGGGGAGACAAGGTGGAAGTGGCCCCCTTTCGATAACCACTTGCTTCTTCCATCATCAGCGAAAGACCAAGAGAGTTTCAACGGCAAAAATCTTCACTGCTTTGGAAAGGTTCTGAAGATTTGGGCATTAATGAATTTGATAATTTAACCCTTTCTAGGGCCGTGAGAAGTATGCTTCCCACCGAATTTATAAATATTTGTATGAAATTATGTAGGTCGGCGTAAGTTCTGACAAATTTTTTTAGAAAGACAGAAACTTAGATGCTTCATTTCTTAATCTCACACAAAATGATGTGTTTTGATTTGTTACTTAATTATTAATTAACCAAATTAATTAATTAATCAAATTAAATTTATTTAATAAGCTAAATGAATCCCTTTTCTTATTCAAATTTCAAGCCTAAAAATATTTTAACATAATATGACTAGAAAAAAATGGCCCTTTAAAGGGTTAAACCCCATTTAAAATTTAATATATTCTAACTAATCGAAATATCCAGGCAACAATTTAAGTCTGAAGAATGACTACATTTGACAAAATGGCAGGCAGGGTAAGTCAGTAAGATGGGAAGGAAAGGGAAGGAATATTGAAGGAATGCTATATGGAAAATTGAAGACATTTATACTATACATGAGTTGGGCCATAGGGTTGTTTCCCCTGATTAAGAATTCACAGAATAGTTTGGAAAAGATTCGCCATTTTATTCATCTAATTGTTACTTCCTCAACAATGAAGTAAGTTTCTCTAATCTATTATGCATATTTCATTACAATAATTATCTGATTAAAATCTGGTTAATGGTTAAAGTAAATTTAATAAAAGATAGGCAACTATTGTCGACACTCTTCTGCAATTGGAATGCTAAGAAGAGTTGCTTTGAGGTGTTAAATTAGGTGAAGTGACTATAAATCATGGGAGTAAGTAAATTGTGTAATTGTTAATGTGGTTTATTTATTAATGAAATATCTGTTTTTTACATCTAATTTATTAGGCTACAATTATTTCACTAATTAAATATTACCAACTACAACTGGCGACAAAATATATGCGATATGATAGATTAGCTTCACTAAAACAGCTTATGCGAGTAAGCACTAAACTTGTTAAATGAATTAATTTTTTTAGATTCTGCAGTCAGTATTATACCTAAACAATTGGGCAAGTAAATATTTTCTTCAATTTTTGTTTCAGCTACGCTTCAAGACAGATATTACATGATTCCAAGTGTTTCTAAATTTTTAATAGACTTTCGAAGAAGTTGGTTTAATAAAACAATGATTAAAATAGTTATTCATAAAATATTCATGAATAACACATTAAGAACATTAATGTGCAATACACATTATAATTATAAATTAAATATAATTATAAACTAAATAGTTATAAAATTTAAAAAATACATTAATAAATATGTATACAATTAAAAAATAAATCCCTTTTTTTTTGTGGAATATTCGTTTGCAGTAACTACGAGGAAAATAAGTAGTTAAAGATAAGAACTCATACCTAAGAAAGAAGACAGAGGAATTCAAATTCAAGCTTTTATTTTTGAATAAAATACATTGGGTTTTTAAGTCTAAATACATGCATATAAATAAGTACATAGGAATCTTATGTTTAAACTATCTGCCTTTGAATACCAGCTGGTTAGTCAGGATAAATACTCGCTAAAATTTTCAATTAAATAGTTATGTAACTTGGTCTCTTAATATCTTCTGCAAAATATTTTTAAGCTTCAAATTTTGATAATCATATAATTCATATTATAATATAAACTTAAGCTGCTCTATTCATTGCATTATGTTTTTCTCTAATTTTCTATCAGCTTCCTTAAAATTTGAACTTTAAATTATGCAATTGATACAAAAATATTTTTTGCTGAAATCAAGCAGGTATTTAAAAGAAATATGAGTGCAAAAAAAATCATTCGACATTAAAGTCTTATGTGCACTACAGAATAATTTTAATAATTTATGCAACACCTCAAAGAGTTATTCAACTAAAATTTATTTGATTCTTCATAAAACTCAGTTCTTAGTTTTACTTTCAAAAAGATTCAAATTACGTAAATGATAATATTTTTTTCGGTCAATAAACAGACTTCAAAATAATTATGAAATGAAGATAATATACATTCCTTTGGTACTAAAGAATCTATTGCTGCGAAATACTCAAGACACTTCAATGTTTAAATAAAATAATAATAATAACATTTCTATCTTCTACTATCACCAACAGAATTATGAAAATCTGAAAATTGCAAATTTAGGAAAATCAACATGTTTATAATCTTTGGCCAATCATAAACTCCGGGAGCTGATTGGCGTATCTTCTTTGAGATAGTTGACGGAATGGTCTAGAATCGCTCGTTTTTATAAGATAGTAATATTCAAATCCTCATAACTCACTCAGTTTTAATCGTATTAGAGTGGACCTTCATATAACCATATAAATGATTTCGCCAAATTATCAGAATTTTTAAACCATGTTATTTTAATTGTCACTTGCATATGCTCTTATTGCGTACAGGAACCTTTCTAATGAAGACAAGTCCCATAACATCATAGCGCTATTAAAAACGTAAATATCCGGCTCATGTCTTCTGAAGTTCACGGTACTGTAATTTCATTTTTTATGCATCTCGTAACCTACACGAATGTTAAACAGAAACCTTGTTCATTAATGTTCAACAATGGAAATAAATCACGCGATGAGATAGTTGATGAAACATTGCAAACAATTTGAAAGTCAGGGAAACAATGCGAATTATGTTGGACATTATTCAAAAATGTATTTTTAGAAAATAATAAAAATTCAGTAGAAATTTCCACTATTATCAAATTAGTATTATTAAAAAGACAATTTTTTATATTTCAAAATGGTGTAAAATTCATTTTTTGTGTAGTAATATTTTCTGAAGCTATTGTGAGAAAATTCTAAAGTTCAGCTTAATTTTCAATTAATTAAAATTTTAATTAATATTTCAAAAAATCGCTCCGTTGTGCACATTCCAGACATCCAAAGTATCCATGTGCCAATTTTGGACAGTCTTGTAGATCGTGAATACACACAAATACACAGACATCTTTATTATTAGTATAGATGTTTCATTTTCACGTGTAAATATTTCATATTTTACTAAGCACTACATGAAATAATAAGTTTATACATTTATTTACGAAAAAAAAACTTTCTCCGACCTTCCTTCAAAACAAAAACAACATCATATATTTTCCGCACTCTGTTTGTTCTTGTCCGAATAGTAATGATTTTTTTTTTTCGTGCACGCGAGTTTATTTGTCTCATACTCGAAATATACCCAATTATTGTCGGCAAACTTAAAAAAAATTCTTTTAAGTAAATGGCTAAGAAAAAAAGAAAATAAATCGATTTTTTGACGAAAATATCGAATATTTTTTTAGTTATTATTTTGAATTTCTAAAGTTTCTTTTACGATTTTTGGCAAAAATGTCGAATATTTTTTAAAAAATTATTCTGGATTTCTAAAAGGCTTCTTTTATAAAACCGTTTGAATTTAATTTCTACTGTCAGCTTTTATAGCCTCTTTTTTAAGTGCAAAATTCGTTCATTTAGCATGACATGTCATCCTGGTGCAATCGATACAATGTCTAATGCGGTATTTGTCAAGAATGTTTTGACACTGATTAAGCTAAAAGACACACGCGTGTGAAGCACCCGAATTAGAACAACAATATTAGGTAGCTTCCTTCCTAGATGAGAATGTCAAGAAAAGGTAGAGTTCACGGGGAATTAATTCATCTAAAGGTCTTCGCTGGTAAACAATGGGAGCTGTAATATTCTTCAGGGTGCTATTGTTAAACATAATTTTTTCCCCTTTTCTTTCTCAATTGGAAGGGAGTTAAAAGAATAAGAATCTTGTTTTTTGTGTTTTCTATTGCGCGAACCTTTCAAGTATTGATTTTTTTTCGTATAATTATATATTGCAGAATTATTGTTCACTTTCAAGAAAATTAACTAATCAAGAAAATTTGTTATCAATTTTTTTATTTAATTATTTTATATTTGTTATTATTATCCAGAATTAGACATTTATAAATGACTATTCGATAAATTCACTTTTGTTGTAATTGAAATATTTTAAAAGTATCAAAACCCCCTGAAGAATAATATTTTGTTGAATTTGAGCCAAATTCAAAGTAGTTAAAAAGTATTTCTCATTAAAGTCCGATTAAATATTTCTACGATCCTGCTACGGTAAATTGAGGTAATTTATTGCTACAACTTGTGTTTCGAAATGTATGCTAAAACTATGCTTTTTCTAGAATTAGATTCCAGTGCAATTAAATCTCAAGAGTCTCATAGAACACAAACAGAAATGCTGACAATCTTTTGATGGACAGGAAAAATAAATGAGAATATTTATTTACAAATACCCTAATAAATTCTTAACAGTGAGAGGAGAAATACAGCCAATATCTTAGTAAAAAAAAAACTTAAGAGGGTGAAAAATTTTGTTGATAAAAGTAATTTTTAATTGGCTTTTTAAATATAAAATTAATTGTAATGAATTATTTTGAATCTAAAATAGAGAAATAGTACTTGCCATCCCTGGATTTTCTCCTCCCCCCCTTACGTCGGTAAACTTCAGCCACCGCATCTGAAAAGAAGAAACATTGAACGCATTAGAAAGAAATTCAAGGATATTATTTGGAAATTAAAATAAATTATAGATGTCATTAAAATTCCAAAATACATTAGTGTATTTCTATAAGATTTTTCACGATTTTACGATTTTGATTTGATATCCATATTTACGATAAAAAATTAACTAAAATAAAAAATTGAAAATATTATGAAAATATAAGAATTAAAAAATTTATTCGTAGAATAAGAATAATACTAATGCGAACTACAAAATGTACTGTTCCAATAAAATATTAAACATACAAATTACACACTAAGAAATTTAGAATATAATAGAAGGTAATCTTTTACATAATGAAATTTTAAATAAATGTTTAGAATAGGGATATAAATTTAAAGCAAACAAAAGGAAAAATTTTGAAGTTTTATGGCTCTGAAATGCTATAAATTCATGTTCCTGGCTATTCATGAAACTAAATAATTTCACTTATGCCAGTTTTTTTCTGCTTCTCATTTTTATATACTCCAAAGAAAAAACTGCAGGTTTATTTTTTGCCTCATCGAAGATCTGAGAGTACTTTGTTGTTATTCTCTTTTATTGTCAATTTGCCGGCGTCCTGGCATAGGGGTAGCGCGTCTTCCCCGTGACCTGGGCGTTCTGCGTTCGAGTCCCGGTTCGGGCATGGTTGTTCTTCATTTGTTCTATCTGTGAGATGTGTGAATGTGCCCCCCTGTAAAAAGGGGTTGTGCAAGCGAATGTGATGCGTGAGTAGCAAAGACGTACTCTTGGCCCTAATTGGCGCTACTAAAACAAGAGACGCTACCTTGGCTTAAAATCGCTGCCTTCGTCAGCGAGCTTGCCCATGGCAAGTGCCATTATAAACAACAACAATTATCAATTTAAAAGAAGAAATCTTCTGTAAGAACGTTTAAGATCAATTCTGAATTTTTAAACTTTTTTTGTCAATTCATTCTTTCACAGTAGAAAAATGTCGCTACTTCAAAGAATAGTAAGTAAAAATGGGAAAGCTTTCTTCTTTGTATCAAATATGCTTACAGCAATTCTCATAAAAATTAAACTCACTTCAATTAGAAAGGAACTTTCAAGTCAAAAAAATTAAACTCACCTCAATTAGAAAGGAACTTTCAACTCAAAAAAATTAAACTCACTTCAATTAGAAAGGAACTTTCAACTTTCCCTAAAATATCTCAATCCAAAATGCATACAGTACTTACGTATTAAAATTATAAAACATTTATAAATTTATTGAGGAGATTCCATGCGGAATTCCAACCTCCGGCAACCCTACATCCTCATTTTTACCTCTATTGGCCTGGGCAAATACGAAGTAAATTGCGCATTTCTCTGTCCTAGACTTGCATAGAGTACAAATGTGATCTGCCCAATTTTCGCCATTTAAGAGTAATTAGAAAAGTTTCTCGTTATATTTTCTAACCGAAAATTTATTACAGAGAATTCTAAATATTTTTAGCTATAAATATTCTCAATTTTTGAAACGAAGATATTCATTTTTAACGAGCAGAATTCAATTAATTGTTAATTAACTTATTTCAATTTCATCTGAAATTCTTGTTAATAATTGAAAGTTATAATTCAGAATAATTTGGGGAAACCCCCCCCCCTTTTTTTTTTTAGATGCATTTTTTTTCAAGGCATTTTTATATGAGAAATATCTTAATATAATTCTACATAAAAGTAACAAGATTGCATAATTTTTAGCCTTTTCTATAAATATTTAACTATTGAAATAACTAAGAAGTTACATTTAAAATTATCAATCTTTCTATATTGAATTTACAAAATATACTTGTTCAGAGTGTTGAAATGAACATTTGAACTGCTTTTTTTTCATTTTTATCTAATTAGATAACGCCTTATACATATATTTATGAAAATGCTTTGTTGTATCGATTTAAAAAAAAATAAGGAGAATGTTTATAAATCCTTATAGCTTTTCCACAGAATCATGCATCTATGAACGATTTCTTTTTACATTATAAATTTTAAAATACTATCAGTTGAGTACATAAATTGCAGATACCAGTACCAGTTTACATGCATATAGGACATCAGTTTTCACTTCTACTTTCAGTCCTTGTACAGGGCATGAAATTTTGAGACTAGTGCAATGCTTCTTCCATACATTCTATCATTCAGTCTTCTATACATTCTATTCATTTCTTGAATTTTAAGTATTTCGAATAAAAGTGAAAATTCTAAGTACAAATTTGTAATATTAACGTTAGATTTTATACGTCAGAATGATTCATTCCTAATGCTCAGTTGAAAACAAACAAATGAAAAAAATGAAACAGCCTTTGTCATTTTGCCACTATTAAAACCTAAATTTCCCATATAGATAATTATTTTTTAAAGAACAAAAATTCAATTCTGTGTTTCTTCTTCCTTCTAAAAATTCATTGATTTTTCATTAGTATAACAAATCATCTACATATTCATTAAGGATCTAAATTCAAAATTAATTACTAAATTTTCGTTGATTGGTAAAGTTTCAGCTACGAAATTGAGAAAAAAATCCTGTTTATGCGTTGCAATTTGCTATTATGAATCCAAAAAAATCTACTCATTTGTTGCTTTCGAAATCTTGTCACTGTTTAAAATTACAATAGCTTTTTTATTAACTATGCTTTAAATCTCCGTATCGCTTTAAAACAAGAGGATTGAAGTCAAAATTAAATTCAATTTGCATACTTCAAGCAGAGTTAGTATCTTTAAAATATAACAAAGGAATTTTTGCATGAAATAATTGGTTATTAAAATTTATGAACGTCTCTTTAGAAACTCAATTGCTGAGAAACAACACAATGTATTTCAGTAAAGTAGCCGAATTTAAAATCTTCGTCAGAAATACAAATAAATTTACAGCAACATTAAATAAATGTAAAATCAAAGCTTATTATTTGAAACTTGTGAGGAATATTTAAAATTTGTGTGCGCATTTACGTGGCAACACAATTTATCCATTTACCTAAAAAATGATTTCCGACAAAAAATTGCCTCGACCTTTCTTGTTCACAATACCAGTCATTTATTTTATTTACTCACATTTTGATCACAGTACTACTAAATAAACTGGATTGAAGAAAGCGAAAGGAAAAGGGGATAAGAATTGTCCTTGAATGAATTTTAATTATAGTTTTGCGCTTTGTTCCCTTATATACCACTCATAATATAATGCAAAATTAAAATATCTATGTTCAATAATTTTAAGATTAAACTGTGTATATTGCATAATTAAATAAAAACACCAGATGCATCGAACTACAAAACGAATATTATATTATAGATGCCATAAACCCTTTTTTATAAATCTTCCAAAACGTTCATGTAAGGAGTTTTTAAATCTAAAGTGATGTTTACATTAAATATTTTGTATTTATATAATACAGCACCACTGCAAGCGCAGTATCTTATTTTAAATATTTTTCAGAGCATTATTTATGATTTCACGGACACAGTTTCGCCACAATATTCCGTTAGAGTTTACTGTATTAGGCATTAAAATACAGATTAAGTCAAACATAGAAAATCCATTAGAAGTAAAATAGAATTATAATACAAAATAAAATATTTAAATTGAATAAAAATGAAGCTGTGGATACTGCATGATTGAATTAAATTACAATAAATATCGAAGCGCTGTATAGATTTTAAACTAAGCGATCTTTTTTCACTATTATAATACGCAGTTGTAACTTTTTTAAAACTGATATAGTATGTGTATATATAGTATAGTATAGTAAATATTTTAAATGCGTGCATCATATCTTATTTTAAATATTTTTCTAATCACAATTCCCAATTTTACGGAGACAGTTTCTTCTTAATTAGCTTGTTAGGCTTAGGTTTCATTGCGTTTCACAATAAAATACAGATCATACAAAACATATAAAATAAAATATATATTGTTTTTAGTTTACTCTATGCAATTAAAGGCATGTACAACTAAGTCAATGCAAATGCAGAGAAAAGAATCGATTTAGTAAATAATTTCGAATGGGGCGATATTTCAGAATTTGCTATGATTTAAAAATGATAGAAAAAAAAAGAATAATGAGTTTAAACACTGGCTCATTTTGAGTATCGACAGAGATAATTTGCCAAATATAAACTACCAAGAAGCAGGGTGAAAAAAATTGTACTTTTTCTTTACATGCACGAAGGTCAAACTTCGACTCATGTAATCTCATACAGAAAGTGAGAAATAATTTTTTTAATTAATAATTCTTCTACTAAAATTCTTCTCGTTTCGAAATTTAAATTTTATTGCAGAGAATATCGGTTATTGATATTTTAAAAATTCTTTTCAAAGTACTTTAAAATCAATGGAGGACTCATTTACTAGTGCGAATAATAAGCTCTGTAGCTTTTACTGAGCTGTTAATTTAATCTATCTTTGAACATACGGACAGAAAACATTTATGTCCATAATTTCAAAATTCTTAGACCCAAAAATGATGAAATGGTGAACCAAACCCAAATAATGATGCACAAAGAAGTTTGAAGGAAATTGAGACAAAGAGGTATGAACGTTGGACATACTTATATATAGATTATTTCTTATGATCATTCTGCGTATATTAAATCTTAAATTGCTTTTTCTGTTTAAAATGATTTCTTGTAATTGAGCAAATGCAAATGGCAGTATAAAGTTCTCCTCGACTTTAAATTCTCTGAAAGGCAAAATACAATTTCTGCAAAATAATATTAAATGAATAGAATCAACTCTTATAAAAACATTTTCCCCATATTTAAATATATAGATCTTGAAAAAGCTAGGAATATTTTGAATACTTCAAATTTCCAAGGGAAGATATATCTAGCTTGAAATAAATATAGATAGACAGACTGCTAATTATCTTTGAAAAAAAAAAGTATCTCAATTTTTTTCAAAGTTAATGCATGCGTATACATATTCCTTTTTGTCCTTACAGATTTGGACAGGCTGATGAGGGAATTAATTTCTTTATTAATTTCTTTTCCTTGTAGATTTGATTGTTGGCGTCTCTTAATATTTTATCTTCCTCATAGGATCACTGAAACTCACATTGCTGGAATCTCTCAATCCCTTTTGTTCCTTCTTATGAAATCTCAATAAGAATCCCTTAATCATATCTCATCCTTATAGCACTAGTTTTTATATTCTTTTAAACTAACTTCTTTCCTACAGAACCGCCTGGAGGATTCGTATGCTCTATTGAACAGTTTATATCAGTCAAGATGGCTGCACAATACTGTAGTAATTATGTTTTGGACGAAAAAAGATTTATTCGACATGAAGATTAAATCAGCTCAAAGTTCTACTTCAACCGACGGTAAACAAAAATTTTTTATTGCATTTTTCAAAAACATATCTGCTTACTGAAGTGATTTCCTGATCTAATAAAATTTGTATTGCTGTACTTATAATTTATATGGCAGATGCAAAATACTGGTAAGATTGATAAATATAGGGTGTGCGTCAACAATAGCGT
The DNA here is from genome assembly GCF_947563725.1 of Argiope bruennichi. NCBI lineage: Eukaryota > Metazoa > Arthropoda > Arachnida > Araneae > Araneidae > Argiope > Argiope bruennichi. Next base: position 24,630,401 of record NC_079162.1, on the reverse strand, counting down.
TACAGTGGTAAAGAGCTCAAAATTATTTACTTTAAATAAAAGTTAGAATTTTGTTGGCAAACAAATGTAAGATGAACAAAATATGAAAATCTACCTCCTATTTATTCCATGGATCTCCAGAGCCTAGAGGTAAGGTCTTAACTTTGCAGTCAGAGAGTTTTCACCATAACCAATAGCAATATGCACGTTTTATCTGACTGAAAATCATTTATTTACTAGAATACGATGGTAGAGTTTAAGATAACATAGCTCTTTATATTGCTTCTATTTCAAGTGTAATATATTTTTTAATCACTGAATTATGTTCTTTGAAGTAAAAGTCAGTAAACGTTTAATAAATGTTTAGTAGGCAAAATTTATTAGTCAAAAAGAACAGACTTATACACTCTAATACTCAGTAAACGTTGCTATAAAATAATGAAATGCTAAAGTATAACTTTTTCACGAATATTCCCAATTATTTAATATTCTAAAACTTCGCATTGATAAATCGGTGTTTGTTATATGTTTGTGAGCATGTGCTTTCTATAATCGTTCAATTAGATATCACGAGCTTCTAATGTGGGATGTCGCTAGTGTTCAAAAATAGTGTCCTCGAATATTCCTAGGTATAGCATGCTAATAATATTGAGACCTTTTCATGAACAGCACAGTAGCAACGGAAAAGTAGAATATAGCTTAGGTGTTCACGAGTTCCAATTTATGTTTCAGAGTCTTCAATAGGGTAGAAACCAAAGGTCGTCTTCATACATCTGGTTTGAATATAACTAAGATTCAAAATTCCGCTCTTTTTATCAATGCTGTAAAAGCAAAAGTAAGCTAATGTTCAGTGTTTCAAACTTGCAGATAAAGGAAACATTCTAACCTGAGCAACTGTGATCCTAAGTTAACTTGCATTAAGATTAGATATTCACTTATTCACTTCGAGATAAAATTTAGATACTTTAATCTGATATGCAAGGTCTGGCTCTTGTTTCCTGGATAGGGGAACAGAAAACAAATATCTTAAGCAACTATGAATAGTAGACACCCACTTAATGGTATTCTGCTCTTCGAGATTCTATTAAGATATTTTCTTTCCAGTTTCGAAAAGTAGCATACGCCAGAAAGATTGATTTTTAGAGCTGTGACAAAAATCTACTATTATTGGTTTTCTATGCAATTTTATCACTACCCATTGTTTAGTGCCATTCAGATGAATCAGAATTGAATACTCCAAATTCTATTTTCTTTTTGAAGTTCATAACAAAGAGAGATCCTAGACAAAAACTGGAATGTTACACGCTTCCTTCCTAAAAAGTGTTCTACTCAAAATATTTTTAAAGAGCTCAGCTCTCTCAGTATATAGATTTTGTGGTAACGTGCTTTGTCACATTCTTTTTAAAACCTATATTTAAATACCAAAAATTAAAAATATATATATTAATTATTCGGCAGTAATTCAAGCTGTGTGTACACCAATTCATCTACAAATAGTCATGAAATATTGAGGAATATTTCAAAAACTTTATTATTGATTTATTGCAATCACAATTTATTTTCAGGTTTAACAAGTTTCGACGACTTTGTCGAAGAGTTCGAAGAGCGTTGCCCGTTCTTGTACCAAGAACAAGTTCAATGTTACTTTCATGTAATGAGTTCCATCATTTCTGACGTCCACGCTGTATATGATGATGTCACTGACACTATTCTTGAAAATAACTTAAATGAAACTCGTCTGTTTTAGTTTCCGAAACTCGTATTTTTCTATTGTTCATTTTACAATTTTTTTTAAAAAAACTGAATTTTGTAATTTCATTAACAGCCATCCATGAATCTGTAATAATTTAGTGAACTTATATACTTTTTGGGAAATCCTATTTCAGTGATGAGCTTAAAAGATGTACTTTCTAATATATTTGAATCTCATTAATCCATTTTTAATATGTTAAAAACATTTTTAAAAAGAAATAAAACAATTCTAGGGAAAATGCTGTATTTTGATTACTCTTCCAGCAAACTAAAACAAAGCAGTTGTAACTCAGTATAAAAATTTATATTACTATTACTTATAACAGCTTATATTATGAAATCTGTATTATTATTTATATTAGTATCATGGAATTTTTCTCATTGTGTTCTTATATTTTAATAATGTCTGATAAACAAACAAACTGTTTGTCAATAAATAAGGCAAGACTATCTATTTTACGCTATTTACTTCTCAGGCATATTATACGATTTTAAAATTTTGCCGAGCAATGCTCCCCTTTTAGAGGTTTCATTTGTGTCATTTGAATACTTTTCCAAAGTCTTATTCAAAATATCTGGGATTAATCAGATTCTAATATACATATTCAGTGATAAAAAGGAAAAAGCATACAATAGTTTCATTTTAGACTTAGCTCATTAATTTTTATACACATACAATTCTTAAGATAGGAAATAAATAACAATAGTAACTAAGGATTTATCCTGAAATATATTTAAAGGTAACAGTAATATAAATATTTAACCTAACAGGATCAATCATATCACTAAATGCTTTCTAAAAAATATTAGAGTATATAACTGTACAGTAGCGAAAAAAAAGAAGCCACCCAGTTTCATTCTGCAATCAAAAGATGTACACAAAATTTTCATAGCTACATATTTAAAACTCTACAAACTTTGAAATTTCCAATAACAACACCCTTTACTTATATTATGAATATATTCCCCAATAACCCGGAATATAAATTTTGGTTTATATACGATGATTGAGATGTTTGATATTTTCTGTTAAATGATCATTTCCACATTTACGTGTGTAAACACTAGATATTCTCTGGACATCTGTAAAATTATTTATACTTTTTTATTTTTGTGATACTTTGAAAGCATCTGAAAAGTTATAATATTCATTCACTTATAATATTAAAATTAACTGAAATTAAATTCATGATAATTTATATTTATAGTAAAATTTTGAGAAAATTTTTTATTCTTTTTCGTAAAAGAAAAAAAAATGCAAGAGCATTGAAAGTTTTTTTTTTTTAGATTGAATCGCTTTATTTTTAATTTTATTATTTAAGCCAAAGTTTTGTTGTTAATGTAATAGAAAAACTACTCTTAGAAAAGAGTAGAAATTTTGCATGACCCTCCCCCCCTAAAAAAAAAGCATTGTTCTTAGATATATGCCCAAATTTTAGACTTAAAAAATTTTAAAGTCTAATTAAAGATTTTTTTGCATATTAAAAATTACATTTTAATAATAAATATATGTAGGGAATATGCAGAAAATCTTATATTTTCATATTAAAAAAAGGTTAAGTTAACAGCATTACTTTTTAAGATATGATTAAAAATTAAAAATTTAATTTTAACATTAGAAATTCAAAAGTTTGTTAACTCATAATTTCGAAATGAATAGACTAGACTAATGAAATTTGGTTTTCGTGAATAATTTTTGGTGTAGTCTTAAAATTTGATGAGAAAATGGGTGTTGCCAATGGAAATTTTCATTTTATTTCATTTTTTTTTTTTCGTCTTTCAATATATAGACAGTTTTTTATGAAATTTTTAATTCAAAAATATTTGAGAATACGTTAAGTCTTTTCGAATTATACCTTTCTTATGATTGTAAGACGAACAGTTATAGAATAAAGCTGGGTGGTTCTTTTTCTCCCCCGGGACTTTACATCAGTATATAAGACCATAGAAAAATACCTGATTTTTGCAGAGTGGTAAACTGAACATTTGGTATTTTTCGTATTTTTATTTAACTGACAAATTGTCATTTTTGAGCTTAAAAAATTTTAATGTTTAACATTTTGAAGATCAAAGACTTAAACAAGAGAATACATATTCTTCTTAAGACAGTGCAGAATTCATTCAAGAATATGAGCATGAGTTTGACGTTTAGTCACCAACTTTTAAAATCGCCTAATACGATCAAAAGAATCATATTTAATATGATTCATGATTTAACAGGATTTTAAAAACACTGCACAGTGTGCATGTGAAAATTTATAATTATTATAAATTTTCACATGCATACTCTGGCTCCCTTACTATTCATTAATCTGTGAAAAATACGTGGATGAACTGTTATATTTCTTTATTGTGTTATTATATCCTTCAAATGAACGAATATTTCTTTTTTTTATTCCATACTGTTTATGTTAAAAAATATTTGAATTCTTTGCAAGATGATAAATCTAGAAATCTTAATTTTTGTTATGAAAATGCACTTCAGTATTCTTCCCAACTATCTCTGAATTCTTGTGAAAAATATTGGGATAACTTTCTGTGCATTTCATATTTATTACATATTTTATACCCGAATTGATATGAAATTCACCTCTCTTTTTTTTCTATATAGTTTACGGAAAAATATATTGATATATTTTTTAAGTAAATAATTTCACATTATTTATTTTCTTTACATTCCTACTTGTTCTTTTAAAATATCAATCTCTGTTATGTAATACGATTTGAAAACGATTTCAAAATTCTCCTTTCACTTGTAATTGTATGAACCCTTAAACTGTGTTTTTCTTTTGAAACCAGTTTCAATTTTATTTTGTAAATATTTAAATGTGTTCACTTCTTACAAAATTTTAGAGGATGATCTACAGGGTGGCTATAATTAAACTTCTCCTATAAACAGCATCATACTAAGCAAATGGGTTAACGGATTGCAACGAAATTTGGTCTATAGACTATACACGAGAGGCGCTCAATGAATTTCCAAAAAATAGTTTAGTTCCAAAATGTTCACCAGAGGGAGCATTTTCTGGAATAACAATAATTTTAACACAATAAACGACCAAAATGGAAACAAGAAACAATATTAACATTTATTGCCTAGTTTCTCATTACATTGTTATCGAATCATATTAAGTAAAGTTAAGGAAAAAATAACAGTAAGCTGTTTGAGAAAAAAAAGTTCAGTTTGCAGAAACAAGAACAGATTAAGACGACATTGCACAAGAGGAGCAGTTGTTAATCTTGTCCAGGATGATGTAGGGAAAAATGCTCCATGTGAACACCCTCATTCACATGCAAAATTTCGAGTCGATAGACAGTCTGTTCAACAGCAGATCGTAACTGATGAGTTGTGATGTTTCGCACATGAAGCATTATGGAATTCTTTAAGTCATTCAATGTCACAACACCGTCGCAACGAGATAACATCATCATTATAGCCGGAAACATCGATACAAAACATGACAACGACTGCAAGCGTTTCTTATCCTAACCTGTTTTGCATAAAGCTTTCAAATCTTCGCAAGCATACAAAACTCGGCATTTTTTTCCTATAATTGACAGCTTTTCCCGGTTTTACATTTTATTACTCATAATTCTTGTTTAGGATTGTTAATACTGTTTCTGTATTCCGTTTTGATAGTTTATTGTGATAAAATTAATGTTTTTCCGGAAAAGGCGTTTTCTAGTGGACATTTTGGAACTAAACATTTTTTTCGAAATTCCGTGAGCGCATCTCGTGTATAGCCTATATACAAAATTTCGCTGCAATCCGTTCATGCGTTTGTGTTGTATGATGCTATTTATAGGGGAAGTTTAATTATAACCACCCTGTATATCATATTTATGGTATAACCCATGATAGAACCTAATGCTATACTATCTTATGCAATTACAGGAATATCTTCTTGTTCTAGATAAAATACTTCGAACACCTATAAAATTCGAGGTATAAGGATCATTTAAAATGCCTCGGAGCCATTAGAAACTGCCAAATGGCAAAATAATGAATTCAGAGATTCAGTTTAGTTTAGACAGGATTAAACTACTGATTGATATACACTTTTTCGTAAAATGAGATCTTGTTCCTACAAGAGCACACATATATACCTATATGTTCGGTGTTGCATATATAACACCGGAAGAAAATCCCTCATGGTGCATGGCGCAATAAGTATTACGTAACTGTTTTTATCATGGAGACTTTAAGCGCCATGCACCAAATATTACACATAGTATAAACAAGCGTACATAGAAAGAAGAGATCGAGTAAAAATCCATACGTAATTACGTAAGTAATCCATACGTAATTATTAAGTATTACGTAAATTACATAATACTTAATTGCACTTGGAATGAAGAATACTGGAAATTTTCTGTTTAGAAAAGTTATACGCCTACAAGTGCATATAGAGCGAGAGTCCATATTTGGACTTACAAAGTCTTCAATTTTCTGCGAGACAACATTATGTAACTACAAATGTATGCAGAAATGGTACTGAATGAAAGCTCATAAATTGTTCTCATTCATTTAAGTGAAGCATGCTACTTTCAAAAGAAATTGAAGTCGTTTTAAAATTTTGAGGTGTATGTAAGGATTGAAATCCATCAATATAAGCGTTTATCCCTGTATCTATTTATATTCTAATTATATCATGTGTTTCAGTTAAGACTTCATGATTACAAGTAGAATTTTTAAATAGAAATATAGTTATATTTTATTCACTAACAACATTTGAAAATGAAATCTGTTAAAGTATGTAAATAAATCCCATTAAAATCGAAATCTTCTTTCGTTGCCACCTGCCCATGTTGCTTAGTATTTAAATTCCCCATCGTGCCAAGCTATATGGGTCGTTTATGGAACGATTTTTGTCATTCACTGTAGAGCTATAGCTCAGAAAATTAATTTCATTCATCAGATATTTTTTAAATCTTGACAATAGTCATTCGTTTCTTGCCCTCCGATTCCTGCATATTCATATGGTTCTAAAAACGTGTGAAATGAAGTTTCCACTCCTTGAATAGTTTATGCCCAATGTTCTCAATCGGTAATTAGTTTTCCATATCAGCTTTAATAAAGCCTTTTTCGAAATAATTTTGCAATTTTTATCAATCATCAAGCTTTTATGCTACTTAGAACTTTAGACAATTGTACACGAGTATGGATTTATATACGCACATTCCATTTCAAAAGCCACGAGAGGCGGTGATATGAATTAGACAGATTTATTTGTCCGTTTCTGTTTGGTTCAGTGTATACTACTGTTAAAAACAGTTCTCAGAGCGATGAAAGGGTGTTCATCCTTTTTTTAATTTAATTTGACAGTTAAAGTTTTATTTAAACTCTGACAAAATATATTTTATCCTGTTTGATTTCAATAAGTTTTCCGCCCTTTAAATTTTAATATTTTAACTCCTCGTTCCTTATTTCGCTGTCTTCAAGAGGCACTCAGAATAAATAGTTTATGCAGTATCTTCCTTATATATATATATATATATATATATATATATATATATATATATATATAATTCAATTTCTGGTAGGCATTTTTGTTTCTTTTTTGTAGATCCAATTTTGACAATAAAATTGAAAATATTAAAATTTACTCTCTTTCGATATACGTAAAAAAATATTCATTTCTTCTCAAATTTTGTTTGCTAAGTTCGGGAATGAATGTTTAGTGCTAATAAGCTAACTAAAAAAATTCTGGGGTTCTTGTGTTTAGTAAATTAAAATGCCTTCAAATAAAAACACAATTAATCAATCACTAAAATCTGATTTTTCCCTAAAAAAAAAAAAACAATTATTTAAGAAATGGAGTGACAAATTTTGAACTTGTAATGAAATGCATTAAAATGTAACTCATTTATTCATTTGGTTTTGGAAAAAATTATTGCATGCTTCACTAGGACAGTGAGATTTCTTTTTCAGCTTTCAGTGCTGAAATACTGACAAATGCAGACAATATAATGATGAATGAACATGGCTGATTTAAGTAAAATACATGAAATGAACTTTTCTATACAGCGCTTTGAGCTTATCTGTAACTACAAAGTATTTCTCAAAAATAGTGAAAGACAACTGCTATAAAACATTTTCGAAAAGGCAAGGAGTATAAGAGCTTTAATTATATAAATTTATTCACCTTCTTTTTATTATTCACTGTTTCTAAATAATTCTTATCTAAAATTTTTACATTTCAGAACAAATTGTTTTCCAAAACTGCTTTCAGATAATATTTTTTTTCTCTATATTTTAGTATTTTGCAGATATTTTTGTACTAATGTAATTCAAAATTCTGACATTCGAAAACATATGAATAGGTAAGGACAAGATGATGAGTATTTTACCGGTATCCAAATGGATTCCAAATATCCTGTCCATGCCTATTTTTTATTGAAATAATATTTTCCTTTCTTATTTATTTAATTTTATTTTTATTATTCATATTTACAACTGCAAGACAATCTTTGTTCACACAGTTGTATGCTCTTTAGATTTTCCAAACACAGCTCAATTATAAAGAAAGCCTTTTATATGAGTCTTATACAGGTTAGTTACAGACACAATCATCTTCATTTTTACATGCAAGAGTCTACGAGCTTTGAAAGTTTATCAGCCATTTAAAAACTTACATTCATTTCGAATGATAACTTGAAACTATAGAGCTGCATTTGAATCACTGAATCTGGGTTAAAAAAATGTATAATATTAATTTCGAGACTAGATTATTCTTGTAGTGTAGCATTTTCTTGTTAGAGGAATAAAGTTTTAAGAAATATTCTTAACTAACTTTGTCGAATATTCCCTATCTTCTTGTGAGATCATAAATTTACAATTTCCCTAAGAGTCAAAATTGACGGAAAAATTTTGTACATCTTGAGGTGATGTTCTTACGAATGAGTCAATGAGCTATCACTATCGCTATTGTAATCACATACATTGCTATTTCTGAAGTAATTCCCCACGTAAAGGGAAATTCGCTGTTGACACTGGTTATGGTAAGCGTTAGCATTAAACGTTGTTCGTATAACAGGAGATGCATCTTTGAAGAACCATTTCATTTCTATACAATGAATGAATCACCTCAAGATGTACAAAAATCAAGAAGAAAAATGATTACTTTATGATTTTGCTTGAAAATATCCAATACACTCGCGGAATGGAAAGCTTCATCTGGCTAAAAGTCGAAATGGATTCTCTTCCTGGTATGAGAGAAAAACACGGATGTGAAGAAAATTTTGAAAAAATCTGGCAAATTAAAAAAAAAGTTCATAATATTTCGTTTACTTGTTGCTCTTTCGCTTTGATCGTATCTATATTCTAGTTACTGACAAAGATTTTTATGGACTAAAAGTGGCTTTTTGAATAATTATTCGTATAAATAACTCACCTTTCAAATCTTTAGCACTATTAAGCCCTATCTTATAAAAAACCCATTTCAACTTCCATTATTTAGTTCTTGTGCTTATGAGAAAGCAACTATTACCAAGCATTATTAAATCATTATTATTATTGTGAAAAAAAAATTTGCATTGCATTATCAAAGTTTTATTTAGTTTTAAATATAACACTTTCATTTTTATGTTTTTAATATGTGATTGTTTTTTTTTATTTGTCGCATGATTTTATTTTTCGTTTTTAAGTGATACATTCCACTCATCATCTAATCGTTTAAATGATTAACTTTTCTGCTTCACGAATGAAGTACTTTTCCCGGCCATGCACAAAAGATCTCAAAGCAATTGGATATCCATGAATAATGAAAGAAAGAAAAAAGGCTTTTTAGTGAAGAAGCCTAATTTATCAAATAAATAAATAAATAAAAAATAGTAAAAAATTCCTTTGATACTTTGAAGCGCCTTTTAGTGATCTGAAACCCAACAAAATGGACGCTTCTCTCAAGAGACGACTTTTTAAGCTGAAAGAAAATGAATGCGCAATTTTCATTAAATATGTATTATATGTTTGATAATCAAACTAGGCAAAATATTGCAATAATTTTGTGGCACTTTGTAAAGGAGGTTGAATCTACATGCAATCGAATTTAAAATTGAAAAAACCCACCTATATCAATTTCCACTGATGAATAAATTTGTGCAATTTATCTTTTTTAAACTGTGGATTGAAATTCCAAATAGAGGCACTTTTTGAACTTTTGATGATACAAACTTCTTTTTTGCTGCAACATTTTCTGATTTAATAGAGTAAAATTAAAGCAAATTTGTTCAACTATTCATAAAATATCTACCTATCTTGTTAAAGTTTGCAAAATAAGCATTTTTAATTTAAACTTAATTTTCTTTGTCGTTCATCAGTGATTCCTTTTCAGTTTTTGATTGTGGATTTTCTTTTCTAATAAAAGTAGGAGGCACGAAAAGTTTTTATTATTGAGAATGGATTGATAGCAGAAGTAAAGCTTTAAAAACCTGAAAGATTTTCATGTGAAACTTATTCCAGATATTAAACAACAGTCTCTTATGTAGATTAACTTTCTAAAATATATTATATTATTTTTATTTAGCTTTATATGGCGCAGTTTGAAATTTATTTCTTCATTTTCTTAAAAACAAACAAATTTTTCTTTGAAAATATAATTAGTTCCTACTTGTTAGTAATTTTGGAATGACTTTTTTAAAACCATTGAGCGCTGTACTGATTTAACATTGTGATATTTTAATTATTTTAGTAATTTGTTTTGGCCTCCGTGTTAGTGAAAATCAAATATGAAATAAATAATAAATGCTTCAATATTTTATCTTGATTTTTACCATATTAGCTAAAAGTAAATGTTAATAAACAATAATCTTCCCAGTTATATGTTTTGCTCCTCTTCCCTAAATTTGAAAGAAATTAATGTAAAGGCGACAAATAATATATTTAAGAATTTAGATACTATTTTAGACATTTTGTTTAATATTCATTTTCTCCATTTTTCTCGGACTCTCAAATCCAGATTTAGTGACTAAAATGCAGCAGCTTGTACCTACAAAAGTATTTGGACCGAAAAGTCAAAAAATGGGTCCAAACTATTAGCTCAGTCTTTTAGACATCTAGACAAAGAAAAAACGAGCTTTCTTGACAAGTGACACATATTTAAAAATATGTTTACCATCTAAGATTTTCCTTTGAAGATGCATCCCCTTAACGAACAATGCTAATGCAAAACCGACTAGTGCTCAATGTCAGACGAAATTTCCCTATGAGAATGGAGATTATAAAGTAGATATAGAAAGTTAAGATGTGAATTTTAGAAAAGGTTATTGATATGTCGGAAGTAATTGTACCACGTGTCATTATAAAGTAGATGTAGAAATTTAAGATGTGAATGTTGAAAAATGTTATTGATATATTTAAAGTAAGCATACTATGTGTGATTATAAAGTAGATTTAGGTAAATCATTCAAAATATGAATGTTAAACATTTTTCATTAAATTATAATACATCAAATGTAAAGTAGATGTAGGGACTTATTTAATTATGTTTATTGTAAAATCAATTACGATCTTCATTAGTTTAGAATTTAAAGCACTTTAATGTAGTTTAGGTAATAACTTTAATATGGCCAGTTAGGTCATGATTTTCTTTTTGGATAAACAATATGCAGTACATTAATATGGCATGAAGGTCATAAGAATTTTGAATATCATGTATGTAGTATATTAATATGACCCAATAGGTCATAAAATGTTTGGGTAAACTATATGTAGTATGATACTATGGCCAGATAGGTCATAACAAATTTTTGGATGAACATTATGTTTTACACTAATATGGCAAAGTAGTTCATAAAATGTTTGAGATAAACTATATGTAAATTGCATTATTTACTATTCAGTTCTATCTTTGCCTTTATGTATTTTTCTGGAATTATTAGTTCTTCTATATGACTGTTATGTGTGTATTTATAATCAAATTTACAAAAAAAATTGTATTTGAATTTATAATATTAATAAATCTGAATGTTGCAATGAAAAATTGTCATGTCTTATTTGCAAATAATTATGCCCTATTCTTTTCTGCTTGTAAAAATATATGTCCTCGTAACTAATTTTGGAAACCAGCGCAGAAAAGAAAGCGACATCCTGTACGATGCTCAGGTATATGACATCCACAGTTGCATTTGTTGTGGGAGTGTGGTGTAATGAGTATCAACTTCATTGAGTTCAATGTTTGAAAAAGACTAGTTTTTTAAAAGAAAAATTAGAAAAAAAAATTTAAGAAATTTTAAGAAACTTTTTTTTAACTGTGTTCAGTTTGTACAGAAAAAAAGTGATAGAATAGAAAAAAAAATTAATTTTGTTTTGTTTTAAACATTCGAAATTAAAAATACTTTAAACTTTCTTAAATGTCTATATAAATGCCGTTTCAAACCAATTAAATTGATATCATGTAATTAATTATGGGAATTTTAAATTGTAAATGATACGAAGGGGTTCGGTTTGAAACATTAAATTCTCATTAAAGGAGAATGTTATTCAAATTCACAAAAACATGATAAATTTAAAAACTTAATAATTGTGGTAAATTCTACAAAGAATATCACATTATTCCTACAGAATAGAAGAAAGAAAACGTTCCTATTCCGTGTGCTGCCAGCATCAATTTTAGTAGCAACTTCATCGAATGTTTAGTGATTCTTCATAAATCTATTCTTCAACAGAAAATTAAGTTATTTTATTAAAAAATTGCATTTAAAACTGTTACTTTCAGGCAAAACTCTGTAATAAGACTGCGAAATAGCAGTTTTATCGTCTATTTTAGAGGGTGTTTTTATTAAAATAAATTCTCTATTAAAAATCTTTTTTTTTTTTTGTAAAAACAACACTGTTTTTACCACTATCCTATAAAGAAACACGAAAATTTCAATAAAATTCCTTCAATAAACTCAACAAAAATTCAATTCAATTATTTACTCAGTTTCAATAAAAATTCTTCCTTAGACACTCTTAAGATAAAAAAAAGAACTGTATCAGCCCTTTTCTTAGAATAATTCTCCTTATATGTGTAAAACAAAGATTTAAAAAAATGTCAAGTGGCATTTTTAGTCGAACAATTCCACTGCTATTTGAGTCTACTCACTTTCAATAAAATGCAGGAATAGTGAAAGAACACAACCTCTTAAAAAAATCAATAATGGTGTTCGTATTAAAAAATATATATATCAGCACAACTATACTTGGAAATAATGTGATAAATTAATCATCTTTTTTTCATCTGCGGATATATTATTTTCTTCAAAAATCAATCATTTTCCTACAATATCATGTTTTAGATTGACGGAAACTTAAAGCATAAAAATGTTGTTACCTGTTCATGCAACATTCCCTTGAAATAAATTATCATGTTTATGCACCTCTATAGTGGTATAGACTTTAGTAATTTTTAAAATTTTAAAAATTTTTTAAATTGTCTTTTTGAAAATAAGAAAGTGTGCTGTAAAATTAGCAGTTTGAATTAAAGTATACCTTGCGAATTTCAAAATCTCATCTCCAAATGAAAGCAAATAAGTGACTAAATATGATTTGATATAAGAAAAATTTTTTTTGTTAGAGATCTAACTACTAAATTATCTTCACCAGTTTAAATGCGCTACGTTTAAGAATAAATTGCTTACAGAACTAATCATAAAAAAAGAAAAGCTTGTAGTCAACAAATATTTTACATTTTATCCAAAGGGCATGCATGTTATAAATGATTTGACTTGCGAATCTGGATATCTAAAGGCATTTATAATAGTTTCAGACAATGAAACATTCTCTTAATAGTCAAAGCAGGTTATGGAAAAAATTATTGACCTTCTTAATTAGAACAAAACTAGAAAGCTGGAGTTGATTTTAAAGTAATTTTAGTAACACTAATAAATAGCACTGATACTAACAAACAACTCAGTGATTGGAATGTACTCAATTTTTTAATTCGAAGCTGTTTAAATATTTTCAGATGAAACAAAGGGAAGAGGTAAGGTTGATAAAATTTTACACAAAAATTTTCTCTGTTTTTGTACAGAGATATATAACTTTTGAAAAATTAAGAATTTGAATCAACAAATTAAGATATAGAAAAAAGTTTTCAAAAAAATCACAAAAGTATATTGATATTGAAAAGGGAAAAAAATGCTAACATATAAACTTAGAGGAGCTAAAAAGTTAAGCAAATGAGCCAGTGTTTTTAAAAATTGCTCATTGGAGAGAAAGACAGGTGTTCGAAAGGGTTCATTCTGCTCCTCTTTTCACAGAAGTTGCATTTCTCACAGTGCCATGCAGAACCACATATTAGAACAGAGCAGTTTTGCTATTACCGTTCAATTACCACTATCTGCCCGAGTTTCATTTCAGATTCAGAAACGATCCTGTTCTCTGGCCTGACGCAATCTTATGCAAGGCTAAACATAATCATTTGATATTCCAAGTATGATACACACTTAGAAAATGCGAAAAGGATTTAAATAACGATGTTGTGAATTCCACGACGCTATTTCAAGCCATTTGGTGTCATTTCAATTCATAATAGTAAATGGGCATTGCTTTGAATATATCATTTTATGCTCAAAGATATGATTAAATGCTATATAATCGTAAATATTTATTGATCCATGATTTTTTCTTCCAAAATTAAAGATCTTGCGATTGTTTTAAGAAGCATGAAACAAGCTTTGGATTTATAACAAATTGAAAACTATCAAATTCAAAGTGGTTCAACTTTGAAAAGAAAGTTCAACTGAAATCATAATTCTTTTAATCTTTAGAGCAACAAAGTATTTACAATTAGATTTTTCCTAGTTTCAGAAAAATCTTCACAAAAAACATCCACAACTTGATCTAACAGCAGGGTGAAATGAAAATTCCAGAGAAGTAATAATGGAGCATGACCTATAATTAGTTTTAATTTGCATTTTTTCCATTCTAAACCAGAAAAATATTTCATTATCTCTTTAATTCAATCTTCTCAATAGTTGAAAGCAAAAATGACCAGAAAAGATATTAAATAATTTTGATAAAAACTTCAAATATTAAGAACTTTCATAAAGATAATTCAATCAAAATTAATTTCTACAGGGTGGTTATAATTAAACACCCCTATAAACAGCATTATACAATGCAAACGAGTGAACAGATTGCAACGAAATTTGGTATATAGACTATACACGAGATGCGCTCACGGAATTTCGAGAAAAAAAATAGCTCCAAACTGTCCACCAGAGAACGCTATTTCTGGAGAAACATTAATTTTAACACGATAATAGACCAAAACAGAATACAGAAACAATATTAACATTTATCGATATTCTGATCACCTTGTCATCGACCGCAGTAAGAAAACGTAAGGACAAAATAACAGTACGCTGTTTGAGAAAAAAAAATCAGCTTGCAGAAACAAGAACAGATTAAGACGACATTGCACAAGAGGAGCTGTTGTTAATCGTGTCCAGGATATGTAGGGAAAGATGCATCATGTGACCATCCTCATTCACCTGCAAAATTTCAAGTCGATGGACAGTGTGTTCAACAGCAGCTCGTAACTGATCAGTTACGATGCTTCGCACATGAAGCGTTATGGAATTCTTTAAGTCATTCAACATCGCAACAAGATACCATCATCATTCCAGCCGGAAGCATTGACATAAAACATGACAACGATTGCAAACGTTTCTTACCCTAACCTGCTTTCATAAAGCTTCCTCTCCTTAGCAAACATGCAAATATCGATATTTTTTCCTAGAACTGACAGCTTTTCCCTGTTTTACATTTTATTACTCATAATTCTTTTTCTGGATTGTTAATATTGTTTCTGTATTCCGTTTTGGTTGTTTATTGTGTTGAAATTAATGTTTTTCCGGAAAAGCGCCGTCTGGTGGTCATTTTGGAACTAAAAATTTTTTTTAGAAATTCCGAGAGCTCATCTCGTATTTAGTCCATGTACCAAATTTCGCTGCAATCCGTTCACCCGTTTGCGTTGTATGATGCTGTTTATAGGGAAAGTTTAATTATAAACATCCTGTACATATCTATTTTTAATTGAATTACCTTTAAACTATTATTTTCCAGTGTTCTCATTTTCTAATTTATTTGAATTTAGACGTTAGGTATGTTTTTGTCTACAAAAAGGCGTTATGAATAAAAATAATACAAAAAGTTCGAGGCAACAAAATATATGTATTTCTGCAAGATCTAGGGATCTTTTGTATTTAATATAAAAGTAATTAACGAAAAATTTTATTTTCTAGTTTCTCGATTTAGCATTTACAAAACAAACTAATGAAATTTCAATTTTTTAATTAAAAAAACACAATCTGTTTTACGTATTCTTATTTATAAATAACGTTAAAAGTAATCAATATCTATTCACAAATGTAAGAAATAGTCAGAATTCATTCTTAGTCGTGCTCTTATGTTTAAACAAAAATTCAGAAATAATGAATTGCTTTCAATATATCAAAAACATCGAAATATCTATTTTAATTAAAGAAAAATTTAATGATTAAGAAAAAATATATATTTTATTTTCTCTCTTACTTTTCTTCTTGAAATCTAAAACGTCGAGATTCATTAAAATTTCTTAATATAATTATTTGCAATTAAAATATTTTTTATAGTTATTTTGTGTTCAAGGAAATAAAAAAAGAGACAAGAAATTCCTAGAAATATTTCCTTAACAGAATATTCTAGTATAATTATTTTATGCATCTTATCTCCTATCTTTTTATTTTCTAAAATAAATAAAAAATTTTATAATTCTTCGAATTATAACTTTTTAATTGTATAAACCCGATCCTACCCAGAATCTGTTATGATTTATTAAGGCTGCAAAAGTGGAAAAAAGAACTCTTTCTTTAATCTTACTTGTCACTCCTTTCGCCTTATTCTCTTCTTGTTGATGTCATTAGAAATGGAAGTTTACAAAAATTTTCTAATTAAATTAATTAACTTGCTGTTAAAGAATCATTTCTTATAAAATGGTTTCAAAACATCGTTTTAAAAAATCTAAATTAATTGGTTTTGTAACTCACATAATCCCCGAAACTTGAAATATATAAAGAAATATAAAATTCTAAAGCACAATATCTACAGAGAATATTACCATATTTTTAGAACGTTTTCTCTAAAAAAAAATCTTAAGAAGCAGATGTTTGGGAATAAAAATTTCTGGCGAGAGCTTATTATTTGAAATGAGAAATATCGTCCGCTATTTTTAAATTTATTCTTCTTTCAAAATGACGCGTGCAAAAAATAAATGGATTGAAGGAAATGTTTTTTAGCTTTCCGGAAAGAAATATCCCAACTCCATGATTCAAAAATGATATGAAATACACGGTATTAAAATTTCTAAGAGCGAAATAAGCAACATTATTAATCGGAAAGTGAAAATCCGTCAATCATTACTTCTACTTGAAAAGAAAACTCCAAATAAATACCCGAAAAGAATGCTTACAGTTTCAAATATTTCTAAAATAATATCGCTGGTAATAATAGAAAATCTACCGACGCATTAATCGATTGCAAAGCCTTTAAATGCACCTGTAGTAACAATAAATAAAATAATACATAAGAATTACAGCATAAAAAAATAAAAACATTATGTTGACCATCATTTGTCGAGGATTGTCACTCAATGCAGAGCAGTTTATAAAACCCTGTATATAAACTATTTAACAGGAGATAAATAGAAACAGATTGTAATCCTTGATAAAATTTAGGTTTATCTAAATGACTGCAACGAAAATAAATTTATTTTTAACCGAAACGAATAGGAGGGGGAAATACACAGACCTGGTTCTGTAAATTCAAAGGAAGTTTCAGTAAGGGATTTTTAATTCTCTCAGGATCTCCTGCATGGAGAATTAACAATTAAAAAAGCGTTGAGATCATCTCAAAGAACTATCAAGAGAAATTTTTATGTCCAATATTTAGAGAAATTTCATTTCTTTCTCCCGCGCCTTTTCTTTTTCCACATTTTATAAAGGCAAAGCTACGAAAAGTCATATATCGAAAAGCATCTCTTCATTCCGTGAAAACAAATGGCAACTAATACTATACAAATATAAATCAATACAAATGAAAATAAATGATAACAATTATTGCATGTATACATTTTCAAAATATTCGTACTAAGTCCAATGACATTTCCCTAATGGACTATCGTACCTTTAGTTTGTTGAAAAGAGGTCTTTCTAAGCGCTAACTTCCCATTATTGATGGACTCCGGAAAACCGCGGTGGCCTGGTGGTAAGGTCTCGGCTTCGGAACCGGAGGGTTTCAGGTTCGAGACCTGATTCCACCGAAGAACCGTCGTGTAACGTTAAATCCGTTGCACGTTAAATCCGTCATGACTAAACGTCCTCCCGCTGGTATGGTGCGGTGTGGAGAGTGGGGTGCCAGCTCAGGTGTCGTCCTCGTCATCTGACCGCGGTTCAAAATTGCGAGGTCCATCCCAAAATAGCCGTAGTGTTGCTTCAAACGGGTCGTTAATATAACTAAACTAAACTAAACTGGAAAATAATTGAAAAGGTATGAAAATCAAAAATCCTAGAAATTTTACGAAGGCCTTTATATCATGGAAACCACAATGCAGACTTACATTAGAAAGAAAAGTTAATAAGATCGAATATTTAAAAAAGTAATCCTTACATTTTAATCCTTAATTGAATGGCACCGAAATTGTTCCAAAAATATATAAACACCCTCTGAAATTTAATATAGAAATAATCAACCCCACACCATTAATTCATGTTAACAACATATAGTTGTCAAAATGAAACTTTCGTTATAGAATAAAACACAGTTCTTCAAAAATTATGCTTTAAAAATGAAGATAAAAAAATATAAGACAATGGATATTATTGACGGAATAACCCTCCTCCAGTTTGACTAGAAACTGATCATAAAATAGTATAAGCAAATAAAAAATATTATTTTGTTTGAATATGAACAGAAATAAACATATGATCTGATGGAATAAAATTTTCTTAATATAAGACAATAATAAGACAATGGATATTATTGACGGAATAACCCTCCTCCAGTTTGACTAGAAACTGATCATAAAATAGTATAAGCAAACAAAAAATGTTATTTTGTTTGAATATGAACAGAAGTAAACATATGATCTGATGGAATAAAATTTTCTTTAACCACAAAATACAAGGTATCGCCAGATTAAAACATAAAAAAAATCACAAATTAAACTGCAGCTCCATAAATGTCCTTATTTACAAAATAAAGATAAAATCATGTCTTATTATAATTTCTATTAAAACATAGAATTACCAGACCCCGTTTCATCTAAAAACAATAATTGAAGAATTACTATAAATAAAATAATAAAGGTCAAAATTAAATGAAACGCAAAAACTTGAGTTTATGCAGCATTTCTTTTCTCCCCAAACCCATTCTGCTATCACCATTCCACTATAAAGGATGGCTGACAATAAATTAGTAATCACAGCAGTAGCTCAAAAAACCATCTTTGCCCGAAGAAGAATATATCCTAAAAAGCTGTAGACATTGGTAATAACAAAATAATTACACCACTTAAGTAAGTCTTATTAAATCAATAAGAAATCCCAGAATATAAACCTCGTCCTATATGAATATACATGAAGATGAAAATTCTAACTCCATTAGCATGAGCTATTTGTAGCAATCACCCCATAATTAACATCCCAAATTATAAGAATCGTTATCAAAGGACGGAATTAACTGTAACTGTATTGCTAAAAATAAATCTGTCACAATTTGAAAAAATAATAATAACAAAGAATCAAAGTATCAAAAATAACAAAAGATCCAAAATATTAAAAATATGATAATTTAGAAAAGGAAAGTAAATCTATCAAGGACTTCTTAACAATCTTTAAAATATTATCTTATTTACATAAAGAAATAAGATTTTTTTAATTATTTAATCTACCAAAATCTTGATATTATTGTTTAAGTAAAGAAATAAGAATTTTTTAAATTATTTAACCTATCAAGTTAACACATTTGTTTAGGCATTTAACTTAGGAAATACAAATATGATCCTTTTTTTTTATTATTCTTACTAATGGTACTATTACTGTTATTGCTAAATGTTAAATAACCAAAAACAATTTCCTTATTTATGTGACTTTCCTTTAACAATTTATTCCTCACAATCTAACTTATTGAATAAACATTTCATGTCCAGAATATTCGTAAAACAAATTCCTAAAACTAATATTACTAATGTTGACATCTGAAATCCCTTATTAGGATGTATACTTATGTAGGTAAAATTTGCAAAATTTCCTCTCATTAATACTTAAAAGGATATATATCTAAATCAAAACCTTCTTAAATTTCAAAATAAATATACTGTACAGAGTATAACAGTAAAAATTTGCTTCTAGGAAATTATTGTAAGTTCAGTTCTTATGTAAAATAGCTCATCTTGTTAATGCATCTAGCACATATAATCATCCCTTATTTTCCAAAATTTCTTTTTATTTTGTACAAAAACCTATTTTGGAAGTATTAGAGAATTAATTAGCTTTATTAAAACCATAATTCTCATTAAACTCTCCAAATTATGAAAATGTCTAGAAACCGCAGCCACTCTATTGTCAAGTCTTGAACTTATACTCATACCTTCTTTCACTTTAATTTCTACGAAAATATTTTCCTTATTTTCAATGTCTCTTCTAATAATGTTAACAATTATAGTTCAAGGTTCTTCACTATGATTAGTTTTAATAATAGTGTCGCTTGGCGATTCTTCGAATTTACTCATAATTTGAATTTTTATTTTATTATTAAAAGCATTTATTTTTATCATATAGCATTATTTAGTCATTCTAATTAATTATTTTTTCCTTCTCTACCTTATTTCTTTTTTTAAAAAATTTAGTTTTTCTCCGAGTACTAATTCTTAAAAAAAATTATATTTAATGATTCAATTTCCTTAATTAACATTTTATTTCATGTTCTTAGAATTTTAATGATTTTTATTTCATTTTCTCTCAATCTCTGGTTTGCTCTAACCGCCTCTATTCTTATTATTTTAATTTTGACATTTTTATCGTTTAATATTTTTTCATTCAATATACTTTTTTCAGTCGTCTTAATCAATACCCTTTTCTCATAATTAAAATTAAACATCTCCAAGCCGGAATTTATTTATTAATTTATACAATTATATTCTTTTCTCTTTTAATCAGTAATCATATTTTAAATGTTTTCCTAACTTTATTTTCCTTTCGTCAATCTATTAGCAAATAAAACTTGCCCTTATTTTTATTTTAGTCTTTCTTCTAAAAACATTTATATTTTTTATTTTATCTCTGGTTACCCAAAGCTCGTGTAGAAGCCTTGGTGGTAAAAACAATCAATCTTTTCCCTACCCTTTCAAAATCAGAAGGATATAACATAATTCCTTTTATATATTTACTTACTATATATTTATTCCTTTTGTATATTTAACATAATTTCTTTTATTTATTTATATATGCAAAGATCATTCATTTAATTTTTTTTTAATTTCTAAAACCAGCTTAAATGGTGCCATCATAACGAGAGAAGTTACATCCGTCAAAACGATCTAAAATTATTAATTTCCTTTTCTTCAGTAGCCCATACACGCCTAACTCTAGCAAAAATTATAACTATAAAATTTCATGCATTTTAAGGGACTCTTTTATGAATAATACGTCATGGATTATCTTCATCCGTCCTTTTCTCAATAGTTATCATAATTTATATTACATATCATTTCATTTAAAAAGCTTTGTGTTACCTTATGATGTTCTATCTTCCTCGCGGCTGACATTTCCGCTCTATTATCGATTAATCTAGTGGGAGAAAGTTTCGTTTTGGTAAGATTTAGTACCCG
Organism: Argiope bruennichi; assembly: GCF_947563725.1. NCBI lineage: Eukaryota > Metazoa > Arthropoda > Arachnida > Araneae > Araneidae > Argiope > Argiope bruennichi. Next base: position 24,608,820 of record NC_079162.1, on the reverse strand, counting down.
TAGAACCGAGATTAGTTCCGTAGCGTTTTTGCCTTGTCTTGTTTGTTTTTGTAGAATCGTAAATAAAATACTATCCTAAGGCTTGTTTAAATTTATAAGCGAAATCTCATTGAATCGCAAATGTGGGAACATAAGAAAAATGCATGGGAGTCGGAAGCCCTAACAACTAAATCCATCTCCGATACGCTTATGCAACTCATGTATAGCCACGTGTCATTATTTAGTTATATTTTTTTGTGTGAAAAAACACGCTTTTGCAGGAAAGACGCCTATATAGATAAACTTAAAAGCAAAACCTTATCCAAATATAAAATTTGATCCAATTACCCAATTATTAACAACCCAATTTGATGATTTAATCACCTCACTCTTTTATTTTTTTAAACACGGTTATCATCAGCCTAACTCTCAATTAGCATTTAGTTCTTCAAATAAGCTTTATCAACGATGAATACTCCGCCATCTTCCTTTCATTGTAATTATTATGAAATTAGATATTTCATAGTTTTAATTTATTAGTTTATAAAATCAGTGGTCTGCGGTGCCATAGATTAATTTTCATATTTTTAAGCATACTGTTGCTGCGTCTTTCCTCTTTATATTTATTAAGAAATTCTGATTTTATTTCTTTGGAATTTCCTCTCCTTTTAGCCCGCTTATTTAATATTTTTATAAGATTCCTAACCGATTGAACCTCAATAATATTCTTGTTTCCAGTGATATTTATTTCCAAAATAATTCTTCAGTTTATAATAGAATGCAATATCATCACACTCAGACATAAACAATATTCCATAACACTTTTATTATTTTTATCAATATCTTTCCTATTTTTGGACAATATAATCTTTATTCTTTTTGGTGAGACGGAGTGGTAGCGACATCTTACGATTTAGGAGTTCACTACTAAACTTTTCTTCATCTGCATCAAATTCCGTTATCATGTTTTCGAACCGAGTTGGGGATATTAGATTATCCTCTCGATTGATTTCCTTATTTCAATCTCTAATTGAAAATCTTTTATAGACGAATTATTTTCTAAAATAACTATATTATTTTTAGAATCAGCAACCTGTTCGAAAAGAATTCAATTTTCATTCCCAACCTGACTTTCGGCTGCTATAGCAGCTCCACTCCAATTTCAGCTCTAGTTCATTTCTCAACTTTGGAAGTAGCAGGAATATTTTTACTCTTATCCAAATTATAAATTTTCATCACTCTATTTTTATACTACTAATATTATTATTCTCAATAATAAAAACCTCTACACCAATAATGTCAATCATTTGAGAAATAAATATAAAAAAATAATTGCTATGCCACTTATTAAACCAATTGCTATAACGATATCTGTTACTAATCACTTATGGAATCAGTTGGTCCGTCGAGAATATTGGCTATACCAATTCCAGATAAATTGTTTTTATATAATTTTATGTCCATGATTCCACCAAATTAACAGACATTACAGGCATTTTGTTTTAATTGTCTTACCTAAGTTTTACTTATTGTTTAAATTAACTTTTCTAATAGGGACTGGTCCTATAACATCATAACACTGTTAAAAATGAAAATATCCGGTTCATCTACCTTCTAAATGTCGTGGTAATGTAACTTCATATTTTTTTTTCTTATAAACTACACAAATATAAAACAAGATCTTTCTTAATTAACTTTCAACAAAACAAGATAATTTCGCTGTTAAATATATGATGAAACAATGATAATGGTTTGAATTTGAGGGCAACAATGTAATTTATTATTAGAAATTAGGTAAAAACTTAAGGTTTAAAAAAAAGAAAAAGGAAAAGAAAGGCCAAAACTCAGGAAAATTTTGCACTATTTTTTATCTAGTATCATTAAAAAGACAATGCTTTAAATTTTGAAACACATAAAATTCATTCTTGCGCAATACTATTTTCGGAAGTTATCGTGGAAAATAGCAAAATTCATCTTAATTTTTATTATTAATGTTTCACATAAAAAATCGTTCCGAAATACCATTCCTGTCCATCAATACATATATGCACCAAATCTGGTAGCTGTAGGTCAAACGATCTGGTTTATGGAGCTCCAACACACACATACACATTCATCTTTATTATTATAAGAAATATCATAACTAATTATAAAGTTTTACAATTCTCTCTTTTTTTTCATTTAATTATTTTCGCCCTATTTAAATAGGTAATCTTCCATTGTCCAGGTATTGTTATTCATTCTTTTAGCTACCAAAACATTCGAATCTCAGGAACGAATATAATTTATTCTCCAGTTGTTTCTTCTGTATTAGCTATTGCTTCTCTTTCTAATATAGGGAATCTTTTCATACTTTGATTCTTTTCTAAGGACCCAATTATCGAGACAGTTCTATTTCCAAAAACCTTTTACCTCATAAGAGATTTAAAAATTTTATCATTAGGGATAAATAATATTAGCTTTTTCAATTCGCATAATCATCTTCAATTTAAAAGTCTTTTCAAATTCGAAACGGTACAATTCAGACGTAAATATCTATGCTTTTAATTTTCTGAAATGTCCTAATATTATTATACTTCCCTTTCTCGTTTTCGTAGGAATTTTTTTAATATGAGTTGCGTTTCCAGAACAATAAATATCATTCTTAATAATTTAAAATGTTTCATTATTTAATTTTTAATCATAAAATATTTTTAAAAAATCGATCTAGGCATAATTTCTTAATGGTTTAACCCAAGGTTCCTAAAGTGCGGCTCATGACTCATGGTTGGGTTATGAATAAGTTTTCGTGGGTCATGACAAGATCTTGAATCCGTATGTATCGTTCCACAATTTGTAAAAATGTGACGTGAGCTTGAAATCTTCCTCACGGTACACATTATAACTTTTTTTTCTTCACAAGTGCTTCATTTTGACTCATAAAATCGCTTTTGGAAAAAATGTGTGCTGTTCATTTGGAAAAAAATTCGATACACCGAGGATTATTTGAGTCGCTATAGATTTCGCTTCTATAAAACGGGTTTCAATATTTAAAAATTCGGTTTAAATATTTCCTTTTTTTTCCCACCATCATTCACTCTTTTCTGAAAAATTATAAAACATGACAAGTAACTCAGGTTTCCAATTATTGTTTCAAATATTCCTCATTTGTATCTTCTCAGTTAGACAATATCATAAGCCAACTCCTTTTTAAAATTTAATAATAAATTTTTAACCTATTTTAATACTTTCTATCTTTGCAGCTTATTATGAGAACATTTATAATAAGCTGAAGCTACTGAAGATAAAGAGATTCTAAATATTTTCATCGTGAAATAATTATATGAATTTCATTACTTAATCCATGAATTACATAGAAATTATTTTACTCTAAAGCTCTTTCCTATAGTAGCTGCCACTATTTAGAGGTTTTATTTCACTATTTAAATATGCTTGACATATCAAAAGAAACAAATCAGTTTAAAACTTTTCAAAAAATCTTATATTTCATAATAATGAATTGCAATGCTTATTTGCAGAAGAATGCACAAAGTTTGGGCCCTAGAAATAAAATTTAATTAATTTTAAAAAAAACCTAAATATTCGCATTAACCCACCCACTAAATCAAATAAGAAAAAATGGATATATATATATATATATATATATATATATATATATATATATATATATATATATATATATATATATATATATATATATATATATATATATATATATATATATATATATATATATATATATATTAGCCGCCTTTGGTGACCAGCCGGTTCGCCAATCTTAATGTTCGTTAAAATTTTAATAATTAAATATTTTATGCAATTCCTACTTTAATAGCTTCTTCATCAAAATATTTTAAAACTTCAAATTTTGATAGTCATATAATATTATAAAGGCCTTCAGTTATAACGTTATATGTATCTCTCTAATTTTCTGTTAGCTCCCGTAGAATTTATGCTTTAAATTAAAGTGGAAATGATTAATCTGCAATTAATATAATAATATTTTTTACTGAAACAAAGCATTTTTTTTGTTATATGATTACTGAAAACAGTCACTGAGCATTTAAAACCTTATGGGCACTAAAGAATATCTTTCTTAATTTATGTAATATCTCAAGAATTTGTCAACAAAATTTTTTCAGATTCATCATGAGCAGGTCTATTAATTAATACTGTTTAATTTTAAATGCATCAAACACTAAGAAAATAAACATAATCGTTTAAAATAATCGGTCGAAAACAGGTAAAAAAATACTAAAAAACGATGAACTTAAGCTAACATAAATACAATTTAATTACAAAAGCATACAACTAACCTAAAAATAATTTAAATCGAGTTCCGCTTCCGTTGAAAATAGATGTACACAATCAGAACACAATGCGCATGCGCGAATTTTCAACACCAGTTACGGTAACGCAAATGCGTGAATTTTTCTACTCCAGTTGGGGTAACGCAACGCAGATTAGAAATTTTTAATTTCCTTTATTTTGTTTTATTTTAATTCAAAAGTACTTCAGAATGAACTTGAAAGATCGATTAATTAACAATGTTTAATTTTAAATGCATCAAACATTAAGAAAATAAACAGAATCGTTTGAAATAATCGGCCGGAAAATGTTAAGCCTAGCCTCGTTAGTGTTGGAAAAAAACTGAAGCCTTACTCATTTTGTGGTGAGGAAAATGAAAAGATTTTTTTGACGGGAAAGTTAGCTTTGAATTAATTATTAAAATTCTAATTAAAAATTCAAAAAAAGGAACCCCAGGTGCACATTCTCGACCTCCAACATATACATGTACCAAATTTGGCAGCTGTAGGTCAAACGGTCTGGCCTGTAGAGCGCCAACACACACACACACACATTCAGCTTTATATAAGTATAGATTAAATAAAGAATAGCATTAGAGCAATTTCTCTAACAAAAATTTAAATTAAATGGAAGAAAAAAATCAAGGGAAAAAAATGCTCCAGCAACAGAACGCACATTAAATCAACTTCATATGAAGAAAAAGTTATTGGGGTACTAAACAAAATAATTATATTGCTAAAATGGCTAATACTATTAATACAATCGATATAAAAAAATAAATGTTTTATCTGTTTGATTCGAGATTATATGTACTTGAAAATCAAGAGAAAAATACTCCAGCAACAGAATGCACATAAAATTAACTTCATATGGAGAAAAAGTTGCTGACGTACTAAGAAAAGCAATGATATTAATACAATATCTAATAGTATTGATACAATGAATATAAAAAATAAATCTTCTTTCTGTTTGATTGGAGATTAGATGTACTTGAGAACTATGTTATTACATTCCTCATCAATAAATTACGGAAGATAAAAATAATCCTACTTCGTCAACAAAATGCCAATATCAAGCAGAACATCGAATTCCTTCTAAATGGTCTCTACGTTACACGAATTCATATTGCAAACAAAAATAATATTCTTACAATAAAATGAAATCCGTTAAATTCAGCTACTGTAAAAAAAATACTGAAAACTTAATTGAATCCGAGATTCTAAACTCAGCTATATAATGCCAAATCTTTGTAATGCTCCAAATATTCATAAATTATTGAAGAATAATTAGGTAGCTTCCAATATTCATTTAAGATAGAATGATGTGCTCAAGTCAAAGATAACTCTGAAGGAGAATATTATATATATATATACACACACATACGCAAGAATTTTTAATTACCTACGGTCTTGAAATAATTTCCTAATTGCTCGAACTCTGTCTTCACGGTAACTTTAACTTCGGAGTTGCATGGGCTATTAATTTTCCTACGGAATCAAAACGCTGAGAGTTGCAAATTCCTTCTAAAACTATATAAGACGAAATTCTTTCTCATGCTCACTCTTTCATCCTTTCTGCTTAGCGAGTCGGTTCACCGTTGTGCTTTTGCATTTTCTTGGGCAAAGAAATCTTGATAAAAAGTTATAAATTGGATTAAATACAAGAAATTCTAAAGAATAAAAAGCGTTAAACTTCATATTCTTAATATCTCTAAAACAAATCTCCTCTTTGAATTCATTTTCCTTAATATTCCAGGTTCAAGTTCCCTATCCTTTCAAATTGGTCATAAAAAACCAGCAATGAATATTCTATACAGAAACAAATAAATTACCCTCATTCCTTTACTCATAAAATTTCATATTAAAATTCACTCATTTGGATGGGCAAAAAATGAATCATCGACCAGTGTATACTCTTTATATTTGATGATCCTACGATATTTATAATTAACCTTCTTATGATAAAAATTCGAAGTAACATCCTTAAAAAAATTACTAATAAATGGAAGAATCTTTTGAATTATTATTTAAAAAGTACACCTTTCTCGGTCTGACCTATCATATACAACAGAAAATCAAAAATAAAAAGGTACCCTCCCATTTCATATCAACGCCCCCCCCCCCTTCATTTTATATCGACCTACATAACCAAATCACAAAAATCCAGAATAAAACATTATAGCTAAAATTCATGATTCTAACCTTTAAAAAAAAGTTTACTTTATACATACATAATTTACATGCACTTCTTGATTTTTCGATCATATACCTACTCACTATATTAATTTCTACCCCTACTCGAATTAAATATCACGCTACAGTTAAAATTACTCTGAAAATTTTAAAAAATTCCATTTATGAGTTATAAACCTATTAACTTGATAAATTGCTTTTCTTTCCTGATTTCTTCTACTTTCATTCCAAATCCTAAAGTATGGAAATAAAAAGAAAATAAGATGTCTTCCTGCTTATTTTCTTAATTCCCAAAACAATTATATCTTAATAATCGCCAATCTTCTGTTTATATTAATAATATAAAGAAAAGTATTATGAAAAAATTTAGCATTCATATTTATACTGAAAATATGTAAAATTTTTATCCTGAAAAACCCAGAAAAATCTCCATTCTTGAAATATAAAATAGCAGTTGAGATCTTTCAACAACTTTAAAGGAAAATAATGAGTTGGAAAATAAATACTAAAATTATTCTGATGGTATTTAAGGGGTATAAAATATGCTAAGAACGCTTATGTGAATCTGTGAGTAAAAGAAATTATAAATGTTTCTTTATGATGAGACACTTAACAACTCTTTTTGAGTAACGAATACATTCTAATACAAGGGAAGATTGAAACTGTAATTAGTTGACATCAAATAATTAAACAAGTAATATATAAAAAAAACTTAAGTCAATTCCTACTTAGGTCAACAAAAAAATTTATTTTAAATAATTACAATTAATATAAATGTGTATATACATATGCCAGAATTACAAAATAAAGTGGCAAATTTTTTTAATTGAATTCCTGCTTATTTTCTTATATTATTTATGTATATCTTATATTATTTATGACCGGGTGTCGCGTCAGTAATCTGAGAGCTTGGCGACAAACTTGGTGACCATTTGGCGACATGGCGACGGATTTGGTGAATTTGACGACCAAATAGAAATTACTGGAAAAATTTAATTAATTAATTAATATTTGGAAAAAGCTGTATTAACATCAAGTGTCATCTTCTACAAATTTAAAAAAAATGTATTTGAACTTGAGTGGACGAATAAAAAATATTTTATTAACGATTGAAAATTTGAACAAGATTTATATATATAGAGAGAGAGAGAGAATGTGAACTAATAGTAGGACTTGGAAAAAAAAACATCAAGTAAAACTACGAGCAAAAATTACACATCTAATTTTACCTAAAACAATTAAAAAGATCCTTAGCAATAGATTGCAAATAAAGTTACTATTAGTAATTTTTTCAGATAATATGCAAACTTTCGAAGTTCCGTGTGGTAAAGTAATAAATTTAATAATCAAAGGAAAATAAAAGCTTAGCAATTAAACTTTAAATAACTTCATAATCCTCAATGAAAATAAAAATGGACGCCTAAAAAAAAGTAACTGGAATCATTAAGATTGAATAACCAAAAAGAAATTATTTATGAAAAATCATTTAAAAATGACTTTCAAATAACAAACACGCGCGAATGCTAGAAGATATTCAAACCGAAATTCCTCGTTTTGCATGTCAAATAATGAAGCATTCGTGGTGAATCGCGAAAGAGAAATATCTTTATCATGCCTTTCTCAGTCCGTGTGATTCAGGCAATGAAGCATCGCAAGCGCAGATGGCACTGCTGTGATTCATAAAGAAAACAAATCACGATTCGGAGCTGTTTACAGTTACTCGATCCTTCAGCCTTTGTCTTTTTTGCTTAATTTTTTTTTCTTTCTCCTGGTACGAAAAGAATAAAAATCTAGGAGAAAAACTGTATGACATATCCCCCAGATGATTTCTATTAAGCAATATGATCGATATTTCAAAAGCTTTTTGCCAGTTTTCACATTGAAATAAAAAGCCAGTGCTCTCCAATTTTTCGCTCTTTTCTTTTTTGTTCTTTCTTATCGTACTAAGAAACGTACCAAGAAAAGTAAAATAATAGTAGAAAAAAAAAAGAGATAGAGTTAGAATCGTCTATAAAAAGATGTTACTGAAATTTAATCCTTGAAAAGAATTTCTCATTAACGAAAACATTCTAGTTAAAAAATTGGCAGAAATTAGTAAAAACATGTAACATATGAATTTAAAGCGTATATAATAGAATGTAAAATAATATACATAAAACCTAATAAACACATTGTAATTATATGGAAAATGAGAAATAAAAGTATATATAAATTAAAGAACCGAAAAACAACCATTAATTTTGTTTTCAAAGGCTTTTATTTATTTTCGTCAAATTATGAACCAAAGTGTTTTCTGTTATTGAAATAAAATTATTATTAAATGCCGAAGATAGATTTGTTTTCAAATATTCTTTCTTACCTCACATTTTTTTTAAATTATTTATTTCATCGCTATTTCAAAAGAAGAAAAAAATATTATCTTGCAAAAAAAACAAAAAAAAAACATATCACTCATGTATTCCATGGTGATAATGCAAGGAATATATTTATTTGAAATGCTAATAAAATTTTAAAATGTAATTTTGCAAAAGTATCCATTCCCATTATTGAAACGCTAAATTTTATTTTTTTTTCTTAATAAACAGGATATTTCTTATATTTTTTAATTATTTTCCAATATCCAATTTCAAGTAATAGAATACCAAAATAGTTATTTGAAAATTGTTGCTATCAACATGAAAACTAAAAAAAAAATGTGTGATGCGAAGCAATTGTTTTCAAAAGCGTTGTAAAAATAATAATAAAAAAAAACATAAAAATATTTCATTTTGAGAGCTCTCAATTATTTACTGTGTAAGTGGCTAGTTCGAAAGATTTAAATTAAATTAGATTTAATTAGATTTAAATTTAAATTCGTTCGAGATTTGAAATTTTTTACTGCTTGTTTTTTTCTTTGAAACTCTAGGTAAAGACTTAATGTGGGTCTAAATGTATTACAAAAAGCTTATAAACGTAAGTCAGTACTCAGTCAATAGTGTAAGAAAAGTTTCAAGAGCAAAAAAATATTAATAAATAAATAAATAACACAGGTGAAAAGCAAATCAGAAAGGAAAAGAAAAATATATACACAAATACTAATAAATACCGAACAGAATAAAAATTTCTCACATGCAAATGGAGACACTCAGTAATCAGAATTACACAAGGGGAACATAATCAAGATAAAATTTTCAAAATACAATTAAGTAAAGCATATATATAAAATGATCATTAAAAAACCTTTTCCGATATGTGAACTCATAACGGCCTATCCGCTGAAACAACGGAAATGAAATTTCAGATATTGTTATTTGCAGGCATGAACACTCACGTTTACGATTACAGTGAAAAGATTTCGAATTTTTCGAATGGCAACACCCACTTTTTTTCCTGCTAAAACTGATCAGTGCATTGAAATATGAAATACCATGCATGGCATTGGAACGATATACTTGTAACGAAAAAGGTGAAAAAAAAAACATTTTCAAAGGGTAATTGTGAAGGAAAAATAACATATAGGAGATGTGCATTAAGACACTTTGCATAATTCCCAAAGACAGACAACAGAAACACCAATCACGGAACAAACATAGCATTGCTAGTGCAGAATATTTAATAAGCAGTGTGGGAAGATTGTTTCTTCAATCAGCTGCGCGAAGGCGCCAACAAGATAACACTTACCTAGAAACTTACAAGGTGAATTAGTATAGCCGTCTTATCTGAATGAAGAAAATGCTGCTGAAGCCGTGCAAATTTATCTGTGAAATCATAAGTTAAGAGGAGGCTCATGCTCTTTGAATTGGTAAAAAAAAAAAAAAAAAAAAAAAAAAAAAAAAAAAAAATTGAAGAAACAGAAGGCACATGTGACAAAGAGCACAATCTATTCCAATTTAACTTGTTAGGGAAATGCTTGTATAATGCGATAACTGCAAGTCTATTACATACTATAAGAAGTACTGCCCGGAATTGAGAGTATGCCTAGATATGAAGCAACTTAAAGATGAGCAAAAGCGTGTCGACTTTGCAAATTCTTTCCTCATCTGATATGATGAAGATAACAAATGGCCACTACGGATATCATGGATGGGTGTGGCACATTTCTTCTTAATTGGGGACAAAAACTCCAAGAATTTTGTTCATTAGGTAAAAAATACTCCTCACGATGTGCCAATGCACCATTGTCTTTACGCGAAGCTGAAGTGTGTGATGAGACATTCCATAGGTATCGTTCATGGTCCGCATTTCTTGAAAGAGGTCACTTCCGTAGATAAACGTGTTCTATCACAAATTATAGGTATATAACAATGTTGTAGATTTACGTAATTCGATTTATCAAGAAAAAAAATTAGTACCAAAAAACGCCAATAGGAGATATCCTGGTGCTGCAATCGAAAACTTTATTATGTAATTTGCTTATACGGGTACTATGGGACATAACATCGAAGATAAAAGGAAGGGTTGTGGGAATTTATATCATTCTGCAAGAATTCGCCCGTCGATTGTATTGTCACTACGTGAACACGCCGTATTAGTCAAGCTGTTTTATCGAGGTATGAAAATGCCAGTGCTACTCTTCGTGAATCAGCAGTTAAAACAATTAGGTAGAGGATCGATGACCATAACTAACTTACGAAGAATGGTTGAAAGATTAGAAACAACAGGAATTCTTAATGTGCAACCAGGCAGAGGACGTAAAGTTATCAAGCAGGAACAAGTTGAAGAAGTTGCAATTGCCGTTATGGATCAGGCGATAGTTAATGAGCAGGTTATCAGCGGTGCACGTTCAATATCACTACAAACAAATACCCCATTCTCGACGATGCAGAAGATATTGCGTACTATCCTGAATTTTTATCCGTATAAGATAACACCCATTAAATAATGGCACTGATCAGAATCTTGGCAATTTCAGTTTGTGAGGCGGTCCTGGTTCATTTGAAAAGCATTGTGTATCAAGGACATGTTCCAGACGTTCCTACTTTAAAAGATCAAATAACGTTACATGTCAGACGAATAAATGCCGATATGCTGCGAGCCACCGTCGAAAACCTCGTGTACCGCATGCAATTATTGGAACATCAAGTTGGTAGTCACCTTGAACCAAATTTGTAAGTTGCTATAATAAACGTTTTTCATTTGTATTTGGTGTGTTGCTATTTACTATTTCCATTGGCAGTTATGCATTCTTTTCCACACATTATGCGCTTGCAGCGCCAGGATTTCCTCTATCGGCATTTTTTGGTACTATTTTTTCCCCTTGATAAATCGAAACCGCATACTTTAATGTGTATGGTGGCCAAATTTTGTTATATTTCGTCCAGTACATAACACGCTGCGGGGCTCCGAACACCTCCTGTTATTTCTTGATCACCCGAACCCTCCTGTTATTTCTTGATTGTTTATATTTATACAAAAAATAATCAAACATACATAATATAAGCATACATACAGAAATTAAAGTCTAAATAAGATGAGGGAAATACTGTTGATGTACATACAAAAAAGATGCAAAAGATGAATTGCTCTAAACAAAGGCGCAAATAGAGGAGGCTAAATTGCATTATTCCTTCGTAGACAATCCATGAGTGAACGCTTTTCAGGAGTGAATTTAGTACATGCAATTATACATTTTGTGCTTGGTATTCTTGACTTATTCTCTGAAGAACGCAGGTCAGTAGACGACAAATTGAAACAATTCAAATAAGCTTTCTAAATTGAAACATTTCAAATAAAACCACGTTTAAAGCGACATTTTTGCATCTCTGGGACCTACGTCTTGCAGTATTAATATGCTTTCTCATGCAGCCGATTTCCTTTGTCCACTAAGGAATTTAATTATATATAAGCTTTGTTTGCTCCTTTAATTATATCTAAGCTTTGACAAAAGAAAATTTTGTAAGGCGAAGGAAACCGGTAAATTTCTGATTTTACTTAAATTAATTTAATTTAACTTAATATTATAATACTGTCTGTAATTCGAATTTATTTTAGTTAATTCGATATCAGAGTTTAAAATTATAAGAAAAAGCTATTATTTCTTGGTAGCTTTTGTAAATTAAATGCGTTCAAACCTTGTATTCTTAGTGATAATTTTTAAAGTTCTTCATTGACTAGAGGATTTTTGTGCTAAAGAATACAAGAAATCAAAAAAAAAAAAAAAAAATCACTTTTGTAAAAAAAAATTTTTTTTCTTTTTTGCCCAAATGCATCTTCAAACTATTACATAAATACTTTTTTTTCCATTTTACACAAATGCATAGCTTCCAATTTTGCACAAATGCATTTTTTCCCTTTGCACAAATGCATTTTCTTCCCTATGCCCTAATGCATTTTCCTACTACTGCTTAAATATTTTTTTATGCTGCTATTGCATAAATATATGTTCTCAACTTTTGCACAAATGCATTTTTCCTCATGTTGCACAAATGCATTTTCTTCCCTATGCCCTAATGCATTTTCCTACTACTGCTTAAATATTTTTTTATGCTGCTATTGCATAAATATATGTTCTCAACTTTTGCACAAATGCATTTTTCCTCATGTTGCACAAATGCATCTTCCGCATGTTGCACAAATACTTTTTTCTACTACTATTGCACAAATATATCTTTTCAACTTTTGCACGAATGCACTTCCTCCATGTTGCACAAATGCATTTTTCACATGCTGCATAAATGTCTTTTCATCATGTTGCATAAATGCAGCTTTCCTCATGTTGCACAAATGCATTTCCTCCATGTGGCACAAATGTATTTCCTGCATGCTGCGCAAATGCATATCTTCATGTTGCACAAATGCTTTTTCCCCATGTTGCACAAATACTTTTCCAAATGTTGCAAAAATGCTTTTCTCCATGTTACACAAATGCATTTTTTCCCGCAAATTTTGCACAATACAGTTTCCCCGTGTTACGTAATGCATTTTCTCCATGTTGCAAAATGCATTTCTCTCTATGTTTCGCAAATACATTTTACGTATGTTGCATAAATGCACATTTTCCTTTATTGCAATAATGCAGGGTTGTTGTTTTTTAATTTTGCTTTTTTTTACTTTTGAACTATTTTTTCATTATTTTTTAAGTCCTGAACACTGTTAAAAGTTTTACATTCTATCCTGTTAGGTTCGAAGTTTCATAATAATGCTGCTCTATTGAAATTGCTGTAGAATGTTTGTTAAAAACAAATTGCTTATTTATTGCAATCATAACATGTAACGATATTTAGCTTAGAACAAAATGCTTTATTTCATAAATAAAAAAATTACCTATAAAAATCTTATTATTCATAGAGTAAATACATTTTCTTTATATATCTTGTAGAATTTGGGGCTTCTGTTTGTACGTCGTCTTTTATAATACGATCAATCGTTCAAATTCTTAACATAACTAATTATCAATATCCTGATGAACGTTGTATAGTCGATTTCCACCCATCTTGCCTTAAGTGGGGGAAAATGAAAAAACTCGAGATAAAACTCCCAGATAAGCCACAATGGAGTAAATCCTCATTTTCTATCCATTAAAAATACTCTTCTTACAAATAAGTCAATTCATATTTATAGTTCAAGCCAATACGTTACAAATGTTTATTATATACTGTACATTTTAAACATTTATTATAATTAAAGGAAATTCAAGAAAACGAATATTGCATACATTTTAACTTTAATAATGTTTAAGTTAATGGTAGGAAACATAAAATCAAATGTAATGTAAACTTTAGAGTAGGAATACATACACTTTTATAATAATCAAAATATATGTTTAAAACATAAGCCAAATTCTTTCAAAAATTATTAACTGTCGATTGATGAAAGCTTACTCTAATATGAAAAAGTATGTTTAAGATTAAATACACGAAGATGAAGAAATCTAAAAATAAACGTAACAGAATTGTTCGTAATTTTAGAAGACGCCCACTCACAAATGCCCGGGAAAAATAAATTATTTCTTCTTTAACTAAAGATTTTCTAAAGATCAATTCTTTCGACCAGCTCAGGATAGTCAGATGGAACGACCATCAACGGAGTATATTTTAATCGAAAGATTTTATTTCCAGTAATAAGAAATAATGCTATAAATAAAAAAAATTCACTCTCGTTTATAAAAAGGACATTCTATCGGCATTAAAAAAAGATGGTAAAATGTATATGATTTCAGGGTCGAGTTAGTTTGCGATGGATTCAGAGGATTGTGGATTTGATAATTTTTTCCACTAAATATTTCTCCAGTATGTTATAGATGTCAGATATTCTGGAATTGAAGAGTTTAGTAAGTTTGGAGAGTCGGATGCCGCTTGAAGTCTTTCCTGTTCTGCCGTCTCCATCGATTTACAATATCCTTACGCATTCATTGCTAGGCAAGAATCGTTGATTTTATGACGTGTTCATGGTCCAAGATTTAATCTCAATAACGCTAAATGATATGCAAATAATATTTAGAACAGCTTGGCTAAATAAAAAAAAATTACACTGGTTATGTGCATTACAGATCGATAAATTTGGTGTAAATTGGCAAATTGTTACAAATAATTACTTGTAAATTATGTTAGAAAAATTAATTTATGCCATTAGTATAATTCTTATCATATGCTTAAAAAAGGAATAAAATGAATGTTATGTCATTATAAAGTTAGCAATATATTTTTCACCTCTTATAAATCATATATATTTTTTAATTCTGTATTTTTTCTTGTTTAAACAAACTTAGGAATACGAATTGTTTATTGAAAACAATTTATATATATTTTCAAAAAAAATTAATCAGTAAATATTGTTAAAGTATTATTAATTGTTAAAGCATTAATTCCACTACTAAGTCCGTAAATTCACCAGGTTGGATTGTAGTGGGTGTATGGTGTGAAAACAAATAGCAGGCCTCAATAACGAATGACGACTTTCATTAAACACGCAGATGACGAACACAAAGACAACAACTATATACAGCCGAGACGAACACAGGAAGTACACAACAGCACACTACAACACACAGTAGCCCATAAGTAGTAATCGTTATCAATAACAACCACAGCACACAAAGCGGCTAGACAGAATTCAGCCAAAGAGGAAATCTTCGCAGCTTCTATCTACGGTCTCTCCAAACAGCTGCAATTCTCCACTGTCTCCTCGCTTTAGCTGTATCCAACTACCGACACACTACTACACCACTGACTACTCCTCATAGGACTCGATGCTGCTTCCACAATAAACACCAGGACTCGGCGCACAGCTCAGTTCAGCAATCGCTTGAGCTCCATACAACGCTTGTTCTTCATTGCTTTACTATCCTCTCGACGACTCGATACTTCTCTATGTCTCCGATTACGATTGATTTCGGCTTGAGACTGCCGGTCTTTTATAGTTCCCAGGAAGCGGGAAAGAAGGTTCTGGACCAATCAGCGTATTTCGATTCCTATTGACTAAATGGATAAAATTCTCTAAGTTTCCAGTAATATCTATTTTGTCGTCAAAGTTGCCAAATGGTAGCCAAGCTATGAGATCACTCACGTGGCACTCGATCAGCACTCAACACAGCTGATCGTAAAACGGTCTTTCCTCTCTTGAACTAAAAGGGCTGGGAAGCAACATTACAGGTTTGTAACATTATATAATATTTATTGGAATTAACAAATAATATTAAAAACAGCTTGGTTAAATAAAATAAAAAATTATACTGGTTATGTCCATTACAAATCTATAAATTACAAAATTATGTTAGAAAAATTACAAATGTTAAAATATTATATTAGATAAATTACAAAATAATATCAGAAAAATTAATTTATACCATTAGTATAATTCTTATCATATGCTTAAAAATTGAACATTACGCCTTTATAAAGTTAGCAAAATATTTTTCAACTCTTACAAATCATATATATACATTTAATTCTGTAATTTTTCTTGTTTAAACATCCTTAAGAATGCGAATTTACTATTAAAAACAATTAATATATGATTTTGAAAAAAAAATTGATCAATAGATATACAATATTTTTGGAATTCATTCGGGCCAGTCAAGTAATACACTTTCAATGTTTTGTAGGTGCTTGGAGCTTTATCACACTTCTATATTTTATGGGAAAGAAAAAAAAATGAGGAAAATATTTTTTTAAAATTTATATTGTTGTCAGAGTTTATTTTGAAAATTTATGTTGAAGCGCTTATTATACACAAAAGCATTTTTAGATTATTTTTCTCATTTGTTGGCAATACTGTCGAGTGCATTTTATTATTTAAACGAGTATCGCAATGATTCAGGAAGTTACATAAGAAAGAAAACATTAAATAAGCTTCACAATAAAATTTGTAATGTTAAATCTTCTATCTTTGCTGAAGAAAAAACAACAATTCATTATGAAAGACAATTAATTTAGGTTTAAGAGGACAGGAAAAGTTTTTTTGGACCCTATTAGTCAGGATTATTCAGTCAGGGTTATGAAATTTTTTATGCATATGTATTAAGATATAAATACGTCAAATTTCTTAAAAAACACTTTAAAACAAAATGCATTATTTTTAAAAAATATATAATTTTTAAAAAGTTTAAAATATTTTAAGCGACTTAATTTTTAATTTTTCTATTATTTTTTTTTCTTATTACCCAATATAAATTTATTTGGAACAAAACTAAGTATGATTTTCTAATTCCAATTAAATGCTCATTTTTTAGAAGTATTTTTATGTCCACTTACTGCCTTTTCATAGGAATTTTATGTTTTTCTAAACTAAAATTGACTTTTAACGAGCTGAAAAAACTCGAAACTTAAAATGCATACCACATGCTCCTTTAATGTTTGACCGAAATCTTTATTATCAATTCATTTAATTTCTTCAAAAATTAAGACACCTGGAACATTTCAAAGATATTTAAATCTAATTACAATTTCATTTTGAGAAAAGTCATTAAGATGTACTTTTTGTCCTCTTAACCCTCCGAATATTTATTTTATTGAACAATATATTTTATAACACTATTTTAGTTGAATGAAAACATATATTTTGGTGATGAAACGATAAAGATAAAATAGAAACATTTTCGTCCGTTTTTGCGTAATTCAAAGTCCACTCTCCCCTTAATTCTCTTTCTTTTAATGTCAATTATCCGGCTGCAATTAAATTTTTCTTTTCAAAGGTAATTTCATATTTGTAAAGAGAATTTTTTTTTCAACATGGAAATTTACGATACTTACCAAAGTGAGCGATGTAAAATCATTTAAAAAAATTTTTATTTATCATTCCCAACATAATTAATAATGAGAACAATGCTTATCTTAGCTTCAGGCATGTCCAGGGTATATAAATGAAAGTTAAAAGCGTGTAAATATTTGGACTACCCTAAAGGCACTAAATGCTTGCCTCAAAGCTCTTTTATAGGGTGACTGCACTCTTAGAGAGATAAAGGCAGTTTCTCACAATTCCCACGCAAACAATTAATTATAAATGTAAGCAGCATGATTTAGGGAGAGAAGAAAGGATCCTCGCTTTCTCTGGAGGAATTTTATCCCTGAAACGTCTGATTACCCTGTGAGTCGTACCCCCAAACAAACTCCCCTTTTTCAGGTATTTTTTTAATTGCATATTTCCACCATTTTTTGTATATTTTCACAGGTTCTCAATGAATACATCTTACATAGCACCACAGTCATTTTGTTACTGCTGCTAAGTTTTAAAAAATCGAGAGTAACTTTGTAATAACATTAGGAAATATATAATTTATTATTAAATTCCTTAGGATACAAATTTTCCTACAAAATGCTACTCTGAAAAAATATTTCAATCAGGAAAAAAAAAATTGTAAAGCTTTTTTTTTAAAGACAAAATTTATGTAATTAATTTCGATATTTATTTTGAGATTATAAATATCGGTACAAAGCAGTAAAAAAATCTGTTACAGAAACATTTACTGAAGTCATGACAATTAACTTACACAAGTTATCACCAGAATTAGATGTTCATGATATACTATCTACAAATGCCATACGTCCGTTATTCTACAGATAAGATATAAATCAGAAAAAATCATTTAATGAAAATAATGCGCAAATGAAGAAAACAGAAAGATGATGCCTGAATGAACGCAATAATTAACAGAATTTTCTCCTGAAGTTAGTTTCTGTAGGTTATGGCACAAGCTACAGAAAGAAATGGATACAAAAAACGTGAAAAATATGAGAGACAGTCGTCAATAAATGTAAACATATGACAACTTCATTATATTGGACGTAATGCTGTAACTTTCTGCAATTATGTACGGAGACATTAATTAAAAAATTAAGAAATAATGCTTTTGCACTCAAGTTTCGTGAACCAGGAACTTAATTGAAAACGTGGATTTGATTTGCTATACAGGCTGTGTAAGTAATGTAAATGTAAATCATAAGTTTAATCACAATCATTATTATTTAAATGTAAAAAATTTATTTTTAAAGCCAATAGTATCTCCAGAAGAATATAACTCATTGTTGTCTTATAAAATATAAAAACAAATGCAAATTATAGTCTAGAAATAGTAATTCTCTTTGAATTAGAATTGATTTTTTTAATACTTACTTTTCAATCGTTCAAAATTCCTAAGAATACTTCTTTTAAAAGACAAGAAAGGGCATAAAAGACGATGATCTAAATATATTTGGAGTAGATAAAACAAATTTTTTAAAGTTATTTCATTAATTTGTTGAATATAAACCAATGCATCCATGTGGCTATAAAATGAATGATTAAACTACAAGGATTTGATTAGGCTGTACTGATTTTTGAAACTTTATCATTTTCCAGATTATGAGATGATATATAGTTCCCAGAATTGTCACATTTTCTATGTTTAAATCAATAGCTCAAAATAAAATAAAGATAACAGCAACTAAAATTAATTTTTATAAAAATTGCTGCCAAAGATTTCTTCCTTCCAACCTCTGCTATTCACAGAATATAGTTACTGCATTTTAGATTAGTTTAGTTTACTTATATTAAAATCCCGTTTTAAAGCAATACTAGAGCTATTTTGTACGGACCTTGTAATTTTGATCAGCGGTCAGATAACGAGGACGATATCTGAGCTGGTTTACACTCTCTTTAAACTTCCACACCACACCAACGGGAGGACGTTTGACCTCAACGGATTTAGCGTGCACCATACCCGCTTAACGACGGTTCTTCGGTGGAATCGGGTTTCATAGGAGAGACCTTACCAACGGGACACCGCATCCTCTATTGCATTTTAGAAAAAATGGCTATTCGATGTAGCGATTTCTTGGAGGTTTATTTATTTGCAATATATTATCATTTGTTCCAATGATGAAGGTGACAAGTGTTTCGGATCAGTTTGAACAGACACACTTTTTGATTTTGTCACATCTCGATCCTATAATTTCCTTCCCATACCAACAGCTTCTCGGCTTTAAATATAAAAATTCAAACCTTAATACATATATAGCGTGCCTATCTTACAAGAAAAGGTTTATATAAAGTAGTGCCTTATTAAAAGTGATCGGTTTAGTAAGATTTTTTTTTTTTTTGTCCAGTAACCATATTTGTCTTTAAAATGATGCGTAAGTGTTTTATTTCAATGGCTCCCTCCTACGCAGATATTAGACATTATGAGTTCGCTGTTTTAATAATTGGTCAAGTAATTTTTTTTAACTTAAATTTTGGTAACCTCAAGAAATCTTTAACTAAAAAAAATAATGATTTATTTTAATTGCATTTTAGTAATTTTGTAAAAAATTATGTTATTATTTATTTACTTTAGTATGCATATAACACAAACCAGAAGATGTAATTTCCCGAAACTCTCACGAAAGATTTTATTAAAAGTTTTATCCTTTCTTTCCCTCAAAAAAGGGAATCTTAGGGAAAACTATAAATGCCACGGGTGCTCGTTTTTTTTTTTTTTTTTTTTTTTTTTTAATTCACGCTTGAGCATAAGGCATTTCTTAATTACAAAGGGGGGGCAACAGTATGCATTTGGGGCACTTTCTCTAGACAGATTGAAACCCTGAATCAATCTGTCGAGACAGAACTTCAATTTTAGTAATAAGATTATATACTAAATTCCATTACATTGAGTTATATACTAAATTCCATTGCTTTCGCATGCTTGTAAACAGATTGATAGGCAGCCAAACCTTCACAAATCTGGTTCAAAATTTGATACGGATTTTCACTTTAAGTCCTAAAACAGTATGCCAAATTTTGTGCATCTGGCTCTTTCCATTGTGTAGTTATCGATTTCACTCATTTGCACTCGGACGACAGACAACCTTTCTGGGACATATTTCGTTTAAAATTAGATAGATATCTACAAATCTCACGCAAAGATCGCATACTGAATTTCATTCACCCAGCTCAAAGCGTTTTTCAGTTATCGTGTTTACAAACAGAACGACAGGTGGACATAATTCTAAAAATGCATTCTTCGGACTCAGGAAGATCTGAAACGTGAAAATTACTTACTTCAACACTTTGTATACTTTATACATGAGAATTTTACAAATTTGAAGGACGCGTCATCCTCGCCCTCTGACCGCGGTTCAAAATTACTAGACCCGTCCCAAAATAGATGTAGTGTTACTTTAAAATGGGACGTTAATATAACTAAACTAAGCTAAATCCGAGTTTTAAGGATGGGTCTCGGAGTGCATTAATACTAAGTTCTTAACCACCGGACATAACAGGTGATAAGGATATTAACGTGCAATTAATAGATGTGAAAAAGTAAAAATGACTAAAATGAGGAAATGTTTGAAAATTTATTCAATTGTTTGTTAGCGATTTCCTAAATTAAAGCACTTAATTGCTATGACAAATTATAACAATTTAAGGTTATAGACCTTAAAAAATTATAACATTATTTTTTTTAATTTACAGGACTTGTTAAGTGGTTTATAACGTAAGTAGTTGAACGGAATATTAATGTTGAGATATATTTAAAAAATTAATTCATTATGGCGTATTTAATGATAATTTCAATAATTAAACTTGAACACATATTGCAGTTTCAATATTTTATACTTCTAATCTGTGCGTTTGCAAATTTGTTTATTTCGCAATTAGGTTAATGACATTTTTTACCGGACCTTCCTATGCCCCCCCCCCCGCTTAACCTAGCTATCCTAGGCAATTGTCTAATTTGCCTAGTGTGAATTCCTTCACTCCCCTCACTGTCACCCGGTCATTCATATTTTACTTGTTCACTTCAGCTCTACGCCAATGATAACGTGTGACGTGCTAAAAGGTATCGCTGTAGTTTAACGAAAAAGCGCATATAAAATTCATTCACCCGCCGGCATCCAAGTTCCTTACTGAAATAACCGGCTTTTTATAACCAATCTGACTGACTGTCATTTTTTTATACGAAACACAAAGAAAGAAGGAGCAGTTTACAAGTTTTGTAAAAGCTAACTATGAATCAGCTAAAATTTTGTTTTGGAGCTTATAGAAATGTCCAGTAATGAATAGGAAGTACCTTGTCACCTACCATGTCAACAAAACGCAACCTCACTGTAATTTCAAGTACAAGGGTGTCTTCCTGTTTACGTTGTTGGAAAGGGCGGTTTTTTATCAAGGACACCTGTCACTACTGTGTATAGTGCGAGAATTTAAATCCGGCACACTATTCGCTTTCTACACGTTTCCTGAAGGACGAAACAAACTTTAAAAAATGTTGGCTCGGGTAGATCTCGCAGAAACCTGACAGCAAAAAAAGTTCAAAACAAAAGCGCACAGATTCCCATTCGTATCCAGAAGTTTCGATGACAGTTTGGAAAAAAATTTCCAAAATGAATTGAACTATTTATTATTTTTGCTTCTTTTTTTAGTAATGAAGGACAAGGTCATCGTATAATTTAAATGATAGTAAAGAGCTCAATTTTATAGAAAATATTGCATGTTTTGTTTTATATCGACATTAAAAGTAATATTCGTGCACGGGATTGGATTTTACACATGTTTGCTTTTCACCAAAATTCTGGCATGTGAACAACAGAAAATCAACTTGCTTTAATATTTGTGATTTTTACAAAAAAGCATTGGAAACACCCACACACACACATATACTTTTCAATTTTATCTTCATTCACAGTGAGCGATTCCTTTGGGGAGTTTTTTTGTGGGGTAGGGGTGGTGCAATTTCGCAGGGAAGGGTATTATTATTTTTGCCTATTTAAATTCAAAAAACATTCAGATGCACTTTATTTTAACTTTCGGGAACGTTTCTGCTTTTCAAGAATATTTTATAGTATAATACTAAAATATAACATTATTTAAATTCATTGTAGAGAATATTGAAGTGCATAAATATGGCGTAAATAAATATAAAGAAGTAGCAGATTTTAAATTTCCATTACCTAAAAATTAAATTTTCTTTTCCTCAAATATATAAGATAAATGGAAAATATATTAAAAAAGAACACAATCGAATGAAAAATGCATGACAATGCATACCACTTTCAAAACTTTTACATTTTTTATAGTTTTGAAAATGTTTAATAAAAAAGGAAAATAAGGTATAGGTGCAGTTTATTAATAAAAAATGCATTGTGACAAAACTTTGAAAATGTATAAGAAATACAAAAAATAAAGCCAATAGTAATTTAATCTCTTCCCGAAATTTATTATTAAATTTAATACTGAAATTTTCGAAATGATTTTATATAAACTTTCGTCCAGAGTCAGAGATAAAATCCTGATTTTATAAAAGCGCTTGCCCTTTGCATAAAAATGCATTTATATGCTTATTCGTCGGAACAGTTTTACAGATAAAATCGCTATTGTGCCTTTTAGTTCCAGTCATTTTTTTCCTTATTATACAAAGATCTGCAAACTTTAAAAATTTTGTACCACATAGACAAGTATCAAAAATTTATGTACCATCCTAAAAGCATTTTTCAAATTAAAAAATCAATACATATTTAATGATGATGATGTCGTATCCGCGTTACCACGGAAAGGGTGTGCAGTAGCTTCTGAGGGTAAAAACCCCTGAACACCCGAGGGCAGAAGTCTGACTTCTAGCTCATATGAAAATGAAACTCACGCATTCGCTTGCACAACCCCTTTTTACCGGGGGGGGGGTACATTCACATATCTCACAGAACACAGATGAAGAACACCCACGCCCAACCGGATTCGAACCCGGGACACCCAAATCACGGGGAATACATTTTTAATAAAGTATATATAATAAAAGACCAAAAAAATGCTTTAAAAAAGAAATTTTTACATTGAATAAATAAAACATAAATATGTTATGCATTGCAGCAAACAGTGGGCAATCACACATAAATGCAAATACTGAAATATATAATTGATGAAGTTTAATACGATGAAAATGAGGTTGTGTTATTACAACCAATTTCGATATATTGGACTTTATCTCCATCTATTTGAAGTATAAGTAAAGTTCAAGTCAACAGCTACAATTCACGTATTACGTCTTGCGCGTTTTCTTTTAAACTCACGTTACTGACATTCGAAGAGATTTAATGAGTCCTGCCGCTTTCGTGTATGCATGTTTTGCACGCCTAGCTAGCTTTTTCATGTTTTTATTTATCAAACACAAAATATCTGAAGATCAAACAAGATGTCAAAAATGAAAAGATATTAATTAAAGCAACTGAATTTATAATATATTGATTATACATTAATTAGAATTAAAATATTAATAATACAATTGAATTTACTTAATGCGTGAAGAAATTTTTAAAGAAAACTCTAGGAAGATCTCGGTAACGGAATTACTAGATCGATGAACGTCTGAGAACAAAAAAGCATTAAAAATATTTAACAGAAGCCTTTCGATTTCATTGTTGGCTTCGCAGTTCATTATGTTACATTACCTATTTTTTAATGATAATTATAAGAAATGCCAATGTTTTATGGAAATCGAATTCAATGCAAAAAATACAGTAGATGCCATGTAACATGAAATAATATAAATATATATGCGCTGTGAGCGAAAAGTTTGGAGCGCTCTACTTCTCAACGAGTGGCAGCACTGTCTTGCAGCACTTTGTAGGATTGACTCATCATTCATGCAGATGAGAGGAGCACAGCCGCGGTACGAGAAACTCTGTAAAAATTTAACTCATGCTGCCATCTGGTGAGAATGAATAAAAACAAAAGTTCAGATCAATCTAGCTAGATCACACTTCTAAATGCTCATAATCGGATAAAAATGGTATTCAAGGATGGAAAATATATGCAGGAATTTGCTTTTAGATTATAATATCTGAAGTTTATTAAAGAATTATTTTTTTGAATTTATAAGCACTTTTTTTTATAAAATAATCACACTTCACAATTTCTGAATCTTTTTTTTAACAAAACTTATAGGAATTTTTAATTATATTTTATTTTAAATGATGCACTTCTGTATTTTTACAATTTTAATTACGAAATTAAATTTATTTCTTAATAAGATTAACGATATCTGGTGTTATTCTTTCTTCTGAAAGTTAATTAACACTTCTTCGAATTTATTATTTTCTTTAATGTAGCTTAGAAAAAATTAATTTTTACTTTAAAAAAAACATGCAAATTTAAAAACAGTCCATTATTGATTGCAAATAAATTACACGTATATGATTATATCAGTAAAAACAAATGTAAAAATTACGTTCTTTCATTGCGGAAATATTAATTAATTCCTTTTCGTTGTTATTTTCAAGGAAAAAAAAAATAGTAAAACTAGTAAAAAAAATAGTAATATAGTAAAAACAGTTTCCATATTGTTTCAAAATATTATAAAAGATGCACATGACTTGACGGCAAAATCCAACTTACAATGTTCGCAGCAATACAAATTATTCAAACCCTATGACATTGTTACGCCATACAAAATACACTGTTTTTTTACAATGTTTTTTTACACTGTACAAAATACACTTACGCCATACAAAATACACTATGTGATCAAAGGTATCCGAACACTTTTGAATTGATGTATTTTTCCGTATATTTTCAGAAACGCTAGATGAATTGTTTTTGAACTCCGGCCATATAAAAAATATATATTGGATCTCGTATTTTACCGTGAAGATTCGGTCAAGGAGGCATTTAGAGGACCGACCAGAAAGTGAGGAAGAAAGAGAGAAGAATTTTGCCCAACACTGTTCTACAGAAAGTCGATAATAATTTGAAACTTTTAACGATTTTATTTGCCCTGGACAATATTTATAAGCTTTTTTGTAAAAATAATACATATATTCGGGAAAATATTATGTTTTTTAATCCTAAATTTTTCCACGCGTTGTTTGCTTATACAACTGTAGAGTAGAGTTTAATTAAGTAAAATGAAACTTGCAGGGTGTGTAGCATATTATTATTAAAGATTTATAGTAAAATATAAAGTGAATTTTTTTCGAGGAAATATGAGTATTTTTAGTCAATAAATTGTCTGTGCTCTTATTTTCAAAGCAAAATATGTAAAATTAAGAAAGATATCAGCATTGCAATAAGTTGTGTTTCAATTTTTTTTTTCTAAGAGAAACCAAATGACGAGGTGTTTTCCATAAAATGATATTCTTTAGACTGGAATCTTAGAATAGTTATACTGAATTTTATAAAAAAATTAGAAACACGCTAAATATTGAGAAATTAAGATAATTATAATGATAGGATAAATAATTATAATAATCGCAATAAACTGTTAGAAACATACTAAATACCTCTTCATAATGATAAATTAAGTACATTTTATTGATTACAGTACATTAAATATCATAAAAGACAAAAGAAGACATTAGATTATTAAGTAATATAAGCACAATCATTAAACCTCGAATATTAGGTAAATTGGTTTCGAATATAATTAAACGCATCGGGACAGCATTATGCTTTGTTTATCCTGCAGATATGTCAATTATTAATGTGAGCTGGTACTACCGTTTGCTACTCTTTGTGAAAGGCTATCTATACCTTGGAAGCTCTCTATAAAAAACTTTATCTTTGCGAGTATAGTGCTTATTTAAAAAAAATACATATAAATATTTTCCAGGGCAAATGAAATCATTATTTAAAGCTCCAAATCATTATCTGCTTTCTGTAAAACAGGGCGAGTCGAAATCTTTTTTTTTTTTTCACGAATTTTTTTCGGTTTTCTAAATGTCTTTATGACTATATTTTCATGGTAAAATATGAGTTCAGATATATTTTTTTGCACGGCCGAAGTTCAGAGACAGGTTGTTCGGCTTTTCTGAAGATATTTGAAAAAAATGCGTAAATGTGAAAGTATCCGGATACTTTTGACCAAACTGGTTGTTACCACAGGCAGCCACTTCTTCCTACTCTACCTGATATAATCTTGGAAGCTAGTGGAAAAATTTGGTTCAAATATTTGCTGATACTAGTCTTTTTCCTTATTTCCCTGGAAGACAAGACTATCTTAAAATGACCTATTCATTCTGTACGGGAGGAAAAAAAAACTTTCTTTCCTACTCATTTACGCATTTCTTAAGTGTTTAATTATTTATAGTTCTGTGTTACAAATTGCACGTGGTTTTCAAGTTTTGATTCAATTACGTAAAAAAAAAAATCAATGGTTTATCATAGAAAAAAAAGAAGAAGATTACTAAGCTATTACGCTCAAATGATAAGACGGTCAACCACGTGTATTAAAATAAATTGCGCAATAACACGTGTTTTGCTTTCAACTTCTAATGTGGAGGTAAAAAAAAAATTCTGAGATAGACATTTCAGTAGGAGAATACAAAAAAATAACTTTGTTTCTCTCTTTTTTTCATTTTCTTTGGATTATTCTGGAAACAACTACTAAGATGAAATAAATAAACATTTATCACACATGCCGTATTAGGTGGTGTTTATGAGAATAGTGCGTCGATCGTTTGTGAATTTAAAACGTTCACAGCTGTTACAGTACAGTAGCGATTTTCAAATTTCAAGGTGGGCACAGATACAGAGGCAGAAATGGAGGAGGGGGGAGGCTGATGAAAAAATTCGAACATTGTGATCAAATAAATCACATTAAGAAAAATTGCATTCAATCATTTTAAATATAAAATTCCAGTCATCAGTTTTAAAAGTAGTAAAATAAATATGAAATGGTAATAACATACTCGGCATATTTTAAGCTAATATTACACAAAACCATATGTAATTCATTTTTCCATCCGTAATCCAATAAATTTGGTATAAGAACTAATGACGACATGGAAAAAAAAAGATTCTGTGGTGATAAAATAAATTGAAATCACGGACAACAAGTAAAACTTTAAAATAAAAAAGTCACAACCACATTAAAAAATTAATATAAAAAGTAAAACAAATGACATATAT
This sequence comes from Argiope bruennichi, assembly GCF_947563725.1. Taxonomy (NCBI): domain Eukaryota; kingdom Metazoa; phylum Arthropoda; class Arachnida; order Araneae; family Araneidae; genus Argiope; species Argiope bruennichi. The sequence goes on along the minus strand of NC_079162.1, from coordinate 24,581,071 downwards.
AAAATTTTAAAGTTACATATCACTTTATTCAATAAATTATCGCTTAACAAGCAGTGCCACCTATCTTAAATTTGTATGAACATGTGGTTTCATTTTCATACCAGATGTAAAAAGAAATATTGGTTGTAGGTTACAAAAATTCAGTTTTTTTCTTCATATTCAAGAATTTTAGAATTCAGATAGGTGGTGTTGTTTATAAAGCGAAGAAATTCTCTTCTTAAGTTGCATGGTCTTTTTACTCCCCAACTCTAATCCAGTATGACTTTTTTTTTATGAATTTTTTGAAGTTTAAGATGACCCCTTGGTGTGATCCCAAACTTGATTATCTTAAAGGACAATATGAATAGATAGTGATAGCACTCCAGACTACATGTTTCTTGGCAGCATATGTGGAGAATAGAGGAGATTATGTGCGGAGTGCAAAATAAGGCCCATGAGAATTGTGATCATAATAGGTCGATATCTTCTTTAAGCAACGGATGACCCTTTATACTCTAAAAGCGATGATGCAACAGTCACTGTACCGGTAGACAAATACATACATAAAACAAATTAATTGATCCAGGTATTGCATTTTGAAGGAATGGAAAAATGTTGGGTAAAAGAATTATTTATATTCAATTCGTATTTTTTTTTCAGAAAACAACTAACACTCCTTTATTAAATTTGTGCTTTTTTTTCCAGCTAAGTCGTTGAATTGAATTTGATTCGTTTAGAGGACACGTTGCAAAAGGTACACATATACATCATAAGAAATTAGGGGATCAAGGGCCTATTTTTTAGAGACAATTACATACTTCATTTCAGTTCTCGCGCTATTATAAACTTCTTACTTATTTTTTCTTATTATTTGATAGGAATATTGAAATATTTCCCAGAAACATAGTCCAAAAAACAACCTTTAATTCTGGGACTAAATTTTTCTTCAACTTTTGCAGCATACCATATTTCAGAGCGAAATAATAACAGCTTTTGATTATACAGACTTATATAGAATTCACCTAACACAGCGATCAAATTACAAGCAAAACTGCTTATATTATCCAATATTTAATTGCATGTTATCTTAATCTAAAGTGCGACGGTACATCCTTTTTCCATCTGCAAAATGATATTGACAGCATATTTGACGTGTATCAGATGAGCACGAATTTATTCTTTTGTGATTGGTTTGGTGGAGTGAGAAATATTCCAATTACTCTAACATTTTTTTTTTGTGAGTTTTTGTCATTATACATTTTACAACAAAAAAAAGTATATCTTATGGATCGGCAAAGTTTTAACTTTTTTTAATTCTATTGGACTGATTGAATTCTTTCACTTAGAGATAAAAATGGTGGTAAAAAATGACTAGCCTACTAAATTTTCCACGTTGCTTGTGTGCACATTTTCTAGAATATATTTTTTCTTATCTCTCCTTTATTATCCTTTAGTATTCAGTCCTAAACAGAATTTTTGCAGTTTTAACTAAACTGTAGCGATAGAAGATTTCCAGAAGTTTGATAAGCCACTTCTCAGGTTTTCTTGCGATTTCATTCTTGACAGTAAATGTAATTGTTTTAATTGATGTCAGAAGAAGTACTTTAAATGTAACATCAAGAACCTGGATATGAAAACTATTGGTCAATGTTTATATTTCTGATAGTGTTTCAGACATTTTATTTTTATTCTATCAGTTCATTTTTAATTAAAAGTTCCTCTCATATTTTTTAACTCTTTCAAGCATATAAGTTAATTTCCTGAACTACCAATATCAAAATATTTCATGGCAGTTCAGTTGTAAAACCGCTTAACAAGGAAATATATTTTTAAGCTCAAAAATAAACTTTCTTCAATACATGGTTTAAAAGCTGTAGCACCAAGCATTAAATACTTTGATATAAGTGGTTAAGGAAATAAAATACCACGTTTTAAAGAGTCAAGTGCATTTATATATTAATATTTTTCATAAATTGTTACTTATTTTAAACTGTCATATTCACTGTTAATGTAAAAAATACAGATAAGGATGGATACTTTTACGTTGAAAAACAAGAAAGAATAAAAACATGTAAGTTAATACTAGTATATGAACAGATTGTTATTTTTAGATTATTTGGTTTCGATTCAATGCAAGAAGCGAAATCCAGAAGTGAATTTGAGAAAAACTGATTACGTTTCAAAGATAATTATAATAATTTATTAGGAAATATATAAAAAAAACTCCAAAAATAGAAAATATTTAAATTACAAAAGTTTTAAATATAGCTTTTATTTATGCACTAAAATGTAGAAATTTTTTATTAAGAACCTGAAGGTCAAAGCAAGGCATCGTAAATACTTAAAAAGCTGGGAAAATTTCATAAGAATAAAAATTTTAATGAATTGTGAATACATTAAAATTAAAAATTGTTGAGAGTATTTATATCATTGTCTAACATTTCGTAATTTTTGCTTTGATCAATGAAAAAAATATGTTTTTCATTTTAGTACTCTATTAAAAACAGGATTTTTACTACTGTTTTTTAACTATCATTTTGACATATGAACAGTCCGTTTTTGAAACTACAAGAGGATTATTGGATTCATATCTCATTCATTTCTCAACAAGAGGATGCATTGGATTCATATCTCATCATTCTAACACTTGATTTGATTCTAAGGACACTAGTTGCACTCTACTCAACACAGGTCTATGGGATACCAAACGTGTCTTCTATCACCTAAAATTCTATTCATCCACAAAAGCGAATGATAAACGAAAAAACGAATAACGAACTTCAATTATTTTCATCAGATCGCCGTAATACTTTTTCTCGGGAATTAAAACTTTCGCTTTCTTTTTTTAAGAAGCTTTTATTTAATTTTTGATCAGTTTTTGAAAATATTTAAATTAATTAGCTTCAAGTTTACACGAGTCAGCCCTTGATTCTACCTGTTATTGTAATAAATTATGCATGAAGTTAGAACCAGAACAATCTGTTTCACTTTCCCCAGAAAATAACCGAATAATTAACGCAGTTCATTTTCAAGGCGATCAAATAGCACCTGTGTCTTCGAACAACTTCCTTGACGATGATTCATTTGACCTTCATTCAATGACTTGTTTTCTTAAGTGATCTAAACAATCCCGAGATCTAGTCCCTTTTCTGTGACATAATAGGTTTTGTTTGAGAATTTCTCAGCACCTCCACAAAGTTAAGAGCAGATTAATTATTATTATTATTTTGATGATAACATTTATATGTCTCAAAAGTCGGGAACGCAAATATTTTTTTGTATGTATCTAACTTTTTAGATAATACTATAAGTTTTAGTGCAAAATAGTAAAACAAATATTTATAATCGCAAAATCAAATCTTACTGTTCTGTTAAGGTATTTATTTAATTGTTTTTATACTTTCACAGCAGGATCTCAAAATCACATTTTTTTTTCTAACAATACTTTTTTTCGCTCTAATATCGCTAAAAAACCCTAAAAGCAAGTATCTATTTCTTCAGTTTTGAGTGATATTATAGAATTTTCTTTATTTTGTCAAAAGGATCAAACAGCTGCAGGTTATGAGTAAAATACCCTTTTATATGATCCAAAAATAATATTTGAAAAAGAGAGAATTTGTGTATTTATTTTCTAAAGATGTAACTTTTTTTTCTACCATACTAAGATTTGGTGCTTATTTTTAGAAAGGCTATGTTACTTTATGTTGATTTTTTCTAAGGCGCAATTTGTTAGCTTCTTAAGTCTAAAACTGGCACAATTAATGTAAATTTCCCCAAGACTTTTCTCTTTTTTTTATACTATAGTATTGAATGTTTGTATAAAAAGTGAGAAAGCCACGTATTACTTATTTTTCATAATACATGTCTTTTCAACTTTAGAAGTATAAAATAAGGATAAAAATAGTAATTTTCATAAGATACTCCTTTTTTGTGATATTCTCGGATTTATGTGTTTTCATAGAAGATCCAAAAAAACTATGCTTTTTTTATACATCTGCATATTTATACTATATATATATATATACTCTAAGCATATATTTTATATGTTTAAAATATTTAAAAATGAGGAGATTTGTGACAAATTTTACGATTTTATCTCTAGGACCATTTTTATACATATCTTATAACTTGAATCTATCTCTTTAAATAACGCTTCTATCTAAAGCGATACGATTCGTTTTTAAATGATTTAGAATTAAAGAAATGGTTAAGGAGTTATATACAGTTAATTAATATTATTCAACGGAAGGAATTTTAAACCACTTCATTTACAACTAATTTATTAGTTCAATATTTTTTGAAATTTTTTAATTGAATAGTTAGATATATATGTATTTTTATATTCTTTGCGAATCAATATAATGAAAGATTTTCATCTCTACTAGAAGTAAATAGTTTTCGAAATATTAGTTTAACTTACTTATTTTTAAAAAAATAATTTAATTTACTTTTACAATATAAAAAAGAAATGAAATAATTTGTTTTTAAATTTAAAATAATTTATTTTAAAATTCTCCTGAGAGATGGTAGAAATTCTAAGGTGGATATAAATATCATTTTTATAGACATCCATGCTAAAAAAAAACATGGAATAAGTGCTATTTAATTGCTTTGATATGATTAGTCCAATCGATGATCAATTGTTTTCAAATAGTTTTTCTTACTAAAACCAATAAAACCTTAAAACAGGTCTAATATAAATTTATTTGTTTTTCTTATGTAAAAATCATAAGAACTAATATTCATATTTTCTATTCCATTCAAATATTTTCGTACTTATGAATTGATTTCAAATTGCACATGAACAATGCTTATAAGTAGTTTATTGAATGCGGATGTAACTGGTCAGTTTGGGCTTTCAGGTTTATGAGTGCTTTAAGCGGCGCCAAAGATAAGAAAAATGCCATTGAAATTTATGAGCAGACGATTCGTATAAAAGAAAAGTGAAAATTTTATGACAGTCTAAAGTAATCACTAGGCAAAGTGAATGCAAGTCGCGAATCTATATTTCTTTTTTTAAAGAAGGCTTCGAAATTTCTTTTCAGATGAACTTTTTTTAAAATTTCTTTCTCTGTCTGTGAAATCTTCTATTCCATTCAATCAAAATAATGAAACAAAAATGAGTCACAGTTTTCTTGGAGTTGGTGAAGTATACAGACTTAAGACCTTTAAAAGTGTGTGAATATAGAAAATTTGCAGGAGGTAAAATGAACCAATATTTATCGGTACCTTTTTATAATCAACTTCTCATGAAAGTATAAAACTGAAAGAAAAGTACAGTCACAAAACAGTTCGTGCAAATTTTCTTTCATTAAGATACATTTTATTGTCATTTGTTACGTATCTCAGAATTTCTAATTACCTTCATGGTGCATAAACCACCTATTTTCCCTTCCAATCTTGAACTTCATTGTGCTTTAATCACAAATGGAAAATATCTGAATTTATTTTAAACTTTAGACCCCCCCCCCTCTCTTCTTTTACCCCTTGACAATTGCTAACTATAATAAACTCTCGCCACCAGTGTACCTGATATCAAGGACACATGTACGCCAGTAATGGGGAAAGAAGGAGCAGAGACTAGTTTTTGTCGATATACTTGCTCAAGACGAAAGTCTGCTTCTCGGTAATAATCACCGATTAGTCTAGAGCAAATGATCTCTAGTTGCAAGTTAGGGTTCTTCATACAAAATTTTGTCTATTTATATGTTGGGAATGCTTTTCTTAAAGTGTTACAGTTATTATTTTCTTTCATTTAATGTTATGTTATTAATTTCGCCTAAATTGTGAGGATTTGACAGTCATAATGCTTCCAGTCCACAATACTTAAGAATTTTTTGCAGTGTTAATAATGAGTTCAAGAAAAAAAAATTCTGTGATATGAAATCTGAGACTAATTCTTTATTGCAATTTTAATTACGTAAATTGCGTTCTTCCTGACTTTTTTTGCAAATCCCCCAAATTCATACTCATCTTTTAAAAATTTTAAAATGTATGAAGTGAAAAGAAATTACTTAAATTCTAAAAGAAGAACCTGAAAGCAAATTTAGTTTATTTTAATAACATTTTTTTTCTAGCATTTGTTCTAGAAAAAAATCGTGATGCGGAAAAACTTTTTATATTTCATATCTTTTCATAAAATATATGAAATGCAAAAAAAGAAAAAAAATTGATGAAATGAAGTTACAGAACATCACTAAATGGCCTCATATACTTTAAAATTCCGTTTCATTTAATGATTAAAATATTTTTATTAATACTCTTCCTATTCTCAGGATTTTTATTTAATAAATTAATCAGTATTTTTCAAAATAAAGTGTGCTATATATCTACTTTAATTGTCTGATTTATCATAATTAGATAAATGTTATAAACTAAACGCTTCAACAGTTCACAAGTTATTTTAGAACTAAATCGCTTATAATCCAAAAAAGCTGACAAAATAAAGAAACATGTCAATATGCTTCATAAATCATACATTTTCAAAATGTTTCATTAAAGAAATATTTCAGACGAAATAAACTAGTTATTGATTCAGTGAGATAACAGAAATATGGGAAACATGCAAAAATTTGACATGATAATGAGATATTTGAATTCAAATATTAACAGAAAAATTATAGTATTTGTATTGAAAATTTAATATTTAGGCATTTGAAGAATTATTAAAAATTAACTAAATGATAATTAAGTTTTCATTTTTATTACTCCATAGTAAAAATGGCATTCATTTTTTTTATTTCTTTTTGCTTCAGTCAGAAGAAAATCCGTATTATCTTGAGTTATAACAAATAAAAAGGAATTCAGCTTGTCTAAAGATTTGAAAAACCATTTATGATATTTACACTCCCACGCACATGCTTTGTTCTGTAGAGACTAGATATTTCGAAGGTTAAAACATGCCGTCGTAGATCTTTATAAACCAATATTATGAGGAGAATTAATATGTTTTCAGAATCAACATGCTTACAAGAGGATTTTTAAAAAAGCATCGGAAGTTCTTTAGAGAAGAAATTAAATTCTCTTTCATACTAAAGAGGAGGGCTTCTATTTAAAGAACCATTAAACACACAGTGTTAGAAAATAATTCTATAACTTATTTAATTCTATAACTTGTTATTTAACAAATTCTATAACTTGTTATTTAAAAAATTCTATAACTTGTTATTTAACAAATTCTATAACTTGAATTTTTTGGTGTAAAAATTAAATGGGAAAAATTGCACAAAATTTTTGAAGACTTTTTATTCCTACTTCATGGTATCTTCTTTGATCACAGAAATGAAGTTGCATTATCGAGAATTTTTTCATTTACATATATTTGTTAAGGTTTGAATTGAAATTAGTACTTTTTTGTCAACCAATCTTGGATTATTTAAAAAAGAAAAAAAGATCTGAAATACCATTCTTTTTATAAAGAAGAATAATTATTAAAATGATTATAATAATACATACACCTTTTCAAGATGCATTTCTTTTAATACATAGGTATATATCTTGCATGATTTTATACCTCAAAAATTATTCCTCTTACCATAATAGTAACAAAAAAATTCTTGCCTATAAATGAACAAATGCTCTGCCAGAAAAGGCTTTGTTATTTCCAGGAATAGGAAATTCTTGGTAGTAGGAAATATAGAAGATAAATCAATTGAGGTCACAAAGGAAGGGCTTCGGCAGAGTAAAAACTGCTTAATCACATAAAGCTTTGAAATGGGAGTCATCAAAAAAAATTGGTGCTGTTAAAGCTAAAATATTTTTCTGCATATAACTGCTCGATCAAATAACAAAAAAATTTTAAAAAATTCTCTCTAATGACAATGCAGCATTTATTTGTCAAATAATTCTTTTTACCACACTCCTATCTATCTAAAATATTTTTAAACACTCTTATTTGATAATAACGTAGAAAATTTTCTGTAAAATTTCTCTCACCGAAATAATTTTGATTTAATTATTGATGAAATGCTGTGTCTTTGTTTTAATCCACAGTTTCTAAAATATTTCGCACTCTCGACTCCCTTTTGGTCTATGAGATTTTTTTTGAGACTTCAAAAGTAAAAAGTAATTGAAAAATGAAGCATAAATTATTAATATATGAAACTTTTCAGAAAATTTAGTATCCTATAGCAATAACAATAAAATAAAAAATCTCGTACAAAACATCATATACTTTCATATGTTTTTATAATAAAAATCTTAATGATTCCTTAAGGAAAGATTGTCTATAACACAATTTAACCAAAAATAACTTCTTTTTTTTTTTTGTCTTATACTTATATATATACAAAATATTTACAAGATAAAGTAAGCCAATATTTTTATCTAACTATTAAAATTGGTATAGAAAGTGCAATTTCTATCTGGAATTAACCTCGAATGAGATTTACAAAATATTTTACATGCTAATTAATACATGCCTAAAGAAATTTTATCAAAGATTTTTTTTTTTTTTATTTAAGGCGAACAAGTTTTAGAATTGTTCTAGCTGAAAAAAAAATGTAATACTGTGGTAAGCAAATTATGAAACAATGCTAATGAATTATGCTAATCCGAAAAAAATACTTATGCTGTATACAACGGTGTAAAAAAGGAAAAATTATAATTTTTTTCAATATATGGAAGCATGGCATGGTTTTAATTAATGAAAAAATATTTATTTAAATCTTTCTATTTCATAATATCTGCGAATAAAATTTGAGGAAAATTTATTGAGTGGATTTTTATGATGAACTATTAATGAATTTTAATTTAATTTATATAGATATCAAGAAATGATCATCCAAACGAAATTATAAGCTTTAACCACTTTAACTAATTTTACATGTCCTTTCTTTATTGATGGTGACAAAGCAGAACATTCTACCTTTAGCGCCATCATCTTGACAAATTAAAACTTTGCAATTACACATTATTTTAGATTTAAAATATTGAGAAGAAGTGGCATCGGGGACAAAGTTTAAATTTAAATGAGAAAATCAGAAAAAATTAATAATAATGTGAAATTAAAAGATTTTTTTAAAATTTTTAACTACAATAAAATTAAAAAAGCAAAGGTTTTATAAACATTGTCATTTAAATTTCGCAGAATCCTTATTTATTTTTCATAATATTTGAGAGAAAAAATTGAAAGGAATCTATACAACAGGTTCTAATTTCTATAACGTAAAAACTGTTTATGCGCTTCACCTATATACATTATATTGCATTATTCGCCCAACTTTCGTTTCAAAATATTTTGGGATAAATTATGTGATTGAAGAGATTCAGTTTTTAAGATGATGACTCTAATTTGAAATATACTAATTTCCTAATGAATTACTCTTTCTCTCATCATTCATAATAATCTCTTTTATTTGATATCTTTCAGATGTTTTCGCAAAATGGCACATAATGAAAGAAGCACATAAGACATAAAATCCAGGCGAAGCAACAGGTGAAGAAAGTTTACTGGCTTCAAATATGTACTTCAACCGTCCTTCAACGTTTCATTATTCCCGTTTCAAAATTTTACTAAAACTTAACTTCCGCAGCTGTTTCGTTTAATCGCTAAATTCAGGGTTGGCTGTGTGTTGACCTGATGCCTTGTCGATGGAGGCTTCTAGTTGTTTGTCTCGAATAGGGAACTTTTCTTATCTCAGTTATTTACTGTCTAGTTTTTGAACTTGATGAGTTTAGCTGTTATTAAAACGGAGGATTGGTCGTTACTTTCCGTAGTTGATAACAAAGTATATAATAGAAGATACCATCACTAAAATCTATTAGGTTCTGGTATTTAGAATCTTTTATTTTTATGAGAAAACTGATAGACTGGAGACTGAAATATTTTGCTTTAATACGATAAGCAATATCAGAAATCCAAGAAGAAGTTGAATGCAGTCGTTTTAAATAGGATTTTTAAGGTTAACTCAAAATTCGCTGACAGCTTAAATAAATGAAAACAGCCATTATTTTTGCATGTATTTGCATATATGACAGTTATTTTTATTGATAATATAGCGGTCTTGAAATATCTACATATTAAACAAAAATAAATATTTAAAATGTTGGCTGTCGCGTGACACACCTGTGATTCCCATTTCCTATCTAATTAGTTAGCATCTACTGTCGAAATAATTGAACTTATATTTGCAGCATTTAACAGATAACAAAGAATAACATTATCAGGTAAATCATTCGAATCATAGACAGAAACCAGGGCAGCCAATCTATTACAAACTATATTTGTAATAAAAATAAAATTAATTTATACTATCGAATTAAATAACCCCTTATTATCTTAATAAAAATAAGGCACATATATATGTATGTATGATTGTTCCACATCACCTCCTAAGCGATTGGAACGATTTCAGTCAAATTTTACACTCATATTCTTTCAGACAAGAAAAAAAAGTACTGTCCACTTTTCAAAGTACAAAAGTTAATTAAATACACAATTAATTAGAAATTAACCGAAATTTTGGCGCTTCCTGCTGTAGCTTTGAAGCAAAACATCTTATAAGAAATATTTCAATACCTTTTTAAAATTCAAAAACTTCTATTTCGTTTATATTCATTCCATTTTTGCACAATATTTCTTTCAATTGTTATTAATTTTTAAAAAAGTTAAGAGCATTAAAATAAATTAAGTATTAAAATTTGCTTTAAAGTAACAATGTCTAAAAATAAGCATAAGTCAGTCGCTCAAACGAAGATAAGAAAGTAAAGCCCTTACGAGTAAATCTAACAAATGTACGCCGACATCAACCACTTCAATCTATGAGCAAATAACGGATATTTTGACTTTTTCCCACAGAAACTGCAGAAAAAATTATGCGAAAAAAAACTTTCACCATCGTGAAATTGAAAATTCTACCTTTTTAGCGATAGCAATTATATTTTTGTGCACTTTATCTTCCAGTTGTTATTAATTCTTCATAAAATTCAATGCAGTTGATCTTAAAATTAGAAGATTTGAAGGTACTCCTTTTGAATTACTCTACCCCCATTATTTTAAAGTTTTCTTTTATTTTATATATATCTTTCGACATCATTTTTAATGACATTGAAATAATAATTTAATGTTGCCTAAATGCAAACATTGGTCAATCATTCAAAAGTAGACAGGAAAAGTGAAGCATTTATGAGCGAATGAAACAGATACTCAATAACAGCAACCATTTCCGGCTATTAGAAATTATCAAAATTTTGCTTGCTTCCGATAATAACTTAAAAGAAGATTATCCCAGAAAAAATATTTTTTCAGCAACTTAAAATAAAAATTTTTACCTTTTCAACACTATTAATTTCACTTTCGTGCAATTTTTTTATCAATATTAATTTTTTAAAGATTTAGCGAGGACGATTCTAAAATAAGAAAATTTATATGTACTCCTAAACTAGGCAACATTAAGTCTTTAAACTTTTTAACCGTTGTTTTTCTTTTTAATTTCTCGTTTATGTTAATACATAGCAGTTCACAATGTTTTCGCTTGTTTTAAAAAAGTGAATTAATGATAAGCAAAAAAATAATAAGTTCAGAGCTCAAATTCAAACGAGGGCTCGAAATGTGAATCTTTCTTTCACGAGCAAATAAAATATTTTTTTTATTGTTGACGAACAAGAATACGTCCGAAGAGCTGTTGCCAAAATATATAAGCAAATTTCTAAGAGGATTAAGAATCTATATCAGGAAAACAATTCATTTAGTATATTTTCAAGTTTTCTATTAATGAAAAATTCACTATTTAACTAGTTTTCTCTTAAAATTATCATCAAATCTTTCTGACATTTAAGCACTTGTGAACAAAATTTGCAGGAAAAATATAACAAATCTTTCTTTTGGGGAAAATCATCCATCAGTGGTTTTTAATATCATCTGCTTCAACTGATATTTTAATTTTAATTAAAAGCCATTTTAGACAATAAAAGTATTTTGTTATGTTAGTACTCAAACATACTAATATAGTATTGCAAAAAGACAGATCAATAAAATAAATATAGTATTTATAGGGAAAGAGTTTTGTGTTTAAAAAAATTACACACACAAAAGGTCTTTATACATAACAATATGTATAAACAATATGTATATCTCACATAACATAAACATAAAAGGTCTTTAATCTCGAGCAGTGATGGAGATATAATCTAATTAGAAATAGAATAAACATGGGAAGAAATTATACTTTCTGTAAAAGCGTTTTTGATAATCACACTCAAGTTTTGAATCATTTTCAAAATAACAGCTCTAATGTATTTTATTTCAGTAGCTTATGACTTTAACACCTTGGTCTATTCATTTATTTAAAATCGTGATTAGGACACTTGTTATTTGGAACATTTATTGCTTTTTCAACCCATTTAAGAAATTTAAGTGCATCCAGATAATTTATCTCTTTTTATTTAATTATTGCTTACAAATTTTAATATCAAAACTCTGTGATTCAAAGCTAGAAACTTTATTCGAAGTCGATTACTCACAATTCGAAGTCAGATACTTTATTACATGGAAGAAGTCAAAACAAACATCTTTTGTACCGCTTACATTGTTGAAGATAAACTAACGATGAATCGCTGCTACTCTATCGGCACTTGCCATGACAGAAAATTCCCTGAATAACTGCATTAAACTTGTCAAGATTGAAGTTCCAATAAGCGTGGACTAAAGTTATAGAAACCATTGAGAAGGGTCTTTAAGATTAGATTATATCAAACATAAGATTATATCAAAAAGAGAGGAACAAAAAGATTTAAAAAAATTTACCAAACATAAATAAAAAAAAGGAAAACATTTATGCTTCAAGTTTAGTTCTCCTGTTGTGCTGCCTTAGTTCTACCCTGCTGTGCCGTTTAGTTCTTCTCCTGCTGTGCTGCTTTAGTTTTACCCTGCTGTGTGGCCTTAGTTTTACCCTGCTGTGCGTTTAGTTCTTCTCCTGCTGTTTTTCTCCTACTACTATTTGGTGCGTATTCTACTTTTGCAGAGAAAATTTTAAAAAATACAGGCACTTAATACTTGTAAACTTCTGGCACATTAACTTCGCTGACTTTTATCTACAATCCTAAAAACAATTGTTCTCATCTACCTCAATAGCATCTGGTTCACTACAGACTCTATTTTTCCAAAAACAGATTATTTTAAATTCAAGAACCCTTATTTTTTCCTCCTAATTTTAAGGCTTGCGCGCTACTATGTATTTAAATTTAATAAATAATTGCTTACAAAGAAATTTCAGTTTTAGGTATGAAATTCTTTTCATGCCCGTTGTTGCATTCGGTTTTATAAGTGAGTAGCAAAGATATATATGAGACACTTGCATCACTAAAATAATTCAGCTGAATGAAATAAAATGTATAATAACTAACGAGATGTCAATAATTTTTAGAACAATCAACTTAATTTATTTTATCTGGAATCATGAGTATGACCTTTATTAAGTGTTAAGACGCACATCAAACTCATTTACATCTTAATCAAATTTTAAATGACATATTTAAAATAAAAAAGCATACTTCATAACTAGAAACACAAATTGTAATAAAAATAGATTGTTAAAAATCAGTTTGTTTAAAGCCACAATTAAAATGCCAACATTTTACATTGATGGAGATAAGGTTTTATTTGAAACCGAATATGATAGAACATCAAAAGCACTGATATGAGTCATAAAATACTATAGGATGAAACAAATAAACATGCTATTAAGACAGTAGAAGTTTAAAAATGTTTTAATGGGTATTTATTCCAATTAAATCAAACATGCTTATTAAGAATAGCAAATTATTAGAATAATGAACTCGGAAAGGACAGAAAAGGGAATATTCGATTAAAATTTGCAGAATTGCACAATAATTTTAAGATGTTATTAATGAGGTTTTTAAATGCAAAACCTTTTGTACAGACATTAAATCATAAACTTAACTTATTCGTTCGATTGAATAAAAAAAACAATAAAATTACAAAACACTATAAGAGATAGTATGAAGTATCTAAGTAAAAATCGACGTAACTTTTCAAGCAATAATCACGCGGCAGAAATGCGACATGCCTACTTCCACGAGCTTAAAGAAAGCCGGAGGAAAATCGTTTTAATATCGTCTAAAATAAAGAACTAGTAAACAGCAATATGTAGTTGCAGCTCATCTGTTTTATGAGTATTTTATCTTTTTTATTAGAATCCATTGGTAAGATTTTGTAATCTGAGTGGAGATTTTTCCGTAAATAAAACATATATGGATTTTTTTTCTTGTAATTTCGCCCTAAAAAGAATAAACTAATTCACCTTTAGATTTTCGAAGACAAAATCTCAAAGCATTCTTATTCATAGACCTTGTGTAACAAAACGAAGCCCCCCCCCCTCTCTTTCCTCTCTTCAAGTTAATGGAAAATAGATCTGTAGTTTCAAACGATCCGCTTGTAATCATTCATTAGCAATATATCAGATCCTCACTCATGGAATCATACAACAGAAAAATATGCATATTCTTGTTTTCCTTCATTAACAATATATCCCACTGTTACAGGTAAATACTACAAGCGAAGAGAATAAAATTAACAAGAGGACAATTAGAGCACAAAAATATTAATGTACAGGGAATAGTGAAATTGTAATGCTTTATGAAATAGCATTTACATAACCATCATGCATAAAGGAATAATTATATTGAGATGGTATTTGTACCACTATTGAGGAAAAGATCAAGGTCTGGAGAAAATTTGAAATAAATTTTTAAATATTACCAATGAGATTTATTAAAGGAAGCGAATAGAACTAGCTGGTCTTTCCAAAACTTTATCGCATATTCTCGAATAAAAGTGAATTTATCTTTTAGATGCGTATTTTCACAACCGATTGAAACTATATATTGTCCAAGAAATTCAAAACCCCATACCAAAGATGAAATATTTTCAATTTTCAGATATCGCGTTTGCATGCTTTTGAAAGTACATACCGACAGACGTTCAACCCCTTGCTGGATTTGGCTCAAAATTTGATATGTGACTACAATACAGATATTAAATCTGTGTACCGAATTTTATCCATCTAGCTCTCTTCATTTTGTGGTTATTGTATTTATCTATTTTCGAACAGCTGGATAGACAGACTTCGCTTGAATAAATTTTACTCAAATTTTGAAAGAAATCTACAAATTTGGTGTAAAAAAAATATATCAAATTTTATCCATTAGATTACAAGGTTTTTTAGTTATATTTGTCAAAGACGGAGAGACAGATAAATAGACAGACGTTTATTAAAAATACGTTTCTCCTACTCGGGGAGATCTAAAAATTAAGGATTTGTCAAAATCTCGAGGTCGAATTTTTTGACGATTGCAATACTTTCTCTACCCTTCATATACGCGAAAGTAAAAATGAGAGATCTGATAAATAACAATACTTTTCCAAAATTACGAAGTGATGTACATTTCTTGAATCAGTGGGGATATTTCCCTTCGACTTTCTCCTATACAAACGTAGTACATTTTGTGTTTCGCCGTATAGTAAAGAAAAACGAATATACCTTTTAGACCTCATCCTTTCCTTTCATTACAATCAAACATGAATACAACTTAGATGACAAGGCCTCAAATCAAATTTCATTTAACTAAATCGTCCCATTTTTACGCTATAGCGATAGTTAAAAAGATCTAAATTGCTGTTTAATTAACCATTTACAAAGATTTAAAGAATACCTAATTTACAGAGCAACGGCAATATCAAATATACAAACCTACAGACAATTCAACCATGTGTGAGTATGGTCCAAATTTTGATACATATCTACAATGCTGATGATAAAATCGTAACCGTAATTCCTAGCTCTTTGTGTATTTGAATTATTGTGTCTATATACACACAGGCGGAGAGACAAATCAGTTTCTAGTAGACGAGTTTTGTCTAAGATTTAATAGAAATTTACTGCTTTGAGTAAAGCTCTTTAATTTCGCTTTTGAATTACCGTCTTCGTAGACTCATTCTAAACAAAATATTCATTCGAAATCAGCCAGGGTTAAAGTAGGGATATTTTTCAAATTAGCAAGATCGATTTTTTTAATAACTAAAATATCTCGTATAATGAATATAAAGAAACAGGAATTCCCCATTTAAAGGTAGATATTTAACCTAAACAAAGTACATAAGATACGATCAGTTTGAGTAATCCATAATTATTAATACTACCGTGGTTTTTATTAATAATAATTGATTAATCACATTGACCATAGCATATAGACAAAATGAAGAAAGAAGTGGTTAAAAATAACCTTGAGTTATAGCTAATCTTCACGAAAAAATCCATGGTCATATATGATAAACTTCTAGATAAATCAACTAATCTGCTCCAGCAGAATGACTTAGTGTTTCGAGATTCTTCTTAACGAAATACTGACTGCCCAGATTCTGTCAGCAAGCTATTGATATTGCTATCAATATTTATTCAGGATTTTATATCAAATACTGATTGAAATATAGGCCCAGTCATTTTGTAAATATATCATGAACGGTCATGAATTTTGCACTTTTTTTATTAGATCTTATCTAGATTTTTATATAAGCTTGTTTTTGGCAAAAATGTGAATCTTCGAACTGAGACCGGAGTATCCCCTTCCATTTCGACTACATTTTCCACCACCACCAACACAATAGTCATTGAATTCTTTCTATCGTTTATTCAATTCATCAGTTTTTACGATAGAAATTAAATATAAAGAAAGTCCTTTTCTGCCGCATTTTATTCTGCTCTATACAAAAACATTTAAAATTATCTTTACTGCATAAAAAATGCTTTTTTTTAAAGAAACCTTAACATTTATTTCATCTCTACAGCAATTACATATTTGTTTTTTAGAGAAATAATATGAAGTTTGGAAACTATGGTTTTACTCATATTAAGTATCTATTCACACGGTATTTATATACCTGAAAGATTATTTCTGTTCAAAATAAATAAAATCATGTTCTGAACCGAAATGTTCCAGCTGTGTAATCAGTTAAACACCACTACGTGACAACAATATTGTAAAATAGCAATGCTCAGTAATTCTCATATAACACATTACAACGCAACTCATATACTCATATGAAAGATACAGACAGGTATAATGGAATATAATTTACATCGAAGTTATTCCATCCACAACCCGTATCTTTTTGCAAAATAAATAAAAGATCAAACATCAAAAAATAAGTAGTAAAACTGTTTTTGGCTATTTTCGCTATTTTTCGAATCCACCTGAAAATACAGTAAAATCTTCGGTGCGATATTTTACTGTTAACCCTATGAAAAATGCTGCCATATTTTTTCAGAAAAATATTTTTTATTTTTAAATTTTTTTTTCCTTTTATGAAATGTTTAAAATGTGAAATAAATCAATAAATATCAAAAGTTAAACATATATAAATCTAATTCCAAAGTTCCTTCTATGTTTATATTCGTGATAAACATATAAATTGTAGTTTCAAATGAACAAACACTGCCGTTCAGAACTTAGTAATTTGCATACATTTACTAATAGTTCTAGACAAAGAAGTAAACATTTTCGATCAAAATCGCAGGTAAAATATGTAGAGCAGAGAA
This sequence comes from Argiope bruennichi, assembly GCF_947563725.1. NCBI lineage: Eukaryota > Metazoa > Arthropoda > Arachnida > Araneae > Araneidae > Argiope > Argiope bruennichi. Next base: position 24,563,537 of record NC_079162.1, on the reverse strand, counting down.
TTTTATTAGCAAATCTAGTAATTTATTCTTCATTTGCTCATATGAATGGTAAAATTACATGATAATTTCTTGAATCATTTGTCTAGATTCGAAAATCATCAGCATTTGAATGATGGGGTAAGATTGAAAATTATTGGAAAACTGAAAAAAAAGCAGTTTCAGATGTAGACTGCTGAAGATTTGCATATGATGCTCAGGTTCGTGCCTAACTTACAAAAAAACTAAAAAACTCCGGCTGTAAAAAGGTATAGAAAATCATCAAACAACCACGATGGCTTATGATAATCAATGTTTGTCCACTAAATGAGTAAAAAAAGTCAAATAGTTTCTAAAATATCTGATGATCTCTATATGAACACAAAATTTCAAGGATTGCTATTTTCTGATATCTGAATGAGAGACGTCTGTTTGCACGAAAGGTTGCGTTAGCATACCGTCAAACGGGAAAACGTGACGGGAAAAAGTGAGTAACATGGTTCGAAGTTATATTTTGGACAGATGACAATGATGGGGCTTTCATTTCATTTACGAAGTCCGCTTCACTGGATTTACTATATATTTTTATCTTCTTATCCATAATATCCTAGAAAGAGAACACTGTGGCAGTAGAAACTAAATAACCTGAATAAGCATTACGTTGGATGGACGCATAAATCCCCAAGACTTCTTATTAGTTCTGTGGCTGCTGCAAAGTACAGGGGTGAGATATTGCAATCTTTCATTCGTCGTTGTAAGTTTTCAGCTACCTCGATTTCATTTTTACTCTGATTTCATTCATTTGGTCGACGAATTCTTGGCATAAGTATTTTTACGTATGGATTGGCTAGAAAGATCTCCGGACTCAAACCCTCTGAAGAATATTTGGAACAGGTCTGCTTGGCCTCTTAGAGCTCATTCCAGCATAAATTCATTTTATTAGAGCTATAAAATTATGAATAATTGTAAGAAGTGACCATATCTCTTATCAAGCCAATTTATTTGTTCGACACTATAATCTCTGTTTTAAATCTTTCGGTGCTGTTGATTCTTACGAGCAATCATTTTGCACTGGGAACATCATTAGAACGTGAAAGAGAAATAGAAGTATAAGTAACCAGGTTCTCGTTTCCCTTACTGCTATAGCAATTGTGTGATGCTAAGTTACTTTCATCGTAATGACAGAATGAATTTTACAGTAGCTGGTAAACATGGCCAGTACTTGGTCGGACCGTTAGGTCTTTATCCTCAGTCAGCTTTTGCCTTTATTGTCACAATGACAGCCATTCAGATTGCTCCGGATATCTAGGCAGAGCGGAGGAACTCTTTGGGTACGTACATTTTTATATTGATAGATTTTATAAATCTTACAACGAACTATAAAGATATGTAATTTCATTAAAACTTCTCTAATAGCTCTAGAGTTCACTGACCAAAAAATTCTTTTAACCTTACGTATCTTCAGTGTGAAAGGATGTTACGAAATTTTTCAATGAATTATTACTTAAGAATAAATAATGAGTTTAAATAATAAATCAATGCGCTGCTATCGTAACTTGGCAGAAATATTCAAGGAGCAGAGAAGCACTTTTTTTATTTGACTGCATAGTTCAAAATAATTTTAAATAAGGTAACTTTCATGTTTTGAAATTTAAATAGAAATTATTCCTGTACTTAATTATAGAGAGAAATACATACTTCTTTTTAAATGTTTACATAAATCTATCCCAAGAAATATTGACTCAAGAATATTTTTAATTAAAAATTTTGATACTAATAATCTAGTAATTATTATGAATTGACCTCATTTTTAATAAATATTTAAATAATATAACAAATTAAAATTTACAATTATATCTGTAATTCATTTTCCAACTTTGGTTAACGGGCTGACTAAAGGTCAACCTAACTCTGAGTTTGAAATTTCTTTAACATTTAATATTATTGTTCTCTTTCCATATAGCGCTCATTACACTAACATAAATTTCATTTATACTTATCTTAAACTGTCAAGTTTAATAATAATTTAATAATTATTTTTACTTGCTTTGGCTATTTTATCATTTTGTTATGAAATTTAAATACTAATGAAGAAATTTGTCTCACATATCTGTATGACACACTTCATTTGCTAGCAGACTTATGTTCTTAACTCTACATTTTTTATCATTACTCGTCTTTCCTTCGTATAACTTTTACTGCCCCGATATAATACAAATAGTTAATTATTCAATATATATATATAAATCAGAGAAATTTTGCTTACTTCCTCCGTCAGAGATATTTTGTCGTTTTAAAGTTTTCTTGCGACATCGTTTGAATCTGTCAAAAACCGCTTAACGATCCGAGATTAATTAAGATATTATTTAAAATATGTTGTACAATATTAACTAAGAATTTCTTCTCTAAATACGTCATTTATTTCTGAAGAATTAATATGAATAGTTAGCGGTGGTTTTTCTGTCGTTTGCATCTAGCAGTGCATGACTGAAAGGGGATAAAATTTAATTTCTAAACTTTTGTGAAAAGATCTTTTTTCGAATTATATGTGACATAACGTACAGTGCAAACAACTAGACATCTGACTGCAAGATTTTTTTTGCGTCTGTTTTATTAGAAATTTAATATTACGTATTTCTCAAAATCACTGTGTTCATTCATGCTTTTGCTTCAAGCAAAAATAAATTATATTCTTTTTGCCTGATTATAGCAGACAAAGATGGTTTAAAGCCCAGTATAAGAAAAAAATGTACAGGAATTTCATATAATTGGATAAACAATTTAAAGAAATTGACTGAAGAAAACAATTTATTTTCACTACTAACGAAGCTGGGAATTAATAACGAATCTTAAAAATAAGTAATTTTTAAAAGTGAAATTCTGAAAGACAAAGAAATTGGACACAATAAAACTTCTACTCCTTTTTACAAAATCATTCTATCGCATATATTTACAAGTTTGCAACATTTTTCAGTTGCACACGATGCTTATGAATACTTTGTGCAGGAAATTTCAGGATGTAAAATTCTTATACTCAGGTATAAAAACGCTAACCAGTTTTTTTAAAAAAAGCAGTTGTAATGTTTCATAAGTTGGGAAATGTAACAACTTGGAAAAAATAGTAAGTGTTACAAATAGATAGGATTATAAATTGCTCAGAGACAGAGTATAAATCGAAATGACTGTACAAATGAGACTAGTTCATATCTAATTAAGTATAGATTATGATATTTCACAAATGATTTTAAGTTAAGCTGTTCAGTTGAATAAAATAACATACTTACTCATTGGTGCATTTATTAAATTATTCTTTTTCCTTTTTTCCAAAAAAATGTACTTTTTAAATTTAATTGTCTTCTAATATTTGATTGTTTATTTTTGTGTTCTACGATTTTATTTTGAAAATTTGAATGACTGCTCTATTGAATTTTGGCAGGAAAATTCCAATTTAAATTAACAATATTTTTAAAATAAATTAGCTCGTTTATTTCAGAAAAAAAGTGATAAAATTTAATAAATGCTTCAAGAAACATGCAGATATTGGACAAAATTCTTAAATAAATTTTAAATAAGTGAGAATGAATGGGCGTAAAAAATGTAAGACGTATAAAAAAAATCAAGCCCTTACATTTTATTTCATTTATATAAGATGTAAAAAATATAGACTTATAAGTACATTGGTAATAGTTTTTAAATAGAAAATAATGTTTAGGTAAAAAATTTCGATTTTGTTTTTATATCTCTACGACAATAAAAAGAACACTTTTAGATCACGAATAATTCAAATTGGTTAATATCTAGAATACGTGCAGCAATCATAATATACCGAGTACTTTATTTTGCCTTTGATATAATTGTATTATTAAAAGAATTTCTTTATTCCACCTTTGAACTAATATTCGATGCAATAATGCTTTTAAAATTAACTTTAAAATCCCTATATACTTTGGATAATATTATTTAATATTGAATCAATAAAATACGAACTACCGAATTATTATTTAAATAAGCAAACACAGTTATGCTAGAAATATTTCAATCGATAAAACATCTTATTTCAATATAAATAAAATATTAGGTCACCAATTCGTATTCTTACAGTAATCATAACTTATTTCTATGAATTAATAAAATATTAGGTCACCAATTCGTATTCTTACAGTAATCATAACTTATTTCTATGAATTAATAAAATATTAGGTCACCAATTCGTATACTTACAGTAATCATAACTTATTTCCATGAATTATGATCCACATCACACCAAAAATAAAAAGACGAATTTTTACACTTAATTATTTCCTAATGAAATCTTTATTTTGAACTACATTTAATTTTTATTTCCCCTAAATATTTCAGACTACATTTAGTGTATGTAATATTTTTTTTTGAAAAGAGAAAATATATATTAAATATTAAAAGGTTCCATTTGAATAAATTTTACAGGACTTTTAACAGGATCGCTGAAGAACTTGACATTCATCATGTGACTCCAAGCGTTTTTAAACCTACTTGTTCTGAACTTTTACCTACTTGTTCTTTTTTTTAATTGGCATCATTATTTTTAACTATACATATTATGATATTTATGTTTACTCATGCTTCTGAGTTGGTATTGTGCTTGTGTTTGTTTTACTTTTTGACCTTTACTAGATGCTTTCATTTTTATTTATACATGGTTTAGAATTTTGTAATTCTTTGCTGTTCCTGTTTAATGTGTATTTTAATTTGCTTTGTGGTTTGGGCTCCGTGAGTATTTTTCATTAATACACTCTGTAAATGGAGTCAATCTCTGTAGTGCACTTATTTCAAAGAAGTAAATAAATATTCTTGGGATCTTAAAGCTGCTTTCTTGATTCTCTAAATGTAACACTAAAATTCTTAGAAATTCAATATCGATCTTGAAAATCATGACGTTTCTTTGAATTTTAATGGGATCAAGTCTAGAATATATTAAAAGATCTGGCATTGTTCAAAATAACTAAAATACATTAAATTATAGAATTATTAAAAGGAAATTCAGCAAAATTACAGACTTACAGGAGATAAATTGGACAAACATTGTATTAGAAAAATGCTCTGCAAGGGATAATTGAAAATTTTTAACATTCTTATTAGAATTAATATTATCATTAAAAGCGTAGCAGACACTAAAACATATTATAAAGCAAGAAAAAAAATGTTTTATAAATCCGTGTTTATCGATGCTGATATAATATATCTTATAAGAAATATTAAGAAATATTTCTGGAAAAGAACAGTAAAAATAATTCCTATTTATATATATAAAAAATTGGATTGGATTATTACGTACCGTTTTGAGTGAACTACAGCATGAATGGAAAACAAATTTCGCAAGATCAAATTAAGCAGTTTGGTATGATGCTTGCGCAATATAAGAATTGTACTAGTGGAGAAGAAAGACGAAAATCCTGGAAAATATATATAAAATGTTCTGGACAAGAGTAAATGTTTAGGAGTGGTATGTATTGCTGGTCAGAGACAAAGATGAGAAAAGAACGGAAAATATATTATTTCAGATACTTTTGTTGAAGCAAAAAAAGACCTCAAATTATTTCTCGGCACAATAACTAGGTACATTCTTGTTGCGAATCTTACAATAAATATAAAAAATATCATTATTACACAGAAAGATATTAAAGAAAGTTATTTGTATCAGCAACTTCAGAGGAAAGCTTTGGATTGCTAAAGCTAAGCGAATACTGTATAAAAATAAGTCATATTATCGAAGTATGTATCATGTATAGCATGCAGGCAAAGGTAATTTATTGGGAAATAGGGTATTACCAAAATAGCTTTCGAAGGGCTAAGTCATTGTAATAGAGAAGCAAAACAAATGACTGCATAGAGGGTTAGAGGAAATCTTTGGGTTAATAAAGACAGAGACAGAAAAATAATACTACAAGGAGATATTATTACTTCCAAAACATGTACAAGTAAAGGAAAAACTATTAGGAAATATTAGATGTAAACAAGATACACAGATTGAAATATAATTCAAAAGGACAAGAAAGAGAAGATATGTGCGTATAAAAGCTAAATTAGATGAACGCAACATTAATAATGAAAGTATGAGAATTTATGAGCCATAAACTTATTACTAAATCTCTGAGATACATTACAAAAGGTACGCAAAGGAAAAGTATCATCAATCAGTCTCCTTAAGGTGCTAATAAAATAATTACCTCTCCTGCCCTTCAAAGTGAAGTATCATTATTGTATTATATGAGCACTGACATAAGTGTTTAGATATGCCATATTGGTCTCAGTAGACTTAGTTTCGGTAACTGTTTGAGATAACAGATTACAGACACCTCTCAAACTTTTTTTTATTTGAGATTGAAGTGGCAGCGGGGAATTTGTTCACACGCTGCGGTTATCGACCTCATGAGGGCCGACTACGCTAATCAGATATTTTTAATAATGCGAGTGAACTGTTATCGGTTTCTGTAAGATTTCCGATTGCAATTTCTAGTATCTACATTTTAATTCGACGAAAGATCAGAACTTATAATAAAAGTAACGAGTCTAGAAAATCCTAAGATTGATTTTTTCGATCGATTATTCTATATCAGAATTTTTCATTTATTTTGTTCTTATCGTATTTTCGGGCGGCTTTCCTATACAACATAACAAACGCTTAGCTGAAGTGAAGCCCAGTAGTTCAAGTTAGATTTTACGAAGATCGATTGTGTTTAATGTTCTAATATTTACATTTCATTTAAAAGCGGCTCAACAAAGGAAATGTCAAACTTGTTAGTAACAAATGTCAGGATATGACAGATAAATAAAGGATAAATACTCATAAGTATGCGTATACTATATGAGTGGTCATTTTCCTGTTTTCAGTAATTTAATACGTTGGCTGGAGTTGATGCCTTTTGTCTCATGCCGGTTATTCGCATGTACTATTTAATAAGATGACTTTATCTCTGCTATAATAGAAACGTTGTAAAGAAGTGATTGTCTAATTAGATAGAAAATCTGAACAGCAGACGAGAGATTCGGCAGCAATGTGTGTGTGCGCGATTTTTAGACGATTAATCGCTGGGACACGGTTAATACACAAGTACCAAAAAACCGAATATGTATTTTGCACGCCTATATTCTGACCGATTGGAATCAAAATTAGCTACAATTAACTACTACCAAATTACATTATTTAAGTCATTACGTTTTTGAATTATCTCTTTTAGATGGTTGAAAAAAGCAGATCGATAGACTTTCAACCCTTTAACAAATGTACTTTAAAGTTTGATAAAAATCTGCTCTTTAGATACTAAAATTGTGATCCAAATATCATTTATTTTCATTTATCTCCAAATCATTACAAGACCATGTCCATGTTTTAAAGTTACTTCCAAATTTATTAAGTGAAAGGACTTATTTGATTTTCATCATACATTTTTATTTCCATCTGATCCGAAAATATTAAGTTTACTTTCATAAAAAAAGTAAGAAAGAAAGAAACTGTCTTTAAAAAATAGTTTTTTATAAAATTCTGATGATTTGCTGGCATAATCTTTGGCAAAATCAAGTCTTTTTAGCCTATTTGCTTCACTGATAAATATTTTTTTAAGTGGTTCTTCCTCTAATATTTCCATCATAAGGGACATTTCTCACAGTTTGTGGTGTAATTGTTGTTCCTGAAGATGAAAAGGCATCATCTGTCAATTTTCGAGAATTTTCTATAGGGTTTTTAATAGATTCCTTTATTATAGTCCTTCTTTGCCTTGAATTTAGCTTTCTTGGACGCTCAGTTCGTAGTTTATTTGTTGCTGTGCCAGTCTCTTTCTTCTTCTTTATGGCATAACAAACGCTAGAAAAGTTTAAATTAAATTTTGTACTTGTTCCTCAGTAGTTTAATCCCAAATAGTGAATAATTATTATCTTTCACGGATAGTACAAATTTTGTATTACACTAAAGCTACAGATTTCTACAGATACCACTACTATTTTCAGTGCAATGGCAACAGGAACTGACTGATTCCAAGTTCAATTTATTATCTAATGCAACTTCGAGGTACAAGATTATTATAATACTAAACTGTTGCGTTAATATTTACATAACCTTTATGTTTAATTTCTAATACAAAATTCTTTTAAAAATATTTTATTTTCTTTTCGTATGTCCAGCATCTATCATGTATTGAAGCAAAGCATCTTTTTGAAACATTGTGTGCCACTGTCAAGTGGATAATATTTCCCAAATGGCGTGACATGTTTTTTTTTTTTTTTTTTTTTTTTTGTAATTCGCATTTATTTTACTGACACATGGTGCTCATGTATTTTATTATTTCATATCTGCGAAAACCACGATTAGAAGGCTTTCGCCTACAGGCCATAATATCAGACTTCCATATAAAAATCATTGTAATGTTGCTCAGTACAGTGCGCTGTGGCTATGAAGATGAAAATGCCCGTCGAACATATGTGCGCAACGAGCCCTCTGAAAAATATTACCATTTGTTCCCATTTTCAAGTTACTTCGTATAGCACTGAAAATGAGATGAGATAATAAATAACCCTAAATTTTATATGGAATAATCAAGGAATTATTTCGAAACACTACTTTCAGAAGATTGCACAAAGTGACGTCTTAAGCACCGTTTCATTTGTAATATGCATGTATGACATCTTAAAAAATATCTCGCCAGATGTCTCAACTTTCATTCTTTATGAAATGATATTTTTTTTCACTCGCTTCAAACCTGAATATGCAATAACTGAGCAACAAATTACAAATAGCTTTGCACCATATTCAGAAATAAAACCAGATAAAGTTCAAAGTGGTTTCAGTTTTTTCGGAGAAATGCACAGCGAATAACTTCTCAAATAGAAAACAAGATACGACACTCATTTGATCCAAATACAAAATGTATTCCGTGGAAATCAAAAATCAGCATCAAATATATATAAGACCTTTAAGCCTAATTTTTTCTTTAATTTTCAAAATCGAAATCTTAAAATACTTGAATGCAATCAGATTCATTGATGGATGTACCTATCGCACTTGATTATTTCATTTAGAGAAAAATCTTGAACTCTTAGAACAGATTAGAATTTGGATACCAAATTTTTAATTTCAAACAAAATGGAATTCACCCAATTAGATATTTTATATTTCTCTGCTCTCAAAATTACCACAGGTTTACTGAGATAGAATACTGAATACCAATCCAAAAAGAAGCAGCTCTTCTTCATGATGGATGCAATTTAATTAAACATGTCTTCCGAGGATTAAATTCCTCTCTTGCGAATAAAAGGGAAACAGGTTCCCACATTTAAAGTCCGTCATCTCTTTAAGGACGCTCCTAATTGATTTTTAAACAGCATACCGTTGAAAAATGAAAAACTCATCCCTCTTTCGTTCAGCATTAGAAAAAGTCTGAAATGTGAATTTCACTTATCAGTATAGAAATTCTAGCGAAAACTCTCCTCTATAATTTAACATTTAACTCGTTTAAAGATCAACAAACTTTTTGGGAAAACGAAATTCTTATTGTAACCAAACACATTTCCAAACACATGAAAAATTATTGAGAGATGGTTTAAAATATATTTTTTTGCAGAGGAATGGAAACTAAAGAAATTATCTTATTTATTTGTCCAAAAAATGTAAAAATATGAGACCCATTTTGTGCAAATTTTAGAATTGTACCCTGTTCGTGAAATTTTTAAAAATCTATGTGATTAGTTATCACATTGATTTTTAAAATTCTAATCTGCATCTTGAATAAATAATTCCGATAATCCAAGGATAATCCATTCATCCTCGAACCTTTTCGTTTCATCTCACTTTCTTTTTCAACTAGAGATAAAACGGCCGAAAGTAAATAGAAGGTTCAAAAATTATAGTTCGTAAATGTTAAACCTATAAACTCTGTTTTTTGAGTAATTTTAAAGGGTGTCGCTCTATTTTTATATGATCTGCATTTTGGGTGAAATAAAGTGATACCCATTGTTTTCATGAAATGAGCATTTTCAAAGGAAATGGCGTTGTAAAGTAGGAGCTTCGAATCTAAATAACCCTGAGTAAAAAAAAATAATAATTATTATAATATTAATATAGTACAAAACATACCATTGCGATGGAAAAGCAACGAACTTCAACATTATATAATTACTAATTTTTAATTATTTATCTGAATTTTCTGAAATCGAAATAACGAACGAAACGAATTTTGAAGGAAAGCTACTTGGGATAAATGAAAAGAATTCATCTAATAAAGCCTGGAGATAATATTTAAAAAATATCAGCATAGATAGTATTTTTATTTCGTATTATATTTGGTTTTAATACATCCGAGATAAACTGAACGACAAATGCTGTACCTTCATTTTTATTTCAAACTACTTTAGAAATTGCTTTCGCAACTCAGATGCTAATATTTGGAATTTAAGTGCTCAGAAGACACATTTGGTCATGCTGACGATTCATCTGTGTGATATTGACATAATAAAATCAAATTTTAAATAAATAAAATTTCCGTACTTTCCATGCCTGGTTTTAAGTGTTTTGGCTTCCAAGCATGCTAAAAAACATATTGAAAAATATACAATTGCCAGTTTAAACGTTTCTTAACTCTTCTCATAACATTTTGCTTAATTTCATTTTGGTGCAGTGATGAAAATTTGCTAAAACCTGATTTATTACTCGAAACAAACTAATTTCGCATGATAATTGGGTAAGATAATAGAATCCTAAATCATACGACCCCAAGCTGAGCACCATGACCCAATAACTGAAATAAAAATACGTAGCTGTTTGATTTATTTTATTAACACGAAGCAGTCATTATTTAGATCAATAATAGTGTTAAACCTTTGCCCTATGGAAAGTAATAAGATGCATAATGATACATACATGAATCTAAAGATCTTTTTTAGAGCTTAAGAAGCTCAAAAATATGTTAGAAGTTTGAGATAATACCTAAAATTATTGGAAGAGTGTATGTTCTAACATGGCTTTTATAATAATCAAACGATAGAAACGTTGCATCCTTCATAACGAGGCGTCAGACTCGATGTAAAATTTCAAAGAGTTACTCTGCAGCCGTGGCAGATATTTTACTTCTTCTCATTATAACTATTTTATAAACTATTCTAATACTTTTACATTTTATTTATGCTTAGAGCTTGCGTTTGAGTTCAAATATTCTTGTTACGAAAATAATTGTTGTTTAAATTAAACTCTTTTATAGTGTAACCTACCAAATTGTATGAAATAATCGAGATACTATCGAGGCAAAAAGTGAGAATCTAAGTGAATCAAAAATCACGAAGATATCCTGCTAAAATATCACGAAGATATGAGTTCAAATATCATCTTGATTTCCTGCTTAATGCCAAGATTTCTTCTGTATTAACCGCACGATAAAGCTCATTTTAATAATAGTGCAGCTCTGTAATCCCCCTTTCAGACAGTTTTTCGTTCTATACAACACCTGTTCTTACAATCCTGTCTGATTCTGAATTGTATGTCACAAAACTGTGGAATATTAAAGATTTCTGAGAGAAGAATTCCCAGTTCAAATCTTTAAGAAAAAAAAGCTGAGTTTTTATTCTAATAATTCGTCTAAAATTTAATATACATAGACCCCAAATCTGTATCAACAAAAACATATAAATTTAAATTTTAAAAAAAGATTCCAACTCATTTAACTTTTAAATATCTAGTACTAATATTATTTCATTATCGTATAAATATGAACAAATTATAAAAGACGCTTCTATTACTGATCTAAAAGTTGTTTTGAGAGAAACAAATTGACTTTAAATTTAATTAAATTATGCAGATATCTTCATCTTTTCTTAGTGTACATTCATATCCATTTTTTTATACAATTTACAAAATAACATTACCTGTTTTCAAAGATTTCTTACAAAGCATCTTCAACTACACATTACAATCCCAAGGGAATCGCAAAAATCTTCTGTTTTTATTATATTCTTCAATAGTAGTAACTATGAATAGCTTATATCCTAGGTGGCTTGGTTTAGAAACAGAAACATTAATGGTTTGAAGTTCGATTCCATCAAAAACGTGCATTCTAATTTAGAGCGTATTCAACACGTAAAAGTCCTGCCTACTTTGGCGTTCTTGGCATGTATTTAGGTGTATTATTTTGTGACCTTCATGATAAAATTTATTAAGACAATATACAATAATTTTTTAATGTATCGTCAATAAACAATGACTAATGCAACTTGAATGAAAATTGTATTGTCAATTAACAGTGACTGATATGCCCTAAACGGAAATTGCTAAATGAGTCACCGGTGATTGACATGGCGCTTAAAATATTTATACGGTAAGACTGAACATCCTCAGACTAGAGTAGGAAGAAATTTCGAAGGAAGAAAATTAATTAAATATACGAGGCCAATCTAAAAATAACCGGAATGCGACTTCAAAATGTTAAATGTTATGTTAATTTAACAAACCAAAACTTGTTCAGAAAGTCCCGTAAATTTCAGGATGTTTTTTTTTTATTATTATTATTTTTTATTCGAAATAACTGTATTTAAATTCTTTTCATGCATCATTTGATATTCTTTCTTCGGCTTTATTTCGGTAACTATACAATTATGGATCGATGGATGGATGTGAGTTTTAATGGCGCAAGATCCAACCTTGGCTAAACTGCGCCAAATTATTCGATTATTGTTATTTTTCTGAGTGTAAAATGAGTCGTTTATTATTTTTATTATTTCAGATGGACTTTTTTAATGGAAAATATTGTATAATAGAAATTAAAATACTTAGTCATTTACTTCTAATTAACTATCTTGCTCTGAATAGTTAACATTGCGATTATTACTAAAATTGTTAAATCAGGATTCGACATGAAACTGCGAATGCAGCATGGGATTCATTTGCTTTTTGTAGGTGTTCACTGTAGTTGCATTCTATCGTCTCTCTAAAAAAATCACAATAGGGTACTTGCAGCTGCGTCATCGAAGATAATGAGAGCTTTGTTTATATCTTCCTTTATCAGATATATCTCAGAAATAATTCTCTTTTTAACAGTTCGATTTGACCTCATTTTTTGAAAAATGTAATTTGTAGCATGAGGTGAAAATAATTTCATTTTTAATTTTAAAATTTAGCCTTAAGATGTTAAATTATTTGGAGTAAATAGAGTGAAAATATTTTTAAAAAGTTAACAGCTCGCATTATTTATTGGTGTTGTTTCCTTTAATTATTGTATAGAAGTTCTGTTTTGTCATTTTCGAATGAACATTTTAGAATTTGCTTTAAATTTCGCATTCTTGCAAAAACACAAAAGAAAAATCTTTTTTGGCCTCTTTCCAATCAAAATTAAAATTCGGCATCGCATTTTCCATTCAGAATGATGAATCCTGCATTGTTTAGTGAGAAAGGTTGGAAATGGTATGCATTTTACAGGCATACAAATCTTCCGAAATTTAAATATTTGATTTTTTTAGATTCAAAATGTTTTAAGTAGCATTTTTTTAAATTGTCAGTAACCTACATTTGCATAAAAATATTATAAGAGATATATTCTAAAAAAATGTTAAGACATTCTCTGCCACAACTGAAGCCGAATATTCGGACCATTCATTTAATTAGATTATCTTGTCTTTGCTATCCCTTACTATAGTAGAGAAGGGATCATCTAATTAGATAGATGGTTCTATACAATTAGAAAGTCGATGTGAGTCACATGGAAGTCACGCAGCAGTCAATGCGCTAAAGTCATAATTTTTTAACATTTTTTTTTATAACATAGAATACAGAATTTCCATTCAAAGGTAAAAATTTCACAAATAGCATTGGTTAATGGCAATTGCATAAGCTCTATATTGCTTACTAAAACTTCACCCAAATTTTATATTTACATATTCGGCGTTTAGAAAATTAATACTACAGAGCAAAGTAATGTGTATTTGCAGGACATACATTTTTGTCTTTTTAAAATTATTTTGAATAATTGATGGGTGTAGGGAACAATTGAATAAAGAAATTCTAATTAAATAATATCTGTTTGAAGTAATTGGATTTATTTAAAAATGAATTTTGAAAACAATTCTTAAAACAATTTCCCGATATTCTGCACATTTATTAATATAATTTAAGCAGGCTGGTTTTCTTTAAGATTCAATTTTAATTTTTTTTATAAATGAACTTTTAATCAAACAATGTTAAATATAAGAAATACATGTTAAAAAGTACAATTTTAATTTTTAAAAATTAAATTAAGAAGAATTTCTGAATAACTTTGACTGTATTTCTTACACTCCTTTATACAAATTTGCACAACTAAAAAATAAATAAAAATATGCAGGATTAGATTAACGCTTATTTTATTCAAAGCGCATTATTTATAATTTTTTTAACACCAAAGCTCACTTTTTTTCTAAATATTATAATAAAAAATGTGACGTCATAGTTTAGAAAGTTAAAATATAGCATTACTCTACTGATCTTGCAATAAAATGTTACGTGAAACAGAACGCGATTCATATTTTTTTTCTACTAGACAACAATTGGGATAAGATTTTAAAATAAATTATTTTAAAAAACTGCTTGCTAAGCTCTGCACTCCAGATCCTGTTAAACTGCTATCATTGCGTCTTTTGTTTGACGTCTTTCGGCACGATTTATTCCTAGTCATTGCATGAAAAACATATTTTTATAAACGTGCGCTTAATCACATTAATTTACAACACGAGGCTGCCCGACAAGTTATCTCATTTCTTTATCTCACAGGGAGAGGACGTCAATTCGATATAGATATCTCTAATATTCCAAATGATTTTCAATATAAAAAAATAGTGAAATTTTTTTTCTTTCTCTTTTTAAAAATTTGATTCCACTATACAACTGCGGTTGTTTACTGCTCTTTAACCAACTGTTTATTTTGTTAGCTTAAACTGTTTATTCAAGATAGATTTAATCAGATACAGCTGTTTACATGCTTTGAGACTTGCCTTTCGAGATATATCTAGAATTTTATTGGATATCCCAGAACAAATCTTTCAGCTTTGCTCATTATATAAGAGTTACGAAAATGCTGCCATTTATTTTCCATGGAGTTATACACATTATTCTTAAAATTGTTTCTAGTTTACAAAACATGTTTTGTACTTTGTAAGCAGTTTAACCTTTTTGTCTAGAAAAGCATATAATAGATCCTGTCTAGTAAGTCCTTTTATAGGGTCAGTAATAATAGAATCAGCAAAATTATTTGATTTACTTTGCAACCTCTTTCACTCTGCACAAAGTTTCATATTTCGAGAATTGCCATTTTTTCCTTTTTTAAATAATTTTAAATATTTTTAATCTATAAAATAATTTATTTATTTTAAATTTTTTGAAAAGAGATGCTTTTAGCTCAGATCTTAATTGATCAGTTAATGTTTTCAATTGATTATAACATAGCAAATTAAATTTCTTAATAATATTTCCATATTCATAAGTTCGTATAAACAAACTAGTACATCTTGTGTGTGCGTGTGCAATGTTGTGTGGTATAGTATAAGATTAATTTAGTTATTTAAAGTTGTGGAGTATATATATATATATATATATATATATATATATATATATATATATATATATATATATATATATTGTTTTGAATCAAACTGAGTTAGTTCAAAGTTATTAAGTGTTAATTCGAGGTAAAAAAAATATATCAAAAAGATGGATTTATCTTTAAAAAATTGAGTATAACACAATTCATATTTTACTTCTAATTGTAAAAGTTTCGATACATTTAACAAAATTATTTCCTTTGGTTCGAAAGAGAGAAAGAAAAGTTTTGGGGAGCAAGCAAAGAAATTTATTTAACAGAACTCGGATTAAAACTAGGAGAATAGGACTTTATATGTATTGACAAGAAAAACATCAAGAAACTTTTATATTTTTCACCTGCTCCTTCACTACATGTGAGATCAATGAAGATCCGTTTAGTCGATTTGATAATGGATGTCCTTTATGTTATTTTTGCAACAGAGAAATTGGACCTTTACATCAGGTTTTTTGGTTTTATTACCAAATCAATCGAAAGCCAACATACTAGAGGCGAGTGTCGATCATCTGAGCCGGAAATATAACCTTCTGTTACCTCCCCTGGCAGGAGTTTCATATTATTTGAATCAGTTCAAAAATGGCTCGTTTTGTAACATGCTTTAACATCAAAGAAAATAAAATAAAATTTTATACACTGGCTCAGAAAAATTAAGGAATATTTCAAAATAAATATGAAGAAATGAAATAAAAAGTTTTTTTTTTAATTACAGAAGAATTTTCAGAAAAAGAAACGACAAGATGTATTTCTTAAACCTTTGTTTAATTTTAAAAAAATCAAATATTTCTTTTTTAGCGCCTTTTATTCATTTAAAAATGTCCCATGATTTTTGTGAACAGTCTCAAAAAAAATGTTGAGACTTGTAATTTTAATTTAGAAAAATAATAATTATTTTCTGAAACAATTTATATCCCATGAAACAATTTTGCAGTCATGTTTTCTGTTGATTGGATTTTTTAATAATAAAATTATTTCATCATCAAAATTCTAAATATAAAAATATCCTATTACTGAGCTTGAACAATGTGCAAAAGTAGTAGTTAGAATCCTGGAATCAATTATGCACAAGGAAAGTCTGCCATGACAATCACATCAATTTAATTATGGAACCTCCAACATTTCTTAAAAGAAGAAAGAGAAAGTGAAAATTCTTTATAAGATAACACGAATGTAATGCTCGGTTATGCTCGTCACAAGATCATGACATCACATTTTCAGATTTCATAAAGTCACATTACATACACATGGTATACTCCAATCTCTTAGTGGGCTTCAAAAAAGCTTTTCTACAATTATCAAAAGAAGAAATTGATTGTAAAAGGTATCTGTCTCTTTCGACTCAGTTAATTAATTGATTGACTTACCCAGAAAATTGTAAATGACTTCATTACACATGAACTTAACATATTCTAATTTTTACCTAAAGTTCAATAAAACATTACTTCACATTTTTTGAAAAAGAAATCATTTAAACATTTTTCATTCAAAGTAATAAAGTTTACTTTTAAGAAATTTAAATAAGCGGATAGCCATCATCTTATTCAATAAAAAAATCATGACTCTGTGCGACAATTTGAAAAATGTTTTTTACTTAAAAATAATTAAAATTTCTATTATTTAAGCTTTCTTCATCTGTGAATTATCTTTAAGCATTCAAAAGTTGAAATCCTTAAAAATTCAACTGGTAAGCATATTGTTTCCTTTTGATTTAAGACAAAACCTCATTTTCCTTTATAGACATTCAATAGGAATAATTTTAATATAGGTTAAATGCGGCTTAAGATATGGTTTAGTTAATTTATTTTTCCCCTTTCAAGCTACTTGACATTCCATTATTTTAGCATGAGCTTCATGATTTTAAATCTTGGACAGATGGCTAGGATGACAGCTGGAAAAACACACGCCCTAGAAACTTCCGTATTTTATCTGTAAGAGACTTTAGCTAATTTATTATGCACTAAGACCGAATATTCTGCCAATATTTGGAGTAATTTGATCTCGAAAATGCACTTCCAAAAAGTCAAACAACTTTTGATCATTTCTCCCCCCCCCTAAAAAACATAATTTTAATTAATTTTCTAACCATGTAAGTAAATAAATGAATTAAAGATGTTAATCTTCATTCTCATTTTTTATTTGGTACATTCCTAATAGGAAGACTAAGCATTGCAGTCTGTTTGATGGCCTGACATCGAGAAAATTTCTGCTCAGTTTCATCGATCATTGTTTGTTTCTTATGGCACTTGCCACTGACAAGCCCGCTGTTACGAAGACATCGATTTAAGCCTGAGGGTGAACGTCTCTTATTTTTTATAGCAGCGCCAACTAGGGCCAAGAGTACGACTTTGCCACTCACGCATCATTCATTCGCTTGCACAACCCCTTTTTACAGGAGGGCACATTCACACATCTCACAGATAGAACAACAGAAGAACAACCATGCCCAAACCGGGACTCGAACCCGGGACGCCCAGATCACGGGGAAGACGCGCTACCCCTATGCCAGGACGCCGGCTCATCAATCATGGTTCCTAGAATACTAAACTATCCATCGTTTAGAAGTTCATACGCATATCTAATACTTTGTTAAGGTTCATTAAAATAGTCCAATCAGTATGCCAATTATTTATTAAAATTCCGTAACATACGGCCAAATTTACAAGATTAATTTCAAAAATATAAAAAAGAGAATAGTGTTAATAGTAGCATATTAGTTATTCCTTTGGTACTTACTAAATCCTCAAGGCTACAGAGGGCGTTGCTCCAACTTTCTGGGACAGTTAATTAGAGTTAATGTTAGAACGACTACAGGGGGGCAGCCAAGGACAGTTAATTATAGCTGCAAGAGTGACTACAGAATAATTTTGATAGGATTTGAATCAGCGAAGAAAATACCGTTAGATGCAAATATCGGATGCTTTCGTAGATAGATCTTTCAGTTTAAAAGTACTGGAAATGCTTAGAAGAAGAGGTGAACTTTCATTCCTCCATTATTTCTTTTTCTATTACGGATAGATAGCGTTAATTCTAATCTGGCAAATCAACGTTTCATTGTAACGAACTACTAGACGTGCTGAAAGTTTGTCGATAGTAAAATCCTTTAGAATTTATAAGTTGAAAGTAATTTTAAACATTATACGTCGATTAATTTTAACCTACATATCTTACATCTCTTTTGAAAACTTACTCATATTCTCTTCCACTCTCATTTCTCCTTCCCTCAAGAAATTTGACAAATCCTGTTTTCAAGAAATTACAGTTAGAAATAGCGGAGGGAGAGAAATTTCGTTTTCCTTACATCTCCGAATAAAAGGAATCTATTTTCACCTGGCGACGGGAATTGTTATAACAAGAGATAGTTCGAAGGAAGAATAACCAAAATGGAACCATCTGTTACCACGAGAACTAGGAGAAATAATGTACATTGGACAAATCAGACTGAAAATCACAAAAAGACTTCTGAATTTCAATTTTATTTTTAAGGTAATATACGATACAATTAACTAAAATATGAACGTGAATGAGAAAATTTTGTTAACAGCAGAAATTATTTATGAATAAAAAAATTAATAAGAATTGTAGTTTCCAATAAGCAAATGAGAATTTACTGTTAGGATAAAACGTGTATTTAAAGTATAAAACTTATCATGATATTAATTCCGCAGACATAAAAAAAATTCAAAACATAGTGCGTTAGATAAATCACAATCGAATCAGCAGAAGAAACAATTTTGAAAAAAAATTATATTTTAATGTAAAAAAATTATAAATATTACGAAAATTTTTTCAATAGCTAACCCACAGCGGGTCAAATATTTGTTGGAAAAATAATCACGATAATAGCAAAAAAAAATCTCTGTTGTGAAAGAAAAATTATTCAAAGGGTGAAAATATAGATATGTTACAGATTATAGATATGTTACAAGAAGAAGACAAGTTAGATGTGTTAACAGAAATGGAAAACAGGCAACAACCACATTAACATATATGTTACAAAAATTACTATGAAAACCCTTAAGAGCTACGAGCACAAAAATGTATAAGTCACAGAAGACACTATTGAAAGTTGTACTTTTGAGGGGGGAAAATAAAGCTTATTTTTAAACTTTTTTTACAGCTTTTTTATGTTTATTCTTTAATATATTCCATATTTCATTATTATGAAATTAATTTTTCACAAATTCCCTACGAGATGGCGTTTCTGGTCTAAAGTCAAAATTTAATTAAATCGACTTACTGATAATAAAGTTCTGAAAACATTAAAATATTTTATCATTAGAAGCGTAGAACTGTTTAAAATTTCAAAACACTGGTGCGTCAGAAGATGAGTGAAAAATCAATCGCAAACATAAAATAAGTTAACTGAAACAAATTAAATTAATTTAAAAAAATTAAATGAACAAAGTTTCTAAAAATAGTGTAATAAGATGCAAAATCTTTTAAATCTAATTGTTTCTAATTTTTAGATCTGAATTAATAATTCATTTTTATAAACGTTATGGAATAAACTTTTTATCAAATTCACTATTAAGTGGGAAATTAAAATTTAATATAAAGTTAAAATTTAATTGAATTAAGTGGTTAACTGAAAATATTGAAATAATGTTATTTAATCTAAAAAACATAAATGTACCAAATTTCAAATTCCACCAAATAAAGAATTTCTTGAAAAATCTGAGATAAAATTTCGTCTTGACGATCATGAAACATGTCAAGTTTAATAAGTTTTTAATAAAATGAAGGGGGAAAGGACTTTTTCTAATTGCGTTTCTATTTTGAGTCCATCTAAATATCTTGTTATCCCATCCAAGAAATAAAAATGCTTCCACGGTCCCAACCATGCATGTAAGATGGAAATAATAAACAGAATAGAGAAATGAAATGTCCATTGATGATAAACAAAAACAAATTTCGTTGAATAACTGTAATGAAATATTTTAAATTAAAATGGTTTTCTAGATTTCTTTTATTTATTTATGCTATAAATATTTGACGGAAACACCGTTGCCATTATTTTCAAAACCTCACTTCGGAACGAGATCGGACGAGATTTATGAATCCCTGCAATGTATATCAAAGGATTAGTTCTTTGATTTTATAAATGCAAGTACTTACTTCATATTTAATGAAATAGCTAAGAAACTCTGTTATTTTTTAAAAAGAATTCCTGACAGAAAAGGTTGTATATTTTTCAACTTTGCGTTTTATTTAAATAATTTATTTATTTGTCATCGAATGTACGCAGATACCTTCTTCAAACGTTTTATGAAAGTTCTAGAAGGTTTCCTAGTAAAGGAAAATTCATCTTCTTCTAGTTAGAGAAACTAATTTTAGTATTTTGCAAAGCAATAGAGGTCTTCCAGCAAAGTCATCGTCCCGCATGAAATTTTTTTCACCTCTGATTCTTATCTTTCAAGGTGAGACATGCAGTCAACTGAAGAGTATTATCATTTTCTGATATTCTTTTCGGATGCAAATTATCGCAGAAAAATTTCAAAAAAGAAAAAAGTATGAGGTGATTTTTTAGATTTTGCGTCAGTAGACTGCACGCAAGCGATAAATCCTTTTGAAGGTTTAATTGTTCAATATTCAAACTAAATTCGATTCCGTTGTAGCTTTACTTGGGCTGCATTCATTGCCTTTAGCTAAAATTTATCGCGAATCTTATTTGAAAATGTGCTCTTTAGTAAATTAAACGCAATATTGTATTCTGTTAATTATCCAGTTTATCCAATATTTATTATAATATAATATAAGTTTTATCTGTGAATATTAAAAGCGATACTTCTTTTACTTTGGGACTTGGCAAGACAAGCATGGCGTTTTCTTTTCTCTCCATATGCAGTGATATAGTAAAGGGTCCACTTCTTACTCGCAGATAGATTTTCCAGTCGCAAGTCAAACGAAGACAGCACGAAGTATTTTTACGTATATGTTACATTTTCCTAAAGCCAATTAGTATGGGGAGCATCGAAAAATGAAACTATACCTCGGGAGCCATTTACTCGTATCACACCACTGTCCATAAATAGTTGTCATAACTGGATCTAAGTGCCTTTCTTAACTAATGTAGATTAAAGTCTGGATATTTTTTGATAGTAGAGATTGTTGAAACGTTTAAAATCGGTTTTAGTTCAAAATTTTAAACTAAAACAACTTTAGTTTAAAACTTTTGAACTCCTCTCGCCTATAAATCGTTACTTAATACATTTTGCTTTACAATTTTCTTAATATCTGTGGAATCGAATGTTTTCAAAAAATTCAAAATGTTTTGTATGCCCAACTAAATATTAATTAATGAATAAAACTCTTCCTGAGTAGAAAATAGCTTAAAAAGTACTATTATGTGACTATAAAAAAAATCGAAGCACTAGCTACAAAAAAAGAATAATTTACTGCTACTAGATAGCATTTTAGTTTCAAAAATATCCTCTCTCTCTGTATTCAGTACAAAAAC
This sequence comes from Argiope bruennichi, assembly GCF_947563725.1. Taxonomy (NCBI): domain Eukaryota; kingdom Metazoa; phylum Arthropoda; class Arachnida; order Araneae; family Araneidae; genus Argiope; species Argiope bruennichi. The sequence continues at coordinate 24,541,523 of NC_079162.1, read as the reverse complement.
AATGTTAATTAGTTGCAGCTATTGAAACGGGTAATTTATTAATAAAATATGAATTAATCTCATTATCATTTTATACACAATGCTTACTGTAGAAAATTCTTAGTGAGAAGAAATTGAAATATCAGTATGATTAACAAGATATTATACTAAGTGATGAGCCTTTTTACAATTTGACGTTTATTTAAACTTAACCATGGGCCTTTAGAATATAAGGTACGATATAAAAACCTCTATATAGAAAGGTTTTTCATAGAAAGAAAAACCTTTCTATGAAAAAAATTTAATTTAAAATGCATCAATGCATATTTCGACCCCAAAATAAATCTCGAAAAAAAAGCAGTATTTACTTTTTCGAATTCTATAATAACTTAATAAAGCACAGCTTCTTAATTTCTGACTCTGAAAATCGCAAAAAGATGCACAGTCTCAGATGTCTTAATATTATCATAAACATCTTAAATTATGAGTATCCCAAATAGGAAAGCAAAAAGATCAAAAACGATGATTCTTTTCAAAGTCTTCATTCTTATTAAGTCTGAAAACAATCTTTTCCTTTGGATTATTCCGTTAAAATTGCCTTAATACATGATTTCATCTATCTTCATTTTCATTAATTAATGTTTTAATAGTTACTTCATATTTTTTATTTGAACATAAACATATTTGCAACATATTTAAACATCGATTCAGCGCAGGTAAACAAATTGTCACTCTTAGAACGAAATTTTCTGCGACCGAAATGCGGTCCCGAGAGAGAAAAAAAAAATGTAAACTCTATGTCAACTAGCTTCAACTCAACATTCTGGCTGGAGAAATGCAAAACAAGGTTTTCTTGACATCTACGATACCTCCATTCCTTCCAGACTAAGATCAGTCAACTCTTCAAATCCATCACTTTTGTTCAGCGGACAAACTTTCTCGTAATTTCCGAGTATTTTTTCTTGAGGTTTTAACATAACTCGTGTTCCTTTTCCCAATTTCCCTTTTTTTCATAACACAACTGAAAAGATCTTGAGCAGTTTGTCGACTTTCACTACTTTCTGTCTTTCCTGTTTTTATTAAGAATGCCGTGTAAGCCGTTGCAGTAAAATAAACTGACTGCAACTATTACTTTAAATTGCGTGCTTACAAAAAGATATTTTTACGCTGAATAATTGCATATTTTGTCTTTGCTGATTAAACAGTTTTTCCCTTCAATTTAAAATAGGAAATTAATTACTGACAATTCTTTAAAATTTTAACTTTTTCTATACATGACATTAATATAATGAATTTTACATTTATATCATAGGTAAATATTTATTTTCAAAGTAATTAAAAAAATTTCTGAATTATCATGTTTTTTCCATATTTAATTTAAAATCATCATAAATACCAAATAAATAATTCGAAATTTCTTTATTAAGCTACATTTTTACATAAAATTAAGAATGAAGTAAAATAATTAACGCCATAAAAAATAAAAAGTACTGCAATTTAAATAATTGCTAATGGTTCCAAAATCTGTTTTTTCTTAATGTTTTGAGCTTATTTGCATTAATTATAAAAGTAAAGTTGAAAAGCTCTGATAAATTGCGTTATTACGACATAATTTATTCGTTTTTTTAACATATATTTTTGTGTATTTAAATACATTTGTGCAATCCTGCATGCGAAAGATGTTGATTCTTATCCCTTTATGCTCAGTTATATTAATCATAGACTATACAATTTTCTCAGAAAAATTTGCGTAAAAGTATATAAATAAATGTAAGAAATAAATTTAGAAATAACTGAAAAATTTAGCTTAAAAAATTAACTGAAATTTTTAGCTCAATTTTTGATTAAAATTAAAATAAAAAACGATAGTTGTTGACTAAAATTCCTTTTTTTAAAAAAATGTTTTCCTTCGTCAAATCAAAAATATTGTAAGTGAAAAATTTGATTTATCATTTATTTAATTATTCATTATTAATTTAAGCAACGCAAAGATAGCTGAGATTTAAATGCGCAGTATAAAGTTTACTTCCAAATTTTCCTGCAACTGATCTTATGTAAATAAACGAATCACTTTCGGAATAAACCAAGGGCCTAAAAAGTTGTTATTTTTGTTCGGTACCTATTCATCCAGAAAATAACACTTATTTTATCCAGAAAATAACACTCATTTTCTGGATAGAATAGTGACGATTGATAATCTTTTAAAAATAGCCTTTAGCTTTTTTTCTTATTCTAGAACCCTTAGTAATTCCCCGCGTACTGATAAAACATATCTATTTTTATCAAAGGACATCCGTTTTTAACACCCGGGAGTTTAGTGACTCTCAGATTATTAATTATGAAATCATTCTGCATTAAATTCCGATTGATGACTCTGCACAGTCATTCACAATTTTCTTGTACTGTGTTCGAAGTCAACTAATGCGCCGTAACTCAGTTTTTCTCGAAGGCCACTATCTCTTACACTTTGTTGAAGTCAGTTCTAAAACTTTTAAAATGCGCAGTCCAAAGTAGACAGGGTAAACATCGCCGACATTTTGTGGACTTTATAATTGTTTGCTCTTGTTTCCCTCTTAAGCTATTTCTTTCTTTATATTTTATTTATTTGTTTTTTTTTATCTTTTGATTTTCTGCTCTTTCCGTGAAAGGGATGACGTGGGAGACTCGTGATTGGCAGAGGTCCAATCACGGGACGAACTCGTGCTGCGAATCCATGCGGTGGAAAAGCAACTCCTTGAACGATCGTTGTCGATCTCATAATGCGTTTCACCGACCGTCGTTATCTGTCAACCCGGTTACCCAAAAACAAAACGCAGTTGTTATGCCTTCCCGAACAATAACAGTTCGGTAGGGGGCTTTATTTTTTAACTAATGCATGTTGAAGAATAAACTCAGAAGCCTCCTTTGCGGTCCTTTCACACCGCAAATAGATAATTCCTGGCCTTATAAATCTCAATCTCCTAAATTCCTTTCCTTTACGCACGTGGTCTGACTGTAAACAGTGTTTTCAATACTGGGCGCTGAATCGAAATTTAATGATTCAAAAAACCTCCAGAACCATTATTTTTTTAAATAGCAATTAGTTTATTAAAATATTTGAGTTACTCTCTTCGCAATTAGACTTATAAACTTCCTTTTCTACGTGCATGAGAGAGTGTGCGCGCAGGTGGACTTAATGCAGTGAAATTTAGGGCGCTTCAATACTGTATAACGAGACTTTGTTTAAATAGTACAAATACGCCTTTGAACATATGAAAGTTTATAGGAGAAAAAGCTGCGGCATTAATTTTCTTCGATTTATTTCGCTTCAGGAGAAATGTAGGTAAACAAGCATATTATGTGATTTTGCTTTATTCAGGATAGTAAGAACGGGTAAACTATGAAAGAGGGAGAAATATTTATCCTTGTACCCATTCTTTACATAAATAGTAGGTATTTACTATCCTAAAATACTATAAAGAATATGTCTTAAAAGTTTCAGAGAACAGTAAATATGATTTTTTATACTGCTCTCTTAATAGATAAAATGCAGCTATCCAAATAAAACTTGACGAAATTGTTCGCAGAAGAAATGATTTATGCAGCTAATGAAAATAAAACAATTTCCCGAAATAATGCTTAATAATTCAAGAAAATTGTCTAATCTACAAACCAAGAAAAATTGTTAAATAAGAACAACTAACATAAAAAAAATGTCGAAATTTTGTAAAAATGTAATAAAAAATTTAGTTAGACATTTCTAAAAAATAATTAAAAAATATTAATGATTTTTATTTTTGCTAAAGTTTTTTTTTGTAATGTAAATTTGGAATAAAATATTTAAATTCATAATCAGGTTTAGTATAAATAATATCAATAATCAAAAAAAATTTTCTCAACTAATTTTACCATTCTTCAAGTATGATATTTTTTGTCAATTTCAAATAATTTTTTAAATGATTATGTTTTTTTTAAATGAATAATAACTCTTCTGATTTCTTCAACGAGGTTGTGTGATTTTCCTCTTGCATGACTTTCCCGAAATAGAATATCCCTCAAGTTCTCCAAGAGTTTAAAATCAGAACTTCTAGGAAACCAATTGTGTTCTTAAACACGCTTGACTTGAAAACATTCCAATGGTTTTGTTGAACCTGAAAAGTAATATTTCCACTGTTTTACATGTATAAATAATGGCCATACGTAAAAAGTGGAGATTTAGGCAACAGAATTTCTCCCCGACATCTTAGCACGTATCAGATAGCATGTGAATATCCATAAAAACGAATCAAAGTCCTTTGTGCTACAGACCCTCCACATCTCTTGACTCTGCTGTCACCGTATTATCGGTTATGAAAATACTTTTTATCTCCACGGATTTTGAACTAATAGTAATGGAATACCTCAGTGTAATCTAAATTAAACTTTATTTCTTTAAAAATAAAAAAAGGAGGTACCTAAGTGTCTCAAGATCGTTTTGGCCAACACAAAGTGCCACTATTCTCCTTTATCGTGAGTCCTTGACTCATGGACCTGTATAGATATTACAAACAAAATACGATTACAACCACAAGGAGATTTAGTTGTAGTAGATCTTCATATCTTAATGGCTCCTAAAAACCTATGAAATTGACCATAATGAATGATATAATATTACGACAAAGCAATACATAACAAATATTCTTATTTTCTGCAAAAAGTGCTGAATGTATGAAAACAACGTGACGTTTTGAGTTTTCTTTTGCTCATATCTCTCAATCGGTTCGATTCATATAGCTTTATAGTCACATGATAAACATGATTGCATAAGTGCGTATAAGTGCATTCAAACTAAAAGTAATTATCTTTATGCTCATTGATAGATTAATTTTCTAGATTTTCAAAAGAAATTCTATAAATTATCTGCATGAAGAGCAAAAAAGTATGTTCTTTAATTTATTAATTTTTGTTGTTATTGTTTATAATGGCACTTGCCATGCACAAGCTCGCTGACGAAGTCAGCGATTTTAAGCCAAGGGAGCGTCTCTTGTTTTAGTAGCGCCAACTAGGGCCAAGAGTACGTCTTAGCTACTCACACATCTCATTCGCTTGCACAACCCCTTTTTACAGGGGGCACCTTCACACATCTCACAGATAGAACGGAGGAAGAACAACCATGCCCGTACCGGGACTCGAACCCAGGACGCCCAGAACACGGGGAAGGCGCGCTACCCCTATGCCAGGACGCCGGCTATTAATTTTTAATTGGTTTAATCATTAATTAAGTTCGTAATTCCATCTGTCTCCATTGTTTTTATTACAGAATACTTAAACAGTACTTTTAATTTTACTGGAATCTAAATTTTCACCCAATTGCAGAGGGTATATACATTTTTAACCAACTAAAGAATACAATTTACAATAATTTCTCATCCTCCTTTTACATCTCATCTCATTTTGTCAGTGTTTTTATTAAATGGACAGGTTAAGAAATGGATTAAAATCAGGCCGTTCCATTTTTTTAGCCTATCTAAGTATTTAGTACAAGGATTGTAAATAATCGGACTTAGTCTCATACTTTCCAACCCTTGATTAGGTCGTATTCACGTCCTTTGATTCCATTCAAAGCTTACACGTGAATTTCGAGACGCCTTAGTTTATCGCATTTCATTTTTTTCTTGCATCTTCTCTACAGAGCGAAGGCATTCTGCTAGTGATAATGTCACGTTGCACGTTTAAGTATTTAGCCTTAATTTGAATATTGATAAGACGCAGACATCAATATCGGTTTTCTTCCTTTTCAATCAATAAAGAACTACTTATTTTAACTATATTAAGCACGTGATTAAGAAAATGCTCGAATGCTTCGAACTTAAAATGATGATCTATTGCTTCTATAAAAATTGCTCACAGTGAAAATCGTCTATAATAAGAAGTTAGTTTCGGACGTTTTGTAATTTAATATTTATTACAGAACTTGAGCTATTCCTAGAACATCAAATTTGTAAAGTTAGTTGAAAAGGCAAAGGGACCTTTTTTTTTAATTACTTGCAGTCTATTGGTTTTAAAATTAAGCAGAATATGTCATATGATTTTGCAAAATACTTTCTTTAAATACGTCTAAATAGCATTTGGGTAATTGACCGTGTTTCTTTTATCAAATTTTCTAATTTTCCAATGCAACCCTTTTAGGTTCTTTTATTTGAAGGTTCGAAACATCAAGTACCCTTCAAACATAAATTTTTAGATAATTTGACAAAATATAACGAAGTACATACAAGAAAAAAAATCTAGGGTTTATCTTAATGTATAAAAAGTTCGCCGAAAATAAGTCTTCCATATAACGAAATAATTCTTCCATTTCATTAGCTGGTTAGACTATTTTACTCTGAGGATTTTAGATGTTCATATAAAAATATGCACCGAAAGGTGTAAGCGAAAACATTTGTCAAAACATGAACCCGAAATTGATTATTTTCATGTTTATTTATGAAAAAAATTAACCGGAGATTTCAAACACTTTTTGTTTTGTAATAACTTAAAGTTTGTTATCTAATTAGATTTGCTTTTTTCAGTAAACGCGCAATCAATTTTTCATCTTTGGTAAATATACAAATAACATGAACAGTATACAAACAGTTAAGAGAAAACAGTCATTTATAAATTATTTACCAACATTATATACACAAAACACAATTTATTATTTATAAACACTAAATATACACTTTCTCTCTGTATTCAAAAAAAGAATCTTGAATATCTTAGCTTGAAGTTTTTTCCTTAATAGCCGAAATATAAAACTAGATTTACAAAGAACTCATGATCTAACAATTCATCACATTGTTGTTTGTGGGATGTATAGATTTAAAAAGATAACTTAATAAACTGAAAAGTTTGAATATTTAATATTAAATATTATTTCATAATAATTATTTTTAGAATAACTGAAAATTAATAATTAGGTGGTTGTTTTAAATATCTCCTTTATCAATGAAAAAAATTTTCATAGTAAAGTTTTCGTCTAAGAATTAAAATCAATCTTTTTTCAAATTTCACAATTTTTGATACGGCATTTACTTTTGTTTACTATTTTCACTCGACAGATTCGTATAAAAAATATTGAATTCATACATTTTTAAATTTTTATTTCATTCTTAAAGATGACAGTACTTTAAAATATAAAGCTAGCATTTAATCCACTCATGGATTTATTATTTTGCTTTATTCTGTCCTATGTTTATACAAACATGCTTATTAACTCTATTGCTGGTCGAACTAAGCATCGTATTTTCTTTAATATTTAAACTCATAAATCAAGGTTTCCTCTAAACTTTCTGCATTCTTAATAAGTTTTTATATGCTTTGCTTAAAACTAATTTTACTCGAATGCTGGTAAAATCAAAACAACGTCCTAATTCGATCATTCACTTTTTCTCTGCATTTTTTTTTTTTTTTGTAAAATTATTTTGAATAGAAATATATTTTATTAAGTTATAGTATATTATAACTAGTCATTAGTCTAAGATAATATCCAAAAGTTTGCTTTATTTTCTGTATCATGTTAACAATATTTTTTTCGCACCTAATTCATATAATGGAGTGAGACAATCCACAAATTAAGTGAAAACGACATTGCATCGAAGACTTTAGAGTTTCCCTGTATATCTTCGAAACTTCTTCACAGAAATAGTTGAAATTTTATGCACAGAAGTTTCAGTTGCTACTTTTTTAATAAAATGAAAAGAAAATTATGCCATTTCTAATAATTTTTCATGATTTTTTTTAATATCGTACTAAATTTTTTTAAAAAAAATCTATGCAATTTCTAATGTGCTTTATATAGCAAATTATTATAAAGCTAGAATTATTACTATCGTTTAATCGTGTATATCAAACAAGTCAATCAATGTAATCAGCAATTCTTTTTTACAAAGTATATAAAAATAATGAAGAAAAAATAAATAACAATGACTGTCTACAATATTATAGCAAAATATATTTAGATGAAGTCGGGAATAAAGGAGTAAAATCGAGAATTAAGTGGCAAATTATCATACAAAAATGCATCTAAAATTGTTAGATGAAGTCGAGAATAAAGGAGTGAAATCGAGAATTAAGTGGCAAATTATCATACAAAAATGCATCTAAAATTGTTGCTCTAGATATCAATGCTCAAATAAACAGCAATAATCTAAAGCAAGGAGTGCATGGATAAATTATATATATATATATATACGAGCACTGAAAAATAATAAACTGTTCTTTTGTATTCGACTTGCGAAATAATGACACAGGTCACAAAACTGTTAATGAAATTTTTATAAGTATTCTCAAAAATCATATTAAACAGTCAAAATTTGAATCACTACAATTATGTATATGAATAAATTTTTGAAAATGAGTGACTTATTCTCTAATGCTTTGAAATTTAAAATCAAACTTATTTTGAATACTTTCTTTCCAGAATAAAGAATATATGTGTTGTTTCATACCCTTTAAACAGAATAAATAAAAAATGAATTTCTATAAAAGAATTTTCCTTTAAAGAAAAAATATTTTAATATAATGTTGACACTCTCTAACCTTTATTTAAGCCTTCCTAGCATTAATATTTTTGTGAGCATGTGCAGGTATACTGAATGAAATCAATTATCGCTTTTGACATTTTTCGCCTTATTCTTTGAATTTTATGAAATTACCTACCGTCCATAATTGCTTTTGTAAGTCAATCTTTAATAATCTGCTTCATTTGTCAGAGACCACTTGCATTCTGTATCCAACTTATTTAATTGTTTATTACAAATTCTAATAAGCAAGATAGAAAATCTTTATTATTATTATTATTTTAAATATGATTAATATTTAGCAACGAACATATTTCAAGTTTCCTACACACTTCAGATGTAATTAAGTCCATAATTTATTTTATCTGTTGAAATATTTTTATATTATATTCTTAAATGGAATCAAAACATATCAAACAGTTTTCTTGACAGGTTTAATTAACTTCAGAGTCAATTTTTTAATTCCTAAGAGCAAATAAAGGATTCCAGAAATTTATAAGAGATTGTATCGTTGCTTAAATAAGCTTAACTACTTAATAATTATTCTTCTGTTTTCATTATAAAGCAACTTAACAGTTTTTTTTTTTTTAATTTTCTGTCAAAAACAATTATTTGATTCTATATAAGCAGAGCAAGAAAAATACTAATTAAAAATTAGCAAAAATAATTGTTAAATTCAATTAAAATTTCATTTCTAATACTTTGCTTATTCCACTCATAAATTAAATGAAGAAGAAATTTTATTTACTTATCCTTAAATTACGGTAAGTCAGTTGTATAAAGACAAAAATGGTAGTAATTTAAATAAGAACAAGCAAAATTTAATTAAAATTCCGACCCTTTTTCAGAAATGTTATGTTCAAAACTAACACAGCCATCTTTCAAATAATTTTTTTTTAAATATTTACAAAGCTTGCAGCAAAAAAATATCATTAAGATATATTTTTTTATTATATCTCGGTTGTTTGAAATACAGGATATAAGAAAACTTAGTATAAAAGCTTATTTTGTGGCGTACATCGTCATATATATTTAGAATTTGTTGTAAAAATAACTTGCAAAATTTTTAAGGTTTGATTTAATTTAACTTACGAAATTAACGTCCATGTGTAAACTATGCGATAGCTATTTTAAATAATATTTTTATAGAAACATTAGTAAGAAATAGACGGATGCCATCTAATGAGAGAAATTACTTATGTACCATTCTCGATTCAATGCTAATAGGATAGTGAGGATTCCAAATATACGTACGGAATGAGGTTCGACTATTTAAGAAGAATCTAATAAATGTACAATACAAAGGGGAGCAATTGAGTAAGAAAACCTACAGAGGAAATACCAATGCAAGTAAAAGGCTATATAATTTTTTCTTATTGATATTCTATTCTAAAAATCATAAATATTACTTGGCAAATATGGCCACATGCGATGAATCATTTCATATTAAATATTATTCTTAGAAAACATGTGCCAAAAAAATTTTGTTTAGATTTTTTTTATCATTCGTCAAAAAAAATTATCTGGACATTTTATAAATTTAAAGCTTCAAGGTCATTTGGAACAAATGTGATGAGTGGTATCAGAAATAAGCATTATCGGCTACGAACGTGAGTCCGTTAGAAAATATTGAGATACAGGAGCAGTTGATTTCTAAGTGATATCGGATAAGAAGAAGTCATTCTTGGTTTAACAAGAAATTCGAGAAAATATTTTATTATTATTAATTAAATCTATAAATACTTGTTTACTTCGAAATAAACACTTTATGCTTTTGCTCATTTTTAATACATGAATTACTCCGCTTGTTATCATATTAATTGCATTTAATGTTCCAGCGTTTTGTCTTATTATTTTATACAATTTTATATTTTTATGTATATTTTAGTTTATTATTCGTAACTGAACTGTTTTTCTGAAACTGAAACAAAAAGTCACTCAATTTCAATGACTTAACACCACCTCGAAACAAAAAATTAAAAGACTGTACTCAAACATTTTTAAATGTCGCATAAAATTTGTTTTTGGCAAACATATAAGTTATGTCTACATATATGACAAAACATATGTTATAATATATGTCTACATATATATTATACCTATATAAACATATGTTAAGTCTACAACCACTACATTCCAAATTACATAAATATTTACCTTTTCAAAAATTTGAAATTGTTCCTTCAGATTTTTCTTATTTTTTATTATATTACAAAAATATCAATTGAGCAATAATTTGATATTTTTTTCATTAAAATGTTTCATTTTTTTTTAATTCCACATTTTTATCACATGAAAACAAAATTCCGATGTGTTAATTGGATTTAAAATGTGTATAAATTGTATGTGTAAATTTTTTAATTGGATTAAACTAAATGTCACCATTCTATTGATAAGTTATTGGTTTTCTGTTGTGAATTTAAGATCTTACAATAATACTGGTACGAAAATTTTGCCTCTTTGTTCCTTGAATTGTTTTAGATACCAATTTAATTTTCTTAAAATTTATAATTAGGGATAGAACAAGGCTAACTTAAAAGCCAATTAATAAAACACAAATATATTTAAAATACATAACATTTACAGTAGATTTATATATTTAAGTTTGTTTCACAGAATTGACATAATAAAACAATCCCTTTTGCATAAAAAATTGCTAAGATACGTTTTTCTGCAAAGTACTAAGCATTGTAAATAGCTTTTCTTCTATATACTAATTATTATAAATAAATTTTAGAATTCTGAACTTCTGAAAAAATTAAAAGCTTCTGAAGTTTCTAGACCAATGGTCAACAAACTGTGTCTCGCAAGTCATATATAGGTCTGGATGCGTGCTTAGAGTTTCTTTAAAAAAACTGAAAATGATAGGTAAGCTTCAATTATTTCATTTATTAGATGTTTCAGGGATATTATTAATTAAATGTCGATTTCACTTATTTAATAAGTCTTAGTAAAATATGAGATTCTTCCCCATATTGTATTTTATCAGGTGCAACTGAAATTCGAAGTTTTTTTTTTTCGTAAGTATTCAAAATTAGAAATATTATTTCTACCTCATTGTATCTGGTCGTCGGCATTGTTTCAACTTGTGTTTTTATTATCTTTATATCTATGGCCAATCATTTCTAATGTGCATTTCATAAAATGTAAACTTCTAAACCTAATTACTGATACAGGCACAGATTCCTGCTTTAAATTAAAAAGAACTTCTTTAAAATTGGGCATTCTCAGCTTTTTTTGGACGGGGGGATTGGGGGATATGCTAGTTCATTTTTCATTATAATTAAAATCGCTGGCAGCAATTGTTTGTGAAATTTTCTTATGGTAATAAAGAAAATTATTATTTGTATATTAGTATAAATTAATAATGAAGAGGTGTTTTATTGCTTGTAATCATATTACTTTACATTTACTTTTATTTGAAAAATTATGACTTTATGTAATTTGTAAATTATTATCAAGTACAAAAGACTGGACTCTAGTTCTTAACTATCTGGGCAAGAACGAACACGTGTAAACTTGTTATAAATGCGTTGATTTCTGTTCATTGATGAAATATGTAGATAGATAAAGTGGAGCGAATGTTCTTTTTATTTTATTTTGTTGAATACAATATTTCCTTTAAGGAATTGTTGAATAATCAGTTTAGATCTTGTTCATCAGATGCACTGAATCATTTTCTAAACATGTGATTATGCTTAATCATAAGATCTCTTATATCTCGCAAATTAAACAAAATAACATAAATTTCTAAATAACCTAATCTAATAGATTAAATTCCGTCGGCAAATATTGGCGATAACTTTCTTACTACCGAAATGCTGCCGTCAAAAGTTTGATACTGGACTAAGCAAAGGATATGTGTTCGTGCCTTTATTTTACAAAAGTATTGTCGAGTCTAGGCATTGTTCTTGTTCCAGTTAAGAAATGATAAAAGTTTATATCATTTGTCTGTACAGCTTCGTCCTTTCCACGCCCCCTCCTTCTCCCGCAACATTTAAATGTAAATCAATTTTACAAGTAAAGTATGCTGAGGTAGAGTAGGACGCATATTCGAATATCAGGAGTCAATCAAAGAATAGCAGGCTAAACGTTATCAGTCCTCTTTATGAAAGGAATGACGTACGAACAAGATTTGCATTATAATACTATGTAAGTGTAAATCTACGCACTAGGTAGATTTGCATAACTTATCTAATTTGGACATATTTTCTAATAAGTAGTGACAGCAACGCCAAAATCTCTCCTACCGGCAACGTTTGATACTATTTATCTCCCTGAATTCACCTTTCCATATTTTTCACAATTTGTATATGAAATTTTGTTTCATCCTGTCCTTTAGATTTTAGCTGCAAATGCCTGCAAATAGGGAAAGTTATTTTATAATCACCCTATATTATTAAAATCTGTCACGAAATTTTATTTTGCAAAAGCACCAATAAATCAAGGAAAATAGTTTGATAACAAACATTATCTTGCAAAATTCCTTTATTTTAAAAAAAGAACTTGTGTAATAAATTTTAGTAGCAATTTGAAGCTGTATTTTAGAATTAAAAAAAGATATCCAAGTTTATTGTTTCTAAAATCTATATCAAGTTCATTTTAAACAAATTACCTTCATTTCATCACTGTTAACAATTTATAAAATAATGCCTGATTAATTTAATTTATCTGGGATTTCACCCCCCTATTTCATAAATTTTAATTTAACATTCGTTTACCGGGCCTAATGAAGATGCCTGATACTCTTTAAAATATATTTGTAATAGATCTACGTACGTTGATTTAATACCCATGCACGCACATACTCGCAATCAAGACACCAATAAATAGACTCTATCACACAGCTGATAATAACCCATTAAATTACTGGGGGTTTAAAAAGGTAAATCCTTTTTATATTTAACAGCACCGTCTTTTAACATTTAGTAAATCAGAAAATGTTTGCACAATAATGAGATAATTGTTTATATCTTCCTAAAGAATCAAATCTGGTATAACAGGGACTAAGATATTATCCATATATTAAAGTAAAAAGTGGTTATTTATTAAATTTTAGAATCAGAGGAATGAATGCGGAATTTGCAATTATAATAAGTGAATTTCGAGAATTATTTTACATTTTATCACCATGGTGGTCTACTGATAAAGCTTCGGCTTCGAGACGGAGGATTCCAGGCTCGAAACTCGATTCTATCAAAGAATCTCCATGCAAGCGAATCCACGAATTCCAAATACTCAAGGATCAAGTACTGCCGCGCTGGTGTAGAGCGTAAATTTGAAAGGCTCCTTTCTAGCCGATCGTCTATGATTCAAACTTACAAGGTCCGTCCTCAAATGGTCCAAGTGTTACATCGAAGCAGGGTATAAATATAAATAAACTTAATTCACGCTTTATTTCTTCATTATTTAAAGATAAGAGGATGTGATTTTTAATAAAGATTTTAGTTCAAGAAAGAGTTTTTATGTTTTGAAGAATATTCCGAACATGCATTTTGAAATTTAGCTACAGTTTCGGATAACTCAGTTTTTAATGACGCCAAGATTCAATTAGGTAATTTCATTATAAGTATCTTTTTTATTTTTATACGAATCGAGATATCCTGAAAATTTTAATAATTCTAATGTAGAATCTTAGTTCTATTAATTCTTAAAATATAGTTCAAAGTTTCAAATTGTAGAAATGAGGTTTGTGGAAGATGAATAGCATTTTCTGAAGAGAATCTTCTGAGTTTTTCTTTGAAGATAGAAGTACTTTACTTTTCTTATAAATTATGTTTCTCACATTGACATTTAAACATTACCAGACTACTTATTTGATTTGAAGAATTTACTGTTAAACAATTTAAGCATGAAAACTAGCATACGTAAAATTAACAAAGTAGTTACGCTTTTAAAATTAATTAATTATTAGAAAATATTAGTTATTCTACTGGCATCAATGAGTGGTATTTAATTAAAATTCATCTTACAATTAGTGAATTGTTTTCATCAAATACTCTTCTGCTCTCAAAAAAAAAGAAGAAAAACTTCAGCTGCAATATTTGAGAGGCAGCAACAGCTACGATTGCACCACGAACGGAAACAAAAATAGTTTTTCTCACGGTACAAGACTGCGGTTAGATGAAGAATACGAAAGGTGTGGGCGATTGCCTACTTTACATCTTCATTAACTTAAACTCTTCATTCTATTTAGGCACGTCCCGCATTCTTATAAAGCATATGATTTACTTTCATAATTCATTTAATCAATTCATTTTGCCATTTCGAATTTAAATGTGTTTAAAAATTATATTTCAAGCGAAATTTTTCTTTAACGGAATCATTTTACACAACCATGTTTGTTTACATTAAAAACAAACTTAAATATACTTAACAATTGAAGGGAAAGAATTCTTAAGCTAAAAATTCCAAGATGTTGAATGGTTAAACTTTTTAGAGTACGTAAATCTAAAGTGTTTTATTTGATATTTTTTATAAATAAGAGGAGGGGCGTAATGCGAATGCGTCATTATTTTTTTGTTACCGAATAAATAATTTCACAACTACCGCAAAAAAGACATCCGTTTTTATTTTCTCTTAGCTGAAATGAAAGATGAATATTCTCAATTTTATTCATCATGTGTCAGTTACAATTTTCTTCATTTTACTGTGAAGATGTTTAGTTTCCTCTATTTTCTGAGATTACACGAAGTACATGTTAACCTTGGTGAGCCACCATTGCGTCTCTATTGTATGAACATCAAGCCAGGTCTCTACCACCAAGTCTCAGAGGTGAATGATTCATTTTATTAACATTCCAACGAATCATGCTGGTTGATTGCCAAACCTATTTGAAGAAATCTTATTTTGTTTCACTATGTGGCTTGCAGTGTGTCATCGGAACTCCAGTAAGTGATATCCCAGTCAAAACAGAAAAGGTGCATAGGCAGCCAGTGACTTCATAACTGCCAAGGTGTTAAATAAAATCACTGTGTAACTTTTGTGGAAGTTGCTTCAAATGGTCAAATTGAAACAGCAAAACTTTTTTCCAAGTTATATTTTTGTGATCAAAGATGGAAATGAGCTGTAACTGCATGTTAAAATAAATATTATTCTAATATTTTCTATATTTCTAATATTTTCTACATTTTAAAAGGCTTAAAAATTGTATGTAAATGTATTTTTTTAAATATTATTCTGAACTCTTAAACGTTCGCATATCAATAAAGAAACTGTTTTATAAATTGTTATGAAGAAAATATTAAGCTTACATAAACTAATGAAAATATATATTAATTGCAAAGTTGAAACGGCGGAAAATCCATTTTAAAAATTTTAATAAATTATTTATTCATGCAAAGACTCATAATACAACGTGAAATACAAGGATGTTACCTTTTTCTTTTCAACACATGGCGTACAATAGAAAAAATAAAATTAGCTTTTCGACTTTTAAAAAATAATTAAATATTTTTTAATATTATTTTCATTAGAATTGTTAAAAATTAATACGTCTAAACTATTATTCCGTATAAAAATTATTCCGCCTAAACTAAAAAGAAAGATCAAATAAAGCCACCATTCAATTCAGTAATAATAACAATTACAAAACTAAACAGTCGGTGAAATATGATTTATCCCGTCGACAAACAGAACTCTCCGAACATTTTTTCCATCAAAACTTCACTATTTGCTTACAGAAAATTATTTCTTAAAATAAGCATTTCGCTCAAAGTGAGTTTTAATCAAATTCTCACAACTATTTTGAAGTTTTAATTTAACGGAACATTGAAAATAATATATTTTTCATAAATATATATTACGACTTATTTATAAATATACTTGGTATTAAATAAATATTCAAAAAGAGTTTCCTTCAAAATAATATTATTAAATTTTCTAGCAGTTTGCATGAGTAGAATACTTTTTTTGTAGCAACTTTTAATGTTTGTAGCAATTAAGAATAATTGGTTTTTGTATTTTTTTGTAATAATTCTTAAATTTAGTAAGTTTTGGAATAAGAAATTTAAAATCCTTTATGAAGAAGCATTTAAATATAATTTGTATTTTTTTTTAAATAATGTGAAAATAATGTGGTTTTTTTATTTTAAAATAATGTAAAAATAATGTTTTTTTATAATTTTAAAATATTGTAAAAATAATTTTTTATAATTAAAAATAATATATTTTTATAGTTTAAAATAAATGTATTTTTATAATTTTAAAATAATGTAAAAATAATGTTCCTTTATAATTTTAAAATAATATTTCTTTCATTATCATATAACTCAATATTTTTACTTTTTTTAACAAAAAGAAATCATTTATAGTTGCAACTTTTGGTATACTGTTTGTAATATTAGATTAATATATTGAGTTCTAAAATTTTATTAATTCGATTTACTCATAAATATTAAAAATTTTCATGAGTTTTAGAATTTAAATTTTAGAATTTATTTTTATTTGATTTTAATAATACTGAAACATCATAAGGCATTCTGTGCTAAGATAAAGTAATTATAAAATCAAAATGACTAATATGTCTCTTCTTCCTCACTGAGATAAAATAAAATAAATGAGATAGAATAAAATTGGACTTTCTGACCTTCAACCCAGACGTTGTAGATATAAGAGGAACATCTGGTTTCTTCACATTGGTTTTAAAATAATATAATCTAGCGTATAACGAGAAATAAAGTTTAAAAAAAATTGTGATATTGGACAACCATCATGCATGAATATGGATAATCTAAATCTAAATATTCATGCAGTAAATGTAGAATGAAAAAATTTTCAAAAAAAAAAAACATCTTTCAGGCTAGACCGGTTTTCTTTTTAAATATTAGATAACAAAAATTTTGTTTATATTTAAAAATAGAACACACCGGCACATAAAACAAATCTGAAACAAAATGTTAAAAACTGGAACTATCCTGACTCATCTGGGATGTTTGAACACTGTCTACATGATTCAACCCAGGAGGGAAAAAACAATTCTAAACGCAAGCTATACATTTAAAAATAGGAATTTGTGAATTTATTTCTTACTCCTTTCAAATTCTAATTATTATCCGTGTTTCATAGAAATCCTCTTCCTTCTTTTCTCTTACTTTTTCTTTTCTTCATTCATAAAAAAATGATGAAATAAAGAAAGAATTTCATTTTCTTTTTCCCGCTAATTACTGATTGCTTTACGATCAGCAAAATGTAGAAAAAAGTATACTTCAGTTTTGTCTTTGTTTTCAATTAACTAGTTGTTTTACAGGGTATCCACACTAATTATGGCAGGATAGCTCATTTCTAAACCAATAAAGATAGGCATACACTTTTAATCGGAAAAAAATGTTTTAAATAACGTGAGAAATTTTAAGTTTTTTGATTCAATAAATGATTTTTTAAAAATTACGAAATCTGAAAATTCTGTACTAACCCAACTCATATTTAATGTTATTGAAATACTATCGTTTTAAGCAACAAAAAAAAATCCTGTCCCAAGCTCCTGCGATAGAAACTGATTGATTAAAAATCTTTGAATGCCGCTATCTCAGATCATTTCAACACCTACCTAGAAGATCCACCGACTAACTTCAACGCATCTTCCAGGCGGCCATTGATTAATATACATGTTAATTTAAAGTTTCAAATCTCTGCCAATTTTGGTTGCGGAAGCTTGGAACTTTTTTTAAAGAATCGTTAATGTAACAAGAATATTTTATTATGAATAAAAGGACTGGCAAATACATAAAAATTTAATTTTGCAATTTTTTGAGAAGTGCTTTATTGATTCAAACAACATAAAATATAATTCTATGCTTTAGTTACAGCATTTTTTTCAATTCGAAATGTATGTCTAACTTTATCGGTTCAAAAAGTAGTGATTGGGACACGATTAGAGTGGATACCCTGCATATTTGTTAATATGTGATATTTATTTCTAAGTAAAAGCAGGACAGTCCGAACGTTTCACTTGAATTTGAAACAAATCCGAGACATTTTGTCCACTCAGCCGAAAAAGTCAAATTTTGGAACTATCCAAGATAGTCCAGGATGTTTTGCCAATTTAGGTAAAATCATGCAAAGTTAAATTTGATAAATGAATAAAACTTATAGTTTTATTTAATTTTCTATCTATGAGGAACTCCTAGAAAACTTTAAATAAATAAATTAAAATGTGGTATTTATTTGAATAAAATATTTTGTAGGCATAAAAAATATATCAAATGTTTATTTCAAGAATCCTAGCTTCATGGAAGGAGTAACTTAGAATACTTTTCCCATTTGAATTGTTCAATAAAATGAAGCAAATTCTAATTTTAAATTAATCAAATCCTATATTATTTAAGTAAGAAAACCCAGACAAGTGGCAAATATGATTTCAACTACATAGCAATGATTATTTTCTGGCTATTTTAAGAATGGTATCTATTTTTATCTACAGTAAACACGTGGAGAAAAACAAACAAAAAAAGTGATTTTGTTAATAAAAGAGGAGGAGGAAGACCGTATGATCGGGTGGAACTTGTTCTTTCATTATTCAAGTGAAAGCAAATTTACGACTGGCTTGACCGCTTTTATTAAGTTGCATTCATTGGAGGCAATATTTACACCTGGAGCTGTATTGCATTAAAGTGGACATTTTAAAAAATTCGTTTTTTAATTAATTTTAAAGTATTTGCGTAGGAGTCGATGCATAAGAATATGTTAAATTTAATGCAGTGAGAAACGAAGGTGAATTGACAGTTCCGCGGAAGCTAGTATCGAAAAATATAGCTGAAAATACGCTACCTCATATAAAGATGCGCAAATGTTGCCACATATGTTTAGTTTCTTCTTCTTTTAGGGGGGGGGATATACAGTGGGTAACCAGTTAGCTATTATAATTCATTCAAAGGCAAATCTCGTTATCAGAATTTTTCTTTAATTAATCATTAGTTATCTAAGTTGTTTATTAACTATTCTTTATATCAACTGTTTGTGAATTAACATCAGTTTATCAAAGAACTTTAAATTCAGAAACCCAATTAGCAAATGAAAAATTATATAATTTCTTATGACAATTATTATTTTTTTAATAATAATAATAATCGCGTGTTACGCCTGTTACTATGGTGAACACTCTTCTTGACCCTGCACATTTTTAAGGCTCCAAAGTTTTATTGGTTTTTTATTCCGATCAAAAGTTCAGAAAAGTATTTAGGGAGTATTTAACGAAATCGAGTATCTAAAGTAAAAAAAAAAAAAAAAAAAAAAAAAATGCCTATACAATTTTCAGAATCGTGTTCCGAAAACTGTTCGAAATGAATTCAAGTTCTCACTTTCATTTTCGATTGGCATTCTCATCTTTTCGCCTAGAAAGTTCACTGCTGCTTTTAACAACCTTTTTATGATCCGTTTTCATGATCTAATGAAACCAACCGATAGCAGTAAGACAGAGTACTACAAATGTTACTCACAGATTAGCTTATTTTTCTGTTTATTCTGTGGTGCGCTCATTATCCGAACATGTGTCTGTTCTGTAAACAGAAAAATACATTGAGGAAGTGTTCGTTCAGTATTGATATGTTCGCAGGCCAAATAATTCGTCATTCATCACTTACTGTACTTCATAATATGCATTCACATTTGAATACATACTATGTATGCAACGTGTCATAGATCATCCATTGAGGTCGAACAACCGCAGAACATCTTCCAATAATATCAAAAACTTATTTATTTGTTTTTAATATTTAGCTTTGTTGAATGCTCATATAATGTTGCAAGCTTATATGAAATAATTTGCTGTTCATTTCCTGTAAGATATGAAGACCGTTAGCAACTCCATGAAAATTTCCTTCATGGGAATTTCGGTTTTGGTGTCGTCCTCGTCCTCTGACCATGCTTCAAAGTAATGAGTTCTGTCCCCTCGTGTTACTTCAAAGCGGAATGTAAATATAACTAAATTAAACCTAGCATTTGGAGATCAAACTCATGAGCCTCATATGGATGTAGTGCTAAATATCACAAAACTGTGCTCAAAATTGCTTTGGTTTAGGGCAATACGACAAGAAATAATATAAAATAATGTTTTTATCTATCTATCGTGGCAGTATGCAGAGCAGCTCGTCTTTAATCATAGAAAAAAACCAAAACATACCACTTTTGCAAGTTTTTTCCCAATTTTTTAAAATATTAGCCTGTTATTTAAACTGATTACATTTGTTTTATTTTTCATCATTTAATTTAATTTAATTCCTACTAAGTGTCTGTTATTTAAATTATCATTTTTTTTATCTCTTATTATAAATCGTTATACATAAGATAAAAAATCTTTCATAGAGGAAAGTTAACCTTCACATACTATCACATATGAATTATATTATTAAAAACTATATTAGATTTATACATATATTCCAACGTTAACTGTGATCGGCGTGAGTCATTAATTTAATTTACAAAATACTCGCATCCACTTGTCTTCTTAAATATGATTTTCTTCTTACATAATAAAACTGCTACATTTTAAAAGTGTCAAATGAGCGGCATTAAATATCGTTCAATAAACACTCTTAAAATGCAGCAATGATCTGATGTTTAACTAAGAATTTTGGTGTAATAAATATAAAAAGGCGTTGGGGGAAGCTTATTTCAGCCGTTAAAAATATTTTCAACAATACTTCTAATATTCTGATTGCCATGCGTGAGTAAAATGATAATTACAATTTCTTTTAAAAAAATCTTAACCATAGCCTTTTCTCCACGCTTTTCTTCTAGCGACTACTAAGCGCGATATCTCATCATCTCTCCCAAATATTGCAGCGCCCCTTTCTCCCCTCCCTCCTATCCATGGCCATTCAGGCGCTACCTGCGCAGTTTACAAAAAGCCAGTGGCAGTTTTTCAGTTCAGAAACAAGTTGTGCTATAAAATATATGTACAAGGAATCCTCCGTTCCAAGCAGAACTGGCCGTTCAGAGGAGTTAGTCACTTAGAAGGGTTTCCGTTTTTGAAGAAGAAATTCTAATTAAAACAAGTCCTGATTTATTATCCTTGATTTTTTTTCTGACATAGTGAATTTTAAAACTTAAAAAAACATTTCACTCGGAAGTTACTGTTTTTTTTTTTTTTTTTTTTTTTTTTTGAAAAAATGAAAATGAAATATATTTGTGTTTGCATGGATCGTTCTATTAGTTCGGAGGTAACTTTTTTTTTTTATTTTGGTTCATTTAATTGGAAAAGTAATTCCTTATTTCATAAGTTGGTAATATTAATTGATAATTGTAGAAGAATGGACAATAATGTCATCAGGTTTTTTCTAAAGACTGTTGTGCTAATGATTTATAATTCAATGATTTTATTTGCCTTCTCCTCTTACAGCTATGAAATTCGTCTAACTTGTCGATTCCCCATTAAAATACTGACGAAATTCGATATATCGTGCATGCTTACAGGACTTCAATATTTTCATGCAAAATAGGTATTCTCAAGAAATAGAACCACATATGTAAAATAATAAAAATTCCTATGATCCTTAAAATTATATTTACAAATATTTCTTTTTTCCTATTTAATAGTACTATTATTCTTTCATTAATGATGAATAAATATTTAGAAATAGTTGCGTTCTGAAAAATATTATATCGACAGAAAATTTGCAGCTGAGAAAAAAAATAGTTATCTTCTTGGCAACTCTCGTTTTACTGCCTCGATAACAAATAAGGAAAATTTCACTTCGACCTTGAGGAACCTAGCTCTTGACATTGGTTAAGGACTTTCATTTTTTAAGCATTCAGATTATGATTGATGAAGTTTATTTTTACCAACACAAGTTAAATATAAATTTCCAGCCTTTCCTACGACTTCAGCCATACACGAGAAGAGAATATAAAATACTGTGAAAACAATGAGCTTGAAAAGTATGTTTTTATTTACAAAAAAAAAAGAAAGAAAAAAGAAAAAAAAATTTTAACAATCGCTTTAGTCCTTTTTAAATGCCCACGAAACATAAAACGAAGAATATTTATTTAATATGAAAAGGAAATTTTTCAAATTCTTGACTGCAGAAAGTTTTATAGAAAGCATTTCGTTGCGCTTTTTGCTCGCTAAATATTGCCATGTATATATTTCATTACCTTATACTCGTATGAAAGTATAATTTTATTATAAATCAGTGTCAACTTCAAGATGCCAAAAAAGGAATTCATAATAATTTCATGCACGTAACTGAGAAACATTGGTAACTTTTCTGGATAATTATTATTTTAATTTTTCGTTTTTCCCATAAATCTAATGAATCGGGCCAAATAATTTCTTTCTTTTTTTGTGCCAAATAATCAATACTTAATTAAAATCCCCTACTAGAAATTGAAAAAGTATTATTCATAGTACATTTTAAAGCGATTTTCCCATCTGCATACACCATGTTTCTAAGGATAGAATTTTGTATTCGATTTTTCGCTCAGTTTCTCATATTCGGAAATTTTGTAGAGTTGTTGGTTCCCAATGACATTAGAATATGTTTTAATTTTAAAAATTTTTAATTATCAATTAATATATTAATTTAGAAAAAAATGATTTCACAGAGATGGGGCCAAATAGAAATTAATTTGAGAAATATTAATTTTTACATTTCATAATATTCATTATCACGAATTGTGAAATATATTAAAAAATTAAACTATTTAAGACAAAAAGAAGAAAATAATAAAAATAAAAAAGTTTTAAAAACCATTTTTTTTAATATAGTAAGAAAGAAAGAATGTTTATCAAAAATCGACCAATATCATAAAGTAATTAATACATATTGAAATAATAGAGAAAAAATTCTTATATTTTAGTTTAGTTTAGCTATATTAACGTCCCATTTGGAAGTAACACTTGGGCTATTTTTGGACTGACCTTGTAATTTTAAATCCCAGTCAGATAACGAGAATGACGTCTGAGCTGGTCTCCTTTTTAAAATTCCGCGCCTCACCAACAAGAGAAAAAGGAATTCTTAAATATTCATTATAGGTAAAATATATTATGAATGTGAATAAAATTTATATTTACACGAAGTATTTCTATTAGAATTCCACCCATTTGCAATTATATTTTGATATCGAAGAAATAAGAAATTAAGACCATTTTTAAAAGATAAGATTTTTAAACAAATTATTTTTAGAATGACAATATTACTAATTCAAATAAAAATATTTTTAATTCTAGTAGAATATTAGATATATATATATGAAGATTATATACAAATTAAAATATTAATTTTACGAAATTTACCGAAGGTGGTTTTCTTCATAGAAAAAATTTTCTAAGTCTCTTCAGAATATGGGTGTAAATTTAAAGAAATTCAGCTTATTTAGTACAATGGTTTGGATATGGCCTTGAAACTTCAACGTGACCACTTTCGATTACCAGATAGAGTTTAGTTATTTTATTTCTTTTAGGCTGCAGTGTTTATCACAATTAATAATGACTAAAAACTAGATAATAATAAAAGAGAAAAATATTGCTTTAAATTATTACTTTTATCAGTATATTAAAAAGGGGCAATTATTTTTTTATTACAAATCAGGAAGTCAAATGCAAATCGTAAAAGCACGCATGAAATAATATAGGAAGTATATGAAGCACAATGAATATCAGAGAAAGGAAATCATTATAAATATGATTACAATTACAATAGAGTAGTTTTGTCTGCTCTTGACATTTTTGCAATTTTTTATCGCCAGATTCTGATAAAGAAATATATAATTTTTCCTTTCTAATGCACTAATAAACGTTTTTTTTTAAAAACATTTTAATTTATTTTTTATATTTATTATTTTGACGTTAATTCCCTTTTAAATGTACTATTCCTAAAATTATTTTTTTAAGTTGGTTCAGTTTATGTGATATTTAATTCAATTTTTTAATTAAGGCCGCATTTTGAATCGTTTAGACTGTGGAATCATCCGATATGATATTACAGTCACATTTCTTAATCCAATTGAAGGTTGTTTAATTTTGTATTTTTCGTCATTTCTTTTTCTTCCTTCAAATGATACATTGGATTCTTAAATTGATTTGTTTCAGATCATTTGCTGTGTATCACATAAATATGAATTGACTCCACTAAAAACAGACTTCATAGTTTCTAATCATGTTCAAATAAGGAGGACGGCGCCTGATCAGGAATAGGATTCCCAAATTTCAACACTAGATCCGTGTATGGACATTCGATACACGACATTAGAATTAAGAGCAATATGTCAATATAATGGATGAATCTTTAATGAAATAAAATATCAAATTCACAATCCTTCTACCCTGAAACAGACCCTGAAACAAAATTCTCAGTAACAAGCAGCAGATAACTGCGAAAGAACTGAATTAAGCATCAAGTAACTGAATTTTAAAAAATAATTACTCACGTTAGTAGAATTTTCATTTATTCATCTTCTACAGGGCGGAAGACTATGTCGGCTGTCATCCGACAGACTTTAAAATCTAAAAGCAATATGACAGAAAAACTCAAGAACAGAAGTAATGTAAAAAATTATCAGCTTAATATTAAAACAAAATAATTCACTCTGATCATTATAATGCATGACACTTTTTTAATATTGTCGCATTGAAAGAACATAAAAATCTTTCGACAATGCACAAAAGTATCATTTCTCATTATCGGGAACATGTGTGTTGACAAGAATAGTGAGTTTGTGATTCATTCTCCAAATGAGAGTCATATTAATTCAGGACACTAAAATTTCAAGAACGAAAGTATCACAGTCGTAAATAAAATAAATAGTGATATTTTTTTCGAAGAAAATATCGAAAATAGAAGACTTTTTTTTTGTTAGATTATTTCAAATACTCCTCCAAACCTGTTCTTTTAAATTGTTCCTGTTTGCCCTCGGAACTATTTCTATTAATAGATTTACATCCGTAAATAGGAAAGACTGAGAAACATAATTGAAATTATGTGACATAAATATACTCATTTAAAATTTATTTGTCAATTACAAAGTCGTTCTATTTTTATGAGCTTTTATTTAACTTGACATATTTTGTACTTGTAAAGGTGGAATTTTGTAATCGATTTCAGATGAGCCAAAGTGATTAATTTCTGACTCAAAATTCTCGAAATTTCTTATGTAGGAGAACAACTACTGAAGAAGGTTCGTTGGAAATCCTATGATACACTAAACCCTAATGTAAAAAAGAGTATTGTTTACAAATGTCTTGTTCCTAGAGGAAAGGTTCCCTAATTGTACCTATACATCAAAATTAGGACGTATGAAATAGTTTAGGGCATGTTAACAGAATTTGTGAAAAGATGGAGAATACTTTGGTTACTTTTGAAAGAAGTTACCAAAATTGACTGAGATCAAATTAAAGGAGAGAATATTTATAGACCTGAGATAAGAATTTTTTTATTTTCTGTAGCATTTACAGTTTTTATGAATAAAACTGAAAAGGAAGAATAAAGCTCATTTAACGGAGTACTATACAGGATTTGGGAAAATGTTAAGGATTTGTATGACAAAATAGTAAAAAAATGGATGGTGGTTGCATTCAAGGAATAAGACTGTAAGAAGAAGTAAATGCTCATTTTCTCTATTCTTATTATTTTCCGGTGACTAAGGAACCTTCCGTGATAAGCCTGGAAAAAGATTCCATCAATATATAAATGGAAGGAAAAACATTATCAAAGAAGATGGCATTATGCTATTATATCAGACAACGATTGAATACTTATACGAGATACCAAGAAATACGGTTTCGCCACATAAGGCAGAGAATACTGGCATAAAGTTAGACTCTAGTATTTGTTTATTTTTCTTAAACACAAAATTGCTTCTTTAAATCACCATGAATTATTTAATAAAAATCCAACTAACATTTGTAACAAACAACTGTACTCAATAAAAGGAAAAATAGGGTCTTTGTATTCAACACCCCAATAATATAAAATATTATTCAAAAAAATCATTTGTACTTTTTTATAAACCTGTATAAAGAATTAGGAACGAAAAACGAAAAATAATGTTTTAAAAATGTCTAATTTTTAGTTTGACTAACAGATCTTCAAAAACAGATTTTATTAAATTTATTGTCTGTAGATATTTTATTTGTTCTAAGTAAAACAATAATTGAATGTCGAATTATTTTATTCTATATTTTCTCAATAGTTTTTCATGCAACGCAGGACGTTTTTCCAAATAAAGCGAATTGACATTTTTTTTGTTATTGTTGTTGTTCTAGAAGCTTTAACGCTACTGTTTGCATTATTATTATTCACCTGGTGCCACAGTAGGTGAAGTTTCACACGTCATGCTTTCACATGGCCAAGGAAGCATAACATTCGTCTATTCATGACTCACGACAACAAGATTCCTTTCTTTTCCTTCCAGAGACAAAGTTTACAGACACACTGGGAGTAATTTAACAGAATAACAGGATTTTTTTATGTGGATAATCCGCCGATTTGTTTTTCTTTGATGATTTAAATGAGCTCGAACAAAGATTGATCTTTTTTTTTTCACTCACTTTTTTTTAGATCCTGGATATCTTTAAGGTGAAATTAAATCCCTTAAGAGAAGATAAATAAATAAATAGAGGGGACAGTGAGCAAAGCTCGAATGTATTTAAATCAAGTGACGACACAGTCAAAAGATCAGTGTAACTGCTCATGGCATTTAATTACAATTCGTCTTACGTTTTTTAGTGACGTCGTATCCTTTTTACTGTATAAAAATTCTCAAATTATTCGAAAATTAAACTGATGTAGTGAGGTAAATATGTATCACACGTCCATGAATTAACTGTATTATTCATATGAAGACGAAAAATCCTTTTTTTTAATCTGTTGAAGTCATCTAAGTTTTCAAAAAATATTCCATTTGTTTGTGCCAAATGTCCCGATCCAATCTTACTTTCAGCAATATTTCACCAAAGTGGGCAGTTACGTTTTCTGTTTAGTTCTTCTGAAAAAAATAAGAAAGTAAACAGAGAAATGTGAGAAAATTCCTATGATAAACGACTTAATGTAGGGAAATTTGATAAATATGACATTCAATTTGACTTGATGTGTAAAATTAGTGTACGATTCTAAATTTCACTTAGAACCATTTCTAAATGAACCTTCATTTTAAATACTCTCTATGAAAATAAATTTTCAAATTTTTATTAAAAGAAAAAAATTACTTTTTCTGTAATCTCGGCAGTCCTAAATTTTAAAAGAGCACTGTCTAATCAGAAAGTGTGATTTTAATATTCTACTCATTTTATTTCTGATAGAGAACATTTCCTTTTATTTAAGAGCCCAATCTTGGATAGCAACATTAGTATGAAGCATACAATACAGAATATGCTCTGAATTCTTCTCGGTAAGAATTTTGAGTTTCTTCTCTATATTTTATATTTCGTACATTAAGCATAATACACTGGTTTTAAAAAACGATTGCGAGCAACTAATGAACAAATTCAGAGGTCAAAGCAAGACATCGTTGAATTACTGTAAAGTTTCAATAATTGCCAGCTGGACGTATTGAAGATCATTATCTTATCTAAGAAGAAAAGTCGCGAGCGATCAATTGTCCAAACAAAAACATTATCTGATCGAAGAAACAATGAGAAGGTCAAGGGCTCAGGCAGAGTAAAAACAAATTGAGAGGAAACAAAACTGGATAGAATTAAGCAATTTTTCATACTCATCGTGAACTGCAAATTATGAAATGTCATTTGTTTATCTAAATGTTGTTGCTTTTTGAACCATTTTTATACTCCCGGCGTTTCTTATGTTGTTGTGGATTGATTGGTTTGTTAAATTAATGTCGAGTTTTATGCAGCCTGTTTAAAAAAGGACTTCGTAATTTTAAATGTGTAATCAGATGCCGAGATCGACACCTGAGTTTGCACACCACTTTCTAAACTCACCGTTCTAAAATATGGACGATTTCATTCATGTTACCATATTTATCTTGCTTCCATATTTTTTTACCATATTTTTTTCTGCCGTAAGACAAATTTGTCTAAAGGCAAAAATATCGTCTGAAGATAATTATATTAGTTTTGTATGTATAATAATTAATTTTCTTGCATTTTTTAAAGACAATTCTAATTAATCAATTGTTTTTGGAAAGAAATTATAACATCTGGACTGAAAACGAATGAAACAGTGCTCCCTCCGACCCCTTTTATTTCTTTTGTCACTTTACCAATAACGGGTAATAAATTTTCTTGGACGCTTTTGTTATTATACCAGGCAATTTTAACATAATTGAAAATATTCTTTCTCTCTACATAGCAAATTTTATAATAGTAATTTGCTGTTACCCCACTATTTGGCAAATAATAATTCTAACCATCAACTAAAATTTGAAATAATTTCGGATCAGTCATTTGAAGTAATTGATATAACACTTTTAATTTATACATTATTTGCGTTGGGATAAATTAGTTAAACAGTTTATTTAAACATGTGGAATCATATGCAAATCATCAATAATTATAAAGGGGAAAAAAGGCATACTCGGTTAATCTAGCATACTCATAAAATTCATCCTTGAAACGAGAAATGCATCCTTGAAAGTGTTAAATAAACTGTTGAAAGTCTGATTCAACATTATTATAAAATTCCATAAAAGTTGGTTTATTCACGTGCGGCTGAGTGTTCATGTATTCGCAAATTAATGTCGGGAACAAAAAAATGAATATAAAACTAAGAAGCATTTGTGAAGCGAAAATTCAAATTAAACTGAATTTAAGAAATTTATTCACCTTTTAAAATTTATCAAATGGAATTCTACTATATGACGTCAAAGATTCATAAGATACATAATTTTGTAATTTTTATTTCGAAAAATCTAAATTCAGGTTTTGTCTTCTCTTGCTATATTAGTGAATCAAGGAAAACAAAAAAATGTAGTACAAGTAGTTTCTTCGTCTGAAAGTCTGTCTGCTTTTCTCTGCGTTTTTTATATTTTATTTCTCTCAATAAACGCGTGACTGTTTTAAAATTTATCTCCTTTCTGCATTTATTAGATTTTATTCCTCTCAATATCCGCGTGACTTCTAAAAATTTAGCGTTTCTCTTTTATGATATATCACGACACACAATGCACATTAAAGCAAAAAAATTTTGGCTCATTTAACCGTGCTCGTTTCGTGAATCGCTTTTACTTAAAACTGCAATGACAAAGCAAATGTTCTTAGCTTAACCTTGAAATGTTTTATACTCTTCTTTATACTATCATTTATGGGGACTGACACCTATCAGAAATCACACTTCTAGAGCCATAGCAACTGTATCGTAGCAACTCCATTCGTATTCATTAAACAATTAAAAATTTACTTATATATGTGTGTAGTAATAAAATAAATTGACATTTTTCACGACTTTGAATCCAAACAGTCGAGAAGTTATCCTTGTATTAACCTTGGAATATTTCATTTTAAACTTTATTCACTCAGTTGAGGAAATGACAACCTACGGCAGTAATACAACATCAGCCATAGCAACTGTGTGTCTGGCAAGTCTTACTCATTCTAAACGATATGCAAGATGATAGCAGACCGAAAGGTTAGGATCTCCCAGGATAACTATTTATGTAACACCTGAGGTTCACATCACAAAGGTTTCTAACATAAGCTCGCAGGCATGCGGCGTTCCTCCAATTTGATGGTATTTTACTTATTGGCGAAGACCCCTCATTACAGTCTAGACTGCTTGACTCTGCTGTGTCGGTTATCAAGTCGGCTAGCAGCCAGGTAGGAGTCCAAGGTACGCTTTCTCTGAGATTGGATCCGCTTGATTCCGAGAAACACCCCCGGTACCCCCTGAGAACATGAGAGCTGGCTCCATTCCCTGTTCTATAAAAGCGTTTCTGAAAAGGTGAATGAAGTGAGTGTGCTTAAAGAGTTCTGTCCAGAACACTGATCCCGTGGCTGACATTCTCGGTATACCTACCTACCTTGAGAGCTCCCTTTTTAGACCACTTTTCCTGAATTTGTAGCATACCAGTAAAAAAAAAAAAATGAGCGGATTCAGCAAGGAAATGAACAACTGGAAGTAAATCGAATGAGATTATTATCTACGGTCTAAGTTTAACCTAAAGAGAGTCATCGAACATAAAGTCATTACTGAGCTTTTTGGATTCCTAAAACAATGGTAGTTCATTGAATTTTAGATTAATTTTAAACCTTGGGAGTTGTAAGGTAGATGCACCTCTAGATAAAATCATTTTTGAAAGTGCGAAGTTGAAAAGGAACTCTACAAAAGGCACATTCTTGTTTTTTCAAACAGCTGATACCGTAAGTCGATAGACTAAGTGTCCATGTTGATAAATTCTAATACAAAAGGCACATTCTTGATTTTTCAAACAGCTGATACTGTAAGTCGATAGACTAAGTGTCCATGTTGATAAATTCTAATACAAAAGGCACATTCTTGATTTTTCAAACAGCTGATACTGTAAGTCGATAGACTAAGTGTCCATATTGATCAATTCTAATACAATACAATGTATAATTCGAGGAGTAAATCTGCCTAAAATTGATTCTGTTTCTTGTCAAGAGATGCATAACAGCCTTTTCAATATAACTGAAGAAGAAACTCTCGTGGAATCCTTTTACACATATACTTCCATGCATTTAAAGGCATAACTTAGATGTTCAAAACGAAACGATATCAAATAAATGAAAATTTCGATATGTATATAAGAGTTGCCAGTTTGGTTTTGATAAGGAATTATCTCTATATAATTAAACAAGAATAAAGATTTCCACTTGCACAAGAATAAAGATTTCCACAAGAATAAAGATTTGCAGACTTGTATGTTTAAATTTGCAACATAGTTATATAAAACAAGCCACTTCGGTTTAAAAGGAGTAACAGATAGATTTGATTTCTCAGAAAAACTTTCTTTCTGAAGCTTTACTACAGTTTACGAGGAATCGATCTACGGCTTTGAATTGGGCCATTGTAACTAAAATTACATTTTATCCTGCATTAACTAAATTTACTGATTTTTTTAATCTTACCAATCTCATCGGACTTTCAGGAATTAGCACTACCAATATGTCTCTCTAATTGTACGTTGTAAAATTTATCATGTTTATACATAGACAAAAAGTATTACTTTTAAGATAATGAATCTGAAAGTCACAACTCTGAAAAAAATTCCACATATAATTCTTGAGGGAATGTTAACCAGTGAAACATGTGGAATTGTGTATTCTTTCCTTTCTTTATTTCTACAATTTATGCAGAAATTACTAATTGTAGTCTAATAATGCAAAAATAAAAACTGACAGATTTTTTCTTGATAAAAACCCAAGTTCAATTATAAATAAACAGAAAATAATTATACTAAGTTATCAACTAAAAAAAAAGGCTTTGGTAAGCGAAATTTTAAATTTTAGAATTTTTTAGAAATAGTGGTTGAACCACAGGAAATGTTTAAAATATAAATTAAATCCAAAGATCACTTCTTTTCTTGTTTCTTTTCGAACTCATAAACGTCTATACGCTAGTGGCAAAATTTTGAATTCTGAAGGAAAACATTTGAGAGATTTTGTTTAGTCATGTAATTCTAATTAGTGGAGTGAGGGTGGGGATAATTTATGTGATCGTAGTTCAAAAGGTTTCACAGTGGTGAAATCTGATCGTTTCAGAGTGGCATAATAACTCAGGGCTTCCGAGATCTTCATCTGGCGATTACTAAGAATTTTGAATTATACAATCCCAATAATATATTGTTTATCTTGAAATTGATACAATAATCCAAAAAATCATCTCTTTATAGCTTAGAAAATATGCAGATCACTTCATATTTTCAAATCTCTTCAATTATTATATACACATAAGAGAAATAGGGTATTATTACGCATAAATTGTATTTTGAAACCATAATTTTGAATACTGCATGTATAGAGACATTCTTAATTGTTTTTGTTTTTGATGTCCCCTGATAACTAATAAAAAATTGCTCCTTTTTTTTCACTTACTGCGAGAGGGGCGTTGCGAATACGGTTTATGAAAGGCTGCCACTGAAGTAAGAAAGTTCTCGCCTCTCTGATGGGTATAACAATGTTATGGGGTTGAGAGACCTATGATCCAAAGACGGGGGGTAATTCCTACGGGAGAGGTTGTACCGTGACAGATGGTGACCCTCAGACTCACTCATAGTTCCCACTACCGTCACTACGACTGTCATTCAGTTTTCCCGAATGCCTAGACAGGGACAGGCACTCCAAGGTGATTACCTTTTTTGTTGCTTAAAATATAATTGTATTGTTTAGAAATTCCAGATTAACATGGAATAAAGGAATTCTTAATATCATTACTGTCTTCGCAAATTAAAGCAGTGCTTTGGTGAAGAGTATTAGATTCTATGAGTAAAGCAAAATTAATTCTTTTTTTATAAATAAATGTATTTTTTTACTTGGGAAAGAGGGAAAGTTTCAATAAAAATTTCATATGAGTAATGTTTATTCAATAATTTTTTAAGTTACGATTATATAGTATGTATTTCTTCATAAATCGGATAATAACAAATTTTTAAAAGCAAGCTTTTATTAATGCACTAAAAAGTAATTTTTTTATTTTAAAGATTTTCTACTTTTGAATGTATTTATAATTTAATAAATAATCTAATTTATAATTTATTATTGTAAATATAATAAAGTCTTGTAATCAGTTTCTTCTCAAAATCCACTACCTGATGATGCAACTCATATGGAATCAAATTTTTACAAAATTAATAAATTAACTGATAATTGAGCTCTGAAAATATTGAAGTAAACCCATTTCGATCGTAAAGGTCGTTAGAATTGTAAACACCATTGTAAACATATTTCATATTAGAAAGACCAAATTACTTCACCAAAAATGCGATTTGCCCACTTGAAAAGCCCGCCGTTCAAAGCTGATTATTATTACATTAAAGAATATCATCACTTGGGATGCTATGCCATGCCAAATGCATTTTAATAAAAATTCATACTCCTTGAAATAAAATATTTTCTTGAAAGATAAACAGGTCACGGTAGCTATATATGTGATAGAGGTTATTCTTCCAGTACAAAAGCTCGTTGGTTTGAGACTAGTAGTTCGGCAACGATAACAATGCAAACATCGGCATGTTTCCTATCAACTCCGTTAGGGTCAAATATTTTCTCATAGTTATGGTGTAGAAGTTGGAAAAGAAAATTTCTGCCTAAATATTATAAGCTGAGATATATTAAAATTATAAAATCCGCATTTGCATTCATTATCTTACTCCATATAAACTTTTGAACATGGATCTGAATTAAATAAATGAGATTCTTTTGCATGAATAAAGGCAAAATGAGCATGAAAAAATAAGATTACCCCTGAAAAATAAGCCTCACTATATCTTTTAAACAAAACTTAGATATAAAACCCGAGTTTTCTTTTCTGAAAAAAAGGGTAAGATATACTCTTCTATCTAATTCCAGGGGATATCGGTTTACTCTATGAGCCCTGACCGCCCGATATCGCCCCGTTCGACAGGGGCCTGACTTATGCTCTTTGAGGCGATTAAATGAGTTTAAGGGGTGTAAGGTATTTCTCGACGAGCGCTCATTTAAACTCATTTAATATCATTTAATTGCCCCAAAGCGCCTCAGTTAGGCGTCTGTCGAACGGGTGATATTGGGCGGTCAGGGCTCATAGGGTGAAGAAAAACAACTTCTCTCTTATTTTAAGTTTAAAACTGAATGAAGTATAATTGCGTCTATTAAAATGACAGAATTCTACCGCTAAAATACCTCTACACACGTGAAAGAAGAGAAGCAATTAAGATTTAAAAACCACCCTGCTGACCGACAATAACATTCATTATTTGATCATTAGATCAACTCTCTTCAGCTGAGCAGATTAAAGACTTTCCACAATCATAAGATTGTGTGATTTCGCTTTTTTTTTTTTTTTTTTACCTTGGAGATTCACTTGCCGCTTTTACCCTTCATTTGGATGTATGCCAAACTCTTTTCATTTCACTACTATCCGCTTTATTTTCTGCTTTCCTTCCTCCGTTACTGTCAGGGAAAAAAGCTTAATTTCTGATAATTCGTACAGCTCAATAACCTCGGTCGTCAAATCATCATCACGGGGAAGTGATCGTCATTGTTTCGTTAAAGCGTCGTTGAAAACCACAGAGTGTAATATTTCTGTCAAATTCATTCACATAACTATAATTCACGCATTATTTTCAGCTTTCCTTTAGCCGTTAAAGGTAGAGAAACATAGTTTCTCTCTTAAATCAAAATTTTTCAATATTAAACTATATTCATTAATTTTGCTTAATAATCCCTTCCCAATAAACATTGCAGAAGGATAAGGTATACGAACAAGAAAGCAGAGTAAAAAAAAGGGGAGGGCGATGTCTCTCTTAGACGCAATATTGAGGAATCCAACTGATTTGGAATTCTAAGAAATTCTCGACGAAGTCCGAATTAGATGAATAAGCTCAAATATTCGAAGCACAAGAACTTAATTTAAAGGTTGAATAATTCAGTTGGATAAAATGTATTAGATGGTATCCGATGTATGATTCAAAATTCAATACCCGAAGCATTCGAAGAAGTAGGAAATATAAAACAAGTTATTTTATATAGAATAGCACGGTCGGAAATGTCAGTTGGAAGAACTAGAGCACTTTGTAGATGAATTTCAGAGCAAGTCATTTAAAATTCAAACTGTGTACAAAGAACATGCAACAGTTTAAGAATGCTGAGATGCTGGGTAAAGCCGACTTCGTTGCAAGAATCCCAATCATCGTAGCAAATACTAACAAAATGCCGAGTGAAAAAGGATTCTCCAATCCATGCGACGTTGCTGTGATTATGTACCCATAATGTCCATGGACAAAGAATCGCCGATTAAAGGGATTTTTTTTCCGGTTATTGCTTTATAATTTCTTCACCTTGTGACCACCCGAAAGATTTTCTGGTCAAAATCCTATGTTGTTCTGGTTCTATCTCATTTTTTTCTATCTCTGGAGATGTTAGTGCGCTGTATTTTGAATTACTAGATTATTTATCCTTTATTATTAAGGAGGGAGAGGGGAATTACTTTCTTACAATATATGTCATTAAAATTTACGAAATATTTCATGTATTAACAGTTAATGTCCCATTTACTTATTTACAATTACAATTATACCAATCGTTCAAGTATTGCAGGTTTTTGAAAAAAAATCATGTCTGTAAATGGCAATGGTTCTTCTCAAATTTCATAATAAATTTACATGTATAATGTGTATCCACTCTTTGGTGAAACTAATCGCTGTAAAAAATTGTTACCTGGTTTAGTTAGCTTAATTTTAGTTACAGCTACTAAAATTTCAATTCTTTATCATCTCAATGATTATAAACAACAACAAAAAAAAACAATGAACATATAGATAATACGAGTTTATAATCAATTCAATTTTACTGGAGTCCCTTCTTTACTCTCAAATATACTGCCCCAGACGGTAAAAGTTAAAATTATCAGATTTATAAAATGTTCAACTTTCAATATTGGGAGGGAAGTAGACACATCCAACAGGGCGGATATCCACCTTAATTCGGGACGTTTGAGCGTTTTATCTTTGACGCTAACGATAAAATGGATCTTCGTACAGAATTTAACAATATTCATGATATAAAGGTATTGAAGTGTGATTATTTACTAAAATATGGTGATTATATTATATGTATCATAAAAATGTGGAAAGGAAAGAATTTCAAAATTAAATTTTAATAATTAGATCAAATTTGACTTAAAAACTCTTTTAGTTTTAACTATTTATTTACTATTTACAAGAAAAAGTGGGTCATTTCAAGATATTTGACAGAAAAATCGGACAAACTCGCGAAGTTTTTTCATTTACATCAAAAGAATAAATAATAAATAAAAGATAAGAAATTGAGACTGCAAACTAATTCGGAACATCTAATCATCTAATCATAAATGTAACATCGTTTCATTTCATTATACAAGTTTTTATCAATTACATTTTGGAATGAAAAATTAATTAAAACTTAATGTCATATTTACTTTTTTCAAAGAAAAAAAATATTTATGAGAAAAGTCAAACAACTATGAAAGCAGTTTTTTAAATAACACAGTGGGGAGAGGGGTGCTTTGGACAAGAGCAAAAAACCAGGACCATCCTGCCTAACATTAGATATTTTCTCATTGTAATAATGGCACAAATCTATACATAATTCGATTTAATAACATATGACGATATAACAAATTTGAACTGTCAATATTCACTGAAATAGAATCTTTACTGAGTTAGTTGTATTTAGCGAAACGGGACAACTTTTAAATTATAATAGAAAGCGATATTTTAAAAATTAAATCTAATTTTCTCAATGTTTTAATAACAATTAATACTTATTTATGAGTAAAAATTGGGTAAACCGAGAAATTTGAGTTAAAATCTGGATAAATCTGAGACATTCTTTTCAAACCTAAACTTAGATTCGTAAATTGGGACCCTCCCACCTCCCCTTTTAATCTTAGATATGCGATCACTTTATTGCTATCTGCATTATTTCCGCCGTTAATGACGAATAAAAAATACTTGATTTCTGATC
Source organism: Argiope bruennichi (assembly GCF_947563725.1). Lineage (NCBI taxonomy): Eukaryota > Metazoa > Arthropoda > Arachnida > Araneae > Araneidae > Argiope > Argiope bruennichi. The sequence goes on along the minus strand of NC_079162.1, from coordinate 24,504,473 downwards.
TTCTATCAGCTCAATAACCTAAGGCGTGATCTTCTCATTCTTACCGTTTTTTAAATACCTGTTCAAGTAAAAACTACGTAACATTTGCGTAGACAAAAGACAAAAATGATGCATTATCTCGCCAAGGCGACGTTGTTATCAGTAGCTTACATGGACCTGTCACTTAGCATCGTTATCTGTCGAGGAGAATCCTCAGATAGGCTCTTGAAAACGCAGTTTTGCAGTTATTAAACTGCGTAGGAACACGATTCTCGAGCGTAGCAAAATGGTCATAAAAAATACTTCTGAACTTTTAATGAGATAGTCCTTTTGAAGTGTAAGGAGAGGTTAAACAAAATCTGGGGAAAAAATTAAACTGAATATCACGGATATTCCATTGAATAAACAGCCAAAAATAGCTGAAAAATAAACCATTTCTTTATACTGTTTTTCAGGTTTGTAGCTGAAGTATATGAGGACGTTTAAAATGTTTTTTTAACTATCTAGTATAGGAAGTTTTCAAAGCGAAAGTATTATACTCGTCAAAAAATTCGACCTCCGTCTGTCCGTTTCAGAGCTTCCTGTCTTCGAAAAACCTATACGGAATTATATGTCTGTCCGCGAACATGATCACTTAGAAATGTTTGAACTATATTAACATTAATGGATTTAATATGTTGGATTTACTCCAAATTTATAGATTGCTGTCAGATTTTGTGAGAAATCGGCTCAAAGAAAGTTTGTCTATCAGTTAAATCTATCCTCAAATTTTGAATAAAATTCGTCTATCAATTTCTAAATTCGCATTCATGCAAATGCGAAAACATAAAATACGAAACGACTCAGATAAATGAAAATTGGTATTCTATCTTGTTATTAAAATTTTAGTTTCAGTCGGCCGGATTAAAAGCGCATTTCTTTTTATTCACTTTACTACAAATGGAAAATATTTGAGAAAATGTCCGGCAGACCACTTCTGTTGGTCTTTATCATCACTGTTAAAAATCTGAATATCGTGAGCTTCAATTCTGGTCATAAGGTAATCATTTAGTAAATGCTCGTGCAATTATAAAAAATATTTCTTGAATTTAAAAAAAATAGTATACGTTTTGTCTCTAATTCCATTTGATCTAGCTCTCCAAGTCCATGAACAAAAGACTCCTGAGAGACAGAAAATATGACATCCGTTACATCAAAACCAAGACTGTCTCTACAAATTTTTTTCACCTGAAGAAAACTTTTCCTATTTATTTTTTTAAGGAAAAAAATTCTAAGCAATCTGAAATAAGCAGTTTTTAAGAAGTATATATTATTTTTAAATATCACTTAAATTTAATAATAATAATACAAAAATAAAAAAAAATTATCAAAGATTCCATCTATAAGTAGATCCTAAGCACCACAGAAATCATATATATATATATATATATATATATATATATATATATATATATATATATATATATATATATATATATAATGATATTTTAACTCTGATTTCAATTTAATTAATTTTCATAGTAACTTCATCTTAATTTAGCCCATAGTAACTTCATTCTAAAATATTTTCTTATTTCGTGATCCAATTCCACTGTCTCTACTTAATTAATTCAAGAGAAGCTTTGTTAAATTGTTGAATCAGCTAAAATCTAACTTTCCCACACTACGCGTGAAGAGATAAAATACCGCTGATCATGCAAATTCTTTTTTAAAATCTCCCTGTGTTTCCCCTACCTCCTCCGCGCCTGTAATGAAAATCCCTATCGAAATCTCATAATACATTAACACTGTGAAGAAGAATTTTCCCTATAAAAATCATAGGTTATATAAGACCAGGGATAAAATGTCCGAGAGCTCTTTCATCATTCCTTTCTGTGTCGTTCTGTGTGCTCGTCGCTTGTACATATGCTTGCTTCTTCATAATGAAATAAAACGACGTCACAAAATTAAAAGTATCTTCATTGTCTTCAAACTGCATCATGCTTCACAACAAATAATATTACATATATATATATATATATATATATATATATATATATATATATATATATATATATATATATATATATTGTCTTAGTTGTCCTAGAAATGTGTCTAAATCTATTCTTTCTTCCCGTTAGATTTAAGAGCCGAAAACAGAAGAATTAAAGATTTTTCATGAGCTGATAACAAGAAAATGAAATAGGGCGGCTGAAATGTTTAGAATAATGTCATGAATGCTAGATGAAAAACAACTTTGTTTACGTTTCAAGAATGAAGTTCTACAAATTGGAGACGTAGCACCAAAGGAAATTTGAAAAAGAGGCGTTGTTTTGATAGTATTTGAACCTTCTCCTATCATTAAAAAGCAATTATTTTCATACATTAAGTAATAGACATTACATACAGATTTCTCAATCATATAGTCACCACTATTATCATATCCCATTCTCCTTTAATTTGAAAAAATTGTTTACATTTTACAATATTTGGAATAATATTTTCTATTTCTGTGAATTTTTAATTGGTTTCCACTCAATAAGCATACTCATTGTTGAGCAGCCCAGAGTTTAAAACTTTTTTCAAGCATACTTCTCTGGCTTATCGCCAAACCTCACATATTTATTTAGGATTCTACTTTCAAACAGAAAAGAAAATTATTTGGCACACCCTATTAGTTTGATCTAGTTTTGCTCATGTTGGAATTCGGAAAGATTTCTAGCTAATTTTTTACAAGGAGAGTGGAGGAAACAGGAAGTATTTTAATTTACAAGTTGCGTATTAATGACATTGCACTATTAATGGAAGAATGAATTGTTTTGATCCAAAACGCTTCCTTATTTTTGTAATTCCTAGTAAAGTCTAGTTAGTATTTCTGTCTTTAACAGATTAAAAAAAGGCAAAAGAAAAAAAACTGAACGTAATATTTCAAATCTCCGAAGAACGCTGCATTTCAAGTATCAACTAAGACATTTATTGTCTGCATACTGGCATTAATTCGCTTTTGTCTGAAGATAAATAAATTCACAGCTGAAGAAGAAATTCAAGTCTTTAAACAAAAAAAACCCTTTAAAATAGTTTTCTGCAAGAATCAATTAAGATATCTATTGTCTTCATCGTATCAGTGATTTACTTTTGTCTGGAAATTGAAATTTTTATAAAAATAGCCTTAGTGATTAAATTTAAGTGATGTTACTTTTTATAAATAGTTAAAGGAGTTTGAACTTCCAATAGAAATAAATTAAAACAGATTTTTTTAATTTAAACTCAGTTGCGAAAATCAGATAGAATCTGAAGAAATTGCCATCGAAAGTCTCAGATGGTACAGAAAAAAAAAGGAAGAATTATTATAGTTTTACACATGTACAATTGGTTTGTTTGCTACTGTTATTCTAAATGGACAATCAATAATGTATAGCAACGAAAAAAAATTCACTAAAGAAATGCTTCTAGAATCAATGAAGGAGATTTTTATTATTTTTTTTTAGCTATGTGTGTGTATTTGCGGGTGGAATTCACAATGGTTAAATTCGTAATTTTTTAACAATAATTAAATCCTCAAGATTGCTGTTTTGCAATAGAAAAAGTGACATAGATTTGCATTGCTATTTCATTTATGATAATTTAACATCTTAAAAAATTTTCTTGTATTGTAGGAGCTTTGTAAACTACTAAATGCAACTATTTCTTTTTTCACATTAGTTTGGTTGGTGAATAAAGTGACTTCACGCTGAATAATTTGAATATTCTTAATGAAATTCTTTTCGAAGAAAGATAACAATAAAAATTATTAAAGGCTGTAAAATTGTCTATTTCATTAACCAAAATTCATTCCCTCTGTTTCTTGGGATACCAGTGACCTTGTTATTATTTTGTCTTTATAAAAACAAACTACAGTCGCTTCCAAACAAATCCGAGTCTTCTTGAAGAATAAGTTTTTTAATGAAAAATTTAATCATTACTGGAAATGAATGAGCATTCTTCTCAGCAGCTTTAATGACAATGGAACTGAAAATGACTTTGCTAATGTTTCCCTTGCACACACGCAAAAATTGCTGCTTATCTTCCATTTTTATAAGAAAATTTGCATTGGACAGAATGGCAGTAATTTTCTTTAACAAAACAAGGAATTCTAGAGAGAGGGAAGAGGAAACAATCGATCAAAAAGCAATTTATATGGAGGAAGTGAATTATTTTCCATTCGAATAGACAAAAGGCTTTTATAAAAGAAATAATAAACTTCAGTTGGACTGAAATAAATATTTTACTGATTACTGAAATTCTGCATTTAAAATATGAATCTTGATAAAACTTAAAATAATATTTAAAGGAAAATTTCGACACGGATTTATATCTTGATTTTAACCGTCAAAACCGATGGATGAAAGAACGAAAGTAAAAGAACACGTTATCGTGATCTAGAACGCTCTTAAAAGAAGTGTGATGTTTAAATGTTTTCAGTAGATATAACAGTTTGAGCATCTGCAGAAAACACGCTATGATTACTTCTCTTAGAAAGCTGATTAATCAGAGTGAAAGGACATGACTCGGCCTCCATGATAATTGCTGCTGTTTCCTGAACTGTGAGACTGAACTGTTCACCAAGGGAATAATTCTTTCCTCACAATCATTCCGATTTTTCAGCGGAAATGTAGTGGAATTTTCCTTTAAATATTATTAAAGTTTTCTCAAGACTCATATTTGAGATAAAGAAACATGTAATAAATTGAAATTGAATGTAATAAATTAATAAAATTTCTTATCTTACTTTAATCTTTTATTTCTGACTTATTTATATCAGAATTTTTAATCATTTATAATTCCACAATATTTTTTGTTTTGTATCAAAAAAAAAAAAAAAAAACTTTCGGGTTCTCCTTATCTAATAATCGTATTTTGATACAAAATCAATTTTTGAATCATTTATAACTCGCAGCATTTCTTGCTTTGTATCAAAAAAGTATATTTTGGATTTTCCTTATCTGATAATCGCATTTTAATAGTCTTGGGAGGAATAGTCCTTAATAATGGATGTCCATGCAAGGAGTTATCTATGTTTTGAAATTCTGTGCATTCTACATACATATTCTACATATTGCAATAGGAAATCAGATTCTCCAGATTAAATTAATTCCAAGCATAGAGAAAACATCTATTTCAAAGAATGAATGGTGAATCACCATATAAGTTCAAGCATCCAAACGCTAATTAGAACTGGCATATTTTTAATATATCTCTGGATATAATTGATGGATTACAATAGTTTTTGCTTTAATACGCAAATCAACATTGTGGGGTTTTTTTTCAAATTTAGAGTAATATTTGTGATTTTTAAGTAATAAACAATTTTATTTCTTTAAATTATTGAACAGAAATTTATAATTTCGGTGCTAATAAAGAAAAAACTACCGAAACATCACTTCACAAAACCTTTCAGTGAAGAGTTCAAAACACTTCAATTTTCATTCCATATATAATCGCCACTTAATATATGGATTACATGCGAAATTTTCGGATTCGAAATCGATACGGATTTCGAATTAAAATGGTACATGTGGCTTCATTTTAATATTTATAGCCTGTGAGCACTTTAAAATGTTCGGATACTTTTTGACAGACTGTACAAAACAGCAATCACAAATCATTTTCAGGTATTGAGCTTTTAAGAATTTTATATGATGCAGTTATATCCTCCTATTTATATTAGCTCATTCCTGTTCACCAGCTGAAAATTTTAAACTAGTTCTCCACAAAATGTATAAACGCGTATCTGTATAATCGGTGAACAGTTCGACAAGAGTTCGGAAATCACCAATAAATAAGCTGAATACAGCCATGTTGCGTATGTAAACAACAATACTTCTTTAAGAGTAATATTACATATTGCAGTCTTCCACATCCATCTTTACACATCCATCTTCCTTATAATGAGTTTAAAATAATAGGCAATTAATTTGCATTTAATTAAACATTAATAATCGTTATAGTTAAGAAATTAGTGCGAGAAATAATATTGAAACATATGTCTCTGTCTATAAGTTTAAACTCCGAATGAAAGAAATTCACAAACCAATGTTGCAGAAGACAGTAAACTTTTTATCGTAGTCCTTGCTAGGTGTAAAGAGATGGTTCTCAATGCTTCTAGACATGTTTCAGAGAGTTAGGAGGGGGGTAATCGTGAGTTGTTACTTTTTATCACTCAAGGATCCACCTCAGGAAGGTTTCTTCACTATTGCCTTTCCGTTATTCTCACTCTTTGAAATCTTATTTAATATTTTGTCTGTATCTTTTGGCATTGAGAAATTCTTCTGGATGAATCAGTAAAAGGTAATCCCAATCAACTTCCCAATAGGACCCTCGCTTCCCATTGCGTTTAAACATGAAAGTTCTGGTCTTATTGCCGTGTTAAGTGTCAAGGGTATATTTACCTAACATTTGGTTTCTCTATGGCCTAATTTTCGCGAAAGTGCCCCAGATTTCTCTTTTTGTTTGTCAAGTTACGGTAAACAACCCGGAGGTACAGTGGTAAAGAAAAAAAGAAGAATGATTGTTTCATAGAAATCTTTTTAATAATGTGAAAGATTTCTGCGGGTTAAACTTTCAATGTTTTGGTTTGTAAAAAATCATTTCAAATACTTGCTCTTGTCATTTATGAAAATTATTATTTGAATAAAATTATCTGTTCATTTATTTCGTATCTAAGGAAAAAGAAATTTCGTTTCTAAGACAGTTCAATTTATGTTTAACAATTTTTATTTATTTAAAAAGTGACTACACTATAAAAACTCTATTTACAGTTTCCATAATAGAAAGTGAATATCAATCAAACAAAAAGTGATTACACGAACTTGATAAAAAAAAATAGAAAAAATCACATAAAGAGTTTTAAAAATGAAAATGTTTAATCTTAAAAACTTTTAAAAAAAATAATATTAAGAATATTTGAATGCATAAACAAACAACTTAAAATTTTTTAAGTAAGAATTTAAAAATGTAAATTTTTATTTTTTTAAATGTTACAGGGTGATTAACAAACATAAAGTATTCATTAAATTTGTTTAAAATTTTATAATATTTATATAAAAAATTATCTATGAAATTATGTTTAATAAACATGTTTTCAAATAAAATTTGCTACAGAAAATTCTGATGGTGAAACAAAATGAAAACAATTAAATGTGTCAACACCATCAATCATATGATTGATGTCTTTAGATCGCGTCAGGATTTCAAATTAAGAATGTCAAAAATTTGACCCAGATAAAGTGAAGATATATCCTGAAAACGAGAATGATTACTTTTGTAAAATAAATAACTCATTAATTTAGTTTTTGTTGTTTATTTTATAAAAGTAATAATAATTTAGTTTTTACTTGCTTTTGTATTTTAGTTTTATAAATTATAAGTTCTAAATATGACTGCAGTATTCAACGTATGACCGGACAATATTGAAATCTGAAACGTTTAAAGCTTGCATATTAGTGAAATATTTAAATTTTTGTTTTAGAACTATTTTATATAATAACAGAGAAATACATTTTTTTATACAATATAAATAATAATCATAATAAAATATATCATCGATTTTCTGTGAGAAATAAAAAGAATATCACTTATATCAGTAACTAAATTGAAGCAAAATACAACAATATTTGATAAAAGTCTTGTATTTCTGAGTATAATTAAGGATAAAGCCTTCTTACTATTCAGAAGTCCATGCACTACTGAAACAAATTATGAAGATCCTTTTGAAAAAGAATCGCAAAAAATCGCATTACTCTAAACAATTTTAAATCGCAAACAAAAAATATTCAGAAAATTTTAAAAATAATATATAATTAAACGAATCCTTGTCCCCCCCACCCCCCAAAACAATAAATTTTAAATAAAAACATGTTAAAACCAAAAACTTCTTACTTCTTTTATAACTATTGAAGAAATTCCATTAATGAACATAGAAAGTTTACTTACTTTTTCCAGATTAAAAAATAAATAAACAATTAATTTTCGCCTAAAATTTTGTTTTCATTATTTTTTGTGATTCTTTACGTTCATTCGCTTTCAAGATGATTGTTACGTTAAATATATCTCACCAGATTGTGCTTGCAATTATTTAGTTATTCTTAATTGTAGCATTTGTTTTATTACTCTCACATTCTAATTGTTATCTGATCAAACATTTGCAATTAAAAATAATGAATCTTATAAATAATAGATCACATGATAGCTGCTGCTTAGGTAGATTTCGTCACACAACTGAATTGAGCATTAGAATATAATAAGTCTCTTGACAGATTGACAAAATGGTATTAAAAATAAGCGCAAAATCTGTTTTAGGCTAGATTGCATAAATGCGACAATTTTCAACGAAGAAAGAAGTTTTAATTCAAACATTGTTTAAATACAGAAAAACATATTAAGACCTAAGTTGAAAGATTTTATTTGGATGAGTTGACCCATCCTTTTCATTAACATAAATCATTATTTATTCATAAACTTAACCTTATACAATCGAGGATTTTTTCTTTTGAGTAACGACAACAAAATAAGTAATGACCAAGAATCATCTCTCGCGTGCAAAAGATTAATAATTAAAGCACCGACACGCAACCAAAATCATTCAAAACCATTGAAATCGATTCTTAAAGCTCCTACTACTCTCATTTCCATTTGAGCATCCTTTTTACAAAGCACCTAAGGAAATAAAAGAAGGAAAGTTTTTCTTTATTCTGTATAGATTTTTTAGATGTAGCCGGGTGATTTTGCATTTTAGGCACGATTAGGGTGATCAACTTATCGACGGTTTTCTTATCATTCGATTTTCTTCATGTGATTTATTTATTTTATGATTTTAGGCTTTACAGTGTACATATCTTACTAAGTCATCATTCACAATAACTTTAAATATTTTACTTTTCATCCAAATGAATTTGTAATTTTTGATAATTGTCATCGAAGTAATAACGCACTAGTCTTTTATGCTATTAACTTAACTTCATTAATTCATTCATTCATTAATAACATCATTCACTTAATTTTTAGTATAATATTTTATTTTCATGTTATTAAGATGTCTTTTTGCTTTTCTTTGTTAATAATAATTTTTTTCAAATGCTTTGTTGAGTTATATTTTCTGCGCCCTGGCATTTTTTTAAAATTTTAATTCTTTTTTTTTTTTAAATTCCAGCCCACAGATTGAGAATCACTATCTAAGTGACTCATTGGTATTAAATTATTATCCCATATTTCCGTTGCTATGCAATAGAAATGCATGCTCTAAAAATAAATATCACCTTCTTTATTAATAAATGCCGTATTAATGGCAGGCATATTCAAATAACGTCCTTGATAGGAAAGATATATGTACCTTTTTTTACGGACTGTTCCCTGCGCAATTGTAATAGATAGGCTTACCTTTAAAATGGATAAGATTTTCACCTTTTGATGACCTAATTTCCTAATGAAATAAATAATTCAGTTTAAAAAATGCATAGTTACTATCACTTGTTTAAAAACATTTTTGAATCGATTACAGTTGAATTTTATCATCTTGGGTTTTTTTTAAGTGTTTATGTTTCCTAACAGAATTCGACGACACGTGTTAAAAATTGCATAAATAAACGATAACGAACAAATACGGTTTGTAAAGGACGGGTTTCAGGCTCAGTAGATTTCTGCTGACGTTATATTTATGCCATCGGGAATTGAAAAACTCTCGATGGTTCTTTTTAACTTTCTCCCACACGGATTCATACTCACTTTGACCCCAATATTGAGATTACGTGGTTTGGGTACAAAGTGTGCAATGGGCAACTGTGCCCCTTCTTTCCCTCTTCATAAATATTTTCCCCATGCAAGACACTTCCTTTTCTAGGAAATGTTGTCGCTTACAGATTTCCAGGTAACACTGATTTCCTCATAAAGTATCAATGATGTTTACAAACACTTAACATAAACATAAGCCTTTTTACATTGTAATTGCAGCCTAATTTTAAATAATTAAAATAAAGATTTTACAGATGAGTTTCAACTTTTTTTATTGTTTGCTGTTATACGTAAAATAATTTGCGCTCTTGAATATCTTCAGCGGCTTTATATAACTGTTTTATTGGCTTTCATTGAATCTATAGAGCAGGCCGCCTTAAACTGTGGATAGCGATCGCGAATCGGGTGGCACAGAAAATTATAGATAGAGATAGAACTTTCACAGGATGCGTCTTCTTTTTGAAGTTTGTTTGCTTGTTTTTCTCGTCTTCTATTCTGTTGGTTTACAGTTATGTGTAAAAAAATTTGCTCTTTGCACGAATTTCAGTGGCTTTGTACAGCAGGTTTTCATTGGCTTTCAATAACTCTGAAAAACAGGCCTTCTTAAACTATGGGTAGCGATCGTAAATGGAGTGGCTCAGAAAATTATCTGAGGAGCCATAACTTTCACAGAGCACGTCTATTTTTTTTTTTTTTTAACTTCTTCAGTATTTGTTGATTAAAAATCGCCTTAACTCACATTCCATTAAAATTGACTGCAATTATAAATTAAAATTTTCTCTATTTTTTATTATTCATTTCTACTAATTAGGCGTAGATATGCAATTAGATACTATTTTATGGATTTAGTTTTCATTCTTACGAGGTGTATCTAACAAGGTTATTTTTCTCTGTGAAATTGTTAGCAGAAAAACATAACACAAAAAATTCTTCCATAATGTCTTGCGAAAACAACTAAATCTTAAAATAAGCATCCTGAAAATAATTCTTTATTCTTAAAATAGGTACATTTAATGCTTTATATTCATATCTATTTTCAAATTTTGTGATTATATTTTGATATTTTTTTTTCACGAAAATGAGATCATTAAAAGCTTCAAGCCCTCACGCCACTTCAAGAACTTCTACGAATATTGTTGCAGACTTGACGGTCTTACACCATATGAAAGTTTTCATCATGAGCATTCATTTTTTTTTTTTTCAAATTTCTGATTTTTTATTATCATTCACATTTTTCTAGAGTTAATTTTGAAAATAAAATAAACTATAGTCGGAAGGAAGAGTTATTAAAGTTAAATCGCGAATGGATGAGGTGTAATAGCCTTGATTTAAATTAGAAATGAAAAATTCTGATGATTCTTCTTGCCATGTTGTAAGAATGAAAACTATTGGGTAGTAAAGCATTCATAACTGTAAAAATGATATATATATTTTTTTCATTTCAATGTTCTGGTGAAATGTAACTGTTATAATTCAATTAAAATTGCAATTATTTACCAACAAGGCTTATTCTACATTCTTGACATTTGGTTTTTCGTTCTTGAAATTGGAATGAAGCTGAATATGGACGCCTTGGATTGGAAGAAACAAGGCTGAATCAACGAGAGTGGTCTCTTTGAATTTTCTGGCATACACTCTATTAAGATGTTATCCCTCCTCCCTTGCCTAATAATTGTGGGCCATGGGCAAGGACGTGAACAACACTATTGGTTAAATATTTATTTTCAAAGTCCCGCACATGGGCGTTTCGTGGTTCTTAGTACAGGGAAGAAAACTGAGATTGCATTTTGGGTGCTCTTTTGTTCACCAACTTAAAGCAAAATTTGAAACAAAATTACAAATTTAGAAACACGATGACATACCAAATATCATTTACGTAAGTATTTTCGTTTTTGAGCTATCGTGTTTAGATACATGCGAATATAACATACAGACAACCAACCCATTGACAGATTGATACAAAATTTTTATACATATGTACAATTTAGATGCTAAAGCTTAGGATCAAATTTTATCCAACTAGCTTTTGCAGTTTTTTTTTTAATTGCGGTGTTTGTTCTCTTACCCAGATAAACTTCTTGAGAAAAGATTTCGTTCAAAATTTGACAAATAAATATATACAAAATTGTGGTAAAAATCATGTAATAAATTTCAGCCATCTATTTCAAAGTCAAATTCCACAGATTTAATTCCAAAAATGTTTTTCAGACTTCAGGAGGTCTGAAACGTGAAGAATAATCGAAATCTAGAGTTTAAATGTTTTGACGATTGTAGCACTTTCTCTGTTATACTTCGCATACGAGAAAATAAAAAAAGCAAGCCGGAAATGTAGTCTGAAAACTATGAAAAAATAATCCCTCTTCTAAAACTTAATTATACTATCCTGAATTTCAGACCGCATCTAAATGAATAATAATGTCAAAATCACTCATGCCTAAGCACGATAATAGTTATGCATGATTAACTAAATATAAACGCTTTGGTGAATATTTCTAATTAATGAATTTTCAGAAGCTTTTAAATCAGTATATTACAATATCAGTAGCCTCTGATTGTAAGGCATCTTGCTATAAATTCAACAGCAAACAGCGATTATATGCCTCGTCGTCGTCCTGCTATCGCTACGGCTATTTGATGTGTGCTTTCCATTACGATCTAGAACCAGACTAAACAAGATATGCGTGTTTATGCAATAATGTCTTTCCTTCGTAACTGATTCCAAAACCCTGTTGCAGAAGCAATTGTTAGTTTTATCCTTTTGTTTAAACTGTTAGTATTTAATATTTAAGAAGGATGTTTTCCTCTCAATTTTCAGTATTATGTATTTAATTCTACAAATTATTATTCTTAAAAAATATTCTTCAAGAAAGTTTAAAAGTGATATCCATTCTTTATTAATTAAGGGAAAAAAAGTTAACTTTTTCAAGCTAATGCGAATTTTCTAATAAAACTGCATTCATAAAAGGATGTAATAAAGGAAAAAGTACCAAGTATTTTTAAAATAAATTTAAATGAATAAAAACATATTTCTAGTGCATTAAGCAGCAGACATTTTTATTTCAATCATTCTTTGCTTCTTCATCTATTCATTTACTGTTTCTCAAATTCTTTACAAGTTAACTCTATTAGTATGAATCAAAATTTAATTGAATTAATTATGAATTTTTAATTAGTTCTGAAAGTAGTAAAATAGTATACTTCAAAAAGAATTCACCAGGGTACAAAATTCAAATTTCTAGTACATTAGGGTATGAGTGAAAATCATTTATAAAATTTCATCTTTACAAATATAATAACAGTCGAGTTAATAAAATTTATATTTCAGTAATCAGTTTAAAATGAATTTTGGCGGCATAACCTAATGATAAAATCTCTATTCCGTAGAGAGGAAATCGAAGTCTTGAGAACAGATTTCATTGAAGATATGTCTGGTATATGGGACAAGTCCACCTTAAAAGAGGTCTGGTTGAGAATCAGTCTTGTTATATTAGTGTATAATGGGGAACATTTGCCAATATTAACTTAATCAGTGTCATCTATGTTACTCGACCGTGGTTCAGATGTATAAGATCTGCTCCTGTAGATCTTACATTTAGACAGTTGAGCGCCATCCTTGTCACCCGAACAGTTCACGCACCACTCACAAATCGTTCAAAAAAAATTATTTTCATCCCAAACCATCAAGCAGCCATAGAAATATCGCCTTTCAAGTGAATTTTTTCTTTTGTGATATATCTTTTGAAAATATTATCGCGCAGAAATAATTTTTACAACATTTTAAAATTTAAAAGAAAAAAAAACTTTTTCAAATTTGGTGTATATTTTTATCGTATTTGGTGTAAATATCACAATCAAAATTGCATTCGTTGAACTCAACGAACTTTTAAGTTATCGTGTTGAGAGGTTGATAAATAGAGCGCCTGACAGACGTGTGTTTTTCTGATTCAGGAAGGTTTAAAACACTATGATTCATCGAAATATCGAGGTCGATCTTTTGGACGATTATTGAAAATTTTTCCTTTGCATGCTTTATATACGAGAAAGTAAAAACTGATAGCAATATATGAATTAAAAGTTGTCACATATGAATATGATTCACTATTTTTTGCTGCATATCTATTAAAGGTTTATCCTTTATTTCATATTATTAAATTCTGAGAAATTCAAAGCATCCTACAAATTTTTAGAATTTCTCTGGACTGAATTTTGTATGAAGTATTAACAAAAGATTATTAGACTAAGAAAATTTAGATGAGTAATTAATTTTCTGTTGAATTGATTGTCTGAACAGTAGGGTGCTTTCTATTGGTTCATTTAATTAAAGTAAATGTATATCAAGTTTAGTTCGGTTGTAATGCACTATTTGGACTATTAGTCCCCTATCATTTTAGTACTGCCTGTTAATTATAAAGTACATAAAAGATCTTTTGTAGGTGGAAAAAAAATTTATAAATGAAAATATCTGCAAAAGAATTACACAAATATGGATGATGAAACGCGTTTGGTGTTGATAATTAGTATAAAAATATTTCAAGCTCAAATAATTATTTGTTAGTGAAGCAACTCAGAAATGCGTTATATTTAAAATTATTCATTTATTCCATTTTAAATATGGAATTAATTTAAAATAGTAATGTATTCATATTAATTAATTAAAATAATTTATTCATTTTTATCCAAATCATGTTATTATGTAGGTTCCATCAAACCGTCTGCAATCCAAATTAATTGTAAAAATAATTAACATAGCAGATTATTTCATTGATAAGAAATAGTATCACAGGCCCGGCAAAAGTCAATTAATAAATAATAAATTTAAAACAGGCTTTTATGTGTATTAAAATATAGAAAATAATTTTTTATCAAAAGTTTGGAGATCAAATGAATAATTGTAATATCAGCATAAACTGGAATTTTATTTTTATCATATTTTATTTTTAATAGATATTTAAGTTTTTACTTTCTTTTGATATTCATTGTGATTTTATTTTTATCTTGCTGCTTTCAAATACTAAAACCTTTATGATTTTTCCATTTGACCTTCAAATTTTTGGAAAAAGTTATTTTCTACAGTTTAGTATACGAATAAAAGTGTGCTTTTCCATGAAAAAATTCTTTACATTATTTACACAATAATTTTAAAATTAATTATTATGAAATGTTGAAATCAGTTCATCACAAATTCTCTAGCAGATGAAACCTCCAGCAATGAATGAAAACTGAAGACAATTAAGCATTTTATTGCTAAGTGGGTTCTAAAAATTAAAATATTTCAATCGTTTCGAGAACGAACAATCGTACAGAATTTCAGAATTCTTAAGTGCACCAGGAAGTAAATGAGAAACCGGTTGCAAAATTCTGTTTTTACAAACATGAAACAAGTCGGAATCATATGAAAAAAGCATAAAAAGTCAAAGAAACACTGGTTAAAAAAAATTGAAATTTTCTTAATTATTTTTCTAAATATAAATATTTCGAAGATACAGGATATGCCTTGTTCAAACATATTAAATTTGGACTGACATTTCCTTAATAACAAATATTATTATAATTCAGTTATTACATAGACGGCCAACTCAATATTCAGAATCATAAACTAAAATGGCAAAATTTTCAGAGGTGTTCAGTTTGTATTTTATAGCCCCATAAAGAATAAAACAGTGATTTTTACTACATATATATGTCTTAAATAATCATCTATGGAAATATAATTAAAGCAATAAAAATGAAACCATTTGAAATTTTATTGCTTTTATTTGTTATTTTCAAGAAATTCAAAAAATAATAAATGAATAAAGAAGAAGGGTAAATGCAGGAAAAAGGTCTACGTTTCCTTTTGTTGTTTGGAATTTTA
Organism: Argiope bruennichi; assembly: GCF_947563725.1. Taxonomy (NCBI): domain Eukaryota; kingdom Metazoa; phylum Arthropoda; class Arachnida; order Araneae; family Araneidae; genus Argiope; species Argiope bruennichi. The sequence goes on along the minus strand of NC_079162.1, from coordinate 24,488,896 downwards.
AAAAAACTGAAAAATAATTTCAGAGAAATAAGCAGTTTACCAATTAATTAATACAAATTTCACTATGTGCGCAAACTTCACTATAACATTTTGATGCTTGTAAAATTCTAGGAAATTTGTCAGAGTTTTACCTGAGTAACGTAATAAATTAAAGGAAACCTTACAGTATTTAATTTTATTGACGAAGTAACTAGGGATAAGGGGGGAAGGGGTACATTCTCGGACCAAGGAGAAATGACAAATCATTAGTGTTTATGTCCCTTTTTAAATAACATGTCATGATTGGACGAAAAAAATGTTATTTTCTGAGCGCCAATCGCATTTATCAAATTATGAATGACGATTTGGGCGAAAAATTCAAATTATGCTCCTCGCGCTACTTATCCCATCTAAGCTACTGCTTAGCAAGGCCAGATTTACACCTTAGTATCTTTATAAGTCTTTTAATATTTGAAGTGAAAAATAATATCATTGTTTCAAAATAATTATTTGGAATACGATGACACAAAGCCAATATTAACTAGTTTAAATCCACCTTTAATCCACTTTAAATTGATATGTAAACTATGTTCGATGTCTAAAATTTAAAACAGATCAATCAAAATTATTACATTTAGACCAAGATATTAAACCTTAGTAAAGCAAATATTCTGAAAACTAAGCCTTTTTTTTTTTTTTTTTTTTCAGAAAATAAAAATAAGAAACATACGGAATTCTTAAATTGAATTGTTTAAAAATAAATACACAGACATTTCAACATAAACAATTGTTTACCGCAACAGGAAAGTACATAAATATTCAAGGAAGAGACATACTTTTAGGTTAATGGTTTATTAAAAATGAAAATAATTCCCAACAATAGTCATATTTTCTTTCTTTTTTTTTTATTAGTCTACCACATCTTTCAAAGATACCCAACATCCTACACTATAAACAACCTCGTGTTTCCGCTATTTCAATTAAAATTCATGATAAGTGAAGTAAACCAATAGCTATTGCGGATCTGAGTTAAAAAAAAAAAAAAAAAAAAAAACGGCAGTTGTAAAAAAATTACTGACACGCTTAAAGAAATATGACGCAATACTAGATATCCGTGAATGACAATGACTACGTCACATTGATGTCACGACGACGTCATTAAAGCTACCGAGCGGGGTTTTCCCGCACCTGAAGCGATTGAGGCCCAATCATGTTGCGTGAACTGACTGTTTCCTCGTTTCGATTCTAGGAAAAAGTACAGCTATTAAATTATACCGCTGCATTTTTTCACCGGTAGATTGTTGTTGAACGAGAAATGGATTTATTCATACTTATTTTGTTTGATGTTGTGCTTTAGAGGGCGGTGTAGAAAACTCGTGCTGGCCAATAGCGTGACTGGATAGTAGGAGGAAACGATACAAAAAACAACATGAGTTGAAAGATTAAAGTCAAAGTGATACAAATCAGAGTTTTAAAAATATGTCAGTCTACAGGTATTCAGCTTAGGATTTATAAAAGTAAAAATAAAAATTATCAAAACAATGTTGAAATGTTGTTTAATCACTAACACATGTAGAGACAAACTGAGTGGTATAGAGTACTCCGAATTTTGTTTTAATTCGACCTTCGAAATATCCACGTCATAACTTAATCATTCAGAAATCGTCGTTTCGATTCATCTTAACAACTTTTCTTTCATACTTTTCGATAGTGGGGTAAAAAATAAGAAATAAAAGAAAAATAAAGAAACAGACTGGTTTTGACATAAACGTTCGTTGCTAATTTGATTAAATTATGATGCAATACCAGTTATGTACGATTACTTATTCTTCAAACTGATGCATTCGGAGTATTTTTAAGGCAACCATATTCTATCTATAATCAAAACTGGGATGGCTGACTTATAGAAACTTATTTTTTACAAGTCTGAACTATTTAATTATGAGTATAAACTGGACATTCCAGGATATTTTATTTAAAACCTGGACAATTCCCCAGCAAACAATCAGAAATTGAAACTAAGACCAGCATTTCAGAATATCTATTCTCTTACGCTATTATCTTCTTAAGGATAGTTTTCTTCAACTCGAAAATTGAAACCAGCTAGCTTCATTTATAGTATTTCTTAATTTTTTTCTGTTTTCCTCTTAGTGGTTTCTCTCTAAAGGTATCTAAAAATTTATCATTAAATGGAATATAAATTCTTTTTTCGTAACATTCATGTTAATGTACCTTGAAGTATTTCTATACAGCAGATTCAGCGAATAAAATATTGCACTTGAGTTAAAATTTTAATAAAACTTATCCATGTGATTTGCTCAAAAAAAAATTACAGATCACATTATATACATAAATATGAAACATGATTTGAAGAAGTAGTAGTTGAGTTCTGTAAAAAAATTTTATTCTACATAATTTCAAAGAAATAATGCGGTTTTTAGCTTATGTCAAGATTTCTTTGTCCAAACCACTTTACAGAGAACCGAGTAGGAAGGCAAAAAGCAGAAAAAAAAAGAAAAAGAAAGAAAAATAACTATGAGAAAGTATTCGCAATTTATACAATTTTAGAAAAGAATTTCAGACTCAACATTTTGATTCCGTGGAAAAATAACAGCCCGCGCAACTCAGAAGTTAAAGTTACAATGAAACCGGAGTTTGAGTGATTAGGAAATTATTTTTAGAGTTAGATTAATTAGAAATTACAACACACTTGCATATATATTAAAACTCGCTTTCTTATAAATACCAAAGCAAAATTTGAAATGGTCTTGGTAATTTTTAGAAATTAAAGGGTTATAAATAAATAATATATCATGACTATTATACAATTTACTTTTTTTACTGAATAAAACATCCTAAAACAAAACGTGGATAGTGATATTCCATATGGTAAATGAAATAAAAATGGCGAATTTTTTTTTCCAGTAAATTATTCTATTGTAATGACAGTAGACACATTACCTATTTAGTTATAACTTTTAATCCAATCGAATATCATGAAAACATAACAGCAATTTTGCTGGTTTTTGATGAGTTCTCTTTCCAAAACAAGGCTTTAAGTTTGCGTCCGATATTTTATCGAACAAGTGGTGAAAGCTTAGACAATTTTTAGAATTTCATTTCAGTATATGTTACAAAGAGGGAAATAAGTGATAAAAATTTCAGATTTATACGTGCATTATTTTTTTGAAAAATTCAACTTTGTTGAAAAAAACCGGGTCATCGAAAAATACCTATGAATGCTTTTCATAACAATTAAAATTTTCGGGCCGAGAAATAACCTTATTTTAAAATATTCTTTTATTATGAATGTTATTAGAAGGGTCGATTTTCGGAGAAAATAAAAGATGAAAATTGAATTTGAAGTTAACATTTTGCCTTAATTATTAAGCCTGGACGCATTTCCTAATAACTGTTGGGCTTGTGCATCTTACTATTTAATGTTATTCGAGAATCAGCCCATACAAAGCAAGTTTTTTTTTTTTTTAATCGGCCATTGCGGTACCATTTGAAATAAAAGAACAACGTTTTTAGAATAAGTTCATTTACGATCAGTGAATTCAGATTGATAAAAAAAAAGTACTTATTGGCATTTTTCGATGACCGTGTTTCTTTCAACAAAGTTGAATTTTAAAATATAATACAGAAATCAGTCTGAAATTTTTATTAGTTCTTCCCCGCTAGAAACATGTACTTAAATGGAAGTTTGAAAATGTCACTCAAATTAAAAGAAATTGAAAAATAATTTTCAAATATGCATTCTTTTTAAATGAAATTCTGAAATAATTAAGCTACCATGGCATTCAATAGTTCATTTTATCAACGCCTTCAACTTTTTTTATCTAAAATTAATAGCCTTTTATTTAAACAAGGAAAACCAGTGCTACCCCTTATCTAGCTTATATAGACTTAGAGCCCTGTTTTGGATAATCAGCTCTACAAATTAAACTAATAAAATTGCTTTTATGTATTGCTTTCACATTTCGACACTTTTCATGAGAATTCGATTGAACTAAGAGCTATAACTAGTGCTAGAGGTGCATTGAAATAGGCCTCAGGGCAAAGGAAAGAGATTTAAAATAATAATGGCTCGCTGTCGGAACAGATATAATTAAGAGGTGTCTACTGCAGATGTTACTTTTTAATGTCTCAAAAATGAAAAATTATTAACAATATGAAATTTTTATAAAAGTGTCAAAGCCACAATAACTTGGCGTCGAGAACTGAAGGTTAACGATTCAAGATCTGATTCTATTAAAAATCGTCTCATTTTAGGAGTCTGGTCTCGATGATGGAATGCACTTGGAATAAACTGCCCTCCGCTAGTGCACCGCAGATACTTTGCAACGCAGAACCATGTTTTTAAATAAGCAAAGCAGGCAATTGCTAAGGGACCCCAGTTTTGAGAAGGGGAGGCGAGTGAGATATCATAATTTTTTAGATACTTTCAAAATATTTTAATCATGTGCTTTCACTTGCAAGGACCATGCAAGCAAGCAAATTCAAACCAAATATAATTTCGATTTCAGATCATTCTTTCAAAATCATTCATAATTAATTCGCTTTTCCGAACTTTTTATGATGTTGTTTTATAATTCTAAAAATAAAAGGTTGTTTTATGATTTTTAAAAGAAGGCATGCTCGTATAATTAAATATGCCCCTGGTAAAAAAAAAAATGATTATAGGCCAGAACTGGAACCGTGAAAGAAAGACGATTTACTTTTATTATATTTTTTTAATGTTTACGAACATACCGAAAACATAAAGAAGATATAATACTTGTTTAAGAATAAGCCGTTTATTTATCTAAATAGACGTTAAAACCAAGGCCGTTTTATCTTTATAGAGGAAAACGAGTTTAACTACGTTTGAATTATTTAACCTGTACTTATCGCTACGAAAAAAAATTCAGCAATAAAAATATAAAAATAACAAATTAAATCTCTTCAATGCATAGACAATAAATATTTCAAATGCTAAACGTAAACAATATCCCTTAGTTACCGTCTGTATGATTAAATAAAATGCGTCGGCATATTTGTTGATAAAGGTTTCGCTTAAAAATAAAAAAAAATATGTATTTGTTTGAACAAACGTTATTGCAAACGGATTCGCTTTTTCAAGTGGTGTGTTTACTACAAAATGGAATATAGCGCAATTTATTTTATTTCTCAAAAAGCAGACATCTACTTTAAAAATTTCGAACAAAATCTGAAAAATGCAGCACTAAAAAGATTAAATAAGAAGCAGTCGGGAGTAAGCGATAACAGTGATATGACAAACAATCACGTCTCTTTTCGCATGACATTTATTATCTAATTGCTCGGAATGAATTTTATTATCCCATTACATTCATTTCAACCGTTTTATTCGCCTAATAAAAACAAAAGAAATAAGTCAATATTTCCAAAATTTTGTAATATAACATTTCCTTCGATAATATCTCACTTATCTTGCATAGCAATTTGCGCACTTCTTACAAAAACAAAACACAATGAATTTTGTCTCAATGTCTGGAAGATAATGATAACAAGATAATGATCTACTTCTACATTTCTGACTCGAGCAGGTGTTTTTTTTTTTTTTTTTTTCCCCACATAAGGTGAAAAAAGGCAAGGGGAACAAATGATTTTCAGTTACACTTGATTAGTATTCTATAGGAAGTTTTAATGATTACAATATTACAGAGTACTATATTTAGGTCCAAGGTTTTGAAAAGGAAAAAAAAAAAAAAAAAAAAGGTTTTTAAATGATTCATCGGAAAATGTAATGAAAATGGGTATTTTAATATACAAAAGCATTTAAGTTTTAAAAAATTGAACCGCAAATGAAAAGTTTCTTTTTTTTTTTCAATCAAGTCATATGCCCATATTGATTTGATGCTCTGATGCTCGAATCCTGGATTTGACAGCGAAAGCACATTTTTATTAGGGACCGTATTTCATTATGGTTTCATTGTATACCTGGTCTGGTTTAGTTATGTTAACGCCCCATTTTAAAGCAACACTAGGGCTATTTTGGGACCTCGTAATTTGAAGTTACGAAATTCTAAAATTAATGTAAATCTCCTTTCTCTTCTTTAGTTTGCAAGCTCAAACAATAAATGCCAGACATTATAAAGCGCAATATCATTATTTTTAATTCTCTTTGCAAATGACTTGTTAAATATACGTGAACAGAAGGAACATTTAATTAAAATTCTTCAACTTTCTTTTTAATCTAATATCCATTCAAAATTCTACGATACCAAAATCCAATCACTCCCATTGAAAATCGCGATAGAAAACTAAATTTACACTAAATGAAACTTCAAATCTATGCCAGGAAACTGAATAAAAATAGAGTGCAGACAAGTGTCAAACTTTCATCGGGGAAACAACCATCTGACTTCTGGCAGTAACTCTGAAACACCTGCATAGAAAAATAATTTTAGTACACGAAATTTTCTCAATTTGATGAATTTCTAAATGTACACTACCAATACTTGAATGGACATCGCCAACATCGTCATTTAAAAGGATCATGGGAGCATGAATACACATGAAACGAATCAACAAAAAAAGGTAAGAAAAAAGCTTTTCAAATGATAATTGTTAAAAATAAATTCTAGAACCCAGGTTTGTCAAAAATATGTAACATTACGAAATTGCCAATAATAAGTAATCAGAACTCTAATTCGGCTTTAAAGACAAGATCTGGATAATTTCAGTTTTAGCATAAATTGATTATACAACAGAAAATAAGAGCAGGACATGATTGAAAATTACTTTAAAATTCAAGCGAAATTGAATAAAGCTAAAAAAAAATTTCGCTTCATAAACACCGCAAAATGTGAAAGAATCACGTGCCCTGTCACAACTCACCGAGGTTAGTAGCCATTTTTAAGTCAGTGTTTGTAAAAATACTTCCTGAAGTTTGTCTCACGAACAGTAATACAATAGTATAACATAATATAAATTTATATTACAAAATTTAAAATGAACTACCTATTAATCTTCAGTTTTGTAATATAAATTTATATTACAAAATTTTAAATGAACTACTTCTTAATCTTCACTTTGGGAAGCCACTTCTTAAACCAATTTGAATCGTTCTCCTACTATCCCCCTTCCCTTACAGTCACTTATAATCAACTCAAGAATTTTGGAGGTAGCAAACTCTAGATTATTCGCGATTGTTAATCCTAGAAAGTTATTTTTAAAAAAACTCAAATAAAGGGAAATGTTTTAAAGCGAAAGAACTAACGAATGACTTTTTCTTTTGTAAAAAAGTAAGCCAACAAATTGCTAGTACAGAAATTTGTAGTTTCTTTAAATCGTATTTGTATGGGAATGTCACCATCTTCTAAATAAAAGTTTTTCAAAACCTTTTTCATGTTCTGTCCTTTTTTCATTAATTTTGTAGAATATCCTCGGAATCCTCTTATTTGCGGTTGCCGTGCCTCCCAATTCTGCAGATAATCGGGGGTTGACTGTTAATAAAATCAAAATAAGTTTGCGCGACTTATATGTAGGTAATATTTTTTATCTTTGAATTAAAAGAATTATCTTTTCATATTTGAATTTCATTAATTAGTAATTTCAAATTATTATATCTTTTCTTTTTAAGCCCCGCGCCCTCCATTTTTTATTTCCAGTCTCCTAAAGGGGGGTGGAGGTAAACGTTAGAATCACTATAATAATAATAAATATGATTGTATATCGTGCTAAGAAATAAAATATCATACGATAGGAGAAAATGCTTTTACGCATTTCTATTTAATCTATTTCATGTTTGTAAATAGGGAATTTTCAAATTAATTTTTCGCTCACTTATCCAAGTTCTAAAATTCCTATATTTTGTACACTTCTCGTTGACATTCTTATTTTAATATTTTCAGAAGTTTATTGTTAATTAATCACCTAATTTGATTAAATTTTAATTCCATATATGTGTTAATGTATTTGGGAAAAAAATTGATTTCAAAGTTCCCTAATATTCATAATAATGGATTATAAATTGAAAACTGAAAAGTAGAAAATAGTTAAAATAAAAATAAAAATTGTTATTTTTTTTATACAAAAAGACAAAACGAGCACAAACAAAACGAGCATTTTTAATAACTGTTTTTATTACGACATTATTATTTAATAAAATCCTTTAGAATAATACAGTCTATAGTTAAAATTTAACATTTTACCTCAAAAGAAAAAAAAAATGTGATCTTACAAATTAAAATCTCAAAGTCAATCTGACTCTGAAAGTCATGCAATCAGTCATATACCCTGAAGGATTCTAATCTCCGCTTGAAATAAAAGACAGGAGATTAAAAATGCTAGAAACAGAAATCAAAGACAAGATGCTATTTACAAACAGACTCTACGTCTTCTAACCACTGAAGCAGATGATGCATATCTTTGTCGATAAAAATCCGAAATAGGTACTACCAAATCATTATCTTGCGCTTCAGGTGAGGCCCTGAATCGCCATAGAGGCACCTTTTTTTATCTATCACCTTGTATGTCTCCTTTAGGCTGTCCTTTTCGCCATACAGAAGCCATTCACGTATTGTGCCAGGCAAGATTATGTTTTAGTCTGACGGTGATAACGATGTCCCCTCACTCGGACACTGATTTATGGGTGGTACTTACCTAAATGTAACTGATTATTTTCAAGCTCTCCCCTTTCCAAAATAGAAAATCACCTTTTCATCTATGAGTGGGAAATATTTTCTATATGAGTAGTCAGTTTTCTTATTTCATATAAGTGCAGTGTCGTAAAATTTTGATTAAAAAGGTTTGACTATAATATTTTAATATACAAAATATTTTAAAGTAAAAAAAAAAAAAAAAAAAAAAAAAACATCTAAACACTACACTGCGCGATGAGGCCTAATTGTCCATTTAACATTCTTTAACATAACAATTTTTTAAATTAATTTTAAATAATTTTCGAACATCAATCATGAAGCCAATTGCTTATTCCGTTTCCGACATGAAGTTAAAAAATATTTAATGAGGAAATTTGGACTAAAAAAAGTTTTTTTTATCCTATTTAAAAATTTAAGTTCAAAATTAAATTTTAAAGATTTTTCTTTATTACTTATGCTTATTTATAGAAATTCACATAACTTCAATTGCAAAATAAAAAAAATAGTGCAAAATAGAGTTTATAAAATATTTCATTAATTCTCGATTCGAATTTGTTTCGAATTAAAATTCGAATTAATAAAGCTCGATTCGAATTAAAACAAGCCAGCTTGAGCAGCTGCATACTGCCATAAAAAGAACAGAACCGAGTCTTTAATGGGTTTCTATTCATTAATTAAACTTCATTCAAATTTCAGTGTTAAAATCTATACAATTTTGCTTTATTCGATAGAATGACAAATCTGCATGATTTTTTAAAATTCGATTTGAGATTTATTTGCATTATTTTTGGATTTTATGTTTTTTTTATATATAATTTACCTCATTTATACAAAGTATTAAAAGAAATTCAAATTGCTTATGAAGGGAAGACGGATTACACAAAAACTTGGGAAATATATGATATTAAGAAAAACATGACATGATTTGCAATTCGTTTTTTTATGTGAAAGTTGAATCACTTCATAAACAGAGGAGAAAACTTTTTTTTTCTAAAATGAATGTTGAATACTACATTGAATACTACATGAATGAATGACAAAGATTTATTTAACTTAATATTGTGTTAATGTTTTAATCTCCACATTTAAGAACAGGACAAAGGGAGAGGGGGTTTAGATACGATTAATACAAAAAGTAGATAATAGGCACGTATGAGTAATTATTTAAATTGTGCTAAATATATTCATTTTCCATACCACAAAGTATTGAAACTATTTTTATTGAAAAGAAAACCTTTTCATTAGTAATTAAGAGCTTTTGACCTTGCAGTATTTGCTGCTGCGTTTTCTGAATAAAATGTGGGTTATTTCAAATCATTATTTATATAAAACACTTAAGAATAAGTCGGAATTATTTCAAGGGGAAAATAGATAGAAACTATTCATATGCAAAGTTAATATAGCTTAAGCTAAGTTATTATAATGTAAATAGTTACCAAGTTGGCAGAGTCCAGAGATAAACGCAATTGTGTGATTTAAGAACTCTGTTTCAAAAAAAGGCTTATTTTTCGTTTCGGTAGTTTTTATTAAGCATATAAGTTTCAAATCGTAATGACTGAATCCATTTCGACGCCACAATTTTCCAGTTATGAATATTTGAGATTTACAATTTAGGTATAGAAGTCTCGGTTTTCATTTTTCTCTTACAGAAACTTGGTACCATTTAACAAAACTTGATTTAAATTGCTTATAGTAATACAAAATATATCCTGTGAATATTCTAAATTTTCTATACAGATGTCGAAGTGGTACTCAGATGTTATCTGGAAAGCAAACACGTATCATATTTTGAATTCTCCTTTAACTAATTCGATTTTAAGAAAATGATACCCTTTAAACAGTATTATTTTTTTAAAAAAACTTTTTAAAGGATAAAAAGGTGCGACTATTAATAAGACAAATCATTTTATAATGCCAAAAAGTATTATTTGCCCTGCCCCCCCTCCCCCATTTCTGGCGTACCATAAAAAATACAGCGCCTTCTATTTAGATTTTAAAAAATGCTTGTTTAAACTTCCCCTGAAAGATATCGTCCGTATTTTCCGCATAAAATTAGTTTTTATTTTGTCTTCACCAAGAAATCATACTATATGTCTCATTTGAGAAAAAAGTAAGCAATTTGACATACTCATTCTTTCTGAACATTTGACGTGTCATTAATACGAATGACAACGCATCTTGTTGATCTAATCAAAACCGATATTGGAACAGATAGATGATATTTTTTACAAATACCTTAACTGCTGTTCCATTAAGTCCGTAGGTATAGGAACCTGACAGATAAAACAACTTGTTTACAATAGGTGTGTTTTTCACAGAGGGTCACCATTCATTGGCGTCTAAGATTGTTTTTCTCAAAAACTGTGACTTTATCTTCCTGTTACTATCATGTTTGTGTTATTTGATTTCACGTGTTTGCTTTTTTTCTGCACCATTGTTTTCACTTCTCCTTGAAATCTTTGAATTCTTACGCTGTGGGTGACCAAACTGAACAATGATAGGAAATGTGAAACGGATATTTATACATCATTTTGGGAAAATAACAGTGAAATACATCAATGTGCATTGTCTACAGGAAAATATCAAACGCTTTCGTAGATTAGTTTAAAAAAATACTAGTTAGAATGTAAATCTCTGAAGTATAAGAATGTTTTTTATGTATTATGCTCTTGTGAATTGAGTGGAGTAAAGGTATCATTTAATAGTCATTATAAAAAATTTTATTTACTTCAAATTGATAAAAGATTTTTTTTTTCGAAAATCATGATAAAATACAACAGGGTTTTTTTTTGTTTGTTTTTTTCCTTCTTCTTTTGAATTTTACAGTCTTTTTGTATGGCGTATTCTTATGAAAAAATACGTATCATTTTCAATTAGTTTCAGTACATAATGTGTGAAACGATTCTTCTCAATTTTTTTTCATTCTATTATTCTTAATAACCATATCATGTATGGACAAGATAAGCAAATCCACTTGTTAAGTTACTGCCTGCAACAAAGCTACATCCCTTCTTTTTAATAAAAATCTCTCAAGATGGAAAAGGATAACAAGTTGAGGAGCTATATGAAGTTTTGTTAGACAACTATTAAAATCATGCCAAAAAAGTGTGACTTTTATGATAGGTTTTACGACTGGCAACCTAACATTATGATGCCAACAAAAGCGGTTAAGTGCCATTTTCTATTTACATATTTAAAAAAAAAACACTGTAACGAAAGTTTTTTAAAAAATGCTAATCTTTCTGATTACCCTTATATTTTCTCTCTTGTTAATGTTCAAAAATCCCATTTCGGTTTAACGGGATTCTTGAAGTATCGATGTTTAATTTACCAATTATCATTTAAATTTTAAAAATTATTTTCTACTGTGCATAAGTGGGGGTAGATCCGCTCGCTTTTTTGTAAATGCGTTATAAAAAATCAGATTATCATGTCTCAATCTCAATTTTTCTTAAAATAAATTGAAAATTTTACATATTAAGCATAGAAAACTACATATTTAAGCTAGATTTTTTTTTTCTTTTTCGTTCCTCATTTTTTTAAATAATGAAATTGATTCCGATGTTTTACTTGTTCAGATTTTTTTTTTTTTTTCGTAACATAAATAGGAATTCACCAGTGCTTTCATTTCTTTTTTTATCATTTCATGACAACGATACTCTTTCTATTCTTATTATTCTCAAACTTTTCTTTCTCTCATAAACACGAGCTGAGCTAACTAACCTTCAAGCGTTCAGTCAGTGATTTTAATCCAGGGCGGTGAATCCCAGTTATCTTTTTTCCATCTTACCTATTAACATAAATGGATAAAGTCCTTTCGTAGATAACTGAAGGTCACATTCACTGTCGCGATAACGGCAGCTTCGAAATTTTCAGACTGTCATTTCGACAAACGAACTTCCAGCTCAACTATAGCTATGAGCGTGGGGTTATAGACACCCCACTGGAATAAAACAAAAAAAGAGCAATGCAGATTATGAATCTGAAAATAATTATTTCAGTCAGATCAGAATATGATCACCATGTAGCTCTAAATGATTTACTCCTTTTCGTAAGTAGGTATGGTGAGTAGTTTTTACGTGTTAGGGGTACAAAACATCCCCTGAAAATTATTTTGTTTTTGAGATCAAATTAAACTTTTCTTTAACGTAAATGTCCTGTCGCTTTAAAAAAGTAAATGTAATAAATTATTAAAGATTAAAAAAAATTGAAATTTAAGAAAAAGGCAGAAGAATGAATTGACCCTTTTCTGCTTTTAAAAATAATAATAATAATAAATTATTCAAAAAAATTTCAATAATATACAGAAATTATTGTCGGCAAGTTATTTTTTTAATCAAATTTTCATTTTATTTGCTAAGTTTACATTTTGTTATCTTTTGCTTTGCTGATACTAGAAAAATAAAATATACGAGAAAAAGAAAAGTTAAATTTATGAAATTCTTGCTTAAAAAATTTTTAGAGATGCATTTTGAAAATCAAAGAATTGAAAAAACAAACTTCACGGAAGTGGAGATTGAGACATAAGAATTTAAATAATAAAATTAATAAATGTAATGCATTAGAAGTATTGAAGAAAAAGACTAATTTATCTACATTTATGCATGCAATAATTTTTTTATGAAATCGGATTAATATGATTATTAAAAATAAACTATTGTTATTAAATACGTGAACTATTTTTAATGTGTACTTGTACTTTTATATTATTTTCTCCACCTTTTGATGCATTCTTTTGATTTTGCATTGAGTCTTATAATCTGATGATCTTTTGTGTTGTACAAATTTTGTAGTAAAATTATAATAAAATTGATATTTAAATATCGAAAGAGAAAAATGAGTAAAATATATGAGTTATATAATGAAAAGAAAATAGCTTTTCCTTCTTAACAAATATTGTGACAGAACGATTAAAAAAAAGTTAACTTTTGATGTACTTATATAAATTTCGTGTCATGATACAAATATTCTATTTCTGACTGAAATATTGTTAAGAGTATAAATCAAGAAGAAAACAATAAGAAATGTTTTTTACGAATCCACTTATGAAGGCTGCTCTTAAAAAAATAATAAAAGTGACCAGAAAAGAAATGCTACTTTCAATTACAATGTATATCTATTGAAAATAATGACATTTGTATTTGATGTGTCAAGTATTTATTCTAAAATCAGTGGAAGTAAAGCTTTTCATACAACTATAAGTATGAAAAGCGTTATTTCCCCGATTCAATAGATTATATTAATAATTTAAATGAGCTATTAGCTTCATTACTTTTCTATGAATTTAGTGCAGTATTTTTTTATCCAGTGTTTGTACATATTATTGGAATATTTCGTAAGTCTTTGAAAATTATTGTAGAAATTTGTCTTTTATTAAAACATGTCCTGGCTAAAAGAAGCTTATTATTTGTTTACAATCGATCTTGAACATTAACAGTTTTTATTTGTTTTTATTATTATTATTGTTAAAAATTAACATAAGAAAATTTTGAATTTGAGCAGTTTCAGCAAGCTGACTTTTCTATCAAATTATTTACATTAAAAAAATTTTGGGGAAAGATATTTGAAGCATTTTAGTTACTGTCACATTTTTTATTTAACATTTTTTGATTATTTTTTGTATGAAGTTATACAATAGCTGTTATTTGGTTCATACATTACCGAATATTTAAATAATTATATTATTTGATGTGAGAGTAAAAAGGCATTTTATTATGATTGCTTTGAATGTTTTTATATTTAATTCATAATTTTAAATACGTAACAATGGCGAAATATATTTCGAAATTTTTTATGAATCTAACAATTATTATAGCTTTTTATCTGATGTCTAGATTTTTTTCTCTGTTATAAAGCCTAAAATTTAAAGCAGCTATAGCAGTCATTTATTTATGGCATTTCCATATGACGTTGAAAAAAAAAAATGGAAATTGAAAACTGAACAAATAATTGAAAAAGAAAACACCCTAGAGCGGAGAAAGAAAGAAATTATAATATTTATATTATTTTTCGAAACATAATATCAGCTTTTTAGCTATCTTTCTGAAAAACAACTTATTATAACAATTTCCATTATATTTTCACTTTTCACTGAAATTGAAAGTATACTTTTTTCTTCTTTTCTTTGATAATTACTGTCACTCAAGCTTTCTTACTTTACATCTGCAAATCGGTAAAACGTAAGCGACCAAAAATCCTATTGTACCACTTTCCCCCTTCTGCATTGTTAAGAGATACAATGGGTCGGTAACTACACTCCCTTTTTCTTTTGAGGCTTCAAAACCCGTTCCGTGCGAAAGGATTAGCTGTCTGAAAACCAAAGATTCATCTGAAAATCTATGCCGGAATGAAACGAAAAAAAGCATTATTTAATTTTGAATTATATTCACATTTGACAGCTCAGTTTTAATTCTGTCAGCTTATGTGACGTCACTGTTATATGATAACAAAAGGCTATGACGTCACCTTTCTCTTGAAACTCGCAGTAGAATCCAAAATTCGATTAGCTCGGCGCATGCACATTAATTGATTCTTTTTAAACCTGATTTTTTTTATTGTTATTGATAAAATGAATTAATTATTCATTAATTACTCAGTTTTTATTCTGATTAGGTGAATACTCGCATAGTAGCAATGAATATCCACTAAGCAGAGCGAAATTACGGCATTTTTATATATGTGAATGCGTTTGGCATTTTATATGTGTGTGGTTGGTAGTTGATTTAAATAAAAATTAAGAGAATCGAATTATTATTGTAATTTTTCCAATCTGTTGCTGAATTTATATATATTTTTTCCTTGAAATGTATGTTGTTAGAAAATTTCATTCCTTAAAGATTATGTATACAAATTACCTGGAGTCACAAACTTATATCTACTAATGTGGGAATATATTTCACTGTCGTATCAATTATTTTATTTTTAAAACGTCTGAGTTTGTATGAAAAAATTGTTTAATTTTGTATTGTAAAACCAAGATGATTTAAATATCTTAATATAGTAAGTAATATTATTATATTAAAGTAACTTGGAAGAAAGAAATAAAGTTGAAATATTTCTAATTATTTATTAAATTTCTTCAGAAAACCATTAAATGCATTGAACTGGATCCAATGCATTTTTTTAAGTTATGAAAGTGATTATTTACAAGTACTGTACCTACAGATAAAATATTATTTGGAGGTGCGATACCAACAGACAGAACATTTGCGAATTTTGTACCTGGGGGAGGGGCTAAACCGTCATTTGATGCTGCACTATACATACGAATCAAAACTTTATTTGCAGAATTTGTCAAATTCAGTACGCTTATGTAGGAATTTTGAAATATTCTCTTTGTATTTAAGATAACATATGAGATTATTAAAAGAAAGACTAAAGTTGATTTTCAAAAATTTTTAGTGTTTCACAAGAGACATGTAGTGCTTTTGATTTCCATCTAATTCCGGACTTGAATTTTGGTTCCCAATTCACTGGATTTCGTTCGCTAGAGACCACATAATGACGGAATTTTTTAGTGAAAAAATCAAGCATCTTAGCAAGATAGAAATGAAAATCAAATTTCCAATTTGAAATTACGGTTAACGGAAATTTAAAATCAATAGTTTCAATCTTTATAATTCCATTGATAAAATGCAAATTTTCATTGAAAAAATGGAGAATTAACTATCTTTAAGATTTTTAGCAAACTAGATGGCCGAAAGAAGAATAAAAAAACATTCCTTAGGCGTTATTCTAGCTTATTAAATTACAAACCATGGCTTGAATCCAGTTTGCGAAATGCTATATTCCTTTCTTTTGCCATTAGTAATCTAAGCCGTATTACTTATCTAATTAAAAATTTGAATTTTTCTGAATCTGTTTCAAATGATATCTGTAAAACTCAACATTTTATTCGAATTTTCTCTTTTTTTTTTCAAATTTAGTTAATTTTCAAACATTTTTATAATAACTATTCTTACATACTTCCTATAGATATATTTGTTTTGATCTCTCTGCATTTGCTTCTGTAGAAGAAAAATTAAATTGAACAGAATGTACAGTACCTATAAATAACCTTTTATCCAAAGATCAAATTGCCATTAGCACACAGTATCTGCAATTAAAGCTTTATCCAAAAATCACACTACCATTAGCGCATAATACTTACAAATAACGTTTTAACTATAGGTACTGTATTTTGAAATATCGTTGTATTTGTAGATATTGTACCCACAAATATCGATATCCTTTAATTATTACCTTCAACACTGTAACAAAACAAAAGCGCGTTTAAAATCGCCTTATACTTGAACTACTTATTGCTTTATTCAAATGCACTCTTATTTTTGTGTAAGTGAGACTATTTTACAGCATGTTTACTCTAAAAATGGCTTCTTAGATCGTGTACATGCGATTACTTCTCCGTCTAAGAAGTTTAGTCAGATTGCGCGCTGCGTATTTTCGCTTCGGTTTAGTTGTTTAAACGGCACGGGGATGCCTACATATGATTGTTAGTTATAGAGATAAAACTTTGAATATGTTGAATGTGAATTGCACTGCTTATTTTAAAAATTTTTGTACAACTTTCAGCTTTAGTGCTGTACAAATCTCCGCATTAAATGTGTTTCATTATTAAAACTAATTTTAAAGTCATAATTATTATTATGTCTCTCATTAAAATTACTTACCATTTACTTATCTTACATATCATTATTTATTAAATTAATTATAAAATTTTTTATTTATTATTTATTAAAATTGATAAGTATTATAGATAAATGGCAACTTTAAATGCATGAATCCGTCAAAAACATTTTTGAAACTATGTCCAATTATCTGTAAAAACGATAATTCTCTAAACGGAGCTAGCTAGACAGATGGAATTTATGTGCTATCTCAGATATCTGTCACATAGTGGACGAAATCGTTCATAGGGAATTAGTCTATCCATGTTCATGTAAACACGATAACTTAACAACATAATGGGTAAAATTTGGTATGTTTTTTCAAGAAAATCGAAGATTTGTATCGAATTTTTGACCAAATTTCCCTATTAACTACTGTAAAATCCTAACCTTTGACTGTCTGCCTATTTGTGTGTATATCAAAGCAATAACTTACACAACAAATTAGGTGAATGAAATTTATTATGTGGCTTTTTTACCCATATTGTAAATTTATATCTAATTTTAAACCTATTCGATCGGAAACAAGATATCAAAATTACATATACTGTGAAACCCAAAACACTCCATTTTCTATTAGCATACAAAAAAAAAATGGAGGGGAGGGAAATCGAGGAGAGGACTTTTGTTTAATTTATTTTCATATTTGGAGTTTGCAAATATATCTTTACGAAACCCTATTCAAAGCCAGATTATTAAATAGGCTAAGTAGAGAATTGCCTAGGTGCACCATGGCCCTTTAGCTCGGTATTTTGAAAAATATAAAATTTTGTGTTTTCATTTAATGACAAAGGCCCTATAATCGAACTTATTCAAATTAAAATCAAGTATTATTTAAATTAATTTTGGGACATTACTTTTTAACATTCCTAAATAATGACCACTTGTAAATTCTAAGTTAGTTCATAATTCTAAAAAAATGTGGTACTTTATAATTTTTTTTTTTAAATTCGATCCTGTTATTGAATATTATTTAGGTCAAGAAAAGTTTTTTTTTTAATTTATTTATTTATTTTTGTTCAAAATTACATTTAAATTTCTCTTGTGAATTGTTTTTAAACATAATATACTAAATCAACGTTTTTGAAAAAAATATAAAATATAGAAAAATATATAAAATGCTACTAAACTTTTAAATTCGTATTGTTTAAGTGTCCCTAAAAGGTTTAATCCAGCTCTTACCCTACTCGAAATCTCTATTCAATATGATTATTGTTAAAACTTCGGATGAAATGCTGTCACTTCAATAATCCCTTAACTCATTCAAAATCCCTCTTAAAATGTCATCTAAAGCTAGAGAAAGTGCTCATAGATGAATTCATAGAGGTAACCTCTCTCAAGGCGTCACAAAAGCTTCTTGAATTATATTGAAAGGCAATAACCAGAAATTTCATTTCACAATTCTTATTAATTTTTTTAAATACATTTTTATTGATTCCTATAAAATAGACCATCTGAAATAGTGTGTTGTGATACTAAGTGGTGTCATAAATAAAAAAATATTGGAATGACGGAAACTTCTTTCCAGATATTTCAATATTAGTGAAGAAAAGTAGAAAATCATTTCAAGTAAAAACATTTTAATAAAAGTTTTAAATTCCTAACTTGAATTAATTATTACTATTTCAATTATTTTCTTTGATTAATATTAAGTTATATTGTGAATTAAAATTCTTTTTAGTTTTTATTAATTAATAGTTAATTTTTCGTCTTGGGATTTTAGGATAGGTTATAGCAGCCCAAATGGGGAGAAGAAATTTATTTTTTATTTTTCCTTCGAAAAGGAAACGACAGAAGAAAAAATTTAATATCTCTGAAATGAAATATACAAACATTTTCACCTTATTTATTACAAACATTACAAGCTTTTAAAAGGAAATTTTATTTTATTTTATTTATTTTCATTTAATATCATCAAACATAACGAGAGGGAAGGGAATAGTGTTCAACGTGCTGCTCTTTCTATTGATGTGCAACGGTTATATTCAATAATTGGGAAATGTAACTGAGCGCAAATAAATCTCACTTGGAAAAAAAACCTTCAATAAAGTGAATGGTGTTTATAAATGAATATCCCAACTTTTGCAGGGCTGTTTCTTTTTTTAAAAAAATATAACCTTTATCAGAAATTACAAATAACAATGGAAAATTTAAATTTAACATAGTTGTAAGTATTCATTATAAACACCTCCAAAAATACGAATGATATCAAGATGATAAGAATAACTCATCCCACATTCTTTCATCATCTCTGATGTGATGCTTTGAAAGCCTGCCGATATGCATGTCTTAAGTTTGTCAACGTCATTTGGTTGCGGGGAACAAACACCTGCTGTTTGATGTAGCCCCAGAAAAAAAGAATCAAGTATCGCGATACACGCATATCTGCATCCTTTCAAAGTTTCACACCAGACATGCAGAAAAAACTGTGTGATGAGTTATCGTACTTCGAAAGCCTTCCTATTTCTGGAGGGGCTTACATTGAGCACTTATAAGGCTGTACTTTGTTTTCTTTTAAAAAAACCTGCAAAGATGGGATATTCATTTATAAACATCCTTATTTTAGCTTTTCCCAAATTTTGCACTTAATTTTGTAGAATAAAGTGTGATCTATCAAAAAAAAACTTAGTCATAACAAAACTGTTCATACTTAGAAACAGTATTTGAAATTCTAATTTTCATTGGCGGAAAATACTTTTCCAGTGTCAAATGCATATTTGATAGAATTATGTTATAACTCAGTTGAAATGAAAGCTCAAGTAAATACGGAACGAGAGTAATCATAGTTAATGATTATTCTTTTATCACAGAATAATTGACCACAAAACTAAAGAAAATGTCCCGTTGGTATAAGAATATTAAGAATAAAATTAAGATGGAAAAATCTTAATTGGGAAAATTAAATCTTAAAAGGGATGCAAAAATCTTAAATTGATAATATTTATTTAAACAATATATTTAATAATAATGTCAACCCATTAAATTTTTCTATCTATTCTCCAGATCAAGCAGTTTTTTGGAAAGAGTTGTAAAATTATAAAATATAATTTAACTCTCTGTTTGATTTATATTTTTAAAAATTAATTAATGAACTGTTTTCATCAAAGCAAATTGATTATTTATACACTTTAATCAACATTAGTAAATATTTATTTGTAATTATAGCTCCTTCATCCCCCATAATGAAGAAGCATCAGGTTAAATATGAATATGTATGATAGATACAGTCGATTCATTGCATCACCACCTCTTTCATTTTCAATGTTTTTTAATACAGTTTCTTCCCGTTTCTACGACTTCACTTCAATATGAAATTTTAACTACAAAGCCAAGACACTAAGTTTAAAACAAATAGTCCTATCTTTTAAATCCAGATACAGTCAACTTTTTCTACTTGTGGTTCATTATGAAATATCTAAAATTTTCACAACCTCATTTCCATCAGAAAAATTAGGCTGTGATCCCAAAATTCAAAATTAACTAGGAATATCCAAGAACTAAGCTCCGTTAAGGAATAAAACAAAAAGATTATTATTAGAAAAAGACTTTGATTGCATAATGAAATGCAATGCTTAGGCTATTTTTCAACATCGTCGCCACCATTGTTGAAGCATTTCTCTTAGCAGGACGCGAGCTTTCATATGCCCTTGTCGTAGAAAGATGCCGCTTGCGAAGCTGAAGTGAACGGGAAATGTGAGGAAAATGCATTGGCAGTGTCGTAATATTGAATGTTTGATTCTCTTTAATCTTTTGTTCAACTTCTGTAAACAAATCATCATCAATCACAGATCCTCGCCCACTTTTTTCTCGAATCGTGAACATCTTCACGCCTTTCATTGAAATTTCGCACCCACTTCCTTGCTATCGAATCACTTATCGCATTTTGTCCGTTAACTTCTCAAATTTGTCTGTTAATTTCAATTGGTTTCATGTTCCTAGCATTAAGAACGCGAATAACAGAACGTAACTCGCATGAGGCGGGATATTCAATTTTTTAAAAAAAACATTCTAAATGTTGAACATGTAACCGATGCAATACTCAGGGATCTAAAAATGACTTCTACTGTGCTTCAATGAATCAATAAAGTGCACATGCATGAAAGTCACTCTCCTGCGGAAAAAATTGAAAACGGAACTTAATTTCTGGACATCCCTCGCCTGTTAATTGAAAAATTATTAAATAAACAACAGTTAAGAGAATTAAAAATAGTTATTTAACAAATTTCATTTTTTTTTTAAAGTCAGAATGAATTTTTTACTGGTTTTGCTTACGAATGTTGAAAAAAGAAAAATAAAGAATGTCATAGGTGAGAATTTCGGTTATTCTAACATTTATCTACAATCTATCGAATCAATTGCGATGAGGGGATATACTAAAAATGTGTAGGCACTTCGGAAGCCGTGGAGACAAAACATTAGGAGGGAGTTGTTATGTTATTTTGAAAGCCAGATATAATGAGGTGACAAACAAAGAATACAATATCCTTGGTACAAGTTACACTAGTTAAATCATACATTATATTATACCTGGGTGCCACTAGTCTCCTTATCTCTTGTTTTAACGCTGTCCCTCAGAAAATCTTTTAAAACTCATATAATAAATTAAGGACATTCTTATTTTAAAGCATCTGGTTATTACTTCGAATGGGGAATGACTGTTTAAGATATAATTTGAAACGAGATTAATATTAGACATTTGTATAGAAGGATAAAGGATAATCTGGTCCCTTACACCACTGAATGGATTGAAGGGTGTTCTCATTCTTTCGCACAAGATAGCAGAATGTTGAATAACCCCAGTTGTGAATTCTTTGTAAATTAAACCTCCCGCTCCACTCTTCACATTTCCATAAATGTGCAAATTTCCCATAATCTCTTGTTTAGATAAGCATTTGAAGATAAGATACGCGAATGAAACATTGATTTGATACGATAATTTCGTGATTTTAGTGGAAATACTTAAAATTAGAGATGGTTACTTTTGAAGAATTTCATAAAACCTTTATTAAGAGTTATTTTGTGACCCACAAATTCTGTTAAAGATGTCCCTTTAATTTGACGAACCCCACAGCTAAGAATTCCTGTGTTCACGGTACTCGTATGGATGGCATGTCTAAACTTGCTCGTCTTAACAGGATTATCTTACCTATCTGCTTTGCTTCCGACATGCTTTATAATTTGCGTATTAACAATTGCATATCAGGATCTTCTATTTTGGTTATCTTTTACATGAATAAACAGAAAAGATGGAAATTAGTAAATTTTGAATTTATTCCGGAAGACCGTAGAACTACAATTTTTTTTTCCCTATAATTATTTCATCTGTCTGTCAATTTGCATATCTATGCATATTTCATCAAAATAGGATATAGTCATAAAAGAAACCCAAATACGATTTTTCAGGGATTTTCGTAATATAAACTCTTGCAATATAAGCTCTCCATAAAAATAATAATGAAAAAAATAACCATACTCAGCATAGTCAGCCAGACGCTGTTGATAATATTGATATGCAAAGAAAGTATTGATGGATGATTCCGAGGGACTATATGATGATAAAATATTAACATGATTATTTCCCTTTTTATAACATTTATATATTTAAATATTGAAGCTGAAAAATGATACTGTCTCACACAATATTCTTTAACTTTGCTCTATTATTAAATTTATAATATTCGTTACGATTCATGCCCGATGAACAGAATTATAATTAATAATTCTATTGTATCATATACTAATATATAATTGTATGGTGGTGTTGTAATTAATAATTAAAATAAATTGTAATTAAGTATTTATTAATGCCAAACAAATACCTTACTTAAACAAATATACGGTTGAACTGGACTAATTCGAAATTCATCGGAGAGCAATGAAAATTCGATTTATCTAAATATTCAAATTTAAAAAATAATCGGGTCTAAGAATCAGCGTAATAAGAAGAAACTACAATATTTAAACTGAAAATCTCAATAATGATAGAGTTTTGATATTTAAGAATTTTGATATATAAGTAATATTAACAGAGTAATAAATAAGAAATAATTATTATAATTAATATTTTTAATAATATTAAAATGCATAATCTTAATAAATAAACTTAGAGGAAAAGCTTTTCTATAAAATTTTTTGAGCAAATAAATTTTATTAACAAATTTAATTTTAATAAATAAATTTTAGAGAATAAATAGCTTACAGTTCTTTGAATACAATAACTGTGTGATATGACTTTAAATAAAACATCCAACATCTTAAAAGCTGTTTTTTTTTAATAACAGAATTTTTTATCCCTTATTTTAATGAATGCATTGAAAGCAATTATGTCCTCGAATCATTTTAAACTGTAAAAACATTATTCAATTTAAATCATTTAGGACACAAAACTCGTGTGTATTTTATTAACGGAAACAATTAAGAAATGAAAACAATTTCTAACAGCTTTTAAATCTGATTTCGAATTAATCAAAGTAAATTCGAATTACAGACGATATTTCAACACGTTGTTAAAAGAAAGTTCAAAGGATTCAAGAAAAATTACCGAAAAATTCGAATTAGAAATGTTAGAATACGCTAAATGCTACTGTATATGTGAAAAAAAAAATTAGAATATAAGCCCTAATGCGCCTGCAACAGCAAAAATTAATAGAAAACTTGGCCTCTATCGCTGTTCACTCACTCCGTAGGCATGTGAATGATGACAAATGTGCAGAAACTGCCTGACACATTTATTGTCGTGTTGCTTCGTCGACATTTTTCACTGAAGTCTCGATAGCGTATTTCCTCCTCTCTTCATTAGGTTTGTATCTCACGTACGACACTCTTTTTCACCTCCTTTATTCATTAGAAAAAGAAAAAGAAAAGAAAAAAAAGTAAAAAGAGAAACGGTTCGCGTTTTTTTTTTTTTTTTTTTTTTTTTTTTTTCATTACTTCCTTATACTTCACTTTTAAAAATGCAATGCTTTGTATAAAATCATTGATGTTTTAAAAATTAATATCTTTATATGATAACATTTTATAACCCTTGGAAATAGTTTAGGTAACATGCAAAACCATTTCTGAAATAACAATGGTTTCCTGTATTTCAGTCCAGAACGTTTTAGAATCTGAACTAAGGTAGGAGGGCGGTATAGTGAAAAAATGCATTTGGAAATAAATGAAAATGCAGAAAAAAATGAAATTACTGTCAAAAAAATAAAAAATAAAACCGAAGAAGAAGAATAAGAGATGAAGAAGAGAATGATATAATTATATACTTATTATATACTTTTATTTTTTAACTAGGTTGGGTCATCCATCGTGGTAAGAATGACCATGTTTTCTGTTTACGATAAATGTTAGAAAGGAGAATTCATGGGAACTAATATTTTTAAAGATTAAATCCTGTTAATCTTTTTTTACATAAAAAATTTATTAATAAATAAAAAAATGTGACAATCGTAGACATTTAATTCCATTTCGGAGTAAAATCTTAAACACTTTTCAAGTCCAGAGCAAACAGCCGAAATTCGGTATTGTCCTTGATTATTTAGACGTTTGGTAACTTTAATATCATTATAAAATAGAGCATTTTTTTAAATAAAAAATATACATACGATATAAAGATATTGATGTATGATTCTATTATGGCTGATTCGCAGACATTTTTTTTTGTTTGTAAAAATGACCTTTAAATTAAATAATACAAAAATAAAGAAGATCGTGTATTTGTCTAGCGCAGCGGAGTCAAAATAGCTAATGTGACATGACACCTCACAACCGAACACAAAATTATCCATGTCCTTCAATATCATTGAAATAAGTCTCATATACGAATATTCAAAAATTGCATAAAACATGGTTTGACCATATCTTGCGTTACAAATCTTTTAATTAACACGATATACTCAAACGACAAAAAAAAAAAAAAAAATGTATTAGTAGCATGCAATAACTATTTCATTCAAAAACTGCATAATAAGAATCATGAAAATAAGCTCATCGAGCTGCATTTTGCTTTGTTTATGAACATCTGGGCTTGAAGTTGCCCTCATAATATTAAACTACGAGAATGACAGTCGAACACCATTCGCTCAA
Organism: Argiope bruennichi; assembly: GCF_947563725.1. Classification (NCBI taxonomy): domain Eukaryota; kingdom Metazoa; phylum Arthropoda; class Arachnida; order Araneae; family Araneidae; genus Argiope; species Argiope bruennichi. The sequence goes on along the minus strand of NC_079162.1, from coordinate 24,463,545 downwards.
TTTACGCCAACGTGAGAATATCTGACGCTTGAAAAATTAATCCTTTAATACGTTGAATTGAGTTGACTCAGGTTCTAGACCTAGTTAACTTAAATTGATACATTAAGTGATTAAGCATACACCAGATCCAAGCCATAAATTACTCATTATCTACTTGAACTTTTTCATTACTTTTTTTAAAATTAAATAAAACTATAAACGATTAATTAACATACACTATATCCAAGCCATAAATTACTTCATTATCTACTTGAACTTCTTCATTACTTTTTTTAAGTTAAATGAAACTATAAACGGTTAATTGTAATTTTTATTTGTCTGACATCATCTATTGATATATACTTTAGTAATAAATAATATTATCTTTCCATTAATGTGTTTTATATTAAAGGTAAGTAAAAACCCTTTTAATTTCATGTTTTTTCCATTTAAAAGAGAGACCGATTGTTTTTGCACCCATAAAAATAACTATTTATTTATTTTACATTCAAATTTGACGTAGATGATTCATTCTTTAATGTTCTTAAAGCGCATGGAGAGTAAATTCTGTTACTAGGTGTAAACAGAGTGCGAAAAGTGAATTGAAAACAGTGTAGCATTGAACTTCCCTACGAACAGTTGCATACCTAACCTTGAGTCCGAAAAGTCTCCGATCTTCTAAGAACCTGTTCCGATCTAGATATGAGAGTGACGTCAATTCCTGACACGGGCGAGATTTGCTCTCCGCTCACTGTGGATTACGTCATCCTCAAGAACCAATCAAAAGTGCGGAAAATGACATCACTGTTTTCGATTGTGCCTCCGCTGTATGGGATTTTGGATTTCATCTTATCATTCAGGTTTAAGAGCCAAAAGTGATAAAACTTCAGTAGACCTTGAATATCCGTCGCATTGAAAAGTCTTCATTCGAAATTTCAGTTTCGTTCAGTGAGGAAGTGAGAGAAACAGCGGACTCTTTGACGCGGAAGCATACGGATTTTAGAAACTTTATCGACTACGAACTGGGTTGTTTTGCCGTTCTGTTATTGCGTAGGTCATACTTCAAAACTCCCTCCGAAGTTGTGCGCGCGCTATTTGGAGTTTCGTTTCGAGGAGACGTGTGTTTTGATAGCTGAAAGTCTTCGAAAAACTCACTGGGGAAGGCCCCTTTAGAAATCACAACGGCTCTCTTAAAAGATTTTCCAACATGCTACCCGTACCCGTTTGTAGAGTCTCCACTCATGTATGATTTTGTGTCGGAAGTGCCGAAACGGAGTGCGAAAGTGAAGAATTTGGACTTAAGTGCTGTACCCGATCTCCCTGATCTCAGCACTCCCGAAGTGTCGTTCGACCTTCATAATTACATCGACGTTTCCAACCAAGTTCCGGCAGATACTCTTCTGGCTGATATCTTGGCCGAGGAATCGGAAAGATCCAACAACACCGTTCCGGTTAGCACCATTCCAAGTGTCAACTTCGGTTTCCCGATGCCCCAGTCGGCCGGATTTGGCTCCGACCGCTACGGCTCCGAAGCGGGCATTAAACAGGAACCGGCGGCTGGAATCGAAACCCACAACACCTTCACCAGTCGGAGCACCAACGGCTACGCTTTCGCCGGATTGCCTCAACTGCCGGATACTGCCCTTAACTCTGCTGTATTCGGCGGCGATCAGCGAGAAGTCAATTTCAAAACAGAAGAGAAAAAATCCAACAAAAAACTACTGGACAAAGCCTCTGACGAGTATCGGCGAAGGCGGGAAAGGAACAACATTGCCGTTCGAAAGTCCCGAGAAAAAGCAAAACAGCGCTGCAAGGACACTGAAAGACGCGTTTGCGATCTTGTCTCCGAAAACGACAAACTCAGAAAGCGGGTGGAATTGCTTTCCAAAGAGCTCAGCGTTCTTAAGAACTTACTTTCCAATGTTGGTGTATCACCTGAATCCGCTACCAAAAACATTGAATAACTGTAACTTTGTGGAAGTGGCAGAACAGTTCATTGACAAAGATCGGACAGCACGTTTTTATGTGCCTTTTCTTGTCATGTACCGTAGAGCGGTCGAAAAATTAAAGCACGTCGATAAAGACGATGTTATTAGGTATCTTTTGTATTTCAAGTCGGATGTCCGGCTTATATCTTTGCCAATTTAGGCAAAGAAAAATGAATCATATTATCATTCATCAAGAATAATTATCTGTGTTTATGAATGTGGCATTAGTAGTCTCTTGCGGTTTAAAGGATTTTGATTTTGTGAAAGTGAGAGTGTTTTATTGTCGTGATTAATCAAGTTTGTTATCTTGATTTGGAATGGTTTGTGCATTTAAGTTCAGGAAACATCTGCATAATTTCTGTTTATGTAACTATTTCACTTTGACTGCTCTTATTGAGTAAAAACAGAGACTAGAAACTTTTTACATTTTGTGCCAAGAAATGATATTCAAAAACACAGATTTATCTGGTATGGTACTTAGTTTACCAGTGATCAATCTAGAAAATTTTTCTGTGACATTTGTTATTGTTTGATGTCATTTAGATAGTTCTTAAACTCATTTTGACTCGGAAATACAATTTTATATTATTATTGTGATGTATTGATTGATGCAATAGTTAAATGAGATTTATATGTATCATATAAAAATGTTATATTTTAAGGAATAATGTAGTTTATGAAAAACTTTGGTTTTATTTTTTAAGCTTATTTTAAAAAATCTGAAATAGCAATATTATGCACTGAATTATTTTTCTTTTGAAATATCTAAGTCGTAAATATATGTCATAAAACTCTAATAGATAAAATTTTATGGAGAATTTTATTAATAAGATTAATATTTGTTTTTAATATGATTGGTTTCGGAACTTTTTTAAATTTAAACTTAAACGTATTGTTATATATATATATATATATATATATATATATATATATATATATATATATATATATATATATATATATATATATATATATATATATATATCATGTTTTACTTGAAATTGTTTCATGAGATGATTATAATGATTATAAATACTCAATTTTTAAAATTCTTTATAATAGAATTCATGTATACTCAGTTTCTAAAATACTAAAATTCATTGGTTGAATTCATTTGTTAATTTATGAGTTGATTTTCAATACTTATATATTTTGCACAATAAATTGATAAACTTTTTCACATTTACTGTCTGTTTTATTTCTCTTCAAATGATTTTATGCAATATCAGTAAAAAGTGAGTGAAACAAATTTATAAATTTATTATTTTATTTAAAATTTTTGAAATAGCTTTTCTGATAAAATATTTAATTTTAATAATTTTAAACTGGAACATATATTATTCTGTTTTATATGTAAATTTCTACATAATTATAATTTCATGAAAATTAAATTGTATCATGGTGATTATAAAAATTGAAATATTAGGAATAAAAGTAAGTATCAAGAAAACTATAATAAAATAATAATCAAAAATGAAATGTACAGAAATAATTGCATGTATATTAAGTATAAAACTAATTGAATTTTTTGAAGCAGAATATTTGATAATTTTAGAACATTGTTTATTATTCAATTAAAGTGATGGTAATCTTTTAGATAAATAAATTATTAAGTATATAATGACTAATATTAAAAGTAATATAAATAAATAAATACTGTGTAAATTTTTTTAGAATTGAGAAAAAAAAATTCATTATAAATTACATGTACTTTAATTGAGAAGCATATATTTGATTTTTGTTTTAAAATCTTAACATTTGAGATATTCAAATAATTTTACATGGTTATCATTTTACTTATTTCTTAGCTGTTATGATTAAAAAATAATTCAGAATTGCTACTTATTTTAATTTTCCACGTTATTGTAAAAAAAAAAATTGAAAGGGCAAAAATTTTGATATAATTTTATATTAATAAAATATATTAAGCTCTTGGAATTTCGTTTTAAGGCCGAAAATGAAAATAACTCCTTTTACTATCAGAAATACTGAAAGATCTTGAGGTAGTTTTTGCTGTCTAAGATTGCCAGCATTTGATTAATGTAGATGACTAGATCAATCTTTCCTTAGAATTTTCTTAGATCAATCAATCTTTTAGAAAGGATTTTCTTCAAACAATTTGTAACACAAGAAAATAATCTTTATTCTTTAAAGAATTAGTATTAATTAATTAATTTAAAGAATTAGATTAAGTATTTCTTTAAGGAATGAAATAATAAACAATAGACTATTTTAGCTATAAGAAAATATTAAAAAAAAAATTACAATTAAAAATTTTTTTCTTTAAAAAATAAACGATATCGTTAATAGTGATCAATATTTTTTTAAAAGAGTAGAACACAATTTTAAAATTTCAAATGTCATCAACACACTTTTTAAAGAAAGAAAAAAAAATTATAATAAACCGATGAAGTGATTAGAGATACGAGACATCACCCCATATAGTAGGTAAGAAGATCTTAATTCAGTTCGATTCAAGTATCAATTTTATAATATTATTTAAAACGTCATTGCTTAATTTTACTCTCATAAAATATGTAATAAATTTATAATTAAGAAAATATAAACAAAATCTAATTGTTACCTTATGCTTATGTTTTAAGATAGAATGAGATAATTCTATCTTAAAGAAAAATCAATATAAATTTTTTTCTTTTAAGATATTATGAATAATAATACAATTTACTGATTCTTTCCCACTCTCCCTTTCAAAATACTAGACTATCGTTATTTCAATTTACTTGCGCTCTTTGATGGGGGAGGGGGGACATACCCCGAAATATCTATTAGCCGTAAAATGTTCCCGAATTATTTTATTAGCAGATGCATATTTAAAATGATAAATGATTATTACAAGAATTCTGTATCCCGAATTAAACTTTTCAACAATGTATCTGAATAACTTTTCAACAAGTGTAATGCGTTTTAAAACACGGAAATGACTCACTCCTTCTCTATTTAGAATACGTAGCAAGTGCTCAGAAAACGGGGTTTACATAAATTTGTTTTAACTTAAACAAATAAAGTCTGCAATATGGTTATTTAATTTTAAATGCAGCCATTGAAAAAAAAAATCACTGAAAGACTTCGTCTCGTTCGTATCAACTCAAATTTTGAGTGGAGACAACTACTAAATAATTTTAGCTAATGCGTCATCCTTTCAAATCCCTCGTGAACTCACGCTGCCATCTATGAGTAGTAATTCCAATCTTAGAGCTCTGAACGCTTTCGTTTAGGTGGGTGCATTTTCACATCCAATAAAAAAATTTTTAGGGGCAACGATGTGAATGTATTTGCTAAATTTTTTGCTCTCAAGATAAAGGTATTTTATAAATGTTTAAATTAAATTAAAAAAACTGATTTGACTATGCAAAAAGGCTTACTTTTAGCTTAGTTTTCCGGCATACAATGAGAGATTTTTCATAAATCAGCATATTGCGGTGATTTTTTTTATTATTATTTTACTCCTTTGAAAGTATCACAGTACATCTTGAGCTGTCACTTGTTCAATTTTAAAGTAACATATTTTTTCATACTTTTAAATATTGTGATCATATAATTAATTTTATTAGAATATAAATGCAGAGTTGAGTTGGTAATTTACTGTATAAAGGGTGTTCGTATATCATTGGACAAACCATGAAGAACGAGAATCCTCCCACTTACATAAAAGTTGTCTTAAGAACGATGCATAGTTTTTGAGCAAAATGCATAAGTATGACGTCATATCCGGTGCAAAATAAATAGCTTTAATATAAACAGGGACATTCAATACTTGCATATATTATGGTATTCACATAAATAGCTGCTCAAAATGATCATCGTACATTTCTAGGCATGATAGTTTGCGATCTTTAATTACTAACCCCATGTAATCCAGCATCGCAGTGTCGAAAAGAGTGAAGACACCATGCAGAAGAACAATTAAGTAACTTTCTGTAAAAACTGTGGTCTCGAATACCAGTCTTTAAATTTTCCCACAAGGAAAAAAAATCCAAAGGAGTTACATCTGGTTATTGAGATGACCCCACAAATGGATTTTGCGTTCAATACAACAACCAGGATTATCCAAGCTAAAGGACAGATATTACTTTGCATAATAGACAGGCCTTCAATCTCTTTTTATAACTATCATCTTTTCGTAAGCATACGGGATATTATTTCTGTTTTTACAATTTCTTATTTTTTTAAAATCTTTGTTTCTCATTTGTTTTGCTAAAAAGCTATCTATAAAGCTTTTGTAGCGCCGGATGTGAATCATAATTTTTCTCGATTACTATGTGTCGATGCGGTGTTGTTCTTTGGACAAGTTTAATGTACTGAGAACGAGGATTCTCGTCTTAAAATGTTTTCTGTAGTATCAAAAAAAAAATCCATTTCGCTCTCTTATGGTAATGGTAAGGAGGTGAAAAATAAATATTTCCAGTTCGGAAACAAACTTCAAATATATTTTCATTAACGTTCAAATTTTAATTGGTGATTTCAGTTCTTCTTCTTCTAGCACGTGCTTTCACAGCAACGATTCTCATATGTTGGTTCAAAAGAAAATATATCTCATAGATTCCATACCTTATTATTATTTAATTAAATCTATTTAAATAATTCAGTAAAATATAATAAGTGAAGCTATAATGAAATATTAATTCTTTTGCTGAATAATACAGAAATTTAACAAAGTTAAAGTTTTTAATTTATAAAGAAAAATTAATCAAGAACTTCTTCACTTTTTGAATTCTTAATTACTTTGCTGAATAATACGAAAATTTAAAAAAGTTAAAGTAATTAATTTATAAAGAACTTGCAAATTAATCAGAAACCAACAAAATTGGAATATTATTTTTTTGCTTAATAAGACTAAAAATGTAGCATTAAACTTCAGTATATAAAAATATTTGGAATTTTTATGGAATTTATGGAATTTCATTCCTTTTCTGGAGTTCAAAGAAATGTAATTATAGGAAAGCTGTTCAATTAAATATTTAATGTGAAATATTATAATATGCATCATTTAAAGGATAAATTTAATAAAACCTGTTGTGCTGGTTATACAAACTTCAAAATGAGCCAACTGATAATGCATAAATTCAAATAATAATAATGCGTGATGCAACATATGCATATAATATCATAATTTCAAGTTATTTGCCTTCAAAAAATACTTATTTTTAATCATTCGAATTCCAACTTCACTTTAACTTCTGAGTTGCGCAGATTTTTATTTTCCCACAGTGATTCTTTAACATGAACCTGTATCAGCAGATTTCTTTCTGAAACTATATAAGTTCAAACTACTTTCTCGCTGCCTTTTTATTTTCCTACTTCCTGTCTTCCTGTTCTGACTGCATCTGAAGCTTGGTCTAGGCTCTTACAAAGAAGTCTTGATAATATATAAAAATTTTACTATTTCCGTAACATCATGAAAAACAAAAGTTATCAATAGGAATGGAGTTAAACTACTTTTCCAGCTCTACCTTTCCTTAAATCAAAGAATGTTATATATATATATACACACATAGTATATTATATATACATACATATATGTGTGTGTGAGTAATAATATTTTTAAATCTTAATTAATTTTTATAATAAATTAGCAAATATTAAACTTGATTCAAAAATGTTCTCTTATTTCTTGATCCAATTCCCTCTTTTATATTGAATTCTAACACGCGCTTTAGAAAATTGATAACTATTGCATTTTTTCACGTTCCGAGAGAAGGGATAAAAATCCCTAACACCTACACCAAGATACCTAAGATTCCTTTTCCTAAGTCCACACGTCTCAAATAAATCCCTATCAGATTCTCTTAGTAAAATCACTAAAGAAAAAAAAAGTTTTTTATCATTTTGCTCTTATATCGCAATGTAAGCAAACGTTTTTTTATCTTCGCCTCTCCCCTGTACAGATTATGACTCTGTGTAAAATAAATTGAAGTTAATTGCAAAAATTTCTTCTTTTCGATCACACATATGCAAAATTATGTTATGCTTTATTTTAACTTCCCAGTTGCGTGTATCCTTGTTTTCTCACTCTGAAGTTATGTACACAGAAACCAATATGCTATCGCAATTACATTTCGTTCTAAAAGTATATAAATACTGAATGCTTTCCAGCGGTTTCTTTCTTTATTTCTACCTTCCTAATCAGAATGCGTTGGTTCTATCAATCATGGTTCGAACAAATACATAACCGCTTAAAATTGAGCTCTTTCTGTAATCATGAAAGAGTAAAAGAAATAATTTCAAAGAATTCCATGTTTGCTTTCTGCTTTCAAGAAAATGCTTTATATATGTGTAAAACATGATTTGAAGAAGCAACAGTTCAGTTTTCTAACGAGTTTTATCCTCACAATTTTAAAGAAGTAGTCTAATTATGATATTTTGTCAGGATTTCTTTATCCAAACCATGGTGTATGGAAGAGAAAAGCAGAAAGCAGGAAAGAGAGAAACGTGGGAACGTATTTAGAAGCTATATAGTTTTAGAAAGGAATCTGCAGACTCAGTATTTTGATTCCTTAGAAAAAGAAATTTTCTCATCTTAGAAGTTCAACTAATAATGAAGACGGGGTTTGAGAAAATATGAAATTATTGCAAGAGATTTTACTCATTTTCGTGCTTCACTGCAATGCTGTGTTAATCGCGCTTTTCAGAATTCTAGCGGAGTAGTGTCTCAGCTGATGGAATATCAGCATCTGGAATATAACATCCATAAAATCAAAACAGTGAGTACAATCTTCACGAAATTTAACCTGTATACTTCTTTAAGCTTAAATGGGTTACTTACACCTTTTTCTGTTTAAGTTTAAAATTTAAAGGGTAGTTCGCATCAAAGGGTTAATGAGGAGTATGGGAAGATTGCTATAAAACGATCCAATGCACGAATGTGCGAACAAGATGATACTTACAGGGAAACAACTAGATAAATCAGTAAATTTCTCTTATTTGAATGGGGAAAATGCTGCCGAAGTAGTGCGAGATTAGAGGAGAAATCAAAAACTAAGACAAAGGCATTTTCTATAAAAAATTGTATGTTATTTGGTAAAAAAAAAAAAAAAAAAACTGAAGAAACTGGATGCACTTGTAATATACCCCCGAACAGAAAGACCATCTGTTCCTATTGAAGTTGTTGCGGAGGGTCACAATAATAATACGATTAGTGCAGATCTATTACATTCTGCAAAAAGTGTTGCCACAATCTTGATCTACCAAAAACGACAGCTCTCAAGATTATACGCTCTGTTATGCGGATGTTTCCTTATCGATTCCTGTTCATCTCAACATTGCAATTTGGAGACGAGCAACAGCATGTCGCTTTTGTGAATTTCTTCCTCATCAGATATGATGAAGGTAGCAAGTGGTCACTGCGGATATTATGGTAGGCACATTTTTTCTTCATTGGGGATATAAACTCCAAATACTACTTCACTAGACTGGCGAAAATCTTCATCGTAAAGACACTGATGTCACATCAGTGTCTTTACGTGAGGCTAGAGCGACTATGTGGTGTGTCATCGCATTTATTTTCATTTTCGGCTCTTACTTTTTCGAGGAAGTCACCTCTATGACTATGAAAACGTGCTCTATCACAAGTGTTCGGTAAAGAACAATGTTGCAAAATTATGTAATTCCGAAACTGCAGCTGAAAAATATTCTTAATAAAATTGTATAGATGATACTCCTACTTATGTTCGCCACATGTGTTCGACAAGTGCTGCAACAATACTTTGGTGATTTAGTAGTCTTCCATAACTTTATGGTTTCGTGGCTAGATTACCCGATCTTATTTTCCAAATACTTTGTGTTAATGGTCATGTATTTCAAAATATACTGAAGGAGAGGTCTCTTTTTATGCCATACACTTGTTAATAAACAAGCGTCAAGTGAGTTTCATTGCGGCAAGTTTGCATGAAATTCAAATGACCATTTCAGCAAAAAAATTGCACACTTTCTAATTAGCTAAGAAGTATGAGCTCATTACAAAAAGTCTAAAAATAGTAAGCTGATTAGATAGGGATACGATATTTTCAATTTATCCTAGTAGACTGTAAAATAATTGCATTATTTGCACTAGCTGGAATTGTCAATTAACCTACGACATGTATAGGTTGTGTTGTAAATTCCTGTAAAATTCAAAAATTCATAATAAAAGAAGAAATGCTCAGAAAAAATTTCTGTTTGTGCTAATGTGATCAAAGGACATTGGATTTCTTTCCATGTGTAAAAGCCAACTTTCAATTACTAAATAGCAGATAGTTCATTCAAAGGATTGCTTAGAAAAAAATTGAATACTGGGAAACATAATCTCTCTTTCAGTGGCGGCTCTTTCCTTAGGACTGCAAAGTTACTGTACTTCCTGTATTGTTTCAAAAATTTATTTTATATCTCACTTCGTAAACTTCTTTCTGGGATTTCATGATTTTGATATCAAACTTCTCATTAATCACATTCTGTGATCTCAGTTAAAATGCACCCTTCCTAGGAGATTCACTGCGAGTGGAAATTGAAATCAATGGCTGTGAGTTTCACAGATTGAACTGCTCTTATTTTTGTTGAAAATCATCTAGTGCACATTACGAACACCGATTCATGCAAGCGAAATGATGGGACGATGTTTCCAGAACTGTTCTTGGACCAGCCAATTCCTACCATATCAGTACAAGATATTGTAGAATATCTTCACGATGTTGTTCGATATTCCGAATGTCGTACAATATCATGAAAATATCCTAACAATATCATTGTGTATTTTGTAACTAAATATATATATATAGGGAAAATCCCAAATTAACCCTTATTCTCTCTACTTTTTCTCTCCCTCCTCAACTTTGTTTTCCTTCATCTTTACTTTGCTTTAATATTCCGATTAACAAAATGCCATGACTTTGTAATTATAAAAATAATATATCAAAATATTTTCCTTTATTTCTTTTTAATTCATCATTCACTCACTTAAAATTGTTTTACATAATAAGGAAAAATAAATCTTTTCCAGAAAGCATTTTTTGATTAATTAATTAATTGATTGAGAACGTGTATAACGATTTACATACACTTTGGAAATTGTCTTGTCGAGGCGCTCGAGTAATTATAGTTTTTAATTCAATTAGATTGAAAACGCATTAATCACTATACATTTAATTCTGTTAAAATGGAAAACATCAACATTTTATGCTGAATTTAATAATTTCTATTTGATAAATATTAACTATAGTTTTTACTTTCTTGTATGAAAGAGAAAATGCTATAATCGTAAAAAAAAAAAAAAAAAAAAAAAAAATCATCCTTGAGATTTTGATGAATTATAATGTTTCATTGGCTTTCATAAATCTTTAAAAACTATTTTTTCGAATTTTACATATATATCTGAGAAAACAAAATTTCAGAAACACTAAAAGTTTGATGGTTGAGATGTGGTTTATGATCTTTAAACTAAAATTATAGATTTCCAGAAATTTTAACCGAAATTCATCAAAAGAAAGATCTTGTGACTACGATTATTCAAAATAATTACGAGTTAGACCATTGAAATTCAGCGTGTGGTTTCGATGCTACAATATTAAATCTGTGTAAAATTTTGAACAAAATCCATCAAAGGGTTGATCTATTTATCTATCTATCTATTATCTATCTATTTATCTAATAGTTCATTTGGGAAAATGATAACTCAGAACTGAAACCAGCTACCAGGATGAATTTTAGTACATGATTTTTACACCAAAATTATAGGTATCTTTCTAAGTTTCATTTCTATCCGTCTGTGAATAGATTATTAGTGGTATCTGAACATAATCAACTACGAAACATAATAAGCAAGATATATGAATTTTTATGCGTTACCTTGACTCCAAAGTTGTAAATTCTGGAGTCTGTCGATGGGAAGAATATATGCTTCCTTTTCTTTGCTATGAAATAAACATTAAAAGGCATCATATTGTGTAAAAGTAGGAAAGAATCAAAAGGTTAATATCCATCTTGTTTGGACAAAGAATATATTTCAGCTCCTAATAATGTAATAAGTATCTTTTACAGCACTGTATGATTTTGAGTGACAAAATACCAATGCTCTCTCTTTATATATACATGTGTCTGTGTAATAAATTTAAATTAACCCCGTTCTTAAAATTACATATTTTCTAATCATTTGAGTTCATATTTCACTTTGACTGCTGAGTTGCCCGGAGTTTTCTTTTCTCTCGCTTCTCAGGATGTAATTTCTGTAATTTTAACTCCCCAACGTTAAGCTGCCATATCACATGAAAATCGAATGCCTAAAATTGCTGTTAAATTTATGTAAAATCTTCTTTTGAAGCTATATAAGATCTCTTTCATCCATGTCTTCTCTTTTTCTGCTTTCTGCCTTATTTTGCCGAGTGTGTCGCTCTAATACTAGTCGTGTATTTAATTAAGAAATCTTAACAGGCAAATTTTAAATTAAAGGGAAAGGTTATCAGAAATAGAGCAAATTTTTATACACTTTTAAAAGGGGCTAAAAATTAATTTCTATTTTTATCATGAAGAAAAAGGATAAAGCTATTATTTTAAGAACTCTCCTGTTCATTTCCCACAAGTTATATAGCAAAAAGTCGATAGACTTAAAATGTTTTTGGAAAAGTGAACAAATTTCGAAGCCCTTTGACGACGTCTGTCAATTCTTTGCTGTTATTTGCATTTGTTCGTTGAGTATGCTGAACCACGCTTCTCCATTCTTCTTGCTTCAATTCATCATACAATTTATTATTGTCTTTTCTTAAGCTTTGCTTCGATGTTCAGGTCTTTTATTGGATTTTTTCATACATCTTCACAGAGTATCTAAAATTCTTGAAATGTGTTATTTCTGCGCCAAAGAAAAAACAGAATGGGTCCAGTGTAATTTCGAGAGCGTTAGTATCCCTTCTTGTTTCTGCTTCTACAAAATAATACAATCTACAAAATAAGTGATGAAAAATACAAGACAAAAATTAAAAGTGTGCTATCTACTCTATTTCCCAAGATAGCTGGTGCATAAGAAAAAATTCTTGAAATACGTGAAAAAATATAAAAAAGTAGACAATTAACGGATATATTCTTTAAAAGTTTCATTTTGCACAAGAATAAAATTTTAAAAAATGATGTTGCTCGGGAGTCTTAAAAATAATATTACATCTCTTAAGAATTTGAATTTATTTTTATCTGATATAATTTTCGAAATTTGTGATTAGCTGAATGATTTTTTTGCCCTTTTTGCCCACCGGAGGCCAAATGACTAATATATGAGAGTATAAATATAGCAATTAGAAGTTATCATATAAGTTTTCACTTCCATACTAGATACAATAAAAGTGTGGGATGAATTACCCTCACTCTGATGACCCTTCGTAACTCTGTGTGAGGGCTGGATGCGTAGGCCGCGCCGTAATGAGTGTTATTTTGCCTTCACCGTAGTTCTTGTTTTAATTTTCGAGGTGATACTATCTTTCAGAACTCCAGATGCTTTGGTACAGAGGGGGAAGTTTCTTTCTGGTTACTATTTTTTTAAAATTATTTCTTTAAACTTTTTCATTCGAGAAATTGGCATAGTTTTTATTTGTTTTAAAATAAATTTTTGATTGCAATTATGTGTTAAAAATTTTAAAATTTAAAATATTTAATGTTGAAATTTTAGAAACCTGAAGTTGCTTACTAAGCATATTTATATTTCGAAATTTTGATAGTTTAAATTTCGCAAATTTTGAAATTATTGGCATTCTTTTACAAAATTTATTTTGTTCTTTAATTTTATTTTTCCTATTTATAATATTTTTCGTGTTTATGAAATTAAGAGGAGTTAAAATAACTAGTGTAACTGATTAAGATCGGAATAAATCGGAGGTATTCTAGTGAAGGAAATAAAGGTTAATAAAGAAATTCATTTAATTTCATATGAACCTAATAGTTTCATAGGTGAAAACTCTTGGTCAAAATACTTTAATGATTATTTCCGATGGTATAATTTGGATTACAATTGGAAAGTCATAAAAGTCCCAATTATTTAAAAAATGCTACCTTAAGAGATTATGTAAATTCCTCTGATAATATCAAAAATTTGAATGAATTAACTTATTTAACAACAAAAATATTTTGTTCTACCAAGCATAATTTATTCCTCATTAAAAACTCGAAATGTTGGGGAGAATACTGCTGATTGTTTTCATATAAAACAACTAAAGCATTTGGGCAGAAAACTAAAATTATCAGTATCCATGGGACCAGAAAGATTATCAGATGGCTTATCTTGGAATCTCAGATAACTTCTTTCTATAAATCTTCCCAATAACCTCACAAAATGGTTGATAACAGCAACAAAATTAATAAAGATTCCCCCCCCCAAATAATGATAAACAAATACAAAATTCTAGCCCTATTAGAAACCTAAACTATATAGGAATTTCCCTTTATGTAAAATGGAAGTTTTTGCATTGGAACCTCTAACAACAATCTTCCATCATGTGTGTCCTACCTCAGATTATATCTTTGTTCGATTACTTTCATGTTCTGGTTATTCTCTTGTTCCTCATTGTGATGACCCAGTCTGACTGGAAATTCATCCAACTGTTTAGAAATGCATCTTTGTGTTCATTTGAGCACACGATATTTTAAAACTTTTAAGCATGTTTAGCACCAATTTTTCAAGGTTCTGTGCTTCGTGATTTTACCCAAAAAATTTCTAAATACCTCAGATGAGATATGACCAAATAGGATATTCAGTACTAGTCACGGATACTGAGAATTGTAAATCTTTACTAATTTTAGAAATTTGAGGAATGTCAAAAATTTCTTGTTTCTTATTGTTCTGCACAGGAGACATTTCACCACTATGTTGGAAGCAATTGGCATTTTTAATAAACACCCTAAAGGATTGTTCCATTTATATTGGTGAGATAATTAACTTATATCTGTCAGTCAGTAACTAGTTGTTGATTTTTCATACATACAATAAATTTGTCTTTAGAAGGATTTCACTTATTTGCATTGATCCCTGTGTGTCCTGTTATCTCACAGGCAAATGAAACTACTATTGTATTCACCTTATTGTCCTGGTAGAAAGTTGACCATTTTTAGAGCTACAGAAATAAGCCACTGATAGCAGAGCCTCTACAAGATCATTTTAATATTTAACTTAGTTATGTTTGCCTTAAGTTTCGAGGTCAGTTGATACAAGAATTGTTAGAAAGAATTAATTTGGAAACTGAAGAGGGATGATTTGGTGTAAGACGTTGTCAGACGACAAGGACAGTATTGTTATATGCTGCCTCATTCTAGGGTTTTAATGAATTTAGCATCCATCATACCCTTTCCGACGGCGTTTCTTCGAGTAATAGGGTTTAGAACCTAGAATCCACCATCCCCGAAGCCAAGATTTTACCACCATGCCACCAAGACCAGTATATTCTTTTTTTACACTTCTTTGTATTTGGCATATATTATTTCTGTTGAACATATAAATAAACAATATAATGTCCAAAATAGTATCTAATGGCAAATAAAAAGAAGTATAAAAATTAAAATCAGTAACATATTATGATGTTTGCAGACTCCACAGAAAGGTTGATAATATGCATTATTCAAAAACTAAAGTCAGTTTAACAAAAATAAAATCAGCTTTGAAATCAACTGCCTCGAGATATTCTACAACTGCTAATATTTCCTTGGCAACTAAAAACATTTCTTTTTGTTTGAGCAATGAATCAATATTGCAGAAAGCTTAGCCAATTATACTATTGCAGACTACCTATCTAATCAAAAGACCTCTTTGCAATCGCTTAACTAAAGTAGAAAAGAAGTAATCTAATTAGATGTATGGTTCGGTGCAGTCAGAAAGTAAATGCGAAACACAGATGAGGACGCGGCAATGAGCGTGATAAAGAAAAATCATTTTTCTACATTAAACTGCCTTGTTAATCACAATAAACCTTCACTTATTACCAAAAAAATATGAACGTTATTACCAGAACTTAATTCTTTCCTCCTCTTAAAAGGCAAGCTAAATTGTACTATTATTTTTTGAAATATTGAGAAATGAAAATGAAAGTAACTTTATGAAATGATATAGTGAAGCCAAAATATTCATTTAAATATTTATGATTAGCAAATTAAATTGCTTTGAAATGTATACTTATGCTTATAGATATCGCATTACTATTTAGAAGGATTTGAAAATAAGCCGAAATTTTATGCTATGATAATTTTCAGGATTTTGCAAATGAATTTCCTTATCACTGTAAATAATTTAATTTATCATATTGAAAAGAAGATTAACATGAGGCACATAAAACATACATGAAATTTCAGCTTTGTTTCCCTATGCATGCTTTAAAGAATGTTCATAGTATAAATGGAAGATGGTAAGAAACAGAAATGCTATTGTTTGAAAGAGGGCTCTTTTCTTTTTCTGTTTCTTGGCACCATTCGTCTTTGCTTCATACTTACTGTGCCTTTGTCTCAGTAAAAAGTTGTTTAAAGAGATTCATTTTGGTCAATGTTTTGAAACGTTTTGAATGTGGCACATGATATAATCACTGATAATATAAATACTGCCATTTCTCTATTCAAATCATAAGGAGTTTATAAAAACTAGTTTTGGCGGACGCTGATGGATTGAACATGTTTTCTTCATAGAGGTAAGAAATTTTCTACTTACTGAACTGCCAATGGTATTTCTGATATAAATTAATTTTACCTCTTTGAAAACGTAGTTAACTACTCAGAAGGCTTTATGTTATTGTTCAAGTATAACTCAAAATAAAACATTCTTTTGTTGTGATAAGATGCAGATGATCAGCATAATTAAATTAATTCAATTAATAGCTGATCGTCGCAGAAGTTTGATACTGTTCTTTTCAGTATGCCGAGAAGACCGCTTTTCAACGATTCTACCTCGATCGATGAACATTTTCCCGGAATTCTTCGTCCTCCCGAAAATTCGCGTTGATTTCCGCTTATTAGATACTTTTTAGTTCAGTTATTTCCCCACGTGTATGTGATGATCCACACGTGGCGTTTCTGAACGTACTATTTTATTTTAACTCAAAATTGCGTATTGATTATTTATATGGCCAGTTCAAGTGCCTAGTTGCTTTCAGTAGTGGCAAGAAAAATAATTTGTATAATATTAAATGTGACTGAAATTATCTACTGTTGTTAATATCAAAAAATTTCAATCACAAAAAAGTGTTTAACATATTTTATTATTTTGTAAAAAGTAAATTACCAAATTTTAAAAAAAGAAATTTTTCGTTTATTCATCATAATTTAATGTTAAGACCCCCTCCATAAATAATAATTGCTCTAAAACATTTTATTGTGAAATAGTACTTTTTCTGACAGTATTACAAGTTATCCGCAGTTTCTATGCCTCCCTTGTCCTTTCATAATCTGATTTCACTTTATTATTAATGAAAACATCTCATTTTATCTTTCCTTTCACCCTTATTTTAACTAAATAAACGCATTCTAACACACGCTCAAAAGCGCGGAGGGTTTTCTAATCCATGAATGAACAATATATTTAAATCTATATTAATTCTAAATTTTCAGATCTTTCTTTCATGCACCTTTCAGCATTTTTGGGTAGGTATTAAAAAGTTTCCAATATAATGATTAATTAAAAAATATTAAACTATTAAAGAATATTTTGAATAAAATTTTTCAGATATTTCCAACCCGGATAAGAGTTTTCATTTGAATATACTTATTGACTTTGATGATACAATTATTGACTTTGATGATACAATTATTGACTTTGATGATAGAATTCGAATTTATAGCCAAACGTTTATAATAGTGAATAATAAATGCAAGAAACTCAACTATGTTTTCATGTGTTGTTTTGTGAATTATAAAGAACGGTCTAAATGGTTAAAAATGCACTGCAAGTGTCAATATCATTCTGGGATTGAAATTTCGATAACAAATTTTTTTGATAATATTGATAATTTGATAATATAGATTTATTTGAAGAACAATTCAGAACAGAACAGTATCAAAACAATAGATGCTATCAGAAATCCGATTGCGGTAAAGATAAAAGTAATCTTTGTATCGCTCAGCAGCCTCGATGTCGTTTATCGTCAAAAATTTTTTAACAATTTTATCACAAAAAAAAATTATTCACGTATTAGTTTTAAATAAGTCACTCTGCCTAGTTTTACATGATAATTTTCTTATAGTGCTAATCAAACGGTAGTCTGAAAGATAAATTCTAGTGATAGAGACATCAAAAACGGAAATCAGATTGGATATTAAGAGATTAAAATTACACATCTTAAATTCCTTCTATTGAAATAAATAGGATTCGTGGACAAAAGGATAAATCAAAATTACAAGAAAATTTTATGCAGTTTCTTCATTAGTTGCATCATTATTGAAAATCTCTTTCACCCTTTTAACATAGACAATTTTTGGAACTTTCTTCAAAATAAGTATTCATATTCAATGGCGCTTTAAATAAAGCAAATCGATATTAACATGCAGTGCTATTATATTAAAACCCATCAATGTATGGAATAGTCAAGGCGCGATTTTTAAGCTGCTCCAGGCAAAAGGGTTAGAGTTTCAAAGAATTCAAATACTAATAATTTATTAATTAATCCCCCCACATTCTAAACTTGCATAATAATTAAATTTTAGTAGAATTTCATGTTCCAGATAGATAATTTCTCCTCATTTTTCAGAATTATTGTTTCTTATGGCACTTGCCACGGACAAGCCCTCTGTTACGAAGACAGCGATTTAAGCCGGAGGGGGAGCGTCTCTTGTTTTTATAGTAGCGCCAACTAGGGCCAAGAGTACGACAGATCATTTTGTGGATTGAATACCACTGAAATCCTTGCTCATTCTATATGTGAGTAAAGAATCGTGAGCGATAAATAAAAGACAAAAATGCAAGTTATGAGGTAAGAATGTAAATTATGGGGTATGCAAAAAAAGAAAAAAAAATGAGTTATGGTGTAGGGCTGTAGAATTCCGTACGTGTATCCATGTTACTGAATTCTTTTTGAAAACATTAGGTGTTTAGTTCTGTAGTTTTTTTTATAAATATTAGCAAATGAATCACGCTCTTTGCTTAGGAACGACAAGGATTCTAACTACAAAATCTATCATCGCAACAAAGACCAAATCGCGTTTTGCATTTCTTTGCGTTCTCAATGATGTTTTTGACACTGTATAATATTTTTTCATAAATTATATTTCTTAAAATTCAAATCATTTTTTAAAAAATTCCGCAGAATTTGGTTTCCGAAACGAAGCTTTCTGTTACGAATCATCATTTATTTATCAAGAAATATTGGAAATGCTTTCTAGGTCACTTCATCATATCTAATAGCGCATCCAAATCATACAGATTCACTATTCCAGCTTGTTTATCTCAATTACAAAAATTTACAAGCCACATTGATCCAATTAATTCATTTAAATAATTTCTTAAGCACTGGGATAAACAAACATTTCTGAAAAAGAAATTTTAATGCATTTAAACAATTGTCTGTTTCTTAAATTATAGAAAAAAATCATCAGTTCCTTCATGTAAATTCCGGATCGCTCAAAATATACATCAAAGTTATAGAATACTCACATGAATTCCATATATTTCAAATGCATTTGGGATTCAATAGACATAATTTATCGAAATAAGCTACTGAATTCATCCCCTCGATACATTGCATTGATATTTCTGTTATATATAAGTTCTATAGATATTTCTGTAAATCTTTAAAAGTTTTGTTGCAAATAACGCGGTTTAATAACTAACATTTCGATTGTTGGGGAAAATACCAAATACGCAACTTTTTGATAGAGAAGAATAGGATAAATCTTGGTACTATTAATTACAATGTGCTTAGAAAAGCTATAATTACACCAGGATTATTATGCCGCTGAGATCATAGTAAGCAAATGGCAAAGTCCTAATGATATTTATTTTAAACTCCAAAAAATGAACTACCTACAGTGAAATTCAGAGGAAAGTAAAATTTCAACAATAAATAGAAGTATTTTATATTTGTTGACTTTCTAAAGTCATATGAACAAAGTACGAAAGCCCAAATAAAAATAGAACTTATATGACACTTTAGAGCGCTTCGGTGCAATAAAGGAATGATTACAAGGAAATAAGTTTTACAGGTCTGTTGGATTTTGTCTATCGTAAATTAGTACTTCGTATTGCTAATTTTCTCACTGATCTTTAATCCATTAATTCATTGTAATGCAAAGTGTAATTGAAATGATTTCTAAATTTTAAGCTCTATTTTATTGCTATGTGTCGAATACTTACGGCGAAGATCAAAAAGCTCATGTCAAATGCTTATGATACAAGCTTTGACAAAGTAGTGTAGCTTATGTGTAGTGTATCAAAAAGGAACTTAAATCAAATAATAAAATGGACTAAAAAGTCAAACACTTATGTCAAACAATAAAAAAGGACTTATTGATGGTGATTAGACAGCAACGAAGTTAGTTCAGTGTAAAGGCCGTTGGAGATAAAATGCTAATAATGATCTCTTAGTGGTACAATGACTTATAGTAATCTGCAAACAGAGAAAAAAATTATATTGGTATGTATGACCAAGACAATTTAAAAGAATAAGGGGGAATAAAAGAAAATTGAACCACGAAAAGTTTGCAATGATACTGTCACTATGAAACACTTAAAGGTAACTCATGAAGCGAAAAAAGTTTCAAGTAACAGTACTGTTGTTAGTGCAAATGTATTCTAACAAACAATTGTGATATCATTTTTTGATGTCAGTGAGATGTAATGTGACTATTGCTCTGCGGAAACAAGGTCACGGCTTGGAGAATCGAGAATCGTGGTTTTGAGACTAGGCTTCATCAAAAATTAATCTGCCCACGGCATGATGCAGATTTATTCCTTCTGGGGTGAATTTTCATCAATTGACGTGGTGTATAAGTTTGATAAGGACAGACACTTCTTCAGCTAACGTCCTAGTCATCAAAATTACGAAGTTCTTTTACAAAGAGCTACAGAATTAGTAAAACGGGACGATTATTCAATAAATTAAAAATTGATGATTCTGTCACAAATAAAAAAACGAAGCAATATCGAAATTCCTTATGCTGGATAGTTATAAATTAATCCTATGGTTTAAGATCAACCTATTTCAAAAAGTATCAACTAAGAAAATAAACAATACCTCATAAAAATGGATATATATTACTTTCTTTAAAATTCAGTTATATATGTCCTCTTTTCGTTATTTCTTTCATTTCATTATGTTCTATTTTCGTTGCACGAGGCAGATTTAAAGATAACTTTTCTTATAAAAGTTTGGATCATGTTCTTCTTTATGTTTGTAAAGGCATTAGTAATACGATTCTCGGGCTCATTCTATGTAGCTGGTAGTGGTGACATTATACAGCGTCTATAAGTAAATCCCGAAAGAAGAAATCGCAAATCTCACGATCAGGTGATCTCGTAATTGTCTATATAATGTCAAGCCATTATCAAGCCGTAAGTCTTGCAAAGATGCTCACTTCAGGCGAGTTATGCTTACTTTCCTCATGAGCATTTGAATTTTGAGCACAGACCTCTTGTCTGGAAAGTATGATTGTTTACCTTCCCATGTTAATGGTGCTACGCCACAGAATATCAGACTTTCAATTGATTGATGTTGTTCTTCATTCTTCCCTGCATAAAATTGAGGGTGGGGGGGACTTATCACGTGTCATTGCCATAGAGACATCATTTTCTGCAGTAACTGTATATCGTACAGATTCAGATGTAATCCATGATGTAACATTTTTCAATTACTCGGTTGGAAAATATTCAATTCATGACTAGTGCGGTGTGCTGAATTCTGATAATTACTCACGAAATAACCCTTTAACAATCGGTTTGTTTGAACTGGAGAAACCAACGCTGAATGCTTTGATTATACGGCTTATCTCTTCCAAATTTTTTCGGAATGCTCGCTGAAACAAATGATAAAGATCTCATATATTCTAAAATGCAAAAGATGTTTTGCTCCTTAGTTGTCATTATAAGGTAGGCAACATGGAAAATAAATTTCTTTATTATTATATACTTTTAATAAACTCCCGTTCTTTCATGTTTGTAAAGATGGAATTTTATATCCAATTCCTCCACTTACTTTCTCGTATAATATAGTTTTGAAATATTGAATACTTTTGTATGCTTGATTACAAAACACTATTTTTATGTTTTCAGAACTTAAGTACCGATTACCCGACAAATTTATTTAAATTTTAATTCCATGAGAAAAGTGCCTCTGTTAGCGTATTTGGGAAAAAGTTCAATTCATAATATATGCAATAATAAGATATTATAAGATAAAATATAGAAAGTAAAATATTATTAAAATAAAGGACATTTCAATAATTTAGTACACTATTTAAAGTTTATTCTTAAAACTAGTTTTTAAAATATTAAATTGATTCCTTTTGTTGCTTAATGTTAGAATGTGTTTGCGCCTCTAAAGGAAAAATGAAAGTTTGGAAACAGAAATGAAACATGTTTCTTCTGATTAAAAAAAAGAGTGTACTTTATATATTTAAATTTTATCATTTCAAAACCGAACCATTATATTCTAATTAACTGGCAATAACATTCTCAAATGTGAAACGCTTTGTAAACAATGCATTTATTGGTAAGAGAGAATAATTAATTTGAGCCTGATGCATTTTTTTTAAAAGCATCATCCGTTAACTACATGAAGACAGCGATCTTGAGAAGTCACTTTGGAGAGAAATTTCTAAAGGTATTTTCGCAATGATTATTATTGGACTGATTAAACAGCTTTTGGGTGGAAATCTTTAAATGTAAATATTTCTAAAAGATGAAATGAAATGGAATCAATTAATCAATTTCATCTTCCGAAAAAAGTTTTTAAGTTACAGTGGAGCTTGATTACAAGTATTACATTTCTCAGACGCGAAAATGCTAGATTCCATGATTTTATGAGCAAAAAGAATCTGGACAAAATTAAAATTATGCCAAAGAAAAGGTGTTAAATAAAATCCGCAAGATTAGAAACTGTAGATTTCATTTAAGCAAATATTTCAGTTTAAAGCTTTAATTATCA
Organism: Argiope bruennichi; assembly: GCF_947563725.1. NCBI lineage: Eukaryota > Metazoa > Arthropoda > Arachnida > Araneae > Araneidae > Argiope > Argiope bruennichi. Next base: position 24,440,501 of record NC_079162.1, on the reverse strand, counting down.
TGCGCAGGGAATGAAAAAAAATATGCTCGTTGTTATGAATTAAGTTCCAATATTTCTATTGTAGAAGCTGAAATAAATTCTAAAGAAATCCTTCATTGATCTAGTTATATAATAAATAATGATAGAGATAACAATAAAGAATATTTCCGAAGGAATAAAAAGTTCAGCCGCTAAATTAGTGCTCTCTTATCTTACGATTTGAAGCTCCCCATATTCGTAGCTTCACACACTAAAATAATCAGGGACCGGATAGTGACGTAGATATCAGAGGACAAGAACGGTGTAGAGATCCCGGGCGCCAATCGTAAGATTTACATTGGGATCAAACATTTGTCCTTTAGAAGTTCATTAAAGGGCGAAACAACAATACTATGCCCCGGGCGTCATTTGTATTATTACGAATCTGTAACATTACTTTCCTGCAACGCTTGCATCATCACTGAAACGAGAAATTGACACAGGTCAAAGACCAGCGACTGTTCGACATTTGGTAACAAATTTGGTGTCAAAATCAAGATTCTGGAAAAATACTAGAATTATGGTGATATCTATGTTACGAGTCAAGCTCCAGGAATCCTTTTAGAAAATTCCATACCCTTATGGGAAGCTGTAACTGGCGAAGAGCTTACACGAGAAGTGAACTCTCTTTTTGGAATATTGGTCATGGAACGAGTTGCACTCTAAGCGCTATTAGGCTGATGCTGTAATTTAATTACGATTTTCTTTTTTATGTGTGTTATTGATTTTGAAAAATGCGGTCTTTGTGCGCGCTTCTGCTGTGTTTCACTATCGTGCTTCGTGTTATTCTTTTGGAATAAACCATCGTTATTCGTTATCGAGCTGGATTTCTCACTGTGCATTTATCCTGGATTTCTCACTGTGCATTGATTGATCATGTTGGAAATATCATCGGGTTTTTTTTTTGTTTTTTTTTTTTTTAACTTGTCTATATGTTGATGTGAGAATATGCAAATATATATTTCGTTAGCTACACGTGTGTCAGATCAACTAAAATAAAACTCCGCCATTTTTATAACATCGAAACACGAATCTTTGTTTTTACTAAACATACTAAGACTTCAATTCTTGTGTGTGTGAAAGTGTGTTCTAAATTATCCATCCGGAAATTTATTATTGAGTATTCCTTCGAGTAAATGTATAATACGTTAGTATCAAACTGATTACTAGCTATGATATTTTTAAAAAATCAAGTAGAATGAAAAGAATCTTTCGAAGATTTTCCAAAGAAACAGGAAGAGATATAGAAATATATGTTATTTATGTCTCTTAAACTTTTATTATATTTCCTGCTGCTAAATTATTCGCATTAACCATATTAGAGTAGCCATATTTTTTGCATTATATAAATTAATTAAGATAATACTTTAAAGACTTATGTTTAAAAAAAATTAATAAAGTTTGAGTATTAGTTATGTACTGATAACTAACAAATGAAACATTTTGTGATGTTTATTTCAAATATGAGACATTTTTTAATCCAGGTGTGTGTATGGGGGGGGGTCATATCGATCAGATCAATGAGATTTGGACATCTAGTTAGTCTAGGTAAGGGCATATTGTTTTTATGTTGCGATAAAATTCTAAAATATTTCATGTAATTAATTTATAGAGAATTCCAAGCTTGATTTTTTTTCCACCAGGAAATGGGGCAAAATATTGTTGGAGGATGTGGAAGCAGAAGTGGTGATTTCCGAAGTCGGAAATCACCACTTCTGTTTTAGATCGAACAGATTAAGGTAGGAGGTAAATACTGCAAAGGAAGCTGTTATAGCATCCGAGGTTGTGATGGGGATATTTTTTTGAGGAAAAAGAAGAGGTCATCAATGCTGGGAAATGAAATACACACCAGGAAGCTCTAATGCAGATATCAAATGAAATACAATAAGTATGGCAACCCTGATGCCCGCAGTTAGCCTGAAATTGACAGTCAGCAATTTTTTGACCAACAAAACTAAAAATACACTGAGTGTCCACTCTAATCGTGACCCAACTGACAATTTCTAAACCGTTAGAGATAGGCATATATTCCCAAAAGAAGAAATTCTTTAAATGACGGGAAGAATTATATTTTTTATTGCTTGAGTCTGTAAATATATTACTGAAAAAATTACTAAATCTAAATTTTTACGCCGTCCTTACTGTCCGACACACTAGCATTTTAAACTAAGCTCCATTCTTCTGCGGTTGAAACTGTTGGAATTTTGAATGGCTCTAATTTAGACGATTTTAGACCATTTCAATGAATGCCTTCAGGAAGATCAACCAATCAAACTGCAGTTCTTGCTCGAAACCACCGTTGATTGTCTTAAAATAAAGATATTCAACACAGGAAAATAGTAACAACTTAGTTTTGAAACATATGCGATTCAAACTGGTCATCTTGTCGAAGAATTTTGTTTATTTATTTCATAAGTTACTTCAGAAAATCGTTTAATAATCTCATATTGGCCGGAAATAGGATAATTCAATTTTCTAGTATTAGAATAATTAAATTATTTTTAAATAACAAAATGACCTGGAATAATTTTTTTTCAATAAAATGATTGTCACATCTTATTTTACTTTTTTTCATGAAAGTCTATTTGTAAAGGCAAACAGCCAGCTTCGGTAACAGATTCATATAAATTATTTTTGTTAGTAGTAGAATTATAACATAAAATAACAAACAACAAGTATTTAGGTGGATATTGAGTCAATGAAAGAGGAGTTAAATTATATTCACCGATAACTTACTCTTGTAATTTTTTCATGGAATTATATTTGGAGAAGAATTTATTTTACATTTAAACCTAATTACTAAAGAGTAAATAAAACCCATTCATTTCTACCATTAGTTTGAGGATGATTGGCTGAAATTAAAAAGTGTTTCTTAAGAACTTTTTTAAATCTAGAAGAAGTAAATGCAGCATTTCTATCTTTCAAAAATTTTAGCCTGAAAATTTTCATTTCTAGATGTAAAAGCCAAAACATGCTTTGTTATATGGTCAATTAGAGTATATAGAAAAATTTTTGGTGAATTTTTCTATTTGATTTATTATAGCTGTAAAAATCAACAGTGTCAATAGTAATTCATTTAAAAGGATTTATTTGTTGGAGTACTTTTTGTAACAAGCCAAATTATTTTTGTTTTTTAATTTATTAAGTTGGCATACAGTATAATATTTCACAAATTCAAAAATATCAAAGGTACATACTATTATAGTCTGTATAATTTCTGAAGGCGTTTCAAGGACACTCGCTTTCCCTACTCTTCACTCTTTCTCCTTCTACGTTGCCCTAGTTTCGACAAAGATTGTTTTTTTTTTTTTTTTTTTTTTGTTTTTTTCTCACTCCAGTACGTTGCGGGAATACCTTACCTTCGAAATACCTTAACAGCTATGTAAAAAGAAAAAGTGACATTGTTATCTGCCTAAGCGTTTCGAGGCAGACAACCAGTTACGAGGTAGAAAATGTGACCTTGAACCGCCTACAGAAAATACACAGACTATAGGAAAATAATATCGAGGAAAATTTAAACTGATCATTTTCAGTATCAGTAAAACTAAATAGTTCATGAGCTTGATTTAATATTTTAAGTCTTATTGAAAAGGGGACAACTATTTTTAACAGAATTTGTTTTAGTTATTATGACATCTATGGTATTTTTTGATATTGGGTCCCTGGAGATTATCATTCCTTTCTTGAATTTTAATTTCATTAATATCAAGTAAATGAACAGAATATTAACGGTCATGGGAAACAGTATGCCTAGATGATATATCTGTTAAAATATTGTTAGAACGTTTTTGATGTTTAATTTCATAGTCAAAAATTCTTAACTTAAGAGATCAGCAGAACGATCTACCTTTTAGCAATTTTGAGCCATACAAGGACTCCATGGTCAGTACGAATGGTTTTTTATGGAATTTTTTACCCATGAAAGCAATAGTGAATCAATTATCGCAAAACATTCTAATTTTGTTATTGTATACCTTTTTCAATTTCTTAAAATTCTGTATTGTCAGGCAGTTGGTTATAAGACATTAGAGGCAACAAATTGTTTCAAGAGACCATCATCTTCAACAAAATCATGACATATTACATCAGGTTGATAAAATAGGTTTCATTATTAGAATTTCCTTTAATTTATCAAAGGCATTTTGAAATTTATCAGACGATTTAAATTTGACAGCTTTTTTCAGTAATTAATTTAAATGATATCTCTAAGTTTAGCATAGTTTGGAATAAATTTATTGTTAACGTTTACAGAACCTAAGAGCCTTTGAAGTTCTTTTACAGAAGACGAGGGAGGGGGCAATTTTTTGATAGTATCTATGTTAGTATTATTATAAGTAACTTCACTTTGCTCAAATTCATAAACTAAACAGTTAATTTTATTTCTAAAACATTTAGATATATTTCAACTTAATGTTTTTTGACAAATATCTAAAATAGTATTAAGATTTTTCCGATGTTCTTGTTCTGATGAAGAGTACCCAATGATATCATCGAAATAATTGCAAAGTCGAGTTTTATCTGGTTAATATTCTTTGAATTAATCTATTGCAAATTGCAGGAGTTATTTTAATGCTAAATGGTAGTCTAAACCTTTAATTTAAGCCAAAATTTTTGCTGAAATCTTTTCAATATTTTTTCGATGAACAGGCACATGCTAATAAATGTTAGCCTAATCTAAAGAGGAAAAAGTTGCTTTCGATAATTTTTCTAACAAAATAACCATTAGCGAAAATAGTTCAGAGTCTGACTTGCATAAATCATTTAATTTTTTGAAATCTGTACATAATCGTGTCTTTTTTTAAATATATTCATCGTACAAAAAGCTGAAGTTACTGTAGATGAATAGAGACGGTAGCTTTTATTATTATTATTATTATTATACTTGCTTGAAATAACTTCTCAACTTGATTCTTAATTTTTTCATCTTCTATAGGAGAAGTACGATAGGGTCTTAAACTAACTAACAACGCAGAGTTGAGCACTATTTAAGGTTCAAGTCTCACTTGGCCTGCATAGTAAGTACTTCTTAGGAAAACATAATAATACCGTTGAATAATTTTTTTCAATTCTTTTTTAATTCACCCTTATTCTCTGAAATAATCTGAAATATAAAAGTTTTACCATCAGAAGTCCCGGAATAATATGAGTTGATATTTTTTCATTCAGAAAACTGCAAAGAATATGTTTGTTTATATTTGTTATTTTTCAATTTATTCAACTTATTTCCATTTTGATAGTTATATCGTTGACAGCAATCTATCGCAAAATTATATTTTGTTATTCAGGTAGGCCTAGTGTATTGTAAAACAGAGTACCATCTAGAACATACAGAATTACTTTTTGTAAAATAGTAAATGATGAATAGTAATGGTTTATGAATTTTCAAAAATAATAAACGATTTTTTGAAGATTAATTGTACCCCGAATTTACAGTACTATTCCCTAGGCATTTGTTCTTTTCAGTTAATGTTTCACCAAAAAGTAATGTGGTATAATGAAATTTGTCGAGCCGGTGTCTAGAAAGCGTTATAGGGATTTATTATATATATATATTTCTGGATATTTTCAATAATTTCCAAAATTAATTTTCCTTTTTTGTTGGGTCAGCATTAGGTAAATTAGGTTAGGATGTAAGTGTTTAATAGTGTTGCATATAATCTAAAAGTGCAAATTTAAAGAAAATTTTAAAAAAAAATGTCGAGGATACTTTTACTTGCTTAAGACCTGAGGTACACATATGTGTTACTTAAAATTATAGGAATTAAAACTGTTTGGTCAACAAATTCTTTTCTCCACATACTATTCAGATCTAACAAAGGTAAAAAATCTTGAAATCATTTTTTTTAATTCACTTTTTAAAAAATCAAGACTGAAGAGGGTAGTACTCACAAAATTTAAATACTGAATAATTTATTCTTATTTTTTAATGAATATGTTTAGTTTCAAAAGCAAAGTTATTGTATTATTTGCACTTGAATCACGTCCATTCCAGTTAAACGTTCAAATTTTAGATGAGATGAGAGAAAATTAGCGTGATGCATAGCACAATGAACAGAACGCTGCAATATTTCTAAAATAATACGAGAATATATATATCAGTCTTTTAAAGTAAGAAATTTATTTACTTCGAGATAATTGGGAAGTAAGCACATTTCATGTTCTAAGCTTGATAAGGAGATACCCAAAAATGTTTAGAACCGTCGAAATGTCGTGGGTCATTAAGTAATCGTAATCGTTACATTAGCATGAATTGATCCCAGTATAAATTTTTTCTTTTCTCTAGGGATTCTATTCTTCTTTATCACGATGCCTAAAGTGGCTGCATGCTTGTCTACCCTTTAAAGTCGGTTCTGTTAATCCTAAATTTTAAACATTGACTTTAATTTATATTATAGCAAAGATTTGATGTTAAATAAGGGGAGTGGACATAAGGAGAGCATAGAAGTATGAACTCAACTAGTAGTCTCGATGAGTCTGGTAAAATGATAATTTTAATTTAACAAGACCATGGAAATATTTGCTGGTTTATTCTTGCCGAATTAAATTAAAACAGATAATAATTAATATTTGGCAAAAAATGGGATTTTTGACTTTATAAGGCTAAAAAAACACACTCTGTTCCGTCCACTGCCCATGTATTTCAATTCCTGAGAAATATATTTCTCAACCCGTCGTGTTTTTAGAATAATATAATTCACTATTTTTTAAATAGCAATTGTTTTTGCAAGTACTATTTCTTCCAAATAACTATTTATTGAAACACTGTTTTGGTTTTTCTTTTAAAAATACACTAAAACATTCTTGAAAAATTTAAATAAAAAATTGTTATTTCTTTCCCATGTACTTTTTTTCGACATTGTATTTCGAGTTCTATATACTATCAAAAGATGATATCAGCAGTACAATCTAATTTTAATCGCAGTATCAGAAACCACAACTTCAGAAATCTAAGCGTTGTTATTATTTGATACATATGACTTTAAAAGTTTTGAATATTTCCTTTTGAATAACATTAATATCGGTGATATATTGTTTTGAATGATTACGTCGTTTCTGTAATTCTAAGACGCTTCACTTATTTTTCTGGCCATCATCGAAAAACATGTTAATTCCCCCCCCCCCCTTCATTTTAGGAAGGGTTAAGGCTTTGTTGTATGTGGACATAGGATACTGTTTGGACTGCCTGAAGAATTTTCTTGGAAAATGAATCGGCAAGGAATTTCTTAAACATTGATGAATTCCAGTATCGTCATCCCTAATATCTGAACAGATAAACTTCCATTTCTGATAAAAGAATCATACCATTATTTTCCACGAAATTTTATCAAAAACCATTTTGATATTCGATTTGACCAAATTCTAAATTAAAGTTTTTACGAATATTTATACTTTTTAAAACTTCCAAAATGAGTCTCATTCTATTTACTTAGCACGAGTATCAGAATTTTGAATATAACCTTGGATTCTTATTTTGGGTTCATTGACGATAAAACGTTGTTAGTCTTTTAAGCAATAGAGGAGGGGTTTGCTGATTTTTTTACCTTGAAACAATTAATATTATTTTTTTCGAACTCTTAAATTCTATTTATATCAATATAATATTTGCCCGTTACATAAATTACAATGCAGAAGAGGTACGAATCGGCTATCGACCACTTCAGTGTTGAAGTGTGTGTATATTTATATTGAAAACTGTTTACTTTTTTTTTTTTTTTTTTTTTTTAATTTTGAGTGTAAATATTGGCTGTATATACTAAAGGGTGAGATTGGTTTTTATTGTTATCGTTATACTTTTCTTATCTGAGATGCATTAAAAATGCAGAAATATGGCATGGCCTGAACTTTACACATCAAACTTTATAAATATTTTCAGCCTTAAAAAAAGAAAAAAGGTATAGTTGAATTTCAACTTTATTGTCTGAATTATAAAATTTTATGTCTGTGTATTAAGTATTTTGTTATGACGTAAAGTTTAAATTTTCAAGTGTATGCAAGTTTAAAATTATGTTTACCATTTTTTTAAAGTATCTTTTCGCTTTTTTTTTGTAGTTAGTGATAATTCTTAATTGTAAAAAGTCTAGCTAAGCTATGTATGAATAAGCTGAATAACGAGAATTTTTTTAATTACCTCTCTGATGTTATATTGTATATATCAGTCTGTTTAAATTTCTTTTTTACCCCAAGTAAATTCAATTTATATTAATGTACTTGTGTAGTTTGTGTTGTATTCCCTCTATTTTGAAAATAAATAAGATATATCAGCTGCTCATTGTAACATTAAAAATTTTGTTTTTTGTCAATTTTATTTTTTAAGAAAATGCATAGTCAAGGAAATAAAAGATGGATTAAAAAAAAGGAAAAATAAATTAATAAATAACTTTTTATTCTCAAAATTACTGTTTTCATAGTTTTTTAATACTTTTTGGACGTTCAGCAAGTCATTATTTATTTTATAGTTTTTTTTAAAAAAAACTGTGTTGAATTATTAAATACAATTTTTACAATGATCAGAAACAGGTAAAATAATTGAAGATCATTTGTATCTTTATAAAATTGGATTTATCAAGTTAAGCATATAATCCTTATTAATCAAAAGTTTTCAGCATTAAAGTCTATTCCTTTTGTGACTAAGATAGTTTACTGTGATTCAAAATTATGGAATTAAAAATTGATGAATCGTTAAAATGCCTGGAGTTTATTTTTAAAAAAGTAAAATTTCAAACATGATATTTTATTGTTCCACCTTAACTAATTTCCATAATTGTGATTTTATAACTTGTAACAACTCAAACCATATTTTATATTTATGTCAAGATATATTAGCTTGAAATTTTAAATGTAGATGGTAAAAAAAGAAAAGTGGCTTGTTTGAAGTTGATTTATTGAAATAAATATAGGGTATTATTTATAAAAAGATTTATTGCAGATTGATTGTACAGTACATTTTACCAAAATATAGGAAAGGGTTATAGGATGTATAAGAAAGGGTTATGAATATACGTATATGTAATTTTGTATACGATTACATAATAGACTTTTCCACACTTATCGTCTAGATACATTAATCCATTATTATACACAAATCCTCATTATATATATGAAGGTGACAGACTTATTTATTTATCTATTTTTACATTATATACTTATAGACACTATAGTTGAAGTGAGTGACTTTATCTGAAACTTCTGATCATTTACTTGTATTTTGTTTAAAATAATATTCTTTGTGTTCTTGTACTTAAATGGGCTATATAATAAATTCTTAGCAAATGGTATATCCCTCCTTTTGTGTTTTTTAAAATTTTACCATTCTTTTCTGTCAATGCCTGTTTCTTGTTCAAATTTCATATATGATCAATCTTTAAAGTATTACGAAACCTTATTTTTAGGAAGGTTCAAATGTGATTTTAATGAAATAAGAAAAGTTTATTAATTATTCCATGCCAATTGCAGTGGGAGGCATCTTTTTTTCTTTTCCATTGTTTTCTACAAGATGAAGAAATTTTAAATCTGCATAAATTTATCTTGAGGCATAAGTTTCCAAAATGTTGAAGTTTCAATCAATTCATATGAATTAAATAGTTCAAAAACCTTGCAAGTTGCCAAGAGTTATTGGGAAATTAAAGATGTTTTCCAACAACACCTTGCAATGGCAAAATTTTGTTTCATTTAAACCTTCTTTATTTACCTTTATTTACCTTCTTTATAAACCTTCTTTAGTTAATCTCGACTCCTTTAGGGGCTCATTATCCACTAATTATTGTTGAAGTGCCAATACATCTCTGAGGTGAAATTATGATAAAACAACTGTTTAGAATGAAAGATAAGTTCCTTTATTTATTTTTAAAAGTAAAATGAAAGCAACAAGTATCAAATCAGTAAATAAGATAAAGAATTATTTTGTCATGATCTTCATTATCTGGAACACTGGATATGTTACTTGTTCCTTTGATGATACTGTTGTTTAAAATTTTTATTCAATTAGAATCTAGTCTTAACAATTTTTAGGCATTATGTATTTTTGCTTATTGCATGAAACCTGCTTCATGTATTTTTGTTTGAGTATTGCATGGAACCTGCTTGTGTTGGCTGACACACAAGAGAGCTCTTTAGGTTGATTCTCTTTTGTTGTTTTTGAGTTTGAACATATTTATTGATTAAGATCAAGGAAGTCTTTTGTTATCACTAATTCTGGGTTCTTCTTATCATAGGTCATTTGAGAAAACTGAGGAACTTTGACATAGAAACTATTGGAAGTGCACAGGACTCTTATACAGTATGATTAGTTATTTTCTGGAAGAAATTGTATAAGTGAATAGCCCTTGAGCATTAAATAATAGATGCTTTGATGCAGTCGGTTTAGACAATGTTCATTAACTTAAGGTGTTTTTTTTTTTTTTTTTTTTCCCCATCATACTATGTATTTACATCTAATGAATCAATTTGTGTTGATAAGTTGATTTTTGAGAAAGAAACTTTATGTGTTTCTGAGTTTATTGAAACATATGATATCCTGCCATGAATGGTTCTGTCCTTATCCATATTCCCTCTGAAACAATAGTGTAAAATATAATATTCTTCAATATCAAATAACTTTAAAATAACATTTCTTCCTTCCAGGTATGCTATTAAATAGAATGAGAAAAGTTTTGTTTTTTCCTGAAATCATAGGTGGATTTAGGTATTTTGTGGTTTCTGGCAGTTTAAACTATGAGGCCCTCTTTTAATAAACTGGACAATTTAGTTACACATTTCAACATATTTATAACTTAGTATCAAATTAATGATTTATTTTTAGGTATTTCTTTTGTTTTAATAATTTTCTAAAATGCATATTCGGTTTGTTATTATCACCCATGACTGCATGATATCCATTAGAGTATATCATTAAGAAAACTTTTTTTTTTAATTGGAAGTTGAAGAAAAGTTATCATTGTTGTCATATATTTAATAAAAAGAAGTTTTAATCAAAATGAAAAATATTTAAATCTTTTAGAATGGGGCCAAAGTTTTTTCAAAAATGTAGATTTTCAATTTTCAAAAATGGAGAGCAAATTTTTGTTTTCAAGTGCTAAAAAGTTTCAAATGCTAATTAGCAGCAAAATAAATTTTGGTCATGTAAAATTTAAGTTGCTCAGATTAGCAGAAATTATATCAACTTTTGGCAAAACATAGGTCTACTTTTGATGGTTTCATTTGCTTCTAGTCTACTTTTCTGTTAACAAATTTCTTGTAGACTGTTAGACCTATCTTATTTTTTTATTTTATATAAGTAAAGCAATTCTTGGATGAAAATAAATAAAATTTAAAACTAGAAAAGAAGTTATTAAATGGATGGTTGCATATATTAATCATACATAATAAAAATTACATACTGGAATCAAAAGAAGATCTTTTTTCCTAGTAAAAAAATGTAAAGTTTAGGATATTAACTAAGAGAAAGAAAAATTATATCTGATAGGTAAAATTTAGTTTTTTTGGAATCTACATGAAAATTTTTTTTTATACCAAGTACATGTTTTTGTAAATTTTCAATCCATCCTTTAGGTTAATATAAGGTCTTCTATTATCTATAATGCAGCATTGCATTTTCAATCAGTGAAATTTCATTTTATGAAATGATAAATAATCACTTGAGTGTAAGTCATGTTGCTATTTTGGAGATAGTTATTAAAAAACCTACCTTTTCTTGAATATGTTACAATACAGCTATTTCCAGTGTAGCTGGAACTCATCTAGCAAGTACTCTTTTTCAAGATTTAATGCCAGAAAATTAGTCAGCAGTAATAGATTTGTCACTGATTTTTCGTAAAAGTGAGAAATATCTTCAAAATATGAGTTTCAACTTGCACCTCAGATACAAATGCACTCTACTATAATTGTTGAATAGATAAAACAATAAGTAAAGAAATTGTAAGTGGTTAAATCTATCAAGATAACTATACAAAAACATATATATTTGGTTGAAGAACCAGATTCAGTGTATTTTAGGCATATAACTCCAGAACTACATAGTATCATTGATACTAAAATTCATTAAAGAAAATTGAATTGATGGAAAAAATATTAAAACTCATACTTATGATAGTGCTTCAACAAATATTGGAACCTCTAATGGTTCAAATCTATTGTTCAAAAATGCTTTAAAATCCCCATTATAAGCGGGGGTTTTTTTCTCTCGAATGAATTGATTCTAAGGAAAGTTATGATTGTACTTGATGGTTCGGGTGCTTATTTCCTTTTTTTTTAGAGGGGGGGGGGTACATTAAGAAAATTTTTAAGAAGTTACCAAGATAGATCTGTCATTCATTGAAAACAACAAATATTATTTTTCCTGACATTGATTTCAATGAGTTCAGCGCTGAATAGAAAAACCTTTGAGATGTATATTAAGTTTTGCTAACAGGCTAATCCTCTCTAGAGTTGGCAAATAGAAATTGTTTGGAAGCATCTCCCATGTAAGATGATTAGCAGTGACAAATCTAATTTTATATTTATACATTGCATCAACTGATTCAACCCATCATTGAAAAACTAGCCAAATTCAGCATGAAATTTTATACTCTCTTATGATATATTGTCAAATATATTTGCAAAATTGTTTATTCATCGCAGAATTTTTTTCAAAATATCACAATGCCTAAAGTACTTAGAAAATCAGCTTAGGGCTACTTTTCAATCAATTATACAGAAAAGCATTTATAATACCCCAAAAGCATTTACTTTTGTACATGTTATTTGATACATAAAAAATTATTTGATATCTTGTGAGCGAAAGGATATAAGAAGCTCTAGAAACTGTTAAGTTAATTTTGCGGTAAAGGATTATATAGATTTTGCTAATTAGCAAAATACTGCAATTATAGGTCTACTGCTGTAACTTTTTAATGCAAACAAGAGTTAAGAGTTGTTCGTCAAAACAGACTAGCAATATAAAGAAGTTAAAAAAAAACTCATTCACATACAAGCTATAAAATAGATTGTAAAATGTGTTATAGAAACTTTTAAGAATGTTTAAGATTTCCAACAATGAGATGGATTTTTAAGTCTTATTTTACTTACTCCAAAAATAGATTTAATTTCATAAAATAAAAAATAAAATGGGTCTAGCAAATATATTTGAATTTAAAATACTTTTTTATTTCTATAGCTATAAGAAATTTGTTTAAAAATTGTAAGCTACAAAAAATTAAATCATCAATAATAGGCCTTTATTTTGCAAAAAAATGTTAATTTTACTGCTAATCTGAAAGATCTAAATTTTACATTGATACAAATTATGTTATATGTTACTGTTAATTAACATTCTGAGCTTTACATTTTTGTACCAGAAACCAAAAATTTGCTTTATATTTGCATATTTTTTAAAAATCTGAAATTCAATGTTCTTGACAATAAATTTTAATTTTTAGGCAATCTAATCTAGGAGATCTAAATATTTTCAATTTGACTAAAATATTTTTGGTGAATATGTGACCATGGTGATAGATTTTTATCTACTTGAAATTTTAAAATTCATAAAATTGTTTTTATGGTATATTCTAATTCACAAGTTTACAAGTTTTTTACAAGTTTATTTGTTTGAAATCTAGGCTAATAGCATCTTTTTAATCAACCTGCCTGCAGTCCTCTTCAGTCAAGCAATCCTAGGCAGTTGGCTGGTCGGAAATCCGCCACTGCCTGAAACAGAAAAGAGATGGAAGATTTTTTTTAAGGTGTGAACGTTGGATTAAAATTGCTTCCCATTATTTTTTATCCCTTAAAAGCTGTTAATTCTTATACTTCAGCCTGTTTTTATATACTGCTACTTAATCTTATTTTCAGTTCATACCAATTTGAATTCTTTTTTAATTCTGATATAAATTTATTATTTTAAAGTTTTTTAGTGATTGTTAGAATGTATTGTTTGATTTTACCAAATCTAGCTGTAACTTCTACATTATTTAATGGTAGTTAACCTTAATTCAATCAGCAACTTTCAATCTTTTAGTATCCTTTGCCTTATTTCTCATATTATTTCAATTCTTCTCTGTGAAATTTATATAATTAATGTCAATATACTTTTTGTTATGTACATTACTTACATATTTTTAGGAGGCCATTTCCTTACATTATTAAATGTGTTGTTTTAATTATTTTCCATGGTATATGGCTTATGCACCCCCTCCCCTCCTTTCTTTCTAAGAGACTCGCCCACCAATTCAGTCTTATAATGCCTACCCTTTTACTTATAAGACAATTACATTTTATTTCCATGTCTAAAGCTAATATGTTCCTTTAAAAAAAAGACATGGCATTTTTCCGAATTTTTATACAATTTTCAGCTGGTATGCGCTATTTAGTAATGTGATTTTCAAGTAAAAATGTCATCATTTTGAAATTCTTTTTGGGTTTATTTTTGATTTAATTTAGGGAATACAAAAGCCATCTTTTTTGATGTTGTATTTTATAATAAAAATCTTTTAATATATATCTTTCAAAAAAGGTTAAAATAAAAGAATTTTTAATTTTACTTTACGGTTGTCTTAATCTTGGTGGGGGGTTTGTTTACATAATTTATAAGAAATTAATAGAGTTCTGTATTTTAAATTAAACTGGACATTAATTGATAAAAAACCACTGTTTATATGATTCTCTTTATTTTTAATCGGTGTTTTAAAATTTTGTTGGATGCCATAAATCAGTATATACTTTTTGCTCAGATTTTCAACATTTTGCTTGTATTTTTAGAATATTTAATAATTTTAGAGGAAAAACGTGCATATTTAATTAAGTCACAAAAGTTGTTTGGTTTTGCTGTTTAGCCATCATCCGTCATCTACCTTATTCAATATCCATCTACTTTATTTGCATGCATTCAGATTTATGCATTTAAATATTCTTTTCTTATAGTTTGTTTTTCCAGAGCTTGTAAAATCATTACCTGAACTCTTAATATAAGAAAATGTCCCAGTTAGCTATATTTTACGAATAATTTTTTCCCTTAATATGTGTTGAACATATATTCAATTGTGGGAGTGCAACATTTTTATAATCCTGCGAATGTGTGTAAGTTATATATCCTTTCACCTACATTTAAAGATATTAAGTAGATAAATGGAATCATCTATTATAACATATCTTGAACCAGTGAGACTTAATTTATATTTCTGATCTCATTTATTTTAATGCAAATAAACAATCTTTTGGTATGTAGTCTGTGTCATTCAAATTATACTCATTTTTTAATACCTTGAATTTATTTTGTCATATACGTTGTGGAACAAAGCATTTTTACTCTCTTTCTGCTCTATTTTAAATTTTATAAGTGATCATCCTGCAAAATAATTGCCTGTGATGATACATTATAACCTAATTCTTACATTTTGATAATGTATTCCCAAGTGTCATCTTGGAAATGAAATAATTTTATAAATATCTAAAGATTCTAATTGATAGACTGTGAACATCTAAATATTTTCAAATTAGGTGTTTGTTGCAAAGTTAATTAATGATAATATTCTGTTTGAACTATTATATTGTTTTCATGGAATTCTGTCTTAAAATATACTTTATGGCCCTCTAAGCATTTCACAGTATTTTTGGAAACCTTTTTACATTGTTTCTGACATAATTTTCTATTTTGCATTCATGATTTGCAATCTTGGTGCATTAGTTGGGAGTACTATGGTTTAATGAACTTAATTCTAAGTAAGGATTACTGCTGATTAAAGTTATTGCACGATTCATATTGAGGAGTTCATTCTAGGTGAAAGTTTTTTTATTTTTATTTTATTTTATTTATTTATTATTTTTTATCTCTCTTCCAAGCTGGGAACTGACATGGTAAACCTTTAATATAGCTTGCATGATAGAAGCATTTATATCAATATCTCAGAATGTTGCTTTAAGGATCAAATTAAGAAACAAAATAAATTTTTCAGTTCTATTTCATTTTCAAGAATATGCAAATATGTGTGAGGAAAGCTGCTATTTGTATACAGTTAAACAGATTTCTGTAATTAAAGTTTCCTTCATTTACAGAAAATGATATATTTTTTTAAAAAATAGTGCAAAAATGTGTTGCTTGCTGTCTTTGAACTGCAGGGAGAAGAAAAAACATTTAAAGACAAACAATTTTAATACAAAAATTGTGATGTTGGCTTTTGTGTTTTGATATATAAAATTGTGATTATTATATTAGCAATTTGATAAGTCAATAATTTATTATATATCAATATTGAAACGGGACGTTAATGTAACTGAACTAAACTTCGGAATATTACCCTTTCAACAAAATAAAATGTTCTACATTTGTTCTTGGAGACAAATTTCGTAAATGCTTTTTTTCTTTCTTTTTTTATATTTGTAAAATAATCTCTCCTTTTATATCCGAAAAGAAGATTCAAATATTATAATAGATTGCCAATTTTTTTAAGTATCGAAATCATTGTAGTTTCCTCTTTTTGTATCCCAATCTTTTTGTTATTCGTAATTATTGTATACATTTCAAATAAAAGGTAAAAAAAGATAATTTCTGCCTTCTATTCTTTTATATAGAACGTTTTTTCATTCTAAAATATTATCTATTTAAAAGCTTTTGTTAATTTTTAGAAACTACATGTTAAAATTGACACGAATTACAGAATGTGAATCATTTTGAATTTAATTAACTGTTCTATATCCAAGTTATCAGTATGTTGTGTATAATTTTAAACAAGTTTGTATTTAAGTGATTGTTATTTTTTATTTTACGTTTTTGTCAATTGTAGCATATACAGATTTCTTAATTTTAAAGAAGAAATGGAATTAATTTTTTGTTAACTCGGTTTATTGTTATATCTAAATTCAAAGAAGATCCCGTCGTTCATATGACATGAAATATTCTTTGGATTATGAATGATACGGTATTATTGGTGGAAATATTGAGGGGGGGGGGTGTATTACAGGTAATTTTATATTTTAAGATAAAAGTGGCAAGAGGGGGCTGTATAGTTAACCGTAGCTTTAAGTTTTTCCATCTCTCGTGTTTTGAAATTTTAATTGAAACGATTTTTATATTTCATTATTTAATTTTAGCACTGTGTGATTCATGTTTTTAAACTGAAACTTTTCTACTTTTACCTTTTAACGCACGTCAAACTTATGGGGGGGGGGAACACTTTTTTAACAATTGAATTGTTAAAAGATTCGTATGAACTTTACAGCATATGAATACTTTTCTATTCACTTTAATTTTTACTTTTAAAAGAACTTATAGAAAGATTTAGTTCTAACGAAAATGAAAAATAAAAACTTTTTGTTTAAAAAATTATTTTAAAAAAATGGGACTAATATTCTTAATTTTTATTGGGAAATAATAAATTTATTTTAAATAAACATGTATTTACTTCATCAAAAATAAACTATAATTGATACTTGGTGAACAATCTAAATCTGATTTTGAAAGTTCTTTAACATTTGATTGAAATGATTTCACTTCATATAGCGTCCAAGTAATTAACATAATTTTAATTCAGAGCATAGTATCGTATATTAAAGTTTAATAATAAGTAAATAATTTTCTTTTCTTGTGTGGACTGTTATTTCATTTTTTTAAAATAAAATTTAAATAATTATGGGAAAACCGGTTTCCAATATCAGTGAGGTATATTTTAGTTGAGATTGCGTTATTATTTCTTCATTTTCTATTATTCCTCATCATTTGGTCTTCCCTTGACACGATGCGAATAGTTAATCATTGCATAAAAATATTTATTATAATCAAAGTAGCTGTTAAATACTTAATTACCTTGATTTAAATATGTAACCATCATGTGCTGTTTTGAAAATAAATTAGAAACATTTTCTTGGGGACCAATCCCCCTGGCGGAAAATTTCTGCCGCCCCTCTACAAACGAAAAAGCGAATAAGAAAAGAGGAAGTATGGACATTTTAAACACATTTATGATCAAAATGATCGCTGAGTCTCTTCGTTAATATATATATATATATATATATATATATATATATATATATATATATATATATATATATATATATATATATATATAATATAATATAATATAATATAATATAATATAATATAATATAATATAAGCATTATTTTATGTGAAGCAGTTTGAAGTCAGTGAAGATACTTTTAATTTTGTGACGTCGTTTTCATTTTGAAGAAGCGGGCATATGTACAAGCGATGAGCACACAGAAAAGGAATGAGGAAAAAGCTCTGGGACATTTTATCCCTGGTTTTATATAACCTATGATTTTGATAGGGAAAATATTTCTTTACAGTGCTGATGTATTATGAGATTTCAATAGGGATTTTCATTACACACGCGGAGAAGGTAGGGGAAACACAGGGAGATTTTAAAAAAGAATTTGCCTGATCAGCGGTATTTTATCTCTTCACGCGCAGTGTGGGAAAGTTAAATTTTAGCTGATTCAACAATTTAACAAAGCTTCTCTTGAATTAATTAAGTAGAGACAGTGGAATCGGATCACGAAATAAGAGAATATTTTAGAATGAAGTTACTATGTGCTAAATTAAGATAAAATCTTGAAAATTAATTAAATTGAAATTAGAGTTAAAATATCATTATATATATATATATATATATATATATATATATATATATATATATATATATATATATATATATATATATTATTTTCATTTAATAATATGAATGCTGAGATAATTGAAATATGCTGAGTAAAAATTATTCATTCTGTTTGTCTTCTCACTTATACTATTTTAATAGAATCATTTATATGTTCTAGCTGCATTTCAGTGTATTCGAGGATTATAATTTCTTTGAAGTCTCAATTCAACTTTTTTTTTAATGTGAATTCGAAATGGTGTATGTAGGCAGAAAGAAAAATTACAAAACGGGCCAACACATTTAATCAATTTTTTAAAAAATCAATAATGTAAATCTAGAATGTTTTACAAAGTCTAAATTAATTTTTAAATAAGCTTTTCATCAATGTTTAGCTCGGTGTCATTTATAAATTTGTTAGATGAAATTTTTGGCATTTAAGTGTGAGGGTACCTTTACTTTTCGATTATATATATATATATAATATATGCGCGCGCGCGTGTGTGTGTGATGATATTTTAAACTCTAATTTCAATTCTAATTAATTTCTAAAGTTTTATCTTCATTTAGCCCATATCAAATTCATTAGAAAATATTCTCTTACAAGTAGTATTTCCTGATCCCATTCCACTTTTTCTACTTAATTAATGCAACAAAAGCTTTGTAAAAATGCTTTCGTCAGCGGTTCCCACGCTCCGAGTGAAGTGATACAAAATTGCTGATCGAAACAAATTCTTTTTAAAATATCCCTATAATTCCCTTAGCTAATTCGACGCTTGTAGAGAAATCCCTATCAAAATCTCATGGTATATATAAGACCAGGGATAGTTAATTTCCCTCTCTTTTACCTTCTGCTTTTGTGCCGCGCTGTGAGCGGACATGTTTTGTCCGTGCTGCTTAAGCCTCCCGATATGGGAATAAAATGAAGTTATAAAATTCAAAGTGTCTTCTCTGACTTCGGCCGCGACTCTGCTTCAAAAATTATGCTTGCTTATATAAAAGTAAATCGAATTTTGAAAAATATCGAGCCTACATTTTCTAGACCTAAATTTCAAATTTTGTGAATCTAAATAATTAGTCTTGCCACTGCCGAACCAATTTACAGAGTTTAAAGAACACACACAAAATTTATTGTTTCGTTTTTTTTTTTTTTTTTCCCGGAATATAACATTATGCTTATTGGACAAGAGTATATGAATTAGCTATTTCTTTCAATACATTAATTTACTAAATGTAATATTTATATTAAAAGTTATTTTCAATTTACTGTATTCTGAACAAGAACATGCAGTAAGTTTCAATACAAAATACTTGCAATACTGATTTATTTAACAGAATTATCTGAGGATATATAGAATATTTCATAATCCTTCATGTATATTAATTATTGTTTACTGTTTTGCAATAGAGATTATAAGACTATGTGCTTATATGTACACAAGTTCAGGGCTGTCTAAACAAATTTAAGCGCTTTGGGCTAGAATTATTTGGTCCCCTGGATTTTGGATCAGCGAAGATACTGACATAATTAAATAATTCAGGAACAAAAAAAAAGTCCCTTGTTCTCTGATTAACGCTTTGCAATTTGACCATTCGATACCTTTTCATATTTAAAATTATTATTAAATATTTATTTTGATTCGAAATTAGGATAAAAATCTGTATAGTAGATTTGTAGGCGCCTTTGGAACACTCGTGCTCTGACCCTTAGCTCAGTTTGCTCGTCGACCAAGTTCTAAAAGAGAATAAGCGAAAAATATGCTGTTAATATTTGTGATCAGGCTCCCCTTAAATTTTATTCTTTTATTCAATGAGGAAGCAGAATAAAATGCTATATTTTGTGATTCTCTGAGAGTAATAAAAAAATAAATACAAATAATCTTTATATTGATCGTTAAAGTTTAGTAAGTTAATTTTAAACTCGTGGACTAATATGCTGATATGTAAACCACAAATAAATTGAAATCTCCGATATTAAACTGGCTTCTAAAGAGCACGACTATTTATGCAAATTCATTGATACTCAAAATTTTAAAGCATCAAAATCTGGAAAATAAATAATACAGATTTCCTTTTCTTAAGCATAAAATTTATAAACTGGTATACTATTTGTAAATTGCGATATGCATGGTGCAAAAATCGTTCAGAATGCTGTACAAGGCAGGTTAATAAGCTTAAAGCTACCAACTTTGGTATATAATTTCTTATTGGATAATAGATGTTCGTTAAAAAAAGAATTTTTATAATTTTTTTAATTAGATGTTTAATTAAGCATCAATCATAATTTTTACGCTCTTTCTCTAGAACTTCAGAGCATATCATCGTGCAAAAATATTTTTATACCATTTTGAGATTATTGTCCAGTAACCTTGGCATTTTTCTTTCGGAAAATTTTAAGCCAAAGTCTACCTCCCCCCCCCCTTTTTTTTTTCAGAGGCATTATTTATTCCATTTTAAATGAAATCTCAATCCCCGACGCTCTAATGTACAGTTCCTCGTTTGGAAGAAGGTAATAATGTTCTATCTTAGCAAGCTGGCCATGACCTAGTGATGAAAGAATTTCAATTGGGGAAAAAATATGGCTTAAGCTTTTGTTGCTTTAATCATTTCAGTAAGTTTCCAGTATGACTGTCGCAAATTTTCCTCCTACGAAGAGATGAACTTTATCTTCTATATGGAAAAAAGGGAAACAAAATAGGGTGTTTTTTCACTTTTCCCTAATTACTCAAAAACCATATATTAAATCCTTAAAAGAAATAGCAAAACGAAGAGTTTTAGGGCATTAAAATCTGTATAATTTCAGAAATATTAGTGCTAGCTGTAATTAAAATTCTGAGGGTTTTCAAATTTTCAAAAAAAGGTTTTATTAAGAAGGCACATACAGTTAAATAAGTTGTCTAAATAATGTTTTTACGCAAAGGTATTTGCTTTTATATCTGTTTGTTTACCAAAACCAATACGCTTGTGTGAAGCGGAAGTTTGGAGAGGGAGTTCCAGCTAATTCATGCCATGTTTAATTAACTCTTGTTCAGAATTGTAGGGTTATTCCAAAGTGGCTCCTATGTAGCTTCTAAACTTGTAAAAAACTTTTAACATAACTGTCCTAAACATTATCAGACAAATTTTCTATGTTTTTTTGTTTTTTTTTCCCCGACTTGAATTGGGCGAGGAAGCAATATGTGAAGTTTTCATGCATGGCACTTTGTATGTACTTTCTT
Source organism: Argiope bruennichi (assembly GCF_947563725.1). Taxonomy (NCBI): domain Eukaryota; kingdom Metazoa; phylum Arthropoda; class Arachnida; order Araneae; family Araneidae; genus Argiope; species Argiope bruennichi. The sequence goes on along the minus strand of NC_079162.1, from coordinate 24,418,686 downwards.
TTATTCTCTTTCTATTAAATATAAAGTTAGTGAGAAAAAAATGAGAAGAATAAGATTAAGCATGCATTGAATATATGAAGGTATAAAGAAAGAAAGGAAGAAGAGACGAGAGTTCCAGTTAAAAAAAAAAAAATGGGTTTCTGCAATTGAGTTCAAAGATACTGTGATGAAAATGATGGGAAAAATAAAGGATGACTGTGCGCATCGTTGACACAGTCAATTTTATCACAATTGATGGCAGAAATCATGATACACGTTTTATTAAATTTTCAACAAAACTAACAGAGAACAAAGCATGTCATCCTTTCGACGAATAAATGAGACCATGAGCAAGATTTTTTTTCCTACGTTGAGAATAATGATGACTGCCGATTTACCCTTTCTGAACTACACGATGTTATTAATGTTTTCGACTCGAAGCCTGATTTAAAAAAAACTATTATGGATAAACTTGTTTAACGGTACGGTATTAGGCCTACAACTGCTAGGAAAGTGAAAGGATCAACCGTCCTCTGTTTTCGAGACAGAAGCTATAATGTTTTAACGGAATCGTGGTACGAAAATTATGAATCTGATCTTCAAAAAGAACATTTAAGATTGGCACGAAAGGTGGCTAGAATATTCTTCTTTGTATTATGTGAGGTGGATAATTATCCTCCCATTACTAATGTCAGCACCAGCTTCCCTGATTCATTGATTTTTCGGATGGAAGAAATAATCTTGAACAACAAAGGTCTCGGTAGGGGAAGCAAATTGTAATACCATTACGTCTGCTGTTCACTTTGGTCATTTGTATCACCCTTACCCCTCCGAGTATCTAGTTGCATAGACACTTTTACTTCAGGCGGTTAATAGACATTTTATCTTCCTTGGATTTAGTTTTTGCAAAAAAGCAGCCCTGTATGAATCTTCGAATATATTGTAACTTCATTCCCTGAATATGGCTGTTTCATTCAATATGTCGGAGACAATGCAGATCGTTATATTTCAACAGTCGATAATCTGAATATATTTTGTTCAATGGGAATATTTCGAACTGTTGCTCCTAATGATTAGGATAATGTACCTATAATTACCAAGGATTATTAATTAGGATCCCTGTATAATTATCAAAATTGAAGGAGAGAGCAAATGCCTTAGGGCTAATCAAAAGCACACAAATACCGATCAGAATTTATAATAATTACGGGTTTGAAGTTCTGAAAAGATTATTGTGGAGCAACTTGATTGTAGTCCAACATCTATCCCCGATTTGCTGAATTTTGATGCCTTAAGAGTTTGCGTCAAATGTAAGGAGTACTCAGAATTCTTGAGTGGAGTGGGTTCATGGAGCTCTTGATACAACATTAGGAACACTGAAAATCATTTATCATGTAGGTACCTTTTATAAACAATCTGTAAGGGATTGCAGCACCATGTATGTTATGGAAAGCTGTTTTAAACATTTGATCAACTCCTTTACGTCAATGCAAGGGGAATTGATTCTCATCCGATAAAACTCGAGGATCTCTGAAATAGTGGTGAGAATAGGAAAGATTTATATGTGCATGTCCATCATCTGATCGATTGATTTCATCATGGAAGGCGGTGGCCTTCATTTAACTCGAGGTAACAAAAGATATATGTGAAAAAAAGGGATGTGGATATGAATATTTATTATAGTGTATGCAAAGTGTCACGTATGGAAACTTCATACACTGGCCTTTCCTTTTTTTTTTTTAAATTCAAGGTAAAGGAAACAATAATAAACTTGCCTGGAAATTGTTTAAGATAGATGGATTAAAGTCCCATTTAGAAACTATTTGGTATGAACCACATAATTTTGAACAATGGTTAATTAAATGTGGTACGAACTAGCTATAACTCTCTCTACAAAATTCTGCAACACATTAGCGTTCTCGTTTTGGTACATCAATATATATACATATAATATGCCCATAAAAAGTATACATTTTTGCATATAATCATTATTTTAACAACTTATTTGACTGTATGCGTCATCTAAGACATGCATTTTTTGAAAATTGAAGAAATTAGAAATTCAACTAGTACTAACACTTACACTTCTGTAACAAAATATATGATATTGGTATTTATTTTATGCAGATTTTAATACCATTTTTAAGGATTGAATGTGTGGTTTTCGAGTAATTTAGCTAAAAGTGAAGAAACACTTCATTTTTTCCTACCTAGAAGCCAAAGTTTATTTCTTTTAGAGGGAAAACTTGGAATAGTCATACTGGATACTTGCCGAAATGATAAAAGAAATAAAGTTTTACCCGACTTAGTTTTCCCCATTACTAGACTATGATTAGATTGCTAAAATAGAGTATTCTTATTTTCTCCAAAATGAGGAAGCGTACCGTAGAATGTCGGAGGATTTTTGATGTATCGTTTGAAATAACATTAATATATCTATGAAAAGAAAAGAGGCTTAAAAATTCGTTGAAAGAACACCTATTTTCTGGCTAATGTTATCGGGCTGTTTAAAAAAATGTTTTCAGATACAACTTTTATTTTCGTACAATTTTTTCTTTAATAAATTTTTTTTAAATGTTTTAACTTATATTTTACTATACATCTTTTCATTATTTAAGTGATTGTGCTTGTATTCACAGGCGTTGCGACGATATGAAATAATTTTTTGTATGTATTGTATCCCTATTATATGTTTAAAACTAAAAGAACGTAGGCAAATCAATCAAACTCTATCATGTTGTTTAATCTCTTTAAAAAAAAAAAAAAAACATTTTTTCCCCCTCTTTCCTGGCCCTTCGGTGATCACTTTTGTCATTTCGTACTATCGACAAGAAAGGGGGGAGGGATGCCATGATGATTCCAAATGGACCATCTGAACCAATTAAAGAATCTCTTTTGTTGGTTCCTGATATAGATAGTATGAAATGATATGGTAGTAGGTGGGGGTTAAGAAAACAATAAAAATCTAGTTTGAATGGTTCTTGCATTGCCCCTCCACTAGGGTTTTAAACTTTGGCTTCTTGGTGGAAGAAGTGAAGTGAAATGAAGTGTTACTTAAATTATTCCTAAACTACTCGGAAACCATACATTCAGTCCTAAAAGAGAGAGGGAGGACGGGGTTGAGCGATGTAACCCTTTGCAGAAAATGGTTTTTTCTTTCTTGTTTTTAAAATTCCTTTATATGGAAACGCAAAATAGCCAAAGAGATAAATTGACCTAATCTAAGTTTCTTATTATACTGTGACATGGAATTATTAACTATCTTTCAATTTTTTTCAGTGCAGGTGAATGCAAGTCCGTTATGGGAAATGATTCCTTCTTCACTATTCCGGCTCCAGTGACTTTTCATGAATATCATGGAAGGAATATAATTCTTTCCGAGAATAACACTGTAGCTTACAGGAAATCTGGATATGCTTATGGAATAACATTTTCTAAGGAACCCCTTCTGCCTGGTGAAATATTTCTTTTAGAAATTGAAAAATTTGAGCATGGGTGGATTGGAAATTTGAGATGTGGTTTAACTCAAGAGAACCCTTCAACAAATTTTGAACTACCTCAGTATGCTCTGCCTGGGCTGGTGGATGGAGGACAAAGTTGGATATTGCCAATTAGTGCTGCTGATATGAACCTTTTTGATCATACATGTATAAATAAATTATATCCCGCAATTTATGGTAAGATATCAGTAGCTATTAAAAAGTTTTTTATTACTCTCTATTGTTTTTAATCATCGGCTAATTTTTTATTAGCTTTTTTATTATTTTTTAGTTATTTTTATTAGTCTTGAGATATATACAAGAGATGAAATTTAATAGTGGCCATAAGGAGACAACGCAAGTCTTCTTTTCCTCTTCCCTAACTTCAAAACCAGATATATATTTGATTTTCATGTTAATTATTCTATAGGAAGTTTAAGCTGCAAATTTTGAAAAGATGCAGCAACAAAACTTTTAATTTGGAGTTACTTTCAACACAGTTGAATTCAGTATATCGTTTATAAAAAAAATGTAAAGTAACTTTTAAAAATATTAAAAAGTGATAAGGTCAAATTTTTAAAAATACCACAAAACATAATCTCCAGTCCTTGAGGGTTCTTTAAGCAGCTACATAATTTGCCTATTTATTAATCGGATCCTAAGTGACAACTAATTAATTACAGGTAGTGTAACATTAGCACTAGCTTGAAATGTTTTTTTACTTTGATGCGGTGATCAATTTTGTATCCAACTGGTTTGCAGCGATATGAATGTCCCAGAATACCAACAATAGTACCATTTTTATTGATGGAGCAGTTTCTTTTAAAATCTCTGGAACAGTTCGATAGCAGGTAGCATAAAGTAGCTCCTTTTTCTTGGAATCAAATCATAATCACAGGAGCTTAACTATGAATAGAGCAATTCCCAGCTCCTGCAATAAAAGAAATCAATCGCAAGTTGCTACCGAACTGTTGAAATGATTTTTGAAATCATACATTGAATTCAACAGAATGGGTATTATTTCAAATGCATTAAAATTATGATGCTGGCTTTGATACAAGGAATAGAAAAAGAACCGTGAAACGAAATTTCTATGAAGTCTTAGCGGAATATATTCTATTTTTACAATAACAAGCGAAACAACAATCTCAAAATCTGAATGTTCTATATTGTTGTCACATTTTATAATTTATTTTCTTATGATTTCTTTGAGATTTTGTAATTATTGTTTCCTATTTATGTGACATTATTTCAGTGAAATAGGATTCTTTGTGTTGGATTTAAGTTAACATTGTTATGAGCATTGTTTTTGTTTTATATCTTGAAAATAATTTTTATGAATCCTCTACTGTATCAGATTTTAGACTGAATAGCTCTACTAAATAAAGAAAATTAAATGATTGTTTCAATCCTTAATAATTTGTTTTTGTGAACTGTGCTTTTTGGTTTTTAAACTTTTTTTGTTTGCATATAGAATTTCTTTGAATCTCTTATACAACAGAATAAGCTGTATGCAAAATTTTAATAATGATACCATACATATTTACAGAAAGTTTTTTTCCCCCTTTTGTAAAAATGATGATGCCCAAAGTGCGTTTTTTTGTTTTTGTTTGTTTGTTTGTTTCAAACAATGCACTTTTTTCAGTGTGCAAAAAAGCAGTAATATTTAAAAACCTTGTTCGCTTTCTTAATTAAACGCTTAAATTTTTGTATTGTATAAAATGTAATTTGATATTTAATTTACACTTTCTAAATTTCGATTTGGCGATTTTTACGTTGGTATATTAAAATGGATACGAGTTAATACTGAAATTTTGAACATCTATCTGCTTGCAAAATTGCATTGAAGTTTTATCATTTCATTATATTTATATATCATAAGAATCTTGCCACAGTATACTCTCATTTTGATAATCAACGTTCAATTCATTTGAGCTTGTGATGTCTGTTTGTTACATGAACTCTCTTTACCTGCATATCAGTAAAATTATTACAATAATACTTAACTTTCGTTTCAGCCTGAATTTAAGTGTCTATGACGACTTTTAATTAATTATCACTGGTTAATTGTGATGAACCTTATAGAAATTTTATTATGTGAACTTGAAAAGCCAAAATGATTGGGTAAATGAGGCCTGAAATCTTGATTAAAAATACTCTCAAAAATGCCGAGGGCACTTTCTAAAGTTATGTTGTTAATGAAGTATTCTAAAAACCTTTTATAGAGTTTTTTTTTAACCTTCAATGTATTTATGTTCTTAATTTTCTTTTTAGAGAGTAATAATCATATACATACTAGTAGGGGAAGTATACCAACTAGTATTTTGCTGCCAACACGTCATAAATTACCTAATTTATCTAACTCTGACGGTGAAGACTCGGTACATAGCGTGTCATCTCTTTTTTCCGAAGAAAGTTCGGATGAAAACTACAATGAAAATGAGTATGTTTATATATAGGTAGAAAAACTGAATTTACATTTCTTTTTATCTTTAGAGTTTTTTGTTCCTTTATGTTTTTATTACTTTCATATTGATATTAGCGAATGCAGATTTATCTTAATTTTTATCTGTATTTTCCATTCAAAATCTTATTTATAATTTCAATGTTGTCATAATTAGATATTATTTGTGTGTAAGTTCTAAAATATTTCTCTCTTAGAATCTTACTTTAAATATATCTATGATTTTTGAAAAAAAAAAGTGAATGTTTTCTTAGACATTAAAATAAATAGTTTTCTAATTTGTGTTAAATCATTTTAGGAATATGTATCCAGCTGATGTTGGAAGCCGTATTGGTGTGACTTATGTGATACGAGATAATTTAGCTGAGATGTACATGTTATTGAATGGGAATGTTTTTGGTCCCTGTGCTACGGGTATTCCATATAGAAGTGGTCCAATATATGCTGTCATTGATTTGTATGGTACTACAAAGCAAGTTCGTATTATACAGACTTTTGGTAGTAAGTATTTTCATTTAAATATATAATTCAGAAAATATTTTAATGCAATGAAGAAAAGTTATGCAGTTCAATGCTCGTAATAAGTTTTTTACAAACCATTCTTTAATTGCAATTTTTATCTTCTCTGATCTTCATAATTTATACTTTATCAAGGTTTAATTCTTTGATTGATTTTACTGTATTTTTGTGATAGTACTATAAATATTCAAGTATCAATTAGACTGAAAAAGTTTATTCTCTGTTTCTAGTTTCATTATTCATCCAGATTATTTAAATGATTAACTTAAAATCTATGTGAAAATTTTACTGAAATTTTATTGGGTAGTATGAAAATTACCAATTAATGATTTTCATAAACTATTTTTAAAAAAACTCTGAAATAAATTGTACTTATTGGAAATGATGTGGTAGATCTGCAGGTGTTTTTTTATATGGATGATTCTGTGTTTCATGGTATGAGTACTTTGATTGTAGCCAGTTTGTTACAGTGAGAAATAACATTCACTGCTTAAAAAGTTCAGTGTTATCCAGTCACTGCGATGAAGAAGCTCTTTCAAAAATCTGGAATATAACCTTCTAAAAGACATATTATCAAAGCTTGGCATAAAAAGATGTCGGCAACAGGAACCGGGTACATTGTTAAATATCCTTCAAATTAATGTGGCGGGGGCGATTTACGAAGCTGTTTTATACGATCCTGATTTTGCTTCTTCGCCATGCAAGTAGGGAAGTAATAATCACAAAGTCAATTATGAACAATATGCCTCAGAAAGGAATATGATTAGATGATACAAAATTCATATTCTACAGAAATTAAAATCAAGTAACAATATTCAAAATTATTAATTTTCTATTGATCTATTATCATAGTTGATTCTAATAATAATTTTCTGAAGAATGTTGTTAAAGTAGCTGAGTTCATGTTTAAGGTGTTATAAAAAAACAAATGTTGTTGCATGATTCAAAATCCTTGTGAAGTTCAACATATTAAGAGACAGCTCTAAAGTGAATGTATGGTGTAGCAATGAGTAAAGGGTGTAGCAATGAGTAATGAAGTAAATGGGTCTCTTTTTTAAAAAAATACTTTTAGTGGGGATATTTTTATGTATAGGCTTTAGAATTATAATCCACATACCACACTTATTATATTCCACATACCAAACTGATATTTTTTGCAACTGGTTGATGCTCTGCCACATTAATCAACACATGTAAGAGATCATTTGGACAACCGCTTTTCTGAATACTGAATTTGACATTGCAGGCCCATAACATGGCCTTCAAAATCCTGAAATTTGAACACTTCCCCTCCACTCAGACCTTTCTTCTGGACATGCATAGAGAACATGGTCTTTCAACAAGTAATATAATACTTGAAAGATTTGTTTTGAAAACTCAGCACTGTAGTATAATCGTCAATCAACCTGTGCTGAGAAACATTGTGAATACTGTTTAGACGTCTATTGTATTGCACGTTGTGCTCAATTTAGAAGTACTTAATTTATTATTAAGGATCAATACATTTAACTTTATGTGTGTTAAAATGTGTTTTTGTTAGTAATTTCCTTATTGGTAATTTTTGTTCTTTATAATGTCCTATACAATGGTGCAAAGATGTGAAATTTTTAATAACATTATCTCAAACGAATATTAATTGTATTATTAGTTATTTTAACAAATTTTGATGCCTTCTGATTCTTGAAATAATATAATTTTTGCCTTAATAGAAAACTTATGTACATAATTCTAATTTATTGATTGAATAGCAGTTGTCCCCAAATTTTCTTGGCCTTTTTTTAAAAATAGATCAAGGAAATTGGTTTTTAAGCATTAATGGTTTTAAAACAAATTGAAAAAAGTCATGAAGAAATTAGTCTTCTTGCAGGGAAAGATTGCATTTATTTATATTCGAATTAAAGAAATGACTCACTATAATGCTATTGTTAATGAAGTACATTAGTAAAAATGTGACTGCTTTTGAGAAATGTATGCCAATAAAAAATTTATTTGAATAAATTTCAATAACTTGACTTACTTGGCTTTTGACGTCTGGAGGGTTTTTTTTTTTTTTTTTTTTTTTTTTTTTTTTTTTACTGAATAAAAACTAATACATCATCTTGCTAAAGTTTTCAAATTTATGTTGTCCACTCGAGAAAACTCCTATAAGGCAAACTACGTAAAGAAGCCAGCTCTTAAAAAAAATTTGAGAGGCATATACAAAACCCAAGCATCACAATGATGCTATTAGGTCTCTAATCACTGAGGGTTCTTTAAATAACAGAAACTAGTACCATTGAAGTATTCTGAAAATGATATTGCGTTGCAAAAACATAAAAGAAATTAAAGATTTTAAAAAAAATTTTTAATTAAGTTTATGAGCTATATAGAAGACGTACTATTTTTTTTTTCTTCCAATTTTAGATATATATTTGCAATAAAACAGGAAAATCATAATGAGTAATAAAGAGAGAAAAAGGAAAAGAGTTGTAGAAAAGGACATAGTTGATGAATGTCACATTCAGAGTCAAGAACTGGCCTTCAGTGATTTTTACATTCTGTGTGCTTTTATAACTGTGCAAGCATTGTTGTCTCGTATAAATTCGGAATAATTCACGGTGGCAAAGTTTCTAAGAAAGAAATTCTTCCTAACATCCTTGAAAAGCGTGTAAGCGTAAATGTGAGATACATTATATTGATCAGCATTTTGCTAATTTCCCTTAAAAATTGTTTTGGTGGAGCAGGGAAACTCCACATAGGGTACTTGATTAAGGAAGAAATCACGAAAGTAGTTATTAATGCATATTTGCGGGAAAATTTCATAGTTAATTTTTGCTTTAAATGACATGCTCCTATCTATTTTACCATTTATTTATCATCTTCTTTAACTTGAATTTAACCCATGGTTTAAGTATCGGCACGTTGTGATTAATGATATCATTCTCCATTACTTGCTTAGACAGAAAATCAGCTAATCATTTCTCTGGATCCATACATGATCCTTCTTCGAATCGTGATATAAGGCTGATTTATAATTAGCCTCTTGAAATTTAAATGTTAAGAAAGAGTTCTTAATTAGAAAAATAAAAATCTATTATTGTGGTAAAGCATATGCGTAGGTTACAACCATGGCGAACATCGACAACCAAACATCTGTTGCCAACATTCGTTTTCACAAGTTAATATAAGCTAAGCGATTACAATTCTTTCATCGATACACAAAGTGTACCTTACATTCGGCCCCGCTCAATATAAAATTTAGACAGACAGAAGAAATTTTAAATTGAAGCGTAAAAATAAAAGAAACAAAGTTTTTGATGAAATCATAGTTCAAGTCTCTGGGGAACACAGACTAGTTAATATCTTTTTGATGATGGCTCAGTGGCTCTCATTCTCTTCGTCTGTGCTGTTTTCCTCGATGGTTGGTGAATTTCGTTTAAAGTAAGGGCGGAGATGTTGTACGTGGACAACCTTGATAAATTTGTTCTGTTGTGTTGTAGACTTGATCTCGTAGCACACGGCCCCGACTGGACGTATAATCACAAATGGTCCTTTGAAAATAGGAGAAAGTTTGTGATCTCCTTTTTTCGGCCAGTCGTACAATACGAGATCTCCTGCCTTGAAGGAATGGGATCTGCGATGGAGATCAAATCGTTTCTTGTTCTCCAAATGTGTTTCATACACATTATTTGCTGCTTCGGCCCTGGCCAAAGTTAAAAGGTCTAGTTGGTCTTCACGTGGCGTGTCATCTATGAAGCTACCAATGTGAAGTTCCCGTGGAAGGCGTGGCTCATATCCATGAAGTAAATAAAATGGTGATTTCTTAGTAGAATTTTGTTTTGTGGTGTTAATTGCGAGTAAGGCATTTGGAAGTAATTCGTCCCATTTATTCGGGTTTTTGTCAATCATTTTTTTCAAAGAGGACACAATGATGCCGTTGGCTCGTTCAACGATACTATTAGCTTGTGGTGAATAAGGTGGTGTCGTTGATTGTGTGATTCCATATTTTTGAAGAAACCGCTGAGTGTGACGTGCGGTAAATGCTGTTCCTCCATCTGATAAATACATATTTGGCGGTCCATATCTAAGTATTATATTATGATACAGAGCATCAGTCACTGTATGAGCGGCAAGAGATGCAGAAGGTGTTGCAATTACATAGCGAGTGGCGTGGTCAATTTGGACAAGCATATTTGTATTTCCATTTCTTGTTTCTGGCAAACAGATTATGTGGTCAGCAGATACAATTTCCCAAGGTGTGGATGGAATCGGCAATTGCTGCAAAAGACCATAGGCATTAGCAGTACGTCGGTTGACAATTTGGCATTTATGACAGCTTCGAACATATGCTTTACAGTCCTTGCGCATATTTGGCCACCAATAACGTAATTGCAAATTGTGAAGAGTTTTTTTTGCGTCCATATGTCCAACATCATCGTGACAAGCGATCAGAGTTTTCTCTCTCATTGACTTTGGAATCACTACTACAGATTTCGAATTATTATCTTTAACTCGCACAAGAGTGTTGTTATCGATATTGTAATTGCATATGATTGACATTGTCCTTTTGTTTGGATTTTTTTCTCTGAGTAAGCGAAAAATATACTGACAAAAGTCATCTCTTTTCTGTTTCACACAAATGTCTGATTCATAACTTGCAGTAACTGTTAAACAAACAGGTGGTGTTGGAAAACGTGAAAGGTGATCAGCGATGACATTTTGCTTTCCGGGTCGGTGCTCAGTTGTGAAATCAAATTGAGCCAAATCCACTAAATATCGTGCAAATTTTCGATTAATTGCAGATTTTGCAACTACATAAGCGGTTGTATAGTTGTCTGTGATGAGTTGAAACTTGTGACCTAGGAGATAGAGTCGAAATTTTTCAGTTAGGGCCCAATGTACAGCAGTACATTCCAGTTCGTTACTGTGGTAGCGTGTTTCAGCATCTTTTAAGGTACGTGAAGCATATTCAATGACACGACGCTTTCCATTCTGTTCTTGAGATAAAACTGCTCCTAGTCCAGAATAAGATGCATCAGTTTCTACAAAGGTTGGTAATCCTTGTTTGAAATACGCAAGAATTGGAGCAGTAGTAATTGCAGTTTTTAAAGATTCAAATGTACGCTGTTGGTCATCTGTTAAAACTATGGGAGCATTGTTGGTCTTCTTTTCTAAACCTTTTAAAACGCTTGTTAAAGGTTTAGCAATAACAGCATAGTTACGAATATACTTACGAAACTGATTAGCAAATCCAAGGAAACTACGGACTTCATGAATTGATTTGAGAGTTAGATAACGTTCAATTGCTGCTATGCGTTCCGGATCAGGACGAACACCATCTTGAGAAATAATTCGACCAAAAAGAGTTATTTCTGATACTGCAAATTGCGTTTTTTCTCGTGTCAGCTTGAAGCCAGCTTTTTGAGTTGCTTCAAAGATTTTATATATCACTTTGAGATGATAATTGAAGTCATCATGAGAAGTTGATATATCATCAATGTATGTGTTGACATTGTGGTCTGCCAGATGATTGTAGGCTAATTTAATCGCTCTTGTCATTGTAGATGGGCCATTTGTGACACCAAAAGGCATTCGAAGAAATTCATAATGTCCGTCAGGAGTGACAAATCCAGTTTTGTAGGTGTCAATGTCTCTTATGGGAATGCAGTGAAATGCAGATTTTACATCCATTTTAGAATTGTAGCTCTTGCCTGCCATGCGTTGAATAACGTCTTCCATTTGGTCGATTGGATGCGGATCAATATTTGTGATAGGATTAATAGTGCGAGAGAAATCTACCACAACTCGCCTAGGAGTACTTTCATGAAAGGGCTGCTCCACAATGAAAGCTGGTGCTGCGTACGGTGAGTTGGAATGACGGCAAATTCCTTGTTTTAACCATTTTTCAATTTGCGTTTTTAGAAATTGGCGATCAGGCTCTGAAAGTCTATAAGGTCTACATCTAATAGGCTTTTCATGTTGCAATTCGATTTTGAATTCCACATATGGACATAGTCCAATGTTATCATCATTCGAATAAAAAACATCAGTAAATTTTCCAATTATTGCATCAAGTTGAGCTTGTTGAGTTGTAGAGAGTCCTGCAGATTTAGGGATAAGGTTTGTTTCGGATGAAATTATATTGGGTGTTGCTTCTGGCAAAGTAACATCATCTAATGATGGTAGTGAGGGTGGATGAAGAGCGACACAGTTGATGCTGGGTTTCGAAGCATGAATACATTCGTACAAATGAAATGAAGTTGGAGTAGAAATACATAATGAGCCATTAGGGTCGTAAGTGCATCTAGCTTGAACTTGTTGTTGCCAATCGAATCCTAAAATAAGCTTAAATGGAAGCTGGGTGCACACTCCAATTTTAGGCATCATATGTTCCAAATTACCAACAATTATGTTTAAAGAAATCCAACCTATTGGCTTTATTTCATGGTCAACAACTTGGAACTGTCCATCAGTCCACGGGTTAATGACAATATCATTTGGAACACAAGATTGTTGAATGACTGTGATATCTGCACATGGATCACAGAGGGCTTGAATTTCTGTATCATTGTTGATAATAACAGGTATTAAGTCGCGTCTGTTAGTTTCAGTTCTAATACAATTTATGGAATTATTATTTGCACTATTTGCGGTTGTAGATCTTCCAGATGTCGAGTTGCGATTGTTGTTGTTGCGGCGGGAATTCGAAGAGTTCAAACTTATAGTTTTGACTGCTGTGTTATTATCAGAACTAGTTGAACTGCTAGAAGATGGGATTTGGACATTAGTTTGACTGTTGGTATATTGATTTTGTCGTGACGTGTTTCTTGGTTGAGCTATGGTTGAACCACGTGGAGGAGGTGGTAAACTGCACATAAACGATGCATGGCCTCTGTTTCCACATCTCCAACAAGTAATATCACGAACATCGTCAGTTACTGGATTGTATTTACGACGTTGTTCATCATGTGAATAAGAAGATCGAATTTGAGATTTCGGAGAATGTTTCTTATGCTCTTGTTTTGCACTGCGAATAGCATCAAGTGCAGTTGCCCTGTCAATTAATTCTTCAACAGTATTCGTATTTTGAGTAGCTAATGCAATTTGCCATTTTTCCTCGGTAATATCACCTATGATCATAGAAATACGGTCAGGTTGGGGAATGGTGAAGGGAGCTTTTTCCAAAAGAGCGTCTTTTGAATAAATATAATCTACTAAACTTTCATTATGCCTCAACTTTCGTTCACTTTGGTGAGCCAAAAATTCTTGTATTGTAATACGCCTTTTAAATCTTGAGGCGAGAGCATTTTTCCAAGTAATCCAATCATTAAAATTTTTTCCTGTTGTTAATTGCCAATTTTTTGAAGATCCTGAGAGGCGAGAAATAGCATTAGTTAATTTTAATTCGTCGGACCAGTTAGCTAAAGTTGAAATTCTTTCAACTTCCTTTAACCATTCAAGTGCATTTTCAATTATATCACCTTTAAATATTTGGATTGAATTTGCAGTGTCATTTGTAGATGTGATTTGAATCACATTTGGATTTACTTGTCTTTCTAAAAATTGTTTTTGCGTTTCCATTAATGTAGAAAGAATAGCTGCGATATTCGGATCTATTTGAGAGGGCGGAGGCATAGGAAGTGGCGATTGTGTAGAAGAATTACTTAAAAGTTCTACTTGTTTTCGCAGAGATTCAATCTCTGTCAATAAATGTGCATTATCAGAAATTGCCTCCTCAGCGTTATTAAGATTCTGCACTCGAAGAACATTTAATTCTTCCAAAGTTCCTTCACTATTTCTTTTATTATTATCCTCTACAATACGCAAAATTAGTTCATTCTTATTTCCAGTTAGCGAAAGATTTCTGAAACGTAATTCTTTTTTCAGTTGAACTATCATTAAAGTTTGTAGCGGTTGCGAGTCTAAAGAATTAAAAATGATATCCTCTTTTGTTGACATTTTTTTTTTTTATTTCTGTTCACTGTTCTTGACGAACGAAATAAATTAGCGAAGATTGCTTGGCGACGTTCTTGTTTAAAAAGCGAAGATTGCTTGGCGACGTTCTTGTTTAAAAAGCGAAGATTGCTTGGCGACGTTCTTGTTTAAAAAGCGAAGATTGCTTGGCGATGTTCTTGTTAATAAAGCGAAGATTGCTTGGCGATGTTCTTGTTTAAAAAGCAAGCAATAAATTTTGCAAACAGAATAATTTTTTTGAAGGTAATGCGAAATCAATATTCAACATTCGTTAGAATACTCGCACTGATTTGTACAAAGTTTTATCACAAGTAAAACGTAAGTATATAAAGTATCTCATAAACTTCACTTACTATGCGTGGGCGATTTTTGGAATACGTTCAGGCAGAAACAATCTTGGCGAGATTATCATTCCTTGGCGAGGATTCTGAAAGTTCCAAAGAAGGCTTAACTAGTGCGATGTTTTTTTTATAAAATATTATTTGAAATTCCTTTTGCAAGTCCATTAGATTCCGGCTGCGCCATATAAGGCTGATTTATAATTAGCCTCTTGAAATTTAAATGTTAAGAAAGAGTTCTTAATTAGAAAAATAAAAATCTATTATTGTGGTAAAGCATATGCGTAGGTTTCAACCATGGCGAACATCGACAACCAAACATCTGTTGCCAACATTCGTTTTCACAAGTTAATATAAGCTAAGCGATTACAATTCTTTCATCGATACACAAAGTGTACCTTACAGTGAAGAAGTGGACGGATCCGAGATCCTTCATGGTGCAGAGATTTTATTTAATAGATAATTTCCTGGTCTCATTTCAGTTGTTCTAGAGGCATAACTTTGGATCTTGAATGCAAGCGTTTATTTTAATACATATAGAAAATAATGAAATATGCTTTTATTTTAATACATGCAATTGCTTTCAGGATTGTGATGGCTTCTGCCGCATACAGATTTGCCTTGTTATTTAATCTTCCGTTTATTTCCTAGATGATTAAATTTTCTACATTATAACAGACAAATCTATAATCAGCGCTATTTTTTCATTTTGAAACTATCAGTAAAAATTCTTTAGCATTTAGTTATCGCGAATATTCCAGCAAATATTAGTCAGAAGCGCGAATATTCCATGAAATAGATAGGTTTTCCCATTGGAGAACATTTCCTTTAACTATCTGAATTAAATATGAATAAGATATTTCTTTCCCAATATATAAATAGGCTATTTTTCTTGGCAAAAGTGAACAGTTACAAATGAAATGATTAGATGCGCTATTTATCTCGTTTTCGTGATATGTATATGTAATGATATTTTAAACTCTCAATTTCCATTTAATTGATTCCCAAGATTTTATCTTAATTTAGCTCATAGTAACTTCATTCTAAAAATATTCTCTTATTTCGTGATCCAATTCCACTTTCTCTACTTAATTAATTCAAGAGAAGCTTCATAAAATTGCTTAGTCAGCTAAACGCCGATATTTTCACACGCTCGGCGTGAAGGGGTAAAAATGTCCAGTAAGCACATTCTTTCTTAAAAGATCCCTGTGTTTCCCTTACATGTGATTGACATGAGTCAGAAATCCCTATCAGAATCTTATTAATATATTGGCACTGTGAAGAAATATTTTCCCTATCAAAATCTAAGGTTATATAAGGCGAGGGATAATTTATTTCGCCCCTTCTTCCCCGCTTTCGTACTGCGCTGCGGCGGGCGTCTTGTCCGCGTCTCTGCTTGTAAATAATTATGCTTTCCCGATGGATATTAAAAAGAATTTTAAAATGTTAAAAGGTCTCTTCACTGCTGGTTCAAACTGCATTCTACTTCACAAAAATAATATTACATATATATATTCAGCATTTATATATTTTTATATATTCAGCAGCTCATTTATATATTCAGCAATATTGCTAAATTTGGTTAGAAAGATTATTACTTTTCAAAAATGAAAGCAAAATAATTTTTCGTTTTATGAAATGGAACATTTGGGAATTAATATTATGTATTTGAAGACATTGAGTAGGCATTTTTTGGAAACGAATTGCAGTCAATCCATAAAGCATTAAATGCCGTTTATTTTTAATCTTTGCATAATTTTTAAAGATAAGTGGTGTGGGATTAGATTTCTGGATGAAAATCACATGCATTGCTTACTTTCTGTTATTGCTAAATTGTAGAAAGTGAAGGTCAAATTAGTGTCTAGAAAATTTATAACTTCAAACTGTGAATACTGTTAACTGGATTTGCTGTAAATGAGAAATCGCGAGTTTCACAATTTGAAGCGATCCATGACGCTCGTTATGGCAGGCATCTTTATAAATATAGGGCAAGTAGTAGTTACAATAATTTTACTTTGAAACACAGAGGTAAGAAAAGGATTTATTGCACATATGTATATTTCTTCTTTTCATTTCAGTCAGGAAAGTATCCTGATTTCGCTTTGTTTTTTAAAATTTGATCATTTAGGTCTAATAATATATAACTACCACAAAAATCTAGAAAATCTTTGGAAAAGAAGGTTGTATAGATTTAGTATGAGTTGAAATACAATAGAAAAATTAATACTCAGGTCTTGTATTATTACAAATCTTAGTATGTTTTACTTGAAAGAAGCTACCGTATTTTTTAGCCTCCTAAGTGATAAATCCTAAAATGTTTTCAGAAGAATCTTAATAAGCAACAAATTAAGCAGAGAGTAGTTAACACTTTGTACACAGAGATGACAACTCCTTGGAGTTATAGAAAAAAATTGTAAAACCCTGGTATTTCAATTATGTAAATACCATCTGTTATCATGACCTAGTTGCTGTCAGAATTTTGCAAAAACAAAAATCATATTCAATTTTACATTATTAGAAGAATTTAAAATACTGCCTGTTTTTGAATGCTCTTGATTTCCTGTCTCCTTTTTAAATGATCATTCTAAATACTTTAAAATAAAAGGAAGGATGAGATCCTAATATAGAAGAAACTTGCTACTAAGTCCTATTATAAAAAATGTTTTGCAGAAATCAACGAACCCACAAGAGATGCTTGCTAGGTATCTCAGTATATTCTTTATTTTTCACGAAAAGGAAAAAAATTTACTCTCGAATCCAGAAAGTGTAGTTATTTAAATTAATGTGGGAAAGATATTTTAATGTAGATTGTATTGAAAATTATTTTAGTTGCAGAATCTTTATCGTAAGAAAAATTAAATGAATATAGAGTTAAGTATTGATCCATACTGTAATTAGCTAGTTTTATAATTGGCATTTTATATTTCAATATCTTGTTGTATATCTGTAAAAAATTATAACAGAAAAATCTTTTGTTTGCATTACAGAATTAAGTGGATTTTCCATCTTTTGGTTTATTATTACAATCATCTAATCCTAGCTGTTTGCCATGATTATTGATTGCTTTATCTTTGTGCTGTCGTATTTTTTTAAATCTAGAAGTGTATAGAATTGTTTTTGCTTGAAGTTTAAATATTACATTTCTGATCTTGAAGTGACTTTCCATTTCTATTTTATGTAAATATCTAGTAATTATTATTATTTTTTTTTTTTTTCCTCCTACAGTTCCATCTTTGAAAATAGCCTGCAGAGATAAAATTTTGCAGCAGGTATCTCATTCCAGAGTCTTCCATTTGCCTTTACCTAAAAGGTTAATTCAATTCTTAACTTACAGATCATGACAGTTGGCTTATTATTTGTTGCTAACATGTTAACTTTCACATTTGTGAGATTTTGAAATATTTATTTGTTGAAGCTCATATACTGTTATACTTTAGGAAACAGAAGTGTTACTTATCTTATTGTTGATTTGTCTTAATTTTATTTAAATTAATCAAATGAAGAACGTGTAAGTTGTTGTTATTTATCTGATATGAGAAACTGCCTGAGAGAAATATGTATGAACTGTACAAATGTGTACAAAAGAAAAAGTTTTAGATTTTTATACTGGTTAATTTTTTTGTGAATTTAAAATTGATGATATATAATGTGCCTCATCTCTATCAGCAATAATCGTGCGAAAACCTTGTATCAAATGCCCTTATATATGAAAAATACTGCTGCAATAAATTAATTTTCTCTAATAAAAGTAAAATGCCTTTCCATATTATGAATTTTCAGTGTTAATATCATTAAACTGTGTTTGTCTTGTTCACATCCATTTCTGTATCTTACTCATAAATAACCAGCCTTGTGTGATATCTATAGATGAAGTGGTATTCATTTTCATCCAT
The DNA here is from genome assembly GCF_947563725.1 of Argiope bruennichi. Lineage (NCBI taxonomy): Eukaryota > Metazoa > Arthropoda > Arachnida > Araneae > Araneidae > Argiope > Argiope bruennichi. The sequence goes on along the minus strand of NC_079162.1, from coordinate 24,400,061 downwards.
TTTAATGCTGCCATTTTGCTATATGCTATAGTTCTTTTTTAACTTGTTAACTCATGACTCGTTTCAACAGAATAGGAAATATATATATATATATTTATATATGACACTCCATATTTAGAAGAAGTATTTTCTTGCAACTACAACTGATTAGATGATGTAATGTAATAAAGAATTCATTAACTATGATAAAACAAATTATTCTCCTAATATTTAAAATAATTTTTTTCTCTTAATTATTATTATCTAACAATGTACACTTAATTAAAAATTTACATACAATATTTTATTAACCATCTAAGCGTGTGTTTTCTTTATATTTTATGAGCCCAGCGATATAACGAAGGAAAATAACAACACAGGTACGATAGTTATTTTTCGCTTTCTTATTATATTTGATTTTAAAATACAAAAAGCGAAAGCAGTTTCCCTTCACCTTCTTCTTAGTACTGCACCTATAATTTTATTCCCTTTATGAAGCTGCTAGCAGCCTTAGGAAATTACCGAAGGCTATTTCGGGCAAGTTTTTGTTTTGCCCTTCGAAAATAGGTTCTTGACCGCCGAAATGGATTTCATGCATGTCAGAAAATGCCCACCGAAATTCTTGCTCCTCAAAAATGAACCAATCATTTTCGACTTAGTCGACGTCTTTGCTGGTGCAATTGGAAGAATCTGAAATCATTCTCTTTTTTAGTTCAAATATACAATGGATGCCACTATGGTCATCGGAGATCGAGTCAATCAAAACTTAATTCTATTAAATAAAAATTACTTAAATTTCATTTGAAATATGTTTTTAAACGGCGAAGTTTGCAGTACTCGTTTGTATTAATTTCTAACAGTTATTCACCTACTAAATTTCAGTTGTTTAGTATTTATTTTTTTACATATATTTAGTTTGACATTTGAAATAATCCATTTAACTCTTTCAAACATGGTGGTTTATTTCCTGAACCTTTTATGACTAAAAATATTTTAATCAATGGTAATGAAAAAAGTACCTTTTAAAATATGTTGCTTTATTCTGTGAGCCACTTCATAACAACATTGTGTATACTTAAGATACTTACCTAAAGAACAACTTTTGGCATATCAACCAGAAAGATCTATTAAAAGTTACGCTATTCAATACGAAAAAAACATGCAAAATGTACTAAGTGAATTTGTTCAATTTATCAAGTTATTACTAATTGAAAAAAATGCTTTAAAATATTTCATACTAAAGAATAACTGAGAATAATATTTTGATGCATTTAAAAAATAATTTTTAAAAATTGAATTATCTATGGTTATAACTCATTATTCTTATTTTTTTTTCTCTTGTTTATTTAAATCCTAATTATTAGACTTGCTTTAAAGGTTTCAAAATTTGATATTAAGGGTGGAAATTTTGATAATGATTAAAAGCATTTCATCTTATTTTTTAGAAAAAAGAAGAATTTTGCTAGAAAGAATTGTAGTACTACATATGAACCATGCCTTCAAAAATAAGCAATAAAAAGCTTTTATCAAAATTTTAAATGTTATTTTAAAAATGGCTTTTGAGTAAAAAGAATGTTTTCATCGAATATATCAATGTTTTTATTGGTGTGCAACAAGATAATTATTTTTGCATAAATTCTTATGCCTGAAAGGGTTGACAAAGAAAAATATGTTTAATTAAAATTTTTAGGTTTGTAAATTCGTAAAAATTTACTAACTTTAGGTATAAATAAACAATTTTATTTATGAAAAATATAAGTTATTCAACTAACAAAAAGAAGCATATTACTAACGTGAAAAAGTATTCCAATAGTTTTATATCATTTTTCAAACTACAATGGAAAGTATTAAATTGAAAATACTAAAGATGAAAACTAGCTGCTTTTATAGTAAAATGTAGAAATCATACAGCTGTGTAAAAACAGATATTGACATAATAGTAAATATATTATTAAGAGATAAAAGAAAAGAAAATAATGTAAAAGCTATAAGTGAATGAATTATTTAGTTTATTATAGAAGGCGACAACAATTAACTTTGTTACTGGTACTAACAACCACAAAAAATTAAATTTATTACGTTCAAGATATATTTATTACGTACCAAGATACGTTCTGATTTTACAAACCGTATTTTATCGTATTTAGGCACATATATCCTTGCCATGGAACAGCGCCAATATTATTAAAATGGTATACAAAATGTATTTCTAACATCTTTTGCTAACTGAGCAGGTAACTTGATTTTAAATGGATAACAAGAAGTGGAAATCAAACCGGAAATGAAATTGAAAGATCCCCGAAAATGCAAATGGAAAAAAGTGTCTGTAATCTCCTAAAATACAATAAAAGATAATCAGCAGGAGTCTTCCGTTTTGGGGTTGTCAGATGGAATATTGGTATTTCCGCCATTTACACTCAAGATTACATCATACGAAAAATTGCTTGATTGAGATTGCCTTATTTAATTTCCTCATGCGCTAACAGCTTAAGTATGTAGCAAATAACATATTATGGTGGTAGGATTGGAAGGGAGAAAGCAAATCTTCCAAAAAGAGTGCAGATCTCAAGAATTAGAAACCTCCATCCACACAATACGACTTTTGGACGTCTTATTTTTTGACCAACAAAAAGGACTAGATTTTGCATCTAAATATATTGAAAAGGACTTCTACTTTTGGAAAATAGTGTTATTCACTGCCAAGAGTAAATGTAATGATTTTTGAATGATGGCATGAAAAAATTGGGAGGAGAAAAAAAAAAAAAAAAACGAAACTAGAAATTTTCACGCCTGTTTTTAAACACAGTGGAGGGAGTATAATGGTTTGGGGCTCAATCGCGGTGGTTGGAGTAAGTAATTTAGTGTGCATTGACGGTACCGTGGATATTTACAAATATTGCCGAGAAATCTACTCTTATCTGTTCATAATTTAAGACTTAGAAGTAGGTGGGTTTTCCAATAAGATAATGAACCGAAGCAAACTACCAAGATCGTAAAGTGAGGGTTCTTGTATAAAATACCCAGACAACTGCACTTGCTATCGTAGTCACTAGAGTTGAACCCTATTCTGCACATTTGGGATGAATTAGGTCGTCGACTTCGACAACACACAATTCCAAGTAAAGAAACTTTGAAAATGTTATCTGACCATCATGCAACGTGCATGGTCTGACATTAGTCCCAATATGCTGAAACATTTTGTTTTGTCAATGTCAAAAAGAATGTTCGCAATTATACATTCCAATAGAGGTCTTACAAAGTATTGATTTTACATTTTAAACTATTTGTTATAAATAAATGTAGTATATATTCTTCGTATCTAGACTTTTGTGATTATGTAATATCGATTTTTATACAATTTCGTTAAATTTCAACGAATGTTTTGTTTTCTTAAATTTTCCTTAACGGATATAAGTTAAAGCCTAATAAAATGAAGTTACTTTTTTCAAAATATTAGCATTTTGCGAGATCGTTGTGTTTTAATGAATGGATGCAGACTTTCCTGACTGACTGTATATATGTAAACCTATTCGTATATAATAACACCTCAATATACATTTAAGTTGTATTGTTCTTAATTCGTCAAAAAAATCCAAAACCTCGCGGTAGAGTCTTGATTTCGAAGCTCGATTCAACGTATGTATGGCATTGGAGCATATAAAATCTCGACGATCAACCCCTGTTTACGAAGTTCGTCTCTAAAAAGCCCCCTTTCTCTAGAAAAAAAGGCGTTAATCTAAGTTAATAACTGCAATTTTCATTTGCTTTTTCATAGCAATTACAGGCAACTTGCTAACTTTAGAGTACATTAAAAGCTTTCCATCATACCAGCATGATTTTTTTTTAAAATACTCAATTTTATTTTGTAAGTGAAAGACTTTTTATGTTTGTATATTTAAACACTTAATTTTCATTCAAACAAAAAAGTAGCAATAAAGTTTTGCTTTTACTCCGTGCAAGGATTTTTCGCATCTTAGAATGCTGAAAGTATAATTTCAGCTGTGTCGCTCCATTACAGCCGCTTCACGATTGAATTCTCGTAAATATTATAAGAGATTAAAAACGGTTCAAATTACTTGAAATACCATCTTGGTATTATGAAGACATAAAAGCCGAAGCTTAAAATCAATACGAATTGTCTCACAACAGTATTGATAATTTACTCGTACGTCGTCCTGGTTTCGAAGATATTGCTCATATTTTAAATCAGCATGGTGTCCTCCTTAACACTTTTTCTTATACTGCTAACAAATATCCCCCCCCCCGCATGAAAAGTGGTAAGACTTGACCAGGTGTAAAATAGTGGCTTATGTTCCCAGTCCCCAATTTGCACCTATACATTAAGTAGTGCTATTTGGACTCGAGCATTTGAAAAGTTATAGCACTGCAAACTATATATGATTTGGCTTAGCGCATTGAAAACAACAAACAATATATAGTAATCAATCATTGCTAGAATAAAACATCTATGTCCCTGATAATGGAATAAAGCAATTTTCTTAGGAAAATTGCTAACGGCCTTATTATTCTTTTAAAATAAGTTATTGATATCATGTTTTAGATTTTTAAAAAGATCTCTAATTTTTTTTTTTTCGATAATTTAATGCTTGATTCAAACTAAATAGTTTTCAGTCAACAATTTAATTCTTTTAAAATTGTAGGATTTAAATTTAACCTGAATTATAATAAACTGATAGTTAAAATTAAACTAGCATTTCGATTTATTTTGTCGATTATTTAATAAGTTTTGATATAATAAAAAATTTTGCATCTTAACAAAATTATTGAAAAATGGACTTATCTATAATTTTATTGTGCTAAAGTAATAAAAATTACAATATGATTTAACATACTACTTTTAAAATGCATCCTTTAACTACGGAAATCTTAAATATTTACATTATCTACCAGTAAGTAATTGGACACTTGTGATAAAAGAGAAATACAATTTATTCATATTCAATAATTGGTAGAGCCATCACCCGAGGCAATTGCAATCTTAACCCACCGGGATATGCTTTCCCCAAGTGCTTGGATGATGGACAGTGGTATTTTCTTCCACTCGGCTTGGAGAAGACATACAACTTCTTTCGCCGATTTTAGACTGTTGCCACACCCCTTAATTTGGCGATCTAATTTGTCCCAGCGGGTTCTATAAGATTCAAATCTGGACTTTGGGCAGGGCAAGCGTTTCACCCGAATTGGCATTATACCAATACATGGGCAGGCGTCTTAACATGGGAGTAGAGCGTCTTTTCTGTAATCTGGGCGTCCCGGTTCGGGCATTGTTGTTCTGTGACGTGCGTGAATATGCCCCCCTATAAAAAGGGGTTGTCCGAGCGAATGTGACGCATGAAGTAGCCAAGTCGTACTCTTGGCGTTACTGAAAAAAAAAACAAGAGACGCTCACTTGGCTTAAATCGCCAACAAATAAATGTCAGTGGGCTTGTAAAGTGCCGTAAGTCACAACAACAATGCAAATCAGTCCATGGTGGACCTCACAACATAAGTGGCGTTTTCATCCTGGAAGTAACAATGATTCAACCCGTAAAATTGCCGCAGCGTGGGAAGCACATTGTTACCTAGAATAGTGGAGTTGGAGTCGGCGTTGAGCTTACCATGAATTCGGATCAAGGGTCCTAGTCCATACCACGAAAAACATCCGCAGACCATAATTCCGCCTCCTCCAAAAGCTTTATTGTAGGCACAATGGATGCTGGCTAAAGGCGTTCTTCATGCATACGCCACACCCAGACTCGATCATCCGATTGGTAGAGATTAAAACTCGATTCGTTACTCCAGAGGTTCGAGACCCGATTCCATCGAAGAGCTGTCGTGTAAACGGGTCTGGTGCACGTCAAATCCATCGCAGCCAAATGTCCTCCCGCAATTGTGATGTGGAAGTTTGGAGAAGGAGGTGGTAGCTTAGGTGTCATCTTCGTCATCTGTTCACGATTCAAAATTACGAGGTTCGTCCCAAAATAGCTCTAGGGTTGCTTTAAAACGGGACATAACGTTAACCATATCATTCCAGAGAACCTCCCACTCATCTATGATCCAATTTTGACGCACCATGCATAACCTCAACCGTACAGCGTGGTTGAAATTTGTAATCAAAGGCTTGTGAACGACAGCGTGACCATGGAAACAAAGCAAGCGTACTTTCTTGCGGATGGTGTTTATCGAAACAACAGTTCCAGATACTTGGAACTCCGGGTGTATGTGGCGATCGGTTTGATGCAGTTTTTCCGAATTTCTTTGGACAGAACCCGTCAATCTCTGTCGCTTAGTTTCGTGGGTTTGTCGTGTCGAAGCACATTCCGACAACCACCACTCATCATCCACTTCTTAATCACAGAAGCTAATGTCGATTTTGGAATGTTTAACTCACTAGATATGTCCATTAAGGACCTGCTATTTCTATGAAATCCAATAATTACTCCTTTTTCAAAGTCAGCCAGCTCTGAATTTCATGGTATCGTGCATGCAACTAATGCCACTACTGTTTCCTACACGATATTTAAGTGCAAAAGTTGGGACGTAGATCAGGGCCGCAGATATCCTTATTTGCATGGGTGTCCAAATATTTATTGGTAAATAGTGTAGTTAAAAAAATTGGGAATATATTGTCTTTTTAATTTTATTGGAATAAATAATTAATGACGAGTTAGCAAAATCGCAAAAATCATACTATAGAATCCTCCAAGTTTCAATTTACCATTTCTTTCTTGATTTACCAAAAATTAAATCGTTGATTATATCATCTCTACATATCGCTTTCCATGTGCATGATGCAATGTATAAACATTTTTCTTGAGACATAATTTTTCTCAGTTCATTCTTAGGAATCATTCAGTAGCGATGTTTGCAGTTATGGAGTTTCATCAAAAGATTTTAAGGAACTAATAAAATAATAAAAATTAAATTAATGCAAATTTTTAAATCAAAAAAATTTGAGCCAACTCTTAAATTCATAAATCAATGCTTGAAAAATGTTAATAATTATTTTATTATATTGAAGTTGGACATAGAAAGTGCATTAAAATCAGTTTTTCAACAAAATTGTAAGCAGCCTGTCTAAAATAAGTAATATAGGACTCAAACATAACTCGTTGGCTGTCACGTGACTCGCTTGTGATTCACACCTACTGTCTAATCATTTCGCTCTTTGTACCTAATTTGATGACTCACATCTCTGCTATAGTTAAGAGATAACAAAGAAGTCACCCAATTAGATAGATGATCAGAATAAAAAATCATGACTAACCTGATTAAACCATACATAGAAGCAAACTTGTTAATAATTGGATAAACAAATACTGGTTAATTCTCAGAAAATAAATTTTTTTTCACGATGAAAACGTTAAGGGTCACTTGAATTCCTTCAAATTTAAAATTTATTATCTCATTTTATTCGAAATAGGAAATTTTTTCAATTATATCTGAGTTCACTTTATTCAGTTCTGATTCAGTTGTCGTTATATTTAAATGCACATGTAATACACGTAAATGTAAATACAACTTATTTGTGTAAATAACAACGTCTACACGTAACGCTCGATTCTTAGATGCGGTGCCTGGGTGTAGTGTTTTATTCCCAGGTACACTATATATACAGTACCGAATAACTATTGTTATCCAGAAACCTGATACTAATATTGAATTTGTTCTAAATCTGTGACCCTATAATCTAAGAAATTATACATGGCTTTATAATTATTTTGCATCGCAAACGTTCTCTTTTGATTCCTAAATTTCTTGCAAATAGGGGAAAGTTTCCGTATTTGGTCCGTTGCTAGATTAGATAAATCTGCTTATAAAATAATTAGCTTATGTTGAAATGATGCAAATCTGGTTTGAAGAATATTTTGTATTTATATTTTATATTTAGAAATAATCAATTAGCAAAAAACGAATAGTTGTGCTCTGTGTTTTAAAACAAGAATCAAAATATTTTATTGTATATTCAAAGAAAAAAATTTACTTGTCTATAATTTTATTAAAACGCTTTAAAGATAAAGTTAAGTAATTTGTTGTTGTCCAAAAGTTGTTCAGGTAGGACCTAAAATTGCCTGAATTTGACTTATTAAATCGAGGGACTATTTTTCTCCTGTTAAAGAAATAGCTAAGAAAGTTGTTATAATAACTGGTACAAAATTTTGAAAAAAATCATAAAATTGAAGTAGAATTTAAAAAAAAAGACAAAATGAAAGAGTATCAAAGTTTGTTCAAATAAAACAGAAATTAAGACTGCTTAGTTTTTCTTATCATTTGTGATGGATGAAGAAGAAAATCATATTGTTCTTGTGTTGTAAATGTCATACTTGGGTTCGTATACTGTGTGCTGATGTGAATTTGAGAATTATTTCTCTAATACTGTGCTGATTACTTGGTAAACATACAGCATCTTTTCCCTAACTCTATCATTTTGAAAATCCTCTTTTGAAATCGAGCATTCATAATACAAATTTATTTATAGAAGGCACTATTATTTTTATAAAGCTACCCATAGAATTTACAAGAAAACAAGGCCTTATCAAATGGCAATTGTGTGGAATGCGCTAGTTAATCTATTTATTAACCAATTAAATTAATTGTTGATGAGTTTATATATTTATACCTCAAATACTAAGATTTAAAGCCAATGCATATTACCATTTATAGCAAAAAATTTCAGTTTCCTATCTAAAGTATATTCTGCAAACTTTATATAAGAAAATATTCTCTACAAACGGTAATTTTCTTTAGTTTGTGAATTGTTTTACGAAATATTCCAAAAATAATAAAACAGTTTTCGGTAAAACAGTGATGTTAACTATATGAATAAAATTCTAAAAATTTATCTGGTAAATATAATTAAAAAAAATATTTTCTAAATAATGCATTACATAAAAAGAGCAGAAAAAAATCAAGGTTGTTTATTACTTTATATCTCGGAACATTTTCGTAGCGTTTAAATATCAATCACATACCATACTTCATTACTGAATGAAAAAAGGTTCTTTAAATATATTTTGAACAAAATTTGTGTTTTATATTTTGTATATTAATGCTACTTATTTAATTAAAACAATATATAACTCCATGTATAATTGACGTTTTCTGTTATAAAGAAAATCATAATTTCAAATAATTTTTTAATAATTTTCTTGTAATCCACTTTAAAACGATTTTTTAAATTCAGTTCCTTCTTATGTATCATTGTGATTCAATTAAATATTAAAGAAATTTTAAATCTACTAAAATTATATAATAGAAGCTATTGTTATTAGCATTTTTTATATCTTTTGTAATTATAATTATTAACACAGATGCTTCTTATTTGCCATATAAATTATTTTCGATTTTTAGCACTTACCTTTCAACATCTTTTGCTGCTTTCAGCCATGAAATAATCAAAACGAATAATTTTATTAATAATTAGTACATATTACAGCTTTACATGATATAATATCCAAATATTACAGCGAATTTTGCTTCAACAAATATTTATTGAAATAAAAGTCAATTAGCTTAATAGTGTTGAAGAAAAGGTTCAATTTTCATCATTACAGTGTTAATTATATAAAAAGTTCCTTGTGAACTCAAACGAAGATGAAAATATCATGATAAAAAAGTTTAGTTAAAAAAATGTTTCTTTCAAACAAAAATCTGAAATTTCTTTAAAATGTAAGTGTTTCAAAAGGTGAAATGCCTGTGCAGATTAAAATGTGAAAATTTCGTATTTGTTGAAATATTGAAATATTGTTTACCATATATTTTTAATATTGATATAGTAGCGAAAAAAAAAAGATTCAATTTAACCAATTTTACTTGTAAGAAATAATTTTCCGTATTAAAAAAAAATCAAATAAATACCCACAAGCCAGTACAAATGCTAAATAAGATGATATGTTGACTTTGTCGACAGATAACCGTTTATCTACACTTTTCCTCGTTAATTATTCTTGGATTTTTTGTGATGAATTATTTAATTGTTCTGCATAAATTATAATACTAGCTTAAAAAGAAACAAAAAGTTAAGGAGAAACCACTTCCTCTGGTTAAATATGAGTGTGCAATAAAGTAATGTAATTGTCATAAGTTAAAAATTAGCACTTGTAAATATTTTTATGGTCGTGGACTTTTTAAAAGAATCGTTTTTAAAAGAACAATCAAATAAGAAAACACAATTTTACTTCAAAAAATTTCTTTTGTGATGAATTTTGTTCTTGCAAAATCAATAAATAAATAATAAAAATAAAAATTCAAAAAATGTGCATTGTTTATTTATTTTTGAACATTTTTCATAAAATTTGTGTGAATGTGAGACAATTAAAATGTTTAAATAATTTTTAGAAACATTAAGCTTTAAGTTGTACTTCCAATCTATTGTTTTGTTACCAAAAAAAGGTCTAATTCCTTAAGTAAGAATATCAGAATATATCTTTCGTGGAGTCCCGTAGATAGACTCCTGGGTACAGCTTTTGTTTTAGTTAAAAATAATTTAAAAAATGTTTTATACTATTTCAGTTGCTTAAATTAAAAATTTTAAAATCCGATAGTAAAATTTCTGTCAGGTACGTTGCAGTGAGTTATATTTCTGACCGTAAATCCTCAGATGTTGAGAACAATACCAGAGCCGCAACTCCAAATTACCCCACCACATCACACCAGTTAAGAATATGAAAAATACAAGATTAGTTGACTTCAATTCGCTTGATATAAAGATGTTTTGATAATGAAAATGTAAAAGAATCAAACAAATGTAGATAAGACTTTTGTATCCAAAAAAAAAAAAAAAAAAAATCTTGCCATTGAAACTTAATCGAAACTTGCAAAGTTTGTCATGGCTGACATTTTGTAACATTTATAAATCATTTTTTCTATGCCAAGATCATTAATGGAACTTTACGATGTAATTTATTATTCGGCAAAAGACTATTAATTTCTTTCAGGAATAATTATTTGGAATTATTTCGTATTATTATTCACTTTCTTTATATTTTTTATCCTTAGATGATGAGTTTGTAATATTGGACGAATATTTATTGTACATATGCATATTTATACTTTGAATAAGTATGGGAATAAATTTATGTAAATATTAAAATATTTAAAGTTTATTTTTGCGTATTTGTCCGTAGCAACAAATGGAGTCATTTTAAAAAATAGATAATATTGTAAATTTAAATGGAATCAATTAGAAAGATAGATAATGTTGTGAAAATAGAAGAATGTGGAATATTGAAAAAATATTTATTTTGTGTATGCATAATTTGTCAATAAGTATATCGTAAATAATGAATACAAAAACGTGCATGTTTGCATGCAGTAAATAATCGTAATTATATGGTAAAATTTGAAATAGCTCTACCTTACCATGTTGACAAACAAGTACCTTTACAAGATATTTTAAATTTTCCAAACGCGCTGACATTTATTCAATAACTTTTTATCTTAGCATCAACAATGAAATCTTAAAAATATTCATATAGTCTCAATAAAGAATATCCCCGAATATAAAATTTAACAAGATGGAAGAAAAGCGTTTTGTATATTAAATTATTCTGAAGGAGAACGGAGTAGATTTGAACATAAGCTCTTGTACCTTATGTTACAATTTAAAAGGAAGTGAAGGGCGGCTCATAAAAAAAGTCTTTTTAAAAGAGATAAGAAATGGTTTTAGGGATCACTTACTTTTATTTCATCTAAAATTCTCGTTTTATCTATTATGACCGACTTTTCAAGCTACTTGAAGAAATATGTGCTCGCATCAAAACGCGGAGGACGTAGAAGTTAAGAACTGAACAGCTAATTTTTGCTACTCAAATGAACCCCAAAATTGGGGAGGGGGGGGGGGTAAACACGATAATGATTTAGATATTCTTTTAGGAGTTAACTAGGCGTTAATTATAATTTCTCAATCTAATGTATCGTCTTTTTATATTAATAAACGGAATTATGTTTGCCTCTAAAAAGATTTTGTATTCTCATTGATTTAAATTTAACTAGCTAGGATGCCTCATTTATCACATGCATACTTGATTGAACACGAAATGCGTTAAGCTATCTTTGTAATATGTCGCCTCAGGATTTTTTTTTAAAAAGGACAATTGTTCAACTGTTTTTGGAACAATTTTAAGAACAAAATCGGACAACTTTTTTAATTTAATTAAAAGTTTGCAAGACTAAATATACTTAGGGCAGTTAAAAAGTTAGTTCTTAATTTAAAATATGAAGTTTTTGTGACCTTTCATTTATACGTTTAAATTTTTCATTTCAAAATCTAATTATTTAAATGAAAAAATAAAGAACAAAAATAAAGTTTAATTAATTTGTGTACTTCATTGTTAATCCTCAATGTATTGAGAATATTGGGTTTTTTTTGTTTTTGTTTTTTTCGAATTTTTTTTTTTTTTTCTTACTTGTCTTAATGAATCGCTTTGTGACATTTTGAAGCAATAAACTTTCTAAGTAAGTAGTAGCAATAACTAATTTAAGTTTAGTACAATTCGAATAATATTACATTTGTAATAAGTGTATATAAATGCTGAAGAAATAAAGTTCTTAAAATATTTTTTATAAGTCATATTTCAAAACGTACTTATTTTTTTTTTCTGCATTTCATTTCATAGAAGATTATTTTTGTATCTAATCTGGCAAAATAAATCCAATGGTTTTTTTAAATTTTTTTTTATTATTTTTTTTATTTTGCTGAAATTATAAGAAATGTGAATAGTGTTTAAAAAAAGGAATTATAACTTATCGGTATTAAATAATCTATATGATGGTATTTTATCACTATCTTGAATGTTAGAAAGCAAATTTCTGTTCTTGTGCCTAAATCTGTTAATTTTAAATTTACGTACATTGGGATACTTCAAACGCTGAAAAAATTTAATATCCATGAAAAGTTCTTTTAAATCTTTTTTAGGGTGTTTTAATTTTATGATTGGAAATGAATAATTTATGATTAAGTGCTCCTACTTTCAAAAATAATATTATTGCTTATGAAATAGCTTTTAGTATTCTCACGCAATTTAAACTGCCAAAGAAAAAGTTTAAGCTTCATACTGTTTCTTCATCTGGTTTGTACACTTGAAATAATGGAAAATTCTCTTCGCTTCTTCTAATATTGCATTATTAAATTTAATGCGAAGTATGATATGAGATCTAGCTATTAAACTCATGATGCTGATTGATAATTGATGTGGAAGTTTTGGGTTCCCACCTGGACTGTCATCTCCATAAATGGTTCAGGGTGTAACAAATCTTTGGGGACCCTGAAATATTTTTCAGAGATAAAAATAAACATTAAACCAATTTGATGAAAAATGTTTGCATTTAAATAATCTTATTTCAAGTTGGATGACATTTGTAGGATAGTGTGTATAACTTCTGAAGTGCTTGTGTACGTAGCATCACAATTAAAAAGGTTTTACAATTTATTGCATTTACAGCTGTTTAATATTGGGCCCCAGTAGGAGATAGCCTACTTTTAGAAATGGCTTCATTTTTTTTCCGTACTGTTATGGTCCTTAAAAATTTTCCCAATACCAATGATGTGAAAATAATTCAATATCGTCATTTCCAAGAATGTGAAGAAAGTTTCTTAAGTTGCTGATTATCAACAAAACGAGGCGCCAGAATAAGTAAAGCTGGCCGTATGTGAAAGTCTTTGTGGCTTTTACATCTAGGGTTTTTTTCATCCTCTTACAATAGTAATATTTTACGTCCATTTATCATACTGAATTTGTGTTATAGGTTAACTAGAAAACTATAGCGAGGGCAGAATTTTGAACAAGTTAATTATTTTCTATTTTTGTTTGTTTGACATAGGTATTTGTACTCTAAAAAACTAAAGTGTTATCAAAATTGAATGCCTAACTTAAATTCAAATTTTTTAAAAAAATAAATAGAATAGTACGATACATAATTTAAAAATTGAATTGATTTCATTTCTATATATCATTTTTTTTTTTCGTTTTTATTTCATTCGTAGTTAACCTTGTTTAAAAAAGCTCACTTATCTCTCTCTTATCTGTTTGATTTTATTATTTAAATGGACAATATACTGCGTAATGGCTTGTATTTACATATTTAACATCTTTGCCTTTTTCAAACAGAATTAAATGATTAATTAATAAAATTATTTACTTACATTCTTAACAGAGAGAATTGTATAAAGGACGGATCCTCGATAACAAATTAAATTTATATTTTTCCTTCCTCATTAAAAAGGAGTGGATAATCTTTCGTCGACAATGCCTGTACATGGAGTTTTCTCTACTGCGCTAATAAGGGGAGGATATGTTCGCTTGTAGGTGACGCTATTTACATGAATATCTTTGAAACTTACAATTTACTCTTATTTCTTAGAATTCGCTTCTTGAGGATGCTACATAAATAAGCAGGATGGCATGCTAACTTAGCATACTCTCGTCGCCTTGAAATTTATATTTTCAAACATATTTACTCGTTACTAAAATTTAAAATACAAAATTTTTGATTCAAATAATAAAAAAAGGAAAAACATAATCAAATTAAAACTGAAAAATATGAAATATTTTGGCAATATGCAATAATTTTTCTTAAGATTTAAATCTATATAGTATGATGTAATATTATTTTGATTTGTAATTAATATATATGCTTAATTCTTCTTTTAACAACACTATCCGAAGTTTTAACTAATTCTAATCATACATAATCATCTGTAAATATATAATTTCCTGAATTCTAATAGGAATTTTGAAATATTTACAACATTATTTTAATAGTTACACCTATCAAATATATATATATATTTGATAGAATGTTTTTGAGGTTGGAATTTCCAATAGTGTCTCAACATTTACGAAATAAAATTTACACAGATAAATTATCCAGTAAAATTCAGTATAATTGAATTTAGATGCATTATTAGTGCAATGAAAACGGGTAAAAAAAAAAAAAACTGTTCAAAGTAAGAGAAACATCAATATAAACACTCCAATGAAATCTGTATGCTTTTAGCTTTTTCATATAAAATGAGTTACTTTCAGATTCGATGTAAAATGCGCAATTTGTTGGCCGTTATTTTCCAATCCTGCTACGTAACATTTCACGACAACTAGAGAAAATACCATCTTTTGCACAATAAACGTCGACACGATGGCCGAGCTAACGGAAAGGATTTCGAATACCGAAAATAAAAGTATGTGTTGGTAACTAATTGTTCGATTTTATTTCTAATACTTTTCTAGCGTATGAGTGTTAAAAATCTAGACCAAAAAAATGTGAATTTTACGCATTTTGTTCTTTTCATTATTGCGCTCAAAGCGTGAAATAAATGACACGAAATTAAAGACCCTCTACAATTTTGTAATTGATCTTTTTTTTTCATGTCTTGTACCATTTTCGAAATAAGAATGATAACTCCATTATTTACACCATGTAATGCTGTAACTGATCTCAACATGCAGCATATGGTCTCTTTACTATATCTAGGCACCAAGTTTGTGGCAATAGTTGTCGTCGGTCTCAAATTAATGTGGAGTGGAAGAACTTTAGTGGACACCATGTATGTATTTCTAAAGACAATTGCAACAATAATTATGAATTTTCTAAAAAACTATGCAACAAGAAAAAGTAGCCTGTCACCTTTCTTATTCTAAATTTAGAAGCCTCTTGTCATTTCTACGTTCCATACGAAGCTTCAAATTATAAATATATCTAAAAGATAACCTTAATTAATGAAGTTTAGTTAGATTAATATAGAAATTTAGATTATGATTAAAATAATCTTAAGATACACTATATATTTGAATAATTTCAAATAAAATTTTAACTTCTTTAAGAAAGTTCTTGTTTGTGAGATCAAAAATTTCAACTGGCAAAAGAATGCCAGTTTATATAAAGGATGATCCATTCCACCAAAGTGGATTGTTCTGTCATCAGATAATATAATCTTGGAGTTTGTTGAATTTTCTGTATTGTTGTATTGTTTCCAATCATAATTTAAATAAAAATAGTTATTTATCATTACGCTGTTGAAAATATTTATTATTAAATTTATTTCTTATTATTATATTATATATTATATATATTTAGGTCTGATTTCATATCGCGCAAACATTATGACAAGTTCTTTGACACATTCGACAAACGAAAGTTGATTTACACTGTGCATTTTGAACAGTTTTTGTACAAATGATGTTCTTTTAAAAATCGAATTCACTCAAGAATACTCATCTTTAAAAATTCAGGTGCTTACATATTAGGGTTAATCTTGCTTAAGATGTATGATTTCAAAGTATGCATGTCTATATTCGAATTGATAAACATGTTTCTTGACTTATTTATTACACTATCAAATTCCTTACTGAATTTATTATTAAATGATTTTTGATCTAACTGATTTAGAATCATTGTTCTTGTCAGTCAAAATTGTAAAACCCGATTTAAAGAAGGAATTTCTTTCGATTCATAGGAATTTTCGCGCATCATTACCAAGTCTTCCTAATATTATGTTTGTTAAAATACCACTTTTTAAATCATTTATCTCTTATTTTTTAATTTTTAAAGCTCTCAAACTTTTGCTAATGATATTTTAAATATTCCTCAAACTTTCAGAAAATTCTGTAGAAATTTCTATTTTTAGTATATTTTGAATGTACAGAGTTAGCAAGAAATAAGTTTCCCACTTGGAAGAGCTTTAGAATGTGTTCTATTGATCCAAATAAGCTAAAATTTGAACTACAGATAATTAAAACAATTCGCTTAGCATTTTTTTAAATAAAAAAGTTAGTTCCAAAATTCACCAATAGATGGCATTGCAATGCACATTAAACATTTAATATGCTTTATAAATTTTAAATAGTATTAAAAAAGTAGCATTTAAACTGCTCGATATGTCCCTCTTTATGTTCAACAATGTGCTGTAATCGCAATGGGCTCTGATCGGAGTTAGTCTGCCAGAATATCAAGAACTTGGTGTCAAATGCGTTTTTCAGATCTGGGGCAGATGCTGGCCTATGAGAGTAAATATTGTCCATCAGAAAACCCCACAACTAAAAAATGGAGAAGGTGATATCCAACGAACGAAGTGCACATACTATTGGAAAATGACAGCTAATCACCCATGCATCTGTGAAATGCTGTTTTTAGCAACTGCTTTACACGACGATCAATTAGAGCAAGTACGCAATCCTGCATGAAAATAATGTTCTGAAAGTATCCAAACTGTTGAAGTTGTGGGATTACAAAATCCAATGGATTTGGATTCCATCTGAAATAATCTCTTCAAAAAATACAGTCCAATGATAAAGGTAACCTAAAATCACACCATACACTATCACTTTTTCAGATGCAAGAATTGTTTCTGGATAATGTGAGTGTTTTCCACTCTCCAAATCACACAGTTGTGGGTATTCACTTGCCCTTTCAAGGAAAAGATGGGTTTTGTCACTCCACAGAATTCTCCATGGTCAAGTGACGATAATTAACATTCTGGAAAGGAATTGAAATGCAAAAGTTGTATGAACCTATGAGTCTCCGTACTGCAGTAGGTACACAGGTTTGATTTTGTAAGGATAAAAATGCAAAATGCGCCTTAAGATTTTTTTGTGCAGTGGAATTCAGGATATTCAATGCAAGGAAACAGCTGGCACACTCATGCGGCGACTGAGTGTTAGCTTCGACGACAGTGGTAGCCATATTTTCGATGCTAAAAGACTGGATTTGCTTTCATCCTTTTCCGGGATGAATTCCAAGTTCTCAATCGTTTCAAATTTCTATAGCATCTTACGTAGGGAACGTGGAGACATTGGACTTCTTTGTATCCACTTCACGCAACGGAATTCTTTTACAGCTGCAACGACGTTCTGCTAAGTCTGGTAAAGCAATTTTACCGTTAGCACTTTTTCTTGCAATGTAAGTATGATGGCGAGAGAAATAACTAATGCTATTGCAGAATCCGCCTTCTTTTTATCCAAAGAATAATGCTAATACGCATGCGCTTTAACGTATTTTCAATGTATGCAGATAAATACCATTTATGTTCATTATCTATTGGTAAATTTCAGTACTAAAATTTTTATTTCATAAATGTCAAGCGCATCATTTGAATTATCAGTTGTTCAAATTTTATCTCATTTGGACCAATAGAGACGATCGTTTTGAGAGGGCTCTAACAGTAAGTAGACTGACGTAAGATAGGGTTTACTTTGAGCCAGGGTTGTCAATCTAGTAAGATCGCACATGCGCAGCAACTGCTCAGTATAGAATGTGCTTGTCCCGCCGAGATAAACATTTGCTATTGACCACTGTTTCTAACACGCTTGGTTTTACTGGGTTGATGGCTTAATAAAAACCCACCTTAAAATTTGGTAATTACTGCAAATTGATTTGGTGACTAATGGTGTTTTGGGATGAAAAAAATGCAAACAATGAAATAATGTTTTTAATTAATGATTTAATTAGAAAACTAATGTCAGTGGGCTTGTCTATGACAGGTGCCATTAGAAACAACAACAATTAGAAAACTAATTATAGAATGGGATTTTATAAAATAATTTTCCTTGCATTCAATACATTTTTTGTAAAGCATCGTTTATACGTCTTTCGAGAGGTTTGCTTAAAAGGATGCGTAAATGATAAGATTAATAATCTAAATTTCAGCAAACAGTTTTGATTCTTGCAAATTTAATACTATTTATACAAATTCATCTAAAAATAATAATTTTAAACCTTTTTTATATAATTCTTGTAAAGTAATACATAGTGTTAAAAACAGTAAATTTTTATTTTAATATTTATCAGGTAAGTGCAGTTTGAAGACAGTGAAGATATTTTTAATTTTGTGACGTCGTTTTATTTCATTTTGAAGAAGCGGGCATATGTACAAGCGATGAGCACACAGAAAAGGAATGAGGAAAAAGCTCTTGGACATTTTATCCCTGATTTTATATAACCTATGATTTTGATAAGGAAAATATTTCTTTACAGTGCTAATGTATTATGAGATTTCGATAGGGATTTTCGTTACACGGATGGACAAGGTGGGGGAAACACAGGGAGAGTTTAAAAAAGAATTTGCCTGATCAGCGGTATTTTATCTCTTCACGCGCAGTGTGGGAAAGTTAGATTTTAGCTGATTCAACAATTTAACAAAGCTTCTCTTGAATTAATTAAGTAGCGACAGTGGAATTGGATCACGAAATAAGAGAATATTTTAGAATGAAGTTACTATGGGCTAAATTAAGATAGAATCTTGAAAATTAATTAAATTGAAATTAAGAGTTTAAAATATCATTACATATATATATAAGATTTATGTCCATTCAGGTTGACCTTACTTTTTTAAAAATATTAAATCGCCCTCTGATGTTCTAATTGCATGTGAGTTTTAAATACAGTTTTTTTAATCGAATCATGTTCATTGAATATTTTTTCCTAGTGTTTTGACAAAAAAAAAAGTTCAGTTTTTTTTTATGGCGTTAATTTTATGTTTCAGTTAATTGCATATTTTATTACAGCCTTTATTCCTTCACACAAAACAAAAATGTTATGTTTGAATAAAAAAAGGCTATAATTGAAGATGCGAGAGATCTTTAAAGGATACCTATCTGCAAAGGAAATGAATTCTGAAATTGATGGATATTTTTCGTATCAGAATTTTAAAAAAGCGCCATATCAAATATCCATTTAGTCTTGAAATACGTAGAAAGGTTAAAATGTACAATTACATATTTTTGAGTTTTTTGAAAATTTAGATGAGAAGTTCTTCATTAGTAATAGAAAATTATAATTTAACATATGAAATTTGCCGAACTAAATATATATTTAAAAATATATAAGCACTATAGTTTTATAAATTATTTTTAATAAATTAGATTTATGTATTTTCTTTTAAATTCGTTGAAAATGAAATGGAGCTTTACTCATTTAAATTTTTTTAATTCGGAATTCTTCGACAATTTAATTTTTTTCTCTTATGCTATGATTTTTTATTAAATTATTTATTTTAAAATATTGTCTGTAGTTCGAATTTGTTTCATTCCATGTCGGAGTTTAAAAATTGTAGAGAACTATTTTTACCTCTTTCTTTCTTTGGGTAAATAGTCGGTGCATTGTGTTCTCAATGATCATAAGTGAATAAATTCCTAGATTTGCTCTAACACTTTAGTGTTGTACGATTTATTCAATCAAAAAGGCAGTAAATAATTTTTCACTTCTTTTTTTAATACGTTACATGTGACTTATACTCTTTATTTTACAATCGTGATTTATCGGTTTTATTTAAAATGCTGTTTACTGCTTATTTATTTATTTATTACAAATGTCCAGAAGATTGGCAATAACGCCATTAGATCTCTATCCTTCCAATATTTCTGAACTTTACAGTTTAAAAACACAAGTGCAGAGCACGAGTCAAGATGAGAAGCATCAAAAATTTGATGTTATCCGCCCAACAATACAAAGCCCAAGCCAATACAAGTACGCGGGCAAACAGTCATGGCCTGTAGCTTCAACATTGGAAACACACATCTACATCCTTCTTATTTAGAACAGTTTGGAGTTGAGTCCTTTTTTCATGTAAGAGGCCGCCAGCATTCTACTGAAGCAGTCTCAAAATTTTACACGCCTTGCAAAAATTTTCAGTAAAATGTCAGACAGAAGGAAGGAGGCAAAGCCGTAGCAGATTTAGTGTTAACCAGGGTGCACCGCATGGAGGCCTGCTGCATTACACCCCACTGCTTATTTATTAAAACTGCTTACTTATTATTTCTATTTTTATTATTTATTATTACGAGCTGCTTATTTATTGAAACTGCTTATTTATTATTAATATTTTTATTGAAATCATTGCTTTTAAAATTATTTCAAAGATTTAGCTATTCAAATACTTAACTATGTAATTTTAATGTTTTATTTATTAAAATTATATAAGTTTATTTAATAATAAATAATGATTTATTACGATTGTTTAATATTAAAAATAAATTTTTACTAAGATCTAGTCAGCTTCTAATTAACTTTCCGCTCTAACTAAACATCATAATTTTAAAGGTTATAGAGTACCATGTTTGTTTCAGTTTTGTTTCATTTCAATTTATTTTATTCAAGAAGGAATTAAATGCATTTTTTATATTTAATTTCTGATTTTATTTCCTTAACTTTTAAATTCCGAAAAAATACAAAATTATTTTTCCTCTTGAATAGACTTGTGGGAAAATAATTTTGTTGGAATGCATTTCTTTCACCAGTTTACCTTGCAGACGATTGAAGGTTGTGCTATACAAGAAAAGGAACTGATTGTTCAGACTCAGTTCGAAAAATTTTCCTCCATATCCTCATAATTAACCTTGCAGGAAAAACAATGTCTAGTTTTTCCTTAATAAATTTGAAGTAAAATGCTCAATTAATCTTCACATTTCTTTTCATCATCATTGAAATTTTTACGAATATAAATTTTTTGAATATAAATTTGATTTCTTTGTTTCCAATCGTAATTTTTAAATTCTATAATAAAAAGTTAGAGTAAACTATCGCTTTTTTATTTGAAGCTCAATTATGAATATTTTGTCGAAGGAATCAGTTGTGATGTTGTCTGCATTAAAATACATCATGAAAATGGCGGATCTTCAAGATCAAATTGGTAAATTAAATAATAGAAGTAAAATAAAATATATCTGATAAATGGGACTGAAAAAATGTGGATATTTCAAGTTCATTTATAAAATTTTGTTAATCATATTGCTTTTTGTATATAAAAATATTTAAATGGTTCTTTTTTTCTTATGTTTATGTGTGTGTGTGTGTGCTTTTGGATATTCCTTATTATTTCATTTATCTAAAATATTTCAATTCTCTTTTGCTTATATAAACACATTTTTTAAAAATAAGTTGTATATAGAAAGGTGTCTAAAATATAAAGGTTTTTTACTCTTTAAGATAGCAGGAATAATTAAAAAAAATCTGGTTATAATGGAAAAAAAAAAAAAAACGAAATTATTGTATATAATTAAAGAAGTTTTGAATACGCTGCATATGGTTTAAATTTTTCTTCCATTTTAAAGGAAATGCATCAGCTTTCCTTAAATTAGATAATTCATCGCAATTTTCGACACATCTCCTTTTATCCTTGTACCATTGTTTTTACTTGTGTGATCAAATTGCTTACTTTTCTCTTTTTTAAAATTTTTGTTCGCGATTTATATATCAACTAAGATTTAAGTTATGAATATATATTTCAGAAAAGCATTTGAAAAAAAAATAAGTGGTATAAGGAAAAAAAATAAAAAAAAGAGTACAAAGAAAAACTAAATAAATAAAAATAATAAATATTTCGTTTTTTAACATTTTCTCGATTTCATATTTCAGTTCTATGCATAATTTTTGAATAATATTTCGATATGTATATGCGTGTGCACACGTACGTGTATGTGTAAAATAATTTCACAAAGAAAGCTCTCCTTATTTAAATCAGTCTTTTTATTCAATGTTACCCTAAAAAAAACTCCATTATTCACTGTCAAAATACACTCAAATCAGACCAGATTTCTCACCCATATGCTCTTTTGTTGGAGATGTGGCCAAAAGAAATTATATCCTCGCATCCAAAAGGTTAGAAATGAAAAGAAGAGAGTGTGAAGAAATTTAACGTCTGCAGTTCGGGGAAAAGTCTAGATGAATTGCAAGTAATTGATATTAACAATCTAAATAAACGTCGGCAAACTCTCTGAGACTCGAGAAATATGCAGCCAAATTACTCATTCTCCCTTTGTCCAAAGTAAAATGAGAACGCAGAAATGTTATATCCGCGAACTGATATTATATTTACTGATACTGATAAATTACTGATAAAAAGATTCTGATAGTCTCTTTGATTCTGTTCAAAGAGACCAAGAATACAAAACAAGCAATATTATATAGAACACATAATCGCAAACACAAAATGCGATCGCTATAAGGGTCACTATGATGGGAAAATAATGGAAAGAACAAAATACTAGATATTTCAGGACTCCTTGTTACGGTGAATACCTGCCAAAAAATAACACAGGAACCATTTCCACCCAAAATATGTGCTAGGTTCTCCTGTCGTACCGTTCTAACACTAAGACATTGGGCCTCCCAGAGAATGCAAAATAATAATAAGTCCTGGCCGTGCAAACCATCTTTCACAATGCCACCCTCTCTTAGGTACTGAAATGTTACAGTGATAGTGAAGTATGATTGTATTGTGTTGTCCAGTTTCTTGTGGATTTTCAAATGTCTTCAGCTATCAGTTTTGCACTATGACCACACCTTACTTTAAAAATCTAATTTCGTTCGTGAAAAAAACCCAGTATGTCTCCTTTACGGCCTTTCGTTTCTCTTTCATTGTCATTATCTTGCTATTTATGCGTTTGCACCCCTCCCATCTCGATGTTTTTATCTTATATCTTGACTTCTCCCATCTTAATTTTTCTATCTTATAATTTGACTTTATATTCCTGAGCCGTAACAAATTATGAACTACTGCCCTGAATTATCCTTAATTACCATAGATTCAGGGAGATTAAATGGAGAGACAAATTAAGAAGTAGGTCGAAGATCTGATATTTTCTGATGCCTTCTTCATATTTTGCTGACAACCTTTGCACGATTAACGATTTTGTACCAAAAGAGTAAGATACATAAAAAATCGTACTTCGTTAAATGTAAACGAAATTAGTAGCATACAATTTAGTTTTATTTCTAAACGCCAGGTTTTTCATTGATGTCAAGTAAATATATACCTTCGATGTGATATATAAGAAGATGTAGGGCTTCCACAAAGAGGCGGCGGCAGAGATTTGCCGACGGGGAGGCAAGCACAATATCTCTCATTTGGCTTCAAAATAACTCATAATAATTAATTTTACATTTAATTAAAGAAAATCAAGTATTATTTAACTTCTTTTTTTATTTAGATGCTGATCCTTTCTTTCATTGTTAAATGTTAAAACTTTACAAAGGAATTTGTAAAAAAATATTCTCAGTTTCTTTTAATGATCATCAAAAAGTTGTCAATATTTGAGTCTATTTCCTTATGAGACTGTTGAGATTTAATTTCTCTGAGATCTAAAATTAGAAAAAATATGTTATATTCCTTTCTAGATTGTAGTATATAGATAGAAACGCAGATTGCGCCAGAATGAAGTATCTTGCTAAATGAACAAGTGCATGCTCTTATTTTATATCAGAAGCTATTAAAATAAATGTTCAAAGAAAAAGTTTTATAAAAGAAACTTTTTCAGAAATATAAAATAATAAATAAAAAATATTCGATGTTTTCACCTAAAATCGATTTTTCAACGTAGCTCACCCCACCTAAAATATTTGCAGCAACGAGCAGGAATTCAGATATGTTTCGAATCCGAGGATTTTATTACGCAACAAAAGTACAACAAATTACATTTAATACAAAAAAAATTACTATAGCTCTGACATGATCAATATAGAATGCGGAAAAGATATAATGATGTCTTTTCTTAAGAATATTGGGGAAAATATTTTGTAAATATATGTACAAACTTACCATTTTATGTACGATATGAAAAATGTTCTGTTTAAACATTAGATCCCCCATGTATTTATTTTTCAATATATGCTTAGGCTTAAAAAACCAGTGAATTTTATTAAGAAACAATTAGATCTTGAATATGAATTCCTCTATCTTCATTTTTAGGCATGCGTTCTTATGGTTAAGTATTTTTCTAATTCAAAGTTATTGCAAACTAATATTTTCCTCTCAAAAAGTGAGTCTCAATTACATGCATTCGTTTTTCTTAACGCTTTCGTGTATAATGACGAGTCTGATTCGCTATGGAATTACTAAATTTTTAAGTTTAAATCTGCAATTCAGGGAAAGTATTAAGTAATTTAAAATGCAAAAATCACTTAAAAACGTATCATTACCTCAAATGCCCTTATATTATTCTAGGGATTAAAATAACAATAATTATCCCAAATAAGATCTATCATCTAATTAGGAAGTTAAGTAAATTCGTATGTCAAAGGGTTAATGTGTTATATATGAATACTCTATGAATAACAATTTTAATCATTCTTTTATCAAGACATCTTTATATAAAGTCTATTAAAAATTTAGAAACATCTGAAATCATATAGTTTTAACTGCGAATAGTAATTGAAAGAAAAAAAAAAGATACGTTCCCCGATTACATAGTCATAATATTGAATGCAGAGTTTGAATAATTTAGGAAGTAATTTATTTAACAAATTTAGTGCATACTTTGTTAAACTCTTTTAGTGTACCTAAAAGGCTACCATACCACAAATAATATTTTTTGTCGTCAGTTGTAGTCGATAATACCTCTTTAGTGTAATAATTGTAGTTTGGTAAATTAAATTGCGAAAGAAAACAGATATTTTACTGTAAATAAACTTAATTTGCAATTGTACAATTTACTTACTTCAATAATTTATAATGAAGTCACATAATTTCGCTACAGTAAAGTAACTTTTTTCAGCATGCATATGCACAACCGTGTCAAAAAGAAGTATTTGATTAAATTTAATTTAACCATTAACTAGATTTTAGTCAAGCAATTCTCATTGCGAAATGAATAAAATAAATTTACCAATTCGTTACCGAGTAAGTAACAATTAGATGAATAAGACGACGATTAATTTTAGAACTTGAATTTGAATGATGAATTATGGAAAACAACTCTATCGTCCTATTCATGAATAATATAAAAGCTTTAATTTCTGTAATAATTCCACTGGCAGGTAATCGAAGTGCTCGATGAAAATAATTTTTTCCCATAATCTATGATAAAATCTTGGCCGAAGGGAAAAAGATTAGTCGAGAAAAATGTGACGTCTTAATCACTTGCCAGCTTATTGATTATTATGCTTAATATAATATAAAGTATATGCTGAATGAACATTATAACATTTAAATCAGATGACTGAGAATTTGGACTTAACGTCGCCGACATCCATCGCATTGAAGTCTTGGTTGACCGATCAAAACTTTTTGACAAAATGTGATATATTTTATGTCTTCTTCACATGTCACCTTGTAGGTTATATTGCCAAAAGTAATGAAAATTAAAAGCTTGATGAACGACATTTGAATCAAATGTCTGAAAATCTGCAGGTATAGTCTTTGATATTCATCACATTCAGTTCACAGTCGGCCGCCTTAAAATTGTCGGCAGAATGCCATGTCTTATTCAGTCGGATATATTGCCAGAATTAGTACAAATTATAAATGAACGACATTTCAATCAAATGTCTGAAAATCTGGCGACTTAAAGTCTTCGACACTCACCGCATTGAGTTCATAGTCGGCCAATCAAAAATTGCCAACAAAATGAGCCTATCACCTTATCGATATCTTATTCACTTGTTAGCTTGTCAGTTATATGTCAAAAGTAGTACAAATTATAAGCTGAATGAACGACATTTGAAACAGATGTCTGAAATTCTGCGAACTTAACATCTTCGACATCCATTGCATTCAGTTCTTAGTTTGTCTATCAAAAATTGTCCGCAAAATGCATCATATTATCGACCTACCACTCTATAGATTATTTTGCCAAATATAGTCAAAATACCTTAATCGTTACTTGGATATTTCGACTGTTTACAATATATTAACTTCAAGGCTGTTTTTAAATAATCGTATTCGATAATACTCATCTCTCTACAACCATCCTGAAGTAGTAAACACTTTTAACGACGAAACTCTGAATTTCTCGCCGACGGGGGCAAGACGCTGCCGACAGGGAGGCAATTGCCCCCCTGCTATCTCCGCCTCTGCTTCCACACTTGCCGAACATCAAGTATCACGTGATTTTTCACTTTGATTTCTTCATCATTTTCTGAATAGCTACCATTTAGAAATTAATTCTAATTGTGGAGCAACACTCTTAGAGTAGGAATTTTTTCCTCTTCGGATATTCAGTCAGACAGAAAATTAAGTTTAATTAATTTCTTACGATCTTGGTCCCCCCCCCCCCTTATAAAGCAGATTTTTTTAAAAATCGATTCAGAAAATTATCTGACATTTTTGAGAGATATTCTATCCTCTACAACATGTTCTTTCGTGGAAATGTAAAAATTTTGCTCAAATTTAAAATTGATTTTAAATATTTATCCAAATTTACATTTTTTAAAAATTTTCTTCTCTTCTAATTAAGCTATCTTAATGGTTGACAACCGCGACGTTAATGCATTTTAATACCTATAATATTCTTATGTAAGCCTTTCCTCTCAGATCAATTGCCTTTTATTTAAACTCGAAAAATCAATATTTCAATTCTCTCCCCCCCCCCTTATTCCATCTGATATCCATGTATGTGATATTATGATATGTTTTGAATGGTCAACCCAACGACTGAAAACGATAAAAATGCTATTATGTATTTCTTAAATATAAAAGTTCAATTCGATTAGTATCTTTAAATTCTTTTGGTTTACTATGGATTTAAAAAAATTGGCCAATGACCCTCTAAATATTTCCTTTTCTTATTTCTTAATTTATCTTTTCTGTTTTCATAGCTTCTGAATTTCCTTCGAGCCAATTTAAATTAATGCAAAATATATTAGTAATTATGACATAGATAAATAAAGCACAATAATAAAAATAATTATTTTTTTAGCTAAGTTGCAGATTATAACCATTGAGCGCGACATCTTAAAATTGTTTGGCTCTTATAATTAAGGTCTAATCCATAAATGGAAAGTCATATTATAAATAAATTAGTTATTTCACTTACCAAATGCACTGCGTCAGAAAAGCAGCAACTTCGGATATTTTATTTAATAAATTTATAAAAAATGTTTTCCATAACCTATGGTGATCTATGAACCCGAAAGTTAAAAAAATGTAATAGACGAAAAGACAAGTTTCAGAGCAGATTATCTGACATTGCGACCGTCCACCAATTTATCTAAGGTGTCAACAACGGATTGACATCCTATCTTTTCTTCAAATCCACAATAATCCTACACCCCTGAATTCTCGGATAAGTATAGATGATTCGTGTCTTCTTTGATTTCGACCCCAAGGATATTTCACTCCATAATCTATTTCCTCCAATTTATATCATTTTTTAAAAATCGATCGTCTGTCAGTCACTGATATCAAACAAGGAAAATGAATTTACCCGGACAGTGCAAGGTTTAGCCATCGCAGGAGGACAATATATTATCTGCGTAAGCGAAACAGAGAATCCTCGTTAATTACGAAACCACTTTAGTTCAGCGCCCCTCAGCTCTCGCATCGGTTCCTTTTAATGTTTTATCAGTATCTTGTTTTATCCCAGCCTCAAGGGTATTCCATCTGTAATCTGTTTTCTCCGTACTGATAAGAAATTTTCTATCCTATCTTATGGTGGTTACTAATATCAGCCAAGGCAAATGAGTTTACCAAGTAAGTTCAGGTGTAAGCTATTAGGTAGAGGGATATAGCATCTGCATAAACGAAAAATAGGACTACCTAAGGATCTCCCAATTTTAAAGGAGGAGTGTCATGTACTCGAGTTTGTTCAAATAAAATCAAATACTATTTATATTTTGTAACGGTATTCTTTTAATATTGCTGATTACCTTTTGCACGTTGTTTTTAAATTCTAAAAGGATATGTAGCTTTATAATTTTTTTTAAAATCAGCTTCTATAATTAAATAGTATTTGAAATGTGTTAAAACATTTTGCCTTTTTTTTTTCGTCATTTTGTTTAAAATAGCTTAAAATTTTTTTATTTTGAATTTTCTCTAGACGAGATATCAAAATTTACTCTCTCGCACGTGATACGAAATTAAATGTTTTGTTATTTCAGTTTGTTAAATTTTACTACAATTTTGTTTTAAAATTGTTTATATATATAGATTAAAATAAAGCTCATTATTTTAAATATCTAGTTTATGAAACTGAGAAGAGGAAGGGAGGACCTACCGACTTATATTGTCTAAAAACACCTAGAGAAATTAATCCGACCCTGGCGACAGAAAGTGTTGGAGTCGGACGTTGAATGGAGCCTTATTTTTGGAAACTAAACCCATCAATCGTATATTTTTCCGCATTTCAATGTTTATTTGATGCACTTTTATAGTATATCGAGATTTTTCTTTTTCTGGTGGGATTCGGCACTCCTCATTGACACAACTTAATATAACTGAACTAAAATTAAATCACAATGCTGTTTTGAAAGAGTGAAAGTCTCGGTTTCGAAGCGCAGACGCACTTCAACTGGAGCTCTATTTTTTTCAACACTGATTTTTCAACACAAAGATAAATGCTCATCCCCAGCAACTTTTGATACTGATTTGATCTAATAATTCCAAATCTCACTCAACAATTAATACCCATAAAGTAAGTATTCTTAGTATAATTTCATTTGTTTTTAAACATATATGTTACAGTCAATGTGATTAATCGGTTATTGTTAATAATAACCGATCAATGTGATAAATCGATTTATCGCTTTTATTTGCTATTATTAATAATAACCGATTAATTACGCTTACCATAACATATATATTATTCAGTGCTTTCTTTGAAAGAGGAATAAAGAAATTTTAAATAAATCTTGTTTAAGTGATGAACATTGCTCCACCATAGATTAATAATACACACACATACATGCTGCTAAAAAAGACAGTTTCTCACTTTCAAAGTAATTAGCATATGAAAGCAAATTATTTCATCGCAATGAAAATATGATAAGTAATTTCTGCTAACAAAGTAATAAAGTTCGCATGCACTAAATAAATCAACGGTTTGTGGAAAAATATTTTATAAATTGTGTGGGTTAAGACTGATTAGTTTAATCAAATTTTTACTGGTGGACTTTGAAATGTTAATCGAAATCAAACTTTTTTATCTGAAATAATGATTAATTTTAGCCTCTAGGTCACTAGGTATCAGAAGATAAAAGTATAGATAGCTTATTCGTATCTGGATTACGTAGCTTTCAAACGTCACTAACAATAAAAAAAGCAAAAACTATGCGTTCTTATTAATATCCATTATTGGCTTAGTTGGTCTTTATTTAATAATATAACTCTTTTTATATTTATCCAGACATTTCATTTTATAAAATATGCATAGAGAAAATATTGCAAGCATCAAAGAATTCGACCTCCACATATCGATGATTCTTCATACTTTTAGAACTCCCTGAATTCAAAAACAACATTTTTGGAGACCATATCCAATAAATTGTTTAAATAATTGTTAAGATTATAGTCGCAGGGGCATGGAGAGGTGTTATGTCTGTGTGGATGTGAACGCAATTACTTAAAAATGAAAAAAAGTTACATATTTAAAATTTGGTACTTCGTCTAGACACCGAAATTGGAAATCTTTATCGATTGTACTCAGTCGCATAAAGGGAAGAGATTCAAATTCAAGTTAAGTGAAACTGATTCAAAGTGATTTTCTATTTTCTACGCTGTAAGACAAAACTTAACATAAAACGTACCATATTGTGTAAGTATACAAGAAAATCTGAATCTGCTTTAGTCAACAGTCTGCTTCAGTTTGCACCTCTGTCTCGGTATAATGCTAGTGAACTTCATAACCATTGATTTATTTTACCGTAATTTTCAAGTAATTTTACGGTAATTAAAAAATTGTTACACATTTTGATTTACGCAAAAAAAATTACATGAATTAGCTGCTTTGGTACTTCTAGTTTTGATTTAGTTGGATTAACACCCCGTTTTAAGTTACACGGATAGCATTCTTGTATTTACAAACGGGTTTAGGATTGAATCTCGTAATTTCGAATGGTGGTCAGATGACCACTTTTGAACTGACACTCCATTTTTTTAAATTTCTGGTGCCAAATTGACGTGAAGATATCTGATCCATGAAAACAGTTTTGATCTTCTCCAGTCCAAATTATTGTTTATTAGGGAAAACAAATTCATAATGAAAATAAATAATACTATTAATAAATTAAATATTTGTTTAATAAACATGTACATAGTGATATATTTCGTAGTTTATTCATTTATATTCATATCATGGTGTCATCTGGGAACATGTAAATGTAATATGAATGTATGTGAGGACATCTGTGATTAAAGAAGATAAAAAAAAGTGTGCCCTGGGGATGAGCAGGGATGAGTTAACACGCACCAGACTTACACACACATTATATTTTGGTCGAATCAATATGGAATTCTCAACTTTTTAGTGCCGAAAAAGAAACCCCACAGTTTGTATGATAACCATGCTGCTCAATTCAATACACCATGACAATGTAAGCGTGTTAGATTATAATATCTGTTACATGAAACAAATCTGTAATGTATGTATAACCATGCCGTTCAAGACACAACAGTCAACAATGATAAAGTAACCGTATTGGTTTCTTACATCAATTAGAAATAATTTTGTAGCTGAGTCTGGAGTTTGATCCGAGTTTCCTCCTGGAAAATTAACATTACTGGAAATATTAGTGTGTCATTTCTGGAAGCATGGATGAACAAAGGAAATAAAAGGCTTTTACAGTCTTTTCATTTCATTTCAAGTAAAAATGGCAACTAAGCCGAATAGTTATTTAAAAATGTGTTATCTGAAAAGTAGTCCAACATTTCTCTTTACTCAGGACTTAATTATTGCATGTTAAAATCAAAAGTGTTTATCGTTCTAGACATATGGTGTCTTTTTATAAGTGCTTGTAATTTTTGCTTAGACTTTATATCATCGTCCTTTTATAGGTCACACTGACCTAGGGTTTCCCAGTTTCTAAAATTTGAATTTCCCTGACACCAAATTTGAATACAAATTTAAACTTCCGAGATTAAATTTCACAATTTATCGAATAAATATAATTTTTAGATCGAATTATATATATATATATATATATATATATATATATATATATATATATATATATATATACACTTATTCATTAGGATGATGTTCATTACATTTTCCTTCAGAATCTAAATTTTATCGTTTCAAACTCCAGTACTGCGCTTTTTGATTGCTATGTTAACATTTTGTATACAATTTGTTAAAACGCTTGACTCATCATATAAACACCACAAGTGATTGCAAAATTTCTTCAAAGCAACTGACGAAATGCCTTTATTTATGTTTTCACATTTCCTTAAATCTTCACTTCAGCCTTAATCTTTACTTAACCTTTCACTTCAGACACTATTGAAGTAATAACTGTCTAAATAAAATCATTTTGAAGAAGTAAATTCCTTTGCTTTCTATTGAGCTCGGTGGCCTTGGTGACAGATTTTGATTGCCAAGTCTAAGTTCTTTTCAGATGGCAATAAAATAAAAACTACACATAATTCTACGAGTTCCGACTATTTTTTTTTAGTGTATTATAAAGATTATTCATATTATTCAGTATTTTTTTCGCTACCTATTTTGTTTAAGTGATTATTTCCTTCCATACAATTTTCTTTTTTAAATTATTATAGTTTTTTTTAATTATTTTTAAAGAAACCAGTATCTGAACAATTAGTCGAGATAATTCATGTTCGAAAATATGTTATCTCTCTATCTGTATACTGTTCTTAACATATTAAACATATAGTCGTACCTTTAACACAACCTATTATGTTGGAACCTATCCTGTCAGAAGCAGAATTTGAGCCTTATTTCCTAATATTTCCTAATTCCTCTTTTAGAAAAATCTTAATAACAACAAATTGCTCATTTTTTGAAAATTTTCCTAGTTTTTGCATTTCGAACAATTTGCCTTGGCCGTCATATGTAACAGTAAAAAGTTTTTCATTTTAAATTTTTCACATTTAAAGCAGGTGGCAGTTTATCATCCAAATGAAAGGATACGAAACTAGGTTCGTTTTTTTAAATAATACTTTAATCTTAGAAGCCTCTTATGAAAGTATTTCCAGTATCTTTGAAAATTATATCGATTTATTGAGAGTTCATTTTTATCGTGCCCTAAGAACTCAGCTGCGACTTTCAGCATAAATACGGCTTTTCTCTGATGTACCAGTGCATTTTCTACAGTTAATTTTGGAAAAAGATGCAGCTGATGGGTTAAAAATCCTGATTATTTATGAAAAGTATCTCTTTGCCATTTTTTTAATTCCCTAGTTTAAACAAAGCAATATTTCATCAACGAGAGATAACAACCTTTCTTCCTCCGGATTGCGTAAAAAAATTACCACAATACTATTTGACAAATGTTTACTTGCTTTGAAAAAAGTTGAGAATGCCCGAATAAGTTCTTGCAGAGTCAACAGTATAGGAGAGTGGAGAAAGGGCAGGGAGGTGTTGATAAAATTTAAAAAAATCTTAGAGGGAGCCACTAGAACAAAACGTCAATTTGTTCATGTTTTTTTGTAATCTCAAATTTTATGAGGATGAAAAAGTGATATCAAGCAAGGGTTCTATTTAGGAATTCTATGTCATTAATGGTAACTGGAGGTCGAAAAGATCAAATTATGTCCAGGGAGCCACCAATTTTCTTTACGCATCAATTCAAAGTTATTTCTTTTAGTTCTCTGCCGCATAAATGAAAATTTGAAATTAAATACTTTCTCCCGCCAATTTTTTTTTTTTAAAATTCAAATATTACCTTAAAGATATTTTTTTCTGTATCTGAGGAAGAATATTATCGAGCTAAAAAATGGCAGTTTACTTTTTGGATATTACAAATATATTCAATGTGTAGATATTTTTTACTTCATAATTCATAACACTGGGAAATTGGTATCACCCTTCTCCCCTTCGCCTTGCCATTTTTTCTCTTTATGCGAAAGTCAATAATTCGATTGGATATTATAGGACAGATTATTATCGATTTATGAGTTAGTATTAAATTTTTTTTGCCGTATGGAAACATCATCTGGTATTAAGTTAAAAAATTATTCTTGGCTTCTTATTTGCTTTTGAAGGCAAACAAGTTTTCATAGGTTGTTTTTAATTTGTTCTGGGCTGCACGGCTTAGTGGTAGAGTTTCGGTTTCGGTCGGAAAGCTAACAAGTTCGAAACTAGATACCCTTAAAGAATTTCCTTCTTTGTGGGCCTCGCTTATCTTAAACTTGATGTTGCGATGAAATTTCTTTCGATTAGTATTGTCAGAGAAGTTTGGAGAGAGGGCGAAATGCCAGCTCAGGTGTCATCTTTGCCATCTGGCTCCGTCTCAGAATCACGAAGAATGTCACAAAGTAACTTTAGTGCTGCTTTAACACGGGAGGTTAATATATTTAAATGTGAAATTTCATCTATATCCTTATTTATTTGATTTTATTATCCTTTCTTATTTGATCCTGCGGTAATTGCGAACTTTAATCATATTTATTGATA
The DNA here is from genome assembly GCF_947563725.1 of Argiope bruennichi. Classification (NCBI taxonomy): domain Eukaryota; kingdom Metazoa; phylum Arthropoda; class Arachnida; order Araneae; family Araneidae; genus Argiope; species Argiope bruennichi. The sequence goes on along the minus strand of NC_079162.1, from coordinate 24,365,805 downwards.
TGCAGTGATGAGAACTAGGCGATCTAATAGGCACGGTATTTGGTATTTGAGATTTTTTGGCACAAGAGCCATAATTGGCTAAACTGTGCCATGCATATGGTCAAAAATTAAAATCAAAGAAATCAAATGCCAAAAGATCAACATTAGTTTCTAAAATGTGCGCTAAAAGCATGGTAATATTGGCAGAATTATTTAAAAATTTGCAATGCAAGCAAAAAAACAGAAAAATCAAATATACTGAAAAAACAAAACAAATAGCTTTCAAGAAATTAAAAAGATTTGGATGGTGTATTTCATCCATCAAGTCACGCAAGGTAAAAGATGAGCAATTAAAAAAGTTCTGACGATGGGAATTAAAAGAAGGACACTCGATCAAAATATGTCTGCCAGTAAAATTAGTATGACAAGTGGGACATACGGGCGCGCTATCTCCAGAAATGAGGTGTATATGAGTGAAACGCGTATGTCCTATACGGAGGCGGGTCAATTTGACATCGATCTAATAGGCACGATTTCTACTATTATGAAATAAATAACTTCAAATAATTTATAAATTATTCCTGAAGAATCCCTATTAGTTTAAAATACCCTACAGTATTGTTACAATATTTTCATAATATTGTACGGCATTCAGCAACATTGTGAAGATATACATTTCCACGAAGTGCTCGATGTTCTGAATATATTAGATATTCTGAATATATCTTGCACTAATAAAGATATCAGCTCTGTGCCTTCCTTTGAAAGTCGAAGCTGATAGTGGTCGAAAAATCATAATTCTTGTCCTGATAACTTAAAATCTGATTGCGGGAAACTGCAATATATTTTATTTATCCACTCTCACCTGACCTTTCACTAGTATAGGTTCTGGGAGGGCGGAGGTTTTCCTTGCCATCAGACCACTATTCGAAATTATGAGATCGGTCTATTTATAGGCTTAGTAATCATTTTGTTAATCTCACTGTGTTTATTTTAAGTCTTTAGTTTTTCCAAATGATGAGGGATCAAAAATTTGAATGCGATTAAATTCATTGAGTCCAGAAAATAATATTCATAGATAAAGGCTAAATAAATATTCATAGCTAAATAATATTCATAAATTTATTAATACCCTCCAGTATATTACAGACAATTAAATTCTGAAAGTTTAACATTTCATTTACAATAATTTAGAAAAATTTAGTTCGGTTCATTAAAAGGCAATCATTAATATGTCTAGATTTAGACGGACGTTTGGCAAAGTGTACAGTAAAGAAAACTATCTGCTCACGAGCATTGATGACGCACTCGAAGTATAATCACGTGATACTTAATTTCGAAGATTCTCCTCCTAGTAAAAAAAGGGGAAGTCACTCCCTCTAAATCTATTTTTAGAGTTCTGACCAATAACAAAAGAGTGTGTGACAGGCGCTAGTTGCATGTTTATAACACACACACACACACTCGGAAGTTTGTCGGTGTTTTGTTTTAGAGGAAACGAAACAGAACGAACGTTTGGAAGCATAAAATTAGTGATCAACTCCAAAATGAATAGGATTTGTTGTTTAAATCAGGATTTAATAAAATTTTTCCAAAAAATATGCAAATAACCCAATTATTTAAAGAGAGTATTCCAATGCTTATTTTAAATAAAGTATCCTGGATATGAAATTTCGAAAGATCGTGCAATGTGATGTTTTCAGAGCTGATTTTTGTTATATTAGCAATTTTCGTGCTTTTATTGATAGATAATTTCAGTACCATATTTGCTCTGATAACGTGTATACTGGTAGTGTACAGCTATGTTTATAATTTTCCTTATATATTAAATAAACGAGTTGTTGTTCTTGTAATCACAAAAATATGGGGTGTTCTGCTCTATTGTTTTCGTTTTGGAAAACAAGTAGTTTGTTTATTCCAAAAGCATATTTTATTTGTTAAAACCAATGATCCACCGCCTTCTCATTCCAGTATTCAGTTCTGTGGCGATGTGGCACGTTTAGAAAGTGAAATAAATGTTTTAGTTTTGAATATATCTCGTCATTATATTCGTTCCTGGTATGAGAAAATAAGTCCTAATGAAGAGTTTTCGATTTACCTGAATTCAAGTATCAATCAAACTCTTATTAATTTGTGTCAAAGTATATCAAAATTTGATAAAAAGAAATTTTCTTATATTATCTTACAAGTTTATCTAAACTTTTTCTCTCACTTTGTGGATGCCAAGAAGAAATCTGACATTTTTAAAAAGGAAAATTTTGAGGTAAGTTATGGTTTATATTTCACTAGTTTTGTTTTAATGAAATAAAAAAAAAAAAAACTGTCATTTTGAGGGTAAAACCTTACAGAAAATATACTTTGAATCAAATGAATTACAGTTCTGTGATATGAATGAAAATAATGAAATAAAGGTCATATAAATTTATAAAAGGAAATGATATCTTTCAGTCAAGTTGCTTTATTCAAGCATAGATTTGCACTGTATCTAAATGTTTTTATGTTTTACATTATGTCCTTTTAGAATCTTGGCTACAATTTTAAGTTTAAAATGGATTTCCTTGATTTATTAATGAAAATATTACAAATATATTTTTTTGTATTTTATTATATGCATTTTCTTTAATGTTATTGATGTGTTAAATATTCAAATGCTTGTTTAGTTAAATTATCAAAGAATGTTTGAAAAGAAGCATAGTGAGATTTCTACCTCATTAACATGGAATAATATGATTAAATGTGTTTGATGTCAATTGTCTGTATTCATAAGTGTTATGTCTATATATATTCATTCTTATCAGCAGTATCTTTTCGAATCTATCTAAAATTTTTATTCTAAATATTGAAACATAGATGATATAAATATAATACGTTTTATTGTAAATAATTTCATAATGTATGTTGTGCATTACACCTGTTGTATAAAATATTTTAAAGTTCATTAATTAATTATACAAATAAAAAAATACAAATGCTTATATATATAAAATATATTTTTAACTTTTATGTCAATAATTACTAAAGCCTACTATAAACAGATTAAAAATATATTGTTTATGAAGCAAAAAACTATATTTATTACTCACTTGTTTGTTATGGAAAATTTAAAAATATGTGATCAGGACTTATTTTTAATTAATTAGGATTTTTCATATTGTTTGCCTCTTATTAGAGAGTCAATATCTCAGTTTAAATCTGACACTTTGAACCTCAAGTCTCTGTTTGTATTCTGTATGTTTCTTTACATATGTTTTTAAAAAAAATCATTGAAGTTTAGAAAGCATGTTCATGTAAATGAGTTGTCCAGATCCCATCAAATGTCTCGATGCCAGCTTGACAGTTGCTATATACTTTCTGGATAGTTTTCCAGAATAGGATCATTCATGTTGTTCTAAAAATTATTTTATTTTAGAGTCTAGTCATATAATAGTTCATTTTAGATATCTTTATTTGATGGTACTTACATTTTCTTTATGTGGCCTTCTTTAAAAGGATTTCTGCTCCATTGCTTTTTGTTTTCAATTTTTGTAAAGCAGCATCTAAAATAAATATGAATAAGTCATCCTGTAAATCGTAAATGGAATTGCCGATGTAAGGCATATGTTTTGTTTGCATCTCAACTAAATACTGGAAAGTTGGAAACAATAAATTCTTTTTTTTTTCTTTGTGGGTATTTTGCTGAGGCTAAGTATTTGTTTGCTTTTAACAGATTTTTTTTGTTGATTATAGAAAGAATAAATTTGTTTGTTTATTTGGTTATTATGTATGCATTAACATGATAATTACAGAATTAGAAGTCTCGAAACAATTTATTCTTAATTAAGTTGAGGAATTCTTTCCTTCCTCTTACAAGGTTTGCAAGTGAATCAAGTTCGAGAAACATTGATATAGCCTATAAGTTAATTATTTTTCAAAGATTTGCCGTTTGTGATTTATATAATTTTTTAATATTTGGGGTATGTGATATTTTAAAAATGTGAAATGAAATATATGAGATGGTATTGTGTCAAAACTTTGTTTCATTATTGTCTAAATTTCGTTAATTTTTTTATAATATAAATTAGCAGAACCTGCTTGACATTGCCAGTGAGTTGATAAATATTTGTAAAATCAAAACCTCAGTTACATAAAATAAAGCTATGAAAGTGAAATAACAAAAATAATATTGATTTTACATGTTTATTTTGCTGCATGATGATATTGCTTGGTGAATTACAGATTATAAAGTACAAAACAAATAACTGAAAATGAACAGCTAAAAAAAAGTGAGAGAAATAAACAATGCAATTAGAAAGTTTGCTTCAAATAATGTCATTAGAATTTTTATTATAGAATTTTTTTTTTTTTTTTTTTGTAATTTGTCTCTTTACCAAATTAACAAACCAGTAAAACTTCTCCCTCATATCAATATTTTCTGCTGTGGATCAGCAAACAATTCATCAGAAAAACAATTAAATGAAATTCAAAGAAAAAGAAAGATTTTCTGATCATTCTTATTTTAAATAGAAGATTTGAATAAAGATCTTAGTATTTTTAAAACGTAACGGGATTTACTGAATCCCGGATCTTCAATTCTTTTATTGTTTGAAAATTTCTCAAAATTCAGTAAATTGCATCAAGATTACAAATCACAGTTCTTTAGAACAACAAATGTTTGTTCTCTTCAATGATACTCTGGTTTTCCTTCTACGATTTTTAGAAATGATTCTACAGGCAAACATATGCAATAAATTTTCCAGAACACAACATATTGCATTAAAAAAATGCTAATTAAATTTTAAAATTCATTCTTCAAGTTGCAGTAAGTCATCAGTGCAACTACCTGTCTGTCAAATTTCTTGGCAGCAAGAGCAATGATTTGTCTAAACACTGCAATCGTAGACCCACATGGTCAGGCAAGCTAGTTTTTTTATAAGTACCGATGATTTTGAAGGTCTGTTTAAAAACTGCGCTGAATATAGAAATGACGATTTTGAAAGTAGAATAAATATTGGGTTTTGTTTTCTACAAAAAACTCTTTAAAAGCAAGTTATTCATTATAAGTAACCTATGAAATTGCATAATTTCAATTATATAGTATGATGATTGTTTAAAACTAAATTCTATTCAGATGCATCAATTATTTTTTATGGTAGTAGAATTAGATTTAAGGTTATTAAATTGTATATAAAGATACATGAGGAATCTTCCACTCTAATGTGAATTTGAGTTGTCATTAACTTTGATCTCAAATTTTTAATTAAAATTCTTTTGTTCTTGATAGTTTTGTCATGGTATTGAAGTAACTTGCTTTTTTTTAAACGTAATATATCAAATTTGCATATATTGCATGGAATAATGAATGATGAATGTAGTATTGAAGAAAATTCTATATTGTATTACAATTAAGACTTTATTAAGATATAATGTCTCCGTTATCATGTGATTGAAATGTTTCTATTATAGAACCTGAATTTTGAATTTGCACCATATATTACAAAAATAAAATATACTGCGGGAGTTATTTGAAATTCTGCTGAAAGATTTTTATTTGTACAAGTTTCATGCATAATTTTAAATGTCCTGTGCAGAATAATATGTGGAAATAACTTTTCTTTCTCTCTCTCTCTTTTTTCTTCGTCTTCTTCTTTTTTTTCTTTTTCTTTCTTTCTTTCTTTCTTTCTTTTTTTTTTTTTTGAAAAAAAAAAAAAAAGATTGAGGATTTAATTCGCAACCCATGCATATTTTACTTCCTCAGTGTGATTTTTACTGCTTCTTTTTTCAAACCTCTCTATTTCTGCATAGGAAATGTTTGATCATTTGAAATTGTTAAACAGTGATTTCATTCTTTAAAATGTTTGGATGTCTTGTTGCACACATTTGACTTGTGTGACAAGATATTTTCTTTTAAACTTTCAATGATGTTTAATTTTGTTGTACAAAATCTTGGATTAAAAATGCATATTTATATTAATACATTTAATGGCTTCTTATATATTAATTAACTGCATTATATTCAATGAATACTGAAAAAAAAGGCCTGACAAATAACAATAATTTATACTTGCTTATAGCTCATTCAATACCTAATAATTTTTTTAACGATTTAAAATAAATATGACTAATTAAATAACAATTCATGGGTGTTTTTTTTTAATCTACATAATGAATTGAATATGGAATGTCTTATCTATTTCAGATGAAACACTGGGCAATAAAAGATAATTTGACAGAATGGTGCTATTTACAGAGTTTGGTTAGTACTTTGTTAGATTCCTTCTGCCCGTCTGAGTCTGACAGATCGTTGCACAGCAAACATAGTCCTCTGTTGCATACTTTGGTCGTGGAAATACTAACTGAGAATATTATACACCCTCTTGTAAATGTATTGTGTGATCCTAAGTTTCTTAACAAGATAATACTCAGAGTTTTGTTAAATTATATGCAAACAAATGAAGAAAAAGATATTTCTACTGGTGTCTCTCAACAAAGTGTTAATAAATCTGTCGCTGAAGAGTCTTCTGTTGGCCAACCTGTTATCCTGTTGCCAAATGAGGAGTTATCAGATGACCAGGTATTTCAAAATTGTACAGAAATCCAAACTCCAAATAGACTTTTAGTTCCTGGCAAATCCTGTCAAATAAAGGAAGACAGTCCTGAATTTTCAATTAAAACACCTAGTTTTGAAGAAACAGCAGATTTCCCTTGTTTTGTATCATCTGGCATCAAATCATGTAGCAATATAAATCTTTCTAATCATAACTTCACTGACTCGCAAACTCCAGAATATGATTCCCATATTTCTGTTTATGAAACTACCATTAAAAGATCGAGAAGTGCAGATTTCATTCGACAGATGCCTCAACTGAAAGCTTTAAATGAAAAGGATTATAATATTGTCTTGCATAGTGAAAGCAATAAAATGCTTGTTGCTGTTAAGTCTGAATTAAATTCCAATACTTCCATTGAACAAGCTGAAGAAGCCATTGAAGTTGAAGTACCGACTTTATTTACTGATGTACAAATCGTAGATACTTTCCAAGAAAATGAGGCAGGTCTCCTTCCATATACTCTGTACTGCATTCAGGTCAGTTGAATTTCAGTTCTTATTTATCTATTATCATTTTTTTTCTATTAAAAGAAAATATAATATTGAACTTTCATTTTTGCATATTTTGTCATTTGACTTCAGTAGCTATGAACAAATTTTACAGGCAAGCTATATGTATGTAGCATGTAAGTTGTTTGGAAGTGTAGTGATCTTTTAAAGGAGTTAAAGTCACCTATATCCTAAACTCATTTATTTGAAGTATTCAGATATTATTTTTATTGATGAAAAAGTGCTTTTAAAATCTTTAAAAGGTATTTTAAGTAATTACCAGACATAGCCATACTTTGGATCTTGAGCGCAAAGTGATGCAGATAGCTGATAAATATCCAAAGCAAAGAGAGCCTATGAAAACCATGCTCACAGGTTTTATGTTTTTGGAATGGTAAAATGTCTGGGTTTTTGCTTTATGAGGTTCATGATATTAATGGGTAAGGCAGTTTTTATCTCCAGTTAATGAAAGTTGCAGTCATAAAGTTTCTAAATGCATGTGAAAACTAAAGTTTCATCCAACTCGTAAATTAAAATAGAAATGATTTTATGTTTAAACAGTTTACAGTACCAAAAGAAATTTATTTTAAATGCACAGATAAATTGAATTTATTACATTCACATATATTTGTATCTTTGGAAGATCTTTTAAAAGAATTGCAGATGCTATGTCGTACACTCATTTATTTGAAATCTTCAATAAATTTAGTCATAATTTTTTAAAATAAGTTTTCACTTCAATGCAATTTTCCTTTCAAAGTAAAATCTTATATGTTTTTATAGATGACTTTTCTTAATGGTTGATTTCTTAATCCATTTGCTTTTTATTTTCCTCTTAATATTAAATAAACATCACAAATCGATGTTGAGTTTGAACATTTTTGATATGTATAATTTTCCTCTTTTTTACTACTGTAATATATTAAATGCTCAGTAAATGTGCTCTTCAAACAATCAAGGAAAATTTCTTTCAAAATTTTTGACTTGTTTAAATGTAAAAATTATAGTCAGGTACCTAGTGCTTTATGTTTTCCCTCAGTATTCTTTTATTATTTAATAGTATTTAAGTTGCTTGTTGGAGTTGCTATGTAAAGTATAATAATTTTATTGCATTTCTAAGAGGAATTCTGACCCCAAGCTAGCAATAGGTTGAAAATATTTCAGATACTTACAAATGACTTATAATGAGACAAATCATATAATCTCTATGCACATTAGTGTGTTTGTATTTGATACAGCTGAAAATATAATGACTGTTGATCCTGATTTATCACTACGCTTATTGAAAATTCTAAAATTAATCTATCATATTATTTTTCAGAAATCATAAGCAAATTTTGATTGTTATGTATGATAGTTAAAATTTCTTTAAAAATTAAATTTATTAAGTCAGTTTTTCAAATTAAATTAAATAACAAAACATTTAAAATAACTTATTATGGTTTGAAAATATTTTCAATGTTTAAAAACTATCTATTTTACCATGATCATAATACTTAATGTTTGAAGGCTAAATGATACAATATAGAGCTAACTTGTTAAACATAAACATATCAAAACTCAATTGATTGACCAAACTACTTAAGTTAGCAGCCTCTGTAATGGAAGTAAATTAGAAAATTTGTTCATTCCATGTTTATTTATTTGCTTAGGATATGGGATTATCTTAATTATTTTACAATCATCATATAAAATATGTTTTCTGTTCCTAGAAACTTCTAACTTGTCTTCCCATTAGTATACTTTTGCATTTAAATTTTACTATTCACAATTTCATCAACTTTTCCAAGAAATTTCTGACCATCATTTAAAATCAATATATTGTTATTTGGTACTACTGTATGTGGTTTCATCATTATGCTTAAGATTTTGAAGTCCAATCATAAATATTTAGACAGATGATTTATTTCTAGAGAAATTTGTTTTTCAGGATTTAGTTTTATCATTCTTGAGAATTAAGATGATAAAATTCAAATCTCAGTTTAATCTCAGATTTTTTTAGAATAATTTTCTTATATATAAAAATTTCACAGTATTTTTAATATCTCCAGCACTTTTAATATAAATTTATTCACTTTATTGTTGAACGAATCATACTTTACTTCTCAGTGCTTGTGTTTATGCAATTCATTATTCAATGAAGTTCAGCTTTTTTTATTCCGAGCCTGTGTCTTGTCTATTTAGTGTTACTCGCAATAAACAAAACAAAACAAACAAACAAACAAACAAAAAAAATCTAAATAGGACATTAGTGCAGCCGGGGGGGGGGGCAAGAGCAATATAGATACTGTAGATGCCAATCTTAGAGGACACCAAAGTGACATAACTTGCGTGGAATTATGCCCTTTTTTAGGCCAAGTATGTTGAGGTAATATAATAATAATACTAACCTTTTTACATTTGCTAAACCCTTAATTATGATTGGGACCTAAAAAATCATACTATGCCCTACATACCACTTAGCCTCTCTATGCCTATGAAACAGTAATGCTTTAATTTTCAACTCGATATGAAATAAAAGGAAAATATTTATATGTCTTCCTCTGCAATTTTTTAAATTGTTGGTAAAAGTGTTATTTTTCAATGAAGAAAAAAAATTCATGTTTATGCATAAATCATTCTTTCTTTCTGAGAAAATTATTTATTATGTTTTCACTAAATAAAATAAAAGAATAACTTGTAAAAAATTAATAAAGTGATATCATGTTATTTGCATCAAGAATATTCCAAATTATTAAAATGTGCAGCAAATAAGTTACTATTTTAAAAGACTTTTCTATAATAACTTTGCATTTATTTTTTTAATACAAGCAGCTACAATTTGCTGTGATTTCTCCACTAAGTTTTTGAGTGCTTGGGAATACACCAAATAAATTTTGCTTGATTTAATAATATAATAATTTCAAATCTAGTTATAAGATACCTAAGTGCAGAGCCCCATAAGCATTTGATTCTCAGAGCATTTATCCAATTTATTTACCTGAGGGCCACTAATGATTGATGTTAAAAATACAGGCATATTTTTATTGTGTTTAATTTTACTTTCTTTGTGAATGCTAAAGTTCTCATTGTCCAATATGTCTGAAATAGACGAATCTGAATGCTTTTTTAAAAAAAAATTTTTTTTCGCTTCTGTTGTTTTTAAAGCTATAGTTTAGTTTCAACTGCGCCCTGATTTCCCTTTTATTTTTTTAAGTCTTTTTTTTTTTAGTTACTTTTTTGTTCCTTTTTCTCATCTAAATAATCCTTAAATATTATTAATTTGAAGACTAATAATATTTACATATAAGGGATACAAAATATATAAACTTGGTAATTTGTGGTACTTAGGTATTATATGGGCAAATTTGTCTTACTTGAAACTAGTTTTTTTTAAAAAATTATAATTATAAAATGCACTCACCAGACTTGCTTGCATTGAGTGGTATCTCAACTTATCAGCATCAAAATTTCTTCCTTTTTAAGAATAGCCTCCTACAGAATCAATAGCTGTAGGATGACCGGTGTTCTCACCATTGTTTTGGAAGGAAGATATGTCAATTATTGTTAATATGAGGTTTGGAAATTTCCTTAATTAATCTTTTAAAAAGTACAAAAGGGTGTACCCAATTGTTCTGCATTATGTTAGTTTCAATACCAAGTGTAGTATTCTTTTTATTTTTATTTATTTATTTTTGTACTTGCATCTTTTTATCTTGCATTACGCTTTTGTTAAATTGATTATTATATTTCTTTAAACATACTAAAAAATTTGAAACTGTGAAAAAAAAAAAAAAAAGCATATTTGAGCATTTTTAGAATAAGAGATTTATGAGGAAAAAGTAAAGGTCAGTTTTGTAGGATATTCTTTGCGTAGAAATAACACTTCTTGCTCTTTTTTTTCTTTCTTTCTTTCTTTTTTTGCTGAGGTCAGAGCCGTTTTGCGGCCTTAGTGCATATGAGAGACCTCTTTTTGGTCAATCGAGTTTCACATTTCAACACATTTTTAACTTATTCAACAGTTTTATTTATTTTTATTTTAGGTTAATATTTACTTTAATATTTTATTAGGTTAATATAACTTTGTAAAGATATTTATGTTTATTTTATTATAACTCATAACTGCACGACATCTAAATTTGCATCCAATTTTATTTAACAAGATGTTCAGTATTTATAAATACTGAAATAATTAAATGACCGTAATGAAGCAAATTGGAATCTGGCAAATTATACTTGACAAAATACCAGTGATGTCGCCATATGTTTTATAATTAATAGAATTTGTAATCTTTACAAATTTATTTGGTGATTAAACTAAACAGTTTTTTAAATCGGGACTCTTTCCCCCCCCCCCCCCCTTTATTAGCCAACGGCCTTAGATAGTTGTCTCGTCAGAAATCCACTCCGGTTTGGATTAGTGCTCTTTCTTTACTATTTTTGATTGTTTCATCTGTTTAATTATTGTGGAATTCAGACGGAAGATATTTTTAAGGTGATTATTTTGTGATCTGAAAACAGATGTTACCTTAATATTGTTTTGTGATTTATTTTTCAATTTCCTAGTCATTTAAAAACACTTACATATACACGTAAGGTGATACAGCTTTAATCTTTGTTTCTTAAAAATTTCATGCATTTTTAATGTACTCATTGCAGTATTTGTGTCAACTTTTTATATTAGAAATCTTTTTTCAGCACTTAAAATATTAGAAAAAGGATAATTTTATTAGAAGTATTAATGATAAAATTTCAGTCTCATTAATTATTCCAGTTGTGTAACAGTTTGGATTTCAGTATCAAGCTTACATTTCAATATTTGAATACCATGTAATCCTAAATGCAAATTGAAATCTTTTCTAATTTTAAAAACAATTTCAAATGTGTTTAAATCTAAAGAGTTCGAAATATCTAATATATGTGAATACTTTTTTATAACTTTCCAGCATTCTTGATGCATGTAAAAGACTGAACTGTTCCTCCTTCTAATTATGTTTTTTGACAAAATATTTGCACCTGAACAGATAATTGCCTCAAGTAATTTAACTTCGTTTCGTTTCTGTAGTATACTGGAATCTTCCACGATACTGGAAAATCTTCAGATATTCCCCATTTTGTGAAGCAAGTTGTTAGTATTAAGCGGCGTTTTCGAGAGTTTGTTGCTCTTCAGTCTAAATTGGAAGATAATCCATCTCTAAAAGTTCATTTAAAAGGTAAAAATTTCATACTTTTTATTTCCTAGTTTCTTTATCATAGAAAAATGTTATTTTACAATGCTATTATTTCTGATTATATTACAGTTTCAAAAGTGTTAGATTTTAAGTAAATTTTGAAAAGAATCATAATTTGTTTTTCCCCAACATTCCTATTCATTTATAAGTAAATAAGTTTTAAACGTTCTTTTCTTAAACTAAGAAAAAAAATCTTGTTTTTAGTTAATGATACTGAATAAGGATAGATCTTAGAGACAAAAATAAACCTAGGTTTTCTACAAGTGATGTGAAATAATGCGAAAGGCATATAATTTCTGTGAAAGGTTATTATTGAACATGCCAGCATTTCAAAGTATTATGATCACTATTTGATAATGGAAATAATTTTTCATTTAAAAGTTTCGCAGATGGCATTGTAGAATCCTAAGGAATTTGTGCCTATCTTAAATGCAAACATATACTGAAGTTTCTTATATTTGATTATTATACTTCATTATATGCTGAAAATTTTCATAGCATTCCCTAAGATGTGTCGGTTTATCATAATTATATCAAAATCGCTTTCCCTGCTGAGTTTACTCATATTTCATGTGCGTAATGTGAGGTTTTTGATAGAATAACTCATATCAGCATGGCATTATCTTTTCTTTACTCTGGTCATTAAGACCCCATTTTGGTTCAATAAAAGCTCAACAATACCCTTTATGCGTTGAAACTTTTTTTTTTTTTTTTTGTAATTTCTAATGTGCAGTGTGGTTATTAAAAAAAATCCTCGGTATATGAACATCTTGTGGCTTATACGCTCAACCAGTCAACAGGAAATTTCAGGTATTGTTATTTGAAGTATGTGCTGGAGATTGTGCTGGTTTAAAACATAGAGCATTCGCGATTACGGTTACAGTAATCACAAACGACTACTCCGAACTGCCCTGAGGCGGACGGAAAAATCTGAATGACCGGATTGTCACGGCAACATTGGCGGGAACTAAGGTTGAATACCAAGGGCCATGACCGGCAACGATGCAACTCCAGTCGTAGAAGGCACGTGCGGTCATTGGTAAGGGTTAGCCAACCCCACACCAATTTTGTACCCAACAAGTTGGCAAGAATCAATCACCATACTGGAAGCTTCTCACCCCCCCCCCCCCATGTCTGAGGTGCCTCGTGTGGGAGAGTTACGATTTCAGAAAAAAAAAAAAAAAAAAAAAAAAAAAAAAAAAAAAACCCAGAAATTTTCGAATGGCAACACCCGCTTTTTTTCCCTTGCGCAATTTGATCAGTGCATTTGGAAAGCCATAAATGGCGTTAAAACGGAAAAATGTATGACGAAAATTGGCGGCATAAAGCATTTGCAAACAAGTGGATTGTAGCAGACGATTACTCATTGCATCCTGGAGGTTATTGACAACAATGACGAATGTAACATCGAAGGAGGAATCTGTATGCTTTCACGTTTTATGGCATCTTTCAATTCTTACAATTATCGTGCATTTGACGTGTACACCTTAAATTTCAGATAATCCAGAAATAGAGAATCATTTTAGTGCGGTCAGGGGATCGCAGTGCCCGCGAAACTGCTGTGGAAGATGACTCAATCATCAAAAGACTTTTGCAGCACTTGTCAAACTTTGTGGCGACTTCTGGAACACCTTCTTGCATCCATGCAATGTTATTAGCGCAATTTTGCTGCTACAATTCTGGAATTACGTTATTCCGCAACATTGTTTTATATCAAGCACGTATTACAGAGTGCGTTTCCATAAGCAAGGAAGTGTATCTTTGAAGAAATACAGATCGAGAGCGAATGTTACTCTACACAGCCACTTTAGCTTCGTGTAAAAGTGCTGGTACCACATATGCCTAGTGAGTGCAGTTTACGTACCCATTTAGGAAGAAATGTACCTACCATAACAGAGTACAGGATCTTAAGGACTGTCGTTTTCAATACATTCAGAATGCGGGCAACAATTCTTGTATGTATTGGACTACAATATTCGTATTATGCACTTTCGATGCGACTTCAACAAAAATAGATGGCCTTCTTGATCGCAATTTATCATATGTGCATCTATTTTTGTTTTCAGATTAAAAAAAAAATACCAAACTTTGTACAATTTTTACAGAATATGGATTTCTATTTAGCGTATGATTTCGCTGATAAACTCATCTACATTTACTACGCAGCATTTTCCCCGTTCAGATGCAACAGCTTTATCAATTTACCTTGTTTTCCGAGAAATGTCGTCTTGCACTTCCGTACACTTGATCGTTGAAGCATTCTTCCCACACTGCTTGTTAAAGGTTTTGCGCAAACTAGACTTTGCACATTGTGTTTAGGGATTGTTGCTGTGAATTAAGCAAAGTGACTCAATGCATCTTTTCTCTGTGTTGTCATTGATACTTTACAGTAATCTTCATTGAAAATGTTTTAGGCCGCCAATTTTCTTCATATGCGTATTATTCCAATGCCATTTGTGATTTTTCAATGCGCTGATCGATTTGTGAAATGTAAAAAATGGATATTACCATCTGAAAATTTCGAAATTTTTTCACTGCAACCGTAACCATGGAAGCTAAATTATTTTAATTTCCAACGCATACTTTCAATAACAATACATAAAATTTCCTTTCCATTAGTTGATTGGATAGGCCATTAAAGGTTCATATATCGGGAAAAAAAATTTTTTGTGATCACCTTGTATATGCCTGTAAGAAAATAAAGTAAATGATATAATAATCTTTAATAAAAATGAATACTGCAAATGAAATTATTTGGTAAAATTTAAGGGTGTATTTAAAGTAAAATGACTGTCTTGGTTATTTTTGTTAGCACGTATTAAATAACTTAAGAGTGCTCTATGTCTGATATTTCATGGCCTTTAAAATTCATCCCTCTATGTCAGAATGAATTTTGATATTTATGGTGTCGTTATGTTATAAAAAAATGATAAAACTGATGGGAATAAAATGAATTTGATATATATATATATATATATATATATATATATATATATATATAGACTGATTTTATGCAACGTGCAGACACATTATTTTCAAATGCCTACATTAATCTTTTATTTGCCGACGGCACTTAAAAGTACCGTTTAAATCAGATTGATATCTCCGCAATATGACTATTTGTTCTGATGATATTCAGCAGAACACAAAGAGTTGTATGTAACTCAGACAGCAAGCTGCAGCTATCAACACAAGGCAGAAATGAAAAATATTTAATTATTAATTAAGTTAATTATTTTAAAGCTTTTTCCTCTTTTCTGGGCTTATCCTACCTTGAAAAATTGATGGTAAAACAATTCGATAAATAAAGGGTTAAATTATGTGCAGCTAAATTATTTGTATTTTGACAGTATTTTTAATGAAGAGGCACTATTTTTGAATCTCTGCAGGGCCAACTACACATTTATGTATATAAATATGAAAGTGTCTGTGCAAGATTTGTAAATATCTTTTGTACTAAATTTTTTAATAAACTTGGTTACCAAACATTAAGAGATTTCTTTTGATTAACTGCTTGACTGGTTTGCCCGTATGCCATACGAGCATGGATTTATCGAATTTTGAGAGTTGTAAGCAAAAAATAAACCATTCATAACGATTATAATTCAATATTAAAATTACTTCGAATACATAGATAAGTCAAGTATTCAATGGATTTCTATTTGAATCAAAATAAGAAAATATTCCCAAGATAGAAGGTGTTATCTTATAAGATAGTAAAGAAAATAAAACAGTTAAGTGGTTAAGAAAGGATTCAATTAAGAATGCAAATGAAATTTGGATAATTGGGCTTTTTGATTTTCTTTTTCCCCTCAGACTTGCTACATTTCTGCTTTTCATTCAATTTAATCTTTTTCAACAATATTGAATATTGTTAAATTATATAATTTAAATCCGATTATTTGTACGTTATTGGTAGTTTTGCTTTTGAAATAATTCATAAAGAACTGCATTATGGGGGAAATCTGAATGAAATTCGAATTCAAGAATCAGTAAAATCCAGTTTTAATTCATAATTATTCCAAGCACAGGTGCTCTCTATAACATTACCTTTTTTCTGTTTTTAATCAATCCATTTAATTTAAATTTATAATTATACTGCAAAATGAGATTAATTTTATTTGCATCTCTTATTCCTGTAATTTTTCCATGCATTTTCAATACTTTTCATTTAAACCCTCCAATTGATTGAATGGGCTTTTCCTATCCTTATTGTTCAATTCCAAACTAAATAACTTGCGTTTATTATTATATTCATAGAAACACCCTTTATGCAAGTTATTTTTCATATTACAATTATTTGATTATTTATTAAAAAAAAAAACGGGTTTAGTTTGTAAGACAATATAGCAAAATATTTCACCTCATTGCTTATAAAATGAAATTGTTTTTCAAGCTTTCTTATAATTGTTGTACTATGGTTTAGTAAATTTGATCTTTTTCTTGTTTATTACTTTTTTGCTTTTGAAGGTGAGTAGTGATTATCAATGATATTTGTATGACATAATTAAATTTTTTATTATTATGTTGTGCATTTTTAATTATCTTTTAGATTTTTAATTAAAGATTTGTTGCAGATCTTTTTACAAAGCCTATCTCCTTTCAAAAGAAAACATACATAACTGTCACTTACAGAATTGTGTAATATTTTTTTTATGCTTGTTGTAAATTTTTGTCAGCATATTTACTCTGTATTTACATTTTAATTTTTAAATAGAAAAAAATAATACTGCTAATTATATGCATCTGCTATAACCTTTGCCTGAAAATATCATTATTCTGATTTTTATCTAGGCATTAAAGGACCAAGCAAATGGTTGGTATTGCCATTTTCAAATCTGGATAAGAGAAACATAGCTGAAAGAAGAATATTTTTAGAAAATTATTTGAGAGAACTTTGTAGTTCACCTGCAATATCTCAAAGCTCAGAACTTCAAGAATTCTTAGCATATGGAGGAGGAGATAGAATGACATTTGTAAGAAAAGCTACTGATGCTAGTGTACCAAGACTTGACAAAGTTAGTTTTTTAAAATTTAATTTTAAAAAAATTATATAGTGCCTCAAGATGTATTATTATGTGATTAGCTCTGAAAAATTTGATTTTTGAAACACTCTTTCTGATAAGAAAAGTATTTAAACTTAATGTAGATGTTACATATATATTCAACATTTTTATTATGGAATTTGAAATTCTGTTAATTAAAAGATAAATTAGATTTTGGCTGATAAATTTCGATTAAATAAAGGGTTAAGCTGCAGTTGTATTGGGGAAAAGGGTAATATTTGGTTAAAAAACACGAAATATAATAGTAGTATTGCAGCATTCTACATTTGAAGAGTTTCCTGTAAAAAGGAGGTAGCTCCAATTATTCAAGTTTGCAGGAAAACGTTTGAAAATTCTAAATTCTAAATTGTGTGAAGATTTTCCTTTTGATCAATCGTATTAATTGCTACTACATATTATGGCAGTATTTTCACTCAAAAATATATTTTCCGGATGATGTAGCACATGTTAGAATGTTGGAGCTACCTCTTTCTTGTAACCAAATAGATAGTCTGTCTACCTCTGAGAAAAATATTTCGCAATAAAAATGCAGTTTACTATGATATTATTAATTATTTAAAGTAAAGTAACAAAATATATATACAACTTGACTTTAAAAACAAATATATATATATATATATATATATATATATTCCCTTTAATCATCACACTCCCCTCTGTAACGTCGAGCTCATATGCTGTGTAGTCAGATTGTAGGCCATCATAGAACTACATATCATTTTATGAGACATATTTGCGAGCTAGTTCCATTACATCTTTATATTTTGGGCTCGTAAGTGGAAGGGAGTGGGAGTAAGATGGCTGAATCTTGTTTAACATTAATAGAGTAATGTTTTGGATGTTGAATATTCTTACTGTTTTGTTACAGAGTAATCTAACACTCTCTCTACATAATGTTTTCTGTATTAATTTGGGCTTTTTTCATAATTAAAAACTGTTTCGGTATAAAATACTTTTGTTACCATTAGAAATGATGTAAGGAGTTTTCAGGAAGAAACCTTTTAATAGATTAACGAAGTTGAAAATCATTCCTTGGGTAACTTTAGCAACAATAGACTTTTCACTTTCTTCTCTATGATACTAATACGATAGAAAAACTCTTTCTACTTTCCTTATACGTTTTTCAGTGTTTTTGAAGGCACGGTCGATGGGGGGAAATGGCGGTAGCACCAGGAGCTACCCCTCTATTGCAACAAACTAATGAGACAAACAGCTCCACCGCTTGAGTAACGCGGGCACTAACGATCGGAAATACATTTTTCTGCCATCAAACGAACAAGTTTTTATTTCACCACATGATAATACATGTAACTCCAAATTCCCCTAGGTTGGAGCTACATCCTTTTTGAAGCAAAATTCTTCATTTTTTGCACATATCCGAATTTATACAAACTATTGATAAATATTAAAAAAATAAAAAATCTTATGATTATTCATTTTATCATAAAGAAAATGAATAAATGTTATATTTGTTATAATTATAACAAATATAACAATTATTAAGATTACTGATCCATAATTTTAATTTTTATTAGTAAAGTTAGTTGTATTGGAAATGGCAAATGCCAGGTGCTGTTAGCAGTTTTGGAGAAGGAGGGAATTCAAAGATTGTTTTGTTCTCTGTATTGAGAAAAAACATGTTTCTCAATCAACGACAAGAATAAATAAAAATTTGTGTATTTGTTATGCACAAAGAAACAATTCTTCTGTTTTACTAATGAAAATGAAAAACAGAAAACTGCTTCAATTGCCAAAATTATTATTTATTAAATAAATTATTTAATAATATCTAATGTGGTTTACATACTTTTTTAAAATTAGAAGTGCATTTTTAAAATCCATAGTTTATAAAATAATGTATCAAATGTGTAGAAGCACCCTATATATCATTCAAATGTTATATCAAATATTAATGAATCACAGTGTTGAAGAAATTTTAATGCAATGTGTTTAAAAAATGGTAAACTATAAGTGATTATAAAAGGGTCACTTTTAAAAATATTTAGACAAATCTGTGAAATTTGAGTGTTGTATTTTGTCTATTACTTAATCTGTATATCGTATCTTACCCTTTTTTTTTTTTAGCTTATTGAGTAATTTATAACTTAACAGCTAATTTAAAAATCATGCCTTTAACAGTAATAATCTTGAGCATCTCAAGTATTCCATAATTTTTTAATTTTTAATTTTTTAGAAAGAAATATAACATTATCTATTTGTAAAACATGATTGGCATAATCATTACATTAAGAAATTAAATTTTGGGACTCTTGAACGAATGCTGAATTTTTTACTTTCTCGTATACACTGAGAAACTGAAAGGTAATTGTCCGAATATTCGAATTTGAGATTTTTATGAATCTTCAAGTGTCTGACCACCTTGATTCTGAAACTGTCTGAACAAAACAGATAAAATTTTCGTATATAATCTTCATACTAAATTTGTAGATTTTTATCAAATTTTAAGACGAAATCCAATCAGAGGAAGTTTGTTAGCGTGCAGATTAACGCGATAACTAAAAACGAAAAGAGCTAGATACATAAAATATGCTAATTTAGCATTTAAGGGTTAGATCTATATTTTTAAATCAAATCCATCAAGAGGTTGACAGCCTGTACTTTCACATGTATGTAAACCCTATAATTTAGAAAAGAAATGAAATGAAATTGAGCATGTGATCTTTTGACTAGAACTGTAGTGTGTGTCGAATTTTTGTTTCGATTGGTCGGAAAAATAGGTTTTAAAATCTTAATCGGTTTTCTGGTAATTTTGTATTAATGGGAGCCTTGCGATTAATCGCCAAAGATTTCATGTGAATGAGTTTTTCGTAACTATTGTACTCTAGTATCAAGCTGTTAATGATACCTAAGTACCGGTTTTCTATACTATACTGGGAAACACACAACTCTCATGTACAAGATTCTGAAAATGAGTATCTGAGCGCTCTTGGTGTTCACGGCCTCCATAATTTTATGCAGAAGCGGAGAGAGGACCTTTATAAGGAGAGTATGTGAGAAAATTTCAGAGATATCATTCCCTCTGATTTTGTATTGTAATTATCAACAGATTGATTAAAGTTAATGAAACATTAAATAGTACAGCAATTATTATAAAATAGTTTTATAATAATCATAATACGCTAAAGAAATATATAGTATTAGATAGGATTTTATTCTCTTCTGTATCTCAGATATGATTGATACAGTTTAATTAATGAAAGCCGTAGTAGAAAATCTCATGAACATTGGTAGAGTGCAGGGAAAAATAAATTATTGTATATTTATTGTGCAAAAATTTATTATTTTTGTAAATATATATAATATGAACATTTTATTTCCTTACAGTGGGATTCCTTCTGTCAGAAAATTCCTTTTATTTCCTTATGTATGAGGAAATTCCACTGTACTTTTTGATTTGAGTGTTCACAAACTTTGAAATCAAAAAAATTTCTAAAACTGGTTTGAGAGGAATAATAATCCTCTAACAGAAAGAAATCAGACACGCCACAGGTTTGGAACAACAACAACAACAAAACTGAATTTATAAAATAATGAATTTTGCCAAACATAAGCACCGAGATATAAACTAAATATTATTTAATGAACAATAAAATGAATAAATATAAACAAAGCGCTTGAGATATTAAAAATATTGTAAAATTTTTACATAAAAAAAGTCGATTTCTTGAATGATAAAATTCGATTCCGTAAATGTTGAAATCCGCAGAAATGCAATGCCTGATACAAAATAAAAATAATGCTGAAAAAAATATTATTAATAACTTCCAACTGATGTGAATTATTAAATCACCAAACATTAGCTCATTAATCTTTATTGCAATCTAGCATTAAAAAAATATATAAATAAAATGCGAAGTTTGCGATCCCATAAACAAATACTAATTAAACTAATAATTAAAATCAGATTGAAACAAATAGTGATCTACTAGAAGAGAAAAATTCATTTCCAAATACAAAATATTTTAAAAAATGTTGAATAAAAGAAAGAAAAAGAAAAAGCACTCAGTGCTCTTCAAATGCACATTAATAAACACTTTCAAGTTCTGTTTAGGATAAAATGCAAGTTTACATAACGTGAACTAATTATTCATACTGCCATTCATTATTCGCATATATAAAAAAAATGCTAGGTGCCAAAACAAAAGTTAGTTAGATGACAAAATAGAAAAACAGACATCGGTAGAAAACTCTTATATAAAGAGATAAAAGTGAATGACTACAAATTGAAATATATAAGTACATATGTGCGATACCTTCGCAGGATGCAGAAGTTTATCAGAATTACAAATTTAATCCAACTTTACTAAAATGCTATTTCCATTAGCATGATGGCCCTGGAAAGCTAAGAGATTTTAACCTCATATTTGAGCATAGGCTCTATTGTTTCGATATGGTGCTGATGGCAGTTGTAACTGTTGAAACATTTTGAATATTTTATATTGTATAGTTGTAAAATTGGATAATTCTGTGAGACATTTCTTAATGTATAATCGAAATATTTTTATTTAAAAAAACATTGAGTGAAATGTTTAGAAAGAAGTTTAAATCTGACTACTATTTAGTTTACATTGGAACACATGAGGCATTCCCCCAACTAATTTTTTGTTTTCCCCAAGACGCCAAGTTTTAATCATAATTTTTGTGTTACAAACGATCAGAAAGATGCTATATTCAACTGTAAATTGTTGCCAGTGCTGTTGTAAAATAAGAAATAATCAAGTTTTGATCGTCATTCATTAGTTGTAAATTAGATGATGATTAAGGTGCCAGTTTTGCATGGTTAGTACTATTTCCAATGTATATTTTTTAGTGACGATCTCATTAAAAGTTTTGTCCTCATCCACAAACCTTTTAGCAACTACTCTTAGATTTTCATTCATTACCTTGTAGCATTACTCTTATATTTTCAATTGTATCTGAAGTTTTGTATAGTTTTTTTTTAAAAAAAAATATGACTAGGTTTTTTTTTATCAGCAACTTCTGTATTATATTTTTATTTTTAGATGCTTGTACGGGGTGTTAAAGGAGCATTCGATATATTTAGAACTGCATTGCCAAATTCTCCTCTAGACGAAGAAAATACTCATAGATTGTCATTTGAAGATCCTGTTCCAGATCAAAGATTTCAAGAACATTTATTGGATTATTCTAGTCGTGTATATATTTTTATTATTAATTTGACTAATTATTAACCAACAAATATAATAACCAAATATATTCTTGTGACTTTTTTAAATTAGTGGTGTGAATTAAATTTTTGGATTTGGGTTGATTGATTGCCAGATTTCTAATCATAGTGAGTAAGTAAAGTTTATATTGTAGCATCATAATAAATATTAAGCAAACAATCCATATTGATAGAATCAATATCCAAAGAGGATGTATTATTACATTTTATTTACTTATGTTTTAATTCTTTCTGGTTATATTTTAAAGCTTTAATAATTAGTTTTTTTTTAAAATTTTTATTTTTTATCTAATTCGGTACGTTTGTGAAAAAAAGTATTATCTTCGGTACGTTTGTTAGTAATTTCATAATAAGTTATTACTTTTTTTATTTCATACATTCTGAATACTTATTTCATTTGTGTTTAATTTTATGCTTTTATATTCATTAATTTATTGTTCTAACATTATAATATAAAAATATCTGTAGTTTTTATCCTTTTAATAATACATTTTTTGTCTTAAATGATTGAAACTCTTTATTTAAAATATCCTTTAAAATTTTTATCAATTAGGAACCTGAAATAAAAGAGCACGTGAGAAACTTCATGGAAAATTCTTCTTTTAGACGTTTTTCGGGTGATTTAAGTTTCTCTGAAAGTAGTTCCAAAAAAAGTTCATTATTGAGGAATACTAATTTCAAGATAACGGAGAGTTGCCATTGTTCTATTTTAAATGGTATGTGAAAAAGTTTCTCTTTTACATATTTGTGTATGAAAATAAAGATAGAAGTTTTTTTTTAACTTTTTAAGAGATGCAGTTTAACATGCAGTTCTCTGCAATGTAAAAAAAAAAAAAAAAAAAAAAAAAATATGCAATTAAAATATGCAATGCATGATTTAAATAGCATGATGTCTAATGAATCTACAGTAACTGTGCATAACATCGATGCGAAAATTTGTTTGGAAGTTTTCCATAACTGTAATCTTTTATTTGATTCAATTGAATTTTTAATTGATTTTGACGCGGCATAATTCTTGTTTTAGTTTGATTAGAAAATATGAATTTCATTTTTTATAAATTGGTCATAATTTTGGAGATATTAGAGCTTTACTGATTCACAGGAGGAAAAAAACTTCAGTATAAAAAATTACTGATATTTTTGAGAACAAGCCAGTTATGACTTCATCAGATTGTGGTAATCATGACATGAAAACTTTTGCTGGTTATTGTATCGATTTTTGCCCCTTTATTTTAAACTTTACTAGTGTTATAGCATATTCTTTTTCTTTCTTTTTTTTTTTAATCAAACAGTTTCAAAATCTCTTTAAAATTTTATTTCCATACTGATAAAAGGGATTTTGGCACAATCCCGGTTATTTGCAGTTTGTAATTCTACTTACTTCCGAACCTTCGAGTTCGCGAACTCAGTTTAAAACCCTGCACATTGTTATTTTTCTTTGGGGAATGTATTGTAAGAAGCTTGTAAGAAATGTTCCTACTGTGTGAAGAATTGCTAAGGTGTATGAATAGTTACTGTTGATGTATAAAATATAGCGATTAAAAAAAAGATAAGTAGCTTAATAAAATATTGCATGTAAAATTTAAATAATGAAAATTTTCTTTCATTTCCCTTTTATATTTATTTATTCATTATTTTTTAGCAAATAATTTTCTCGAAGAAGAAAATCCATTTGGAAATACTGTAATTGAACTTCTTGCAATTGCTCTTCAATTAGATGAGACAAACTTAGGTTACATGTTTTCTGTTTTTAAAATACTCTGTGCTCCTTGCATTAACAGGTAAGCTAGAAGTGTTAACACTTATTATTCAGAATAGCTGCATACTTGTTTGATCAAACCTTAGGAAAGAATTTGTGCTTTCATTGTTTTGAATGAATTGAAAGTTATTAAATTTATTGTAACTGAATTCTAAATATAGCAGATAACTTCTGCATTTTTAGAAAAATTTTCACAAAAAAAAAAAAATGGTTTTTTTTTTTTCCCCCCTTTAAATTTCTGTATTCCTTATTATTTCCATTGATGTTATATGCAAAGATATGAATACATTAAAAATCTAAATTTAAACACTAGGAGATTGAAAAATGCGATATTTAATTTTGTTTTAAGCAAGAAAAGAAAAAAGAGAATAATTTTAAAGTGAGGAGACAAATCTTTCTCTGCTTATTATTTCTCATTTTCTGATTGTTTATTAAATTTTTTCTAGGGCTGGAATATTTACTAGGGATATAATAATAAAGAGACCTATAAGAGATAGATTATAAAAAAAAATAAGAAATTAGTCGCAAATAATAGAAAGATTTAGATATAGCATGTTACAAATGCTCTACCATTATCAATGAAATAAAAGTAATTTTTTATAATCGTACATAAACAAGAAACTTATTCATAATGTAATACAGCACAATGTAATAAACTTCAGAAATATTCAAAATAGTATTATCAACTGAAGATGTAATTCCTATGCAAAGTATACAGCTTATATTTTACACAGTTTATCAAATATAATGTGGCAAGTGTTTTATTGGTGTTTCATATAGAATGTTAATCGTTTAAAGATGCAGAATTTGCGATTCTGCCATTATGATGATTTATGCAGTCGAAATTTTTTTATCTACTTCTTATCTTTTTGTAGAATTTTATATATTTATTAAAGGAAAATTATCATTAATAATTAAAATAATTAAATTATTTTCTCTACATTAATTTTTAAATTAATTTTCTTTAACCGTCTATATCGAGAGGAATTTATCGGGAAATTTTGCTCAAGAATTAATTGAGTCTATTCAAGTGACATCGAAGTCATATGGACAAATATAACTATATATATCAATAAATATGTAGCCACATGCAGAAGTGCACAACACATTATGCACCTGCCTATCATTTAAACTCTTGTATTTCTTTATTCTTCAAATATTCACTTAACGCTTCTGAGTTATTAAAAGTATAGAACATTAACACAGAAATCGCTGTTATTTATTACTTATTTTCGTTCACAATAGCCAAATCTAAACAAACCGTCATACGACTGTTTTATACTGCCTTATTAAACGTTTTTGCAGCTGAAAATTCAACACTTCGTTTAGCTAATTAATGGCGCTGCAAAATATTATTAGAAATTTTAGGGAGAGGTCTCACTGCTTCACCAAAAACGTCAGTCAGTCGGAGGGAAGAATACGTAAAGGATAATAAATGATAGAAATAAAAGTCAAACAAATATTAATCCAGCTTGAAAGTAGACTTAGGCGTTCGCTGATGCATAATTACCATGACTTACTTAGGGAAATTGAAATTCATCCCTTCCAAAACTATTATAGCACAAAAATGTATTTTGCATTTTCTTAAAATTAAAAAAAAAAAATACCATTTTTATTATACTAATTTCATTTCTGTACAATTTATTTCTTTATTTTTAATATTTTTTAATTTAATTTGGTACTAATTCTGTAACGATTTTTTAATGTTATGATCGAAATTAAATTCATACATCAAAAGATTCAATTGTTTGCTTTTACCAATGTTAAAATTCTTGCGAATTTTTTTTTAACATTAACTCCTAAGTAGAACTTTCTCTTCCACCTTTATTTCATAACTAGCCGCCTTTGGCGACCAGCCGGTTCGCCAATTTTAATGCTCGTTAAAATTTTAATAATTAAATATTTTATGTAACTCCTACTTTAATAGCTTCTTCATCAAAATATTTTAAATCTTCGAATTTTGATAAACATATAATTCACTCATAATATTATAAAGGCTTTCAGTCATAACGTAATATGCATCTCTCTTATTTTCTGTTAACTCCGTAGAATTTATGTTTTAAATTAAAGTGGAAATGATTAATCTACAATTAATACAATACTATTTTTTACTGAAACAAAGCATTTTTTTTTTATATTATGATTACTGAAAACAGAGTCTGAACATTTAAACTTTATGGGCACAAAAGAATATCTTTCTTAATTTATGTAATATCTCAAGAATTGTTCAACAAAATTTCTCAGATTCACCATGAGCATATCGATTAATTAACAATGTTTAATTTTAAATGCAACAAACACTAAGAAAATAAACAGAATTGTTTGAAATAATCGGTCAAAAACAGGTTTTAAAAACTACTTAAAAAAACGATGGACTTAAAACTATAAGCATATGCAAAAAATAAATAACATAAATACAGTTTAATTACAAAAGCATACATCGAACCTAAAAATAATTTAAATCGAGTCCGCTTCCGTTGAAATGTAGACAATCAGAATACAATGCGCATGTGTGAATTTTCAACGCCAGTTACGGTAACTGGCGTTGAAAATAACACATGCGCATGCGTGAATTTTTCTACGCCAGTTGGGGTAACGCTATGCAGGTTAGAAATTTTAATTTCCTTTATTCTGTTTTATTTTAATTCAAAAGTTCTTCAGAATGAATTTGAAAGATCTATTAATTAACAATTTTCAATTTTAAATGCTTCAAACATTAAGAAAATAAACAGAATCGTTTGAAATAATCGGTCGAAAAATATTAAGCCTACCGTATTAGCATGGGAAAAAAACTGAAGTCTTACTCTTTTGACGGTGAGGAAATGAAGATTTTTTTGGCGGGAAAGTTAGTTTTTAACTAAAATTCTAATTAAAAATTTTCAAAAAAGGGACCCCAGGCGCACATTCCCGACCTCCAAGGCATACATGTACCAAATTTGGTAGCTGTAGGTCAAACGGTCTGGCATGTAGAGCGCCAACACACACACACTTTGAGCTTTATATAAGTATAGATATATACATTTTATAATTTTATGAGTGATAACTGCAGAAAGTAAGCGAAAATAGTTTGTAGCCTTCTATGGAAAAGGCCACATATAACAGGTCCAGTGTCCATTATTTTTATGATTTTCAGCTGTAATACCTATTTTTTATTCATTAATTATTTATTCGGCACGTTAATTTGGTCATACCATGTGTTACGAAAACGAAAGTACGAATTTTTGTGTTATTAATATCTGAAGATAGTTTAAATTAGATGTATCTTATTGGTCCAGTTATTTTCGTCTTGATTTCATTTATTGTAAATAAATATTATACCAGAATTTCCCCTACTTGGATATCTTTGTTGAATTATAAAATATTGATACTACTGCTAATATTTTCTTTAACCTTTTTGTTTGTTTGTTTATTTTGGGTTATGCCTATTTTCTCTCGGTATTACTGAACATTATGAATACAGATCTTTTACCTGAATTATGGAATCTTCAAACTGTCGGACAGACATTATTGCTACTATTTTCTTTTTAACATTTTTTATTTTATGTATCTTCAAAATTCCATATGCTAAACAAAATGCTTCTCAATTATTAAAATAATACTAAACACACTAATTTAATTTGGTGCTATATATAATATAAGTAGACTTTCTCCTATAATTTTCTGAAAAAAAAAGTTTTTTAATATTTTGATGCATTTGATGTATGATTGTCACACATATTTATAAAATTCCTTCATGCCATCTCTCTCTCTTTTTTGTTTTGGAAAAAATTATACTTCTAAAACTTATTTTTATGTATGTAATATAGAAGAAATTTGGTGATAAGGACTAATTTTTCATTTATCTCTGTCTGATACAAATTGGTGAAGCATTCTGCAAGTAATTTTTTAGTTAATAAGGACGATATTATTGCTAATATTTTTTTCCGGTCGTTTTCATTTCATGTTTGTAATAGATTTTTTTTCCGTTAAAGGAATTATTTTTCAGTTTTGATTTGGATGTTGATAAAACAATATGAATAAAAATCTCACGAGAAGGAAACAAAATATTTCTTTCAAACACTGCGTGTGTTTATGCGATTTTGCTCTATATCTTTCGTGAGTAAATCTGCGACAAACTGTTTTGGCCATGCATCTTTTAATGCTGTATATATTAATTAGTATATTTGCGAAAATGTTTACAAAACTGAAGGTTTTTTGACACCTTGTAAGTAAGAATTACATATTTTTGTTTAGTCTTTTGAGAATTAAATTTTGTTTTATTCTTGATAATTATATATCGATTTAGAATGAACTATTTCTTAAATACTATTTATATCGTATTGTGCAATAAATAAGGGAAAGAAAATAATGTAAAATCATTCTGAAGTTTTAGGTATATAAAATAATAATAATAATAATAATAATAATAATCAGAGGAGTTTTTATGAATCTGGGAAATACTAGGGAAATCAAAAAGCAGAAATGATAGCTACCCCATAGATTATACTTCTAAAGAAGCTGCACTCACAAACATTATAAAGGGAAAAAGCAATTACCAAAAAGCTATTCAAACTAAAATTTATTTCAAATTCATGAATTGCTTTGATTTCTCTTACAATTACTCACTTTTTTAGATATTTGGGTTGTATTTTTTAGAATTTTTCAGGGAATAAATTAAATAAGCTTCATTACAGATTGTTATTTAAAGACTTTTCTTGAGACTGATTATTTTTCAGTTACAAAAATTGTGACTTATTTTATTTTTGATATTTATTATGCCCGAAATGTTAAGTTTTGGAAAAACTTAAGTTAATGAATTATCATTTTTGAAATTATGAAAATCTTAATTTTTGTAGGTTTTTTGTTGATAAACTTGATAACATATCCGACGACCATCTTACTATTGTACTACATATGCTACATAAATTTTTGTGGCCTGAGGATGAAGGTTTAAAAGGACAAAGTGTTAACCTCAAAAGTGAATTGGCTTTAAATAAGATCATGGAATGTTTTAAAGGTAACCATATCTGTTAAACTTTTTTTATGGAATTAAATTATCAAAATATCTCATAAATTTATTAAAATTGTTATATATAATTGACTAATTGTTTTTGTTTTTTCCGAATTTTAATACCTTCAACATTTGATATTGGAAGTTTTATTTTTTAATATTATAGCTCTTTTGGATGAAAAGGGTGTCATGTTATCGAAAATGTTTAGCCTAAAAGATACTTTCCTAGAGAAAATTAATTTATTTTTATCTTCAATTCAGTGTGAAGAAGCAAATAGGTGAGCAGTGTTTTTGTTTGTTTGCTTGTAGTTTTTTAAATTTTTTATTTCTTTCAAATGTTGCGATTTTACAAAATTTTCATTTAAAAGCAAATTAAAAAACACTTGCAAAATCTTTAAAGAGTAATATAAGTATAAACGTTTGATATTTTGTATCTGAACTAAGATTAATACGTTTTGAGTCAAGCTATATTTTGTGATATTATGTTGACTCTGCTTTGTTTGTGATAGCGTTGTTAACTTAAATACAAAATTTAGTATATAATAAGCCATAACTATAAGAAAATCATTATTGTAACAATTGCCTAAGATTTAAATTCCTTCTTTTTTTTAAAATGCCGATTCTCAAAACATATTACAAGTTTCTGGTTTCAGAAGAAAATTTAATTTGATCATATAAAAATTCTATGAGTTATCTCGTAGTTAGTGCACTTGTTCTGAATGCCAATTGTGAATTATTTCGTAGTTGGCAGTGAATTTTTTAAACATCGATAAACATATATTAAGTAAAAATAAGTTCGTGTTATATATTACTTCTTGTCTTAATGTTATATAATTTTAAGATTATTCTATTCTGTGGAATTTATAAAGTCTAATCATAGGGATATGGCTTCATTTAGAACGTGCCTTTGACTCTACATGTATTTTTCTTTTGTATTAATAATACATAAAAGCTTATATTTTATATGTGTAATAATTATAAGAATATTTTTTACCATTTTTTAATTATTGTTTTTTTTTCAAATAACCTAACTTGATATACCATGGCTCTCAGGAGAAAGTGGTTGA
Organism: Argiope bruennichi; assembly: GCF_947563725.1. Lineage (NCBI taxonomy): Eukaryota > Metazoa > Arthropoda > Arachnida > Araneae > Araneidae > Argiope > Argiope bruennichi. The sequence continues at coordinate 24,335,450 of NC_079162.1, read as the reverse complement.
GAACTATGCAATTGGAATATTAGATGCCCCAATTTTTAAAGAATTTCAACACATTCTTTTTATTTTTACCCCGTTATTTCTTAGCGACATGCTCCCCGTTTAGTATCATACTTCCTCTCAACAAATACGCATTTGTCCGAGATCTAAGATCAGCCATCTGCCAGGGAATAGTAAATTGTTTCTTGGACCTTCCTTATTTAAAACCAAATTGTATAAATAAGACGAACAGGCATAATTGGATTTCTCAATATCGCAAGATTTCTTTTGATTTAAAATTAATTTTTGATATGTTAAAAAATTATTCTTTATTTCTAGTTCAAACAGTAGCGATTTCATATATTATTCCTTTTATATGGCTTAACGATTCAATTTGTATTAATGATTTTTTTAATTGTGCACTGGTTTAATTGAAATTTGTAAAACTAAAATTTATCCATACCATTGAAGAAGTTTATCCATATTCTGGGAAGTATTCTTGATTGTGTGAAGCATTTCATTATATGAGAATGATGGATAGTTTTTGAATGCAGAAAAATAGTAGAATATTCTCATTTATATTATAAAGTACCCTTAATTTAATTTATAATTTGCATTTCCAGTTAAACTCTGTATTCTAAAAATATTTATCAATTTCTTTCAGGTGTTTATTGTTCCATATGTTTGATGTGGTTATTGAAACTTTGTGCTCAGATGAAATATAGATGTTGTGCCTGTAAAATTGTCGTGTATTATATTATATACAAGCTTCTATGATATATTTATGAACTGTGGAATGAATGTATTGATTCCATAAGTTTGCCTGTGAGATATTTTTCTAAAATTGCTTTGTACATTCCATTGGCTGTTAAATATAATTTCTTTTAATATTGTAAGATTTTAAATGTATTTTATACATTCCTGTTTATTTTAATTGTTAATTTAAAAATAAATAGTTCATGCCAGTTTATTTTTAAAGTTGGTAATAATAAAATATTTTGCAAAAATTGTTTGCAGAAATTCATTGCAATTATTTAGTGTGTGTGTAGAATAAGACTTAACGAATGCTTAAATCGGTACATAAGAAAATTGATTTCAAGGATCTTGATTTTTTGAAAATGTATATTGTATCTAGTTAAAATTCTTTAATGAGGATACTTTTCATAAACTTTAAAAAAATTCTGATTTGTTAGTTTACCATTAATGGCGAAGTTGTAATTTGTCTAATTATGAATGTTAGCATATCTATGGATTTATTTAGAGATATTTTCTGTATTCTAATAAATTTGTTACGGTTATATGTGCAGCGCCATTACAAAATCATTGCATAGATATAACACATATATTGATTATTTCTATACACTTTCCCCCTCTTATTTTCATTAGCTTTGTTTAAATTTATTTCATAGATATAACACATATATTGATTATTTCTATACACTTTCCTCCTCTTATTTTCATTAGCTTTGTTTAAATTTATTTCATTGCATAATCGTAACAAATGCAGTATGATGAACCATCTTGGTTGTTTTACATACATCTTGGTTGTTTTACATACAAATTTGAGAGAAATTGTTCTCATTAGCCTTTATTTAATATTTCCATTTTGGTTACTATTTCCTGTGATTTTTTAAAAATGCATTTATATCTAAGTTTATTGACTGATAATTTATCGGCAATAAAACAAATTTCAAAACTTTATATGTTGGATTTTATTAAGAAGGTTAGTTAAATAAGATATATTGAATTTATAATTATTTTTATGATATACATTCATATCCTTTATTCAAGAATACAGTAGACTTTGACAAATCTTATATATATAATTAAAATTTAAATTGTTGCAACGTTTTTCTAATCTATCATTTATTAACTGCACTGTTAGAAAGTGTCGCGTCAGATCGTGTGCTAATAAACTGTGTAAAATAAAAATGTATGTGTCATAGCAACCTTTCTTTTGACGATAAGAAAGATTTTAGATTATTCTTAAGTACATTGATAGATCAGTAAATGAAAGAAGTTAAGATAAATATTCTGCAACTGCTTTTGGTATTTGTTTTAAAATTAAATTAGTATAACTTTAAAAATATTATTATTGTCCTACATTTATCTTTTCTGCACTTAATATTATGGCCTGTATAGTATATAAATGAAAGTATTTCTGCTTCAACTGATGCATTTTCATTTGGCATCAGTGTTTTAATTTTCCAATTACATAAATTAATATCTCATTGGTAAAACATTAGATATATTTCATTTTTAGACATATTCATTCCCAGTTTAAAAATTTCTGTCGATTTGTATTTAATATCTTTTTTTCCCATTTGAAATTTAATTAATGATAAAAATTACTGATATTAAAGGTCATATTTAGAACTGTTAAATATATACAATGCAAGCAGGATTCCCTCTTTTAAACTGACGTACACTTATTGCTCATATATCCGATTTTTATAAATAAAAAAGAGCCCTCTTAACAATCAATGCGCAATTTATTGGGTAATACTTATATATTTTTAAATGGAAAGTATTGAATAGCTCTACAATACGCAGGATTTGTTGCATTTGTAGTATACCATCTGCAACTAACATAAAATTACACGCGTGAGATCAAGACTGCATAAAAATACATGCTAGAAGGGTTCATAATGATATCGAGATACACCAACATTGGAGGTACATCAACTGATTACAATGCCTTTCAAGCATTATTTATCAGAACTGTGATGCTGGATCGTTAGAGATCACAGATACCGATCAAATGCAAATTTTTCTGTTGTTTTCTGTAGATTAAAAAAAGTACAAAAAAAAAATATATATAATTCAAACACCGTTTTTCACGCCAAAGTGTCAGAATGCTTTATAATGTAGTAAATATGAAACGCACCTGGCAGTTCTCTTCAAAAAAGATCGCTAATGTGATATTTGCGATTTTCCAACATTTTTGGCTCTTATAACTTTAATTCTTTTTAATCTTTTTCTAACCTTGAATTATGTATGTAGAAAGTCCAGTCAAGAAGGTACATCAAGGACTGATGATCAATATTTACAGTTCCATGCAAAGAAGTAAAACACTAAGCAATTTAGACCTTGTTTTGCTAGAGAATGGCATAAATGTTTATTGCGTACAGAAAGCTTCATGAAAGTAATCTGCATATGAACTTGCTAGTTTGTATACTTTACATCTTACATCTCAAGAAGTAACATTTGAGTTGGCTTGTACAAATGTCCACTGGACTGTAGTTCAATCGGCTCATAGATAAGTCCAGTTTGAATTGAATGTCTAGTTTTTATGTCCAGTACGCCTTTTTTTTTTTTTTTTTTTTTTTTTTTTTTGTTCTGTTCAACCCATGTAACTCCTTTAATTGCTGAGATAGTAAAATTCCTGTGAAATGCTTTTACATGTTATACTTTTTTTTAATTATTTATTTAATTCCATTAACTATATGTTTTGCTTGAATTACATTTTATCATAAATCCATAAATTTTAACTATTGTTTACTTCCATTTTTGAACTGTTTTTTCTTCGCATATGTGGATCATGCATGATTTTAAACAATTTTGCAACAACTGTTTGTTTTTAACATATGTGTGGAGCAACAAGGCCAAAAATAGCTCTTGTGCAAAAAAAGGAGAAAAAAAATCAATGTTTGAATGGCTTTTTCTTTCTGTTCACCACTAAAACGCATAGTCAAAGTTAACATGTTTTATTAGAAAGGTTCTGTTCGTTACTTTAATTTTCCACAATTGCATTAGTTTTCAAAGTTCAATTAAAAAAAAATTATTTCTGGCAACATTATAATAGGATGTCTTTTGGAGCATTTGAAAGATTGCAATTGATTTTTGTACATTTTGGCAGTGTGACTAGTTCTCAGACAAATAAAGCATATCATCATGCCTTCCTAGTAAAAAAATTTCTTGCCTCGATTAAAATTTTCTCGAAAGACTTGCAATCTTCTACATTATGTTTATGTTCACAGAAAATAAATTAATTTTTCTTTTCTTCAAATTTTTCTATGATCATTTGAAAGCTCAACAGCCGGAGGAATAGTGCTCTTTATAAAATTTATTTTCTTTTGCTTCTCGAAGCCAAAACCCATTTTTAAAAATGGGAATTTTATGGGAACGATACGCTTATAAGGACTGTATATAAAATTTTGATTAATTTCTAAAATTTCAGCATTTATAATATCTTGACATGACTAAAGCTGCTACAGATAAACAGTGGTGGGTTTAGGCATTTTGTGGCCCTAGGCAGGGTGCATTATGAGGCGCATTTTTTTTAATATGCTGGTCAATTTAATTTCACATTTCAGCGCAATTTTAACATGTTAATTTTCTATTTTAGTTTAATCTTTTTATTTTATTAATTTAATGAAAAATGTATTTTTTATTTTATTTATCTACTATTCTATACTGCCGAGCTTCCACGTTTGTACTTTTAATATTATTGAGGTAGACGCTTGGTGTCTAAATATTTTAATACTAAGTGAACGAAATGAAACATAACAGAACCTGACCAATTACATTTCATAAACTGTTCACATTATTATAATATTTTATGATTTGTAGAATTTGTATTTTTACAAATTTATTTATTTTGCATTTAAGAAAATAAAATTCATTAACTGTTTGCTGCACCCATTCAGCTTTGCGACCCTAGACCTGGTAAGTTATATAACTTTTTTTTATTTTGTTATGCCTTTTATAAACTATGTTCTAATGGAATGGAAATTAATAAGAGAATATCTCACTGTTCTAACAAATATGCCCTTGAAAATGAGTAATGGCTGATTTTGCATAGATTTTTATTTGTAAGAACCAACTGTTATTTTCAAATTAAGCTTCCACTGAACTAACACTTTCTGCTAAAATATTTTAACGTTATAAGATATAAGAGAATTTTTCAACAGTATTCTTTTTTTTTTACCTATTCAATTAATCAATGTGAAAAATTTAAAAATAATAACACGACATTAATGAAAAGAGACAATTGTGGAACAAAGAAGATCCCATTTTTTATTTAATTAAAACACATATTTACACATACTTCCATTTATGTATTAACAAATCTCATCCAACTTACAACAAATCCATCCACAAGAATGCAATTTATTTGTTTCAAAACTTTTGCATGACTTGATGAGCAAGAGGAGAAAAAAAAAAATTTTATTTACAGATACACACATTTGAATAACACAGCACATTTTAACTCTGTTCCTTTACGGTTGAGTTTGAACATGACTTGACATAAATGATATTACATGATATATATATAGATAGATATATATTCATAACAACATGTTAACAATATTGAAGAATTGTAATATGAAGAAGTATACAGGAATCGATAATCATAATTAAATCATCAATATACAACAACTTTGTATTCAAGCATCTATAAGAAAGAATTGTGAACCTGATTCGATTTAAATACAAAACGGTTCCCATTTTAAATATTGTTGCATAATTTGAAAAATTTCCCATCTTTACAAGAAATTAAGAAAAGTATGAAGCATCTATTTAAAAAAATCGGGTTTTACAGAAAACTTCAGTATCAATTTTTATTTTACTTTACTAACAGATACAATAGATATGCAGGAAACGGGGGGGGGGGGATAAAACTTATTTGTAGATACTGTACTTAAGAATAAAATATTATCACAATTCATAATAATTATATTTTCTTTCTTTTAATCTAAAAAATACACTTTCTAAAGGAGAAAAATTCATATTACATTATTATTATAACTAAAATTATATAAATATGAGTCAGAAGACTTATACCGAGTTTCTTTTCGTAATTGAGATAATGGAATTTAAGATCATTTAGAAAGGTTTTCTTAATCTTACAGCTGACTTAATCTTTGGTTCCCATTCGCAGGGTGACCAGCCGATCGGGAAATAGAGAACTCCGAGAGATCGGGAAGTCAGGAAAAGGAAAATCTTATAACTTATAACTTTAAATCTTATAACAATTTTTGTATATACATTAATTTATTTCGTGCATCTCGGGAACGATTTGGATCAAATTTTATATTTAGATAAGGTTTTGCTTTTTAAGATTATCTATATAGGTGTCTTTCCAGGGAAAAAAAACACCCCTCGGTGTAACACACACACACACAAAGAAAAAAACATTTTTTTTTTATAACTAAATATTGACATGTGGCTATACATGACCAGCAAATGCGTATCAGAGATGGAGTAGTGGTTAGAGCTTCGGACTCCCATGCATTTTTCTTATGTACGATCCCGCGTTTGCAATTCAATTAATTTCGCGTATAAATTTAAACGAGCCATAGAATAGGATTTTATTTGCAATTTTACAAAAACTGCCGACCGAAGCTTGGTCTCCAGGTACTTTATTCTAAAATTGGAACTCTTTAAAAAAAAATGTTAATAATTGTTATCGTAGTCGACGGTTCGTTATGTCTTTTTTCATAAGTAAAACGAAACAACGTTGGCAATCGGTGAAAATCAGCCATTTATTGAAGTTAAAACGGTGTCCATCCGAGTTTCTGTGCACACATTAGGAGGCGGGATGACATTTACCGAAATGTTGGCTATGTAGGATCGTAAGCTCAGTAAGTGCCTGCAATTCTGAAGTACATGTATCTAGTTATGATAGTTTCTGCTGACTGTTGAAACAACTAACTTGTTCATTACTTGTTTCATTATATCCTATACATTTTACACATTTATTAATATATGTTGATAAGTGTGTGAAATGTCAATCAAATTGACTACTTTACCACGAGTTCTAGCATAATTTATGATATTACAATGATAACTGGATGGTATTATAATTTTTTAATTCATCGTATTTAGATCGAATAACGATTGAGGCTCCGAGCCATTCGTGCTCTTTGTCAAAATTTAGGAACAGTAAAATTGGTTACATTAACATTCGGAATGGCAGTGGAGACGAAAAACAAGAAAATTAGTTACTATAACTAATTCATTAAATATGTAATATTTTCTCTGAAAGATTTCATTTTTTCAGAATGTCAAGTTGCGAAATACATTATGATAATAGTATCAGTAAAGAATGTAGTCTTGCTTTTGTATACAATGGAAAATGCAACGTAACTAAGATCATATCACATTACTGTTATGATTTTTCAGTTTTCCTTTTTTATTCATTTTTTTTTAACTTTCTCGTATACAAAGAAACAATGAAAAATTTCAATTCAAGGTTTTGACAAAACTATGTTTTAGACATACGTGAGTTCGAAAAACTCAATTTTGGAATTATGTCTGTCTGTGAACACGTTAATATTAAAAAAAAAAAAAAAAAAAGCTTTGCTCTGAATGGATGACATGTGGTCTTTACGCTACATCTGTAAATTTCTATCAAATTTTGAACAAAACACATTCTTAGAAAGGCTGCCTGAGAATATGTGAACACGATAACTAAACAAAGGAAAAGGCTAGGTGGATAGAATCTGATAAGGTGATTTAGCATTGAAAGGGTAGATAAGTATCAAATTTTGAATCTAATCCGTCAAGGGATTGACCGTTAGTCGGTACTTTCGCATGCATGCAAACATAACTCAAAAACACAGCGACTTATATAAATGAAATTTTGGACCTAGCTTCAGCAGCAACCAAAGCGAAAATATGCATCAAATTTTTAAATTAAATCCATTAAAAGGCTGACCGTTCTGTTGTTGTGTACATTCTCATGCATGTAAATATTATAACTGAAAAATGCAACGACTTAGATAAATGAAATTGGGTATATCATCTTGTTACTAAAATCGTAGTTATGTATCAAATTGTAGTTTCATTAGCCGTAAAAAGGATTCAAAAATGCAGATTTTTTCCCTCCACTATACTATAAAGCCCAGAAAACTTATGCGTGGGACTCAGAAACTAAAAATTTGAACACTCGTTACCATCACGTGGGTGGAGGGATTACACCTCTTTTTTAAGAAATAAGCGAGAAAGTTTTGGGAGACCCCTGCCGCTAATTTCGCCTTCGAAATCGAATCTATTGTACTACGTGTTTCGAAAGTATGAATTTTCTGTTATTAATAATTCAAGTTATTTTAAACTAAATCTAATATGTTATCTAGCCAAATAATTTAGGGCAAATTTATTGTAAATAAATATTTGATACAAGAATTAATTTACTTTTTTATTTCTCGAAGATCTTTTTGTTGAAGTAGAAGCATCGGACATTATTGCTTATATCTTCTCTGTAATAGATTCGCTGCCATGATTCATTCCTATGATTCGGATCACTATCTAATAAGTTCTGACTCCTTTGCTTCTTGTAAAGAAGCAGAGCTTGTATTAGAGACGATAGTATCTAATTAGATAATAAATGTGAATCACAGGCGATTCACAAAGCGAACAATGTGTTAGAACAAGGATATATAAACTCAGCATAGGCATGTTCTACTCGCATCAAATTCTATACGGAATAACTTTTGCTGTCATCAGAATTTGAGTAACACAGCAGTCAACAAGTTTTTTTTTTTTTTTTTTGTGTGTGTGTGTGTGTGTGTGTGTGTGTTCTTATTTTTTTTCCCCCGAGTATACTGCGTTTGGTTAGACCTTGGCTTTTGTTCTATCAGATGTGTTTTCTGCACTTCTTTTCTCCATCTTGTCTTTCTGATCGTACAATTTTGTATATTGTTCGTTTAGCTACTTCAATTTTGCAGTTGTTATGCTTCCTAATTCCGCTAACAATCAGGGTTTACTGTGTTCTTAATTAAAATGTAAACATCTCTTCCATCTTTCACCTCATTCCTGTTTTGAAAAAATCAACAGCTCCAGGCATTTGCGCGATGGGTTTCCTTAGAATAGAGAGTATACTATTGGCAACAACGTATTTAGACCTATGTTCCTCTAAACATAGGCTGTATTTTGAATGGGTAAATGTTGCTGATATTCTGAATTCTTTTAGCAATGTTTATTGCTTTATTTCTATTTTTGAAGCTTTCAACCATTCATAATATTCATTTTTGAAAGCTCATTTTGAATTAAATAAATTTTCCCAGCATATTGCACAAAAATAACTTAAAGTTAAAACAAATAATTTACTAATAATAATGCTAAATACAATAAACAAATGCTCTATAAAGAAATAACTACAAACAGAAAAGCAACAACAAGCTGAAGTCACTTAAAACGCCATTTCCGAGAATATATAAAATTAATCCTGAAAAGAAACGATTGTTTTTTCTTTTACTAGATAAGGAAAAGAATATGAAAGAAGAGTTAATTCAATGAAAGAAATATATTTCTCCCACGCGATTAGTGTTTTCCTTAACCAAGGGAAAGTCTTATGTTAACCTGAACTCACTGGCATTACGCCAGAATTGAACGATCAGACATTGCAAAGAAAATTCATTCATACAATTCGGCAGAATCTAGTGCGGAGAAAATTCCTTTCTTTTAATTTTTTTTTTATGATTATTATCTTCAGAAAGAAAAGTAAATATCTAGATTGAAAAAAAAATGTAATTTTAAGACTCTTTATAAAAGGATCACAATATATATATATATATATATATATATATATATATATATATATATATATATATATATATATATATATATATATATATATATTAATTGATATAAAAGGTGCTTTTGACAATGCATGGTGGCCTTGCATTCAGAATCTCCTTAAAAAAGCGGATATTCCGATTAACATTTTTTCACTTGTTGCTGACTTTTTAAATGCCAGAACGGCCAAAATGCAACTGGGTTCAACTTCAGCAATCCGTCGTCTTGAAAGGGGTTGCCCTCAGGGATCAGTATCTGGACCTATTTTTTGGAATATTATTATCAATGATCTCCTATCTAAACTTAAAAATCTGGCCTGCTGTGACATCATAGCTTTTGCTGATGACATCCTAATTTGTTTTCAAGGTAGGGATCTTCCAGCGACTTTCCTACACGCACAGGAAACTTTGAACCTCGCTTCCGAATGGTCAAAAGGTTTTAAATTAGAATTTAATCCTGAAAAAACCAGAGTCATGGCTATTGAAAAACGAAACGTTTGCTATGATGCATTTCAGCTTTATCTCGACGGAGCTCCCTTGGTTATGGTAAAGCAAATTAAATATCTTGGGGTTCTTGATAGTAAATTTTCGTGGAAGCAACACTTAATTTACGTATCAGAGAAATGAGACAAACTGCAGCGTGGATTAAATCGGATTGCACGCAACACGTTTGGTATTAATTCCAACGTATATTCGCTCATTTATAAACAAGGAATCGAATCCTTCATAATGTATGGTTCTAGAGTTTGGGGTGCAGCGCTTAAAAGGAAGGTGAATTCTAAATATCTGCGACGCATACAAAGAAGGATACTTTTGCGGGTCATACGCGGATATCGTACCATAAGTTACGAGTCTGTTTATGCAATTTCTGGCTTCCCTCTAATTGATATTGTTATTCTTCATAATATTGCCTATGAGGAAAATCTCTCTGCTTCTTACATCTCTAATTATGATTATATTTTGTCTCCATCTTTTCACCCTCAGCCCTCAGAGAGAACCGCTATCAATATTGTTCAATTTAGTGATAAAACCAAGGATGTTTTTCCTGTTATTTGCTATACTGATGGCAGTAAAATTGATGGTAGAGTTGGTTTCGCATTTTTTGTTTTCAGGGGTGGTATTGAATCCGAGCACTTTCAATTCAGAATTCGTGATGAATGCACAGTTTTTGTAGCTGAACTCTTATGCTTAAACTTCGCCATCAAATGGATCGCTGAACAAAATAGTGTAATCTCAGAATATCTTATTTGTACCGATTCTCTATCATCCTTGGATTCTCTGAAGTGTATTTATTCGTCTAATCGTTGAAATCCAAAAGCAAATTAAAAGCCTGAAAATAAAATATCTCAATTGTCTGAAAGATAAAAATATCTCAATTGTTTTTGCATTTGTCCGTGGACACACGGGCATTTATGGAAATGAGCGGGTCGATTGGCTTGCAAAAGCTGCCACTAAGAACAAAATCGACATTGACGTTAATATTCCTAAATCCTTTTACAAGAAGATTACGAGAGCAAAAATGGTGGAGTCTTGGAATCAAGAATACCTCCTTTCAAATAAAGGGAGCTTAACAAAGAAATTTTTTCCATCCATTAATAAGAGACTATCATGCCATCATTTTTATACTAATTACAAAATAACCCAATTTCTAACGGGTCATGGTAACTTTAAAAGTTATTTGTACAAATTTAATTTGTTTCCGTCATCTTCCTGCGATTGTAATATTGGTGGGGAGGAAAATGTTGAACATGTGCTCCTTCTATGTTCCAAGTTTGTCAAAGAAAGACAGATCCTAAGACTGGCTCTCAAGCATATGAATATAAATTGGCCTACAGAGTTTCACCAACTTATTTCCACTAGAAGTACTTATCAAAATTTCTGTAAATTTATTGTTGACATCTGTAATCCTTCATAACTGTTAAATTTTCTTCTTTTTCTTTTTGTTATGTGTTATATACTTACTTCTGTAAGCCCCGTGTGATACTTTGTGGTGCACGGGGTTTTTATAAATGTTCAATAAAAAAAAATATCTTTATTGTTAATGACAACTATCAATCTTGATTTATGTTCAGTTACATGAATGTAGAAACGGTTGTGACAGTCTCAACGAGATGGCGCAGGCGGCGCCAGAGAGAACGCTAACTCAAGTGAATATTGAATAAGACTTGAGGGCGGGTGCTGGACTGTTCGGGTTGAATGGCTGTGAACTGCGGTAGCACGATGAGGTGCCTACATTGTAATATGTATCAAAATTGTAAATATGTACAACAGAACCTATATTCAACCCTAGACACCGTTTTGTAGTGAGTTCTTTCAGAGGATGGACACATTCGCTCCCACAACTTGGGGATTCGGCCGGGATTGAAACCGCAACTAATCGGTGAGCCGAAAAAACAAACAAACAAACAAAAAAAACAAAACAACGGTGAGTTAAAATTTATTTTTGTGGGCTTAAAAACGCCGAAGATTTAATTGGAACAAACGGCAATGGGTGCCGCAGCTCGAAGAAAATCATCTTCCAAAACTAGACTACCTGTTTAGAAGGATTGTGCTAGAGGCAAGCGGATAATACAAAGGTAGGAACTTTTCAATTATAAGCATAGTTAGTTTAAACAAAGCAAAGAAAGACCTTTTTAATTTGGCCCAGGAATTAAACTTTGAGGTGCCGGAATCTGTCACTATATGAACATTTAAAGCGCTAATAGAAAACTGTGACATTCATAAAAATGATTCCGAGTACGTGAAAGATTTACTAAATACTGTAATAGAGGAGAAAATTGAGGAAGAAAAACGGAGCGAAAGTAATTTGATTGAGTTACAGAAGATTAAACCTAGTAGAATTCAAGCCGAATTGGAATTTCAAAACGCGTGAAATGCTAACACTAGTAATGGAAAGTCGGAGTCAGAGTCAAGTGGGCTCCCAGACCTGGAAAGCTTAATAAAATCAGTTAAAACTTTAGCACTAGCAGTTCCTTCAAGGCCAGAGAATTCTGCATTATTTTTCAAATTGCTCGAACGAGCATTTAAAACAAAAAAATGTGCCGGAAAATTTGAAGTACTAAATATTGATTGCAATTCTTGAAGAAAAAGCCAATAATGCGCTGCCGTATATAGGCGAAGAGGAGTTACAGGATTATGAGAAATTAAAATCTCTGATTTTGCGTGAATTCCAACTTCCTCCAAAGGAATGTTTGCAAAATTTCCGACATGCAAAACGAAAGTCCGATGCAACACATGTCCAATTTCAAACAAGAATAAGATCTAATTTTGAGTATTATCTAAAACCGCGAAATGTCAGCGAGTTTAAATCGCTTTGTGATTTGATTATTTCTGATAAAATATTCGAATCCCTAGATAAAGAAAGATACTGCCGCTCATATTGTTATTCGTCAATCAGATTCGTGGTTTGAGCCATTAAAGCTCGCAAAAGAGTGCGACCTATATTTTTCTTCTAAAGAAAAATCGTTGCATGAAACGAAAGTGCCATATTCAGGCCCTACAAGTTCGCAAAATTGGCAAATAAATCGTCAGTCAAAATCGAACTATCGTGAACCTAATCATAATGATAACTCTCGGCATTCCGAAAAAAAAAGTCCGGATGTTTCATTTGCGGACAGACTTCCCATTTCGCAAAGTTTTGCGATAAACGCTTTAAATCAAACGAAGTCAAACGGCGAGAAAACGTTACGGAAGAGACTGCTTTCCATTGCCAATTGTTGATGATGTATTAGATCTATTGCAAAGAGTTACCGTTTTTTCAACCACACACCTAAGAAATGGGTTTTTCCATGTAAAAGTCCATCTGGGCAGTAGGAAGTACACAGCCTTTGTCACAAGCACAGGACCAGGGCCGGCCATTTGGGGGGGGGGGGTGTGCGGTGGATGCTATGCACCGATTGAGGGGCCCCAACATGATCAAGAACAAAAAGTTCTGAACGGTAATATCAAGATGGAAAGAAGAAAGGAAGACATTATTTAACTTGAACAATAGGTGGATTTTGAAACATACAAAGTTTACAGATACATCACAGTTTAGTATAAGTGTGCAACATATTATAGACAAAAAGTACGGTCGTTTGCCTCTTCTACTAGGTTAAATTACATATACTACTTTGATAATTCATAATATAAAATGTTTTATGTTGTTAGATCTAATCATGTCTATGCAAAGGAAGTATTCCTCTTGGTGTCAAGATTCAATTTCAAAAAAGAAACTTAGCTGAAAAGAAAAAAAAGAAAAAGCGAAATTTCAAGAAATCATGAGTATATCTGTTTTATTATTAACGAATTAATTCTGGCAATGAAATTGCTTCGACGTCAAAAGTTATAATTCAAGCTTCAACTGGCAAAGAAAGTTCCGCACAAATTGCACAATCTTGCAATAAAAGTGTAGAAACTGTGAAAATCTTTGAAGAACCACACATGTATACAAATATGATTGAATCAGAAAATAACGACCAAAATGATAATAACAAATGTGATCAAGTGCATATAAGTGATTCAGGTTAATGATCAAGCAGCATTATATAACAGATTAGTTTTAAATGTTTTGTGTTAAAAACAAACTTGCACAACACAAAGGAGTTTTTGCTAAGAATGCTGAAGGTAGATCATTTTCCACTACTTACTACATTTTTTTCTTCTTTAAAGTGCTAAATGGTGAAATTTCGCAGCTGGTTGATTTATTCAAAAACGCAAGACTCGATGTTTTGTTTGTGCTGTACATTATTTTCTAGAGAAATGAAAACTCTACACGATTTATAGGTGTCTATAATAACTGGAGAAAGTTATCAGCTGTAATTCAAGATAACGAGTGTTCCATTTGTCATTTAATTCATTTACTGCTTGGAAAGAATATGAATTATAACGGAAAGAATTTATGTTTGATTATTGATTAAACAAATCAAGTTAACATAAATAAGGAAACGAAAAGACTTAAATTACTATTTCATAGAATTGTAAATATGATTCTATTTTTAGCATCTAATAATCTTCCACTTTGAGGAAACCATGAAATAATAGGAACACCTAATAATGGAAATTTTTGAAGTTTAATCGAATTATTAAGTAAATACGACTCTGAACTTATGAATCATATAAACATAATTAAAAAAAATTCCAAAAATGGAATTGTGCAGGATTTAGCACATATATCACAAGAACAAATTATTCTTAACAAAATTAAAGCTGATACAGAAGTAGCCACGTATTACAGTATCTAAATGGATTCTACTTCTAATATTTCCCATGAAAAATAAACTTAAGTTATCATTAGCTTTGTAAATTTTGAATAGAAAAGATTAAGTATAAATAAGTCATTTATAGGGTTTATTGAAGTAATTAATGGGGCTGGAGAAGGACTAGCAAAATCTCTATTGGAAATATTAAGTGACTTTGATTTAGACATTATGGAATGTAGTGGACAGGCGTACGACAATAGTTGCAACTTGAGAGGGTAATATAAACGTGTAATATATAGAAAAATTGCTCTAAACTCTCATGCAATTTATGTGCCTTGCCTTTGACACTCTTTTAATTTATTAATCTGTGATGCTGCTTTCACAGTACATACAATATTTTTTTTTTTGGATATTGCAACGTTTATATTGCTTATTTTCTGCACCTACAAAAAGATGGGAAATTCTACAAAAGCATTAAATATTACTCTTAAATCATTATGCGATACTCGTTGGGAAGCTAAAATTGATATGGTGAAAGCAGTGAATATACAGTTTGAACAACTTTGTAATGTCTTAGAAGAATTTATTGATGCAAATAACAATAATACAAAGGTATACGAAGCTAAAATTCTATTAGATTCGATACAAGAAACGACATTTATTTTATATTTAATACCATGGTTTACATTATTGTCCAAAATTAGCACTATCAATAAACTATTTCAAATGAAAAACAGTTATTCGAACAGACGAAGCAAAAGCGATAGCATACTATTGAATCGGAACATTTTTCTGAAAAACGAATTCTAAAAAAAGAGAAAAATTATATTTCGAAACAGCAGAGAATGAAATAGGAAACACGGTTGAGGAATTTAGATGTTATGTTTTTTAACTCTGTAACTGGTACTGTTATTGCACAGATAGAAGATACATTAAAAAATATTTCAAATTAATAACTGATATAAAAACTTTAGAAAAACAACAATTAGAAAAATGTTCCAAAAACTTTGTAACGTTTTATAATAACGATGTAGATGAAAACCTAATCCAAATAATTGTTTTCCTGCGGGATTTTATTTTGAACGAAAGGGATGCAAATAACGCTCAACACATATTACAACATACTTATACTAATTAATAGTTAAAATGATTTATTTCCAAATGCATTAACTCTGTTAAAACTTTTCTTTATATTGCCAGATACTTAAATAAATGCTGAGCGCTCTTTCAGCGAATTAAAATTAATAAAGAATTGTCATCAGTCAAGCATGTGTACATAACGCTTAAATGCACTTGCTATACTAAGCATCAAAAAGGAAATTGCTAAAGGCCGTACTTTTCCTGTAGTAATTAATAGCAAAAACAAAATCACGCATTAAATAAACATGCAATAGTAATATGTGTTCGTATATATATATATATATATATATATATATATATATATATATTGAAGTAGAATACAGGTTCGAAACAGTGAAGAGACTTATTTTTAATTTCGTTTTATTCTATTCCGAGTGGCAGGCATGATTATATACAAGAAAACGCAGCGTGGCACAAAGCAGAAGTAAGAAGAGCGAAAAAAGGGACGAACAGATGATGACTAGCCTTATATAACATAGGATTTCCGGCCACACGCCGAGGGAATGACCTCTGACACCTTTTCAAGGGTACCGAAGTATCACTCTCATTTGAAACTAGTTCTGATGGCACATTATTTTTACAAAGGGATTAATTAAACCGAAAGTGGAATAGGATCACGAAATAAGAGAATATTTTAGAATAAAGTTAGGAAGGGCTAAATTAAGGTAAAGTTTTGTAAATTATTTTGGATTAAATTAAGAGTTTAAAATATCATTACATATAACATATTCTGATTGTAGTAGAAAGCAGGTTCGAAACAGTGAACAGACTTGGTATTTTTAATTTTCCACAAATCAGTTGTTATTTTCTTGACAAATTTTATTGAAATATCCCAACCATAAATCCATTTTCATCCCGATTTCGGAATCAAAAGGGATTATAGAGGGTTCTATTTATCATTTTCTTCTTTATCAATTTTATTTTCTGAATTTTGAGGCTCAGACACAATTGTTTTATCTTGGTCAGTCATTTTTCTAGATCTTAACAACATTAAAATACTTTTCACATAAAAAGCATTATTAATTTATGCATACAATTTTAAAAATAGACTCGATAAAAGACTAAAAATTCAATATTTTAAATAATACTATAAAATAATTTGCAATAATAATAAAATCAAAATATGAAAATTAAAAGAAAATCAAACAATAAAAATCTTCATCTTCACCCATTGACCCATGAAGCACGAATCGCCTTTTTAAGAAATCCCAAAAGGTAATTTTGAACACTGATTAACTGGAACTTTCCCATGATGACAAGGAGCACAAAGACACCATGGTATTGAGCCGAAGTGTCGGTTGATGTCACAGGTTAATGCGGCAGGAGTAACGATGATGCGGTAACAGCAACGGAAGTAGAATTTCACTTCGTGGTCGGATCTGAAGACGCTATGCCACGGGAGGCAACTCAGCAAGCGCCAGCACGGAACTATCTTCAGATTACCGGCGAATCAAGGAGCCGTACCGTAACATCAAACTGCCTCTCATTCCGGGGATTTAATTCTTTTCATTCATTTGAACATTTTTTTCACAGGAAACTATCCTGTCGACTCAATAATATGTAATATATTTTGACTGTAGTAGAAAGCAGGTTCGAAACAGTAAAGAGACTTGGTATTTTTAATTACGTTTTATTCTATTCCGAGTGGCAGGCATGATTATATACAAGAAAACGCAGCGCGGCACACACAGAAGCAAGAAAAGGGAAAAAAGGCATGAACAGATGATGACTTGCCTTATATAACATAGGATTTCCGGCCACGCGCCGCTGGAGTGACCTTAGACAAGGGCAAAAGTATCACTTTCATTTGATACGTAGTACTGATGGCGCATTATTTTTACAAAGGGATTAACTAAACCGAAAGTGGAATTGGATCACGAAATAAGAGAATATTTTAGAATGAAGTTACTATGGGCTAAATTAAGATAGAATCTTGGAAATTAATTAAATTGAAATTAGAATTAAAATATCATTACATATATATAATAATTTAGGGCCCCAAATAGTTTTTTGCACCCGGGCCCCTTCTTAGAGAAGGCCAGCTCTGTACAGGACAATACGAATTTTTAAAAGTCCCGTTTGGCTTAGCTAACAGTCCATGTGTATTTCAGAAATTTATTTAAACTGTATTCCGTGATTTAATTAATGAAGATATATTAGTGAGATACATGGATGACATAATCATCCCAGCAAACAGTAAATTTGAAGGCATACAACGTTTTGAAAAAGTGCTAAAGACTGCCTCAGAGTATGGGTTAGACATTAATTTCAAAAAATGTCAATTTCTTAAAACTACAGTTGAATTTTAGGCCATGTCACTCACAACAGAACTATAACCCCCTCACTAGAGAAAACTAAGGCTGTATAATAATTTACAGAACCTAAAAATATCAAACAAGTTCAAAGTTTCTTGGGGCTTACAGATTATTTCAGAAAATTTATTCAGGGCTATACTAGTATAGCAAAACCCTTGAGTGACTCGCTGCGCAATAATAATAACTTTAAATTTGGCGAGGAACAAAAACAAGCTTTTAAAAACCTCAAGGACATTCTCTCCACTAAACCAGTCCTTCATATTTTTAAACAGGGAGCAAAAACGGAATTGCACACTGATGCATCCAAATTTGGATATGGTGCAATTTTATTGCAGGAATCGGATGACAGGAAGCTTCCCCCTGTACACTTTATGAGCCGCAAAACATCGATTCAAGAGGAAAAGTATTCCAGCTATGAATTGGAGGTCCTGGCAATAATTCAGGCATTAAAAAAATAAAAAAAATCGCGGTTATCTATTAGGGAACAAACTCAAAATTATCACAGACTGTTCGGTATTTCAAAAAACCATGGGTAAAAAAAGAAATAACTCCCAAAATTACTAGATGGGCTCTTGCTCTTGAGGAATTCGAGTATGAAATCATTCATTGTTCAGGGACTCAAATGCATCATGTCGATGCATTAAGTCATGACCCAGTAACCATGCTCGACTGTGATGAAGTAACACCAAAAATTGTGGCTGCTTAATTAAAAGATGAATATATCAAAACTATTAAGGAACTCCTTGAATCTGGTAAAGCTGAAAATTACTCACTTAAAAATAATGTACTCTATAAAATCGAAGAGGATAGAGAAAAATTAGTAGTCCCTAGAGCTATGTAAGTAGAAATTGTCAAACAATGTGATGAATTAGGGCATTATGTTATAGGAAAAACTGAAAATTTAGTAAAAAAGGCTTACTTCTTCCCTAAAATTAGAAAATGTGTCGAGGAAGTCGTGTCTAATTGTGTTAAATGTCTTTTAATAAACAGAAAAAAGGGAAAAGGAGAAGGGTTTTTAAATCCCATTCCTAAAGAGAATGTTCCGCTTGCAACAAATCATATATATTTTATCAGACCATTACCTTCCACTAATAAGAATTACAAGCATATTTTCACTGTGGTAGATGCATTCACTAAATTTGTGTGGTTTTACCCGGTTAAGTCTACATCAGCTATAGAAGCAATACAAAAATTGAATCAACAGCAAATTTGTTTTGGGAACCTGTCTCGGATCTTTACAGATAAAAGTTCGGCATTTACGCCTAGTGAATTCGAAGAATATTGTAAAAATGAGAAAATCGAACATTTAGGCATTACAACGGGTATACCCAGAGAAAATGGACAAATAGAAAGGATGCACGAAACCTTGATCAGTATTCTCTCCAAACTATCAATCGAAGATCCAACCAAGTGGTTTAAATGGATAGGTGTTATGCAAAAGAGTATGAACTCTATGACTTCAAGAAGCACAAAATTTTCTCCGTTCAATCGGCTGACTGGTGTGGAAATGACCAAGGATGAGCAACGAATCCTCGAAATTCTGGAAGTGGTGTACACCAACAACCTCATGAACTGTCGTGAAATGCTTCGAGATGAAGCGAAGGGCAACATCTGGCAAATCCAAGAAGAGAACAAAAGGGTGTATAATAAGAAAAGAAAAAAAAGCTCATACATACAAGAAAGGTGACCTGGTGGCTATTCAGACGACACAGTATGGAACTGATATGAAACTGAGAGCCAAATTCTACGGTCCAAATCTCACTTCAACCTCATCTGATCACATGAAGAGATGGAGCAGTAACTCCTAAACATAATCTGTAGGCTGCATATTCAAAACTGTAAACTAGAAACTGTATATAACTTATATTGTGTAAAGTACTGTTTTGTGTTTCCCCCCCTCTCTTTTTCAGAATTCTTCTATTCCATGTATGGTGATGTCTCTGTGGACCACCAAGGATGGCCGAGCTATAGAAGCGGTTGTGATAGTCTTCATGAGATGGTGCTGGCGGCGCCAGGGAGAACGCTAACTCGAGTGAATATTGAATGAGACTAAAGGGCGGGTGCTGCACTGTTCGGGTTGGATGGCTGTGAACCGTGGTAGCACGATGAGGTGCCTACACTTTAATAAGTACCAAAATTGTAAATATATACAACAGAACCTATATTGAATCCTAGACGCCGTTTTGTAGTAAATTCTTTCCGAGGATGGACACAGTCGCTCCCACATGAATTATGCATAATTTTTTAATCTTAAGCATTTCTATTAGGACTAAATTTTTTTTAATGGGTTTGTCTGTAAAAAAACCTGGGGGGGGGAGGTTATATTTTAATGAAAAATTGAATTATTAATGTTCGTTTATTCAGAAAAGGACAGAGCAGAACAATCGGTATCTGAAGCTGTTAAGAATAAATACCACAATCAACGTAGATTTTATTTGGACAAATCAAATGAAATATCTACATGCACAGCTCTTGAATGAAATTTATAAAAGCTATGAATAAGATGTGAGTAGAGTGCATGTCAACAGTTTAAACTCAGTAATAATTTTGAAATGAAACCATAAATATTCAGTTTATATTAACATTATATAAAGATGCATTTTTAAAATTATATGAAATACTTCTATCATATTAAACCATAACAATAGTTGCAGTGTTAAAAGTTGAAGCACAGAGCTGCCTACTGAAATTGGGCTAGCAGATGCGTACACGTATGCCATCTAAGCGTATCAATAAAATTTGACAACTGATTTGACACAAGTTCAAAATGGGCAGATATACAGAACTTTCATAGAAGAAGTATCAAAAATTTGATATATGATAGTAAAACATATTCTTTTCTGAAGTTGAATTAAAAAAGATCTAAATGTGATATTTATCAAACTTTGATTGGGTGAAGACATTAAAATGAAAATTTTGTTAAGGAAGGCCACGAATTGGTGGCCTCCGCAACAATAATTTCAGAAGCTTGGCTACAACTGGGAATTGTTTTCTTTCTTAAATTAAAATTGCTGTTCGAAGACAAATGTATAACATTTTAGAATCAGGACATCTGAAAAAACTGTTTTTCCACGTTTAAAACTCACTATACAGAAGCTCGATTGCAGTGAAACAAAAAGTACAAAACGTTTTGTAATAAGTGGCTTAATGTAAAATTTAGCGGGGGTGGGTGGAAGTGTTATAGATTTTGGACGGTCCTAATCGGTCTTCACGTTATTGACATGAGCTTTGGAAAGGGTCAAGGAACATGTTTAGTAGCTAAGATAGGGGTGACCATTGATAGGGAAAGACTTTTTCAATGGTCAGACATACCTAGTCTATCTCAGTAGTCGACAAAAATCAGAAAATGACTCGCCGATTACTTTCCAACATTTGCTTCCTTTCGGTGAAAGTTTGGGTGGAAAAGATTGGACTTTTCAACAAAACAAACTTCAGTTCACGTCTCCAAATAAACGTCACAGAGGTCCAGTATGATGTTAAGTTTTCACAAACCAACTGTAAGTATTGATTAGATCCATATATAAAAATGAATTGAAATCGGATAGTGAGGATGCCTGGTTTAAACTAAAGCCAGAAATTAGTATTTTCATGGAAAACTGTTTTAACTAATTAAATCTAAAGGTTTTTATGTTATTTTTACTTGAATGTAAAATAAATAAATAAATAAAAAACATGTCTTGTGGGTTTGAATTTTTGACATACTCATTTTTATATTTTTTATAAATTGGATAATTAAAAATAAAATTTGCGATGGAATGAAGATCATTATGATCCGTGTAGTGGAAGCAATAGGGCGTATGTTTTCGAGAGCAATTCTTTAATAATCACATTTCACGCTAAACAAACACAAAGAAAAGACGACATTCACGCGCACAGCTTAAAAGAACAGCATATCATCTCATTTTCATTACAATCGCATTGCATTATGGGATGCGTAGGAGGATGTGTAGGAGGGACACATATAGCTCTGCTTATCTGCTTATTTCATGATTATATTGCACGATCAACAGCACTTGCTTTAGTTTTGATTAAATTAATAAGCTGTTGTTGCTTTTACAAAGCAAAATTTATTTATATTCTTAATGTTAACCTACGCCGCAATATATATATTTTCTTACTTATTGCTAATGGCAATAAATGATAAATAAATTTCTTCAAAGAATAATTATAAAGAAGTTATAATGTATATAAGAATTCTTGATAACATTCGAAAAACTTTCTAGCTGAAATCTCTTTTTGTTCCAAGGTGAAAAATTTGCAAATAGATAAAAATACAACCTGCACAGCTCATTACTTAATCTCTACAAACATTCTTCACAATAATCATATGCAAATAATTACCCAGAGCATTACCCATTACTCATATCACCATATTTTTCCCTAAAAATGGACTGTCAAAGAAATAAACTGAACTTAAGAGAAAAAAAAATCATTTCGAGAGACTTATGGTACAAATATTTAACTTAATCACAGTACAGTACTTTCAAATAACCTCATCCTTAAATTAATTTATTACAACTTTTATGCATTACATTTTCTTGAGGAAGATAGCAATAAAGACATCAACATTTGGCCAGTCTCAAAATCCCGTAGTGACACAAGAGATAAATCTTTAAAAGCTGAATATTACTCTTCCACAAATGTATTGTCAGCTATTATTTTTTACAAAATTTCTTGCATTTGATGGCAGATACTTGATTTTTTAAATATTTGAATGGTACTAAATAAGCATCACTTAATATCTGTATAATCATTAACAAGCGCAATTGATTTACATGCGCCTGTTAAAGAATCTTTACAAGATTCTTTAACAAGTGCATGTAAATCAATGGATTAATTTGCAATTATATCGGAGGTCCGATTATTATAAACAACCTAAAATAGGCATTTCATTTGACTATTCGGTTAAAAAAAGAAATTATCCATCTTAATAACACATATTAAACTGAAAATATTTCCCTTTCCTCAAATATTATAGCTAGATGATAAAAATGTACTAGGAAGAAAATTATTTTTGATAGGGAAACAAAAAATAAGCAAAAACTGCACCAAATGCAGAATTTCTTTATGATTCAAGCTAGTGTTGTAGGCTCCATGGCTCTCTAACTAACCCTTTCCCTACTTAATGGATATGCACTGTGTGAATTTTAAGTGCACAATCAAGACGTTTATTAGTAGCCCAAGATTTTAATTTTCCCCTACAATGTACTTGATAAAGAGACATGTTTCCACTATCTCAACTGCGATTGTAGGATATGACTAAAAAGCAACTTCAAATATTTGTATAAGATTGTTAACTCTCAATGAAGAATATTCGATAAATATAGCGAAATGTACAAATAAACTTTTTAATTTAAGATCGGGATGGGAGAGAACTGTAACACTTAATTTGCCATTGACATATCTATTTCAATTGTAATACTTTTCATCATATAATGGAATAAAAGATTAAAGTATGAAATTTAAGGGAAGTTGAAAATCTGTGATTAATGAATTGATAACGTAAAGTGGGCATTTTCAGAGTATTTTTGTCGCAATTCAGCTTTCAAAAACTTGAGAGTATCATATTCATGCTTCAAAACATGTGACAAAGACAAACTGTAGCTAGTAGTTAGTCCACAAGATCTGTAAAAGAATTCGAAAATTAAGAGGTCCTCTTTTTCAGTGTCTATTATTACATTTCTCCATTCTAAGAAATAAAAGTAAGCATATACTAAATCGCATATAAGAAGCATATACTAATCTACAGATAGACAATAACAAATCAGGTATATACAGTTTTGGATCACCAGCCTGAAATACATTGTTTGAAATCCTTTCTTAAGTGAAACACATCTTTATTAAACAGAAAAAGTTTTTATCGTTATATCTAAGGGATAATTGTTTTTAATGTAAAGGTAGTTTTACTCTTTTGAGAAAATATTCTTTTTCACTCACCCCCCACCCTCTAAAAAAATATATTAAAAAAAAAAAGGTAAATAAGAAAACAATATGTGATATTTGTATAGTATGATATCAATTGCAAACGAGAATGATAACATCAGGTTTTATTTCTGATAATTTATGGATTGATTACACTAACACTTGATATATAAACTCACTTGAGAAAATGTCCAACAGGTTGAAGACTAGAAACATAGAGTTCCATGAAACAGAACTATATATCAGTTGCTTAACCCTTTAAAAGGCCATTTTTTTCTAGTCATGGTATATTAAAATATTTTTAGGATTGAGATTGACTTAAGAAAAGTGATTCGTTTAGCTTATTAGATAAATTTAATTTGATTAATTAATTAATTTGGTTAATTAATAACTAATTAACAAATAAAGGCAGATAATTTTGTGTGAGATAAGAAACTGAAGCATCTAGGACTTTGTCTTTTTGAAAAAATTGTGAGAACTTATGTCAACCTACATAACTTCATTCAAAGGTTGATAAATTTGGTGGGAAGCATACATCCCACGGCTCTAGAAAGGGTTAAATCAGACAACAGAAAAGAATGCTGAACATTTGTCGATCAACTGACATTCAGTTTCATACATCTCTGGAATTATATTTTGCATATGCATCTTCACAGACTAACCAAGATTTATGGCAATACAATCCATTTCCACTTTTGTTTATGTTTTGTTCTCATGACGTCTGCTAATAACCCTACGAGTTTTGAATTACATGTAAGATAATACTCTGCGTCAGTTAAACAGACTACTACAATGCTGACCCCAGATTAGCAGAATATCCACTGAAATACATGTCACAGGCTCGGATCTTATGTATTGAAGATTAAATTCCATTACATTACCACTTGTTACCTGCACTAGAAAGCTGCATAATAGTTATCTAAGCAATAGCATATATTGAAGTTTCTCACCAGATTTCAGATAATATGCTAACACGGAAGGGGGGGGATGGATAAAATATCAAATCAAAATAAATGGTTAACATTTATTTTCACAACAAAGTATCATGGCAGTAGGCTTTGATTTCATTTATCAGTTTAATGTCTTATTTTCGAGAAAGACTTAACTATTTACAATGGACCTCAGTATACTTGAATCAATATTGGGTAAAAAAAATGTCTGGTAGAAAAAAAGTTTATTCACTGATATCTTGTGTAACTAACTAGTTTATTTTTTATTGTTCGCAAAAGACTTATTTATTAAAATATCTTATGTTTGAAAGTATCTCTCTTTTTTTTTTGTCAGGACTAATAGCATTAAACATTAATAAGGGAACTTTCACTCACTCTGTTTAAAAAGAAAAAAATCTCAAAATATTATGGATTCCATAATGATTACGATACCAATCATGTAATGCTTTCATGTTCATGTTCTGGCTAGAGTTGCAGACGGAAAATACTGCCTTAAAATTAACATACCAAAAGGTAGGTAGGTACTAATGCCATCTACAGTCACTTCAAAAATACCACGGCAGAAGCAATTATATAAAAAAAAGTGTCAATTTGCAATTTTGTGAAGTATTTCAATACATTATCTTCACAATTACAATTTTTTAATTGGTTAATAATTAAATGATAAAAAATAAATAAAAATAAAATACTATATACTTACATTTATAGGAACTTTAAAATTCTCTTTCATTAAATGAAATGAGAGTTCATTTTCCTGAAAGAAAAAAAAAGACAAAAAATTAAAAATATGATTTCAGAATGTGACATCTGTGTAACTCAACAATTAAAAGAGCAAATTAAATATTTGATTATTAGCGAGTTTCACCTACTATTTTCATTTCATTAGAACCACTTATAAGAAAAGTTTTAAAAACTGAACATTTTAAATCAAAGATTTAGTCTAGAGATATTGGGTACATTAAGAGGATTATGCTTCTCTAATACAATCACAACAAAGGAAATATTTTTAGCAATCTTCTTAACGAAGTTTAATGCATTACAATAACAAATAACTTTTTAGCATCATTTAATGTTATGACATATGGAATCGCACCAATAGCACCGATTCATAATGAAACTAAAGCTTTGTATGCTTTTCCTTTATCAAGGGATAAGAAAATGAATATTTTCATGTTACAAAATAATGATTCAAAAGTAGTTTCCGAGCATCGCGAAAACCGTTTTCAAAATATGATGATCATCATTCAAGCAATTTCTAAGTTTTGTTTTTGGAACTGAGCTCACAATGTCTTTTTCTCGAGGCGGATCGGGCTGTCAAAAGAAATGGACTACGACGGGGGGGGGATAACGTGCATACCTTTCCATGAGCCTTAGAATTCTGAACAACAATTTTGCGAGTGCTAAAGTTTCAAAATATTGTTTCTGCTTAGAGAATGAAAAATTGATCCATTAAGTTCAACCAATCAAAGAAATACGTTTAACTTCAAAACTTAATGTTAAAGTCTCCGCATCAACTAATCTAATTATTACTGATGTGACATCTACGCAAAAAATTGCTGAACGGAAAAAAAAGGGGGGGGGGGGAATCTATAGAAGAGAATACGAACACTAAAGAACTTCAGAGTTAGAAACGAAAACGAACGCTAATTTTTTTTAATTGCATCTAAAAAGCAAAACTCATTGAAGTTATGTCTTTTTGTGATGAGCGACATAAATGTTTATCCATCATTATTTGAAAAACAGATCATTCGAGTTGATATTCCAAAAGAAGATTAGGTAACGCATTTATTCCAATTACTCCCATTAGTACACTCATGTCCATAAATTAAGAATATTTCAGTATCACACTGAAATGAACTCTAAAGTGAAAACTTCATCTGTAGAATTATCATACACATCTTCAAGAATAATATGCAAATTACAAGGTGCCACCAGATAACCCCGATAGTAGGTCACAATGACGAGAGCACAAGAAAGGGGTATATAAGAAATGGTGGCAAAGAAGTAAAATTGTTCACAAGCATTCTGTAAGCCGCTCAGTGCCATAACCGAAAAGTTAAGACAGAGAGGAAGCATGTGGATGAATTTTTTTACGTGTTAGAATTATCAGTCATCTGAAATGAGTATTCAGATGGATGTATCTGAGGAACTTGGAATCGCCCAAAAGTGGCATCTCTAGGCTTTGGCAACGATTCCAAGATGATAGAAATGTCAGTAGACAATACAGTTCAGGTCATCCCGAGTTACAACGCCGAATGACGACAGGTATTCGACAGTAATTGCTAATAGAAGCAGACAGAACACAGCATCAAACCTCTCTCGTCGGCTATCTTTAGCCACGGATACGACAGTTTCAAGGCAAACAGTGTACAGACGTTTGGGACATTGGGTCTATATACTCGCAGATCTGTTCAGATATGTTCCGCTAGCGGTCAGCCTGGAGTAGAGGACTTACATCGTCACAGTGATAATGCGCCGTAATTTGTGTGATGTTAGAAGGAACACTTCCCCGCGAACCTCTTAAGAGCCAACAAGATTATTTCTACAAATCAAAGAGAATTTAATTTTGTGCCAATTGATTTTTCTTCCACTGTTTTCTATTAAATTATGCAGATATTAATTAATAGAAATACTGCACATTCAACACCTATTTCGTTTCCAACGAAGAATAATAATATTATATATAAGATAAGTTTTATACAATCCATTTGTAACTGTTATTCAACTGTGTTTTATACATATAACTATCCGCCTTAGGCGATTAACTTATTAACTAGGAATATTGATCTTACTGGCTCTTGAATTATTGATTGGAATGCATAAATATTTAAAATTTCATCTTTGTTGTTTGATATAATTGAAAAATATGAAATATAAACTGAAATTTATATGACAGAGAATTGCTTTTTTATACCTGCTTTCGAAATAAGACACTTTAATATTAAAAGTTACGTTTTAAATATTAGTACATGGACTAATTTAACAGCAAAAAATAACAAACGAGAAAATAATCAAAATACTTACATCATTAAATATATTGAATGAAAAAATAAGATGATGAATTTAAAACTGAACGAAATAATGTAAAAAAAGAGACTCACTTTCTAAAAATAACATTATGAAAACTATTAAAAATATCATTTAAAACGAAATGACGGTCAGAATTTTTTAAGTAATGCATTTTGTGAAGATTAAAAGGTTCTTTTTATTTTCTCTCAGTCAAAATGTCTAAAATAAAAGAAATTTGAATTATATCTATTATGAAATTAAAATGAAAATGAAAATTTTTTTAAAAAATTATCTCAGTAGAAAAACATATTTTAAAACGCGTAAGCGGATATCAAACCGCAGGCAAGTAAAAGTTTACTTTGAAATTAATGTTTCAAAGAATGCAATATTTAAAAACCATGGATTTAACAATGGGAAATGATTATGTGATTAGATGAAACAATAAAATTAGTTTAATTTTTTTAAAGGATTTGCAAAAATATTTTTCATGATTTTATAAAAATCAAAAATTAAAAATATGGAAAATTTTTTAAGATAAATAAATTGATGTTATAAAAGGATAATTTTTACAATTTTAAAATGGTTTATAAATAATATTTTTTGTTCAATAATAGTAATATTATCAGAAGAATTTATGGAATCAAATAATTTTCTTGCGTATAGCCACTATTGCATGTACCGACGACTGACATGCGATGAATGATAGTTTATTATTAAAATGAAATGGATTGATGCTGAAAATAATTTCTCCGAATCGGGAAACGTTTGATTCCTAATTAAAAGGAGACGGTGGGAATGTTGCTGCTTCATTTTCAGTTAATGATACTCAGTGATGAATTTTCAACTAAAAAAATTGGCAGTAGCTTAGGGCCGCTATGCTGATGGGGGCAACAGGCCAGTTGATAATATGATACTATTAGCCAAGTTGTTAAATAAATAAATTTAAAATTCTACGCATTCTCAAATATTAACATTTTGTCAAGTATAATTAGTCCGGTTCCTATAGGTTTCATGGCATTCATTCAGTTATTACAATAAACATCATATTGTGCATAATAATCACATTGTGTACAAACGTGGATGCCAGGTAGTCCTGCATCTCAAATAAATTTTTAAAAAATTACATTATTCATAAAACCTTTAAAATTAAAACAACAACAAAAACCTAAAATGAATCATGTTAAAAATGTGTTGAAATGCCAAATGTGTTTGAAATGTTTAAGTACTATTACTAAATTTATCAATGCATCAAGTAAGGGTCTTCATAATATGAACTGCTTAGGGTAGCAAAATATCAAAATCTATCACTGCAAATACTAAAGGTTATTTAAGAGAGTGATACTGTCTGTTTACACAGCACTATCTCCCTCTCTATTTTTGTGGAAAGGGTTTTCTAGCAAAATTTAAAATAGGTTTAAATAAAATTTAAAAAAAAAATCATTTTTACAATTTTCAGACATTTTGATTATACTTTATGCACAAAACATTTTTTATGCATGTTAAAATGAAAATAATATTTAGTTTATATATATTTAGTCATGTTTCAAATTATATATAACGAGCTTATCTTTCAACAAATTCGATTAGAATATCGCCAATAGAACGGAACAGATAATAGAACATTAAATAGCTTTTTACCCATTTCAATGTTAGATTTTATAAATATATAAACACTTTCTGATTGCCCATGATTATATTTTAAATAACGTCTAACAGTTAGTATTAAGAGATTATTGAAGTTTTATATTTAAAAAATCATTCCTTCCATTTTATGAAATTTTAACTTGCAATTAACTTAATTAAAATGCATTTTAAAATTACTTCAATAATGTAGTAAGAAATTCAAACCAATATTTAATAATTAGTAGCTAATAATTCTGGACTTTCTTGAACTGTAAATAACTAATTCATTTACATTCTAGAAAGTCAGCATATATATATATATAATTCTGTCAACATCAGATTCGATTTACAAGCAAATTTTGAATTAATGATTTACGTCATTTTAGACGAATCTGCATTTCATTTTTGATTATGGAACTAATTATTTCATCGCAAAAATTTAACTAAAGATTCTTTATTTTTTTCAAAATATTTTATTAAGTTTACGACATTCATTCATTTGACTCTCAGTTTTATCTACCACCTTTCTCAAAAATACTGTTAATTATGATCAGAAATTACTTTTTTGGGGGGGATAGCTTTAATTTCAAATTAATAATATGAAATACAACAATAAAAACAACTACTTTAAACAAATTGGACAGTTAAAATTCTTTTGATATAATTGGAACATTGGAAGAAATAACATAGAAGCAACATCTAATTGCAGAATTAAAATGCTAAATATTAAAAAAATTATATGTATTAACCATAAATTTAGTCATTAGAAAATATAGAATTACAGAAGGCAAATATGTAAGGAATGACAATAACAGCTTTTTAAGGTTTTAAATAGATTTTTATATGTGAAAGTATAAAAGAAATATAAACAAGAAACTACCCAAACTTATTTTGAGACAAAGCAGCAAATAATTCATTAGCTAACAACAATTTTGGAAAGAAGGCACAACAAGGCTTCCTGGGAGATGGAAGAAGGTAATAGAGCAAAAGGGTTCTAATATAACAAAATAAATAATACCTTAAACAGTAAATATGTATTCATTTCATATTAGAAATAGAGAAGACACTTTAATATTTCAAGAAAAATTCAAAATAAAGATGTTTATATAATATTCCATTTTTCAGCAAACCTAAGTGCTATTTCTCGGCAGGCCTTATATTTTAAATTATGGGAAGATAATATGAATTATATTTAATTTAGAAATCCTCTCTAGATTTCTGCATCATACCAGAAAAAGGATATTTGACCCTCAATGTCAGATTTAACATCACAAAATCCACATACATGATGAATCCTTAGTGAAAACTAGTTCCTCCAATCCCAAAATCCCTTGTGGCAAACACCTTTGAATGCTTTGTTTTTATATTTGTGTTTAAACGATGGCAAAGTTTCTTGACAGCAGAATGGAAAAAAAAAATGTAATTAAAATGAATCTAGTTATTGTCTCTTCCACACTGCAAAACTACATAATGTAATTTATTCTTCTGCTATTATTATATGTTTATTTTTTTTCACGACTACTGAGAAGTCACTAAAAGATATCTCTTAATTAAAATTAATATGCATTTTACACCAGTAACCTAGATGTGATCAGTACACTGCATGTTCATATCTGGGTTTCTGTAGTAAATCACTTGACCATTTGTTGCTCCTTTTCACTGTTATTATTTTTTTTCTTTTCTCTCTCTCTGCCTATTGGAGATATTCCTCCACGAGCTAATTTAGGCATCCAGCTTTATTTTTGTACACTTCGGACTACTTTACCACTAGAATGATCAACATCCTCAAAAATATGAAAGAATCATGTAATAAAAGTATAATATTTAATTGCAGATGGCAATTCTTTTATACTAGTAATCTAACTTGTATATATTATTGTGATTTTTTCATCCAGTATAAAACAACAAAACCTCCAAAACAAATAACATACCTTACGAGTTTCAAATAAGAGTGGTCCAAACTGGACTTTTTGAACTAAGCTGTCTATCAACATTGTGCGTATAACTTATCCATCTCATTATCCTTTAAAAAATGTGCCATTTATAATTTCTGTACTTTATATAATTACACAGTATTAGATTTCACTAAAATTTTGTAAGATAAAACTGCCACTAATGCTCAGTGAAAGCTCGAATCCATCACTGCGATTCATTCTCAGAACAAAAAAAAAAAAAAATAAAGTTGCTGTGTGGGTAAATTCTTCTTTTTTCATGTTGCAATTAAGTACAGATTTTATTCATCAGCTTCAGAAGTACCACTTTAAATAGAAACATAACGCAGTATTTAAAATTATATATGGCTAAAAAATTTATGGGAAGCAAAATTATCTGAAAAAATAAACTAGCAATTCTTTCAAAATATTATAATGAGATAGAGGTACATTAAAAATTTCAATAACTAAAAAAATTAATTTTAAAAAATGTAAAGATTTACATTTAGTGATAAAAATTAAATTATAATATAGAAATGTAACAAATTTTAATTTACATACAAAATAAATATCTCCCCCCCACACATGATATACAATTGTCAGGAATTTTTTGAAATTATTACAATATGCACATTAAATATTTTATTATGTGGAACATTTAGACGTTTCATATCCTATGTAAATATTTTCCATAGAATAATTATTGCCTCTACAGACATACTTTTGCCTCTATTAAACCATTAAATCTTGAATTTGATATATTTTATATTCTTCTGTCTCGGAAAGAAAAATTTATAGTTAGTGCACACATTCGGAACTATGTAGTTCTAACAAAGAAACTGGACACAAAAGCTTGCAAATGAACTTAAAGCATATCTAATAAAAATTTATACAAATTTTTGAATGAAAAAATGCTGTTCAAATGGCAATAAATCTAAAAAGCGTTTTTGAATATATATTATTAACTCATTTTTATATTTTATTGTTGCTTACAATGCTTTTTATTAGTATACTCAGATTAGGTTTAAGTGATGATTAATGCAAATGGTTTCCCATATTACTTATTATTTATTCATTTGCAAGCTTTTGTGTCCAATTTCTTTTCAATAGCTTACACCATTTTTCCTTTGGTAAATTTAAGAAATCCTATTTTGTTTTAATTCTATTAATTGATTTAAAAAGAGCTTCTTTGCAGCAATTATTTACTATGCTTTCATTTTTTTTCTCTAAAAAGCAAAAAGAATTTCGGCATCAAAGAAGTCAAAATTTTAAAATTGCTCTTAAGATTTATTACTTAAATTTCAACTGTTCTGACATTTAAAATATAGAAACATTCAGCTATTTATAAACAATTTTCTGCAATAATAAAACAAAAGCAAGTTTACAAAAAAAAAAAAAGCATTGAAAGTAGGATAGAATTTTGCATCAAAGGTAAATGCCTTCCAGCATATAGAATTATTTTTTTTTACACTTTCAACATATTTGATATTAAAAAGTGGCAATAAACATACTAATGTTTTATCACCATCACACCCTACAAGATTGGCACCTGGGACATTTATATGCACCCATGCCCCTTGATCATTATAGCACTGATCGAATTATATTAAATGTCATACAAAATGGATCAATCAGAACACTCTTCCTATTTTTTTTTTTTTTTTTCAAAATGGTATAATTTCACAGCTAACAGCAACAGAATCTTAAATTAAACAAATGCTTACATTTTGAAACTGATGAAATGATACAATTTTAGTAAGAATCATGAGTTCTGGTAAAATAAAAAACTTATTTAAGAATCTTCTTTAATGTTGAAAAAATTCTTTAAATTTTGAATGCAGTTCATTAATTCAGTCTTTTGATTTTCCTCCCCCCTTTTGATATTTGGCATTTTGTCTAATTCAAACTCTTTTTACTTTAATTCCATTACCTGGATGTTCTTTTCATTCCAAATTTTGTTTAGTTTTAATTTGCTGTGTGAGGTTACATATGTATAAAAATAATGATACAAAAGACTCATAAAAAAAGAAACCTTATTAATAAATAATTTTAGAAGCTGAGGAATACAGGAAGTTGCTATGATATAAAAAAGAATGGAAAGAAAAATATAAGCCTAACTACATGTTCTGAATTAACTAAAATAATGATTAGCACTAAAAGCGATGCATTTCCAAACTTCTCACAAAGGAAGAACCAAATGCTTTTAATCAAGGAATGCTCAAAGGTCAATTCTCAATTAGTATTATCTCAGACAGAAAGCGAAGGGAAAAACTATATGAAATTTAGTAATTTTTGGTTTGAAAATAGATTTCTATTGTGGAGAATGTTGAATATTCATATTCAAAATAAAATTTTATTCAAACTACCTTTAAAATACAGTAAGATTTTTTCAGAACTATTTAGCTGAGAAGAATGATACATTTTGTAGCATTTACTGCATTGACAAGCTAAGCTATCTTAAATCATAGACTTCATGTATTTTTAAAAAATCGCATGAAACAAATATGATAGTACATATGTGCTTGAAGTTAACATGCAATGAATTAAATATTTGTTTTATGACTTCCAAGAAAAAAATATGGCATATGGTACAGATTGAATTTATTGGTGCATCGCACATTATGTAAAAATAGATGTCTCAATTCAAAAACTGCAATTGATTTGGCAATTTGCACTTACATCAAGCAAGCGCATAACAAGAATTGGCTGCCAAATACGCAGAGTTCATGGATTTAAGCAGGCAACAGGGAGATCTTCTTCTATCAGATCCTTTTTAGACAATATTTTTCAGAAAATTTTCAGTCTCTATTTTTTCCTTCTATTAAGTCACTTCTTCACAATGATTTAGAAATGTCTCAGAATAGTATGCTTTGGCAAAAACAAACATACTGACCATGTCTCATTGAATAGTTTAATAGCTAGCTTTAAATATTAATATATTGTACTTTAAATTTAAATTTTTAAAAAACCACCCTTTTTAAAACATACTAAAAACTTTAAACCATTTTTCAAAATCTCACAAATGTCAACTTACTTACCAGTACATAATGGCAAAGAATATCCAAGAACAACTGCAGAATCCTCATCAGAATTTTTTTGCTCTTGTGGTTCTAATCCAGACAATTCTTCTGATTTGATATTTATTATGTTTTCAGATTGGACTTCTTCCTTAACAGTTAATTTTTTTGAAATAGTAGAAATATCTCCTTGTAAAACATTGATTGCATCACCCTCAACAGGCTCCTGTTTGTGTGTTTCAGTTTCATGACTAACATTAAAATCTGCAATAGTTTTAGAACACAATTCATCATGAGAAGCCCATTGTTCTTTAGTACTGTTATAGAAATTAAAATTCAAAATTTGCTGTTTTTTGAAATGAAATGATTCTAGAACTGACTCTTTAGGTTTGAGGGACAGTAATTTAGAATTGATGTTTTCAGGAAATACAGCTTGAGTGTTTCGCATTTCAACGGGATTATCAACGTCAACAGGATCCAAACTATGTTTTGATGCTTGGTTTTCTGCGACTAAACTAATATTAGGATTTGTTTTATTTTTATCAACATCAACTGTGGAATAAGAGCCGTTATTTTGACGTTTAATACAAAGCCGTATTTGATCATCTTTTGTTTTAAATGAAGGATCTAATCTTTTCACATGCAGTCTTGACTTCTGTTGTTCCCTTTCTCTTTCTCGGAATCCTGGATCACTTCTTTTCAATTTCATTCGTTCACGCTGTCGCTCTCTTTCTTGAGAACGAAAAACGGGGTCTAATCGTTTTAAGCGCATTCGATAACGTCCTTTCTCACGCTCTGCCGCCCTAAACCTTGGATCTTGACGTTTAAGACGCATAACTGTTCTTTGACGGACTCTTTCTTGAGATCTATAATATGGATCCATTCGTCTTTGTTTAGTTTTTAATTTGTTCCGTGTCTTGTAATCAAATCTGAAAAAAAAAAAAAAAAAAAAAAAAAAAAAACGTGTTGGATATTTTGAACTAAAATCAAGCAATGAAGATTTTTCTACAACTAAACCCAACTTTTAATACCAGAAATGATAAAAAAAAAAAAAAAAAAAATCAACAGAATATCTATATATACGATTTTGAATACGCACCATCAAAGATGAAAAAAAAAAAAAAATTAATATCAAATACATATTAAAAAAATTTAATCACAAATTTATTACTGATTGAGCATTACTTCTCACAGAAAACTCTGTTTTATAAAAATGTTGCATCAAGAATTTTAAAAATACGATCATGAGAAGGGTATTTTCGTATATCAAAAACTTAACACAGCAAAATGTCTCATTATTCAATAAAAAATTGCTAAGATACTTGTTGCACATGCCAAAGAAAGCAGTCAACAGAGTGATTTTTTTTACTTAGAGAACAGAATATTTGCTATGATTTTATAAATGCCTTAAATGATGTCACTTAACTATAAATGCTGAGGTATATGAACCTTTGTAAATAGTGCCCTTACTACCTAAGTTGCAAGATTTTTTTTACTATTGCAAAGATTTCACATAGAATTAATGGTCAAGGGAAAAGCCTCCAAGAATTTTTGGACAAAATAAATTCTCAGTAAATGTAAAGTTTAAAAGAAATATTAAATTACATATTTAGTTTTTTTTTTTTAGTTAAAACCCGTCATTTGAATACACTGATCTCTCATTATTCCCATACAACACGAATTCGTATAAGGCAAGAAAGATTACTTGATTAATTAATTCTAGTATTAAAAAGTTTCATAATATGAGAAAGATAAATTTAATTTTTTTGTAGGCTTAAAAAAAAATCGTTTAGAAAAATAAATGTGTACTCTGATTTGTTGTTTATATATGAACAATGATGCTGACAGTTTAAAAAAAGTAATATCTCACCAGTAAAATGTTCTCAGACTCACTAGTACAATTTAGATATATAATTGAACTTGTATAAAATTATTCCAATAACGCATATTCCTTAATGTTGTGCCAAAGTTCACAGTAATTGTCTCTAACAAGTACGCTTTGCATATAATTTAACATATATGTGCTAGGTTCCTTCATTTAAACTAAGGAGTAGATGAATTATTATCCATTAATTATATATTATTTCCCATTTTTAAGCATATTCTTCCGCAGACAAGAATCAGGAGCATATGGAAATATGTTTATTGAATTTCGATAAAATCAAGACCTCCTGATGACAAAATTTACACTGAAAGTTGGATTTTATTAATAATATGCAGCAAGAGATATTTTTTGGAGATAGTCCGACATTTTGATACATGCAGTTGTAAGGTGGAGATAAATACTTTCTGGTTTCCATTTAAAAATATCCGATGTTTTCTTTTGATATATATACAAATCAATATTCTAAATATAAGTTTTTTTTTTTTTTTTTTTTTTTTTAACAAAATGCTTTTAACTTACTGCAGAAAAAACTTTTCATCAATAGGCAATGGTTGTATATTACAAGAAAACTGCTGAGAAAAATGCGTAGGAAGTAACATTTTCGGGTCTGGAGATTGATTTGATTCTGAGTGGGATGGCCATCCTTTCATTACCATAGCTACTTCATTAGCATTTTTTTCACCAAGCAGAATGTTATCTGAACTAACTACTGCCATTCCTGCATCATTTTTGTCATTCAGAGGTGGGCTGAAAATAAGAAAATTAATTTAATTTTCATGATTCTTCTTTTTCAATAAGTAAAATGTACTACATTAATATAGACATCTCGAAGTTTAGAAATATAAATTTGAAAATAATACAATACTTAAAGACAAATAAAAGTATTTAAAATAATAAGAACAATGGTAACAAAACATCAGTTCATCAAATCGTTAATATAAAATATTTCAAAAATATTTAAGAGAATCAAAAACATGCATAATTTAAAATTTTCGTTTCAACAAAAATGATGACATTAGGTAAATCAGAATTTTCATTGCATATACTATCTATTAGAGAGCATGAAATTTTAATTTCGCAAAGAAGTGAATTCCCTTTAACAGTACTTTTTTTCTTTCCCCCCTTCAACAACAACAACAACAACAACAACAACAAAAAAAAAAAAAAAAAAAAAAAAAAACCAAGCGTTTTTAGTAAGTTTATAAATTTTTCAAAAATATCATCAGGTTTAAATTTATGTTAGCAAAAAAATTTTTAACTATCAATTTTTTAAAGTTGTTCAGTTACACATAAATACATTTAAAATAACATGGAAGATTGAAGTTAGTTCTTAATATTTGCCAGATTATTTATTAAACTCTTATGAAAGAACAGAATACACATCTTTAAAATATTTTACTTATTGTACTAAAATTCTAAGTATCTGTACAGGGACAGTTTCAGAATTGTCCAACCTGTTCTATGGCCCAAGGGAGCGAGCATGTAAAGGTGTCAATTCCTAATCATTAATTTAGAAATTCGCACGTTAACTGTAGAATCAGATATCGATGGGAATGAATTGTTTTGAATTAATCAGCATCGAATATTTTTTACAAAACATGACAAGAGGAGTGTTCTTGAAATGTTGTGCATTATATATATACAGATTTTACTGAAAATTCTTCTAACCAAGCCAGTTTCTGTTTCCAATGGCAAAAGAAATTTTTCCAAATTAAAACTCATCGAAACATTTTCAGATCATTTATAGGACAAGGCAATTTAAGTGCATTAATCACTGTCTCAATAAAAAAACGAAGTAGCTCATGACCCAGATTTTTCAGAATGCCTGAAAAAATCTCCAAATGAAAAAGCAAAAAGAGTATACATCGCTTAAATTAGGGCTGCACTACGACTGAATAGTGGTAAATATAATTGTTTCAAATATGTTTCCTAATACATAAAACCATTGAGAAAAAAATGAAGTAGTATTGTTTATTGCTTTCATAGCACAGTTAAATCTTTTATTCATCTTAGGCAACTGTAAGAAAATTAAAACAAATTATATTTGTGCAGATATATTCCATACAGTGTTTAGCTGAAAATATGTATGGCATTTAATTTTAAATATTCCAAAAATGGTTCTAAACCTTAAAAAGAAACATGGATTTCACAGATTTCTTATTTTTAATTTAGGCATTTTATTTCTTAAAATCTGACAAACTCAAGTGATATGAAACTGCATTATGCTATCGCCACTTTTATTTTCTATTGCGTTATAAATTAAGCACAAGTACTAATGGAAATTCATATAAAGAGAATGGGGAACAATTTCATATTAGGTGCCGGATATTCCGGAACCAGTCCCGTGTATATATTAAGTTTTTTTTTTTTTTTTTTTTTTTTTTTTTTTTTTTTAAGACCAAGTTAAGTTCTCATATATCTTAAAGAAAAATGAAAGTTAGTAAAAGAAATATATGAAAAGAAAGAAAAGTCTCATGGCAGTTTCATAAAAACTATTTCTTGATTATTATATAGAACAAAACAATTCACTGATAGGCTAAAAGTCTTATCTATGTGTAGCTGAATATTTCTGAATGATGCAAGCAGTAGTGTTTAGGAGTGATGCCTAATCAGAGGCAAATTTGGTAATTTTATTTCATTTGGATATTGCAAGTTAATTCTCATGCCAAATTATTCATTCTTATAAAGCTAAACAGAATCATTACTTTTAAGTTGATGGAATTCAGTTGGGTTTTACACAGATTTCAGAATAATAAGTCTGTGCTAATTTTACCATGTAAAAAATTTGCTTTTCATTATCCTGGCTACATGTGGCAATATTGTTTAATAGAATCAAACCACGTTTTTAAATATTGATTGATAATAAAAATAACATTTCTAATTTATCAATATATTTACAAACTGTTTATTAATATATTTACAAACTGTTGCCCTGATGTCCCACCCCTAAAGGGGGAAACAAAAGATGGAAAACTAAGATGGAACATTTATTGTCATGTCAAAATTGATTTTAGATAAATATGCTTTAAAAAGTCACTTAAGAATTTTTCGTTTAAATAAATAGAACAGAAACGTAGCTTAAAAATCGCCTGAAGTACCGATAAAGTTATACCTAAAATTTATTAGAACATTTCTGACTCATACAAATTACTTCATTATTTTCATTTATTATTATTATTTTGCAATAATCCATGCATGGAGAAACCGAATCTCAGTACCAAGTCTAAAATTATACAACAGCGACACATTTTGCACTGACATTCAATTAATATCGTCCCATCTTAAAAAGGATTATTCTTAAAATTCTATTTCATTTTCTGAAAACAAAATAACTTTTCTAAACTGGCATTAAGATACCAGCCATAGCAAACAGAAACCAGTAATTGAAATACCTGAAAGACGAGATATCTCGTCTGTAGCATTGAATGTGTTAAGCAGAAAATGTGCATGCGCCAGACTAATGAAATTTAATATGATGTTAAATTTATATACAATATGCAATTGTCAAAATTTGAGTTCTTAATTTGAATTTTTATACCTAATATATTTAATAGAGAAGCTACAGGTTTCATTAGGAAATGTAAAGTAATTTTGACTTTAAAAGAAAATAAACTAATAGTGATTTGTAAAATATACGATTCATTTTACATACGCAAATGAAATTATTATAAGCATTTTTAGGAAAACGATTAAACAACGAAAGAGCTAATACATGGTGGTCAGGATTTTTACTGTTTGATTTTCTCTTACTTTTCCCTGTTATTTCCAGGTTTAAAAAAATTCCCTGACTTTTTTTCAGACACATCTAAAATCCTTAGAATAATTCTGTTTTATTTTCGTTCGGTTATGTATTGCGTAGTTTGATAACATGCGAGAAGTAGTGTTCTACTCTCTTTTACAAAAATCAATGTATAATAAAAAATTTAATATTTATAAAGCAAAAATTTATATATATATATTCGATCACAAGGTTTCAGATAAGCATATTTTGTAAACATTTTTCCAATTTTTACAAACATATTAATCAACATATACAATATACTAGAATATGTGTGCTCTTTCAGACGGGCTCTTCTCAGAGCTGATTATCTAAATTTATTCATGAAAGATGCAATACAAAATCACATGCAAATTAGCAGAGTACTTAAGAATGAAATAATCTATTTCCCTTCAGAGTAATCTTCCCTATTTATATTGTTTACTAACACCCAAATGAAGACTTAATAATAATACACCACTAACAGAAAAGTTATCACTTACGAGCACAAAATAAAAAAAGAGCTAAAGAAAATATTGGCAACAATAGTATTCATACTTTTATATTTAGATACGCATACTTTTAAACTGAAAGGAGGTGGTATTGCATCACAATAAAATTATTCAGTGACAAGTAGAGTAAAATAATCACCAAATCGCCAAACATAGTAAAAAAAATCACCTGCACATAGGCAGAATAATTAACCAATTTATATTATAATAAGGAAAGTGGAAATTTGGTTCTTATCACTAAAGTTTTTTTTATTAAATAAAAGAATTATTTCCATTAAAAAGTTTTAAAAAATGGAATGAATAAATTCTATAAATTTTTATCAGTTTCATATATTCTCTATTTTCAAATACAGAAAACCTTCGCGCTAATATCCATGCGACATTAGGCATTCATTTTACTTAAATAGGGAAGAAATGAAAGATGGGAAAGAAGATACTTACATTCTATTTAACAATATAGTATATTTCGATTATCAATGGTATTAGGAAGAGTAGCAACCGCGGATAAAGCGCAAAAATGAACTAGCCAAACTAAGAATAAATACTCAGGTTTCAAACTAAAACAGTGCGGATCAAAACGACAAAGGATAAAAAAAAAAAAAAAAAAAAAAAAAACAATCAAAAAGTGATAGTTTTAAAATCTCTCAAGTCTCTTCATCAAAAAGTGATAGTCTCGGGTTTCTGAAACGACCAATATATCAAACCGTATTAGAAAAATGTTAATGTCTCTTCTATAATTTTGAAAAAATGAGAAATATTGAAGAAATATATTTGTATAATAAATCAAATAAGAAACTTAAATTAATGTGTTTAGTATTATTTTAATTTCAGAACAGTTTTACTTAATGAAGGAAGCCTTTTAGATACGCATAATAATAATAATAATAATAATAAATAAGAAAATGGAAGAAAACATCAGCATAACTTTGAAGATCCCTTATTTAACAAATGATTTGTATTGATTTCCAATACTCAGAGAAACAAAGCACAAACAAACAAAGATGATTAAAGAAAATATAAGCAATACCTCCGATACTTCCTAATAAATTGGCTGAGAAATGGAAAAATAAATCGATTGTTGTATCAAATATATTTATTTACAACAATTTAGTCCTAGATTATAATAAAGGGCAATATTTTATATCAAGTTAAAAATAACTTTGGATATTATCAACACAAAAATTCATATTTTCACTGCGCATAGTACAATCGACATCACAATGGAAGAAACTAGCTGGTCCAATCTCTAGAAACTTACTAATATACTCCTTAAAAAAGTGTCCCTCCTCCATGAATGCCACGAATGGTCAAAGTCCTGGCTGCATATAAGCATTCTGTGTGTCGTAGTACAGAGGAGAAAACGGATATGTGTTTTAGGCACGTTTTTTCGACCGAATAAAATCAAAATATGATGCATAACTGCTTTCTCGATTATGCCTCGAAAACGTATATAACTGTGATTGTAACAGAAGGTTTTCCCCACAATATTTTGATGAATGACATTTTTTGAAAGCTTCAAAACAAAGTTGACCACTAGCTTTTTATCAGAAAAATCAGCCCTTTCTCCTTGTTCCCTTTTTTAAAGAATTTTATAAAGATTCGAAATAGGATTTTTTTTATCGGTAAATGAACAATTCAGTTCAAACAAAGAAATTAGATTAAAATTCTTGCTAAAGATAGAATTTAGATAAAAGCATTATTTTTAAAAAAAGCTCCCTAGTCATAAATTATCCTATGAAGAAAAGTTATGTAGACTTTCATCCTTGAATACATTTAGTAACTGAAATACATTATACACAACAGGGCATGGCTTGGGAAATAGGGAGCAAAGCAATAAGAAATGATAAATTGAATGGGAAACTAAGAAAAATTCCAAATAAATGTAAGGCATTTAATTGACAAAGAAAAGAACGAAAAGCTAATTACTTGGTTTTGCATGAGGATTAGTTATAATATATATATTGTATCAGTAGCTCTGTTTAAAATAAATTCTGATAAGGCATTTTTTTAAAATATGCCAGTGCTTTTAAAGAATTATTTCTTTTTCTAGTTAAATATTTTTGCTTTACTATGCTATGAAACACACATACTATTTTCAATGTACAAGTATAATTATAAAAAAAATAATTCTACTAATTATAGTATCTCAAATAAAGTTATTAATACTGGTAATTTATATGAAAATTATAAAAATTAGCTTGTATAAATAGTTACCTAAACTAATAATAACAGTACAAAACTAAAAGAAACGGATCCACAACTTTCTGTTATGGCCCCTACTGAACAACAAACCTTAGATGCTTAGTAGAAGCTTTATCCCCAAACTTTCAATTGTAATAATTGACAAGGAAATTACAAATTTGATAACTGAGTTGGTTTTCATTATATTAAAGGAATTTTAAAAATATATCTTTCGCATTGAGCTTTTACTGCAAAATTCCTTTTCTTGAGTTTCAAATAAAAAATAATTTCACCAACAGAAAAGGCACATATTAAAATTTTTAGACAATATAATAAATTTTTAATGGTACTGGAATTTTTTTAATTATAAAACATTCAAATGATTTTTGGTGAACTGATTAGAAAAAAATAAAATAGAAAAGAATAAAAAATATTAAAAAAAATTCTACGAAAGGTCGGACAGATGCACTCCCACTGCCCCTCAAAGGGTTAAATAATTATAAAGACAACTTTAATAGTGATAAGTAACAACTTTAATTACTATTATTTGAATTATTATTACTACAGTTATTAAAAATTTTAAATTAATGGATTAAAATGGTTAAAACATTTTATTTTAAAAAGTTGCAAGTTTTGACAATATGAGGCAACAGGCACTAAATTACTTTGAGGTCCTTTCTAAATAAAATCTATTCATTACATGAGAGAAACTTATTTGCACTTTTAGCTTCACATTTAAGCTTATTTTCTAATATTCATTATTTCATTTAAAAGCAATTCTTATATCGTAATTTGCTGCCGCTAAATTATTTATTTTCAATTATTTGTACAGAGAATATATTTTATTATGGACAAAGTTTATATATAGTGCCCTTTTGTAAAAATGATTACCTTATATTTTATAAATTTGGGGGGGGGAGGGGGAATTTACTCTTATGACAAATGCTTCTCAAAAAAATGTTTGTGGGCATAACGGATCCTGAGATCTTGAAAAATGCCTTTTCACCACTTTCTTACAAAAAAAAAAAAAAATCTAAAAGAAACTATTTGAAATTTTAAAACAGCAACACTAAAATATGATTCTATGATATGAATAGAAAAATCTGAGTCACTTTTCAACAAGCCCTTTTATTCCCCTGAAATAGTTGAATTTTTCATAAAATATTGAGGATATTGATATGAAATTAAAAAAAATATTCCCTTCTGTTTATCGTGTGCCAAATTTCATACTTCCAACTCTTCGTGTTCACAAACATGTGTTACTGGACACAGTATGATCTAAAATGCAAGTTAAAATTGCAGGAAGAATTTCTTGAGATGTTAAGTTTCAACAGCTTATATATTCAAGACACACAACAAGGAGTGAGCATGCTTTGTGGTTAAATGTTGTTTGACTATATCTTTGAAGGAGAACTCAAATATTGAGAAGCAAATGTAAAAACAATTTTGAATGAGATTATGATTGTTATTTTTTAATTTGTGGTGGATTTAAGTAATTAGACTCTAGGTAGTACACATTATGTGATTTTTCTTTAATAAACTGGTCAAGCTAATTTAACAAAGTAACAAGCACATTTTAAACTTTTATCATCATGTTAAGATTTATTTCAGGTTAATTTTTTATTTCTGGATTTTTGTGAAAATGCATGTTTCTATTTATTATGGTTCATGGCAGTGTGGAATCCACATCTAAACAAAGTTTTATTTAAGCATACTCGTGTCTCAAAATACTATAGTAAGAAAATGAACACAATAAAATAGAGAGAAACCTACCGTTGTGAAGAAAAATGCTTTTTGTAAGTGA
The DNA here is from genome assembly GCF_947563725.1 of Argiope bruennichi. Taxonomy (NCBI): domain Eukaryota; kingdom Metazoa; phylum Arthropoda; class Arachnida; order Araneae; family Araneidae; genus Argiope; species Argiope bruennichi. Next base: position 24,290,727 of record NC_079162.1, on the reverse strand, counting down.
GTGGCACTGCATGCCACCAAGTTTGTATAAATGTAATTGAGACGTTGCTGTGTGACATCCGTATGTACTTGTAAATAGAGTGAAGCGATCACGAGTGTAGGCTCGATGGTTGCTCTGAATAAATATGTTTTACTTCATTATTTGAAGATTGAATTTCTTCCAACAGTACCCAGCATCTTGTAGAATTTATATTTGATTTTTTTCCTTAAACCTAATAAATTATTGAGATTATGCTAATATTTTATAAATCACAGAATTTGTATTGTAAAAAAATTATTTATCTGGAATATAACATTATTTTTAATTGACCTATCCATCCTCCCCAGACCAACAGTGCTAGGTACCCAATAGCAGAAAATGCCCAACTGCAAAGATATAAAATCTTCAAGATATTGTCCAGCATTCAGAATACTCGACAATACTTTGTACAACATTTTGTACTACTAAGGTAATTGTTTAGTTGGAAATCCATCATTGTTTTGATTCAGAATAGCTTCATGAAATCATAAAAGAAATTTCAAATATCCTTTTAAGATGTGCATCTGACTCAAGAACCAGGAAGGTCAGGGAATGATCCTCATTTTCTAAGTCATTAAAAGAACAAGTTTGTAATTGCTTTTATTAAATCATAAGATGTATTTTCCTTTTGTTTGCAGTAATAATGTATTATAATTGGTAGAACAAACAGTGAATTTCAATGTAATATAAACAGAAGTATACCATAACATAAGCTGGTAACTTAAATTTAGTCTATTTACATACTTTCTGAGAAAGAAAGTAAAATTATATAAACATTTTTTTAACAATAACGATAGATAGTATTGAGCTAAATAATGAAAAAAGAATATTTGAAATCTCAGAGGGGCACAAAAGTAAATATTAGGTAGCATTAAAATGATAATAAACAGAATATAAACAAAAATGAAAGAGGACTAGGATAAAAAGAGATATTAAAAGACTGACAGAAAAAATAACTTTTCTTACTTTTAACTGGGAGAACTTGCCTACAATATTTTCATAGTCTAATTTTCGCATTACATTATTTTCAATAAGTAAGAGTACAATTATGCTATACACATAACATTCAACCATAGTTCTTAATTGTTTTAGAGCAGAAAATGACTATCTTCACTTGCAATACAAATTGACATGGATTTCTGCAAGATATCAGTTTTAAGGAAACTAAACAAAATATGATTAAAAATATTTTATTTATATATTAAAATACCATTTGTAATTTACTGTATTTAAGATATTTCACTGATTTAGAAAAAATGTACAAACTTAAATGATCTTACATTATTAAAAAGTAAATGATTTGCATGGCAATGGCAGCTTTAAAGCAAAAAAGATTCCCTCTAAAATATGGCAATGCTGTTTTATGGGAAAAAAAAAATCCCCCTATGATTGTTGTATGTTGTTGAGTTTGATTTCACCCAAATTTATCCCTTTCATAAAATAAGCAAGAGACTAATTGTAATTGTTTATAAGCTTTTAGAGAAAGGATACAGTTGATTTAACAATATTCTTATATATATTTTTAATCATTTTCATATCTGAAAAATTCTTTATGGTTGCTTAAAAAAATAATTATTCTACCACTCTTTTGAAATTATTTATTGATTTGATCTTTTCTCTCCATTACTTATCCCCACCACCTTTCTTTGGCTCTTTTCATTTATTAATTTTTTTAAAGCTCTAACTGCAAGGGGAAAAAATTTCAATGAGCAGGGTAACAATGAAGAAAATTCATCATTAGCCTAGCACTGTGATAAACATCAAACAGCTTTTGAGGCTCCCTTATTCTCAAGGCAATCACCTAAAACACCTGTATGAAATCTGCCACTGATTCTAAATACATGGAAAAGTTGGAATAGCATATGGAATTGAGAGCAATCTTACTTGAATATAAAGGTAGGTGGTTCAAAATTCAAAGCTTTTTCCCAACAGAGCTCTTAAAGGAAAGTACTCTCATGAACAAATATGGAATATACCAAAATTTATTTTTGCTTCCAACATTTTTATGATAATTATGATTTTTGCTCCTGTATGTTAAGAAAAATTGGCCAATGCAATGTATTTTTTCTAAAATTTACAAAGTAAAAAGCAAATTTTTTTCATCTTGAGAATAACTACACTTTATCATTAAATTTAAAAATAATTACTCTATTTAAAAATTAAATTTTACCTCTGATTCAAATATCATATGAATAAGCAGTTATTTTGTGGGTTAAGAATGGTTAAAATTTCACTGAAAATTTTTAAAATTGTTATTAATTAAAATTATCCATGCAGGATTGAAGCTGGATCACTGCTGACCAAATGGAAAAATTTCCTAGAATATGAACTATATCAAAATTTTGAATGCTATTTTCTGTTAATTAGCTGATTATTGCACTTAATATACCATATCTCATAATAAACTGAGTCTCCCCACCTATGACTTCCCCTTGTAAACTCTAGAAAATAAACATTTTACATACATATATAAATTAAGTGATGTAAACTTTAATTTTACTTTATTATTAAAATTCTATACTATGTGATGATATTTAAATAATTTATTGAGGGTGTAGAGAAGAAGGGCTTGGTTGCAAAAATGTGGAATAGATAAAAGGAAAGAGAAAAGAAAGAACTACAGGCTTTTTTTGTTAAATAAAAGAGCAAAGAGAGATTTGCTGCTTTAAGTTCAGTTTTATAGCTTGATCTATTTACTGATCAGGCTGTAAAGCTACACTGACAAAATAATCCTTCATAAAAAATAATATAAATGTAATAAATATTATAATCAATTTCTTTATACTTTGTTTAATTACAAATAAATCTTATAAATAAAAGATACTTACAGATCATAAGATTTAGAATCAGGCGATTCAATTTCCCAATCGCACTGAGTGCCTATGGAGACATAATTAGTAGAAGGTAAAGGAATTGGCTGTTCAAGTTTTACATTTTCTGCAAGTAACAATTCACTTTCATCCACCTTTAAAATTGTTTCAACCGGCAAGTATGCAGAAGCCATACTACCTATATTTGTATATTATATACATATAAGTGAAGAGAATTAATAAATGACAACATACTAAAATAAGAGACAATATAATACATTTTTCCCAGTAAAAAATTTAGATAAAAATCTGAAGTTAGGTTTTACAAAAATTTTAATTTTTGAAATTACTTTACCTTGGGATTTATTTTGACAAAGTAAACCATAATAATATTATTTGTAGATAAAATTGTTCTTCTAATTGCACATAATTATTAAAAAGAAAAATGATTCAATAGGTAGAATAAATCATTTTATTCAATAAAACTGGACATTTTATAATTGGTTCAATTAATTTGGAAGTCTTAATTTCTGAAGTAAAGAAATTAATAATTAAACAGAGCATATATTTGAAATGATGCATTATTTATAAGAAAATATACTTTAAAACCAAAGTTAAAACTGCATTTTAAACTGGAAAATAAATTATATGATAAGCAGATAGTTTTCCCACAATTTTATATGATCTTTTATTTATTGGAAAAGAGATACAGAAAGGAAATGTGAAGAATATTCCAAGTTTATTATATATACTTCAATTTTTTCCTTACATGACCAAAACCACAAATTTTGAGATTTTTATTTTCTATAAATTTAAGCTTTTTGTTGAATTGAAAAAGTTAATTTTCTCATAAAAAAATTGTAAAACCTACTGAAAAAAGTGTAAACCTTATTGAGTATTAATACTGCATTTAACTTGCTTCTTTCCACACCTGGATAATTTATAAATGGAGCAATCTACACTGTTGTACTGGATGATATTCATTTAAGATAAATCATACCATGCATCCTATATTTCGGGATGTCATGGATAATTCAAATGAATCCCGGTATATCACTTGTCCCCTGCTTTATTTATAAGTCAAAACTCAAATTTAAGAGAGATACACATCCAAATTAAAAAATTTACCTTTGAATAAGTCTTTTATTTAATTTTTATAATATTCAGAATATAGCCAACCTAACAGGACAAATATGATGAATTAATCTGAAGGAGAGAAAATAAAACTAATAGAAAAATATTATGTAAACATCTATATCTCTTCCATCTGAAAGAAATTTATTAATTCCTTATTTCTCAACTTCAATTCAAACATTATTTCCTGATTTTATCAAACTCCTTACTAAACTACAAATATCCCAAATTGTGCAATGAGCAGAAGTTCAAGAATTTAGCCATTTTAGCTATCCAGAAAAATCCTGGCTGATATTTAGGTTTTAAGTCATAAACAGTATTCATTATTAAAAAGCTATATTTGAATAAAACTGTTTCAGAAATAAAATTAATATTTTTCAATTAATATGTTTTTATTTCAAATAATGAATTATCAAATTATATTTTGGCAACAAAATAAATTTACTACTTCATGAGCTTACTTCAAAAACCTGTAGGATTATCAATGTTTAGAAGAAAATATTTTAGTTGGTTATTTATATTAGTCCCAGTCTTCACAATATTACTATGGCACCTTCATAATAATAATTTACATTTAATATATCAATACTTTGAATATCATAACATATAAAAACATTTAGAATATCAATAATATTTTTTTAAAAAAACATCATATAATTTGACTAATATTTGTATATACTGTTGCTCAATAATCAACAGGTTAAAACTTAAAAAGATATAAATAAACAATAATAAGGGGAAAAAAATTGTTCAGTACTATTATGGATACACATACATAATAATAACAGTGACACAATTAACATAAACCTAATTTGTGTAAGGATATCTAAATATTATGATTATATAGAAATATTATGTAAATATTAAAATAATTAACATAGCAATTAAAATACTTCTACACTCAAATAATTACAAATAAGAGAAGACATGAAAGAAAATAATTACTCGACATGAATTATTCAGTGAAGTTTAAGTTAAAATAAATTAATCTAGTTTAAAAGATAACTATTTATAAAATTTGAAACAGTGGACTGAAAATTTGAAGTGAACTTTAAAACGAAGTTTAATTTCCCTTCAAAACCATACGCTAGCTTAACTATTAAAGTATATTTGACATATATATATAAACAGGACAAATAATTTTTTAAAGAAATGATTTTGAATTTCAGAAAAGAAATTGATTGAAATTTAGTTCTTGGTTGGAAAAGAAAACAATAATAAGTAATGAATTTCGTGTAAACTGACTTACGTAATACGACCAAAAAATACAGAAAAACACATTCATACTAACTGCAATTGGTTCATCTATGTTCCGTCACATACATCGAATATACAGTATGAATATTCACATTAATTTCAACACCGAAACTATTCTGCTATTTGTATACAAATACATTCAATCAGTTGTCACCGTGTATTGCCAACTGCTTTTTTCTAAAAATGGAAACCGTTTACATATCGCATTGATGTAAGCTGAATCATACGAGAGCTCTGAAATTATTCATGGAGTTGATTTGATTCAGACTTAAAGGTTCTGGAAATAATAATAAAAAATTATCTAAATCGGAGACACTGAATTGCATAGTCTGCTACATTTTTACGCTTCTATGATAATTATATCTGATTTAAGTAAGCAGGGGTGACGTGACCCATATGCAATGCACATCTAGAAGGAGCTATTCTCTTCCAAACTTTTAAAACCAAATATATTTTCATTTTTTTCGATTTAATCAATATATTTTTAAGTAAAAAAATTTCATAAGACGAAATAATAAAACGTTTAGTTGCAAATCAATTTTTAAGAAGCTGGTTGCAGTATATCATGCATAAAATATGTACATCTGAAACTTAAACAAAATAGCAAAAAGAAAGAATGAAAAAAAAAAAAAAAGATAAAAACTTTTTATAACAGAATTTGAATAATATTTAATAACAGGAACGGGATTTTATAAAATGATAAAGCGTCTCATTTCTTTTAGAATTATAAAATTACATAATATAAAGCTTGCAAATAATATTTAATATTAACATAACAACATATTTAATAATAACATAACAACATATTTAATAATAACATAATATAAAACTTGAAAATGATAATAGAGTAATGATATTATTAGAATAATGTTTTGAACTTAAAAAAGCAATATTTTATTTTAATTTGAATAAATTCGATTGCATATGGTCTTAACTACTGAATAACAGCACAATATTAAATAACTTTCAAAATACCACGAAAAAAAATCTCGAGGCCCCTAGGCAAGTACTTAATTTGCCTAGTCATAGTTCAGTCTTAGATCTAATATAGTCATTTAATATTTTGTTATCAATTTCTGGCTATTAATAATTTTTTATGCCATCTAAATTAGTTTCAAATATTTTTTCCTCCCATGAACCTAAAACAATGTTTTCTCATTTCGAAACTTTTTGGAACTCGCTTTTTTTATTGCAGGCACATGAGAATGGTTCATTTCACAAGCTATGGTTTGATGAGTGTAATTTGGTTTAATGCAGTGACAATACTATGGAATTCTTTTCATACTGTCATTATTATTGTTAATTTATTTACTAGCGTCTCAACTGTCACTCTTAATTAGTATTTACAAAAAAAAAAAAAAAAACCCTGCTATTATGTGCAATTGTTATCTCTCTACTGTCGACCCGCAATTGTCCTATGTAGGACAACGTTGAGGGAAACTGGGAAACTGTAAATAATTGACAGTAGAGACAATGTTATAGGGACAATGGAAAATAGGTGTCCTGACTCGACAGTTATTTGCCACTATCTCTTTATTATCACATAATCATCAAGAGGTAGGCATGTCCTTGTATTCCGCACAATAGTTAGCCTCGTCTAAAAGCTTTTTAACTGTTATTCTGACTGCCTCTTTCTCACAAACGGTCTTATGTGCAAAAAGTGTTGCTTCCGAAAGACTCGCCCATCCAGTGGGGATAAGCGTGACAGTCAAACAGCTAGTATTTTAGTCAAATTAATCTGCAGGTGTGTAAATGGTCCATGTTACAAGTATCATTAATGAAATTTGTTGGTTATTTTAAGAAATATAAATACTTATATATCTTCATTTTTCATCGTTATGGCATTATACCTGTGATTTCTCAGCAGCAAATAAATAATAACTGCATTTAGGACATTCCCATTAGTACAAAACGTCCAACAATAATACTTCCTGCGATATGTTTACGATATTGTACGGTATTTGGAATATAAAAAAGCATCGTAAACTCCTATCTTGTATTAATAGGTATTGAATGTTTTCATTTCCATTCTATGCATATGATCGATTCAAGCGACCAAGTTACACCAAAGCTATTCGTAATGGGTCTCCCTCTGATTATGATGAAGACTTTGAGGTATTATTATCGTTAATTATTATCTCTGAAGAAAATCACTAAAACTAAGAAAGGCATTTAGTATGTTAAATAAATTAGCCGTATAAAAATTCCTAAGCCTTATCTAATTCTAAAGTGCGTTAATCCTGAACTGGGGACGTGCGGTCTGTGAGACCGCTAGCGATGGATTTTCTGTCACCCCTATTCTATTTTTAGCTCAATTGAATGGATTGTCCCTGTTTCTTCATGTTTTATGACCTTGAATACACGTACACTTTTTCAATCGATTTCAGCAGATGCTTTTAAAAATAATTCAGCTATTTTTTCGAGCGCAGTCTCTAAGACCCCATCTCCCTGTTAGTGTCCCAGTGATAAACTTAGCAGATGGCGCTGAAACTTGGGCCCCGAAATATCATCCAATTTACTGATCCTATTATGAAGCAGTGCTCCAGACACTTTTAAATGAAAAATAAAGGGATTTTAGTGATAAGGATAATTGAACAAAAGAGTTTTTTGATGAAAGTTCGCATTCAACTGATTTTGATATGTATGTTCAAACATAATTAATTTTTATAGTGATAATGTATTTTGAAAAATTTATAAAATATATTAATATACCAAGAGATATATATACAGAATTTATAGGTTGATTTTTATACTAGTTCTTAACCTGTATATTTAAAATGCTCTAGAAAACAGTGCTATGAAAGTCACACAATCCGATAAAAATAGGGCCAATTTTACCTAATGTCATTTTTTTTTTCATATAATCGTTGTATTTTACATTATGTCTTCTATGTACTTTCATATACTGTAAAAATAAATACGATTTAAAAAGTAAAAAGTAATATGCTTTTTTAAGAATATTATTTATTGTAACACGTAATTTGAGAAGAAAATGTATGTTCCAACGCATTTACTTTTTTCAATGATAATATATTTTGGAAAATTTCTAAAACATATCTATATATCAAGAAAAATATCTGCAAAATATATTGGCAGTTTTTCATACTAATACATTCATTAGAAAATTTAATTTGAGTGTAAACGAAATGCGGTCTCGTAGACCGCACCTCCCCAGTTAAGTCCTAAAATTTCACCTCCCCAGTTAGGGGTTAAAGTACGATGTTAAAAGTAAAGTACAATGTTAAAGTGAATTCAATATCGTAATACAGAGATAGATTATTTTAAAGCTCGAATCATAATTTCTGAATTTCCTAACGTTTCATCATATAGCAATGTTTCCGTTTCATTTCTTTTCAATTTGAATAAATTAAAAAGTTGAGAGCCTGAATATGTATTACCTTTCAGACCCGAAGCTTAATTATTAAATAGCTCTAATGGATTCTTTCGGTTTGAACAATGTATTTATATTTATATAGATGCTTGCATTTGATTTTATGTTAAAATTAAGAATAATAAAAGTGTGGCATTAATTCTCTTATTATTGAAAATTATGTATGGCCAGTTATTTAGATTATTAAACACTTTCGAAAGATAATTAAATCATCTAATATATTGCATGAAACCTTATCCTTTTAGTTAGTAATCATGGCTGTCAATGTTAGCAAAATTAACTATCATGTTTTTATCCTAAATAAGTATGTACCACTGTTAATAAATTGAATTAAGCTTTGTGAAATACGTTTAATACAAATTATGATATTATATTGTTAGAAGTTGAATGAAAAAAAAATATTTCTGAAAAATTTGCCTTTGTCATTTTTATTTATTTATGATTAGTAAGCTTATCATTTCTTTTTATGGTTTCCTTAATAATACTTTTATTTTTGTTCTTCTTGCTCAAATTCAAATCAAGGCCTGACGCGCTATTCACTGTAGGAGCATTTAAGAATCGACAGTGCATTTATAAATATACTTTGTGAAATAACAATCATGTAAAAGAAAATGCAACTGATATTTGATTTCATTTGGACATGAGAGTATAGATGTACGCGTTCTGAGTATTTCGGCCAGTTGCTAGACCCAAACCATGTCCCAAGTGTTATTACATGGCAAGTTATCACTTGAAAAAAAATTAAGTTTGGTGCACGCATTTGGTTCTCAAATACAAATCTTGTTTCCTTCAGTGACACACCATGCTGACCTAGTCACCAAGCACCGTAAACCGAAGGCATCTCAATGGTCAAAAATTCTTTTAACGACTATCTAATCCAATTTTTAAATACGGTGAGAAACTGGTAAAAAAAGCACAATGCTAAGAATATAAATGAATTCTGCGCTTGTGCGTGAACTTGACTCTGAAAATTTGTATTAAATATAGGAATATTTTGGAATTAAATTTTATTTTTTAAGTACATGATGTAGAGTAATTCATAGTAACAATAGGAATAATTTAGAAAAATCTTCTTAAATAAAATTAAAAAATAAAGAATAAAATATATAAATGTTAGTCGTTTTCCAGACTCGAACTGAAGACCTGCAAAAAACAGTGGCACACCCTGCCGACATAGCCACCAAGCACCGTACACGGAGAGCATCTGAATGGTCTAAAATTCTTATTACGACTACCTAATTCAATGTATAAATACGTTGACAATCTGGTCTAAAATGCACAATGCTAAGAATAGGAATGAATTGTGCGCATGTGCGTGAACTTGACTCTCAAAATTTCGATTAAATATAGGAATATTTTGGAATTAAATTTTATTTTTGAAGTACATGATTTAGAATAATTCATAGTAACTATAGGAATAATTTAGGAAAAACTTCTTAAATAAAATTAGAAAATAAAGAATAAAATATATAAATGTTAGTCGTTTTCCAGACTCGAACTAAAGACCTGCAAAAATCAGTGACACACCATGCCGACCTAGCCACCAAGCACCGTACACGGAGAGCATCTGAATGGTCGAAAATTCTTATTACGACTACCTAATTCAATTTATAAATACGGTGACAATCTGGTCTAAAATGCACAATGCTAAAAATAGGAATGAATTCTGCGGACTCTCAAAATTTCGATTAAATATAGGAATATTTAGGAATTAAATTTTATTTTTGAAGTACATGATTTAGAATAATTCATAGTAACTATAGGAATAATTTAGAAAAAACTTCTTAAATAAAATTAAAAAATAAAGAATAAAATATATAAATGTTAGTCGTTTTTCAGACTCGAACTGAGTACCTGCAAAAATCAGTGACACACCCTGCCGACCTAGCCACCAAGCACCGTACACGGAGAGCATCTGAATGGTCTAAAATTCTTATTACGACTACCTAATTCAATTTATAAATACGGTGACAATCTGGTCTAAAAGGCACAATGCTAAGAATAGGAACGAATTGTGCGCATGTGCGTGAACTTGACTCTCAAAATTTCGATTAAATATAGGAATATTTTGGAATTAAATTTTATTTTTGAAGTACATGATTTAGAATAATTCATAGTAACTATAGGAATAATTTAGAAAAAACTTCTTAAATAAAATTAGAAAATAAAGAATAAAATATATAAATGTTAGTCGTTTTCCAGACTCGAACTGAAGACCTGCAAAAATCAGTGACACACCCTGCCGACCTAGCCACCAAGCACCGTACACGGAGAGCATCTGAATGGTCGAAAATTCTTATTACGACTACCTAATTCAATTTATAAATACGGTGACAATCTGGTCTAAAAGGCACAATGCTAAGAATAGGAACGAATTCTGTGCATGTGCGTGAACTTGACTCTCAAAATTTCGATTAAGTATAGGAATATTTTGGAATTAAATTTTATTTTTGAAGTACATGATTTAGAATAATCCATAGTAACTATAGGAATAATTTAGAAAAAACTTCTTAAATAAAATTAAAAAATAAAGAATAAAATATATAAATGTTAGTCGTTTTTCTGACTCGAACTGAAGACCTGTGAAAATCAGTGACACACCCTGCCGACCTAGCCACCAAGCACCGTACACGGAGAGCATCTGAATGGTCTAAAATTCTTATTACGACTACCTAATTCAATGTATAAATACGTTGACAATCTGGTCTAAAATGCACAATGCTAAGAATAGGAATGAATTGTGCGCATGTGCGTGAACTTGACTCTCCAAATTTCGATTAAATATAGGAATATTTTGGAATTAAATTTTATTTTTGAAGTACATGATTTAGAATAATTCATAGTAACTATAGGAATAATTTAGGAAAAACTTCTTAAATAAAATTAGAAAATAAAGAATAAAATATATAAATGTTAGTCGTTTTCCAGACTCGAACTGAAGACCTGCAAAAATCAGTGACACTCCCTGCCGACCTAGCCACCAAGCACCGTACACGGAGAGCATCTGAATGGTCGAAAATTCTTATTACGACTACCTAATTCAATTTATAAATACGGTGAAAATCTGGTCTAAAATGCACAATGCTAAGAATAGGAATGAATTCTGCGCATGTGCGGGAACTTGACTCTCAAAATTTCGATTAAATATAGGAATATTTTGGAATTAAATTTTATTTTTGAAGTGCATGATTTAGAATAATTCATAGTAACTATAGGAATAATTTAGGAAAAACTTCTTAAATAAAATTAGAAAATAAAGAATAAAATATATAAATGTTAATCGTTTTCGAGACTCGAACTGAAGACCTGCAAAAATCAGTGACACACCCTGCCGACCTAGCCACCAAGCACCGTACACGGAGAGCATCTGAATGGTCGAAAATTCTTATTACGACTACCTAATTCAATGTATAAATATGTTGACAATCTGGTCTAAAATGCACAATGCTAAGAATAGGAATGAATTGTGCGCATGTGCGTGAACTTGACTCTCAAAATTTCGATTAAATATAGGAATATTTAGGAATTAAATTTTATTTTTGAAGTACATGATTTAGAATAATTCATAGTAACTATAGGAATAATTTAGGAAAAACTTCTTAAATAAAATTAGAAAATAAAGAATAAAATATATAAATGTTAGTCGTTTTCCAGACTCGAACTGAAGACCTGCAAAAATCAGTGACACACCATGCCGACCTAGCCACCAAGCACCGTACACAGAGAGCATCTGAATGGTCGAAAATTCTTATTACGACTACCTAATTCAATTTATAAATACGGTGACAATCTGGTCTAAAATGCACAATGCTAAGAATAGGAACGAATTCTGTGCATGTGCGTGAACTTGACTCTCAAAATTTCGATTAAATATAGGAATATTTTGGAATTAAATTTTATTTTTGAAGTACATGATTTAGAATAATCCATAGTAACTATAGGAATAATTTAGAAAAAACTTCTTAAATAAAATTAAAAAATAAAGAATAAAATATATAAATGTTAGTCGTTTTTCTGACTCGAACTGAAGACCTGCGAAAATCAGTGACACACCCTGCCAACCTAGCCACCAAGCACCGGACACGGAGAGCATCTGAATGGTCTAAAATTCTAATTACGACTACCTAATTCAATGTATAAATACGTTGACAATCTGGTCTAAAATGCACAATGCTAAGAATAGGAATGAATTGTGCGCATGTGCGTGAATTTGACTCTCAAAATTTCGATTAAATATAGGAATATTTTGGAATTAAATTTTATTTTTGAAGTACATGATTTAGAATAATTCATAGTAACTATAGGAATAATTTAGGAAAAACTTCTTAAATAAAATTAGAAAATAAAGAATAAAATATATAAATGTTAGTCGTTTTCCAGACTCAAACTGAAGACCTGCAAAAATCAGTGACACACCCTGCCGACCTAGCCACCAAGCACCGTACACGGAGAGCATCTGAATGGTGGAAAATTCTTATTACGACTACCTAATTCAATTTATAAATACGGTGACAATCTGGTCTAAAATGCACAATGCTAAAAATAGGAATGAATTGTGCGCATGTGCGTGAACTTGACTCTCAAAATTTCGATTAAATATAGGAATATTTTGGAATTAAATTTTATTTATGAAGTACATGATTTAGAATAATTCATAGTAACTATAGGAATAATTTAGGAAAAACTTCTTAAATAAAATTAGAAAATAAAGAATAAAATATATAAATGTTAGTCGTTTTCCAGACTCGAACTGAAGACCTGCAAAAATCAGTGACACACCCTGCCGACCTAGCCACCAAGCACCGTACACGGAGAGCATCTGAATGGTGGAAAATTCTTATTACGACTACCTAATTCAATTTATAAATACGGTGACAATCTGGTCTAAAATGCACAATGCTAAAAATAGGAATGAATTGTGCGCATGTGCGTGAACTTGACTCTCAAAATTTCGATTAAATATAGGAATATTTTGGAATTAAATTTTATTTATGAAGTACATGATTTAGAATAATTCATAGTAACTATAGGAATAATTTAGGAAAAACTTCTTAAATAAAATTAGAAAATAAAGAATAAAATATATAAATGTTAGTCGTTTTCCAGACTCGAACTGAAGACCTGCAAAAATCAGTGACACTCCCTGCCGACCTAGCCACCAAGCACCGTACACGGAGAGCATCTGAATGGTCTAAAATTCTTATTACGACTACCTAATTCAATTAATAAATACGGTGACAATCTGGTCTAAAATGCACAATGCTAAGAATAGGAATGAATTCTGCGCATGTGCGGGAACTTGACTCTCAAAATTTCGATTAAATATAGGAATATTTTGGAATTAAATTTTATTTTTGAAGTACAGGATTTAGAATAATTCATAGTAACTATAGGAATAATTTAGGAAAAACTTCTTAAATAAAATTAGAAAATAAAGAATAAAATATATAAATGTTAATCGTTTTCGAGACTCGAACTGAAGACCTGCAAAAATCAGTGACACACCCTGCCGACCTAGCCACCAAGCACCGTACACGGTGAGCATCTGAATGGTCGAAAATTCTTATTACGACTACCTGATTCAATGTATAAATATGTTGACAATCTGGTCTAAAATGCACAATGCTAAGAATAGGAATGAATTGTGCGCATGTGCGTGAACTTGACTCTCAAAATTTCGATTAAATATAGGAATATTTTGGAATTAAATTTTATTTTTGAAGTACATGATTTAGAATAATTCATAGTAACTATAGGAATAATTTAGGAAAAACTTCTTAAATAAAATTAGAAAATAAAGAATAAAATATATAAATGTTAGTCGTTTTCCAGACTCGAACTGAAGACCTGCAAAAATCAGTGACACACCATGCCGACCTAGCCACCAAGCACCGTACACAGAGAGCATCTGAATGGTCGAAAATTCTTATTACGACTATCTAATTCAATTTATAAATACGGTGACAATCTGGTCTAAAATGCACAATGCTAAAAATAGGAATGAATTCTGCGCATGTGCGTGAACTTGACTCTCAAAATTTCGATTAAATATAGGAATATTTAGGAATTAAATTTTATTTTTGAAGTACATGATTTAGAATAATTCATAGTAACTATAGGAATAATTTAGAAAAAACTTCTTAAATAAAATTAAAAAATAAAGAATAAAATATATAAATGTTAGTCGTTTTTCAGACTCGAACTGAAGACCTGCAAAAATCAGTGACACACCCTGCCGACCTAGCCACCAAGCACCGTACACGGAGAGCATCTGAATGGTCGAAAATTCTTATTACGACTACCTAATTCAATTTATAAATACGGTGACAATCTGGTCTAAAAGGCACAATGCTAAGAATAGGAACGAATTCTGTGCATGTGCGTGAACTTGACTCTCAAAATTTCGATTAAATATAGGAATATTTTGGAATTAAATTTTATTTTTGAAGTACATGATTTAGAATAATCCATAGTAACTATAGGAATAATTTAGAAAAAACTTCTTAAATAAAATTAGAAAATAAAGAATAAAATATATAAATGTTAGTCGTTTTCCAGACTCGAACTGAAGACCTGCAAAAATCAGTGACACACCCTGCCGACCTAGCCACCAAGCACCGTACACGGAGAGCATCTGAATGGTGGAAAATTCTTATTACGACTACCTAATTCAATTTATAAATACGGTGACAATCTGGTCTAAAATGCACAATGCTAAAAATAGGAATGAATTGTGCGCATGTGCGTGAACTTGACTCTCAAAATTTCGATTAAATATAGGAATATTTTGGAATTAAATTTTATTTATGAAGTACATGATTTAGAATAATTCATAGTAACTATAGGAATAATTTAGGAAAAACTTCTTAAATAAAATTAGAAAATAAAGAATAAAATATATAAATGTTAGTCGTTTTCCAGACTCGAACTGAAGACCTGCAAAAATCAGTGACACTCCCTGCCGACCTAGCCACCAAGCACCGTACACGGAGAGCATCTGAATGGTCGAAAATTCTTATTACGACTACCTAATTCAATTAATAAATACGGTGACAATCTGGTCTAAAATGCACAATGCTAAGAATAGGAACGAATTGTGCGCATGTGCGTGAACTTGACTCTCAAAATTTCGATTAAATATAGGAATATTTTGGAATTAAATTTTATTTTTGAAGTACATGATTTAGAATAATTCATAGTAATTATAGGAATAATTTAGAAAAAACTTCTTAAATAAAATCAGAAAATAAAGAATAAAATATATAAATGTTAGTCGTTTTCCAGACTCGAACTGAAAACCTGCAAAAATCAGTGACACACCCTGCCGACCTAGCCACCAAGCACCGTACACGGAGAGCATCTGAATGGTCGAAAATTCTTATTACGACTACCTAATTCAATTTATAAATACGGTGACAATCTGGTCTAAAAGGCACAATGCTAAGAATAGGAACGAATTCTGTGCATGTGCGTGAACTTGACTCTCAAAATTTCGATTAAATATAGGAATATTTTGGAATTAAATTTTATTTTTGAAGTACATGATTTAGAATAATCCATAGTAACTATAGGAATAATTTAGAAAAAACTTCTTAAATAAAATTAAAAAATAAAGAATAAAATATATAAATGTTAGTCGTTTTCCAGACTCGAACTGAAGACCTGCAAAAATCAGTGACACACCCTGCCGACCTAGCCACCAAGCACCGTACACGGAGAGCATCTGAATGGTCTAAAATTCTTATTACGACTACCTAATTCAATGTATAAATACGTTGACAATCTGGTCTAAAATGCACAATGCTAAGAATAGGAATGAATTGTGCGCATGTGCGTGAATTTGACTCTCCAAATTTCGATTAAATATAGGAATATTTTGGAATTAAATTTTATTTTTGAAGTACATGATTTAGAATAATTCATAGTAACTATAGGAATAATTTAGGAAAAACTTCTTAAATAAAATTAGAAAATAAAGAATAAAATATATAAATGTTAGTCGTTTTCCAGACTCGAACTGAAGACCTGCAAAAATCAGTGACACACCCTGCCGACCTAGCCACCAAGCACCGTACACGGAGAGCATCTGAATGGTGGAAAATTCTTATTACGACTACCTAATTCAATTTATAAATACGGTGACAATCTGGTCTAAAATGCACAATGCTAAAATTAGGAATGAATTGTGCGCATGTGCGTGAACTTGACTCTCAAAATTTCGATTAAATATAGGAATATTTTGGAATTAAATTTTATTTTTGAAGTACATGATTTAGAATAATTCATAGTAACTATAGGAATAATTTAGGAAAACTTCTTAAATAAAATTAGAAAATAAAGAATAAAATATATAAATGTTAGTCGTTTTCCAGACTCGAACTGAAGACCTGCAAAAATCAGTGACACTCCCTGCCGACCTAGCCACCAAGCACCGTACACGGAGAGCATCTGAATGGTCGAAAATTCTTATTACGACTACCTAATTCAATTTATAAATACGGTGACAATCTGGTCTAAAATGCACAATGCTAAGAATAGGAATGAATTCTGCGCATGTGCGGGAACTTGACTCTCAAAATTTCGATTAAATATAGGAATATTTTGGAATTAAATTTTATTTTTGAAGTACATGATTTAGAATAATTCATAGTAACTATAGGAATAATTTAGGAAAAACTTCTTAAATAAAATTAGAAAATAAAGAATAAAATATATAAATGTTAATCGTTTTCGAGACTCGAACTGAAGACCTGCAAAAATCAGTGACACACCCTGCCGACCTAGCCACCAAGCACCGTACACGGAGAGCATCTGAATGGTCGAAAATTCTTATTACGACTACCTAATTCAATGTATAAATATGTTGACAATCTGGTCTAAAATGCACAATGCTAAGAATAGGAATGAATTGTGCGCATGTGCGTGAACTTGACTCTCAAAATTTCGATTAAATATAGGAATATTTTGGAATTAAATTTTATTTTTGAAGTACATGATTTAGAATAATTCAATGTAACTATAGGAATAATTTAGGAAAAACTTCTTAAATAAAATTAGAAAATAAAGAATAAAATATATAAATGTTAGTCGTTTTCCAGACTCGAACTGAAGACCTGCAAAAATCAGTGACACACCCTGCCGACCTAGCCACCAAGCACCGTACACGGAGAGCATCTGAATGGTCGAAAATTCTTATTACGACTACCTATTCAATTTATAAATACGGTGACAATCTGGTCTAAAATGCACAATGATAAGAATAGGAATGAATTCTGCGCATGTGCGGGAACGTGACTCTCAAAATTTCGATTAAATATAGGAATATTTTGGAATTAAATTTTATTTTTTAAGTACATGATTTAGAATAATTCATAGTAACTATAGGAATAATTTAGGAAAAACTTCTTAAATAAAATTAGAAAATAAAGAATAAAATATATAAATGCTAGTCGTTTTCCAGACTCGAACTGAAGACCTGCAAAAATCAGTGACACACCCTGCCGACCTAGCCACCAAGCACCGTACACGGAGAGCATCTGAATGGTCGAAAATTCTTATTACGACTACCTAATTCAATTTATAAATACGGTGACAATCTGGTCTAAAATGCACAATGCTAAAAATAGGAATGAATTCTGCGCATGTGCGTGAACTTGACTCTCAAAATTTCGATTAAATATAGGAATATTTAGGAATTAAATTTTATTTTTGAAGTACATGATTTAGAATAATTCATAGTAACTATAGGAATAATTTAGAAAAAACTTCTTAAATAAAATTAAAAAATAAAGAATAAAATATATAAATGTTAGTCGTTTTTCAGACTCGAACTGAATACCTGCAAAAATCAGTGACACACCCTGCCGACCTAGCCACCAAGCACCGTACACGGAGAGCATCTGAATGGTCTAAAATTCTTATTACGACTACCTAATTCAATTTATAAATACGGTGACAATCTAGTCTAAAAGGCACAATGCTAAGAATAGGAACGAATTGTGCGCATGTGCGTGAACTTGACTCTCAAAATTTCGATTAAATATAGGAATATTTTGGAATTAAATTTTATTTTTGAAGTACATGATTTAGAATAATTCATAGTAACTATAGGAATAATTTAGAAAAAACTTCTTAAATAAAATTAGAAAATAAAGAATAAAATATATAAATGTTAGTCGTTTTCCAGACTCGAACTGAAGACCTGCAAAAATCAGTGACACACCCTGCCGACCTAGCCACCAAGCACCGTACACGGAGAGCATCTGAATGGTCGAAAATTCTTATTACGACTACCTAATTCAATTTATAAATACGGTGACAATCTGGTCTAAAAGGCACAATGCTAAGAATAGGAACGAATTCTGTGCATGTGCGTGAACTTGACTCTCAAAATTTCGATTAAATATAGGAATATTTTGGAATTAAATTTTATTTTTGAAGTACATGATTTAGAATAATCCATAGTAACTATAGGAATAATTTAGAAAAAACTTCTTAAATAAAATTAAAAAATAAAGAATAAAATATATAAATGTTAGTCGTTTTTCTGACTCGAACTGAAGACCTGCGAAAATCAGTGACACACCCTGCCGACCTAGCCACCAAGCACCGTACACGGAGAGCATCTGAATGGTCGAAAATTCTTATTACGACTACCTAATTCAATTTATAAATACGGTGACAATCTGGTCTAAAATGCACAATGCTAAAAATAGGAATGAATTGTGCGCATGTGCGTGAACTTGACTCTCAAAATTTCGATTAAATATAGGAATATTTTGGAATTAAATTTTATTTTTGAAGTACATGATTTAGAATAATTCATAGTAACTATAGGAATAATTTAGGAAAAACTTCTTAAATAAAATTAGAAAATAAAGAATAAAATATATAAATGTTAGTCGTTTTCCAGACTCGAACTGAAGACCTGCAAAATTCAGTGACACACCCTGTCGACCTAGCCACCAAGCACCGTACACGGAGAGCATCTGAATGGTCTAAAATTCTTATTACGACTACCTAATTCAATTTATAAATACGGTGACAATCTGGTCTAAAAGGCACAATGCTAAGAATAGGAACGAATTCTGTGCATGTGCGTGAACTTGACTCTCAAAATTTCGATTAAATATAGGAATATTTTGGAATTAAATTTTATTTTTGAAGTACATGATTTAGAATAATTCATAGTAACTATAGGAATAATTTATGAAAAACTTCTTAAATAAAATTAAAAAATAAAGAATAAAATAAATACATGTAAGTCGTTTTCCAGACTCGAACTGAAGACCTGCAAAAATCAGTGACACACCCTGCCGACCTAGCCACCAGGCACCGTACCCGGAGAGCATCTGAATGGTCTAAAATTCTTATTACGACTACCTAATTCAATTTATAAATACGGTGACAATCTGGTCTAAAAGGCACAATGCTAAGAATAGGAACGAATTCTGTGCATGTGCGTGAACTTGACTCTCAAAATTTCGATTAAATATAGGAATATTTTGGAATTAAATTTTATTCTTGAAGTACATGATTTAGAATAATTCATAGTAACTATAGGAATAATTTAGGAAAAACTTCTTAAATAAAATTAGAAAATAAAGAATAAAATATATAAATGTTAGTCGTTTTCCAGACTCGAACTGAAGACCTGCAAAAATCAGTGACACACCCTGCCCACTTAGCCACCAAGCACCGTACACGGAGAGCATCTGAATGGTCGAAAATTCTTATTACGACTACCTAATTCAATTTGTAAAAACGGTGACAATCTGGTCTAAAAGGCACAATGCTAAGAATAGGAACGAATTCTGTGCATGTGCGTGAACTTGACTCTCAAAATTTCGATTAAATATAGGAATATTTAGGAATTAAATTTTATTTTTGAAGTACATGATTTAGAATAATTCATAGTAACTATAGGAATAATTTAGAAAAAACTTCTTAAATAAAATTAAAAAATAAAGAATAAAATATATAAATGTTAGTCGTTTTTCAGACTCGAACTGAATACCTGCAAAAATCAGTGACACACCCTGCCGACCTAGACACCAAGCACCGTACACGGAGAGCATCTGAATGGTCTAAAATTCTTATTACGACTACCTAATTCAATTTATAAATACGGTGACAATCTGGTCTAAAAGGCACAATGCTAAGAATAGGAACGAATTGTGCGCATGTGCGTGAACTTGACTCTCAAAATTTCGATTAAATATAGGAATATTTTGGAATTAAATTTTATTTTTGAAGTACATGATTTAGAATAATTCATAGTAATTATAGGAATAATTTAGAAAAAACTTCTTAAATAAAATTAGAAAATAAAGAATAAAATATATAAATGTTAGTCGTTTTCCAGACTCGAACTGAAAACCTGCAAAAATCAGTGACACACCCTGCCGACCTAGCCACCAAGCACCGTACACGGAGAGCATCTGAATGGTCGAAAATTCTTATTACGACTACCTAATTCAATTTATAAATACGGTGACAATCTGGTCTAAAAGGCACAATGCTAAGAATAGGAACGAATTCTGTGCATGTGCGTGAACTTGACTCTCAAAATTTCGATTAAATATAGGAATATTTTGGAATTAAATTTTATTTTTGAAGTACATGATTTAGAATAATCCATAGTAACTATAGGAATAATTTAGAAAAAACTTCTTAAATAAAATTAAAAAATAAAGAATAAAATATATAAATGTTAGTCGTTTTCCAGACTCGAACTGAAGACCTGCAAAAATCAGTGACACACCCTGCCGACCTAGCCACCAAGCACCGTACACGGAGAGCATCTGAATGGTCTAAAATTCTTATTACGACTACCTAATTCAATGTATAAATACGTTGACAATCTGGTCTTAAAAACACAATGCTAAGAATAGGAATGAATTGTGCGCATGTGCGTGAATTTGACTCTCCAAATTTCGATTAAATATAGGAATATTTTGGAATTAAATTTTATTTTTGAAGTACATGATTTAGAATAATTCATAGTAACTATAGGAATAATTTAGGAAAACTTCTTAAATAAAATTAGAAAATAAAGAATAAAATATATAAATGTTAGTCGTTTTCCAGACTCGAACTGAAGACCTGCAAAAATCAGTGACACTCCCTGCCGACCTAGCCACCAAGCACCGTACACGGAGAGCATCTGAATGGTCGAAAATTCTTATTACGACTACCTAATTCAATTTATAAATACGGTGACAATCTGGTCTAAAATGCACAATGCTAAGAATAGGAATGAATTCTGCGCATGTGCGGGAACTTGACTCTCAAAATTTCGATTAAATATAGGAATATTTTGGAATTAAATTTTATTTTTGAAGTACATGATTTAGAATAATTCATAGTAACTATAGGAATAATTTAGGAAAAACTTCTTAAATAAAATTAGAAAATAAAGAATAAAATATATAAATGTTAATCGTTTTCGAGACTCGAACTGAAGACCTGCAAAAATCAGTGACACACCCTGCCGACCTAGCCACCAAGCACCGTACACGGAGAGCATCTGAATGGTCGAAAATTCTTATTACGACTACCTAATTCAATGTATAAATATGTTGACAATCTGGTCTAAAATGCACAATGCTAAGAATAGGAATGAATTGTGCGCATGTGCGTGAACTTGACTCTCAAAATTTCGATTAAATATAGGAATATTTTGGAATTAAATTTTATTTTTGAAGTACATGATTTAGAATAATTCAATGTAACTATAGGAATAATTTAGGAAAAACTTCTTAAATAAAATTAGAAAATAAAGAATAAAATATATAAATGTTAGTCGTTTTCCAGACTCGAACTGAAGACCTGCAAAAATCAGTGACACACCCTGCCGACCTAGCCACCAAGCACCGTACACGGAGAGCATCTGAATGGTCGAAAATTCTTATTACGACTACCTATTCAATTTATAAATACGGTGACAATCTGGTCTAAAATGCACAATGATAAGAATAGGAATGAATTCTGCGCATGTGCGGGAACGTGACTCTCAAAATTTCGATTAAATATAGGAATATTTTGGAATTAAATTTTATTTTTGAAGTACATGATTTAGAATAATTCATAGTAACTATAGGAATAATTTAGGAAAAACTTCTTAAATAAAATTAGAAAATAAAGAATAAAATATATAAATGCTAGTCGTTTTCCAGACTCGAACTGAAGACCTGCAAAAATCAGTGACACACCCTGCCGACCTAGCCACCAAGCACCGTACACGGAGAGCATCTGAATGGTCGAAAATTCTTATTACGACTACCTAATTCAATTTATAAATACGGTGACAATCTGGTCTAAAATGCACAATGCTAAAAATAGGAATGAATTCTGCGCATGTGCGTGAACTTGACTCTCAAAATTTCGATTAAATATAGGAATATTTAGGAATTAAATTTTATTTTTGAAGTACATGATTTAGAATAATTCATAGTAACTATAGGAATAATTTAGAAAAAACTTCTTAAATAAAATTAAAAAATAAAGAATAAAATATATAAATGTTAGTCGTTTTTCAGACTCGAACTGAATACCTGCAAAAATCAGTGACACACCCTGCCGACCTAGCCACCAAGCACCGTACACGGAGAGCATCTGAATGGTCTAAAATTCTTATTACGACTACCTAATTCAATTTATAAATACGGTGACAATCTAGTCTAAAAGGCACAATGCTAAGAATAGGAACGAATTGTGCGCATGTGCGTGAACTTGACTCTCAAAATTTCGATTAAATATAGGAATATTTTGGAATTAAATTTTATTTTTGAAGTACATGATTTAGAATAATCCATAGTAACTATAGGAATAATTTAGAAAAAACTTCTTAAATAAAATTAAAAAATAAAGAATAAAATATATAAATGTTAGTCGTTTTTCTGACTCGAACTGAAGACCTGCGAAAATCAGTGACACACCCTGCCGACCTAGCCACCAAGCACCGTACACGGAGAGCATCTGAATGGTCGAAAATTCTTATTACGACTACCTAATTCAATTTATAAATACGGTGACAATCTGGTCTAAAATGCACAATGCTAAAAATAGGAATGAATTGTGCGCATGTGCGTGAACTTGACTCTCAAAATTTCGATTAAATATAGGAATATTTTGGAATAAAATTTTATTTTTGAAGTACATGATTTAGAATAATTCATAGTAACTATAGGAATAATTTAGGAAAAACTTCTTAAATAAAATTAGAAAATAAAGAATAAAATATATAAATGTTAGTCGTTTTCCAGACTCGAACTGAAGACCTGCAAAATTCAGTGACACACCCTGTCGACCTAGCCACCAAGCACCGTACACGGAGAGCATCTGAATGGTCTAAAATTCTTATTACGACTACCTAATTCAATTTATAAATACGGTGACAATCTGGTCTAAAAGGCACAATGCTAAGAATAGGAACGAATTCTGTGCATGTGCGTGAACTTGACTCTCAAAATTTCGATTAAATAAAGGAATATTTTGGAATTAAATTTTATTTTTGAAGTACATGATTTAGAATAATTCATAGTAACTATAGGAATAATTTAGGAAAAACTTCTTAAATAAAATTAGAAAATAAAGAATAAAATAAATACATGTAAGTCGTTTTCCAGACTCGAACTGAAGACCTGCAAAAATCAGTGACACACCCTGCCCACTTAGCCACCAAGCACCGTACACGGAGAGCATCTGAATGGTCGAAAATTCTTATTACGACTACCTAATTCAATTTGTAAAAACGGTGACAATCTGGTCTAAAAGGTACAATGCTAAGAATAGGAACGAATTCTGTGCATGTGCGTGAACTTGACTCTCAAAATTTCGATTAAATTTAGGAATATTTAGGAATTAAATTTTATTTTTGAAGTACATGATTTAGAATAATTCATAGTAACTATAGGAATAATTTAGGAAAAACTTCTTAAATAAAATTAGAAAATAAAGAATAAAATATGTAAATGTTAGTCGTTTTCCAGACTCGAACTGAAGACCTGCAAAAATCAGTGACACACCCTGCCGACCTAGCCACCAAGCACCGTACACGAAGAGCATCTGAATGGTCGAAAATTCTTATTACGACTACCTAATTCAATTTATAAATACGGTGACAATCTGGTCTAAAATGCACAATGCTAAGAATAGGAATGAATTCTGCGCATGTGCGGGAACTTGACTCTCAAAATTTCGATTAAATATAGGAATATTTTGGAATTAAATTTTATTTTCGAAGTACATTATTTAGAATAATTCATAGTAACTATAGGAATAATTTAGGAAAAACTTCTTAAATACAATTAAAAAATAAAGAATAAAATAAATAAATGTAAGTCGTTTTCCAGACTCGAACTGAAGACCTGCAAAAATCAGTGACACACCCTGCCGACCTAGCCACCAAGCACCGTACCCGAAGAGCATCTGAATGGTGGAAAATTCTTATTACGACTACCTAATTCAATTTATAAATACGGTGACAATCTGGTCTAAAAGGCACAATGCTAAGAATAGGAACGAATTCTGTGCATGTGCGTGAACTTGACTCTCAAAATTTCGATTAAATATAGGAATATTTTGGAATTAAATTTTATTTTTGAAGTACATGATTTAGAATAATCCATAGTAACTATAGGAATAATTTAGAAAAAACTTCTTAAATAAAATTAGAAAATAAAGAATAAAATATATAAATGTTAGTCGTTTTCCAGACTCGAACTGAAGACCTGCAAAAATCAGTGACACACCCTGCCCACTTAGCCACCAAGCACCGTACACGGAGAGCATCTGAATGGTCGAAAATTCTTATTACGACTACCTAATTCAATTTGTAAAAACGGTGACAATCTGGTCTAAAAGGTACAATGCTAAGAATAGGAACGAATTCTGTGCATGTGCGTGAACTTGACTCTCAAAATTTCGATTAAATTTAGGAATATTTAGGAATTAAATTTTATTTTTGAAGTACATGATTTAGAATAATTCATAGTAACTATAGGAATAATTTAGGAAAAACTTCTTAAATAAAATTAGAAAATAAAGAATAAAATATGTAAATGTTAGTCGTTTTCCAGACTCGAACTGAAGACCTGCAAAAATCAGTGACACACCCTGCCGACCTAGCCACCAAGCACCGTACACGAAGAGCATCTGAATGGTCGAAAATTCTTATTACGACTACCTAATTCAATTTATAAATACGGTGACAATCTGGTCTAAAATGCACAATGCTAAGAATAGGAATGAATTCTGCGCATGTGCGGGAACTTGACTCTCAAAATTTCGATTAAATATAGGAATATTTTGGAATTAAATTTTATTTTCGAAGTACATTATTTAGAATAATTCATAGTAACTATAGGAATAATTTAGGAAAAACTTCTTAAATACAATTAAAAAATAAAGAATAAAATAAATAAATGTAAGTCGTTTTCCAGACTCGAACTGAAGACCTGCAAAAATCAGTGACACACCCTGCCGACCTAGCCACCAAGCACCGTACCCGAAGAGCATCTGAATGGTGGAAAATTCTTATTACGACTACCTAATTCAATTTATAAATACGGTGACAATCTGGTCTAAAAGGCACAATGCTAAGAATAGGAACGAATTCTGTGCATGTGCGTGAACTTGACTCTCAAAATTTCGATTAAATATAGGAATATTTTGGAATTAAATTTTATTTTTGAAGTACATGATTTAGAATAATCCATAGTAACTATAGGAATAATTTAGAAAAAACTTCTTAAATAAAATTAAAAAATAAAGAATAAAATATATAAATGTTAGTCGTTTTTCTGACTCGAACTGAAGACCTGCGAAAATCAGTGACACACCCTGCCGACCTAGCCACCAAGCACCGTACACGGAGAGCATCTGAATGGTCTAAAATTCTTATTAAGACTACCTAATTCAATGTATAAATACGTTGACAATCTGGTCTAAAATGCACAATGCTAAGAATAGGAATGAATTCTGCGCATGTGCGTGAACTTGACTCTCAAAATTTCGATTAAATATAGGAATATTTTGGAATTAAATTTTATTTTTGAAGTACATGGTTTAGAATAATTCATAGTAACTATAGGAATAATTTAGGAAAAACTTCTTAAATAAAATTAGAAAATAAAGAATAAAATATATAAATGTTAGTCGTTTTCCAGACTCGAACTGAAGACCTGCAAAAATCAGTGACACACCCTGCCGACCTAGCCACCAAGCACCGTACACGGAGAGCATCTGAATGGTCGAAAATTCTTATTACGACTACCTAATTCAATTTATAAATACGGTGACAATCTGGTCTAAAATGCACAATGATAAGAATAGGAATGAATTCTGCGCATGTGCGGGAACGTGACTCTCAAAATTTCGATTAAATATCGGAATATTTTGGAATTAAATTTTATTTTTGAAGTACATGATTTAGAATAATTCATAGTAACTATAGGAATAATTTAGGAAAAACTTCTTAAATAAAATTAGAAAATAAAGAATAAAATAAATAAATGTTAGTCGTTTTCCAGACTCGAACTGAAGACCTGCAAAAATCAGTGACACACCCTGCCCACTTAGCCACCAAGCACCGTACACGGAGAGCATCTGAATGGTCGAAAATTCTTATTACGACTACCTAATTCAATTTATAAATACGGTGACAATCTGGTCTAAAAGGCACAATGCTAAGAATAGGAACGAATTCTGTGCATGTGCGTGAACTTGACTCTCAAAATTTCGATTAAATATAGGAATATTTAGGAATTAAATTTTATTTTTGAAGTACATGATTTAGAATAATTCATAGTAACTATAGGAATAATTTAGGAAAAACTTCTTAAATAAAATTAGAAAATAAAGAATAAATATATAAATTTTAGTCGTTTTCCAGACTCGAACTGAAGACCTGCAAAAATCAGTGACACACCCTGCCGACCTAGCCACCAAGCACCGTACACGAAGAGCATCTGAATGGTCGAAAATTCTTATTACGACTACCTAATTCAATTTATAAATACGGTGACAATCTGGTCTAAAATGCACAATGCTAAGAATAGGAATGAATTCTGCGCATGTGCGGGAACTTGACTCTCAAAATTTCGATTAAGTATAGGAATATTTTGGAATTAAATTTTATTTTCGAAGTACATTATTTAGAATAATTCATAGTAACTATAGGAATAATTTAGGAAAAACTTCTTAAATACAATTAAAAAATGAAGAATAAAATAAATAAATGTAAGTTGTTTTCCAGACTCGAACTGAAGACCTGCAAAAATCAGTGACACACCCTGCCGACCTAGCCACCAAGCACCGTACCCGAAGAGCATCTGAATGGTGGAAAATTCTTATTACGACTACCTAATTCAATTTATAAATACGGTGACAATCTGGTCTAAAAGGCACAATGCTAAGAATAGGAACGAATTCTGTGCATGTGCGTGAACTTGACTCTCAAAATTTCGATTAAATATAGGAATATTTTGGAATTAAATTTTATTTTTGAAGTACATGATTTAGAATAATCCATAGTAACTATAGGAATAATTTAGAAAAAACTTCTTAAATAAAATTAAAAAATAAAGAATAAAATATATAAATGTTAGTCGTTTTTCTGACTCGAACTGAAGACCTGCGAAAATCAGTGACACACCCTGCCGACCTAGCCACCAAGCACCGTACACGGAGAGCATCTGAATGGTCTAAAATTCTTATTAAGACTACCTAATTCAATGTATAAATACGTTGACAATCTGGTCTAAAATGCACAATGCTAAGAATAGGAATGAATTCTGCGCATGTGCGTGAACTTGACTCTCAAAATTTCGATTAAATATAGGAATATTTTGGAATTAAATTTTATTTTTGAAGTACATGGTTTAGAATAATTCATAGTAACTATAGGAATAATTTAGGAAAAACTTCTTAAATAATATTATAAAATAAAGAATAAAATATATAAATGTTAGTCGTTTTCCAGACTCGAACTGAAGACCTGCAAAAATCAGTGACACACCCTGCCGACCTAGCCACCAAGCACCGTACACGGAGAGCATCTGAATGGTCGAAAATTCTTATTACGACTACCTAATTCAATTTATAAATACGGTGACAATCTGGTCTAAAATGCACAATGATAAGAATAGGAATGAATTCTGCGCATGTGCGGGAACGTGACTCTCAAAATTTCGATTAAATATAGGAATATTTTGGAATTAAATTTTATTTTTGAAGTACATGATTTAGAATAATTCATAGTAACTATAGGAATAATTTAGGAAAAACTTCTTAAATAAAATTAGAAAATAAAGAATAAAATATATAAATGTTAGTCGTTTTCCAGACTCGAACTGAAGACCTGCAAAATTCAGTAACACACCCTGTCGACCTAGCCACCAAGCACCGTACACGGAGAGCATCTGAATGGTCTAAAATTCTTATTACGACTACCTCATTCAATTTATAAATACGGTGACAATCTGGTCTAAAAGGCACAATGCTAAGAATAGGAACGAATTCTGTGCATGTGCGTGAACTTGACTCTCAAAATTTCGATTAAATATAGGGATATTTTGGAATTAAATTTTATTCTTGAAGTACATGATTTAGAATAATTCATAGTAACTATAGGAATAATTTAGGAAAAACTTCTTAAATAAAATTAGAAAATAAAGAATAAAATATATAAATGTTAGTCGTTTTCCAGACTCGAACTGAAGACCTGCAAAAATCAGTGACACACCCTGCCCACTTAGCCACCAAGCACCGTACACGGAGAGCATCTGAATGGTCGAAAATTCTTATTACGACTACCTAATTCAATTTATAAATACGGTGACAATCTGGTCTAAAAGGCACAATGCTAAGAATAGGAACGAATTCTGTGCATGTGCGTGAACTTGACTCTCAAAATTTCGATTAAATATAGGAATATTTAGGAATTAAATTTTATTTTTGAAGTACATGATTTAGAATAATTCATAGTAACTATAGGAATAATTTATTAAAAACTTCTTAAATACAATTAAAAAATAAAGAATGAAATAAATAAATGTAAGTCGTTTTCCAGACTCGAACTGAAGACCTGCAAAAATCAGTGACACACCCTGCCGACCTAGCCACCAAGCACCGTACCCGAAGAGCATCTGAATGGTGGAAAATTCTTATTACGACTACCTAATTCAATTTATAAATACGGTGACAATCTGGTCTAAAAGGCACAATGCTAAGAATAGGAACGAATTCTGTGCATGTGCGTGAACTTGACTCTCAAAATTTCTATTAAATATAGGAATATTTTGGAATTAAATTTTATTTTTGAAGTACATGATTTAGAATAATCCATAGTAACTATAGGAATAATTTAGAAAAAACTTCTTAAATAAAATTAAAAAATAAAGAATAAAATATATAAATGTTAGTCGTTTTTCTGACTCGAACTGAAGACCTGCGAAAATCAGTGACACACCCTGCCGACCTAGCCACCAAGCACCGTACACGGAGAGCATCTGAATGGTCTAAAATTCTTATTACGACTACCTAATTCAATGTATAAATACGTTGACAATCTGGTCTAAAATGCACAATGCTAAGAATAGGAATGAATTGTGCGCATGTGCGTGAACTTGACTCTAAAAATTTCGATTAAATATAGGAATATTTTGGAATTAAATTTTATTTTTGAAGTACATGATTTAGAATAATTCATAGTAACTATAGGAATAATTTAGGAAAAACTTCTTAAATAAAATTAGAAAATAAAGAATAAAATATATAAATGTTAGTCGTTTTCCAGACTCGAACTGAAGACCTGCGAAAATCAGTGACACACCCTGCCGACCTAGCCACCAAGCACCGTACACGGAGAGCAACTGAATGGTCGAAAATTCTTATTACGACTACCTAATTCAATTTATAAATACGGTGACAATCTGGTCTAAAATGCACAATGCTAAAAATAGGAATGAATTCTGCGCATGTGCGTGAACTTGACTCTCAAAACTTCGATTAAATATAGGAATATTTTGGAATTAAATTTTATTTTTGAAGTACATGATTTAGAATAATTCATAGTAACTATAGGAATAATTTAGGAAAAACTTCTTAAATAAAATTAGAAAATAAAGAATAAAATATATAAATGTTAGTCGTTTTCCAGACTCGAACTGAAGACCTGCAAAAATCAGTGACACACCCTGCCGACCTAGCCACCAAGCACCGTACACGACGAGCATCTGAATGGTCGAAAATTCTTATTACGACTACCTAATTCAATTTATAAATACGGTGACAATCTGGTCTAAAATGCACAATGCTAAGAATAGGAATGAATTCTGCGCATGTGCGGGAACTTGACTCTCAAAATTTCGATTAAATATAGGAATATTTTGGAATTAAATTTTATTTTCGAAGTACATTATTTAGAATAATTCATAGTAACTATAGGAATAATTTAGAAAAAACTTCTTAAATAAAATTAAAAAATAAAGAATAAAATATATAAATGTTAGTCGTTTTTCTGACTCGAACTGAAGACCTGCGAAAATCAGTGACACACCCTGCCCACTTAGCCACCAAGCACCGTACAAGGAGAGCATCTGAATGGTCGAAAATTCTTATTACGACTACCTAATTCAATTTATAAATACGGTGACAATCTGGTCTAAAAGGCACAATGCTAAGAATAGGAACGAATTCTGTGCATGTGCGTGAACTTGACTCTCAAAATTTCGATTAAATATAGGAATATTTAGGAATTAAATTTTATTTTTGAAGTACATGATTTAGAATAATTCATAGTAACTATAGGAATAATTTATTAAAAACTTCTTAAATACAATTAAAAAATAAAGAATAAAATAAATAAATGTAAGTCGTTTTCCAGACTCGAACTGAAGACCTGCAAAAATCAGTGACACACCCTGCCGACCTAGCCACCAAGCACCGTACCCGAAGAGCATCTGAATGGTGGAAAATTCTTATTACGACTACCTAATTCAATTTATAAATACGGTGACAATCTGGTCTAAAAGGCACAATGCTAAGAATAGGAACGAATTCTGTGCATGTGCGTGAACTTGACTCTCAAAATTTCTATTAAATATAGGAATATTTTGGAATTAAATTTTATTTTTGAAGTACATGATTTAGAATAATCC
Organism: Argiope bruennichi; assembly: GCF_947563725.1. NCBI lineage: Eukaryota > Metazoa > Arthropoda > Arachnida > Araneae > Araneidae > Argiope > Argiope bruennichi. The sequence goes on along the minus strand of NC_079162.1, from coordinate 24,258,955 downwards.
ATAGTAACTATAGGAATAATTTAGAAAAAACTTCTTAAATAAAATTAAAAAATAAAGAATAAAATATATAAATGTTAGTCGTTTTTCTGACTCGAACTGAAGACCGGCGAAAATCAGTGACACACCCTGCCGACCTAGCCACCAAGCACCGTACACGGAGAGCATCTGAATGGTCTAAAATTCTTATTACGACTACCTAATTCAATGTATAAATACGTTGACAATCTGGTCTAAAATGCACAATGCTAAGAATAGGAATGAATTGTGCGCATGTGCGTGAACTTGACTCTCAAAATTTCGATTAAATATAGGAATATTTTGGAATTAAATTTTATTTTTGAAGTACATGATTTAGAATAATTCATAGTAACTATAGGAATAATTTAGGAAAAACTTCTTAAATAAAATTAGAAAATAAAGAATAAAATATATAAATGTTAGTCGTTTTCCAGACTCGAACTGAAGACCTGCAAAAATCAGTGACACACCCTGCCGACCTAGCCACCAAGCACCGTACACGACGAGCATCTGAATGGTCGAAAATTCTTATTACGACTACCTAATTCAATTTATAAATACGGTGACAATCTGGTCTAAAATGCACAATGCTAAGAATAGGAATGAATTCTGCGCATGTGCGGGAACTTGACTCTCAAAATTTCGATTAAATATAGGAATATTTAGGAATTAAATTTTATTTTTGAAGTACATGATTTAGAATAATTCATAGTAACTATAGGAATAATTTAGAAAAAACTTCTTAAATAAAATTAAAAAATAAAGAATAAAATATATAAATGTTAGTCGTTTTTCTGACTCGAACTGAAGACCTGCGAAAATCAGTGACACACCCTGCCGACCTAGCCACCAAGCACCGTACACGGAGAGCATCTGAATGGTCTAAAATTCTTATTAAGACTACCTAATTCAATGTATAAATACGTTGACAATCTGGTCTAAAATGCACAATGCTAAGAATAGGAATGAATTGTGCGCATGTGCGTGAACTTGACTCTCAAAACTTCGATTAAATATAGGAATATTTTGGAATTAAATTTTATTTTTGAAGTACATGATTTAGAATAATTCATAGTAACTATAGGAATAATTTAGGAAAAACTTCTTAAATAAAATTAGAAAATAAAGAATAAAATATATAAATGTTAGTCGTTTTCCAGACTCGAACTGAAGACCTGCAAAAATCAGTGACACACCCTGCCCACTTAGCCACCAAGCACCGTACAAGGAGAGCATCTGAATGGTCGAAAATTCTTATTACGACTACCTAATTCAATTTATAAATACGGTGACAATCTGGTCTAAAAGGCACAATGCTAAGAATAGGAACGAATTCTGTGCATGTGCGTGAACTTGACTCTCAAAATTTCGATTAAATATAGGAATATTTAGGAATTAAATTTTATTTTTGAAGTACATGATTTAGAATAATTCATAGTAACTATAGGAATAATTTATTAAAAACTTCTTAAATACAATTAAAAAATAAAGAATAAAATAAATAAATGTAAGTCGTTTTCCAGACTCGAACTGAAGACCTGCAAAAATCAGTGACACACCCTGCCGACCTAGCCACCAAGCACCGTACCCGAAGAGCATCTGAATGGTGGAAAATTCTTATTACGACTACCTAATTCAATTTATAAATACGGTGACAATCTGGTCTAAAAGGCACAATGCTAAGAATAGGAACGAATTCTGTGCATGTGCGTGAACTTGACTCTCAAAATTTCTATTAAATATAGGAATATTTTGGAATTAAATTTTATTTTTGAAGTACATGATTTAGAATAATCCATAGTAACTATAGGAATAATTTAGAAAAAACTTCTTAAATAAAATTAAAAAATAAAGAATAAAATATATAAATGTTAGTCGTTTTTCTGACTCGAACTGAAGACCTGCGAAAATCAGTGACACACCCTGCCGACCTAGCCACCAAGCACCGTACACGGAGAGCATCTGAATGGTCTAAAATTCTTATTACGACTACCTAATTCAATGTATAAATACGTTGACAATCTGGTCTAAAATGCACAATGCTAAGAATAGGAATGAATTGTGCGCATGTGCGTGAACTTGAATCTCAAAATTTCGATTAAATATAGGAATATTTTGGAATTAAATTTTATTTTTGAAGTACATGATTTAGAATAATTCATAGTAACTATAGGAATAATTTAGGAAAAACTTCTTAAATAAAATTAGAAAATAAAGAATAAAATATATAAATGTTAGTCGTTTTCCAGACTCGAACTGAAGACCCGCAAAAATCAGTGACACACCCTGCCGACCTAGCCACCAAGCACCGTACACGACGAGCATCTGAATAGTCGAAAATTCTTATTACGACTACCTAATTCAATTTATAAATACGGTGACAATCTGGTCTAAAATGCACAATGCTAAGAATAGGAATGAATTCTGCGCATGTGCGGGAACTTGACTCTCAAAATTTCGATTAAATATAGGAATATTTTGGAATTAAATTTTATTTTCGAAGTACATTATTTAGAATAATTCATAGTAACTATAGGAATAATTTAGAAAAAACTTCTTAAATAAAATTAAAAAATAAAGAATAAAATATATAAATGTTAGTCGTTTTTCTGACTCGAACTGAAGACCTGCGAAAATCAGTGACACACCCTGCCGACCTAGCCACCAAGCACCGTACACGGAGAGCATCTGAATGGTCTAAAATTCTTATTAAGACTACCTAATTCAATGTATAAATACGTTGACAATCTGGTCTAAAATGCACAATGCTAAGAATAGGAATGAATTGTGCGCATGTGCGTGAACTTGACTCTCAAAACTTCGATTAAATATAGGAATATTTTGGAATTAAATTTTATTTTTGAAGTACATGATTTAGAATAATTCATAGTAACTATAGGAATAATTTAGGAAAAACTTCTTAAATAAAATTAGAAAATAAAGAATAAAATATATAAATGTTAGTCGTTTTCCAGACTCGAACTGAAGACCTGCAAAAATCAGTGACACACCCTGCCCACTTAGCCGCCAAGCACCGTACAAGGAGAGCATCTGAATGGTCGAAAATTCTTATTACGACTACCTAATTCAATTTATAAATACGGTGACAATCTGGTCTAAAAGGCACAATGCTAAGAATAGGAACGAATTCTGTGCATGTGCGTGAACTTGACTCTCAAAATTTCGATTAAATATAGGAATATTTAGGAATTAAATTTTATTTTTGAAGTACATGATTTAGAATAATTCATAGTAACTATAGGAATAATTTATTAAAAACTTCTTAAATACAATTAAAAAATAAAGAATAAAATAAATAAATGTAAGTCGTTTTCCAGACTCGAACTGAAGACCTGCAAAAATCAGTGACACACCCTGCCGACCTAGCCACCAAGCACCGTACCCGAAGAGCATCTGAATGGTGGAAAATTCTTATTACGACTACCTAATTCAATTTATAAATACGGTGACAATCTGGTCTAAAAGGCACAATGCTAAGAATAGGAACGAATTCTGTGCATGTGCGTGAACTTGACTCTCAAAATTTCTATTAAATATAGGAATATTTTGGAATTAAATTTTATTTTTGAAGTACATGATTTAGAATAATCCATAGTAACTATAGGAATAATTTAGAAAAAACTTCTTAAATAAAATTAAAAAATAAAGAATAAAATATATAAATGTTAGTCGTTTTTCTGACTCGAACTGAAGACCTGCGAAAATCAGTGACACACCCTGCCGACCTAGCCACCAAGCACCGTACACGGAGAGCATCTGAATGGTCTAAAATTCTTATTACGACTACCTAATTCAATGTATAAATACGTTGACAATCTGGTCTAAAATGCACAATGCTAAGAATAGGAATGAATTGTGCGCATGTGCGTGAACTTGAATCTCAAAATTTCGATTAAATATAGGAATATTTTGGAATTAAATTTTATTTTTGAAGTACATGATTTAGAATAATTCATAGTAACTATAGGAATAATTTAGGAAAAACTTCTTAAATAAAATTAGAAAATAAAGAATAAAATATATAAATGTTAGTCGTTTTCCAGACTCGAACTGAAGACCTGCAAAAATCAGTGACACACCCTGCCGACCTAGCCACCAAGCACCGTACACGACGAGCATCTGAATGGTCGAAAATTCTTATTACGACTACCTAATTCAATTTATAAATACGGTGACAATCTGGTCTAAAATGCACAATGCTAAGAATAGGAATGAATTCTGCGCATGTGCGGGAACTTGACTCTCAAAATTTCGATTAAATATAGGAATATTTTGGAATTAAATTTTATTTTCGAAGTACATTATTTAGAATAATTCATAGTAACTATAGGAATAATTTAGAAAAAACTTCTTAAATAAAATTAAAAAATAAAGAATAAAATATATAAATGTTAGTCGTTTTTCTGACTCGAACTGAAGACCTGCGAAAATCAGTGACACACCCTGCCGACCTAGCCACCAAGCACCGTACACGGAGAGCATCTGAATGGTCTAAAATTCTTATTAAGACTACCTAATTCAATGTATAAATACGTTGACAATCTGGTCTAAAATGCACAATGCTAAGAATAGGAATGAATTCTGCGCATGTGCGTGAACTTGACTCTCAAAACTTCGATTAAATATAGGAATATTTTGGAATTAAATTTTATTTTTGAAGTACATGATTTAGAATAATTCATAGTAACTATAGGAATAATTTAGGAAAAACTTCTTAAATAAAATTAGAAAATAAAGAATAAAATATATAAATGTTAGTCGTTTTCCAGACTCGAACTGAAGACCTGCAAAAATCAGTGACACACCCTGCCCACTTAGCCACCAAGCACCGTACAAGGAGAGCATCTGAATGGTCGAAAATTCTTATTACGACTACCTAATTCAGTTTATAAATACGGTGACAATCTGGTCTAAAAGGCACAATGCTAAGAATAGGAACGAATTCTGTGCATGTGCGTGAACTTGACTCTCAAAATTTCGATTAAATATAGGAATATTTAGGAATTAAATTTTATTTTTGAAGTACATGATTTAGAATAATTCATAGTAACTATAGGAATAATTTATTAAAAACTTCTTAAATACAATTAAAAAATAAAGAATAAAATAAATAAATGTAAGTCGTTTTCCAGACTCGAACTGAAGACCTGCAAAAATCAGTGACACACCCTGCCGACCTAGCCACCAAGCACCGTACCCGAAGAGCATCTGAATGGTGGAAAATTCTTATTACGACTACCTAATTCAATTTATAAATACGGTGACAATCTGGTCTAAAAGGCACAATGCTAAGAATAGGAACGAATTCTGTGCATGTGCGTGAACTTGACTCTCAAAATTTCTATTAAATATAGGAATATTTTGGAATTAAATTTTATTTTTGAAGTACATGATTTAGAATAATCCATAGTAACTATAGGAATAATTTAGAAAAAACTTCTTAAATAAAATTAAAAAATAAAGAATAAAATATATAAATGTTAGTCGTTTTTCTGACTCGAACTGAAGACCTGCGAAAATCAGTGACACACCCTGCCGACCTAGCCACCAAGCACCGTACACGGAGAGCATCTGAATGGTCTAAAATTCTTATTACGACTACCTAATTCAATGTATAAATACGTTGACAATCTGGTCTAAAATGCACAATGCTAAGAATAGGAATGAATTGTGCGCATGTGCGTGAACTTGACTCTCAAAATTTCGATTAAATATAGGAATATTTTGGAATTAAATTTTATTTTTGAAGTACATGATTTAGAATAATTCATAGTAACTATAGGAATAATTTAGGAAAAACTTCTTAAATAAAATTAGAAAATAAAGAATAAAATATATAAATGTTAGTCGTTTTCCAGACTCGAACTGAAGACCTGCAAAAATCAGTGACACACCCTGCCGACCTAGCCACCAAGCACCGTACACGAAGAGCATCTGAATGGTCGAAAATTCTTATTACGACTACCTAATTCAATTTATAAATACGGTGACAATCTGGTCTAAAATGCACAATGCTAAGAATAGGAATGAATTCTGCGCATGTGCGGGAACTTGACTCTCAAAATTTCGATTAAATATAGGAATATTTTGGAATTAAATTTTATTTTCGAAGTACATTATTTAGAATAATTCATAGTAACTATAGGAATAATTTAGAAAAAACTTCTTAAATAAAATTAAAAAATAAAGAATAAAATATATAAATGTTAGTCGTTTTCCAGACTCGAACTGAAGACCTGCAAAAATCAGTGACACACCCTGCCCACTTAGCCACCAAGCACCGTACAAGGAGAGCATCTGAATGGTCGAAAATTCTTATTACGACTACCTAATTCAATGTATAAATACGTTGACAATCTGGTCTAAAATGCACAATGCTAAGAATAGGAATGAATTGTGCGCATGTGCGTGAACTTGACTCTCAAAACTTCGATTAAATATAGGAATATTTTGGAATTAAATTTTATTTTTGAAGTACATGATTTAGAATAATTCATAGTAACTATAGGAATAATTTAGGAAAAACTTCTTAAATAAAATTAGAAAATAAAGAATAAAATATATAAATGTTAGTCGTTTTCCAGACTCGAACTGAAGACCTGCAAAAATCAGTGACACACCCTGCCCACTTAGCCGCCAAGCACCGTACAAGGAGAGCATCTGAATGGTCGAAAATTCTTATTACGACTACCTAATTCAATTTATAAATACGGTGACAATCTGGTCTAAAAGGCACAATGCTAAGAATAGGAACGAATTCTGTGCATGTGCGTGAACTTGACTCTCAAAATTTCGATTAAATATAGGAATATTTAGGAATTAAATTTTATTTTTGAAGTACATGATTTAGAATAATTCATAGTAACTATAGGAATAATTTATTAAAAACTTCTTAAATACAATTAAAAAATAAAGAATAAAATAAATAAATGTAAGTCGTTTTCCAGACTCGAACTGAAGACCTGCAAAAATCAGTGACACACCCTGCCGACCTAGCCACCAAGCACCGTACCCGAAGAGCATCTGAATGGTGGAAAATTCTTATTACGACTACCTAATTCAATTTATAAATACGGTGACAATCTGGTCTAAAAGGCACAATGCTAAGAATAGGAACGAATTCTGTGCATGTGCGTGAACTTGACTCTCAAAATTTCTATTAAATATAGGAATATTTTGGAATTAAATTTTATTTTTGAAGTACATGATTTAGAATAATCCATAGTAACTATAGGAATAATTTAGAAAAAACTTCTTAAATAAAATTAAAAAATAAAGAATAAAATATATAAATGTTAGTCGTTTTTCTGACTCGAACTGAAGACCTGCGAAAATCAGTGACACACCCTGCCGACCTAGCCACCAAGCACCGTACACGGAGAGCATCTGAATGGTCTAAAATTCTTATTACGACTACCTAATTCAATGTATAAATACGTTGACAATCTGGTCTAAAATGCACAATGCTAAGAATAGGAATGAATTGTGCGCATGTGCGTGAACTTGAATCTCAAAATTTCGATTAAATATAGGAATATTTTGGAATTAAATTTTATTTTTGAAGTACATGATTTAGAATAATTCATAGTAACTATAGGAATAATTTAGGAAAAACTTCTTAAATAAAATTAGAAAATAAAGAATAAAATATATAAATGTTAGTCGTTTTCCAGACTCGAACTGAAGACCTGCAAAAATCAGTGACACACCCTGCCGACCTAGCCACCAAGCACCGTACACGACGAGCATCTGAATGGTCGAAAATTCTTATTACGACTACCTAATTCAATTTATAAATACGGTGACAATCTGGTCTAAAATGCACAATGCTAAGAATAGGAATGAATTCTGCGCATGTGCGGGAACTTGACTCTCAAAATTTCGATTAAATATAGGAATATTTTGGAATTAAATTTTATTTTCGAAGTACATTATTTAGAATAATTCATAGTAACTATAGGAATAATTTAGAAAAAACTTCTTAAATAAAATTAAAAAATAAAGAATAAAATATATAAATGTTAGTCGTTTTTCTGACTCGAACTGAAGACCTGCGAAAATCAGTGACACACCCTGCCGACCTAGCCACCAAGCACCGTACACGGAGAGCATCTGAATGGTCTAAAATTCTTATTAAGACTACCTAATTCAATGTATAAATACGTTGACAATCTGGTCTAAAATGCACAATGCTAAGAATAGGAATGAATTCTGCGCATGTGCGTGAACTTGACTCTCAAAACTTCGATTAAATATAGGAATATTTTGGAATTAAATTTTATTTTTGAAGTACATGATTTAGAATAATTCATAGTAACTATAGGAATAATTTAGGAAAAACTTCTTAAATAAAATTAGAAAATAAAGAATAAAATATATAAATGTTAGTCGTTTTCCAGACTCGAACTGAAGACCTGCAAAAATCAGTGACACACCCTGCCCACTTAGCCACCAAGCACCGTACAAGGAGAGCATCTGAATGGTCGAAAATTCTTATTACGACTACCTAATTCAATTTATAAATACGGTGACAATCTGGTCTAAAAGGCACAATGCTAAGAATAGGAACGAATTCTGTGCATGTGCGTGAACTTGACTCTCAAAATTTCGATTAAATATAGGAATATTTAGGAATTAAATTTTATTTTTGAAGTACATGATTTAGAATAATTCATAGTAACTATAGGAATAATTTATTAAAAACTTCTTAAATACAATTAAAAAATAAAGAATAAAATAAATAAATGTAAGTCGTTTTCCAGACTCGAACTGAAGACCTGCAAAAATCAGTGACACACCCTGCCGACCTAGCCACCAAGCACCGTACCCGAAGAGCATCTGAATGGTGGAAAATTCTTATTACGACTACCTAATTCAATTTATAAATACGGTGACAATCTGGTCTAAAAGGCACAATGCTAAGAATAGGAACGAATTCTGTGCATGTGCGTGAACTTGACTCTCAAAATTTCTATTAAATATAGGAATATTTTGGAATTAAATTTTATTTTTGAAGTACATGATTTAGAATAATCCATAGTAACTATAGGAATAATTTAGAAAAAACTTCTTAAATAAAATTAAAAAATAAAGAATAAAATATATAAATGTTAGTCGTTTTTCTGACTCGAACTGAAGACCTGCGAAAATCAGTGACACACCCTGCCGACCTAGCCACCAAGCACCGTACACGGAGAGCATCTGAATGGTCTAAAATTCTTATTACGACTACCTAATTCAATGTATAAATACGTTGACAATCTGGTCTAAAATGCACAATGCTAAGAATAGGAATGAATTGTGCGCATGTGCGTGAACTTGACTCTCAAAATTTCGATTAAATATAGGAATATTTTGGAATTAAATTTTATTTTTGAAGTACATGATTTAGAATAATTCATAGTAACTATAGGAATAATTTAGGAAAAACTTCTTAAATAAAATTAGAAAATAAAGAATAAAATATATAAATGTTAGTCGTTTTCCAGACTCGAACTGAAGACCTGCAAAAATCAGTGACACACCCTGCCGACCTAGCCACCAAGCACCGTACACGAAGAGCATCTGAATGGTCGAAAATTCTTATTACGACTACCTAATTCAATTTATAAATACGGTGACAATCTGGTCTAAAATGCACAATGCTAGGAATGAATTCTGCGCATGTGCGGGAACTTGACTCTCAAAATTTCGATTAAATATAGGAATATTTTGGAATTAAATTTTATTTTCGAAGTACATTATTTAGAATAATTCATAGTAACTATAGGAATAATTTAGAAAAAACTTCTTAAATAAAATTAAAAAATAAAGAATAAAATATATAAATGTTAGTCGTTTTCCAGACTCGAACTGAAGACCTGCAAAAATCAGTGACACACCCTGCCCACTTAGCCACCAAGCACCGTACAAGGAGAGCATCTGAATGGTCGAAAATTCTTATTACGACTACCTAATTCAATTTATAAATACGGTGACAATCTGGTCTAAAAGGCACAATGCTAAGAATAGGAACGAATTCTGTGCATGTGCGTGAACTTGACTCTCAAAATTTCGATTAAATATAGGAATATTTAGGAATTAAATTTTATTTTTGAAGTACATGATTTAGAATAATTCATAGTAACTATAGGAATAATTTATTAAAAACTTCTTAAATACAATTAAAAAATAAAGAATAAAATAAATAAATGTAAGTCGTTTTCCAGACTCGAACTGAAGACCTGCAAAAATCAGTGACACACCCTGCCGACCTAGCCACCAAGCACCGTACCCGAAGAGCATCTGAATGGTGGAAAATTCTTATTACGACTACCTAATTCAATTTATAAATACGGTGATAATCTGGTCTAAAAGGCACAATGCTAAGAATAGGAACGAATTCTGTGCATGTGCGTGAACTTGACTCTCAAAATTTCTATTAAATATAGGAATATTTTGGAATTAAATTTTATTTTTGAAGTACATGATTTAGAATAATCCATAGTAACTATAGGAATAATTTAGAAAAAACTTCTTAAATAAAATTAAAAAATAAAGAATAAAATATATAAATGTTAGTCGTTTTTCTGACTCGAACTGAAGACCTGCGAAAATCAGTGACACACCCTGCCGACCTAGCCACCAAGCACCGTACACGGAGAGCATCTGAATGGTCTAAAATTCTTATTACGACTACCTAATTCAATGTATAAATACGTTGACAATCTGGTCTAAAATGCACAATGCTAAGAATAGGAATGAATTGTGCGCATGTGCGTGAACTTGACTCTCAAAATTTCGATTAAATATAGGAATATTTTGGAATTAAATTTTATTTTTGAAGTACATGATTTAGAATAATTCATAGTAACTATAGGAATAATTTAGGAAAAACTTCTTAAATAAAATTAGAAAATAAAGAATAAAATATATAAATGTTAGTCGTTTTCCAGACTCGAACTGAAGACCTGCAAAAATCAGTGACACACCCTGCCGACCTAGCCACCAAGCACCGTACACGAAGAGCATCTGAATGGTCGAAAATTCTTATTACGACTACCTAATTCAATTTATAAATACGGTGACAATCTGGTCTAAAATGCACAATGCTAAGAATAGGAATGAATTCTGCGCATGTGCGGGAACTTGACTCTCAAAATTTCGATTAAATATAGGAATATTTTGGAATTAAATTTTATTTTCGAAGTACATTATTTAGAATAATTCATAGTAACTATAGGAATAATTTAGAAAAAACTTCTTAAATAAAATTAAAAAATAAAGAATAAAATATATAAATGTTAGTCGTTTTCCAGACTCGAACTGAAGACCTGCAAAAATCAACGACACACCCTGCCCACTTAGCCACCAAGCACCGTACAAGGAGAGCATCTGAATGGTCGAAAATTCTTATTACGACTACCTAATTCAATTTATAAATACGGTGACAATCTGGTCTAAAAGGCACAATGCTAAGAATAGGAACGAATTCTGTGCATGTGCGTGAACTTGACTCTCAAAATTTCGATTAAATATAGGAATATTTAGGAATTAAATTTTATTTTTGAAGTACATGATTTAGAATAATTCATAGTAACTATAGGAATAATTTATTAAAAACTTCTTAAATACAATTAAAAAATAAAGAATAAAATAAATAAATGTAAGTCGTTTTCCAGACTCGAACTGAAGACCTGCAAAAATCAGTGACACACCCTGCCGACCTAGCCACCAAGCACCGTACCCGAAGAGCATCTGAATGGTGGAAAATTCTTATTACGACTACCTAATTCAATTTATAAATACGGTGACAATCTGGTCTAAAAGGCACAATGCTAAGAATAGGAACGAATTCTGTGCATGTGCGTGAACTTGACTCTCAAAATTTCTATTAAATATAGGAATATTTTGGAATTAAATTTTATTTTTGAAGTACATGATTTAGAATAATCCATAGTAACTATAGGAATAATTTAGAAAAAACTTCTTAAATAAAATTAAAAAATAAAGAATAAAATATATAAATGTTAGTCGTTTTTCTGACTCGAACTGAAGACCTGCGAAAATCAGTGACACACCCTGCCGACCTAGCCACCAAGCACCGTACACGGAGAGCATCTGAATGGTCTAAAATTCTTATTACGACTACCTAATTCAATGTATAAATACGTTGACAATCTGGTCTAAAATGCACAATGCTAAGAATAGGAATGAATTGTGCGCATGTGCGTGAACTTGACTCTCAAAATTTCGATTAAATATAGGAATATTTTGGAATTAAATTTTATTTTTGAAGTACATGATTTAGAATAATTCATAGTAACTATAGGAATAATTTAGGAAAAACTTCTTAAATAAAATGAGAAAATAAAGAATAAAATATATAAATGTTAGTCGTTTTCCAGACTCGAACTGAAGACCTGCAAAAATCAGTGACACACCCTGCCGACCTAGCCACCAAGCACCGTACACGGAGAGCATCTGAATGGTCGAAAATTCTTATTACGACTACCTAATTCAATTTATAAATACGGTGACAATCTGGTCTAAAATGCACAATGCTGAAAATAGGAATGAATTCTGCGCATGTGCGTGAACTTGACTCTCAAAACTTCGATTAAATATAGGAATATTTTGGAATTAAATTTTATTTTTGAAGTACATGATTTAGAATAATTCATAGTAACTATAGGAATAATTTAGGAAAAACTTCTTAAATAAAATTAGAAAATAAAGAATAAAATATATAAATGTTAGTCGTTTTCCAGACTCGAACTGAAGACCTGCAAAAATCAGTGACACACCCTGCCGACCTAGCCACCAAGCACCGTACACGAAGAGCATCTGAATGGTCGAAAATTCTTATTACGACTACCTAATTCAATTTATAAATACGGTGACAATCTGGTCTAAAATGCACAATGCTAAGAATAGGAATGAATTCTGCGCATGTGCGGGAACTTGACTCTCAAAATTTCGATTAAATATAGGAATATTTTGGAATTAAATTTTATTTTCGAAGTACATTATTTAGAATAATTCATAGTAACTATAGGAATAATTTAGAAAAAACTTCTTAAATAAAATTAAAAAATAAAGAATAGAATATATAAATGTTAGTCGTTTTTCTGACTCGAACTGAAGACCTGCGAAAATCAGTGACACACCCTGCCGACCTAGCCACCAAGCACCGTACACGGAGAGCATCTGAATGGTCTAAAATTCTTATTAAGACTACCTAATTCAATGTATAAATACGTTGACAATCTGGTCTAAAATGCACAATGCTAAGAATAGGAATGAATTCTGCGCATGTGCGTGAACTTGACTCTCAAAACTTCGATTAAATATAGGAATATTTTGGAATTAAATTTTATTTTTGAAGTACATGATTTAGAATAATTCATAGTAACTATAGGAATAATTTAGGAAAAACTTCTTAAATAAAATTAGAAAATAAAGAATAAAATATATAAATGTTAGTCGTTTTCCAGTCTCGAACTGAAGACCTGCAAAAATCAGTGACACACCTTGCCGACCTAGCCACCAAGCACCGTACACGGAGAGCATCTGAATGGTCGAAAATTCTTATTACGACTACCTAATTCAATGTATAAATACGTTGACAATCTGGTCTAAAATGCACAATGCTAAGAATAGGAATGAATTCTGCGCATGTGCGTGAACTTGACTCTCAAAACTTCGATTAAATATAGGAATATTTTGGAATTAAATTTTATTTTCGAAGTACATTATTTAGAATAATTCATAGTAACTATAGGAATAATTTAGGAAAAACTTCTTAAATAAAATTAGAAAATAAAGAATAAAATATATAAATGTTAGTCGTTTTCCAGTCTCGAACTGAAGACCTGCAAAAATCAGTGACACACCTTGCAGACCTAGCCACCAAGCACCGTACACGGAGAGCATCTGAATGGTCGAAAATTCTTATTACGACTACCTAATTCAATTTATAAATACGGTGACAATCTGGTCTAAAAGGCACAACGCTAAGAATAGGAACGAATTCTGTGCATGTGCGTGAACTTGACTCTCAAAATTTCGATTAAATATAGGAATATTTTGGAATTAAATTTTATTTTCGAAGTACATTATTTAGAATAATTCATAGTAACTATAGGAATAATTTAGGAAAAACTTCTTAAATACAATTAAAAAATAAAGAATAAAATAAATAAATGTAAGTCGTTTTCCAGACTCGAACTGAAGACCTGCAAAAATCAGTGACACACCCTGCCGACCTAGCCACCAAGCACCGTACCCGAAGAGCATCTGAATGGTGGAAAATTCTTATTACGACTACCTAATTCAATTTATAAATACGGTGACAATCTGGTCTAAAATGCACAATGCTAAAAATAGGAATGAATTCTGCGCATGTGCGTGAACTTGACTCTCAAAATTTCGATTAAATATAGGAATATTTTGGAATTAAATTTTATTTTTGAAGTACATGATTTAGAATAATCCATAGTAACTATAGGAATAATTTAGAAAAAACTTCTTAAATAAAATTAAAAAATAAAGAATAAAATATATAAATGTTAGTCGTTTTTCTGACTCGAACTGAAGACCTGCGAAAATCAGTGACACACCCTGGCGACCTAGCCACCAAGCACCGTACACGGAGAGCATCTGAATGGTCTAAAATTCTTATTACGACTACCTAATTCAATGTATAAATACGTTGACAATCTGGTCTAAAATGCACAATGCTAAGAATAGGAATGAATTCTGCGCATGTGCGTGAACTTGACTCTCAAAATTTCGATTAAATATAGGAATATTTTGGAATTAAATTTTAGCTTTGAAGTACATTATTTAGAATAATTCATAGTAACTATAGGAATAATTTAGGAAAAACTTCTTAAATACAATTAAAAAATAAAGAATAAAATAAATAAATGTAAGTCGTTTTCCAGACTCGAACTGAAGACCTGCAAAAATCAGTGACACACCCTGCCGACCTAGCCACCAAGCACCGTACCCGAAGAGCATCTGAATGGTGGAAAATTCTTATTACGACTACCTAATTCAATTTATAAATACGGTGACAATCTGGTCTAAAATGCACAATGCTAAAAATAGGAATGAATTCTGCGCATGTGCGTGAACTTGACTCTCAAAATTTCGATTAAATATAGGAATATTTTGGAATTAAATTTTATTTTTGAAGTACATGATTTAGAATAATCCATAGTAACTATAGGAATAATTTAGAAAAAACTTCTTAAATAAAATTAAAAAATAAAGAATAAAATATATAAATGTTAGTCGTTTTTCTGACTCGAACTGAAGACCTGCGAAAATCAGTGACACACCCTGGCGACCTAGCCACCAAGCACCGTACACGGAGAGCATCTGAATGGTCTAAAATTCTTATTACGACTACCTAATTCAATGTATAAATACGTTGACAATCTGGTCTAAAATGCACAATGCTAAGAATAGGAATGAATTCTGCGCATGTGCGTGAACTTGACTCTCAAAATTTCGATTAAATATAGGAATATTTTGGAATTAAATTTTATTTTTGAAGTACATTATTTAGAATAATTCATAGTAACTATAGGAATAATTTAGGAAAAACTTCTTAAATACAATTAAAAAATAATTAATAAAATAAATAAATGTAAGTCGTTTTCCAGACTCGAACTGAAGACCTGCAAAAATCAGTGACACACCCTGCCGACCTAGCCACCAAGCACCGTACCCGAAGAGCATCTGAATGGTGGAAAATTCTTATTACGACTACCTTATTCAATTTATAAATACGGTGACAATCTGGTCTAAAAGGCACAATGCTAAGAATAGGAACGAATTCTGTGCATGTGCGTGAACTTGACTCTCAAAATTTCGATTAAATATAGGAATATTTTGGAATTAAATTTTATTTTTGAAGTACATGATTTAGAATAATCCATAGTGTCTATAGGAATAATTTAGAAAAAACTTCTTAAATAAAATTAAAAAATAAAGAATAAAATATATAAATGTTAGTCGTTTTTCTGACTCGAACTGAAGACCTGCGAAAATCAGTGACACACCCTGCGGACCTAGCCACCAAGCACCGTACACGGAGAGCATCTGAATGGTCTAAAATTCTTATTACGACTACCTAATTCAATGTATAAATACGTTGACAATCTGGTCTAAAATGCACAATGCTAAGAATAGGAATGAATTGTGCGCATGTGCGTGAACTTGACTCTCAAAATTTCGATTAAATATAGGAATATTTTGGAATTAAATTTTATTTTTGAAGTACATTATTTAGAATAATTCATAGTAACTATAGGAATAATTTAGGAAAAACTTCTTAAATAAAATTAGAAAATAAAGAATAAAATATATAAATGTTAATCGTTTTCCAGACTCGAACTGAAGACCTGCAAAAATCAGTGACACACCCTTTCGACCTAGCCACCAAGCACCGTACACGGAGAGCATCTGAATGGTCGAAAATTCTTATTACGACTACCTAATTCAATTTATAAATACGGTGACAATCTGGTCTAAAATGCACAATGGTAAGAATAGGAATGAATTCTGCGCATGTGCGGGAACTTGACTCTCAAAATTTCGATTAAATATAGGAATATTTTGGAATTAAATTTTATTTTTGAAGTACATGATTTAGAATAATTCATAGTAACTATAGGAATAATTTAGGAAAAACTTCTTAAATAAAATTAGAAAATAAAGAATAAAATATATAAATGTTAGTCGTTTTCCAGACTCGAACTGAAGACCTGCAAAAACCAGTGACACACCCTGCCGACCTAGCCACCAAGCACCGTACACGGAGAGCATCTGAATGGTCGAAAATTCTTATTACGACTACCTAATTCAATTTATAAATACGGTGACAATCTGGTCTAAAATGCACAATGCTAAGAATAGGAATGAATTCTGCGCATGTGCGCGAACTTTACTCTCAAAATTTCGATTAAATATAGGAATATTTTGGAATTAAATTTTATTTTTGAAGTACATGATTTAGAATAATTTATATTAACTATAGGAATAATTTAGGAAAAACTTCTTAAATAAAATTGGAAAATAAAGAATAAAATATATAAATGTTAGTCGTTTTCCAGACTCGAACTGATGACCTGCAAAATTCAGTGACACACCCTGTCGACCTAGCCACCAAGCACCGTACACGGAGAGCATCTGAATGGTCGAAAATTCTTATTACGACTACCTAATTCAATGTATAAATACGTTGACAATGTGGTCTAAAATGCACAATGCTAAGAATAGGAACGAATTCTGTGCATGTGCGTGAACTTGACTCTCAAAATTTCGATTAAATATAGGAATATTTTGGAATTAAATTTTATTTTTGAAGTACATAATTTAGAATAATCCATAGTAACTATAGGAATAATTTAGAAAAAACTTCTTAAATAAAATTAAAAAATAAAGAATAAAATATATAAATGTTAGTCGTTTTTCTGACTCGAACTGAAGACCTGCGAAAATCAGTGACACACCCTGCGGACCTAGCCACCAAGCACCGTACACGGACAGCATCTGAATGGTCTAAAAGTCTTATTACGACTACCTAATTCAATGTATAAATACGTTGACAATCTGGTCTAAAATGCACAATGCTAAGAATAGGAATGAATTGTGCGCATGTGCGTGAACTTGACTCTCAAAATTTCGATTAAATATAGGAATATTTTGGAATTAAATTTTATTTTTGAAGTACATTATTTAGAATAATTCATAGTAACTATAGGAATTATTTAGGAAAAACTTCTTAAATACAATTAAAAAATAAAGAATAAAATAAATAAATGTAAGTCGTTTTCCAGACTCGAACTGAAGACCTGCAAAAATCAGTGACACACCCTGCCGACCTAGCCACCAAGCACCGCACCCGAAGAGCATCTGAATGGTGGAAAATTCTTATTACGACTACCTAATTCAATTTATAAATACGTTGACAATCTGGTCTAAAATGCACAATGCTAAGAATAGGAACGAATTCTGTGCATGTGCGTGAACTTGACTCTCAAAATTTCGATTAAATATAGGAATATTTTGGAATTAAATTTTATTTTTGAAGTACATGATTTAGAATAATCCATAGTAACTATAGGAATAATTTAGAAAAAACTTCTTAAATAAAAGTAAAAAATAAAGAATAAAATATATAAATGTTAGTCGTTTTTCTGACTCGAACTGAAGACCTGCGAAAATCAGTGACACACCCTGCCGACCTAGCCACCAAGCACCGTACACGGAGAGCATCTGAATGGTCGAAAATTCTTATTACGATTACCTAATTCAATTTATAAATACGGTGACAATCTGGTCTAAAATGCACAATGCTAAGAATAGGAAGCAATTCTGCGCATGTGCGGGAACTTGACTCTCAAAATTTCGATTAAATATAGGAATATTTTGGAATTAAATTTTATTTTCGAAGTAAATTATTTAGAATAATTCATAGTAACTATAGGAATAATTTAGGAAAAACTTCTTAAATACAATTAAAAAATAAAGAATAAAATAAATAAATGTTAGTCGTTTTTCTGACTCGAACTGAAGACCTGCAAAAATCAGTGACACACCCTGCCGACCTAGCCACCAAGCACCGTACACGGAGAGCATCTGAATGGTCGAAAATTCTTATTACGACTACCTAATTCAATTTATAAATACGGTGACAATCTGGTCTAAAATGCACAATGCTAAAAATAGGAATGAATTCTGCGCATGTGCGTGAACTTGACTCTCAAAATTTCGATTAAATATAGGAATATTTTGGATTTAAATTTTATTTTTGAAGTACATGATTTAGAATAATCCATAGTAACTATAGGAATAATTTAGAAAAAACTTCTTAAATAAAATTAAAAAATAAAGAATAAAATATATAAATGTTAGTCGTTTTTCTGACTCGAACTGAAGACCTGCGAAAATCAGTGACACACCCTGGCGACCTAGCCACCAAGCACCGTACACGGAGAGCATCTGAATGGTCTAAAATTCTTATTACGACTACCTAATTCAATTTATAAATACGGTGACAATCTGGTCTAAAAGGCACAATGCTAAGAATAGGAACGAATTCTGTGCATGTGCGTGAACTTGACTCTCAAAATTTCGATTAAATATAGGAATATTTTGGAATTAAATTTTATTTTTGAAGTACATGATTTAGAATAATCCATAGTAACTATAGGAATAATTTAGAAAAAACTTCTTAAATAAAAGTAAAAAATAAAGAATAAAATATATAAATGTTAGTCGTTTTTCTGACTCGAACTGAAGACCTGCGAAAATCAGTGACACACCCTGCCGACCTAGCCACCAAGCACCGTACACGGAGAGCATCTGAATGGTGTAAAATTCTTATTACGACTAGCTAATTCAATGTATAAATACGTTGACAATCTGGTCTAAAATGCACAATGCTAAGAATAGGAATGAATTGTGCGCATGTGCGTGAACTTGACTCTCAAAATTTCGATTAAATATAGGAATATTTTGGAATTAAATTTTATTTTTGAAGTACATTATTTAGAATAATTCATAGTAACTATAGGAATAATTTAGGAAAAACTTCTTAAATACAATTAAAAAATAATTAATAAAATAAATAAATGTAAGTCGTTTTCCAGACTCGAACTGAAGACCTGCAAAAATCAGTGACACACCCTGCCGACCTAGCCACCAAGCACCGTACCCGAAGAGCATCTGAATGGTGGAAAATTCTTATTACGACTACCTAATTCAATTTATAAATACGGTGACAATCTGGTCTAAAAGGCACAATGCTAAGAATAGGAACGAATTCTGTGCATGTGCGTGAACTTGACTCTCAAAATTTCGATTAAATATAGGAATATTTTGGAATTAAATTTTATTTTTGAAGTACATGATTTAGAATAATCCATAGTGTCTATAGGAATAATTTAGAAAAAACTTCTTAAATAAAATTAAAAAATAAAGAATAAAATATATAAATGTTAGTCGTTTTTCTGACTCGAACTGAAGACCTGCGAAAATCAGTGACACACCCTGCGGACCTAGCCACCAAGCACCGTACACGGAGAGCTTCTGAATGGTCGAAAATTCTTATTACGACTACCTAATTCAATTTATAAATACGGTGACAATCTGGTCTAAAATGCACAATGCTAAGAATAGGAATGAATTCTGCGCATGTGCGCGAACTTTACTCTCAAAATTTCGATTAAATATAGGAATATTTTGGAATTAAATTTTATTTTTGAAGTACATGATTTAGAATAATTTATATTAACTATAGGAATAATTTAGGAAAAACTTCTTAAATAAAATTGGAAAATAAAGAATAAAATATATAAATGTTAGTCGTTTTCCAGACTCGAACTGATGACCTGCAAAAATCAGTGACACACCCTGTCGACCTAGCCATCAAGCACCGTACACGGAGAGCATCTGAATGGTCGAAAATTCTTATTACGACTACCTAATTCAATGTATAAATACGTTGACAATGTGGTCTAAAATGCACAATGCTGAGAATAGGAATGAATTGTGCGCATGTGCGTGAACTTGACTCTCAAAATTTCGATTAAATATAGGAATATTTTGGAATTAAATTTTATTTTTGAAGTACATTATTTAGAATAATTCATAGTAACTATAGGAATAATTTAGGAAAAACTTCTTAAATACAATTAAAAAATAAAGAATAAAATAAATAAATGTAAATCGTTTTCCAGACTCGAACTGAAGACCTGCAAAAATCAGTGACACACCCTGCCGACCTAGCCACCAAGCACCGTACCCGAAGAGCATCTGAATGGTGGAAAATTCTTATTACGACTACCTAATTCAATTTATAAATACGGTGACAATCTGGTCTAAAAGGCACAATGCTAAGAATAGGAACGAATTCTGTGCATGTGCGTGAACTTGACTCTCAAAATTTCGATTAAATATAGGAATATTTTGGAATTAAATTTTATTTTTGAAGTACATAATTTAGAATAATCCATAGTAACTATAGGAATAATTTAGAAAAAACTTCTTAAATAAAATTAAAAAATAAAGAATAAAATATATAAATGTTAGTCGTTTTTCTGACTCGAACTGAAGACCTGCGAAAATCAGTGACACACCCTGCGGACCTAGCCACCAAGCACCGTACACGGAGAGCATCTGAATGGTCTAAAAGTCTTATTACGACTACCTAATTCAATGTATAAATACGTTGACAATCTGGTCTAAAATGCACAATGCTAAGAATAGGAATGAATTGTGCGCATGTGCGTGAACTTGACTCTCAAAATTTCGATTAAATATAGGAATATTTTGGAATTAAATTTTATTTTTGAAGTACATTATTTAGAATAATTCATAGTAACTATAGGAATAATTTAGGAAAAACTTCTTAAATACAATTAAAAAATAAAGAATAAAATAAATAAATGTAAGTCGTTTTCCAGACTCGAACTGAAGAAATGCAAAAATCAGTGACACACCCTGCCGACCTAGCCACCAAGCACCGTACCCGAAGAGCATCTGAATGGTGGAAAATTCTTATTACGACTACCTAATTCAATTTATAAATACGGTGACAATCTGGTCTAAAAGGCACAATGCTAAGAATAGGAACGAATTCTGTGCATGTGCGTGAACTTGACTCTCAAAATTTCGATTAAATATAGGAATATTTTGGAATTAAATTTTATTTTTGAAGTACATGATTTAGAATAATTCATAGTAACTATAGGAATAATTTAGGAAAAACTTCTTAAATAAAATTAGAAAATAAAGAATAAAATATATAAATGTTAGTCGTTTTCCAGACTCGAACTGAAGACCTGCAAAAACCAGTGACACACCCTGCCGACCTAGCCACTAAGCACCGTACACGGAGAGCATCTGAATGGTCGAAAATTCTTATTACGACTACCTAATTCAATTTATAAATACGGTGACAATCTGGTCTAAAATGCACAATGCTAAGAATAGGAATGAATTCTGCGCATGTGCGCGAACTTTACTCTCAAAATTTCGATTAAATATAGGAATATTTTGGAATTAAATTTTATTTTTGAAGTACATTATTTAGAATAATTTATATTAACTATAGGAATAATTTAGGAAAAACTTCTTAAATAAAATTGGAAAATAAAGAATAAAATATATAAATGTTAGTCGTTTTCCAGACTCGAACTGATGACCTGCAAAAATCAGTGACACACCCTGTCGACCTAGCCATCAAGCACCGTACACGGAGAGCATCTGAATGGTCGAAAATTCTTATTACGACTACCTAATTCAATGTATAAATACGTTGACAATGTGGTCTAAAATGCACAATGCTGAGAATAGGAATGAATTGTGCGCATGTGCGTGAACTTGACTCTCAAAATTTCGATTAAATATAGGAATATTTTGGAATTAAATTTTATTTTTGAAGTACATTATTTAGAATAATTCATAGTAACTATAGGAATAATTTAGGAAAAACTTCTTAAATACAATTAAAAAATAAAGAATAAAATAAATAAATGTAAATCGTTTTCCAGACTCGAACTGAAGACCTGCAAAAATCAGTGACACACCCTGCCGACCTAGCCACCAAGCACCGTACCCGAAGAGCATCTGAATGGTGGAAAATTCTTATTACGACTACCTAATTCAATTTATAAATACGGTGACAATCTGGTCTAAAAGGCACAATGCTAAGAATAGGAACGAATTCTGTGCATGTGCGTGAACTTGACTCTCAAAATTTCGATTAAATATAGGAATATTTTGGAATTAAATTTTATTTTTGAAGTACATAATTTAGAATAATCCATAGTAACTATAGGAATAATTTAGAAAAAACTTCTTAAATAAAATTAAAAAATAAAGAATAAAATATATAAATGTTAGTCGTTTTTCTGACTCGAACTGAAGACCTGCGAAAATCAGTGACACACCCTGCGGACCTAGCCACCAAGCACCGTACACGGAGAGCATCTGAATGGTCTAAAAGTCTTATTACGACTACCTAATTCAATGTATAAATACGTTGACAATCTGGTCTAAAATGCACAATGCTAAGAATAGGAATGAATTGTGCGCATGTGCGTGAACTTGACTCTCAAAATTTCGATTAAATATAGGAATATTTTGGAATTAAATTTTATTTTTGAAGTACATTATTTAGAATAATTCATAGTAACTATAGGAATAATTTAGGAAAAACTTCTTAAATACAATTAAAAAATAAAGAATAAAATAAATAAATGTAAGTCGTTTTCCAGACTCGAACTGAAGACCTGCAAAAATCAGTGACACACCCTGCCGACCTAGCCACCAAGCACCGTACCCGAAGAGCATCTGAATGGTGGAAAATTCTTATTACGACTACCTAATTCAATTTATAAATACGGTGACAATCTGGTCTAAAAGGCACAATGCTAAGAATAGGAACGAATTCTGTGCATGTGCGTGAACTTGACTCTCAAAATTTCGATTAAATATAGGAATATTTTGGAATTAAATTTTATTTTTGAAGTACATGATTTAGAATAATTCATAGTAACTATAGGAATAATTTAGGAAAAACTTCTTAAATAAAATTAGAAAATAAAGAATAAAATATATAAATGTTAGTCGTTTTCCAGACTCGAACTGAAGACCTGCAAAAACCAGTGACACACCCTGCCGACCTAGCCACTAAGCACCGTACACGGAGAGCATCTGAATGGTCGAAAATTCTTATTACGACTACCTAATTCAATTTATAAATACGGTGACAATCTGGTCTAAAATGCACAATGCTAAGAATAGGAATGAATTCTGCGCATGTGCGCGAACTTTACTCTAAAAATTTCGATTAAATATAGGAATATTTTGGAATTAAATTTTATTTTTGAAGTACATGATTTAGAATAATTTATATTAACTATAGGAATAATTTAGGAAAAACTTCTTAAATAAAATTGGAAAATAAAGAATAAAATATATAAATGTTAGTCGTTTTCCAGACTCGAACTGATGACCTGCAAAAATCAGTGACAC
Organism: Argiope bruennichi; assembly: GCF_947563725.1. Classification (NCBI taxonomy): domain Eukaryota; kingdom Metazoa; phylum Arthropoda; class Arachnida; order Araneae; family Araneidae; genus Argiope; species Argiope bruennichi. The sequence continues at coordinate 24,234,880 of NC_079162.1, read as the reverse complement.
ACCCTGTCGACCTAGCCACCAAGCACCGTACACGGAGAGCATCTGAATGGTCGAAAATTCTTATTACGACTACCTAATTCAATGTATAAATACGTTGACAATGTGGTCTAAAATGCACAATGCTGAGAATAGGAATGAATTGTGCGCATGTGCGTGAACTTGACTCTCAAAATTTCGATTAAATATAGGAATATTTTGGAATTAAATTTTATTTTTGAAGTACATTATTTAGAATAATTCATAGTAACTATAGGAATAATTTAGGAAAAACTTCTTAAATACAATTAAAAAATAAAGAATAAAATAAATAAATGTAAATCGTTTTCCAGACTCGAACTGAAGACCTGCAAAAATCAGTGACACACCCTGCCGACCTAGCCACCAAGCACCGTACCCGAAGAGCATCTGAATGGTGGAAAATTCTTATTACGACTACCTAATTCAATTTATAAATACGGTGACAATCTGGTCTAAAAGGCACAATGCTAAGAATAGGAACGAATTCTGTGCATGTGCGTGAATTTGACTCTCAAAATTTCGATTAAATATAGGAATATTTTGGAATTAAATTTTATTTTTGAAGTACATGATTTAGAATAATTCATAGTAACTATAGGAATAATTTAGGAAAAACTTCTTAAATAAAATTAGAAAATAAAGAATAAAATATATAAATGTTAGTCGTTTTCCAGACTCGAACTGAAGACCTGCAAAAACCAGTGACACACCCTGCGGACCTAGCCACCAAGCACCGTACACGGAGAGCATCTGAATGGTCTAAAATTCTTATTACGACTACCTAATTCAATGTATAAATACGTTGACAATCTGGTCTAAAATGCACAATGCTAAGAATAGGAATGAATTGTGCGCATGTGCGTGAACTTGACTCTCAAAATTTCGATTAAATATAGGAATATTTTGGAATTAAATTTTATTTTTGAAGTACATTATTTAGAATAATTCATAGTAACTATAGGAATAATTTAGGAAAAACTTCTTAAATACAATTAAAAAATAAAGAATAAAATAAATAAATGTAAGTCGTTTTCCAGACTCGAACTGAAGACCTGCAAAAATCAGTGACACACCCTGCCGACCTAGCCACCAAGCACCGTACCCGAAGAGCATCTGAATGGTGGAAAATTCTTATTACGACTACCTAATTCAATTTATAAATACGGTGACAATCTGGTCTAAAAGGCACAATGCTAAGAATAGGAACGAATTCTGTGCATGTGCGTGAACTTGACTCTCAAAATTTCGATTAAATATAGGAATATTTTGGAATTAAATTTTATTTTTGAAGTACATGATTTAGAATAATCCATAGTAACTATAGGAATAATTTAGAAAAAACTTCTTAAATAAAATTAAAAAATAAAGAATAAAATATATAAATGTTAGTCGTTTTTCTGACTCGAACTGAAGACCTGCGAAAATCAGTGACACACCCTGCGGACCTAGCCACCAAGCACCGTACACGGAGAGCATCTGAATGGTCTAAAATTCTTATTACGACTACCTAATTCAATGTATAAATACGTTGACAATCTGGTCTAAAATGCACAATGCTAAGAATAGGAATGAATTGTGCGCATGTGCGTGAACTTGACTCTCAAAATTTCGATTAAATATAGGAATATTTTGGAATTAAATTTTATTTTTGAAGTACATTATTTAGAATAATTCATAGTAACTATAGGAAAAATTTAGGAAAACCTTCTTAAATACAATTAAAAAATAAAGAATAAAATAAATAAATGTAAGTCGTTTTCCAGACTCGAACTGAAGACCTGCAAAAATCAGTGACACACCCTGCCGACCTAGCCACCAAGCACCGTACCCGAAGAGCATCTGAATGGTGGAAAATTCTTATTACGACTACCTAATTCAATTTATAAATACGGTGACAATCTGGTCTAAAAGGCACAATGCTAAGAATAGGAACGAATTCTGTTCATGTGCGTGAACTTGACTCTCAAAATTTCGATTAAATATAGGAATATTTTGGAATTAAATTTTATTTTTGAAGTACATGATTTAGAATAATCCATAGTAACTATAGGAATAATTTAGAAAAAACTTCTTAAATAAAATTAAAAAATAAAGAATAAAATATATAAATGTTAGTCGTTTTTCTGACTCGAACTGAAGACCTGCGAAAATCAGTGACACACCCTGCGGACCTAGCCACCAAGCACCGTACACGGAGAGCATCTGAATGGTCTAAAATTCTTATTACGACTACCTAATTCAATGTATAAATACGTTGACAATCTGGTCTAAAATGCACAATGCTAAGAATAGGAATGAATTGTGAGCATGTGCGTGAACTTGACTCTCAAAATTTCGATTAAATATAGGAATATTTTGGAATTAAATTTTATTTTTGAAGTACATTATTTAGAATAATTCATAGTAACTATAGGAATAATTTAGGAAAAACTTCTTAAATAAAATTAGAAAATAAAGAATAAAATATATAAATGTTAATCGTTTTCCAGACTCGAACTGAAGACCTGCAAAAATCAGTGACACACCCTGCCGACCTAGCCACCAAGCACCGTACACGGAGAGCATCTGAATGGTCGAAAATTCTTATTACGACTACCTAATTCAATTTATAAATACGGTGACAATCTGGTCTAAAATGCACAATGCTAAGAATAGGAATGAATTCTGCGCATGTGCGGGAACTTGACTCTCAAAATTTCGATTAAATATAGGAATATTTTGGAATTAAATTTTATTTTCGAAGTACATGATTTAGAATAATTCATAGTATATATAGGAATAATTTAGGAAAAACTTCTTAAATAAAATTAGAAAATAAAGAATAAAATATATAAATGTTAGTCGTTTTCCAGACTCGAACTGAAGACCTGCAAAAACCAGTGACACACCCTGCCGACCTAGCCACCAAGCACCGTACACGGAGAGCATCTGAATGGTCGAAAATTCTTATTACGACTACCTAATTCAATTTATAAATACGGTGACAATCTGGTCTAAAAGGCACAACGCTAAGAATAGGAACGAATACTGTGCATGTGCGTGAACTTGACTCTCAAAATTTCGATTAAATATAGGAATATTTTGGAATTAAATTTTATTTTTAAGTACATTATTTAGAATAATTCATAGTAACTATAGGAATAATTTAGGAAAAACTTCTTAAATACAATTAAAAAATAAGGAATAAAATAAATAAATGTAAGTCGTTTTCCAGACTCGAACTGAAGACTTGCAAAAATCAGTGACACACCCTGCCGACCTAGCCACCAAGCACCGTACCCGAAGAGCATCTGAATGGTGGAAAATTCTTATTACGACTACCTAATTCGATTTATAAATACGGTGACAATCTGGTCTAAAAGGCACAATGCTAAGAATAGGAACGAATTCTATGCATGTGCGTGAACTTGACTCTCAAAATTTCGATTAAATATAGGAATATTTTGGAATTAAATTTTATTTTTGAAGTACATGATTTAGAATAATCCATAGTAACTATAGGAATAATTTAGAAAAAACTTCTTAAATAAAATTAAAAAATAAAGAATAAAATATATAAATGTTAGTCGTTTTTCTGACTCGAACTGAAGACCTGCGAAAATCAGTGACACACCCTGCGGACCTAGCCACCAAGCACCGTACACGGAGAGCATCTGAATGGTCTAAAATTCTTATTACGACTACCTAATTCAATGTATAAATACGTTGACAATCTGGTCTAAAATGCACAATGCTAAGAATAGGAATGAATTGTGAGCATGTGCGTGAACTTGACTCTCAAAATTTCGATTAAATATAGGAATATTTTGGAATTAAATTTTATTTTTGAAGTACATTATTTAGAATAATTCATAGTAACTATAGGAATAATTTAGGAAAAACTTCTTAAATAAAATTAGAAAATAAAGAATAAAATATATAAATGTTAATCGTTTTCCAGACTCGAACTGAAGACCTGCAAAAATCAGTGACACACCCTGCCGACCTAGCCACCAAGCACCGTACACGGAGAGCATCTGAATGGTCGAAAATTCTTATTACGACTACCTAATTCAATTTATAAATACGGTGACAATCTGGTCTAAAATGCACAATGCTAAGAATAGGAATGAATTCTGCGCATGTGCGGGAACTTGACTCTCAAAATTTCGATTAAATATAGGAATATTTTGGAATTAAATTTTATTTTCGAAGTACATGATTTAGAATAATTCATAGTATATATAGGAATAATTTAGGAAAAACTTCTTAAATAAAATTAGAAAATAAAGAATAAAATATATAAATGTTAGTCGTTTTCCAGACTCGAACTGAAGACCTGCAAAAACCAGTGACACACCCTGCCGACCTAGCCACCAAGCACCGTACACGGAGAGCATCTGAATGGTCGAAAATTCTTATTACGACTACCTAATTCAATTTATAAATACGGTGACAATCTGGTCTAAAAGGCACAACGCTAAGAATAGGAACGAATACTGTGCATGTGCGTGAACTTGACTCTCAAAATTTCGATTAAATATAGGAATATTTTGGAATTAAATTTTATTTTTAAGTACATTATTTAGAATAATTCATAGTAACTATAGGAATAATTTAGGAAAAACTTCTTAAATACAATTAAAAAATAAGGAATAAAATAAATAAATGTAAGTCGTTTTCCAGACTCGAACTGAAGACTTGCAAAAATCAGTGACACACCCTGCCGACCTAGCCACCAAGCACCGTACCCGAAGAGCATCTGAATGGTGGAAAATTCTTATTACGACTACCTAATTCGATTTATAAATACGGTGACAATCTGGTCTAAAAGGCACAATGCTAAGAATAGGAACGAATTCTATGCATGTGCGTGAACTTGACTCTCAAAATTTCGATTAAATATAGGAATATTTTGGAATTAAATTTTATTTTTGAAGTACATGATTTAGAATAATCCATAGTAACTATAGGAATAATTTAGAAAAAACTTCTTAAATAAAATTCAAAAATAAAGAATAAAATATATAAATGTTAGTCGTTTTTCTGATTCGAACTGAAGACCTGCGAAAATCAGTGACACAACCTGCCGACCTAGCCACCAAGCACCGTACACGGAGAGCATCTGAATGGTCTAAAATTCTTATTACGACTACCTAAATCAATGTATAAATACGTTGACAATCTGGTCTAAAATGCACAATGCTAAGAATAGGAATGAATTGTGCGCATGTGCGTGAACTTGACTCTCAAAATTTCGATTAAATATAGGAATATTTTGGAATTAAATTTTATTTTTGAAGTACATGATTTAGAATAATTCATAGTAACTATAGGAATAATTTAGGAAAAACTTCTTAAATAAAATTAGAAAATAAAGAATAAAATATATAAATGTTAGTCGTTTTCCAGACTCGAACTGAAGACCTGCAAAAATCAGTGACACACCCTGCCGACCTAGCCACCAAGCACCGTACACGGAGAGCATCTGAATGGTCGAAAATTCTTATTACGACTACCTAATTCAATTTATAAATACGGTGACAATCTGGTCTAAAATGCACAATGCTAAGAATAGGAATGAATTCTGCGCATGTGCGCGAACTTTACTCTCAAAATTTCGATTAAATATAGGAATATTTTGGAATTAAATTTTATTTTTGAAGTACATGATTTAGAATAATTTATATTAACTATAGGAATAATTTAGGAAAAACTTCTTAAATAAAATTGGAAAATAAAGAATAAAATATATAAATGTTAGTCGTTTTTCTGATTCGAACTGAAGACCTGCGAAAATCAGTGACACAACCTGCCGACCTAGCCACCAAGCACCGTACACGGAGAGCATCTGAATGGTCTAAAATTCTTATTACGACTACCTAAATCAATGTATAAATACGTTGACAATCTGGTCTAAAATGCACAATGCTAAGAATAGGAATGAATTGTGCGCATGTGCGTGAACTTGACTCTCAAAATTTCGATTAAATATAGGAATATTTTGGAATTAAATTTTATTTTTGAAGTACATGATTTAGAATAATTCATAGTAACTATAGGAATAATTTAGGAAAAACTTCTTAAATAAAATTAGAAAATAAAGAATAAAATATATAAATGTTAGTCGTTTTCCAGACTCGAACTGAAGACCTGCAAAAATCAGTGACACACCCTGCCGACCTAGCCACCAAGCACCGTACACGGAGAGCATCTGAATGGTCGAAAATTCTTATTACGACTACCTAATTCAATTTATAAATACGGTGACAATCTGGTCTAAAATGCACAATGCTAAGAATAGGAATGAATTCTGCGCATGTGCGCGAACTTTACTCTCAAAATTTCGATTAAATATAGGAATATTTTGGAATTAAATTTTATTTTTGAAGTACATGATTTAGAATAATTTATATTAACTATAGGAATAATTTAGGAAAAACTTCTTAAATAAAATTGGAAAATAAAGAATAAAATATATAAATGTTAGTCGTTTTCCAGACTCGAACTGATTACCTGCAAAAATCAGTGACACACCCTGCCGACCTAGCCACCAAGCACCGTACACGGAGAGCATCTGAATGGTCGAAAATTCTTATTACGACTACCTAATTCAATGTATAAATACGTTGACAATGTGGTCTAAAATGCACAATGCTGAGAATAGGAATGAATTGTGCGCATGTGCGTGAACTTTACTCTCAAAATTTCGATTAAATATAGGAATATTTTGGAATTAAATTTTATTTTTGAATACATGATTTAGAATAATTCATAGTAACTATAGGAATAATTTAGAAAACACTTCTTAAATAAAATTAGAAAATAAAGAATAAAATATATAAATGTTAGTCGTTTTCCAGACTCGAACTGAAGACCTGCAAAAATCAGTGACACACCCTGCCGACCTAGCCACCAAGCACCGTACACGGAGAGCATCTGAATGGTCGAAAATTCTTATTACGACTACCTAATTCAATTTATAAATACGGTGACAATCTGGTCTAAAAGGCACAACGCTAAGAATAGGAACGAATTCTGTGCATGTGCGTGAACTTGACTCTCAAAATTTCGATTAAATATAGGAATATTTTGGAATTAAATTTTATTTTTAAGTACATTATTTAGAATAATTCATAGTAACTATAGGAATAATTTAGGAAAAACTTCTTAAATACAATTAAAAAATAAGGAATAAAATAAATAAATGTAAGTCGTTTTCCAGACTCGAACTGAAGACTTGCAAAAATCAGTGACACACCCTGCCGACCTAGCCACCAAGCACCGTACCCGAAGAGCATCTGAATGGTGGAAAATTCTTATTACGACTACCTAATTCGATTTATAAATACGGTGACAATCTGGTCTAAAAGGCACAATGCTAAGAATAGGAACGAATTCTATGCATGTGCGTGAACTTGACTCTCAAAATTTCGATTAAATATAGGAATATTTTGGAATTAAATTTTATTTTTGAAGTACATGATTTAGAATAATCCATAGTAACTATAGGAATAATTTAGGAAAAACTTCTTAAATAAAATTAGAAAATAAAGAATAAAATATATAAATGTTAGTCGTTTTCCAGACTCGAACTGAAGACCTGCGAAAATCAGTGACACACCCTGCCGACCTAGCCACCAAGCACCGTACACGGAGAGCATCTGAATGGTCGAAAATTCTTATTACGACTACCTAATTCAATTTATAAATACGGTGACAATCTGGTCTAAAATGCACAATGCTAAAAATAGGAATGAATTGTGCGCATGTGCGTGAACTTGACTCTCAAAATTTCGATTAAATATAGGAATATTTTGGAATTAAATTTTATTTTTGAAGTACATGATTTAGAATAATTCATAGTAACTATAGGAATAATTTAGAAAAAACTTCTTAAATAAAATTAAAAAATAAAGAATAAAATATATAAATGTAAGTCGTTTTCCAGACTCGAACTGAAGACCTGCAAAAATCAGTGACACACCCTGCCGACCTAGCCACCAAGCACCGTACCCGAAGAGCATCTGAATGGTGGAAAATTCTTATTACGACTACCTAATTCAATTTATAAATACGGTGACAATCTGGTCTAAAAGGCACAATGCTAAGAATAGGAACGAATTCTGTTCATGTGCGTGAACTTGACTCTCAAAATTTCGATTAAATATAGGAATATTTTGGAATTAAATTTTATTTTTGAAGTACATGATTTAGAATAATCCATAGTAACTATAGGAATAATTTAGAAAAAACTTCTTAAATAAAATTAAAAAATAAAGAATAAAATATATAAATGTTAGTCGTTTTTCTGACTCGAACTGAAGACCTGCGAAAATCAGTGACACACCCTGCGGACCTAGCCACCAAGCACCGTACACGGAGAGCATCTGAATGGTCTAAAATTCTTATTACGACTACCTAATTCAATGTATAAATACGTTGACAATCTGGTCTAAAATGCACAATGCTAAGAATAGGAATGAATTGTGAGCATGTGCGTGAACTTGACTCTCAAAATTTCGATTAAATATAGGAATATTTTGGAATTAAATTTTATTTTTGAAGTACATTATTTAGAATAATTCATAGTAACTATAGGAATAATTTAGGAAAAACTTCTTAAATAAAATTAGAAAATAAAGAATAAAATATATAAATGTTAATCGTTTTCCAGACTCGAACTGAAGACCTGCAAAAATCAGTGACACACCCTGCCGACCTAGCCACCAAGCACCGTACACGGAGAGCATCTGAATGGTCGAAAATTCTTATTACGACTACCTAATTCAATTTATAAATACGGTGACAATCTGGTCTAAAATGCACAATGCTAAGAATAGGAATGAATTCTGCGCATGTGCGGGAACTTGACTCTCAAAATTTCGATTAAATATAGGAATATTTTGGAATTAAATTTTATTTTCGAAGTACATGATTTAGAATAATTCATAGTATATATAGGAATAATTTAGGAAAAACTTCTTAAATAAAATTAGAAAATAAAGAATAAAATATATAAATGTTAGTCGTTTTCCAGACTCGAACTGAAGACCTGCAAAAACCAGTGACACACCCTGCCGACCTAGCCACCAAGCACCGTACACGGAGAGCATCTGAATGGTCGAAAATACTTATTACGACTACCTAATTCAATTTATAAATACGGTGACAATCTGGTCTAAAAGGCACAACGCTAAGAATAGGAACGAATTCTGTGCATGTGCGTGAACTTGACTCTCAAAATTTCGATTAAATATAGGAATATTTTGGAAATAAATTTTATTTTTAAGTACATTATTTAGAATAATTCATAGTAACTATAGGAATAATTTAGGAAAAACTTCTTAAATACAATTAAAAAATAAGGAATAAAATAAATAAATGTAAGTCGTTTTCCAGACTCGAACTGAAGACTTGCAAAAATCAGTGACACACCCTGCCGACCTAGCCACCAAGCGCCGTACCCGAAGAGCATCTGAATGGTGGAAAATTCTTATTACGACTACCTAATTCGATTTATAAATACGGTGACAATCTGGTCTAAAAGGCACAATGCTAAGAATAGGAACGAATTCTATGCATGTGCGTGAACTTGACTCTCAAAATTTCGATTAAATATAGGAATATTTTGGAATTAAATTTTATTTTTGAAGTACATGATTTAGAATAATTTATATTAACTATAGGAATAATTTAGGAAAAACTTCTTAAATAAAATTGGAAAATAAAGAATAAAATATATAAATGTTAGTCGTTTTCCAGACTCGAACTGATTACCTGCAAAAATCAGTGACACACCCTGCCGACCTAGCCACCAAGCACCGTACACGGAGAGCATCTGAATGGTCGAAAATTCTTATTACGACTACCTAATTCAATGTATAAATACGTTGACAATGTGGTCTAAAATGCACAATGCTGAGAATAGGAATGAATTGTGCGCATGTGCGTGAACTTTACTCTCAAAATTTCGATTAAATATAGGAATATTTTGGAATTAAATTTTATTTTTGAATACATGATTTAGAATAATTCATAGTAACTATAGGAATAATTTAGAAAACACTTCTTAAATAAAATTAGAAAATAAAGAATAAAATATATAAATGTTAGTCGTTTTCCAGACTCGAACTGAAGACCTGCAAAAATCAGTGACACACCCTGCCGACCTAGCCACCAAGCACCGTACACGGAGAGCATCTGAATGGTCGAAAATTCTTATTACGCCTACCTAATTCAATTTATAAATACGGTGACAATCTGGTCTAAAAGGCACAACGCTAAGAATAGGAACGAATTCTGTGCATGTGCGTGAACTTGACTCTCAAAATTTCGATTAAATATAGGAATATTTTGGAATTAAATTTTATTTTTAAGTACATTATTTAGAATAATTCATAGTAACTATAGGAATAATTTAGGAAAAACTTCTTAAATACAATTAAAAAATAAGGAATAAAATAAATAAATGTAAGTCGTTTTCCAGACTCGAACTGAAGACTTGCAAAAATCAGTGACACACCCTGCCGACCTAGCCACCAAGCACCGTACCCGAAGAGCATCTGAATGGTGGAAAATTCTTATTACGACTACCTAATTCGATTTATAAATACGGTGACAATCTGGTCTAAAAGGCACAATGCTAAGAATAGGAACGAATTCTATGCATGTGCGTGAACTTGACTCTCAAAATTTCGATTAAATATAGGAATATTTTGGAATTAAATTTTATTTTTGAAGTACATGATTTAGAATAATCCATAGTAACTATAGGAATAATTTAGGAAAAACTTCTTAAATAAAATTAGAAAATAAAGAATAAAATATATAAATGTTAGTCGTTTTCCAGACTCGAACTGAAGACCTGCGAAAATCAGTGACACACCCTGCCGACCTAGCCACCAAGCACCGTACACGGAGAGCATCTGAATGGTCGAAAATTCTTATTACGACTACCTAATTCAATTTATAAATACGGTGAATATCTGGTCTAAAATGCACAATGCTAAAAATAGGAATGAATTGTGCGCATGTGCGTGAACTTGACTCTCAAAATTTCGATTAAATATAGGAATATTTTGGAATTAAATTTTATTTTTGAAGTACATGATTTAGAATAATTCATAGTAACTATAGGAATAATTTAGAAAAAACTTCTTAAATAAAATTAAAAAATAAAGAATAAAATATATAAATGTAAGTCGTTTTCCAGACTCGAACTGAAGACCTGCAAAAATCAGTGACACACCCTGCCGACCTAGCCACCAAGCACCGTACACGGAGAGCATCTGAATGGTCTAAAATTCTTATTACGACTACCTAATTCAATGTATAAATACGTTGACAATCTGGTCTAAAATGCACAATGCTGAGAATAGGAATGAATTGTGCGCATGTGCGTGAACTTGACTCTCAAAATTTCGATTAAATATAGGAATATTTTGGAATTAAATTTTATTTTTGAAGTACATGATTTAGAATAATCCATAGTAACTATAGGAATAATTTAGAAAAAACTTCTTAAATAAAATTAAAAAATAAAGAATAAAATATATAAATGTTAGTCGTTTTTTTGACTCGAACTGAAGACCTGCAAAAATCAGTGACACACCCTGCCGACCTAGCCACCAAGCACCGTACACGGAGAGCATCTGAATGGTCGAAAATTCTTATTACGACTACCTAATTCAATGTATAAATACGTTGACAATGTGGTCTAAAATGCACAATGCTGAGAATAGGAATGAATTGTGCGCATGTGCGTGAACTTTACTCTCAAAATTTCGATTAAATATAGGAATATTTTGGAATTAAATTTTATTTTTGAAGTACATGATTTAGAATAATTCATAGTAACTATAGGAATAATTTAGAAAACACTTCTTAAATAAAATTAGAAAATAAAGAATAAAATATATAAATGTTAGTCGTTTTCCAGACTCGAACTGAAGACCTGCAAAAATCATTGACACACCCTGCCGACCTAGCCACCAAGCACCGTACACGGAGAGCATCTGAATGGTCGAAAATTCTTATTACGACTACCTAATTCAATTTATAAATACGGTGACAATCTGGTCTAAAAGGCACAACGCTAAGAATAGGAACGAATTCTGTGCATGTGCGTGAACTTGACTCTCAAAATTTCGATTAAATATAGGAATATTTTGGAATTAAATTTTATTTTTAAGTACATTATTTAGAATAATTCATAGTAACTATAGGAATAATTTAGGAAAAACTTCTTAAATACAATTAAAAAATAAGGAATAAAATAAATAAATGTAAGTCGTTTTCCAGACTCGAACTGAAGACTTGCAAAAATCAGTGACACACCCTGCCGACCTAGCCACCAAGCACCGTACCCGAAGAGCATCTGAATGGTGGAAAATTCTTATTACGACTACCTAATTCGATTTATAAATACGGTGACAATCTGGTCTAAAAGGCACAATGCTAAGAATAGGAACGAATTCTATGCATGTGCGTGAACTTGACTCTCAAAATTTCGATTAAATATAGGAATATTTTGGAATTAAATTTTATTTTTGAAGTACATGATTTAGAATAATCCATAGTAACTATAGGAATAATTTAGGAAAAACTTCTTAAATAAAATTAGAAAATAAAGAATAAAATATATAAATGTTAGTCGTTTTCCAGACTCGAACTGAAGACCTGCAAAAATCAGTGACACACCCTGCCGACCTAGCCACCAAGCACCGTACACGGAGAGCATCTGAATGGTCGAAAATTCTTATTACGACTACCTAATTCAATTTATAAATACGGTGACAATCTGGTCTAAAATGCACAATGCTAAAAATAGGAATGAATTGTGCGCATGTGCGTGAACTTGACTCTCAAAATTTCGATTAAATATAGGAATATTTTGGAATTAAATTTTATTTTTGAAGTACATGATTTAGAATAATTCATAGTAACTATAGGAATAATTTAGAAAAAACTTCTTAAATAAAATTAAAAAATAAAGAATAAAATATATAAATGTAAGTCGTTTTCCAGACTCGAACTGAAGACCTGCAAAAATCAGTGACACACCCTGCCGACCTAGCCACCAAGCACCGTACACGGAGAGCATCTGAATGGTCTAAAATTCTTATTACGACTACCTAATTCAATGTATAAATACGTTGACAATCTGGTCTAAAATGCACAATGCTGAGAATAGGAATGAATTGTGCGCATGTGCGTGAACTTGACTCTCAAAATTTCGATTAAATATAGGAATATTTTGGAATTAAATTTTATTTTTGAAGTACATGATTTAGAATAATCCATAGTAACTATAGGAATAATTTAGAAAAAACTTCTTAAATAAAATTAAAAAATAAAGAATAAAATATATAAATGTTAGTCGTTTTTTTGACTCGAACTGAAGACCTGCAAAAATCAGTGACACACCCTGCCGACCTAGCCACCAAGCACCGTACACGGAGAGCATCTGAATGGTCGAAAATTCTTATTACGACTACCTAATTCAATGTATAAATACGTTGACAATGTGGTCTAAAATGCACAATGCTGAGAATAGGAATGAATTGTGCGCATGAGCGTGAACTTTACTCTCAAAATTTCGATTAAATATAGGAATATTTTGGAATTAAATTTTATTTTTGAAGTACATGATTTAGAATAATTCATAGTAACTATAGGAATAATTTAGAAAACACTTCTTAAATAAAATTAGAAAATAAAGAATAAAATATATAAATGTTAGTCGTTTTCCAGACTCGAACTGAAGACCTGCAAAAATCAGTGACACACCCTGCCGACCTAGCCACCAAGCACCGTACACGGAGAGCATCTGAATGGTCGAAAATTCTTATTACGACTACCTAATTCAATTTATAAATACGGTGACAATCTGGTCTAAAAGGCACAACGCTAAGAATAGGAACGAATTCTGTGCATGTGCGTGAACTTGACTCTCAAAATTTCGATTAAATATAGGAATATTTTGGAATTAAATTTTATTTTTAAGTACATTATTTAGAATAATTCATAGTAACTATAGGAATAATTTAGGAAAAACTTCTTAAATACAATTAAAAAATAAGGAATAAAATAAATAAATGTAAGTCGTTTTCCAGACTCGAACTGAAGACTTGCAAAAATCAGTGACACACCCTGCCGACCTAGCCACCAAGCACCGTACCCGAAGAGCATCTGAATGGTGGAAAATTCTTATTACGACTACCTAATTCGATTTATAAATACGGTGACAATCTGGTCTAAAAGGCACAATGCTAAGAATAGGAACGAATTCTATGCATGTGCGTGAACTTGACTCTCAAAATTTCGATTAAATATAGGAATATTTTGGAATTAAATTTTATTTTTGAAGTACATGATTTAGAATAATCCATAGTAACTATAGGAATAATTTAGGAAAAACTTCTTAAATAAAATTAGAAAATAAAGAATAAAATATATAAATGTTAGTCGTTTTCCAGACTCGAACTGAAGACCTGCAAAAATCAGTGACACACCCTACCGACCTAGCAACCAAGCACCGTACACGGAGAGCATCTGAATGGTGGAAAATTCTTATTACGACTACCTAATTCAATTTATAAATACGGTGACAATCTGGTCTAAAATGCACAATGCTAAAAATAGGAATGATTTGTGCGCATGTGCGTGAACTTGACTCTCAAAATTTCGATTAAATATAGGAATATTTTGGAATTAAATTTTATTTTTGAAGTACATGATTTAGAATAATTCATAGTAACTATAGGAATAATTTAGAAAACACTTCTTAAATAAAATTAGAAAATAAAGAATAAAATATATAAATGTTAGTCGTTTTCCAGACTCGAACTGAAGACCTGCAAAAATCATTGACACAAACTGCCGACCTAGCCACCAAGCACCGTACACGGAGAGCATCTGAATGGTCGAAAATTCTTATTACGACTACCTAATTCAATTTATAAATACGGTGACAATCTGGTCTAAAAGGCACAACGCTAAGAATAGGAACGAATTCTGTGCATGTGCGTGAACTTGACTCTCAAAATTTCGATTAAATATAGGAATATTTTGGAATTAAATTTTATTTTTAAGTACATTATTTAGAATAATTCATAGTAACTATAGGAATAATTTAGGAAAAACTTCTTAAATACAATTAAAAAATAAGGAATAAAATAAATAAATGTAAGTCGTTTTCCAGACTCGAACTGAAGACTTGCAAAAATCAGTGACACACCCTGCCGACCTAGCCACCAAGCACCGTACCCGAAGAGCATCTGAATGGTGGAAAATTCTTATTACGACTACCTAATTCGATTTATAAATACGGTGACAATCTGGTCTAAAAGGCACAATGCTAAGAATAGGAACGAATTCTATGCATGTGCGTGAACTTGACTCTCAAAATTTCGATTAAATATAGGAATATTTTGGAATTAAATTTTATTTTTGAAGTACATGATTTAGAATAATCCATAGTAACTATAGGAATAATTTAGGAAAAACTTCTTAAATAAAATTAGAAAATAAAGAATAAAATATATAAATGTTAGTCGTTTTTCTGACTCGAACTGAAGACCTGCGAAAATCAGTGACACACCCTGCCGACCTAGCCACCAAGCACCGTACACGGAGAGCATCTGAATGGTCGAAAATTCTTATTACGATTACCTAATTCAATTTATAAATACGGTGACAATCTGGTCTAAAATGCACAATGCTAAGAATAGGAAGCAATTCTGCGCATGTGCGGGAACTTGACTCTCAAAATTTCGATTAAATATAGGAATATTTTGGAATTAAATTTTATTTTCGAAGTAAATTATTTAGAATAATTCATAGTAACTATAGGAATAATTTAGGAAAAACTTCTTAAATACAATTAAAAAATAAAGAATAAAATAAATAAATGTTAGTCGTTTTTCTGACTCGAACTGAAGACCTGCAAAAATCAGTGACACACCCTGCCGACCTAGCCACCAAGCACCGTACACGGAGAGCATCTGAATGGTCGAAAATTCTTATTACGACTACCTAATTCAATTTATAAATACGGTGACAATCTGGTCTAAAATGCACAATGCTAAAAATAGGAATGAATTCTGCGCATGTGCGTGAACTTGACTCTCAAAATTTCGATTAAATATAGGAATATTTTGGAATTAAATTTTATTTTTGAAGTACATGATTTAGAATAATTCATAGTAACTATAGGAATAATTTAGAAAACACTTCTTAAATAAAATTAGAAAATAAAGAATAAAATATATAAATGTTAGTCGTTTTCCAGACTCGAACTGAAGACCTGCAAAAATCAGTGACACACCCTGCCGACCTAGCCACCAAGCACCGTACACGGAGAGCATCTGAATGGTCGAAAATTCTTATTACGACTACCTAATTCAATTTATAAATACGGTGACAATCTGGTCTAAAAGGCACAACGCTAAAAATAGGAACGAATTCTGTGCATGTGCGTGAACTTGACTCTCAAAATTTCGATTAAATATAGGAATATTTTGGAATTAAATTTTATTTTTAAGTACATTATTTAGAATAATTCATAGTAACTATAGGAATAATTTAGGAAAAACTTCTTAAATACAATTAAAAAATAAGGAATAAAATAAATAAATGTAAGTCGTTTTCCAGACTCGAACTGAAGACTTGCAAAAATCAGTGACACACCCTGCCGACCTAGCCACCAAGCACCGTACCCGAAGAGCATCTGAATGGTGGAAAATTCTTATTACGACTACCTAATTCGATTTATAAATACGGTGACAATCTGGTCTAAAAGGCACAATGCTAAGAATAGGAACGAATTCTATGCATGTGCGTGAACTTGACTCTCAAAATTTCGATTAAATATAGGAATATTTTGGAATTAAATTTTATTTTTGAAGTACATGATTTAGAATAATCCATAGTAACTATAGGAATAATTTAGGAAAAACTTCTTAAATAAAATTAGAAAATAAAGAATAAAATATATAAATGTTAGTCGTTTTCCAGACTCGAACTGAAGACCTGCAAAAATCAGTGACACACCCTACCGACCTAGCAACCAAGCACCGTACACGGAGAGCATCTGAATGGTCGAAAATTCTTATTACGACTACCTAATTCAATTTATAAATACGGTGACAATCTGGTCTAAAATGCACAATGCTAAAAATAGGAATGAATTGTGCGCATGTGCGTGAACTTGACTCTCAAAATTTCGATTAAATATAGGAATATTTTGGAATTAAATTTTATTTTTGAAGTACATGATTTAGAATAATTCATAGTAACTATAGGAATAATTTAGAAAACACTTCTTAAATAAAATTAGAAAATAAAGAATAAAATATATAAATGTTAGTCGTTTTCCAGACTCGAACTGAAGACCTGCAAAAATCATTGACACACCCTGCCGACCTAGCCACCAAGCACCGTACACGGAGAGCATCTGAATGGTCGAAAATTCTTATTACGACTACCTAATTCAATTTATAAATACGGTGACAATCTGGTCTAAAAGGCACAACGCTAAGAATAGGAACGAATTCTGTGCATGTGCGTGAACTTGACTCTCAAAATTTCGATTAAATATAGGAATATTTTGGAATTAAATTTTATTTTTAAGTACATTATTTAGAATAATTCATAGTAACTATAGGAATAATTTAGGAAAAACTTCTTAAATACAATTAAAAAATAAGGAATAAAATAAATAAATGTAAGTCGTTTTCCAGACTCGAACTGAAGACTTGCAAAAATCAGTGACACACCCTGCCGACCTAGCCACCAAGCACCGTACCCGAAGAGCATCTGAATGGTGGAAAATTCTTATTACGACTACCTAATTCGATTTATAAATACGGTGACAATCTGGTCTAAAAGGCACAATGCTAAGAATAGGAACGAATTCTATGCATGTGCGTGAACTTGACTCTCAAAATTTCGATTAAATATAGGAATATTTTGGAATTAAATTTTATTTTTGAAGTACATGATTTAGAATAATCCATAGTAACTATAGGAATAATTTAGGAAAAACTTCTTAAATAAAATTAGAAAATAAAGAATAAAATATATAAATGTTAGTCGTTTTCCAGACTCGAACTGAAGACCTGCAAAAATCAGTGACACACCCTGCCGACCTAGCCACCAAGCACCGTACACGGAGAGCATCTGAATGGTCGAAAATTCTTATTACGCCTACCTAATTCAATTTATAAATACGGTGACAATCTGGTCTAAAAGGCACAACGCTAAGAATAGGAACGAATTCTGTGCATGTGCGTGAACTTGACTCTCAAAATTTCGATTAAATATAGGAATATTTTGGAATTAAATTTTATTTTTAAGTACATTATTTAGAATAATTCATAGTAACTATAGGAATAATTTAGGAAAAACTTCTTAAATACAATTAAAAAATAAGGAATAAAATAAATAAATGTAAGTCGTTTTCCAGACTCGAACTGAAGACTTGCAAAAATCAGTGACACACCCTGCCGACCTAGCCACCAAGCACCGTACCCGAAGAGCATCTGAATGGTGGAAAATTCTTATTACGACTACCTAATTCGATTTATAAATACGGTGACAATCTGGTCTAAAAGGCACAATGCTAAGAATAGGAACGAATTCTATGCATGTGCGTGAACTTGACTCTCAAAATTTCGATTAAATATAGGAATATTTTGGAATTAAATTTTATTTTTGAAGTACATGATTTAGAATAATCCATAGTAACTATAGGAATAATTTAGGAAAAACTTCTTAAATAAAATTAGAAAATAAAGAATAAAATATATAAATGTTAGTCGTTTTCCAGACTCGAACTGAAGACCTGCAAAAATCAGTGACACACCCTGCCGACCTAGCCACCAAGCACCGTACACGGAGAGCATCTGAATGGTCGAAAATTCTTATTACGACTACCTAATTCAATTTATAAATACGGTGACAATCTGGTCTAAAATGCACAATGCTAAAAATAGGAATGAATTGTGCGCATGTGCGTGAACTTGACTCTCAAAATTTCGATTAAATATAGGAATATTTTGGAATTAAATTTTATTTTTGAAGTACATGATTTAGAATAATTCATAGTAACTATAGGAATAATTTAGGAAAAACTTCTTAAATAAAATTAAAAAATAAAGAATAAAATATATAAATGTTAGTCGTTTTTTTGACTCGAACTGAAGACCTGCAAAAATCAGTGACACACCCTGCCGACCTAGCCACCAAGCACCGTACACGGAGAGCATCTGAATGGTCGAAAATTCTTATTACGACTACCTAATTCAATGTATAAATACGTTGACAATGTGGTCTAAAATGCACAATGCTGAGAATAGGAATGAATTGTGCGCATGAGCGTGAACTTTACTCTCAAAATTTCGATTAAATATAGGAATATTTTGGAATTAAATTTTATTTTTGAAGTACATGATTTAGAATAATTCATAGTAACTATAGGAATAATTTAGAAAACACTTCTTAAATAAAATTAGAAAATAAAGAATAAAATATATAAATGTTAGTCGTTTTCCAGACTCGAACTGAAGACCTGCAAAAATCAGTGACACACCCTGCCGACCTAGCCACCAAGCACCGTACACGGAGAGCATCTGAATGGTCGAAAATTCTTATTACGACTACCTAATTCAATTTATAAATACGGTGACAATCTGGTCTAAAAGGCACAACGCTAAGAATAGGAACGAATTCTGTGCATGTGCGTGAACTTGACTCTCAAAATTTCGATTAAATATAGGAATATTTTGGAATTAAATTTTATTTTTAAGTACATTATTTAGAATAATTCATAGTAACTATAGGAATAATTTAGGAAAAACTTCTTAAATACAATTAAAAAATAAGGAATAAAATAAATAAATGTAAGTCGTTTTCCAGACTCGAACTGAAGACTTGCAAAAATCAGTGACACACCCTGCCGACCTAGCCACCAAGCACCGTACCCGAAGAGCATCTGAATGGTGGAAAATTCTTATTACGACTACCTAATTCGATTTATAAATACGGTGACAATCTGGTCTAAAAGGCACAATGCTAAGAATAGGAACGAATTCTATGCATGTGCGTGAACTTGACTCTCAAAATTTCGATTAAATATAGGAATATTTTGGAATTAAATTTTATTTTTGAAGTACATGATTTAGAATAATCCATAGTAACTATAGGAATAATTTAGGAAAAACTTCTTAAATAAAATTAGAAAATAAAGAATAAAATATATAAATGTTAGTCGTTTTCCAGACTCGAACTGAAGACCTGCAAAAATCAGTGACACACCCTACCGACCTAGCAACCAAGCACCGTACACGGAGAGCATCTGAATGGTCGAAAATTCTTATTACGACTACCTAATTCAATTTATAAATACGGTGACAATCTGGTCTAAAATGCACAATGCTAAAAATAGGAATGAATTGTGCGCATGTGCGTGAACTTGACTCTCAAAATTTCGATTAAATATAGGAATATTTTGGAATTAAATTTTATTTTTGAAGTACATGATTTAGAATAATTCATAGTAACTATAGGAATAATTTAGAAAAAACTTCTTAAATAAAATTAAAAAATAAAGAATAAAATATATAAATGTAAGTCGTTTTCCAGACTCGAACTGAAGACCTGCAAAAATCAGTGACACACCCTGCCGACCTAGCCACCAAGCACCGTACACGGAGAGCATCTGAATGGTCTAAAATTCTTATTACGACTACCTAATTCAATGTATAAATACGTTGACAATCTGGTCTAAAATGCACAATGCTGAGAATAGGAATGAATTGTGCGCATGTGCGTGAACTTGACTCTCAAAATTTCGATTAAATATAGGAATATTTTGGAATTAAATTTTATTTTTGAAGTACATGATTTAGAATAATCCATAGTAACTATAGGAATAATTTAGAAAAAAATTCTTAAATAAAATTAAAAAATAAAGAATAAAATATATAAATGTTAGTCGTTTTTTTGACTCGAACTGAAGACCTGCAAAAATCAGTGACACACCCTGCCGACCTAGCCACCAAGCACCGTACACGGAGAGCATCTGAATGGTCGAAAATTCTTATTACGACTACCTAATTCAATTTATAAATACGGTGACAATCTGGTCTAAAATGCACAATGCTAAAAATAGGAATGAATTCTGCGCATGTGCGTGAACTTGACTCTCAAAATTTCGATTAAATATAGGAATATTTTGGAATTAAATTTTATTTTTGAAGTACATTATTTAGAATAATTCATAGTAACTATAGGAATAATTTAGGAAAACCTTCTTAAATACAATTAAAAAATAAAGAATAAAATAAATAAATGTAAGTCGTTTTCCAGACTCGAACTGAAGACCTGCAAAAATAAGTGACACACCCTGCCGACATAGCCACCAAGCACCGTACCCGAAGAGCATCTGAATGGTGGAAAATTCTTATTACGACTACCTAATTCAATTTATAAATACGGTGACAATCTGGTCTAAAAGGCACAATGCTAAGAATAGGAACGAATTCTGTGCATGTGCGTGAACTTGACTCTCAAAATTTCGATTAAATATAGGAATATTTTGGAATTAAATTTTATTTTTGAAGTACATGATTTAGAATAATCCATAGTAACTATAGGAATAATTTAGAAAAAACTTCTTAAATAAAATTAGAAAATAAAGAATAAAATATATAAATGTTAGTCGTTTTCCAGACTCGAACTGAAGACCTGCAAAAATCAGTGACACACCCTGCCGACCTAGCCACCAAGCACCGTACACGGAGAGCATCTGAATGGTCGAAAATTCTTATTACGACTACCTAATTCAATTTATAAATACGGTGACAATCTGGTCTAAAATGCACAATGCTAAAAATAGGAATGAATTCTGCGCATGTGCGTGAACTTGACTCTCAAAATTTCGATTAAATATAGGAATATTTTGGAATTAAATTTTATTTTTGAAGTACATTATTTAGAATAATTCATAGTAACTAAAGGAATAATTTAGGAAAAACTTCTTAAATAAAATTAAAAAATAAAGAATAAAATATATAAATGTAAGTCGTTTCCAAGACTCGAACTGAAGACCTGCAAAAATCAGTGACACACCCTGCCGACCTACCCACCAAGCACCGTACACGGAGAGCATATGAATGGTCTAAAATTCTTATTACGACTACCTAATTCAATTTATAAATACGGTGACAATCTGGTCTAAAAGGCACAATGCTAAGAATAGGAACGAATTCTGTGCATGTGCGTGAACTTGACTCTCAAAATTTCGATTAAATATAGGAATATTTTGGAATTAAATTTTAGCTTTGAAGTACATGATTTAGAATAATTCATAGTAACTATAGGAATAATTTAGAAAAAACTTCTTAAATAAAATTAAAAAATAAAGAATAAAATATATAAATGTTAGTCGTTTTCCAGACTCGAACTGAAGACCTGCAAAAATCAGTGACACACCCTGTCGACCTAGCCACCAAGCGTCGTACACGAAGAGCATCTGAATGGTCTAAAATTCTTATTACGACTACCTAATTCAATGTATAAATACGTTGACAATCTGGTCTAAAATGCACAATGCTGAGAATAGGAATGAATTGTGCGCATGTGCGTGAACTTGACTCTCAAAATTTCGATTAAATATAGGAATATTTTGGAATTAAATTTTAGTTTTGAAGTACATGATTTAGAATAATTCATAGTAACTATAGGAATAATTTAGAAAAAACTTCTTAAATAAAATTAAAAAATAAAGAATAAAATATATAAATGTTAGTCGTTTTTCAGACTCGAACTGAAGACCTGCAAAAATCAGTGACACACCCTGCCGACCTAGCCACCAAGCACCGTACACGGAGAGCATCTGAATGGTCTAAAATTCTTATTACGACTACCTAATTCAATTTATAAATACGGTGACAATCTGGTCTAAAAGGCACAATGCTAAGAATAGGAACGAATTCTGTGCATGTGCGTGAACTTGACTCTCAAAATTTCGATTAAATATAGGAATATTTTGGAATTAAATTTTATTTTTGAAGTACATTATTTAGAATAATTCATAGTAACTATAGGAATAATTTAGGAAAAACTTCTTAAATAAAATTAAAAAATAAAGAATAAAATATATAAATGTAAGTCGTCTTCCAGACCCGAACTGAAGACCTGCAAAAATCAGTGACACACCCTGCCGACCTAGCCACCAAGCACCGTACACGGTGAGCATATGAATGGTCTAAAATTTTTATTACGACTACCTAATTCAATTTATAAATACGGTGACAATCTGGTCTAAAAGGCACAATGCTAAGAATAGGAACGAATTCTGTGCATGTGCGTGAACTTGACTCTCAAAATTTCGATTAAATATAGGAATATTTTGGAATTAAATTTTAGTTTTGAAGTACATGATTTAGAATAATTCATAGTAACTATAGGAATAATTTAGAAAAAACTTCTTAAATAAAATTAAAAAATAAAGAATAAAATATATAAATGTTAGTCGTTTTTCAGACTCGAACTGAAGACCTGCAAAAATCAGTGACACACCCTGCCGACCTAGCCACCATGCACCGTACACGGAGAGCATCAGAATGGTTTAAAATTTTTATTACGACTACCTAATTCATTATAAATACGTTGATAATCTGGTCTAAAATGCACAATGCTAAGAATAGGAATGAATTGTGCGCATGTGCGTGAACTTGACTCTCAAAATTTCGATTAAATATAGGAATATTTTGGAATTAAATTTTATTTTTGAAGTACATGATTTAGAATAATTCATAGTAACTATAGGAATAATTTAGGAAAAACTTCTTTAATAAAATTAGAAAATAAAGAATAAAATATATAAATGTTAGTCGTTTTCCAGACTCGAACTGAAGACCTGCAAAAATCAGTGACACACCCTGTCGACCTAGCCACCAAGCGTCGTACACGAAGAGCATCTGAATGGTCTAAAATTCTTATTACGACTACGTAATTCAATGTATAAATACGTTGACAATCTGGTCTAAAATGCACAATGCTGAGAATAGGAATGAATTGTGCGCATGTGCGTGAACTTGACTCTCAAAATTTCGATTAAATATAGGAATATTTTGGAATTAAATTTTAGTTTTGAAGTACATGATTTAGAATAATTCATAGTAACTATAGGAATAATTTAGAAAAAACTTCTTAAATAAAATTAAAAAATAAAGAATAAAATATATAAATGTTAGTCGTTTTTCAGACTCGAACTGAAGACCTGCAAAAATCAGTGACACACCCTGCCGACCTAGCCACCAAGCACCGTTCACGGAGAGCATCTGAATGGTCTAAAATTTTTATTACGACTACCTAATTCATTATAAATACGTTGATAATCTGGTCTAAAATGCACAATGCTAAGAATAGGAATGAATTGTGCGCATGTGCGTGAACTTGACTCTCAAAATTTCGATTAAATATAGGAATATTTTGGAATTAAATTTTATTTTGGAAGTACATGATTTAGAATAATTCATAGTAACTATAGGAATAATTTAGGAAAAACTTCTTTAATAAAATTAGAAAATAAAGAATAAAATATATAAATGTTAGTCGTTTTCCAGACTCGAACTGAAGACCTGCAAAAATCAGTGACACACCCTGCCGACCTAGCCACCAAGCGCCGTACACGAAGAGCATCTGAATGGTCTAAAATTCTTATTACGACTACCTAATTCAAAGTATAAATACGTTGACAATCTGGTCTAAAATGCACAATGCTGAGAATAGGAATGAATTGTGCGCATGTGCGTGAACTTGACTCTCAAAATTTCGATTAAATATAGGATTATTTTGGAATTAAATTTTATTTTTGAAGTACATGATTTAGAATAATTCATAGTAACTATAGGAATAATTTAGAAAAAACTTCTTAAATAAAATTAGAAAATAAAGAATAAAATATATAAATGTTAGTCGTTTTCCAGACTCGAACTGAAGACCTGCAAAAATCAGTGACACACCCTGCCGACCTAGCCACCAAGCACCGTACCCGAAGAGCATCTGAATGGTGGAAAATTCTTATTACGACTACCTAATTCAAAGTATAAATACGTTGACAATCTGGTCTAAAAGGCACAATGCTAAGAATAGGAACGAATTCTGTGCATGTGCGTGAACTTGACTCTCAAAATTTCGATTAAATATAGGAATATTTTGGAATTAAATTTTATTTTTGAAGTACATGATTTAGAATAATCCATAGTAACTATAGGAATAATTTAGAAAAAACTTCTTAAATAAAATTAGAAAATAAAGAATAAAATATATAAATGTTAGTCGTTTTCCAGACTCGAACTGAAGACCTGCAAAAATCAGTGACACACCCTGCCGACCTAGCCACCAAGCACCGTACACGGAGAGCATCTGAATGGTCGAAAATTCTTATTACGACTACCTAATTCAATTTATAAATACGGTGACAATCTGGTCTAAAATGCACAATGCTAAAAATAGGAATGAATTCTGCGCATGTGCGTGAACTTGACTCTCAAAATTTCGATTAAATATAGGAATATTTTGGAATTAAATTTTATTTTTGAAGTACATTATTTAGAATAATTCATAGTAACTAAAGGAATAATTTAGGAAAAACTTCTTAAATAAAATTAAAAAATAAAGAATAAAATATATAAATGTAAGTCGTTTCCAAGACTCGAACTGAAGACCTGCAAAAATCAGTGACACACCCTGCCGACCTACCCACCAAGCACCGTACACGGAGAGCATATGAATGGTCTAAAATTCTTATTACGACTACCTAATTCAATTTATAAATACGGTGACAATCTGGTCTAAAAGGCACAATGCTAAGAATAGGAACGAATTCTGTGCATGTGCGTGAACTTGACTCTCAAAATTTCGATTAAATATAGGAATATTTTGGAATTAAATTTTAGCTTTGAAGTACATGATTTAGAATAATTCATAGTAACTATAGGAATAATTTAGAAAAAACTTCTTAAATAAAATTAAAAAATAAAGAATAAAATATATAAATGTTAGTCGTTTTCCAGACTCGAACTGAAGACCTGCAAAAATCAGTGACACACCCTGTCGACCTAGCCACCAAGCGTCGTACACGAAGAGCATCTGAATGGTCTAAAATTCTTATTACGACTACCTAATTCAATGTATAAATACGTTGACAATCTGGTCTAAAATGCACAATGCTGAGAATAGGAATGAATTGTGCGCATGTGCGTGAACTTGACTCTCAAAATTTCGATTAAATATAGGAATATTTTGGAATTAAATTTTAGTTTTGAAGTACATGATTTAGAATAATTCATAGTAACTATAGGAATAATTTAGAAAAAACTTCTTAAATAAAATTAAAAAATAAAGAATAAAATATATAAATGTTAGTCGTTTTTCAGACTCGAACTGAAGACCTGCAAAAATCAGTGACACACCCTGCCGACCTAGCCACCAAGCACCGTACACGGAGAGCATCTGAATGGTCTAAAATTCTTATTACGACTACCTAATTCAATTTATAAATACGGTGACAATCTGGTCTAAAAGGCACAATGCTAAGAATAGGAACGAATTCTGTGCATGTGCGTGAACTTGACTCTCAAAATTTCGATTAAATATAGGAATATTTTGGAATTAAATTTTATTTTTGAAGTACATTATTTAGAATAATTCATAGTAACTATAGGAATAATTTAGGAAAAACTTCTTAAATAAAATTAAAAAATAAAGAATAAAATATATAAATGTAAGTCGTCTTCCAGACCCGAACTGAAGACCTGCAAAAATCAGTGACACACCCTGCCGACCTAGCCACCAAGCACCGTACACGGTGAGCATATGAATGGTCTAAAATTTTTATTACGACTACCTAATTCAATTTATAAATACGGTGACAATCTGGTCTAAAAGGCACAATGCTAAGAATAGGAACGAATTCTGTGCATGTGCGTGAACTTGACTCTCAAAATTTCGATTAAATATAGGAATATTTTGGAATTAAATTTTAGTTTTGAAGTACATGATTTAGAATAATTCATAGTAACTATAGGAATAATTTAGAAAAAACTTCTTAAATAAAATTAAAAAATAAAGAATAAAATATATAAATGTTAGTCGTTTTTCAGACTCGAACTGAAGACCTGCAAAAATCAGTGACACACCCTGCCGACCTAGCCACCATGCACCGTACACGGAGAGCATCAGAATGGTTTAAAATTTTTATTACGACTACCTAATTCATTATAAATACGTTGATAATCTGGTCTAAAATGCACAATGCTAAGAATAGGAATGAATTGTGCGCATGTGCGTGAACTTGACTCTCAAAATTTCGATTAAATATAGGAATATTTTGGAATTAAATTTTATTTTTGAAGTACATGATTTAGAATAATTCATAGTAACTATAGGAATAATTTAGGAAAAACTTCTTTAATAAAATTAGAAAATAAAGAATAAAATATATAAATGTTAGTCGTTTTCCAGACTCGAACTGAAGACCTGCAAAAATCAGTGACACACCCTGTCGACCTAGCCACCAAGCGTCGTACACGAAGAGCATCTGAATGGTCTAAAATTCTTATTACGACTACGTAATTCAATGTATAAATACGTTGACAATCTGGTCTAAAATGCACAATGCTGAGAATAGGAATGAATTGTGCGCATGTGCGTGAACTTGACTCTCAAAATTTCGATTAAATATAGGAATATTTTGGAATTAAATTTTAGTTTTGAAGTACATGATTTAGAATAATTCATAGTAACTATAGGAATAATTTAGAAAAAACTTCTTAAATAAAATTAAAAAATAAAGAATAAAATATATAAATGTTAGTCGTTTTTCAGACTCGAACTGAAGACCTGCAAAAATCAGTGACACACCCTGCCGACCTAGCCACCAAGCACCGTTCACGGAGAGCATCTGAATGGTCTAAAATTTTTATTACGACTACCTAATTCATTATAAATACGTTGATAATCTGGTCTAAAATGCACAATGCTAAGAATAGGAATGAATTGTGCGCATGTGCGTGAACTTGACTCTCAAAATTTCGATTAAATATAGGAATATTTTGGAATTAAATTTTATTTTGGAAGTACATGATTTAGAATAATTCATAGTAACTATAGGAATAATTTAGGAAAAACTTCTTTAATAAAATTAGAAAATAAAGAATAAAATATATAAATGTTAGTCGTTTTCCAGACTCGAACTGAAGACCTGCAAAAATCAGTGACACACCCTGCCGACCTAGCCACCAAGCGCCGTACACGAAGAGCATCTGAATGGTCTAAAATTCTTATTACGACTACCTAATTCAAAGTATAAATACGTTGACAATCTGGTCTAAAATGCACAATGCTGAGAATAGGAATGAATTGTGCGCATGTGCGTGAACTTGACTCTCAAAATTTCGATTAAATATAGGATTATTTTGGAATTAAATTTTATTTTTGAAGTACATGATTTAGAATAATTCATAGTAACTATAGGAATAATTTAGAAAAAACTTCTTAAATAAAATTAGAAAATAAAGAATAAAATATATAAATGTTAGTCGTTTTCCAGACTCGAACTGAAGACCTGCAAAAATCAGTGACACACCCTGCCGACCTAGCCACCAAGCACCGTACACGGAGAGCATCTGAATGGTCGAAAATTCTTATTACGACTACCTAATTCAATTTATAAATACGGTGACAATCTGGTCTAAAAGGCACAACGCTAAGAATAGGAACGAATTCTGTGCATGTGCGTGAACTTGACTCTCAAAATTTCGATTAAATATAGGAATATTTTGGAATTAAATTTTATTTTTGAAGTACATTATTTAGAATAATTCATAGTAACTATAGGAATAATTTAGAAAAAACTTCTTAAATAAAATTAAAAAATAAAGAATAAAATATATAAATGTTAGTCGTTTTCCAGACTCGAACTGAAGACCTGCAAAAATTAGTGACACACGCCGCCGACCTAGCCACCAAGCACCGTACACGGAGAGCATCTGAATGGCCTAAAAGTCTTATTACGACTGTCTAATTGAATTTTTAAATACGGTGTCAATCTGGTCAAAAAAGCACAATGCTAAGAATATAAATGAATTCTGCGCATGTGCGTGAACTTGACTCTCCAAATTTCGAATAAATGTATTAATATTTTGGAATTAAATTTTATTTTTGAAGTGCATGATTTAGAATAATTCACAGTAACTAGAGGAATAATTTAGAAAAAACTTCTTCAATAAAATTAAAAAATAAAGAATAAAATATATAAATGTTAGTCGTTTTCCAGACCCGAACTCAAGACCTGCAAAAATCAGTGACAAACCCTGCCGACCTAGCCAACAAGCACGGTACACGGAGAGCATCTGAATGGCCTAAAATTCTTATTACGACTACCTAATTCAATTTATAAACACAGTGACAATCTGGTCTAAAATGCACAATGCTAAAAATAGGAATGAATTCTGCGCATGTGCGTGAACTCTCAAAATTTCTATTAAATATAGGAATATTTTGGAATTAAATTTTATTTTTGAAGTACATGATTTAGAATAATTCATAGTAATTATAGGAATAATTTAGAAAAAACTTCTTAAATAAAATTAAAAAATAAAGAATAAAATATATAGATGTTAGTCTTTTTCCAGACTCGAACAGAAGACCTGCAAAAATCAGTGACACACCCTGCCGACCTAGCCACCAAGCACCGTACACGGAGAGCATCTGAATGACCTAAAATTCTTATTACGACTACCTAATTCAATTTATAAACACGGTGACAATCTGGTCTAAAATGCACAATGCTAAGAATAGGAATGAATTCTGCGCATGTGCGTGAACATGACTCTCCAAATTTCGAATAAATATAGGAATATTTTGGAATTAAATTTTATTTTTGAAGTACATGATTTAGTAACTATAGAAATAATTTAGAAAAAGCTTGTTAAATAAAATTAAAAAATAAAGAAAAAAATATATAAATGTTAGTCGTTTTCCAGACTCGAACTGAAGACCTGCAAAAATCAGAGACACACCCTGCCGACCTACCCACCGTGCACCGTACACGGAGAGCATCTGAATGGTCTAAAATTCTTATTACGACTACCTAATTCAATTTATAAATACGGTGAAAATCTGGTCTAAAAAGCACAATGCTAAGAATATAAATGAATTCTGCGCATGTTCGTGAACTTGACTCTCAAAATTTCGATTAAATATAGGAATATTTTGGAATTAAATTTTATTTTTCAAGTACATGATTTAGAATAATTCATAGTAACTATAGGAATAATTTAGAAAAAAATGGTTAAATAAAATTAAAAAATAAAGAATAAAATATATAAATGTTAGTCGTTTTCCAGACTCGAACTGAAGACCTGCAAGAATCAGCGACACACCCTGCCGACCTAGCCACCAAGCACCGTACACGGAGAGCATCTGAATGGCCTAAAAGTCTTATTACGACTGTCAAATTGAATTTTTAAATACGGTGTCTATCTGGTCAAAAAAGCACAATGCTAAGAATATAAATGAATTCTGCGCATTAGCGTGAATTTGACTCTCAAAATTTCGATTAAATATAGGAATATTTTGGAATTAAATTTTATTTTTCAAGTACATGATTTAGAATAATTCATAGTGACTATA
The DNA here is from genome assembly GCF_947563725.1 of Argiope bruennichi. NCBI lineage: Eukaryota > Metazoa > Arthropoda > Arachnida > Araneae > Araneidae > Argiope > Argiope bruennichi. The sequence goes on along the minus strand of NC_079162.1, from coordinate 24,204,175 downwards.
GGAATAATTTAGAAAAAACTTCTTAAATAAAATTAAAAAATAAAGAATAAAATATATAAATGTTAGTCGTTTTCCAGACTCGAACTGAAGACCTGCAAAAATCAGTGACACACCCGTCCGACATAGCCACCGTACACCGTACACGGAGAGAATCTGAATGGTCTAAAATTCTTATTACGAGTACCTAATTCAATTTATAAATACGGTGACAATCTAGTCTAAAATGCACAATGCTAAAAATATAAATGAATTCTGCGCATGTGCGTGAACTTGACTCTCCAAATTTCGAATAAATGTATTAATATTTTGGAATTAAATTTTATTTTTGAAGTACATGATTTAGAATAATTCATAGTAACTATAGGAATAATTTAGAAAAATGGTTAAATAAAATTAAAAAATAAAGAATAAAATATATAAATGTTAGTCGTTTTCCAGACTCGAACTCAAGACCTGCAAAAATCAGTGACAAACCCTGCCGACCTAGCCACCAAGCACGGTACACGGAGAGCATCTGAATGGCCTAAAATTCTTATTACGACTACCTAATTCGATTTATAAACACAGTGACAATCTGGTCTAAAATGCACAATGCTAAGAATAGGAATGAATTCTGTTCATGTGCGTGAACTCTCAAAATTTCTATTAAATATAGGAATATTTTGGAATTAAATTTTATTTTTGAAGTACATGATTTAGAATAATTCATAGTAATTATAGGAATAATTTAGAAAAAACTTCTTAAATAAAATTAAAAAATAAAGAATAAAATATATAGATGTTAGTCTTTTTCCAGACTCGAACAGAAGACCTGCAAAAATCAGTGACACACCCTGCCGACCTAGCCACCAAGCACCGTACACGGAGAGCATCTGAATGGCCTAAAATTCTTATTACGACTACCTAATTCAATTTATAAACACGGTGACAATCTGGTCTAAAATGCACAATGCTAAGAATAGGAATGAATTCTGCGCATGTGCGTGAACATGACTCTCCAAATTTCGAATAAATATAGGAATATTTTGGAATTAAATTTTATTTTTGAAGTACATGATTTAGAATAATTCATAGTAACTATAGAAATAATTTAGAAAAAGCTTGTTAAATAAAATTAAAAAATAAAGAAAAAAATATATAAATGTTAGTCGTTTTCCAGACTCGAACTGAAGACCTGCAAAAATCAGAGACACACCCTGCCGACCTACCCACCGTGCACCGTACACGGAGAGCATCTGAATGGTCTAAAATTCTTATTACGACTACCTAATTCAATTTATAAATACGGTGAAAATCTGGTCTAAAAAGCACAATGCTAAGAATATAAATGAATTCTGCGCATGTTCGTGAACTTGACTCTCAAAATTTCGATTAAATATAGGAATATTTTGGAATTAAATTTTATTTTTCAAGTACATGATTTAGAATAATTCATAGTAACTATAGGAATAATTTAGAAAAAAATGGTTAAATAAAATTAAAAAATAAAGAATAAAATATATAAATGTTAGTCGTTTTCCAGACTCGAACTGAAGACCTGCAAGAATCAGCGACACACCCTGCCGACCTAGCCACCAAGCACCGTACACGGAGAGCATCTGAATGGCCTAAAAGTCTTATTACGACTGTCAAATTGAATTTTTAAATACGGTGTCTATCTGGTCAAAAAAGCACAATGCTAAGAATATAAATGAATTCTGCGCATTAGCGTGAATTTGACTCTCAAAATTTCGATTAAATATAGGAATATTTTGGAATTAAATTTTATTTTTCAAGTACATGATTTAGAATAATTCATAGTGACTATAGGAATAATTTAGAAAAAACTTCTTAAATAAAATTAAAAAATAAAGAATAAAATATATAAATGTTAGTCGTTTTCCAGACTCGAACTGAAGACCTGCAAAAATCAGTGACACACCCGTCCGACATAGCCACCGTACACCGTACACGGAGAGCATCTGAATGGTCTAAAATTCTTATTACGAGTACCTAATTCAATTTATAAATACGGTGACAATCTGGTCTAAAATGCACAATGCTAAAAATATAAATGAATTCTGCGCATGTGCGTGAACTTGACTCTCCAAATTTCGAATAAATGTATTAATATTTTGGAATTAAATTTTATTTTTGAAGTACATGATTTAGAATAATTCATAGTAACTATAGGAATAATTTAGAAAAATGGTTAAATAAAATTAAAAAATAAAGAATAAAATATATAAATGTTAGTCGTTTTCCAGACTCGAACTCAAGACCTGCAAAAATCAGTGACAAACCCTGCCGACCTAGCCACCAAGCACGGTACACGGAGAGCATCTGAATGGCCTAAAATTCTTATTACGACTACCTAATTCGATTTATAAACACAGTGACAATCTGGTCTAAAATGCACAATGCTAAGAATAGGAATGAATTCTGCGCATGTGCGTGAACTCTCAAAATTTCTATTAAATATAGGAATATTTTGGAATTAAATTTTATTTTTGAAGTACATGATTTAGAATAATTCATAGTAATTATAGGAATAATTTAGAAAAAACTTCTTAAATAAAATTAAAAAATAAAGAATAAAATATATAGATGTTAGTCTTTTTCCAGACTCGAACAGAAGACCTGCAAAAATCAGTGACACACCCTGCCGACCTAGCCACCAAGCACCGTACACGGAGAGCATCTGAAAGGTCTAAAATTCTTATTACGACTACCTAATTCAATTTATAAATACGGTGAAAATCTGGTCTAAAAAGCACAATGCTAAGAATATAAATGAATTCTGCGCATGTTCGTGAACTTGACTCTCAAAATTTCGATTAAATATAGGAATATTTTGGAATTAAATTTTATTTTTCAAGTACATGATTTAGAATAATTCATAGTAACTATAGGAATAATTTAGAAAAAAATGGTTAAATAAAATTAAAAAATAAAGAATAAAATATATAAATGTTAGTCGTTTTCCAGACTCGAACTGAAGACCTGCAAGAATCAGCGACACACCCTGCCGACCTGGCCACCAAGCACCGTACACGGAGAGCATCTGAATGGCCTAAAAGTCTTATTACGACTGTCAAATTGAATTTTTAAATACGGTGTCTATCTGGTCAAAAAAGCACAATGCTAAGAATATAAATGAATTCTGCGCATTAGCGTGAATTTGACTCTCAAAATTTCGATTAAATATAGGAATATTTTGGAATTAAATTTTATTTTTCAAGTACATGATTTAGAATAATTCATAGTGACTATAGGAATAATTTAGAAAAAACTTCTTAAATAAAATTAAAAAATAAAGAATAAAATATATAAATGTTAGTCGTTTTCCAGACTCGAACTGAAGACCTGCAAAAATCAGTGACACACCCGTCCGACATAGACACCGTACACCGTACACGGAGAGCATCTGAATGGTCTAAAATTCTTATTACGAGTACCTAATTCAATTTATAAATACGGTGACAATCTGGTCTAAAATGCACAATGCTAAAAATATAAATGAATTCTGCGCATGTGCGTGAACTTGACTCTCCAAATTTCGAATAAATGTATTAATATTTTGGAATTAAATTTTATTTTTGAAGTACATGATTTAGAATAATTCATAGTAACTATAGGAATAATTTAGAAAAATGGTTAAATAAAATTAAAAAATAAAGAATAAAATATATAAATGTTAGTCGTTTTCCAGACTCGAACTCAAGACCTGCAAAAATCAGTGACAAACCCTGCCGACCTAGCCACCAAGCACGGTACACGGAGAGCATCTGAATGGCCTAAAATTCTTATTACGACTACCTAATTCGATTTATAAACACAGTGACAATCTGGTCTAAAATGCACAATGCTAAGAATAGGAATGAATTCTGCGCATGTGCGTGAACTTGACTCTCCAAATTTCGAATAAATGTATTAATATTTTGGAATTAAATTTTATTTTTGAAGTACATGATTTAGAATAATTCATAGTAACTAGAGGAATAATTTAGAAAAAACTTCTTAAATAAAATTAAAAAATAAAGAATAAAATATATAAATGTTAGTCGTTTTCCAGACTCGAACTCAAGACCTGCAAAAATCAGTGACACACCCTGCCGACCTACCCACCGTGCACCGTACACGGAGAGCATCTGAATGGTCTAAAATTCTTATTACGACTACCTAATTCAATTTAGAAATACGGTGAAAATCTGGTCTAAAAAGCACAATGCTAAGAATATAAATGAATTCTGCGCATGTTCGTGAACTTGACTCTCAAAATTTCGATTAAATATAGGAATATTTTGGAATTAAATTTTATTTTTCAAGTACATGATTTAGAATAATTCATAGTAACTATAGGAATAATTTAGAAAAATGGTTAAATAAAATTAAAAAATAAAGAATAAAATATATAAATGTTAGTCGTTTTCCAGACTCGAACTGAAGACCCGCAAAAATTAGTGACACACCCTGCCGACCTAGCCACCAAGCACCGTACACGGAGAGCATCTGAATGCTCTAAAATTCTTATTAAGACTACCTAATTCAATTTATAAATACGGTAAAAATCTGGTCTAAAAAGCACAATGCTAAGAATATAAATGAATTCTGCGCATGTTCGTGAACTTGACTCTCAAAATTTCGATTAAATATAGGAATATTTTGGAATTAAATTTTATTTTTCAAGTACATGATTTAGAATAATTCATAGTAACTATAGGAATAATTTAGAAAAAACTTGTTAAATAAAATTAAAAAATAAAGAATAAAATATATAAATGTTAGTCGTTTTCCAGACTCGAACTGAAGACCTGCAAAAATCAGTGACACACCCGTCCGACATAGCCACCGTACACCGTACACGGAGAGCATCTGAATGGTCTAAAATTCTTATTACGAGTACCTAATTCAATTTATAAATACGGAGACAATCTGGTCTAAAATGCACAATGCTAAGAATATAAATGAATTCTGCGCATGTGCGTGAACTTGACTCTCCAAATTTCGAATAAATGTATTAATATTTTGGAATTAAATTTTATTTTTGAAGTACATGATTTAGAATAATTCATAATAACTAGAGGAATAATTTAGAAAAAACTTCTTAAATAAAATTAAAAAATAAAGAATAAAATATATAAATGTTAGTCGTTTTCCAGACTCGAACTCAAGACTTGCAAAAATCAGTGACAAACCCTGCCGACCTAGCCACCAAGCACGGTACACGGAGAGCATCTGAATGGCCTAAAATTCTTATTACGACTACCTAATTCAATTTATAAACACAGTGACAATCTGGTCTAAAATGCACAATGCTAAGAATAGGAATGAATTCTGCGCATGTGCGTGAACTTGACTCTTCAAATTTCGACTAAATGTATTAATATTTTGGAATTAAATTTTATTTTTGAATTACATGATTTAGAATAATTCATAGTAACTAGAGGAATAATTTAGAAAAAACTTCTTACATAAAATTAAAAAATAAAGAATAAAATATATAAATGTTAGTCGTTTTCCAGACTCGAACTCAAGACCTGCAAAAATCAGTGACACACCCTGCCGACCTACCCAGCGTGCACCGTACACGGAGAGCATCTGAATGGTCTAAAATTCTTATTACGACTACCTAATTCAATTTATAAATACGGTGAAAATCTGGTCTAAAAAGCACAACGCTAAGAATATAAATGAATTCTGCGCATGTTCGTGAACTTGACTCTCAAAATTTCGATTAAATATAGGAATATTTTGGAATTAAATTTTATTTTTCAAGTACATGATTTAGAATAATTCATAGTAACTATAGGAATAATTTAGAAAAAACTTGTTAAATAAAATTAAAAAATAAAAAATAAAATATATAAATGTTAGTCGTTTTCCAGACTCGAACTAAAGACCTGCAAGAATCAGCGACACACCTTGCCGACCTAGCCACCAAGCACCGTACACGGAGAGCATCTGAATGGCCTAAAATTCTTATTACGACTACCTAATTCAATTTATAAACACAGTGACAATCTGGTCTAAAATGCACAATGCTAAGAATAGGAATGAATTCTGCGCATGTACGTGAACTTGACTCTTCAAATTTCGACTAAATGTATTAATATTTTGGAATTAAATTTTATTTTTGAATTACATGATTTAGAATAATTCATAGTAACTAGAGGAATAATTTAGAAAAAACTTCTTACATAAAATTAAAAAATAAAGAATAAAATATATAAATGTTAGTCGTTTTCCAGACTCGAACTCAAGACCTGCAAAAATCAGTGACACACCCTGCCGACCTACCCAGCGTGCACCGTACACGGAGAGCATCTGAATGGTCTAAAATTCTTATTACGACTACCTAATTCAATTTATAAATACGGTGAAAATCTGGTCTAAAAAGCACAATGCTAAGAATATAAATGAATTCTGCGCATGTTCGTGAACTTGACTCTCAAAATTTCGATTAAATATAGGAATATTTTGGAATTAAATTTTATTTTTCAAGTACATGATTTAGAATAATTCATAGTAACTATAGGAATAATTTAGAAAAATGGTTAAATAAAATTAAAAAATAAAGAATAAAATATATAAATGTTAGTCGTTTTCCAGACTCGAACTGAAGACCCGCAAAAATTAGTGACACACCCTGCCGACCTAGCCAACAAGCACCGTACACGGAGAGCATCTGAATGCTCTAAAATTCTTATTACGACTACCTAATTCAATTTATAAATACGGTAAAAATCTGGTCTAAAAAGCACAATGCTAAGAATATAAATGAATTCAGCGCATGTTCGTGAACTTGACTCTCAAAATTTCGATTAAATATAGGAATATTTTGGAATTAAATTTTATTTTTCAAGTACATGATTTAGAATAATTCATAGTAACTATAGGAATAATTTAGAAAAAACTTGTTAAATAAAATTAAAAAATAAAAAATAAAATATATAAATGTTAGTCGTTTTCCAGACTCGAACTGAAGACCTGCAAGAATCAGCGACACACCTTGCCGACCTAGCCACCAAGCACCGTACACGGAGAGCATCTGAATGGCCTAAAAGTCTTATTACGACTGTCTAATTGAATTTTTAAATACGTGTCAATCTGGTCAAAAAAGCACAATGCTAAGAATATAAATGAATTCTGCGCATTAGCGTGAATTTGACTCTCAAAATTTCGATTAAATATAGGAATATTTTGGAATTAAATTTTATTTTTGAAGTACATGATTTAGAATAATTCATAGTGACTAGAGGAATAATTTAGAAAAAACTTCTTAAATAAAATTAAAAAATAAAGAATAAAATATATAAATGTTAGTCGTTTTCCAGACTCGAACTGAAGACCCGCAAAAATTAGTGACACACCCTGCCGACCTAGCCACCAAGCACCGTACACGGAGAGCATCTGAATGCTCTAAAATTCTTATTACGACTACCTAATTCAATTTATAAACACGGTGACAATCTGGTCTAAAATGCACAATGCTAAGAATAGGAATGAATTCTTCGCATGTGCGTGAACATGACTCTCCAAATTTCGAATAAATATAGGAATATTTTGGAATTAAATTTTATTTTTGAAGTACATGATTTAGAATAATTCATAGTAACTATAGGAATAATTTAGAAAAAACTTGTTAAATAAAATTAAAAAATAAAGAATAAAATATATAAATGTTAGTGGTTTTTCAGACTCGAACTGAAGACCTGCAAAAATCAGTGACACACCCGTCCGACATAGCCACCGTGCACCGTACACGGAGAGCATCTGAATGCTCTAAAATTCTTATTACGACTACCTAATTCAATTTATAAATACGGTGAAAATCTGGTCTAAAAAGCACAATGCTAAGAATATAAATGAATTCTGCGCATGTTCGTGAACTAGACTCTCAAAATTTCGATTAAATATAGGAATATTTTGGAATTAAATTTTATTTTTCAAGTACATGATTTAGAATAATTCATAGTAACTATAGGAATAATTTAGACAAAACTTGTTAAATAAAATTAAAAAATAATAAATAAAATATATAAATGTTAGTCGTTTTCCAGACTCGAACTGAAGACCTGCAAGTATCAGCGACACACCCTGCCGACCTAGCCACCAAGCACCGTACACGGAGAGCATCTGAATGGCCTAAAAGTCTTATTACGACTACCTAATTCAATTTATAAACACAGTGACAATCTGGTCTAAAATGCACAATGCTAAGAATAGGAATGAATTCTTCGCATGTGCGTGAACTTGACTCTTCAAATTTCGAATAAATGTATTAATATTTTGGAATTAAATTTTATTTTTGAAGTACATGATTTAGAATAATTCATAGTAACTAGAGGAATAATTTAGAAAAAACTTCTTACATAAAATTAAAAAATAAAGAATAAAATATATAAATGTTAGTCGTTTCCAGACTCGAACTCAAGACCTGCAAAAATCAGTGACACACCCTGCCGACCTACCCAGCGTGCACCGTACACGGAGAGCATCTGAATGGTCTAAAATTCTTATTACGACTACCTAATTCAATTTATAAATACGGTGAAAATCTGGTCTAAAAAGCACAATGCTAAGAATATAAATGAATTCTGCGCATGTTCGTGAACTTGACTCTCAAAATTTCGATTAAATATAGGAATATTTTGGAATTAAATTTTATTTTTCAAGTACATGATTTAGAATAATTCATAGTAACTATAGGAATAATTTAGAAAAATGGTTAAATAAAATTAAAAAATAAAGAATAAAATATATAAATGTTAGTCGTTTTCCAGACTCGAACTGAAGACCCGCAAAAATTAGTGACACACCCTGCCGACCTAGCCACCAAGCACCGTACACGGAGAGCATCTGAATGCTCTAAAATTCTTATTACGACTACCTAATTCAATTTATAAACACGGTGACAATCTGGTCTAAAATGCACAATGCTAAGAATAGGAATGAATTCTTCGCATGTGCGTGAACATGACTCTCCAAATTTCGAATAAATATAGGAATATTTTGGAATTAAATTTTATTTTTGAAGTACATGATTTAGAATAATTCATAGTAACTATAGGAATAATTTAGAAAAAACTTCTTACATAAAATTAAAAAATAAAGAATAAAATATATAAATGTTAGTCGTTTTCCAGACTCGAACTCAAGACCTGCAAAAATCAGTGACACACCCTGCCGACCTACCCACCGTGCACCGTGCACGGAGAGCATCTGAATGGTCTAAAATTCTTATTACGACTACCTAATTCAATTTATAAATACGGTGAAAATCTGGTCTAAAAAGCACAATGCTAAGAATATAAATGAATTCTGCGCATGTTCGTGAACTTGACTCTCAAAATTTCGATTAAATATAGGAATATTTTGGAATTAAATTTTATTTTTCAAGTACATGATTTAGAATAATTCATAGTAACTATAGGGATAATTTAGAAAAATGGTTAAATAAAATTAAAAAATAAAGAATAAAATATATAAATGTTAGTCTTTTTCCAGACTCGAACTGAAGACCCGCAAAAATTAGTGACACACCCTGCCGACCTAGCCACCAAGCACCGTACACGGAGAGCATCTGAATGCTCTAAAATTCTTATTACGACTACCTAATTCAATTTATAAATACGGTGAAAATCTGGTCTAAAAAGCACAATGCTAAGAATATAAATGAATTCTGCGCATGTTCGTGAACTTGACTCTGAAAATTTCGATTAAATATAGGAATATTTTGGAATTAAATTTTATTTTTCAAGTACATGATTTAGAATAATTCATAGTAATTATAGGAATAATTTAGAAAAAACTTGTTAAATAAAATTAAAAAATAATAAATAAAATATATAAATGTTAGTCGTTTTCCAGACTCGAACTGAAGACCTGCAAGAATCAGCGACACACCCTGCCGACCTAGCCACCAAGCACCGTACACGGAGAGCATCTGAATGGCCTAAAAGTCTTATTACGACTGTCTAATTGAATTTTTAAATACGGTGTCAATCTGGTCAAAAAAGCACAATGCTAAGAATATAAATGAATTCTGCGCATGTGCGTGAACATGACTCTCCAAATTTCGAATAAATATAGGAATATTTTGGAATTAAATTTTATTTTTGAAGTACATGATTTAGAATAATTCATAGTAACTATAGGAATAATTTAGAAAAAACTTGTTAAATAAAATTAAAAAAAATAAAGAATAAAATATATAAATGTTAGTCGTTTTCCAGACTCGAACTGAAGACCCGCAAAAATTAGTGACACACCCTGCCGACCTAGCCAAGAAGCACCGTACACGGAGAGCATCTGAATGGAATAAAATTCTTATTACGACTACCTAATTCAATTTATAAACACGGTGACAATCTGGTCTAAAATGCACAATGCTAAGAATAGGAATGAATTCTTCGCATGTGCGTGAACATGACTCTCCAAATTTCGAATAAATATAGGAATATTTTGGAATTAAATTTTATTTTTGAAGTACATGATTTAGAATAATTCATAGTAACTATAGGAATAATTTAGAAAAAACTTGTTAAATAAAATTAAAAAATAAAGAATAAAATATATAAATGTTAGTGGTTTTTCAGACTCGAACTGAAGACCTGCAAAAATCAGTGACACACCCGTCCGACATAGCCACCGTGCACCGTACACGGAGAGCATCTGAATGGTCTAAAATTCTTATTACGACTACCTAATTCAATTTATAAATACGGTGAAAATCTGGTCTAAAAAGCACAATGCTAAGAATATAAATGAATTCTGCGCATGTTCGTGAACTTGACTCTCAAAATTTCGATTAAATATAGGAATATTTTGGAATTAAATTTTATTTTTCAAGTACATGATTTAGAATAATTCATAGTAACTATAGGAATAATTTAGAAAAAACTTGTTAAATAAAATTAAAAAATAAAGAATAAAATATATAAATGTTAGTCGTTTTCCAGACTCGAACTGAAGACCTGCAAAAATCAGTGACACACCCGTCCGACATAGATACCGTACACCGTACACGGAGAGCATCTGAATGGTCTAAAATTCTTATTACGAGTACCTAATTCAATTTATAAATACGGTGACAATCTGGTCTAAAATGCACAATGCTAAGAATATAAATGAATTCTGCGCATGTGCGTGAACTTGACTCTCCAAATTTCGAATAAATGTATTAATATTTTGGAATTAAATTTTATTTTTGAAGTACATGATTTAGAATAATTCATAGTAACTAGAGGAATAATTTAGAAAAAACTTCTTACATAAAATTAAAAAATAAAGAATAAAATATATAAATGTTAGTCGTTTTCCAGACTCGAACTCAAGACCTGCAAAAATCAGTGACACACCCTGCCGACCTACCCACCGTGCACCGTACACGGAGAGCATCTGAATGGTCTAAAATTCTTATTACGACTACCTAATTCAATTTATAAATACGGTGAAAATCTGGTCTAAAAAGCACAATGCTAAAAAAATAAATGAATTCTGCGCATGTTCGTGAACTTGACTCTCAAAATTTCGATTAAATATAGGAATATTTTGGAATTAAATTTTATTTTTCAAGTACATGATTTAGAATAATTCATAGTAACTATAGGGATAATTTAGAAAAATGGTTAAATAAAATTAAAAAATAAAGAATAAAATATATAAATGTTAGTCGTTTTCCAGACTCGAACTCAAGACCTGCAAAAATCAGTGACAAACCCTGCCGACCTAGCCACCAAGCATGGTACACGGAGAGCATCTGAATGGCCTAAAATTCTTATTACGACTACCTAATTCAATTTATAAACACAGTGACAATCTGGTCTAAAATGCACAATGCTAAGAATAGGAATGAATTCTGCGCATGTGCGTGAACATGACTCTCCTAATTTCGAATAAATATAGGAATATTTTGGAATTAAATTTTATTTTTGAAGTACATGATTTAGAATAATTCATAGTAACTATAGGAATAATTTAGAAAAAACTTGTTAAATAAAATTAAAAAAATAAAGAATAAAATATATAAATGTTAGTCGTTTTCCAGACTCGAACTGAAGACCCGCAAAAATTAGTGACACACCCTGCCGACCTAGCCAAGAAGCACCGTACACGGAGAGCATCTGAATGGAATAAAATTCTTATTACGACTACCTAATTCAATTTATAAACACGGTGACAATCTGGTCTAAAATGCACAATGCTAAGAATAGGAATGAATTCTTCGCATGTGCGTGAACATGACTCTCCAAATTTCGAATAAATGTATTAATATTTTGGAATTAAATTTTATTTTTAAAGTACATGATTTAGAATAATTCATAGTAACTAGAGGAATAATTTAGAAAAAACTTCTTAAATAAAATTAAAAAATAAAGAATAAAATATATAAATGTTAGTCGTTTTCCAGACTCGAACTCAAGACCTGCAAAAATCAGTGACACACCCTGCCGACCTACCCACCGTGCACCGTACACGGAGAGCATCTGAATGGTCTAAAATTCTTATTACGACTACCTAATTCAATTTATAAATACGGTGAAAATCTGGCCTAAAAAGCACAATGCTAAGAATATAAATGAATTCTGCGCATGTTCGTGAACTTGACTCTCAAAATTTCGATTAAATATAGGAATATTTTGGAATTAAATTTTATTTTTCAAGTACATGATTTAGAATAATTCATAGTAACTATAGGAATAATTTAGAAAAAACTTGTTAAATAAAATTAAAAAATAAAAAATAAAATATATAAATGTTAGTTGTTTTCCAGACTCGAACTGAAGACCTGCAAAAATCAGTGACACACCCTGCCGACCTAGCCACAAAGCGCCGTACACGGAGAGCATCTGAATGGCCTAAAAGTCTTATTACGACTGTCTAATTGAATTTTTAAATACGGTGTCAATCTGGTCAAAAAAGCACAATGCTAAGAATATAAATGAATTCTGCGCATTAGCGTGAATTTGACTCTCAAAATTTCGATTAAATATAGGAATATTTTGGAATTAAATTTTATTTTTCAAGTACATGATTTAGAATAATTCATAGTGACTATAGGAATAATTTAGAAAAAAATTCTTAAATAAAATTAAAAAATAAAGAATAAAATATATAAATGTTAGTCGTTTTCCAGACTCGAACTGAAGACCTGCAAAAATCAGTGACACACCCGTCCGACATAGCCACCGTACACCGTACACGGAGAGCATCTGAATGGCCTAAAATTCTTATTACGACTACCTAATTCAATTTATAAACACAGTGACAATCTGGTCTAAAATGCACAATGCTAAGAATAGGAATGAATTCTGCGCATGTGCGTGAACTTGACTCTCCAAATTTCGAATAAATGTATTAATATTTTGGAATTAAATTTTATTTTTGAAGTACATGATTTAGAATAATTCATAGTAACTAGAGGAATAATTTAGAAAAAACTTCTTAAATAAAATTAAAAAATAAAGAATAAAATATATAAATGTTAGTCGTTTTCCAGACTCGAACTGAAGACCCGCAAAAATTAGTGACACACCCTGCCGTTCTAGCCACCAAGCACCGTACACGGAGAGCATCTGAATGGCCTAGAATTCTTATTACGACTACCTAATTCAATTTATAAACACGGTGACAATCTGGTCTAAAATGTACAATGCTAAGAATAGGAATGAATTTTGCGCATGTGCGTGAACTTGACTCTCAAAATTTCTATTAAATATAGGAATATTTTGGAATTAAATTTTATTTTTGAAGTACATGATATAGAATAATTCATATTAACTATAGGAATAATTTAGAGAAATGGTTAAATAAAATTAAAAAATAAAGAATAAAATATATAAATGTTAGTCGTTTTCCAGACTCGAACTGAAGACCCGCAAAAATTAGTGACACACCCTGCCGTTCTAGCCACCAAGCACCGTACACGGAGAGCATCTGAATGGCCTAAAATTCTTATTACGACTACCTAATTCAATTTATAAACACGGTGACAATCTGGTCTAAAATGTACAATGCTAAGAATAGGAATGAATTTTGCGCATGTGCGTGAACTTGACTCTCAAAATTTCTATTAAATATAGGAATATTTTGGAATTAAATTTTATTTTTGAAGTACATGATATAGAATAATTCAGAGTAACTATAGGAATAATTTAGAAAAAACTTGTTAAATAAAATTAAAAAATAAAAAATAAAATATATAAATGTTAGTCGTTTTCCAGACTTGAACTGAAGACCTGCAAAAATCAGTAACACACCATGCCGACCTAGCCACCAAGCACCGTACACGGAGAGCATCTGAATGGTCTAAAATTCTTATTACGACAACCTAATTCAATTTATAAATACGGTGAAAATCTGGTCTAAAAAGCACAATGCTAAGAATATAAATGAATTCTGCGCATGTTCGTGAACTTGACTCTCAAAATTTCTATTAAATATAGGAATATTTTGGAATTAAATTTTATTTTTGAAGTACATGATTTAGAATAATTCATAATAATTATAGGAATAATTTAGAAAAAACTTCTTAAATAAAATTAAAAAATAAAGAATAAAATACCTAGATGTTAGTCGTTTTCCAGACTCGAACAGAAGACCTGCAAAAATCAGTGACACACCCTGCCGACCTAGCCACCAAGCACCTTACACTTAGAGCATCTGAATGGCCTAAAATTCTTATTACGACTACCTAATTCAATTTATAAACACGGTGACAATCTGGTCTAAAATGCACAATGCTAAGAATAGGAATGAATTCTGCGCATGTGCGTGAACATGACTCTCCAAATTTCGAATAAATATAGGAATATTTTGGAATTAAATTTTATTTTTGAAGTACATGATTTAGAATAATTCATAGGAACTATAGGAATAATTTAGAAAAAACTTGTTAAATAAAATTAAAAAATAAAGAATAAAATATATAAATGTTAGTCGTTTTCCAGACTCGAACTGAAGACCCGCAAAAATTAGTGACGCACCCTGCCGACCTAGCCAAGAAGCACCGTACACGGAGAGCATCTGAATGGCCTAAAATTCTTATTACGACTACCTAATTCAATTTATAAACACGGTGACAATCTGGTCTAAAATGCACAATTCTAAGAATAGGAATGAATTTTGCGCATGTGCGTGAACTTGACTCTCCAAATTTCGAATAAATATAGGAATATTTTGGAATTACATTTTATTTTTGAAGTACATGATTTAAAATAATTCATAGTAACTATAGGAATAATTTAGAAAAAACTTGTTAAATAAAATTAAAAAATAAAGAATAAAATATATAAATGTTAGTCGTTTTTCAGACTCGAACTGAAGACCCGCAAAAATTAGTGACACACCCTACCGACCTAGCCACCAAGCACCGTTCACGGAGAGCATCTGAATAGCCTAAAATTCTTATTACGACTACATAATTCAATTTATAAACACGGTGACAATCTGGTCTAAAATGCACAATGCTAAGAATAGGAATGAATTCTGCGCATGTGCGTGAACTTGACTCTCAAAATTTCGATTAAATATAGGAATATTTTGGAATTAAATTTTATTTTTCAAGTACATGATTTAGAATAATTCATAGTAACTATAGGAATAATTTAGAAAAAAACTTGTTAAATAAAATTAAAAAATAAAAAATAAAATATATAAATGTTAGTCGTTTTCCAGACTCGAACTGAAGACCTGCAAGAATCAGCGACACACCCTGCCGACCTCGCCACCAAGCACCGTACACGGAGAGCATCTGAATGGCCTAAAAGTCTTATTACGACTGTCTAATTGAATTTTTAAATACGGTGTCAATCTGGTCAAAAAAGCACAATGCTAAGAATATAAATGAATTCTGCGCATTAGCGTGAATTTGACTCTCAAAATTTCGATTAAATATAGGAATATTTTGGAATTAAATTTTATTTTTCAAGTACATGATTTAGAATAATTCATAGTGACTATAGGAATAATTTAGAAAAAACTTCTTAAATAAAATTAAAAAATAAAGAATAAAATATATAAATGTTAGTCGTTTTCCAGACTCGAACTCAAGACCTGCAAAAATCAGTGACAAACCCTGCCGACCTAGCCACCAAGCACCGTACGCGGAGAGCATCTGAATGGCCTAAAATTCTTATTACGACTACCTAATTCAATTTATAAACACAGTGACAATCTGGTCTAAAATGCACAATGCTAAGAATAGGAATGAATTCTGCGCATGTGCGTGAACTTGACTCTCCAAATTTCGAATAAATATAGGAATATTTTGGAATTACATTTTATTTTTGAAGTACATGATTTAAAATAATTCATAGTAACTATAGGAATAATTTAGAAAAAACTTGTTAAATAAAATTAAAAAATAAAGAATAAAATATATAAATGTTAGTCGTTTTCCAGACTCGAACTGAAGACCCGCAAAAACTAGTGACACACCCTGCCGACCTAGCCAAGAAGCACCGTACACGGAGAGCATCTGAATGGCCTAAAATTCTTATTACGACTACCTAATTCAATTTATAAACACGGTGACAATCTGGTCTAAAATGCACAATGCTCAGAATAGGAATGAATTCTGCGCATGTGCGTGAACTTGACTCTCCAAATTTCGAATAAATATAGGAATATTTTGGAATTACATTTTATTTTTGAAGTACATGATTTAAAATAATTCATAGTAACTATAGGAATAATTTAGAAAAAACTTGTTAAATAAAATTAAAAAATAAAGAATAAAATATATAAATGTTAGTCGTTTTCCAGACTCGAACTGAAGACCCGCAAAAATTAGTGACACACCCTGCCGACCTAGCCACCAAGCACCGTACACGGAGAGCATCTGAATGGCCTAAAATTCTTATTACGACTACCGAATTCGATTTATAAACACGGTGACAATCTGGTCTAAAATGCACAATGCTAAGAATAGGAATGAATTCTGCGCATGTGCGTGAACTTGACTCTCCAAATTTCGAATAAATATAGGAATATTTTGGAATTACATTTTATTTTTGAAGTACATGATTTAAAATAATTCATAGTAACTATAGGAATAATTTAGAAAAAACTTGTTAAATAAAATTAAAAAATAAAGAATAAAATATATAAATGTTAGTCGTTTTCCAGACTCGAACTGAAGACCCGCAAAAATTATTGACACACCCTGCCGACCTAGCCACCAAGCACCGTACACGGAGAGCATCTGAATGGCCTAAAATTCTTATTACGACTACCTAATTCGATTTATAAACACGGTGACAATCTGGTCTAAAATGCACAATGCTAAGAATAGGAATGAATTCTGCGCATGTGCGTGAACTTGACTTTCCAAATTTCGAATAAATATAGGAATATTTTGGAATTACATTTTATTTTTGAAGTACATGATTTAAAATAATTCATAGTAACTATAGGAATAATTTAGAAAAAACTTGTTAAATAAAATTAAAAAATAAAGAATAAAATATATAAATGTTAGTCGTTTTTCAGACTCGAACTGAAGACCCGCAAAAATTAGTGACACACCCTGCCGACATAGCCACCAAGCACCGTACACGGAGAGCATCTGAATGGCCTAAAATTCTTATTACGACTACATAATTCAATTTATAAACACGGTGACAATCTGGTCTAAAATGCACAATGCTAAGAATAGGAATGAATTCTGCGCATGTGCGTGAACTTGACTCTCAAAATTTCGATTAAATATAGGAATATTTTGGAATTAAATTTTATTTTTGAAGTACATGATTTAGAATAATTCATAGTAACTATAGGAATAATTTAGAAAAAACTTGTTAAATAAAATTAAAAAATAAAGAATAAAATATATAAATGTTAGTCGTTTTTCAGACTCGAACTGAAGACCCGCAAAAATTAGTGACACACCCTGCCGACCTAGCCACCAAGCACCGTACACGGAGAGCATCTGAATGGTCTAAAATTCTTATTACCACTACCTAATTCAATTTATAAACACGGTGACAATCTGGTCTAAAATGCACAATGCTAAGAATAGGAATGAATTCTGCGCATGTGCGTGAACTTGACTCTCAAAATTTCGATTAAATATAGGAATATTTTGGAATTAAATTTTATTTTTGAAGTACATGATTTAGAATAATTCATAGTAACTATAGGAATAATTTAGAAAAAACTTGTTAAATAAAATTAAAAAATAAAGAATAAAATATATAAATGTTAGTCGTTTTCCAGACTCGAACTGAAGACCCGC
The DNA here is from genome assembly GCF_947563725.1 of Argiope bruennichi. Lineage (NCBI taxonomy): Eukaryota > Metazoa > Arthropoda > Arachnida > Araneae > Araneidae > Argiope > Argiope bruennichi. The sequence continues at coordinate 24,185,955 of NC_079162.1, read as the reverse complement.
AAAAATTAGTGACACACCCTGCCGACCTAGCCACCAAGCACCGTACACGGAGAGCATCTGAATGGCCTAAAATTCTTATTACGACTACCTAATTCGATTTATAAACACGGTGACAATCTGGTCTAAAATGCACAATGCTAAGAATAGGAATGAATTCTGCGCATGTGCGTGAACTTGACTCTCCAAATTTCGAATAAATATAGGAATATTTTGGAATTACATTTTATTTTTGAAGTACATGATTTAAAATAATTCATAGTAACTATAGGAATAATTTAGAAAAAACTTGTTAAATAAAATTAAAAAATAAAGAATAAAATATATAAATGTTAGTCGTTTTCCAGACTCGAACTGAAGACCCGCAAAAATTATTGACACACCCTGCCGACCTAGCCACCAAGCACCGTACACGGAGAGCATCTGAATGGCCTAAAATTCTTATTACGACTACCTAATTCGATTTATAAACACGGTGACAATCTGGTCTAAAATGCACAATGCTAAGAATAGGAATGAATTCTGCGCATGTGCGTGAACTTGACTCTCCAAATTTCGAATAAATATAGGAATATTTTGGAATTACATTTTATTTTTGAAGTACATGATTTAAAATAATTCATAGTAACTATAGGAATAATTTAGAAAAAACTTGTTAAATAAAATTAAAAAATAAAGAATAAAATATATAAATGTTAGTCGTTTTTCAGAGTCGAACTGAAGACCCGCAAAAATTAGTGACACACCCTGCCGACCTAGCCACCAAGCACCGTACACGGAGAGCATCTGAATGGCCTAAAATTCTTATTACGACTACATAATTCAATTTATAAACACGGTGACAATCTGGTCTAAAATGCACAATGCTAAGAATAGGAATGAATTCTGCGCATGTGCGTGAACTTGACTCTCCAAATTTCGAATAAATATAGGAATATTTTGGAATTACATTTTATTTTTGAAGTACATGATTTAGAATAATTCATAGTAACTATAGGAATAATTTAGAAAAAACTTGTTAAATAAAATTAAAAAATAAAGAATAAAATATATAAATGTTAGTCGTTTTCCAGACTCGAACTGAAGACCCGCAAAAATTAGTGACACACCCTGCCGACCTAGCCACCAAGCACCGTACACGGAGAGCATCTGAATGGAATAAAATTCTTATTACGACTACCTAGTTCGATTTATAAACACGGTGACAATCTGGTCTAAAATGCACAATGCTAAGAATAGGAATGAATTCTGCGCATGTGCGTGAACTTGACTCTCAAAATTTCGATTAAATATAGGAATATTTTGGAATTAAATTTTATTTTTGAAGTACATGATTTAGAATAATTCATAGTAACTATAGGAATAATTTAGAAAAAACTTGTTAAATAAAATTAAAAAATAAAGAATAAAATATATAAATGTTAGTCGTTTTTCAGACTCGAACTGAAGACCCGCAAAAATTAGTGACACACCCTGCCGACCTAGCCACCAAGCACCGTACACGGAGAGCATCTGAATGGTCTAAAATTCTTATTACCACTACCTAATTCAATTTATAAACACGGTGACAATCTGGTCTAAAATGCACAATGCTAAGAATAGGAATGAATTCTGCGCATGTGCGTGAACTTGACTCTCAAAATTTCGATTAAATATAGGAATATTTTGGAATTAAATTTTATTTTTGAAGTACATGATTTAGAATAATTCATAGTAACTATAGGAATAATTTAGAAAAAACTTGTTAAATAAAATTAAAAAATAAAGAATAAAATATATAAATGTTAGTCGTTTTCCAGACTCGAACTGAAGACCCGCAAAAATTAGTGACACACCCTGCCGACCTAGCCACCAAGCACCGTACACGGAGAGCATCTGAATGGCCTAAAATTCTTATTACGACTACCTAATTCGTTTTATAAACACGGTGACAATCTGGTCTAAAATGCACAATGCTAAGAATAGGAATGAATTCTGCGCATGTGCGTGAACTTGACTCTCCAAATTTCGAATAAATATAGGAATATTTTGGAATTACATTTTATTTTTGAAGTACATGATTTAAAATAATTCATAGTAACTATAGGAATAATTTAGAAAAAACTTGTTAAATAAAATTAAAAAATAAAGAATAAAATATATAAATGTTAGTCGTTTTTCAGACTCGAACTGAAGACCCGCAAAAATTAGTGACACACCCTGCCGACCTAGCCAAGTAGCACCGTACACGGAGAGCATCTGAATGGCCTAAAATTCTTATTACGACTACCAAATTCATTTATAAACACGGTGACAATCTGGTCTAAAATGCACAATGCTAAGAATAGGAATGAATTCTGCGCATGTGCGTGAACTTGACTCTCCAAATTTCAAATAAATATAGGAATATTTTGGAATTACATTTTATTTTTGAAGTACATGATTTAAAATAATTCATAGTAACTATAGGAATAATTTAGAAAAAACTTGTTAAATAAAATTAAAAAATAAAGAATAAAATATATAAATGTTAGTCGTTTTTCAGACTCGAACTGAAGACCCGCAAAAGTTAGTGACACACCCTGCCGACCTAGCCACCAAGCACCGTACACAGAGAGCATCTGAATGGCCTAAAATTCTTATTACGACTACATAATTCAATTTATAAACACGGTGACAATCTGGTCTAAAATGCACAATGCTAAGAATAGGAATGAATTCTGCGCATGTGCGTGAACTTGACTCTCAAAATTTCGATTAAATATAGGAATATTTTGGAATTAAATTTTATTTTTGAAGTACATGATTTAGAATAATTCATAGTAACTATAGGAATAATTTAGAAAAAACTTGTTAAATAAAATTAAAAAATAAAAAATAAAATATATAAATGTTAGTCGTTTTCCAGACTCGAACTGAAGACCTGCAAGAATCAGCGACACACCCTGCCGACCTCGCCACCAAGCACCGTACACGGAGAGCATCTGAATGGCCTAAAAGTCTTATTACGACTGTCTAATTGAATTTTTAAATACGGTGTCAATCTGGTCAAAAAAGCGCAATGCTAAGAATATAAATGAATTCTGCGCATTAGCGTGAATTTGACTCTCAAAATTTCGATTAAATATAGGAATATTTTGGAATTAAATTTTATTTTTCAAGTACATGATTTAGAATAATTCATAGTGACTATAGGAATAATTTAGAAAAAACTTCTTAAATAAAATTAAAAAATAAAGAATAAAATATATAAATGTTAGTCGTTTTCCAGACTCGAACTCAAGACCTGCAAAAATCAGTGACAAACCCTGCCGACCTAGCCACCAAGCACCGTACGCGGAGAGCATCTGAATGGCCTAAAATTCTTATTACGACTACCTAATTCAATTTATAAACACAGTGACAATCTGGTCTAAAATGCACAATGCTAAGAATAGGAATGAATTCTGCGCATGTGCGTGAACTCTCACAATTTCTATTAAATATAGGAATATTTTGGAATTAAATTTTATTTTTGAAGTACATGATTTAGAATAATTCATAATAATTATAGGAATAATTTAGAAAAAACTTCTTAAATAAAATTAAAAAATAAAGAATAAAATACCTAGATGTTAGTCGTTTTCCAGACTCGAACAGAAGACCTGCAAAAATCAGTGACATACCCTGCCGACCTAGCCACCAAGCACCGTACACTGAGAGCATCTGAATGGCCTAAAATTCTTATTACGACTACATAATTCAATTTATAAACACGGTGACAATCTGGTCTAAAATGCACAATGCTAAGAATAGGAATGAATTCTGCGCATGTGCGTGAACTTGACTCTCAAAATTTCGATTAAATATAGGAATATTTTGGAATTAAATTTTATTTTTGAAGTACATGATTTAGAATAATTCATAGTAACTATAGGAATAATTTAGAAAAAACTTGTTAAATAAAATTAAAAAATAAAGAATAAAATATATAAATGTTAGTCGTTTTCCAGACTCGAACTGAAGACCCGCAAAAATTAGTGACACACCCTGCCGACCTAGCCACCAAGCACCGTACACGAAGAGCATCTGAATGGTCTAAAATTCTTATTACCACTACCTAATTCAATTTATAAACACGGTGACAATCTGGTCTAAAATGCACAATGCTAAGAATAGGAATGAATTCTGCGCATGTGCGTGAACTTGACTCTCAAAATTTCGATTAAATATAGGAATATTTTGGAATTAAATTTTATTTTTCAAGTACATGATTTAGAATAATTCATAGTAACTATAGGAATAATTTAGAAAAAACTTGTTAAATAAAATTAAAAAATAAAGAATAAAATACCTAGATGTTAGTCGTTTTCCAGACTCGAACAGAAGACCTGCAAGAATCAGCGACACACCCTGCCGACCTCGCCACCAAGCACCGTACACGGAGAGCATCTGAATGGCCTAAAAGTCTTATTACGACTGTCTAATTGAATTTTTAAATACGGTGTCAATCTGGTCAAAAAAGCACAATGCTAAGAATATAAATGAATTCTGCGCATTAGCGTGAATTTGACTCTCAAAATTTCGATTAAATATAGGAATATTTTGGAATTAAATTTTATTTTTCAAGTACATGATTTAGAATAATTCATAGTGACTATAGGAATAATTTAGAAAAAACTTCTTAAATAAAATTAAAAAATAAAGAATAAAATATATAAATGTTAGTCGTTTTCCAGACTCGAACTCAAGACCTGCAAAAATCAGTGACAAACCCTGCCGACCTAGCCACCAAGCACCGTACGCGGAGAGCATCTGAATGGCCTAAAATTCTTATTACGACTACCTAATTCAATTTATAAACACAGTGACAATCTGGTCTAAAATGCACAATGCTAAGAATAGGAATGAATTCTGCGCATGTGCGTGAACTCTCACAATTTCTATTAAATATAGGAATATTTTGGAATTAAATTTTATTTTTGAAGTACATGATTTAGAATAATTCATAATAATTATAGGAATAATTTAGAAAAAACTTCTTAAATAAAATTAAAAAATAAAGAATAAAATACCTAGATGTTAGTCGTTTTCCAGACTCGAACAGAAGACCTGCAAAAATCAGTGACATACCCTGCCGACCTAGCCACCAAGCACCGTACACTGAGAGCATCTGAATGGCCTAAAATTCTTATTACGACTACCTAATTCAATTTATAAACACGGTGACAATCTGGTCTAAAATGCACAATGCTAAGAATAGGAATGAATTCTGCGCATGTGCGTGAACTTGACTCTCCAAATTTCGAATAAATATAGGAATATTTTGGAATTACATTTTATTTTTGAAGTACATGATTTAAAATAATTCATAGTAACTATAGGAATAATTTAGAAAAAACTTGTTAAATGAAATTAAAAAATAAAGAATAAAATATATAAATGTTAGTCGTTTTCCAGACTCGAACTGAAGACCCGCAAAAATTAGTGACACACCCTGCCGACCTAGCCACCAAGCACCGTACACGGAGAGCATCTGAATGGCCTAAAATTCTTATTACGACTACCTAATTCGATTTATAAACACGGTGACAATCTGGTCTAAAATGCACAATGCTAAGAATAGGAATGAATTCTGCGCATGTGCGTGAACTTGACTCTCCAAATTTCGAATAAATATAGGAATATTTTGGTATTACATTTTATTTTTGAAGTACATGATTTAAAATAATTCATAGTAACTATAGGAATAATTTAGAAAAAACTTGTTAAATAAAATTAAAAAATAAAGAATAAAATATATAAATGTTAGTCGTTTTTCAGACTCGAACTGAAGACCCGCAAAAATTAGTGACACACCCTGCCGACCTAGCCACCAAGCACCGTACACGGAGAGCATCTGAATGGCCTAAAATTCTTATTACGACTACCTAATTCGATTTATAAACACGGTGACAATCTGGTCTAAAATGCACAATGCTAAGAATAGGAATGAATTCTGCGCATGTGCGTGAACTTGACTCTCCAAATTTCGAATAAATATAGGAATATTTTGGAATTACATTTTATTTTTGAAGTACATGATTTAAAATAATTCATAGTAACTATAGGAATAATTTAGAAAAAACTTGTTAAATAAAATTAAAAAATAAAGAATAAAATATATAAATGTTAGTCGTTTTCCAGACTCGAACTGAAGACCCGCAAAAATTAGTGACACACCCTGCCGACCTAGCCACCAAGCACCGTACATTGAGAGCATCTGAATGGCCTAAAATTCTTATTACGACTACATAATTCAATTTATAAACACGGTGACAATCTGGTCTAAAATGCACAATGCTAAGAATAGGAATGAATTCTGCGCATGTGCGTGAACTTGACTCTCCAAATTTCGAATAAATATAGGAATATTTTGGAATTACATTTTATTTTTGAAGTACATGATTTAGAATAATTCATAGTAACTATAGGAATAATTTAGAAAAAACTTGTTAAATAAAATTAAAAAATAAAGAATAAAATATATAAATGTTAGTCGTTTTCCAGACTCGAACTGAAGACCCGCAAAAATTAGTAACACACCCTGCCGACCTAGCCACCAAGCACCGTACACGGAGAGCATCTGAATGGCCTAAAATTCTTATTACGACTACCTAATTCAATTTATAAACACGGTGACAATCTGGTGTAAAATGCACAATGCTAAGAATAGGAATGAATTCTGCGCATGTGCGTGAACTTGACTCTCCAAATTTCGAATAAATATAGGAATATTTTGGAATTACTTTTTATTTTTGAAGTACATGATTTAAAATAATTCATAGTAACTATAGGAATAATTTAGAAAAAACTTGTTAAATAAAATTAAAAAATAAAGAATAAAATATATAAATGTTAGTCGTTTTCCAGACTCGAACTGAAGACCCGCAAAAATTAGTGACAAACCCTGCCGACCTAGCCACCAAGCACCGTACACGGAGAGCATCTTAATGGCCTAAAATTCTTATTACGACTACCTAATTCGATTTATAAACACGGTGACAATCTGGTCTAAAATGCACAATGCTAAGAATAGGAATGAATTCTGCGCATGTGCGTGAACTTGACTCTCCAAATTTCGAATAAATATAGGAATATTTTGGAATTACATTTTATTTTTGAAGTACATGATTTAAAATAATTCATAGTAACTATAGGAATAATTTAGAAAAAACTTGTTAAATAAAATTAAAAAATAAAGAATAAAATATATAAATGTTAGTCGTTTTCCAGACTCGAACTGAAGACCCGCAAAAATTAGTGACACACCCTGCCGACCTAGCCACCAAGCACCGTACACGGACAGCATCTGAATGAACTAAAATTCTTATTACGACTACCTAATTCGATTTATAAACACGGTGACAATCTGGTCTAAAATGCACAATGCTAAGAATAGGAATGAATTCTGCGCATGTGCGTGAACTTGACTCTCCAAATTTCGAATAAATATAGGAATATTTTGGAATTACATTTTATTTTTGAAGTACATGATTTAAAATAATTCATAGTAACTATAGGAATAATTTAGAAAAAACTTGTTAAATAAAATTAAAAAATAAAGAATAAAATACATAAATGTTAGTCGTTTTCCAGACTCGAACTGAAGACCCGCAAAAATTAGTGACACACCCTGCCGACCTAGCCACCAAGCACCGTACACGGAGAGCATCTGAATGGCCTAAAATTCTTATTACGACTACCTAATTCAATTTATAAACACGGTGACAATCTGGTCTAAAATGCACAATGCTAAGAATAGGAATGAATTCTGCGCATGTGCGTGAACTTGACTCTCCAAATTTCGAATAAATATAGGAATATTTTGGAATTACTTTTTATTTTTGAAGTACATGATTTAAAATAATTCATAGTAACTATAGGAATAATTTAGAAAAAACTTGTTAAATAAAACTAAAAAATAAAGAATAAAATATATAAATGTTAGTCGTTTTCCAGACTCGAACTAAAGACCCGCAAAAATTAGTGACACACCCTGCCGACCTAGCCACCAAGCACCGTACACGGAGAGCATCTGAATGGCCTAAAATTCTTATTACGACTACCTAATTCAATTTATAAACACGGTGACAATCTGGTCTAAAATGCACAATGCTAAGAATAGGAATGAATTCTGCGCATGTGCGTGAACTTGACTCTCCAAATTTCGAATAAATATAGGAATATTTTGGAATTACATTTTATTTTTGAAGTACATGATTTAAAATAATTCATAGTAACTATAGGAATAATTTAGAAAAAACTTGTTAAATAAAATTAAAAAATAAAGAATAAAATATATAAATGTTAGTCGTTTTCCAGACTCGAACTGAAGACCCGCAAAAATTAGGGACACACCCTGCCGACCTAGCCACCAAGCACCGTACACGGAGAGCATCTGAATGGCCTAAAATTCTTATTACGACTACCTAATTCGATTTATAAACACGGTGACAATCTGGTCTAAAAGGCACAATGCTAAGAATAGGAATGAATTCTGCGCATGTGCGTGAACTTGACTCTCAAAATTTCGATTAAATATAGGAATATTTTGGAATTAAATTTTATTTTTGAAGTACATGATTTAGAATAATTCATAGTAACTATAGGAATAATTTAGAAAAAACTTGTTAAATAAAATTAAAAAATAAAGAATAAAATATATAAATGTTAGTCGTTTTCCAGACTCGAACTGAAGACCCGCAAAAATTAGCGACACACCCTGCCGACCTAGCCACCAAGCACCGTACACGGAGAGCATCTGAATGGTCTAAAATTCTTATTACCACTACCTAATTCAATTTATAAATACGGTGACAATCTGGTCTAAAATGCACAATGCTAAGAATAGGAATGAATTCTGCGCATGTGCATGAACTTGACTCTCAAAATTTCGATTAAATATAGGAATATTTTGGAATTAAATTTTATTTTTGAAGTACATGATTTAGAATAATTCATAGTAACTATAGGAATAATTTAGAAAAAACTTGTTAAATAAAATTAAAAAATAAAGAATAAAATATATAAATGTTAGTCGTTTTCCAGACTCGAACTGAAGACCCGCAAAAATTAGTGACACACCCTGCCGACCTAGCCACCAAGCACCGTACACGGAGAGCATCTGAATGGCCTAAAATTCTTATTACGACTACCTAATTCGATTTATAAACACGGTGACAATCTGGTCTAAAATGCACAATGCTAAGAATAGGAATGAATTCTGCGCATGTGCGTGAACTTGACTCTCCAAATTTCGAATAAATATAGGAATATTTTGGAATTACATTTTATTTTTGAAGTACATGATTTAAAATAATTCATAGTAACTATAGGAATAATTTAGAAAAAACTTGTTAAATAAAATTAAAAAATAAAGAATAAAATATATAAATGTTAGTCGTTTTTCAGACTCGAACTGAAGACCCGCAAAAATTAGTGACACACCCTGCCGACCTAGCCACCAAGCACTGTACACGGAGAGCATCTGAATGGCCTAAAATTCTTATTACGACTACCTAATTCAATTTATAAACACGGTGACAATCTGGTCTAAAATGCACAATGCTCAGAATAGGAATGAATTCTGCGCATGTGCGTGAACTTGACTCTCCAAATTTCGAATAAATATAGGAATATTTTGGAATTACATTTTATTTTTGAAGTACATGATTTAAAATAATTCATAGTAACTATAGGAATAATTTAGAAAAAACTTGTTAAATAAAATTAAAAAATAAAGAATAAAATATATAAATGTTAGTCGTTTTCCAGACTCGAACTGAAGACCCGCAAAAATTAGTGACACACCCTGCCGACCTAGCCACCAAGCACCGTACACGGAGAGCATCTGAATGGCCTAAAATTCTTATTACGACTACCTAATTCGATTTATAAACACGGTGACAATCTGGTCTAAAATGCACAATGCTAAGAATAGGAATGAATTCTGCGCATGTGCGTGAACTTGACTCTCCAAATTTCGAATAAATATAGGAATATTTTGGAATTACATTTTATTTTTGAAGTACATGATTTAGAATAATTCATAGTAACTATAGGAATAATTTAGAAAAAACTTGTTAAATAAAATTAAAAAATAAAGAATAAAATATATAAATGTTAGTCGTTTTCCAGACTCGAACTGAAGACCCGCAAAAATTAGTGACACACCCTGCCGACCTAGCCACCAAGCACCGTACACGGAGAGCATCTGAATGGCCTAAAATTCTTATTACGACTACCTAGTTCGATTTATAAACACGGTGACAATCTGGTCTAAAATGCACAATGCTAAGAATAGGAATGAATTCTGCGCATGTGCGTGAACTTGACTCTCAAAATTTCGATTAAATATAGGAATATTTTGGAATTAAATTTTATTTTTGAAGTACATGATTTAGAATAATTCATAGTAACTATAGGAATAATTTAGAAAAAACTTGTTAAATAAAATTAAAAAATAAAGAATAAAATATATAAATGTTAGTCGTTTTTCAGACTCGAACTGAAGACCCGCAAAAATTAGTGACACACCCTGCCGACCTAGCCACCAAGCACGGTACACGGAGAGCATCTGAATGGTCTAAAATTCTTATTACCACTACCTAATTCAATTTATAAACACGGTGACAATCTGGTCTAAAATGCACAATGCTAAGAATAGGAATGAATTCTGCGCATGTGCGTGAACTTGACTCTCCAAATTTCGAATAAATATAGGAATATTTTGGAATTACTTTTTATTTTTGAAGTACATGATTTAAAATAATTCATAGTAACTATAGGAATAATTTAGAAAAAACTTGTTAAATAAAATTAAAAAATAAAGAATAAAATATATAAATGTTAGTCGTTTTCCAGACTCGAACTGAAGACCCGCAAAAATTAGTGACACACCCTGCCGACCTAGCCACCAAGCACCGTACACGGAGAGCATCTGAATGGCCTAAAATTCTTATTACGACTACCTAATTCGATTTATAAACACGGTGACAATCTGGTCTAAAATGCACAATGCTAAGAATAGGAATGAATTCTGCGCATGTGCGTGAACTTGACTCTCAAAATTTCGATTAAATATAGGAATATTTTGGAATTAAATTTTATTTTTGAAGTACATGATTTAGAATAATTCATAGTAACTATAGGAATAATTTAGAAAAAACTTGTTTAATAAAATTAAAAAATAAAGAATAAAATATATAAATGTTAGTCGTTTTTCAGACTCGAACTGAAGACCCGCAAAAATTAGTGACACACCCTGCCGACCTAGCCACCAAGCACCGTACACGGAGAGCATCTGAATGGTCTAAAATTCTTATTACCACTACCTAATTCAATTTATAAACACGGTGACAATCTGGTCTAAAATGCACAATGCTAAGAATAGGAATGAATTCTGCGCATGTGCGTGAACTTGACTCTCCAAATTTCGAATAAATATAGGAATATTTTGGAATTACATTTTATTTTTGAAGTACATGATTTAAAATAATTCATAGTAACTATAGGAATAATTTAGAAAAAACTTGTTAAATAAAATTAAAAAATAAAGAATAAAATATATAAATGTTAGTCGTTTTCCAGACTCGAACTGAAGACCCGCAAAAATTAGTGACACACCCTGCCGACCTAGCCACCAAGCACCGTACACGGAGAGCATCTGAATGAACTAAAATTCTTATTACGACTACCTAATTCGATTTATAAACACGGTGACAATCTGGTCTAAAATGCACAATGCTAAGAATAGGAATGAATTCTGCGCATGTGCGTGAACTTGACTCTCCAAATTTCGAATAAATATAGGAATATTTTGGAATTACTTTTTATTTTTGAAGTACATGATTTAAAATAATTCATAGTAACTATAGGAATAATTTAGAAAAAACTTGTTAAATAAAACTAAAAAATAAAGAATAAAATATATAAATGTTAGTCGTTTTCCAGACTCGAACTAAAGACCCGCAAAAATTAGTGACACACCCTGCCGACCTAGCCACCAAGCACCGTACACGGAGAGCATCTGAATGGCCTAAAATTCTTATTACGACTACCTAATTCAATTTATAAACACGGTGACAATCTGGTCTAAAATGCACAATGCTAAGAATAGGAATGAATTCTGCGCATGTGCGTGAACTTGACTCTCCAAATTTCGAATAAATATAGGAATATTTTGGAATTACATTTTATTTTTGAAGTACATGATTTAAAATAATTCATAGTAACTATAGGAATAATTTAGAAAAAACTTGTTAAATAAAATTAAAAAATAAAGAATAAAATATATAAATGTTAGTCGTTTTCCAGACTCGAACTGAAGACCCGCAAAAATTAGTGACACACCCTGCCGACCTAGCCACCAAGCACCGTACACGGAGAGCATCTGAATGGCCTAAAATTCTTATTACGACTACCTAATTCGATTTATAAACACGGTGACAATCTGGTCTAAAATGCACAATGCTAAGAATAGGAATGAATTCTGCGCATGTGCGTGAACTTGACTCTCAAAATTTCGATTAAATATAGGAATATTTTGGAATTAAATTTTATTTTTGAAGTACATGATTTAGAATAATTCATAGTAACTATAGGAATAATTTAGAAAAAACTTGTTTAATAAAATTAAAAAATAAAGAATAAAATATATAAATGTTAGTCGTTTTTCAGACTCGAACTGAAGACCCGCAAAAATTAGTGACACACCCTGCCGACCTAGCCACCAAGCACCGTACACGGAGAGCATCTGAATGGTCTAAAATTCTTATTACCACTACCTAATTCAATTTATAAACACGGTGACAATCTGGTCTAAAATGCACAATGCTAAGAATAGGAATGAATTCTGCGCATGTGCGTGAACTTGACTCTCCAAATTTCGAATAAATATAGGAATATTTTGGAATTACATTTTATTTTTGAAGTACATGATTTAAAATAATTCATAGTAACTATAGGAATAATTTAGAAAAAACTTGTTAAATAAAATTAAAAAATAAAGAATAAAATATATAAATGTTAGTCGTTTTCCAGACTCGAACTGAAGACCCGCAAAAATTAGTGACACACCCTGCCGACCTAGCCACCAAGCACCGTACACGGAGAGCATCTGAATGAACTAAAATTCTTATTACGACTACCTAATTCGATTTATAAACACGGTGACAATCTGGTCTAAAATGCACAATGCTAAGAATAGGAATGAATTCTGCGCATGTGCGTGAACTTGACTCTCCAAATTTCGAATAAATATAGGAATATTTTGGAATTACTTTTTATTTTTGAAGTACATGATTTAAAATAATTCATAGTAACTATAGGAATAATTTAGAAAAAACTTGTTAAATAAAACTAAAAAATAAAGAATAAAATATATAAATGTTAGTCGTTTTCCAGACTCGAACTAAAGACCCGCAAAAATTAGTGACACACCCTGCCGACCTAGCCACCAAGCACCGTACACGGAGAGCATCTGAATGGCCTAAAATTCTTATTACGACTACCTAATTCAATTTATAAACACGGTGACAATCTGGTCTAAAATGCACAATGCTAAGAATAGGAATGAATTCTGCGCATGTGCGTGAACTTGACTCTCCAAATTTCGAATAAATATAGGAATATTTTGGAATTACATTTTATTTTTGAAGTACATGATTTAAAATAATTCATAGTAACTATAGGAATAATTTAGAAAAAACTTGTTAAATAAAATTAAAAAATAAAGAATAAAATATATAAATGTTAGTCGTTTTCCAGACTCGAACTGAAGACCCGCAAAAATTAGGGACACACCCTGCCGACCTAGCCACCAAGCACCGTACACGGAGAGCATCTGAATGGCCTAAAATTCTTATTACGACTACCTAATTCGATTTATAAACACGGTGACAATCTGGTCTAAAAGGCACAATGCTAAGAATAGGAATGAATTCTGCGCATGTGCGTGAACTTGACTCTCAAAATTTCGATTAAATATAGGAATATTTTGGAATTAAATTTTATTTTTGAAGTACATGATTTAGAATAATTCATAGTAACTATAGGAATAATTTAGAAAAAACTTGTTAAATAAAATTAAAAAATAAAGAATAAAATATATAAATGTTAGTCGTTTTCCAGACTCGAACTGAAGACCCGCAAAAATTAGCGACACACCCTGCCGACCTAGCCACCAAGCACCGTACACGGAGAGCATCTGAATGGTCTAAAATTCTTATTACCACTACCTAATTCAATTTATAAATACGGTGACAATCTGGTCTAAAATGCACAATGCTAAGAATAGGAATGAATTCTGCGCATGTGCATGAACTTGACTCTCAAAATTTCGATTAAATATAGGAATATTTTGGAATTAAATTTTATTTTTGAAGTACATGATTTAGAATAATTCATAGTAACTATAGGAATAATTTAGAAAAAACTTGTTAAATAAAATTAAAAAATAAAGAATAAAATATATAAATGTTAGTCGTTTTCCAGACTCGAACTGAAGACCCGCAAAAATTAGTGACACACCCTGCCGACCTAGCCACCAAGCACCGTACACGGAGAGCATCTGAATGGCCTAAAATTCTTATTACGACTACCTAATTCGATTTATAAACACGGTGACAATCTGGTCTAAAATGCACAATGCTAAGAATAGGAATGAATTCTGCGCATGTGCGTGAACTTGACTCTCCAAATTTCGAATAAATATAGGAATATTTTGGAATTACATTTTATTTTTGAAGTACAAGATTTAAAATAATTCATAGTAACTATAGGAATAATTTAGAAAAAACTTGTTAAATAAAATTAAAAAATAAAGAATAAAATATATAAATGTTAGTCGTTTTTCAGACTCGAACTGAAGACCCGCAAAAATTAGTGACACACCCTGCCGACCTAGCCACCAAGCACTGTACACGGAGAGCATCTGAATGGCCTAAAATTCTTATTACGACTACCTAATTCAATTTATAAACACGGTGACAATCTGGTCTAAAATGCACAATGCTCAGAATAGGAATGAATTCTGCGCATGTGCGTGAACTTGACTCTCCAAATTTCGAATAAATATAGGAATATTTTGGAATTACATTTTATTTTTGAAGTACATGATTTAAAATAATTCATAGTAACTATAGGAATAATTTAGAAAAAACTTGTTAAATAAAATTAAAAAATAAAGAATAAAATATATAAATGTTAGTCGTTTTCCAGACTCGAACTGAAGACCCGCAAAAATTAGTGACACACCCTGCCGACCTAGCCACCAAGCACCGTACACGGAGAGCATCTGAATGGCCTAAAATTCTTATTACGACTACCTAATTCGATTTATAAACACGGTGACAATCTGGTCTAAAATGCACAATGCTAAGAATAGGAATGAATTCTGCGCATGTGTGTGAACTTGACTCTCCAAATTTCGAATAAATATAGGAATATTTTGGAATTACATTTTATTTTTGAAGTACATGATTTAAAATAATTCATAGTAACTATAGGAATAATTTAGAAAAAACTTGTTAAATAAAATTAAAAAATAAAGAATAAAATATATAAATGTTAGTCGTTTTCCAGACTCGAACTGAAGACCCGCAAAAATTAGTGACACACCCTGCCGACCTAGCCACCAAGCACCGTACACGGAGAGCATCTGAATGGCCTAAAATTCTTATTACGACTACCGAATTCGATTTATAAACACGGTGACAATCTGGTCTAAAATGCACAATGCTAAGAATAGGAATGAATTCTGCGCATGTGCGTGAACTTGACTCTCCAAATTTCGAATAAATATAGGAATATTTTGGAATTACATTTTATTTTTGAAGTACATGATTTAAAATAATTCATAGTAACTATAGGAATAATTTAGAAAAAACTTGTTAAATAAAATTAAAAAATAAAGAATAAAATATATAAATGTTAGTCGTTTTCCAGACTCGAACTGAAGACCCGCAAAAATTATTGACACACCCTGCCGACCTAGCCACCAAGCACCGTACACGGAGAGCATCTGAATGGCCTAAAATTCTTATTACGACTACCTAATTCGATTTATAAACACGGTGACAATCTGGTCTAAAATGCACAATGCTAAGAATAGGAATGAATTCTGCGCATGTGCGTGAACTTGACTCTCCAAATTTCGAATAAATATAGGAATATTTTGGAATTACATTTTATTTTTGAAGTACATGATTTAAAATAATTCATAGTAACTATAGGAATAATTTAGAAAAAACTTGTTAAATAAAATTAAAAAATAAAGAATAAAATATATAAATGTTAGTCGTTTTTCAGACTCGAACTGAAGACCCGCAAAAATTAGGGACACACCCTGCCGACCTAGCCACCAAGCACCGTACACGGAGAGCATCTGAATGGCCTAAAATTCTTATTACGACTACATAATTCAATTTATAAACACGGTGACAATCTGGTCTAAAATGCACAATGCTAAGAATAGGAATGAATTCTGCGCATGTGCGTGAACTTGACTCTCCAAATTTCGAATAAATATAGGAATATTTTGGAATTACATTTTATTTTTGAAGTACATGATTTAGAATAATTCATAGTAACTATAGGAATAATTTAGAAAAAACTTGTTAAATAAAATTAAAAAATAAAGAATAAAATATATAAATGTTAGTCGTTTTCCAGACTCGAACTGAAGACCCGCAAAAATTAGTGACACACCCTGCCGACCTAGCCACCAAGCACCGTACACGGAGAGCATCTGAATGGCCTAAAATTCTTATTACGACTACCTAGTTCGATTTATAAACACGGTGACAATCTGGTCTAAAATGCACAATGCTAAGAATAGGAATGAATTCTGCGCATGTGCGTGAACTTGACTCTCAAAATTTCGATTAAATATAGGAATATTTTGGAATTAAATTTTATTTTTGAAGTACATGATTTAGAATAATTCATAGTAACTATAGGAATAATTTAGAAAAAACTTGTTAAATAAAATTAAAAAATAAAGAATAAAATATATAAATGTTAGTCGTTTTTCAGACTCGAACTGAAGACCCGCAAAAATTAGTGACACACCCTGCCGACCTAGCCACCAAGCACGGTACACGGAGAGCATCTGAATGGTCTAAAATTCTTATTACCACTACCTAATTCAATTTATAAACACGGTGACAATCTGGTCTAAAATGCACAATGCTAAGAATAGGAATGAATTCTGCGCATGTGCGTGAACTTGACTCTCAAAATTTCGATTAAATATAGGAATATTTTGGAATTAAATTTTATTTTTGAAGTACATGATTTAGAATAATTCATAGTAACTATAGGAATAATTTAGAAAAAACTTGTTAAATAAAATTAAAAAATAAAGAATAAAATATATAAATGTTAGTCGTTTTCCAGACTCGAACTGAAGACCCGCAAAAATTAGTAACACACCCTGCCGACCTAGCCACCAAGCACCGTACACGGAGAGCATCTGAATGGCCTAAAATTCTTATTACGACTACCTAATTCAATTTATAAACAGGGTGACAATCTGGTCTAAAATGCACAATGCTAAGAATAGGAATGAATTCTGCGCATGTGCGTGAACTTGACTCTCCAAATTTCGAATAAATATAGGAATATTTTGGAATTACATTTTATTTTTGAAGTACATGATTTAGAATAATTCATAGTAACTATAGGAATAATTTAGAAAAAACTTGTTAAATAAAATTAAAAAATAAAGAATAAAATATATAAATGTTAGTCGTTTTCCAGACTCGAACTGAAGACCCGCAAAAATTAGTGACACACCCTGCCGACCTAGCCACCAAGCACCGTACACGGAGAGCATCTGAATGGCCTAAAATTCTTATTACGACTACCTAGTTCGATTTATAAACACGGTGACAATCTGGTCTAAAATGCACAATGCTAAGAATAGGAATGAATTCTGCGCATGTGCGTGAACTTGACTCTCAAAATTTCGATTAAATATAGGAATATTTTGGAATTAAATTTTATTTTTGAAGTACATGATTTAGAATAATTCATAGTAACTATAGGAATAATTTAGAAAAAACTTGTTAAATAAAATTAAAAAATAAAGAATAAAATATATAAATGTTAGTCGTTTTTCAGACTCGAACTGAAGACCCGCAAAAATTAGTGACACACCCTGCCGACCTAGCCACCAAGCACGGTACACGGAGAGCATCTGAATGGTCTAAAATTCTTATTACCACTACCTAATTCAATTTATAAACACGGTGACAATCTGGTCTAAAATGCACAATGCTAAGAATAGGAATGAATTCTGCGCATGTGCGTGAACTTGACTCTCAAAATTTCGATTAAATATAGGAATATTTTGGAATTAAATTTTATTTTTGAAGTACATGATTTAGAATAATTCATAGTAACTATAGGAATAATTTAGAAAAAACTTGTTAAATAAAATTAAAAAATAAAGAATAAAATATATAAATGTTAGTCGTTTTCCAGACTCGAACTGAAGACCCGCAAAAATTAGTAACACACCCTGCCGACCTAGCCACCAAGCACCGTACACGGAGAGCATCTGAATGGCCTAAAATTCTTATTACGACTACCTAATTCAATTTATAAACAGGGTGACAATCTGGTGTAAAATGCACAATGCTAAGAATAGGAATGAATTCTGCGCATGTGCGTGAACTTGACTCTCCAAATTTCGAATAAATATAGGAATATTTTGGAATTACTTTTTATTTTTGAAGTACATGATTTAAAATAATTCATAGTAACTATAGGAATAATTTAGAAAAAACTTGTTAAATAAAATTAAAAAATAAAGAATAAAATATATAAATGTTAGTCGTTTTCCAGACTCGAACTGAAGACCCGCAAAAATTAGTGACACACCCTGCCGACCTAGCCACCAAGCACCGTACACGGAGAGCATCTGAATGGCCTAAAATTCTTATTACGACTACCTAATTCGATTTATAAACACGGTGACAATCTGGTCTAAAATGCACAATGCTAAGAATAGGAATGAATTCTGCGCATGTGCGTGAACTTGACTCTCAAAATTTCGATTAAATATAGGAATATTTTGGAATTAAATTTTATTTTTGAAGTACATGATTTAGAATAATTCATAGTAACTATAGGAATAATTTAGAAAAAACTTGTTAAATAAAATTAAAAAATAAAGAATAAAATATATAAATGTTAGTCGTTTTTCAGACTCGAACTGAAGACCCGCAAAAATTAGTGACACACCCTGCCGACCTAGCCACCAAGCACGGTACACGGAGAGCATCTGAATGGTCTAAAATTCTTATTACCACTACCTAATTCAATTTATAAACACGGTGACAATCTGGTCTAAAATGCACAATGCTAAGAATAGGAATGAATTCTGCGCATGTGCGTGAACTTGACTCTCAAAATTTCGATTAAATATAGGAATATTTTGGAATTAAATTTTATTTTTGAAGTACATGATTTAGAATAATTCATAGTAACTATAGGAATAATTTAGAAAAAACTTGTTAAATAAAATTAAAAAATAAAGAATAAAATATATAAATGTTAGTCGTTTTCCAGACTCGAACTGAAGACCCGCAAAAATTAGTAACACACCCTGCCGACCTAGCCACCAAGCACCGTACACGGAGAGCATCTGAATGGCCTAAAATTCTTATTACGACTACCTAATTCAATTTATAAACAGGGTGACAATCTGGTCTAAAATGCACAATGCTAAGAATAGGAATGAATTCTGCGCATGTGCGTGAACTTGACTCTCCAAATTTCGAATAAATATAGGAATATTTTGGAATTACATTTTATTTTTGAAGTACATGATTTAGAATAATTCATAGTAACTATAGGAATAATTTAGAAAAAACTTGTTAAATAAAATTAAAAAATAAAGAATAAAATATATAAATGTTAGTCGTTTTCCAGACTCGAACTGAAGACCCGCAAAAATTAGTGACACACCCTGCCGACCTAGCCACCAAGCACCGTACACGGAGAGCATCTGAATGGCCTAAAATTCTTATTACGACTACCTAGTTCGATTTATAAACACGGTGACAATCTGGTCTAAAATGCACAATGCTAAGAATAGGAATGAATTCTGCGCATGTGCGTGAACTTGACTCTCAAAATTTCGATTAAATATAGGAATATTTTGGAATTAAATTTTATTTTTGAAGTACATGATTTAGAATAATTCATAGTAACTATAGGAATAATTTAGAAAAAACTTGTTAAATAAAATTAAAAAATAAAGAATAAAATATATAAATGTTAGTCGTTTTTCAGACTCGAACTGAAGACCCGCAAAAATTAGTGACACACCCTGCCGACCTAGCCACCAAGCACGGTACACGGAGAGCATCTGAATGGTCTAAAATTCTTATTACCACTACCTAATTCAATTTATAAACACGGTGACAATCTGGTCTAAAATGCACAATGCTAAGAATAGGAATGAATTCTGCGCATGTGCGTGAACTT
Organism: Argiope bruennichi; assembly: GCF_947563725.1. Classification (NCBI taxonomy): domain Eukaryota; kingdom Metazoa; phylum Arthropoda; class Arachnida; order Araneae; family Araneidae; genus Argiope; species Argiope bruennichi. The sequence goes on along the minus strand of NC_079162.1, from coordinate 24,165,462 downwards.
GACTCTCAAAATTTCGATTAAATATAGGAATATTTTGGAATTAAATTTTATTTTTGAAGTACATGATTTAGAATAATTCATAGTAACTATAGGAATAATTTAGAAAAAACTTGTTAAATAAAATTAAAAAATAAAGAATAAAATATATAAATGTTAGTCGTTTTCCAGACTCGAACTGAAGACCCGCAAAAATTAGTGACACACCCTGCCGACCTAGCCACCAAGCACCGTACACGGAGAGCATCTGAATGGCCTAAAATTCTTATTACGACTACCTAATTCGATTTATAAACACGGTGACAATCTGGTCTAAAATGCACAATGCTAAGAATAGGAATGAATTCTGCGCATGTGCGTGAACTTGACTCTCAAAATTTCGATTAAATATAGGAATATTTTGGAATTAAATTTTATTTTTGAAGTACATGATTTAGAATAATTCATAGTAACTATAGGAATAATTTAGAAAAAACTTGTTAAATAAAATTAAAAAATAAAGAATAAAATATATAAATGTTAGTCGTTTTTCAGACTCGAACTGAAGACCCGCAAAAATTAGTGACACACCCTGCCGACCTAGCCACCAAGCACGGTACACGGAGAGCATCTGAATGGTCTAAAATTCTTATTACCACTACCTAATTCAATTTATAAACACGGTGACAATCTGGTCTAAAATGCACAATGCTAAGAATAGGAATGAATTCTGCGCATGTGCGTGAACTTGACTCTCAAAATTTCGATTAAATATAGGAATATTTTGGAATTAAATTTTATTTTTGAAGTACATGATTTAGAATAATTCATAGTAACTATAGGAATAATTTAGAAAAAACTTGTTAAATAAAATTAAAAAATAAAGAATAAAATATATAAATGTTAGTCGTTTTCCAGACTCGAACTGAAGACCCGCAAAAATTAGTAACACACCCTGCCGACCTAGCCACCAAGCACCGTACACGGAGAGCATCTGAATGGCCTAAAATTCTTATTACGACTACCTAATTCAATTTATAAACAGGGTGACAATCTGGTCTAAAATGCACAATGCTAAGAATAGGAATGAATTCTGCGCATGTGCGTGAACTTGACTCTCCAAATTTCGAATAAATATAGGAATATTTTGGAATTACATTTTATTTTTGAAGTACATGATTTAGAATAATTCATAGTAACTATAGGAATAATTTAGAAAAAACTTGTTAAATAAAATTAAAAAATAAAGAATAAAATATATAAATGTTAGTCGTTTTCCAGACTCGAACTGAAGACCCGCAAAAATTAGTGACACACCCTGCCGACCTAGCCACCAAGCACCGTACACGGAGAGCATCTGAATGGCCTAAAATTCTTATTACGACTACCTAGTTCGATTTATAAACACGGTGACAATCTGGTCTAAAATGCACAATGCTAAGAATAGGAATGAATTCTGCGCATGTGCGTGAACTTGACTCTCAAAATTTCGATTAAATATAGGAATATTTTGGAATTAAATTTTATTTTTGAAGTACATGATTTAGAATAATTCATAGTAACTATAGGAATAATTTAGAAAAAACTTGTTAAATAAAATTAAAAAATAAAGAATAAAATATATAAATGTTAGTCGTTTTTCAGACTCGAACTGAAGACCCGCAAAAATTAGTGACACACCCTGCCGACCTAGCCACCAAGCACGGTACACGGAGAGCATCTGAATGGTCTAAAATTCTTATTACCACTACCTAATTCAATTTATAAACACGGTGACAATCTGGTCTAAAATGCACAATGCTAAGAATAGGAATGAATTCTGCGCATGTGCGTGAACTTGACTCTCAAAATTTCGATTAAATATAGGAATATTTTGGAATTAAATTTTATTTTTGAAGTACATGATTTAGAATAATTCATAGTAACTATAGGAATAATTTAGAAAAAACTTGTTAAATAAAATTAAAAAATAAAGAATAAAATATATAAATGTTAGTCGTTTTCCAGACTCGAACTGAAGACCCGCAAAAATTAGTAACACACCCTGCCGACCTAGCCACCAAGCACCGTACACGGAGAGCATCTGAATGGCCTAAAATTCTTATTACGACTACCTAATTCAATTTATAAACACGGTGACAATCTGGTGTAAAATGCACAATGCTAAGAATAGGAATGAATTCTGCGCATGTGCGTGAACTTGACTCTCCAAATTTCGAATAAATATAGGAATATTTTGGAATTACTTTTTATTTTTGAAGTACATGATTTAAAATAATTCATAGTAACTATAGGAATAATTTAGAAAAAACTTGTTAAATAAAATTAAAAAATAAAGAATAAAATATATAAATGTTAGTCGTTTTCCAGACTCGAACTGAAGACCCGCAAAAATTAGTGACACACCCTGCCGACCTAGCCACCAAGCACCGTACACGGAGAGCATCTGAATGGCCTAAAATTCTTATTACGACTACCTAATTCGATTTATAAACACGGTGACAATCTGGTCTAAAATGCACAATGCTAAGAATAGGAATGAATTCTGCGCATGTGCGTGAACTTGACTCTCAAAATTTCGATTAAATATAGGAATATTTTGGAATTAAATTTTATTTTTGAAGTACATGATTTAGAATAATTCATAGTAACTATAGGAATAATTTAGAAAAAACTTGTTAAATAAAATTAAAAAATAAAGAATAAAATATATAAATGTTAGTCGTTTTTCAGACTCGAACTGAAGACCCGCAAAAATTAGTGACACACCCTGCCGACCTAGCCACCAAGCACCGTACACGGAGAGCATCTGAATGGTCTAAAATTCTTATTACCACTACCTAATTCAATTTATAAACACGGTGACAATCTGGTCTAAAATGCACAATGCTAAGAATAGGAATGAATTCTGCGCATGTGCGTGAACTTGACTCTCAAAATTTCGATTAAATATAGGAATATTTTGGAATTAAATTTTATTTTTGAAGTACATGATTTAGAATAATTCATAGTAACTATAGGAATAATTTAGAAAAACTTGTTAAATAAAATTAAAAAATAAAGAATAAAATATATAAATGTTAGTCGTTTTCCAGACTCGAACTGAAGACCCGCAAAAATTAGTAACACACCCTGCCGACCTAGCCACCAAGCACCGTACACGGAGAGCATCTGAATGGCCTAAAATTCTTATTACGACTACCTAATTCAATTTATAAACACGGTGACAATCTGGTGTAAAATGCACAATGCTAAGAATAGGAATGAATTCTGCGCATGTGCGTGAACTTGACTCTCCAAATTTCGAATAAATATAGGAATATTTTGGAATTACTTTTTATTTTTGAAGTACATGATTTAAAATAATTCATAGTAACTATAGGAATAATTTAGAAAAAACTTGTTAAATAAAATTAAAAAATAAAGAATAAAATATATAAATGTTAGTCGTTTTCCAGACTCGAACTGAAGACCCGCAAAAATTAGTGACACACCCTGCCGACCTAGCCACCAAGCACCGTACACGGAGAGCATCTGAATGGCCTAAAATTCTTATTACGACTACCTAATTCGATTTATAAACACGGTGACAATCTGGTCTAAAATGCACAATGCTAAGAATAGGAATGAATTCTGCGCATGTGCGTGAACTTGACTCTCAAAATTTCGATTAAATATAGGAATATTTTGGAATTAAATTTTATTTTTGAAGTACATGATTTAGAATAATTCATAGTAACTATAGGAATAATTTAGAAAAAACTTGTTAAATAAAATTAAAAAATAAAGAATAAAATATATAAATGTTAGTCGTTTTCCAGACTCGAACTGAAGACCCGCAAAAATTAGCGACACACCCTGCCGACCTAGCCACCAAGCACCGTACACGGAGAGCATCTGAATGGTCTAAAATTCTTATTACCACTACCTAATTCAATTTATAAATACGGTGACAATCTGGTCTAAAATGCACAATGCTAAGAATAGGAATGAATTCTGCGCATGTGCATGAACTTGACTCTCAAAATTTCGATTAAATATAGGAATATTTTGGAATTAAATTTTATTTTTGAAGTACATGATTTAGAATAATTCATAGTAACTATAGGAATAATTTAGAAAAAACTTGTTAAATAAATTTAAAAAATAAAGAATAAAATATATAAATGTTAGTCGTTTTCCAGACTCGAACTGAAGACCCGCAAAAATTAGTGACACACCCTGCCGACCTAGCCACCAAGCACCGTACACGGAGAGCATCTGAATGGCCTAAAATTCATATTACGACTACCTAATTCGATTTATAAACACGGTGACAATCTGGTCTAAAATGCACAATGCTAAGAATAGGAATGAATTCTGCGCATGTGCGTGAACTTGACTCTCCAAATTTCGAATAAATATAGGAATATTTTGGAATTACATTTTATTTTTGAAGTACATGATTTAAAATAATTCATAGTAACTATAGGAATAATTTAGAAAAAACTTGTTAAATAAAATTAAAAAATAAAGAATAAAATATATAAATGTTAGTCGTTTTCCAGACTCGAACTGAAGACCCGCAAAAATTAGTGACACACCCTGCCGACCTAGCCACCAAGCACCGTACACGGAGAGCATCTGAATGGCCTAAAATTCTTATTACGACTACCTAATTCGATTTATAAACACGGTGACAATCTGGTCTAAAATGCACAATGCTAAGAATAGGAATGAATTCTGCGCATGTGCGTGAACTTGACTCTCCAAATTTCGAATAAATATAGGAATATTTTGGAATTACATTTTATTTTTGAAGTACATGATTTAAAATAATTCATAGTAACTATAGGAATAATTTAGAAAAAACTTGTTAAATAAAATTAAAAAATAAAGAATAAAATATATAAATGTTAGTCGTTTTCCAGACTCGAACTGAAGACCCGCAAAAATTAGTGACACACCCTGCCGACCTAGCCACCAAGCACCGTACACGGAGAGCATCTGAATGGCCTAAAATTCATATTACGACTACCTAATTCGATTTATAAACACGGTGACAATCTGGTCTAAAATGCACAATGCTAAGAATAGGAATGAATTCTGCGCATGTGCGTGAACTTGACTCTCCAAATTTCGAATAAATATAGGAATATTTTGGAATTACATTTTATTTTTGAAGTACATGATTTAAAATAATTCATAGTAACTATAGGAATAATTTAGAAAAAACTTGTTAAATAAAATTAAAAAATAAAGAATAAAATATATAAATGTTAGTCGTTTTCCAGACTCGAACTGAAGACCCGCAAAAATTAGTGACACACCCTGCCGACCTAGCCACCAAGCACCGTACACGGAGAGCATCTGAATGGCCTAAAATTCTTATTACGACTACCTAATTCGATTTATAAACACGGTGACAATCTGGTCTAAAATGCACAATGCTAAGAATAGGAATGAATTCTGCGCATGTGCGTGAACTTGACTCTCCAAATTTCGAATAAATATAGGAATATTTTGGAATTACTTTTTATTTTTGAAGTACATGATTTAAAATAATTCATAGTAACTATAGGAATAATTTAGAAAAAACTTGTTAAATAAAACTAAAAAATAAAGAATAAAATATACAAATGTTAGTCGTTTTCCAGACTCGAACTGAAGACCCGCAAAAATTAGTGACACACCCTGCCGACCTAGCCACCAAGCACCGTACACGGAGAGCATCTGAATGGTCTAAAATTCTTATTACCACTACCTAATTCAATTTATAAACACGGTGACAATCTGGTCTAAAATGCACAATGCTAAGAATAGGAATGAATTCTGCGCATGTGCGTGAACTTGACTCTCAAAATTTCGATTAAATATAGGAATATTTTGGAATTAAATTTTATTTTTGAAGTACATGATTTAGAATAATTCATAGTAACTATAGGAATAATTTAGAAAAAACTTGTTAAATAAAATTAAAAAATAAAGAATAAAATATATAAATGTTAGTCGTTTTCCAGACTCGAACTGAAGACCCGCAAAAATTAGTGACACACCCTGCCGACCTAGCCAACAAGCACCGTACACGGAGAGCATCTGAATGGCCTAAAATTCTTATTACGACTACCTAATTCGATTTATAAACACGGTGACAATCTGGTCTAAAATGCACAATGCTAAGAATAGGAATGAATTCTGCGCATGTGCGTGAACTTGACTCTCAAAATTTCGATTAAATATAGGAATATTTTGGAATTAAATTTTATTTTTGAAGTACATGATTTAGAATAATTCATAGTAACTATAGGAATAATTTAGAAAAAACTTGTTAAATAAAATTAAAAAATAAAGAATAAAATATATAAATGTTAGTCGTTTTACAGACTCGAACTGAAGACCCGCAAAAATTAGTGACACACCCTGCCGACCTAGCCACCAAGCACCGTACACGGAGAGCATCTGAATGGCCTAAAATTCATATTACGACTACCTAATTCGATTTATAAACACGGTGACAATCTGGTCTAAAATGCACAATGCTAAGAATAGGAATGAATTCTGCGCATGTGCGTGAACTTGACTCTCCAAATTTCGAATAAATATAGGAATATTTTGGAATTACATTTTATTTTTGAAGTACATGATTTAAAATAATTCATAGTAACTATAGGAATAATTTAGAAAAAACTTGTTAAATAAAATTAAAAAATAAAGAATAAAATATATAAATGTTAGTCGTTTTCCAGACTCGAACTGAAGACCCGCAAAAATTAGTGACACACCCTGCCGACCTAGCCACCAAGCACCGTACACGGAGAGCATCTGAATGGCCTAAAATTCTTATTACGACTACCTAATTCGATTTATAAACACGGTGACAATCTGGTCTAAAATGCACAATGCTAAGAATAGGAATGAATTCTGCGCATGTGCGTGAACTTGACTCTCCAAATTTCGAATAAATATAGGAATATTTTGGAATTAAATTTTATTTTTGAAGTACATGATTTAGAATAATTCATAGTAACTATAGGAATAATTTAGAAAAAACTTGTTAAATAAAATTAAAAAATAAAGAATAAAATATATAAATGTTAGTCGTTTTACAGACTCGAACTGAAGACCCGCAAAAATTAGTAACACACCCTGCCGACCTAGCCACCAAGCACCGTACACGGAGAGCATCTGAATGGCCTAAAATTCTTATTACGACTACCTAATTCAATTTATAAACACGGTGACAATCTGGTCTAAAATGCACAATGCTAAGAATAGGAATGAATTCTGCGCATGTGCGTGAACTTGACTCTCAAAATTTCGATTAAATATAGGAATATTTTGGAATTAAATTTTATTTTTGAAGTACATGATTTAGAATAATTCATAGTAACTATAGGAATAATTTAGAAAAAACTTGTTAAATAAAATTAAAAAATAAAGAATAAAATATATAAATGTTAGTCGTTTTACAGACTCGAACTGAAGACCCGCAAAAATTAGTAACACACCCTGCCGACCTAGCCACCAAGCACCGTACACGGAGAGCATCTGAATGGCCTAAAATTCTTATTACGACTACCTAATTCAATTTATAAACACGGTGACAATCTGGTCTAAAATGCACAATGCTAAGAATAGGAATGAATTCTGCGCATGTGCGTGAACTTGACTCTCCAAATTTCGAATAAATATAGGAATATTTTGGAATTACTTTTTATTTTTGAAGTACATGATTTAAAATAATTCATAGTAACTATAGGAATAATTTAGAAAAAACTTGTTAAATAAATTTAAAAAATAAAGAATAAAATATATAAATGTTAGTCGTTTTCCAGACTCGAACTGAAGACCCGCAAAAATTAGTGACACACCCTGCCGACCTAGCCACCAAGCACCGTACACGGAGAGCATCTGAATGGCCTAAAATTCATATTACGACTACCTAATTCGATTTATAAACACGGTGACAATCTGGTCTAAAATGCACAATGCTAAGAATAGGAATGAATTCTGCGCATGTGCGTGAACTTGACTCTCCAAATTTCGAATAAATATAGGAATATTTTGGAATTACATTTTATTTTTGAAGTACATGATTTAAAATAATTCATAGTAACTATAGGAATAATTTAGAAAAAACTTGTTAAATAAATTTAAAAAATAAAGAATAAAATATATAAATGTTAGTCGTTTTCCAGACTCGAACTGAAGACCCGCAAAAATTAGTGACACACCCTGCCGACCTAGCCACCAAGCACCGTACACGGAGAGCATCTGAATGGCCTAAAATTCATATTACGACTACCTAATTCGATTTATAAACACGGTGACAATCTGGTCTAAAATGCACAATGCTAAGAATAGGAATGAATTCTGCGCATGTGCGTGAACTTGACTCTCCAAATTTCGAATAAATATAGGAATATTTTGGAATTACATTTTATTTTTGAAGTACATGATTTAAAATAATTCATAGTAACTATAGGAATAATTTAGAAAAAACTTGTTAAATAAAATTAAAAAATAAAGAATAAAATATATAAATGTTAGTCGTTTTCCAGACTCGAACTGAAGACCCGCAAAAATTAGTGACACACCCTGCCGACCTAGCCACCAAGCACCGTACACGGAGAGCATCTGAATGGCCTAAAATTCTTATTACGACTACCTAATTCGATTTATAAACACGGTGACAATCTGGTCTAAAATGCACAATGCTAAGAATAGGAATGAATTCTGCGCATGTGCGTGAACTTGACTCTCCAAATTTCGAATAAATATAGGAATATTTTGGAATTACTTTTTATTTTTGAAGTACATGATTTAAAATAATTCATAGTAACTATAGGAATAATTTAGAAAAAACTTGTTAAATAAATTTAAAAAATAAAGAATAAAATATATAAATGTTAGTCGTTTTCCAGACTCGAACTGAAGACCCGCAAAAATTAGTGACACACCCTGCCGACCTAGCCACCAAGCACCGTACACGGAGAGCATCTGAATGGCCTAAAATTCATATTACGACTACCTAATTCGATTTATAAACACGGTGACAATCTGGTCTAAAATGCACAATGCTAAGAATAGGAATGAATTCTGCGCATGTGCGTGAACTTGACTCTCCAAATTTCGAATAAATATAGGAATATTTTGGAACTACATTTTATTTTTGAAGTACATGATTTAAAATAATTCATAGTAACTATAGGAATAATTTAGAAAAAACTTGTTAAATAAAATTAAAAAATAAAGAATAAAATATATAAATGTTAGTCGTTTTCCAGACTCGAACTGAAGACCCGCAAAAATTAGTGACACACCCTGCCGACCTAGCCACCAAGCACCGTACACGGAGAGCATCTGAATGGCCTAAAATTCTTATTACGACTACCTAATTCGATTTATAAACACGGTGACAATCTGGTCTAAAATGCACAATGCTAAGAATAGGAATGAATTCTGCGCATGTGCGTGAACTTGACTCTCCAAATTTCGAATAAATATAGGAATATTTTGGAATTACTTTTTATTTTTGAAGTACATGATTTAAAATAATTCATAGTAACTATAGGAATAATTTAGAAAAAACTTGTTAAATAAAACTAAAAAATAAAGAATAAAATATATAAATGTTAGTCGTTTTCCAGACTCGAACTGAAGACCCGCAAAAATTAGTGACACACCCTGCCGACCTAGCCACCAAGCACCGTACACGGAGAGCATCTGAATGGTCTAAAATTCTTATTACCACTACCTAATTCAATTTATAAACACGGTGACAATCTGGTCTAAAATGCACAATGCTAAGAATAGGAATGAATTCTGCGCATGTGCGTGAACTTGACTCTCAAAATTTCGATTAAATATAGGAATATTTTGGAATTAAATTTTATTTTTGAAGTACATGATTTAGAATAATTCATAGTAACTATAGGAATAATTTAGAAAAAACTTGTTAAATAAAATTAAAAAATAAAGAATAAAATATATAAATGTTAGTCGTTTTACAGACTCGAACTGAAGACCCGCAAAAATTAGTAACACACCCTGCCGACCTAGCCACCAAGCACCGTACACGGAGAGCATCTGAATGGCCTAAAATTCTTATTACGACTACCTAATTCAATTTATAAACACGGTGACAATCTGGTCTAAAATGCACAATGCTAAGAATAGGAATGAATTCTGCGCATGTGCGTGAACTTGACTCTCCAAATTTCGAATAAATATAGGAATATTTTGGAATTACTTTTTATTTTTGAAGTACATGATTTAAAATAATTCATAGTAACTATAGGAATAATTTAGAAAAAACTTGTTAAATAAATTTAAAAAATAAAGAATAAAATATATAAATGTTAGTCGTTTTCCAGACTCGAACTGAAGACCCGCAAAAATTAGTGACACACCCTGCCGACCTAGCCACCAAGCACCGTACACGGAGAGCATCTGAATGGCCTAAAATTCATATTACGACTACCTAATTCGATTTATAAACACGGTGACAATCTGGTCTAAAATGCACAATGCTAAGAATAGGAATGAATTCTGCGCATGTGCGTGAACTTGACTCTCCAAATTTCGAATAAATATAGGAATATTTTGGAATTACATTTTATTTTTGAAGTACATGATTTAAAATAATTCATAGTAACTATAGGAATAATTTAGAAAAAACTTGTTAAATAAAATTAAAAAATAAAGAATAAAATATATAAATGTTAGTCGTTTTCCAGACTCGAACTGAAGACCCGCAAAAATTAGTGACACACCCTGCCGACCTAGCCACCAAGCACCGTACACGGAGAGCATCTGAATGGCCTAAAATTCTTATTACGACTACCTAATTCGATTTATAAACACGGTGACAATCTGGTCTAAAATGCACAATGCTAAGAATAGGAATGAATTCTGCGCATGTGCGTGAACTTGACTCTCCAAATTTCGAATAAATATAGGAATATTTTGGAATTAAATTTTATTTTTGAAGTACATGATTTAGAATAATTCATAGTAACTATAGGAATAATTTAGAAAAAACTTGTTAAATAAAATTAAAAAATAAAGAATAAAATATATAAATGTTAGTCGTTTTACAGACTCGAACTGAAGACCCGCAAAAATTAGTAACACACCCTGCCGACCTAGCCACCAAGCACCGTACACGGAGAGCATCTGAATGGCCTAAAATTCTTATTACGACTACCTAATTCAATTTATAAACACGGTGACAATCTGGTCTAAAATGCACAATGCTAAGAATAGGAATGAATTCTGCGCATGTGCGTGAACTTGACTCTCCAAATTTCGAATAAATATAGGAATATTTTGGAATTACTTTTTATTTTTGAAGTACATGATTTAAAATAATTCATAGTAACTATAGGAATAATTTAGAAAAAACTTGTTAAATAAATTTAAAAAATAAAGAATAAAATATATAAATGTTAGTCGTTTTCCAGACTCGAACTGAAGACCCGCAAAAATTAGTGACACACCCTGCCGACCTAGCCACCAAGCACCGTACACGGAGAGCATCTGAATGGCCTAAAATTCATATTACGACTACCTAATTCGATTTATAAACACGGTGACAATCTGGTCTAAAATGCACAATGCTAAGAATAGGAATGAATTCTGCGCATGTGCGTGAACTTGACTCTCCAAATTTCGAATAAATATAGGAATATTTTGGAATTACATTTTATTTTTGAAGTACATGATTTAAAATAATTCATAGTAACTATAGGAATAATTTAGAAAAAACTTGTTAAATAAAATTAAAAAATAAAGAATAAAATATATAAATGTTAGTCGTTTTCCAGACTCGAACTGAAGACCCGCAAAAATTAGTGACACACCCTGCCGACCTAGCCACCAAGCACCGTACACGGAGAGCATCTGAATGGCCTAAAATTCTTATTACGACTACCTAATTCGATTTATAAACACGGTGACAATCTGGTCTAAAATGCACAATGCTAAGAATAGGAATGAATTCTGCGCATGTGCGTGAACTTGACTCTCCAAATTTCGAATAAATATAGGAATATTTTGGAATTACTTTTTATTTTTGAAGTACATGATTTAAAATAATTCATAGTAACTATAGGAATAATTTAGAAAAAACTTGTTAAATAAAACTAAAAAATAAAGAATAAAATATATAAATGTTAGTCGTTTTCCAGACTCGAACTGAAGACCCGCAAAAATTAGTGACACACCCTGCCGACCTAGCCACCAAGCACCGTACACGGAGAGCATCTGAATGGTCTAAAATTCTTATTACCACTACCTAATTCAATTTATAAACACGGTGACAATCTGGTCTAAAATGCACAATGCTAAGAATAGGAATGAATTCTGCGCATGTGCGTGAACTTGACTCTCAAAATTTCGATTAAATATAGGAATATTTTGGAATTAAATTTTATTTTTGAAGTACATGATTTAGAATAATTCATAGTAACTATAGGAATAATTTAGAAAAAACTTGTTAAATAAAATTAAAAAATAAAGAATAAAATATATAAATGTTAGTCGTTTTCCAGACTCGAACTGAAGACCCGCAAAAATTAGTGACACACCCTGCCGACCTAGCCAACAAGCACCGTACACGGAGAGCATCTGAATGGCCTAAAATTCTTATTACGACTACCTAATTCGATTTATAAACACGGTGACAATCTGGTCTAAAATGCACAATGCTAAGAATAGGAATGAATTCTGCGCATGTGCGTGAACTTGACTCTCAAAATTTCGATTAAATATAGGAATATTTTGGAATTAAATTTTATTTTTGAAGTACATGATTTAGAATAATTCATAGTAACTATAGGAATAATTTAGAAAAAACTTGTTAAATAAAATTAAAAAATAAAGAATAAAATATATAAATGTTAGTCGTTTTACAGACTCGAACTGAAGACCCGCAAAAATTAGTAACACACCCTGCCGACCTAGCCACCAAGCACCGTACACGGAGAGCATCTGAATGGCCTAAAATTCTTATTACGACTACCTAATTCAATTTATAAACACGGTGACAATCTGGTCTAAAATGCACAATGCTAAGAATAGGAATGAATTCTGCGCATGTGCGTGAACTTGACTCTCCAAATTTCGAATAAATATAGGAATATTTTGGAATTACTTTTTATTTTTGAAGTACATGATTTAAAATAATTCATAGTAACTATAGGAATAATTTAGAAAAAACTTGTTAAATAAATTTAAAAAATAAAGAATAAAATATATAAATGTTAGTCGTTTTCCAGACTCGAACTGAAGACCCGCAAAAATTAGTGACACACCCTGCCGACCTAGCCACCAAGCACCGTACACGGAGAGCATCTGAATGGCCTAAAATTCATATTACGACTACCTAATTCGATTTATAAACACGGTGACAATCTGGTCTAAAATGCACAATGCTAAGAATAGGAATGAATTCTGCGCATGTGCGTGAACTTGACTCTCCAAATTTCGAATAAATATAGGAATATTTTGGAATTACATTTTATTTTTGAAGTACATGATTTAAAATAATTCATAGTAACTATAGGAATAATTTAGAAAAAACTTGTTAAATAAAATTAAAAAATAAAGAATAAAATATATAAATGTTAGTCGTTTTCCAGACTCGAACTGAAGACCCGCAAAAATTAGTGACACACCCTGCCGACCTAGCCACCAAGCACCGTACACGGAGAGCATCTGAATGGCCTAAAATTCTTATTACGACTACCTAATTCGATTTATAAACACGGTGACAATCTGGTCTAAAATGCACAATGCTAAGAATAGGAATGAATTCTGCGCATGTGCGTGAACTTGACTCTCCAAATTTCGAATAAATATAGGAATATTTTGGAATTAAATTTTATTTTTGAAGTACATGATTTAGAATAATTCATAGTAACTATAGGAATAATTTAGAAAAAACTTGTTAAATAAAATTAAAAAATAAAGAATAAAATATATAAATGTTAGTCGTTTTACAGACTCGAACTGAAGACCCGCAAAAATTAGTGACACACCCTGCCGACCTAGCCACCAAGCACCGTACACGGAGAGCATCTGAATGGCCTAAAATTCATATTACGACTACCTAATTCGATTTATAAACACGGTGACAATCTGGTCTAAAATGCACAATGCTAAGAATAGGAATGAATTCTGCGCATGTGCGTGAACTTGACTCTCCAAATTTCGAATAAATATAGGAATATTTTGGAATTACATTTTATTTTTGAAGTACATGATTTAAAATAATTCATAGTAACTATAGGAATAATTTAGAAAAAACTTGTTAAATAAAATTAAAAAATAAAGAATAAAATATATAAATGTTAGTCGTTTTCCAGACTCGAACTGAAGACCCGCAAAAATTAGTGACACACCCTGCCGACCTAGCCACCAAGCACCGTACACGGAGAGCATCTGAATGGTCTAAAATTCTTATTACCACTACCTAATTCAATTTATAAACACGGTGACAATCTGGTCTAAAATGCACAATGCTAAGAATAGGAATGAATTCTGCGCATGTGCGTGAACTTGACTCTCAAAATTTCGATTAAATATAGGAATATTTTGGAATTAAATTTTATTTTTGAAGTACATGATTTAGAATAATTCATAGTAACTATAGGAATAATTTAGAAAAAACTTGTTAAATAAAATTAAAAAATAAATAATAAAATATATAAATGTTAGTCGTTTTCCAGACTCGAACTGAAGACCCGCAAAAATTAGTGACACACCCTGCCGACCTAGCCAACAAGCACCGTACACGGAGAGCATCTGAATGGCCTAAAATTCTTATTACGACTACCTAATTCGATTTATAAACACGGTGACAATCTGGTCTAAAATGCACAATGCTAAGAATAGGAATGAATTCTGCGCATGTGCGTGAACTTGACTCTCCAAATTTCGAATAAATATAGGAATATTTTGGAATTACTTTTTATTTTTGAAGTACATGATTTAAAATAATTCATAGTAACTATAGGAATAATTTAGAAAAAACTTGTTAAATAAATTTAAAAAATAAAGAATAAAATATATAAATGTTAGTCGTTTTCCAGACTCGAACTGAAGACCCGCAAAAATTAGTGACACACCCTGCCGACCTAGCCACCAAGCACCGTACACGGAGAGCATCTGAATGGCCTAAAATTCTTATTACGACTACCTAATTCGATTTATAAACACGGTGACAATCTGGTCTAAAATGCACAATGCTAAGAATAGGAATGAATTCTGCGCATGTGCGTGAAATTGACTCTCCAAATTTCGAATAAATATAGGAATATTTTGGAATTACATTTTATTTTTGAAGTACATGATTTAAAATAATTCATAGTAACTATAGGAATAATTTAGAAAAAACTTGTTAAATAAAATTAAAAAATAAAGAATAAAATATATAAATGTTAGTCGTTTTCCAGACTCGAACTGAAGACCCGCAAAAATTAGTGACACACCCTGCCGACCTAGCCACCAAGCACCGTACACGGAGAGCATCTGAATGGCCTAAAATTCTTATTACGACTACCTAATTCGATTTATAAACACGGTGACAATCTGGTCTAAAATGCACAATGCTAAGAATAGGAATGAATTCTGCGCATGTGCGTGAACTTGACTCTCCAAATTTCGAATAAATATAGGAATATTTTGGAATTACTTTTTATTTTTGAAGTACATGATTTAAAATAATTCATAGTAACTATAGGAATAATTTAGAAAAAACTTGTTAAATAAAACTAAAAAATAAAGAATAAAATATATAAATGTTAGTCGTTTTCCAGACTCGAACTGAAGACCCGCAAAAATTAGTGACACACCCTGCCGACCTAGCCACCAAGCACCGTACACGGAGAGCATCTGAATGGCCTAAAATTCTTATTACGACTACCTAATTCGATTTATAAACACGGTGACAATCTGGTCTAAAATGCACAATGCTAAGAATAGGAATGAATTCTGCGCATGTGCGTGAACTTGACTCTCCAAATTTCGAATAAATATAGGAATATTTTGGAATTACATTTTATTTTTGAAGTACATGATTTAAAATAATTCATAGTAACTATAGGAATAATTTAGAAAAAACTTGTTAAATAAAATTAAAAAATAAAGAATAAAAGATATAAATGTTAGTCGTTTTCCAGACTCGAACTGAAGACCCGCAAAAATTAGTGACACACCCTGCCGACCTAGCCACCAAGCACCGTACACGGAGAGCATCTGAATGGCCTAAAATTCTTATTACGACTACCTAATTCGATTTATAAACACGGTGACAATCTGGTCTAAAATGCACAATGCTAAGAATAGGAATGAATTCTGCGCATGTGCGTGAACTCTCAAAATTTCTATTAAATATAGGAATATTTTGGAATTACATTTTATTTTTGAAGTACATGATTTAAAATAATTCATAGTAACTATAGGAATAATTTAGAAAAAACTTGTTAAATAAAATTAAAAAATAAAGAATAAAATATATAAATGTTAGTCGTTTTCCAGACTCGAACTGAAGAACCGCAAAAATTAGTGACACACCCTGCCGACCTAGCCACCAAGCACCGTACACGGAGAGCATCTGAATGGCCTAAAATTCTTATTACGACTACCTAATTCAATTTATAAACACGGTGACAATCTGGTCTAAAATGCACAATGCTAAGAATAGGAATGAATTCTGCGCATGTGCGTGAACTTGACTCTCAAAATTTCGATTAAATATAGGAATATTTTGGAATTAAATTTTATTTTTGAAGTACATGATTTAGAATAATTCATAGTAACTATAGGAATAATTTAGAAAAAACTTGTTAAATAAAATTAAAAAATAAAGAATAAAATATATAAATGTTAGTCGTTTTCCAGACTCGAACTGAAGACCCGCAAAAAGTAGTGACACACCCTGCCGACCTAGCCACCAAGCACCGTACACGGAGAGCATCTGAATGGCCTAAAATTCTTATTACGACTACCTAATTCAATTTATAAACACAGTGACAATCTGGTCTAAAATGCACAATGCTAAGAATAGGAATGAATTCTGCGCATGTGCGTGAACTTGACTCTCAAAATTTCGATTAAATATAGGAATATTTTGGAATTAAATTTTATTTTTGAAGTACATGATTTAGAATAATTCATAGTAACTATAGGAATAATTTAGAAAAAACTTGTTAAATAAAATTAAAAAATAAAGAATAAAATATATAAATGTTAGTCGTTTTCCAGACTCGAACTGAAGACCCGCAAAAATTAGTGACACACCCTGCCGACCTAGCCACCAAGCACCGTACACGGAGAGCATCTGAATGGCCTAAAATTCTTATTACGACTACCTAATTCAATTTATAAACACGGTGACAATCTGGTCTAAAATGCACAATGCTAAGAATAGGAATGAATTCTGCGCATGTGCGTGAACTTGACTCTCCAAATTTCGAATAAATATAGGAATATTTTGGAATTAAATTTTATTTTTGAAGTACATGATTTAGAATAATTCATAGTAACTATAGGAATAATTTAGAAAAAACTTGTTAAATAAAATTAAAAAATAAAGAAAAAAATATATAAATGTTAGTCGTTTTC
Source organism: Argiope bruennichi (assembly GCF_947563725.1). Taxonomy (NCBI): domain Eukaryota; kingdom Metazoa; phylum Arthropoda; class Arachnida; order Araneae; family Araneidae; genus Argiope; species Argiope bruennichi. The sequence continues at coordinate 24,147,879 of NC_079162.1, read as the reverse complement.
CAGACACGAACTGAAGACCCGCAAAAACTAGCGACACACCCTGCCGACCTAGCCACCGAGCACGGTACACGGAGAGCATCTGAATGGACTAAAATTCTTTTTAAGACTACCTAATTCAATTTATAAACACGGTGACAATCTGGTCTAAAATGCACAATGCTAAGAATAGGAATGAATTCTGCGCATGTGCGTGAACTTGACTCTCAAAATTTCGATTAAATATAGGAATATTTTGGAATTAAATTTTATTTTTGAAGTACATGATTTAGAATAATTCATAGTAACTATAGGAATAATTTAGAAAAAACTTGTTAAATAAAATTAAAAAATAAAGAATAAAATATATAAATGTTAGTCGTTTTCCAGACTCGAACTGAAGACCCGCAAAAAGTAGTGACACACCCTGCCGACCTAGCCACCAAGCACCGTACACGGAGAGCATCTGAATGGCCTAAAATTCTTATTACGACTACCTAATTCAATTTATAAACACAGTGACAATCTGGTCTAAAATGCACAATGCTAAGAATAGGAATGAATTCTGCGCATGTGCGTGAACTTGACTCTCAAAATTTCGATTAAATATAGGAATATTTTGGAATTAAATTTTATTTTTGAAGTACATGATTTAGAATAATTCATAGTAACTATAGGAATAATTTAGAAAAAACTTGTTAAATAAAATTAAAAAATAAAGAATAAAATATATAAATGTTAGTCGTTTTCCAGACTCGAACTGAAGACCCGCAAAAATTAGTGACACACCCTGCCGACCTAGCCACCAAGCACCGTACACGGAGAGCATCTGAATGGCCTAAAATTCTTATTATGACTACCTAATTCAATTTATAAACACGGTGACAATCTGGTCTAAAATGCACAATGCTAAGAATAGGAATGAATTCTGCGCATGTGCGTGAACTTGACTCTCCAAATTTCGAATAAATATAGGAATATTTTGGAATTAAATTTTATTTTTGAAGTACATGATTTAGAATAATTCATAGTAACTATAGGAATAATTTAGAAAAAACTTGTTAAATAAAATTAAAAAATAAAGAAAAAAATATATAAATGTTAGTCGTTTTCCAGACACGAACTGAAGACCCGCAAAAACTAGCGACACACCCTGCCGACCTAGCCACCAAGCACGGTACACGGAGAGCATCTGAATGGACTAAAATTCTTTTTAAGACTACCTAATTCAATTTATAAACACGGTGACAATCTGGTCTAAAATGCACAATGCTAAGAATAGGAATGAATTCTGCGCATGTGCGTGAACTTGACTCTCAAAATTTCGATTAAATATAGGAATATTTTGGAATTAAATTTTATTTTTGAAGTACATGATTTAGAATAATTCATAGTAACTATAGGAATAATTTAGAAAAAACTTGTTAAATAAAATTAAAAAATAAAGAATAAAATATATAAATGTTAGTCGTTTTCCAGACTCGAACTGAAGACCCGCAAAAATTAGTGACACACCCTGCCGACCTAGCCACCAAGCACCGTACACGGAGAGCATCTGAATGGACTAAAATTCTTATTACGACTACCAAATTCAATTTATAAACACGGTGACAATCTGGTCTAAAATGCACAATGCTAAGAATAGGAATGAATTCTGCGCATGTGCGTGAACTTGACTCTCAAAATTTCGATTAAATATAGGAATATTTTGGAATTAAATTTTATTTTTGAAGTACATGATTTAGAATAATTCATAGTAACTATAGGAATAATTTAGAAAAAACTTGTTAAATAAAATTAAAAATAAAGAATAAAATATATAAATGTTAGTCGTTTTCCAGACTCGAACTGAAGACCCGCAAAAAGTAGTGACACACCCTGCCGACCTAGCCACCAAGCACCGTACACGGAGAGCATCTGAATGGCCTAAAATTCTTATTACGACTACCTAATTCAATTTATAAACACAGTGACAATCTGGTCTAAAATGCACAATGCTAAGAATAGGAATGAATTCTGCGCATGTGCGTGAACTTGACTCTCAAAATTTCGATTAAATATAGGAATATTTTGGAATTAAATTTTATTTTTGAAGTACATGATTTAGAATAATTCATAGTAACTATAGGAATAATTTAGAAAAAACTTGTTAAATAAAATTAAAAAATAAAGAATAAAATATATAAATGTTAGTCGTTTTCCAGACTCGAACTGAAGACCCGCAAAAATTAGTGACACACCCTGCCGACCTAGCCACCAAGCACCGTACACGGAGAGCATCTGAATGGCCTAAAATTCTTATTATGACTACCTAATTCAATTTATAAACACGGTGACAATCTGGTCTAAAATGCACAATGCTAAGAATAGGAATGAATTCTGCGCATGTGCGTGAACTTGACTCTCCAAATTTCGAATAAATATAGGAATATTTTGGAATTAAATTTTATTTTTGAAGTACATGATTTAGAATAATTCATAGTAACTATAGGAATAATTTAGAAAAAACTTGTTAAATAAAATTAAAAAATAAAGAAAAAAATATATAAATGTTAGTCGTTTTCCAGACACGAACTGAAGACCCGCAAAAACTAGCGACACACCCTGCCGACCTAGCCACCAAGCACGGTACACGGAGAGCATCTGAATGGACTAAAATTCTTTTTAAGACTACCTAATTCAATTTATAAACACGGTGACAATCTGGTCTAAAATGCACAATGCTAAGAATAGGAATGAATTCTGCGCATGTGCGTGAACTTGACTCTCAAAATTTCGATTAAATATAGGAATATTTTGGAATTAAATTTTATTTTTGAAGTACATGATTTAGAATAATTCATAGTAACTATAGGAATAATTTAGAAAAAACTTGTTAAATAAAATTAAAAAATAAAGAATAAAATATATAAATGTTAGTCGTTTTCCAGACTCGAACTGAAGACCCGCAAAAATTAGTGACACACCCTGCCGACCTAGCCACCAAGCACCGTACACGGAGAGCATCTGAATGGACTAAAATTCTTATTACGACTACCAAATTCAATTTATAAACACGGTGACAATCTGGTCTAAAATGCACAATGCTAAGAATAGGAATGAATTCTGCGCATGTGCGTGAACTTGACCTTCCAAATTTCGAATAAATATAGGAATATTTTGGAATTACATTTTATTTTTGAAGTACATGATTTAAAATAATTCATAGTAACTATAGGAATAATTTAGAAAAAACTTGTTAAATAAAATTAAAAAATAAAGAATAAAATATATAAATGTTAGTCGTTTTCCAGACTCGAACTGAAGACCCGCAAAAATTAGTGACACACCCTGCCGACCTAGCCACCAAGAACCGTACACGGAGAGCATCTGAATGGCCTAAAATTCTTATTACGACTACCTAATTCAATTTATAAACACGGTGACAATCTGGTCTAAAATGCACAATGCTAAGAATAGGAATGAATTCTGCGCATGTGCGTGAACTTGACTCTCAAAATTTCGATTAAATATAGGAATATTTTGGAATTACATTTTATTTTTGAAGTACATGATTTAAAATAATTCATAGTAACTATAGGAATAATTTAGAAAAAACTTGTTAAATAAAATTAAAAAATAAAGAATAAAATATATAAATGTTAGTCGTTTTCCAGACTCGAACTGAAGACCCGCAAAAATTAGTGACACACCCTGCCGACCTAGAAAACAAGCACCGTACACGGACAGCATCTGAATGGTCTAAAATTCTTATTACCACTACCTAATTCAATTTATAAACACGGTGACAATCTGGTCTAAAATGCACAATGCTAAGAATAGGAATGAATTCTGCGCATGTGCCTGAACTTGACTCTCCAAATTTCGAATAAATATAGGAATATTTTGGAATTACATTTTATTTTTGAAGTACATGATTTAAAATAATTCATAGTAACTATAGGAATAATTTAGAAAAAACTTGTTAAATAAAATTAAAAAATAAAGAATAAAATATATAAATGTTAGTCGTTTTCCAGACTCGAACTGAAGAACCGCAAAAATTAGTGACACACCCTGCCGACCTAGCCACCAAGCACCGTACACGGAGAGCATCTGAATGGCCTAAAATTCTTATTACGACTACCTAATTCAATTTATAAACACGGTGACAATCTGGTCTAAAATGCACAATGCTAAGAATAGGAATGAATTCTGCGCATGTGCGTGAACTTGACTCTCAAAATTTCGATTAAATATAGGAATATTTTGGAATTAAATTTTATTTTTGAAGTACATGATTTAGAATAATTCATAGTAACTATAGGAATAATTTAGAAAAAACTTGTTAAATAAAATTAAAAAATAAAGAATAAAATATATAAATGTTAGTCGTTTTCCAGACTCGAACTGAAGACCCGCAAAAAGTACTGACACACCCTGCCGACCTAGCCACCAAGCACCGTACACGGAGAGCATCTGAATGGCCTAAAATTCTTATTACGACTACCTAATTCAATTTATAAACACAGTGACAATCTGGTCTAAAATGCACAATGCTAAGAATAGGAATGAATTCTGCGCATGTGCGTGAACTTGACTCTCAAAATTTCGATTAAATATAGGAATATTTTGGAATTAAATTTTATTTTTGAAGTACATGATTTAGAATAATTCATAGTAACTATAGGAATAATTTAGAAAAAACTTGTTAAATAAAATTAAAAAATAAAGAATAAAATATATAAATGTTAGTCGTTTTCCAGACTCGAACTGAAGACCCGCAAAAATTAGTGACACACCCTGCCGACCTAGCCACCAAGCACCGTACACGGAGAGCATCTGAATGGCCTAAAATTCTTATTACGACTACCTAATTCAATTTATAAACACGGTGACAATCTGGTCTAAAATGCACAATGCTAAGAATAGGAATGAATTCTGCGCATGTGCGTGAACTTGACTCTCCAAATTTCGAATAAATATAGGAATATTTTGGAATTAAATTTTATTTTTGAAGTACATGATTTAGAATAATTCATAGTAACTATAGGAATAATTTAGAAAAAACTTGTTAAATAAAATTAAAAAATAAAGAAAAAAATATATAAATGTTAGTCGTTTTCCAGACACGAACTGAAGACCCGCAAAAACTAGCGACACACCCTGCCGACCTAGCCACCAAGCACGGTACACGGAGAGCATCTGAATGGACTAAAATTCTTTTTACGACTACCTAATTCAATTTATAAACACGGTGACAATCTGGTCTAAAATGCACAATGCTAAGAATAGGAATGAATTCTGCGCATGTGCGTGAACTTGACTCTCCAAATTTCGAATAAATATAGGAATATTTTGGAATTATATTTTATTTTTGAAGTACATGATTTAAAATAATTCATAGTAACTATAGGAATAATTTAGAAAAAACTTGTTAAATAAAATTAAAAAAATAAAGAATAAAATATATAAATGTTAGTCGATTTCCAGACTCGAACTGAAGACCCGCAAAAATTAGTGACACACACTGCCGACCTAGCCACCAAGCACCGTACACGGAGAGCATCTGAATGGCCTAAAATTCTTATTACGACTACCTAATTCAATTTATAAACACGGTGACAATCTAGTCTAAAATGCACAATGCTAAGAATAGGAATGAATTCTGCGCATGTGCGTGAACTTGACTCTCGAAATTTCGAATAAATATAGGAATATTTTGGAATTACATTTTACTTTTGAAGTACATGATTTAAAATAATTCATAGTAACTATAGGAATAATTTAGAAAAAACTTGTTAAATAAAATTAAAAAATAAAGAATAAAATATATAAATGTTAGTCGTTTTCCAGACTCGAACTGAAGAACCGAAAAAATTAGTGACACACCCTGCCGACCTAGCCACCAAGCACCGTACACGGAGAGCATCTGAATGGCCTAAAATTCTTATTACGACTACCTAATTCAATTTATAAACACGGTGACAATCTGGTCTAAAATGCACAATGCTAAGAATAGGAATGAATTCTGCGCATGTGCGTGAACTTGACTCTCCAAATTTCGAATAAATATAGGAATATTTTGGAATTAAATTTTATTTTTGAAGTACATGATTTAGAATAATTCATAGTAACTATAGGAATAATTTAGAAAAAACTTGTTAAATAAAATTAAAAAATAAAGAAAAAAATATATAAATGTTAGTCGTTTTCCAGACACGAACTGAAGACCCGCAAAAACTAGCGACACACCCTGCCGACCTAGCCACCAAGCACGGTACACGGAGAGCATCTGAATGGACTAAAATTCTTTTTAAGACTACCTAATTCAATTTATAAACACGGTGACAATCTGGTCTAAAATGCACAATGCTAAGAATAGGAATGAATTCTGCGCATGTGCGTGAACTTGACTCTCAAAATTTCGATTAAATATAGGAATATTTTGGAATTAAATTTTATTTTTGAAGTACATGATTTAGAATAATTCATAGTAACTATAGGAATAATTTAGAAAAAACTTGTTAAATAAAATTAAAAAATAAAGAATAAAATATATAAATGTTAGTCGTTTTCCAGACTCGAACTGAAGACCCGCAAAAATTAGTGACACACCCTGCCGACCTAGCCACCAAGCACCGTACACGGAGAGCATCTGAATGGACTAAAATTCTTATTACGACTACCAAATTCAATTTATAAACACGGTGACAATCTGGTCTAAAATGCACAATGCTAAGAATAGGAATGAATTCTGCGCATGTGCGTGAACTTGACCTTCCAAATTTCGAATAAATATAGGAATATTTTGGAATTACATTTTATTTTTGAAGTACATGATTTAAAATAATTCATAGTAACTATAGGAATAATTTAGAAAAAACTTGTTAAATAAAATTAAAAAATAAAGAATAAAATATATAAATGTTAGTCGTTTTCCAGACTCGAACTGAAGAACCGCAAAAATTAGTGACACACCCTGCCGACCTAGCCACCAAGCACCGTACACGGAGAGCATCTGAATGGCCTAAAATTCTTATTACGACTACCTAATTCAATTTATAAACACGGTGACAATCTGGTCTAAAATGCACAATGCTAAGAATAGGAATGAATTCTGCGCATGTGCGTGAACTTGACTCTCAAAATTTCGATTAAATATAGGAATATTTTGGAATTAAATTTTATTTTTGAAGTACATGATTTAGAATAATTCATAGTAACTATAGGAATAATTTAGAAAAAACTTGTTAAATAAAATTAAAAAATAAAGAATAAAATATATAAATGTTAGTCGTTTTCCAGACTCGAACTGAAGACCCGCAAAAAGTAGTGACACACCCTGCCGACCTAGCCACCAAGCACCGTACACGGAGAGCATCTGAATGGCCTAAAATTCTTATTACGACTACCTAATTCAATTTATAAACACAGTGACAATCTGGTCTAAAATGCACAATGCTAAGAATAGGAATGAATTCTGCGCATGTGCGTGAACTTGACTCTCAAAATTTCGATTAAATATAGGAATATTTTGGAATTAAATTTTATTTTTGAAGTACATGATTTAGAATAATTCATAGTAAGTATAGGAATAATTTAGAAAAAACTTGTTAAATAAAATTAAAAAATAAAGAATAAAATATATAAATGTTAGTCGTTTTCCAGACTCGAACTGAAGACCCGCAAAAATTAGTGACACACCTGCCGACCTAGCCACCAAGCACCGTACACGGAGAGCATCTGAATGGCCTAAAATTCTTATTACGACTACCTAATTCAATTTATAAACACGGTGACAATCTGGTCTAAAATGCACAATGCTAAGAATAGGAATGAATTCTGCGCATGTGCGTGAACTTGACTCTCAAAATTTCGATTAAATATAGGAATATTTTGGAATTAAATTTTATTTTTGAAGTACATGATTTAGAATAATTCATAGTAACTATAGGAATAATTTAGAAAAAACTTGTTAAATAAAATTAAAAAATAAAGAATAAAATATATAAATGTTAGTCGTTTTCCAGACTCGAACTGAAGACCCGCAAAAAGTAGTGACACACCCTGCCGACCTAGCCACCAAGCACCGTACACGGAGAGCATCTGAATGGCCTAAAATTCTTATTACGACTACCTAATTCAATTTATAAACACAGTGACAATCTGGTCTAAAATGCACAATGCTAAGAATAGGAATGAATTCTGCGCATGTGCGTGAACTTGACTCTCAAAATTTCGATTAAATATAGGAATATTTTGGAATTAAATTTTATTTTTGAAGTACATGATTTAGAATAATTCATAGTAACTATAGGAATAATTTAGAAAAAACTTGTTAAATAAAATTAAAAAATAAAGAATAAAATATATAAATGTTAGTCGTTTTCCAGACTCGAACTGAAGACCCGCAAAAATTAGTGACACACCCTGCCGACCTAGCCACCAAGCACCGTACACGGAGAGCATCTGAATGGCCTAAAATTCTTATTACGACTACCTAATTCAATTTATAAACACGGTGACAATCTGGTCTAAAATGCACAATGCTAAGAATAGGAATGAATTCTGCGCATGTGCGTGAACTTGACTCTCCAAATTTCGAATAAATATAGGAATATTTTGGAATTAAATTTTATTTTTGAAGTACATGATTTAGAATAATTCATAGTAACTATAGGAATAATTTAGAAAAAACTTGTTAAATAAAATTAAAAAATAAAGAAAAAAATATATAAATGTTAGTCGTTTTCCAGACACGAACTGAAGACCCGCAAAAACTAGCGACACACCCTGCCGACCTAGCCACCAAGCACGGTACACGGAGAGCATCTGAATGGACTAAAATTCTTTTTACGACTACCTAATTCAATTTATAAACACGGTGACAATCTGGTCTAAAATGCACAATGCTAAGAATAGGAATGAATTCTGCGCATGTGCGTGAACTTGACTCTCCAAATTTCGAATAAATATAGGAATATTTTGGAATTACATTTTATTTTTGAAGTACATGATTTAAAATAATTCATAGTAACTATAGGAATAATTTAGAAAAAACTTGTTAAATAAAATTAAAAAAATAAAGAATAAAATATATAAATGTTAGTCGATTTCCAGACTCGAACTGAAGACCCGCAAAAATTAGTGACACACACTGCCGACCTAGCCACCAAGCACCGTACACGGAGAGCATCTGAATGGCCTAAAATTCTTATTACGACTACCTAATTCAATTTATAAACACGGTGACAATCTAGTCTAAAATGCACAATGCTAAGAATAGGAATGAATTCTGCGCATGTGCGTGAACTTGACTCTCCAAATTTCGAATAAATATAGGAATATTTTGGAATTACATTTTACTTTTGAAGTACATGATTTAAAATAATTCATAGTAACTATAGGAATAATTTAGAAAAAACTTGTTAAATAAAATTAAAAAATAAAGAATAAAATATATAAATGTTAGTCGTTTTCCAGACTCGAACTGAAGACCCGCAAAAATTAGTGACACACCCTGCCGACCTAGCCACCAAGAACCGTACACGGAGAGCATCTGAATGGCCTAAAATTCTTATTACGACTACCTAATTCAATTTATAAACACGGTGACAATCTGGTCTAAAATGCACAATGCTAAGAATAGGAATGAATTCTGCGCATGTGCGTGAACTTGACTCTCAAAATTTCGATTAAATATAGGAATATTTTGGAATTAAATTTTATTTTTGAAGTACATGATTTAGAATAATTCATAGTAACTATAGGAATAATTTAGAAAAAACTTGTTAAATAAAATTAAAAAATAAAGAATAAAATATATAAATGTTAGTCGTTTTCCAGACTCGAACTGAAGACCCGCAAAAATTAGTGACACACCCTGCCGACCTAGCCACCAAGCACCGTACACGGAGAGCATCTGAATGGACTAAAATTCTTATTACGACTACCAAATTCAATTTATAAACACGGTGACAATCTGGTCTAAAATGCACAATGCTAAGAATAGGAATGAATTCTGCGCATGTGCGTGAACTTGACTCTCCAAATTTCGAATAAATATAGGAATATTTTGGAATTACATTTTATTTTTGAAGTACATGATTTAAAATAATTCATAGTAACTATAGGAATAATTTAGAAAAAACTTGTTAAATAAAATTAAAAAAATAAAGAATAAAATATATAAATGTTAGTCGATTTCCAGACACGAACTGAAGACCCGCAAAAATTAGTGACACACACTGCCGACCTAGCCACCAAGCACCGTACACGGAGAGCATCTGAATGGAGTAAAATTCTTATTACGACTACCTAATTCAATTTATAAACACGGTGACAATCTAGTCTAAAATGCACAATGCTAAGAATAGGAATGAATTCTGCGCATGTGCGTGAACTTGACTCTCCAAATTTCGAATAAATATAGGAATATTTTGGAATTACATTTTACTTTTGAAGTACATGATTTAAAATAATTCATAGTAACTATAGGAATAATTTAGAAAAAACTTGTTAAATAAAATTAAAAAATAAAGAATAAAATATATAAATGTTAGTCGTTTTCCAGACTCGAACTGAAGACCCGCAAAAATTAGTGACACACCCTGCCGACCTAGCCACCAAGAACCGTACACGGCGAGCATCTGAATGGCCTAAAATTCTTATTACGACTACCTAATTCAATTTATAAACACGGTGACAATCTGGTCTAAAATGCACAATGCTAAGAATAGGAATGAATTCTGCGCATGTGCGTGAACTTGACTCTCAAAATTTCGATTAAATATAGGAATATTTTGGAATTAAATTTTATTTTTGAAGTACATGATTTAGAATAATTCATAGTAACTATAGGAATAATTTAGAAAAAACTTGTTAAATAAAATTAAAAAATAAAGAATAAAATATATAAATGTTAGTCGTTTTCCAGACACGAACTGAAGACCCGCAAAAACTAGCGACACACCCTGCCGACCTAGCCACCAAGCACGGTACACGGAGAGCATCTGAATGGACTAAAATTCTTTTTACGACTACCTAATTCAATTTATAAACACGGTGACAATCTGGTCTAAAATGCACAATGCTAAGAATAGGAATGAATTCTGCGCATGTGCGTGAACTTGACTCTCCAAATTTCGAATAAATATAGGAATATTTTGGAATTACATTTTATTTTTGAAGTACATGATTTAAAATAATTCATAGTAACTATAGGAATAATTTAGAAAAAACTTGTTAAATAAAATTAAAAAAATAAAGAATAAAATATATAAATGTTAGTCGATTTCCAGACTCGAACTGAAGACCCGCAAAAATTAGTGACACACACTGCCGACCTAGCCACCAAGCACCGTACACGGAGAGCATCTGAATGGCCTAAAATTCTTATTACGACTACCTAATTCAATTTATAAACACGGTGACAATCTAGTCTAAAATGCACAATGCTAAGAATAGGAATGAATTCTGCGCATGTGCGTGAACTTGACTCTCCAAATTTCGAATAAATATAGGAATATTTTGGAATTACATTTTACTTTTGAAGTACATGATTTAAAATAATTCATAGTAACTATAGGAATAATTTAGAAAAAACTTGTTAAATAAAATTAAAAAATAAAGAATAAAATATATAAATGTTAGTCGTTTTCCAGACTCGAACTGAAGACCCGCAAAAATTAGTGACACACCCTGCCGACCTAGCCACCAAGAACCGTACACGGAGAGCATCTGAATGGCCTAAAATTCTTATTACGACTACCTAATTCAATTTATAAACACGGTGACAATCTGGTCTAAAATGCACAATGCTAAGAATAGGAATGAATTCTGCGCATGTGCGTGAACTTGACTCTCAAAATTTCGATTAAATATAGGAATATTTTGGAATTAAATTTTATTTTTGAAGTACATGATTTAGAATAATTCATAGTAACTATAGGAATAATTTAGAAAAAACTTGTTAAATAAAATTAAAAAATAAAGAATAAAATATATAAATGTTAGTCGTTTTCCAGACTCGAACTGAAGACCCGCAAAAATTAGTGACACACCCTGCCGACCTAGCCACCAAGCACCGTACACGGAGAGCATCTGAATGGACTAAAATTCTTATTACGACTACCAAATTCAATTTATAAACACGGTGACAATCTGGTCTAAAATGCACAATGCTAAGAATAGGAATGAATTCTGCGCATGTGCGTGAACTTGACTCTCCAAATTTCGAATAAATATAGGAATATTTTGGAATTACATTTTATTTTTGAAGTACATGATTTAAAATAATTCATAGTAACTATAGGAATAATTTAGAAAAAACTTGTTAAATAAAATTAAAAAAATAAAGAATAAAATATATAAATGTTAGTCGATTTCCAGACTCGAACTGAAGACCCGCAAAAATTAGTGACACACACTGCCGACCTAGCCACCAAGCACCGTACACGGAGAGCATCTGAATGGAGTAAAATTCTTATTACGACTACCTAATTCAATTTATAAACACGGTGACAATCTAGTCTAAAATGCACAATGCTAAGAATAGGAATGAATTCTGCGCATGTGCGTGAACTTGACTCTCCAAATTTCGAATAAATATAGGAATATTTTGGAATTACATTTTACTTTTGAAGTACATGATTTAAAATAATTCATAGTAACTATAGGAATAATTTAGAAAAAACTTGTTAAATAAAATTAAAAAATAAAGAATAAAATATATAAATGTTAGTCGTTTTCCAGACTCGAACTGAAGACCCGCAAAAATTAGTGACACACCCTGCCGACCTAGCCACCAAGAACCGTACACGGAGAGCATCTGAATGGCCTAAAATTCTTATTACGACTACCTAATTCAATTTATAAACACGGTGACAATCTGGTCTAAAATGCACAATGCTAAGAATAGGAATGAATTCTGCGCATGTGCGTGAACTTGACTCTCAAAATTTCGATTAAATATAGGAATATTTTGGAATTACATTTTATTTTTGAAGTACATGATTTAAAATAATTCATAGTAACTATAGGAATAATTTAGAAAAAACTTGTTAAATAAAATTAAAAAATAAAGAATAAAATATATAAATGTTAGTCGTTTTCCAGACTCGAACTGAAGACCCGCAAAAATTAGTGACACACCCTGCCGACCTAGAAAACAAGCACCGTACACGGACAGCATCTGAATGGTCTAAAATTCTTATTACCACTACCTAATTCAATTTATAAACACGGTGACAATCTGGTCTAAAATGCACAATGCTAAGAATAGGAATGAATTCTGCGCATGTGCCTGAACTTGACTCTCCAAATTTCGAATAAATATAGGAATATTTTGGAATTACATTTTATTTTTGAAGTACATGATTTAAAATAATTCATAGTAACTATAGGAATAATTTAGAAAAAACTTGTTAAATAAAATTAAAAAATAAAGAATAAAATATATAAATGTTAGTCGTTTTCCAGACTCGAACTGAAGACCCGCAAAAATTAGTGACACACCCTGCCGACCTAGCCACCAAGCACCGTACACGGAGAACATCTGAATGGCCTAAAATTCTTATTACGACTACCTAATTCAATTTATAAACACGGTGACAATCTAGTCTAAAATGCACAATGCTAAGAATAGGAATGAATTCTGCGCATGTGCGTGAACTTGACTCTCCAAATTTCGAATAAATATAGGAATATTTTGGAATTACATTTTATTTTTGAAGTACATGATTTAAAATAATTATAGTAACTATAGGAATAATTTAGAAAAAACTTGTTAAATAAAATTAAAAAATAAAGAATAAAATATATAAATGTTAGTCGTTTTCCAGACTCGAACTGAAGACCCGCAAAAATTAGTGACACACCCTGCCGACCTAGCCACCAAGCACCGTACACGGAGAGAATCTGAATGGCCTAAAATTCTTATTACGACTACCTAATTCAATTTATAAACACGGTGACAATCTGGTCTAAAATGCACAATGCTAAGAATAGGAATGAATTCTGCGCATGTGCGTGAACTTGACTCTCCAAATTTCGAATAAATATAGGAATATTTTGGAATTAAATTTTATTTTTGAAGTACATGATTTAGAATAATTCATAGTAACTATAGGAATAATTTAGAAAAAACTTGTTAAATAAAATTAAAGAATAAAGAATAAAATATATAAATGTTAGTCGTTTTCCAGACTCGAACTGAAGACCCGCAAAAATTAGTGACACACCCTGCCGACCTAGCCACCAAGCACCGTACACGGAGAACATCTGAATGGCCTAAAATTCTTATTACGACTACCTAATTCAATTTATAAACACGGTGACAATCTAGTCTAAAATGCACAATGCTAAGAATAGGAATGAATTCTGCGCATGTGCGTGAACTTGACTCTCCAAATTTCGAATAAATATAGGAATATTTTGGAATTACATTTTATTTTTGAAGTACATGATTTAAAATAATTATAGTAACTATAGGAATAATTTAGAAAAAACTTGTTAAATAAAATTAAAAAATAAAGAATAAAATATATAAATGTTAGTCGTTTTCCAGACTCGAACTGAAGACCCGCAAAAGTTAGTGACACACCCTGCCGACCTAGCCACCAAGCACCGTACACGGAGAGAATCTGAATGGCTTAAAATTCTTATTACGACTACCTAATTCAATTTATAAACACGGTGACAATCTGGTCTAAAATGCACAATGCTAAGAATAGGAATGAATTCTGCGCATGTGCGTGAACTTGACTCTCCAAATTTCGAATAAATATAGGAATATTTTGGAATTAAATTTTATTTTTGAAGTACATGATTTAGAATAATTCATAGTAACTATAGGAATAATTTAGAAAAAACTTGTTAAATAAAATTAAAGAATAAAGAATAAAATATATAAATGTTAGTCGTTTTCCAGACTCGAACTGAAGACCCGCAAAAATTAGTGACACACCCTGCCGACCTAGCCACCAAGCACCGTACACGGAGAGCATCTGAATGGCCTAAAATTCTTATTACGACTACCTAATTCAATTTATAAACACGGTGACAATCTGGTCTAAAATGCACAATGCTAAGAATAGGAATGAATTCTGCGCATGTGCGTGAACTTGACTCTCCAAATTTCGAATAAATATAGGAATATTTTGGAATTACTTTTTATTTTTGAAGTACATGATTTAAAATAATTCATAGTAACTATAGGAATAATTTAGAAAAAACTTGTTAAATAAAATTAAAAAATAAAGAATAAAATATATAAATGTTAGTCGTTTTCCAGAATCGAACTGAAGACCCGCAAAAATTAGTGACACACCCTGCCGACCTAGCCACCACGCACCGTACACGGAGAGCATCTGAATGGCCTAAAATTCTTATTACGACTACCTAATTCAATTTATAAACACGGTGACAATCTGGTCTAAAATGCACAATGCTAAGAATAGGAATGAATTCTGCGCATGTGCGTGAACTTGACTCTCAAAATTTCGATTAAATATAGGAATATTTTGGAATTAAATTTTATTTTTGAAGTACATGATTTAGAATAATTCATAGTAACTATAGGAATAATTTAGAAAAAACTTGTTAAATAAAATTAAAAAATAAAGAATAAAATATATAAATGTTAGTCGATTTCCAGACTCGAACTGAAGACCCGCAAAAATTAGTGACACACACTGCCGACCTAGCCACCAAGCACCGTACACGGAGAGCATCTGAATGGCCTAAAATTCTTATTACGACTACCTAATTCAATTTATAAACACGGTGACAATCTAGTCTAAAATGCACAATGCTAAGAATAGGAATGAATTCTGCGCATGTGCGTGAACTTGACTCTCCAAATTTCGAATAAATATAGGAATATTTTGGAATTACATTTTACTTTTGAAGTACATGATTTAAAATAATTCATAGTAACTATAGGAATAATTTAGAAAAAACTTGTTAAATAAAATTAAAAAATAAAGAATAAAATATATAAATGTTAGTCGTTTTCCAGACTCGAACTGAAGACCCGCAAAAATTAGTGACACACCCTGCCGACCTAGCCACCAAGAACCGTACACGGAGAGCATCTGAATGGCCTAAAATTCTTATTACGACTACCTAATTCAATTTATAAACACGGTGACAATCTGGTCTAAAATGCACAATGCTAAGAATAGGAATGAATTCTGCGCATGTGCGTGAACTTGACTCTCAAAATTTCGATTAAATATAGGAATATTTTGGAATTACATTTTATTTTTGAAGTACATGATTTAAAATAATTCATAGTAACTATAGGAATAATTTAGAAAAAACTTGTTAAATAAAATTAAAAAATAAAGAATAAAATATATAAATGTTAGTCGTTTTCCAGACTCGAACTGAAGACCCGCAAAAATTAGTGACACACCCTGCCGACCTAGAAAACAAGCACCGTACACGGACAGCATCTGAATGGTCTAAAATTCTTATTACCACTACCTAATTCAATTTATAAACACGGTGACAATCTGGTCTAAAATGCACAATGCTAAGAATAGGAATGAATTCTGCGCATGTGCCTGAACTTGACTCTCCAAATTTCGAATAAATATAGGAATATTTTGGAATTACATTTTATTTTTGAAGTACATGATTTAAAATAATTCATAGTAACTATAGGAATAATTTAGAAAAAACTTGTTAAATAAAATTAAAAAATAAAGAATAAAATATATAAATGTTAGTCGTTTTCCAGACTCGAACTGAAGACCCGCAAAAATTAGTGACACACCCTGCCGACCTAGCCACCAAGCACCGTACACGGAGAACATCTGAATGGCCTAAAATTCTTATTACGACTACCTAATTCAATTTATAAACACGGTGACAATCTAGTCTAAAATGCACAATGCTAAGAATAGGAATGAATGCTGCGCATGTGCGTGAACTTGACTCTCCAAATTTCGAATAAATATAGGAATATTTTGGAATTACATTTTATTTTTGAAGTACATGATTTAAAATAATTATAGTAACTATAGGAATAATTTAGAAAAAACTTGTTAAATAAAATTAAAAAATAAAGAATAAAATATATAAATGTTAGTCGTTTTCCAGACTCGAACTGAAGACCCGCAAAAATTAGTGACACACCCTGCCGACCTAGCCACCAAGCACTGTACACGGAGAACATCTGAATGGCCTAAAATTCTTATCACGACTACCTAATTCAATTTATAAACACGGTGACAATCTGGTCTAAAATGCACAATGCTAAGAATAGGAATGAATTCTGCGCATGTGCGTGAACTTGACTCTCCAAATTTCGAATAAATATAGGAATATTTTGGAATTAAATTTTATTTTTGAAGTACATGATTTAGAATAATTCATAGTAACTATAGGAATAATTTAGAAAAAACTTGTTAAATAAAATTAAAGAATAAAGAATAAAATATATAAATGTTAGTCGTTTTCCAGACTCGAACTGAAGACCCGCAAAAATTAGTGACACACCCTGCCGACCTAGCCACCAAGCACCGTACACGGAGAGCATCTGAATGGCCTAAAATTCTTATTACGACTACCTAATTCAATTTATAAACACGGTGACAATCTGGTCTAAAATGCACAATGCTAAGAATAGGAATGAATTCTGCGCATGTGCGTGAACTTGACTCTCCAAATTTCGAATAAATATAGGAATATTTTGGAATTACTTTTTATTTTTGAAGTACATGATTTAAAATAATTCATAGTAACTATAGGAATAATTTAGCAAAAAACTTGTTAAATAAAATTAAAAAATAAAGAATAAAATATATAAATGTTAGTCGTTTTCCAGAATCGAACTGAAGACCCGCAAAAATTAGTGACACACCCTGCTGACCTAGCCACCAAGCACCGTACACGGAGAGCATCTGAATGGCCTAAAATTCTTATTACGACTACCTAATTCAATTTATAAACACGGTGACAATCTGGTCTAAAATGCACAATGCTAAGAATAGGAATGAATTCTGCGCATGTGCCTGAACTTGACTCTCCAAATTTCGAATAAATATAGGAATATTTTGGAATTACATTTTATTTTTGAAGTACATGATTTAAAATAATTCATAGTAACTATAGGAATAATTTAGAAAAAACTTGTTAAATAAAATTAAAAAATAAAGAATAAAATATATAAATGTTAGTCGTTTTCCAGACTCGAACTGAAGACCCGCAAAAATTAGTGACACACCCTGCCGACCTAGCCACCAAGCACCGTACACGGAGAACATCTGAATGGCCTAAAATTCTTATTACGACTACCTAATTCAATTTATAAACACGGTGACAATCTAGTCTAAAATGCACAATGCTAAGAATAGGAATGAATGCTGCGCATGTGCGTGAACTTGACTCTCCAAATTTCGAATAAATATAGGAATATTTTGGAATTACATTTTATTTTTGAAGTACATGATTTAAAATAATTATAGTAACTATAGGAATAATTTAGAAAAAACTTGTTAAATAAAATTAAAAAATAAAGAATAAAATATATAAATGTTAGTCGTTTTCCAGACTCGAACTGAAGACCCGCAAAAATTAGTGACACACCCTGCCGACCTAGCCACCAAGCACTGTACACGGAGAACATCTGAATGGCCTAAAATTCTTATCACGACTACCTAATTCAATTTATAAACACGGTGACAATCTGGTCTAAAATGCACAATGCTAAGAATAGGAATGAATTCTGCGCATGTGCGTGAACTTGACTCTCCAAATTTCGAATAAATATAGGAATATTTTGGAATTAAATTTTATTTTTGAAGTACATGATTTAGAATAATTCATAGTAACTATAGGAATAATTTAGAAAAAACTTGTTAAATAAAATTAAAGAATAAAGAATAAAATATATAAATGTTAGTCGTTTTCCAGACTCGAACTGAAGACCCGCAAAAATTAGTGACACACCCTGCCGACCTAGCCACCAAGCACCGTACACGGAGAGCATCTGAATGGCCTAAAATTCTTATTACGACTACCTAATTCAATTTATAAACACGGTGACAATCTGGTCTAAAATGCACAATGCTAAGAATAGGAATGAATTCTGCGCATGTGCGTGAACTTGACTCTCCAAATTTCGAATAAATATAGGAATATTTTGGAATTACTTTTTATTTTTGAAGTACATGATTTAAAATAATTCATAGTAACTATAGGAATAATTTAGCAAAAAACTTGTTAAATAAAATTAAAAAATAAAGAATAAAATATATAAATGTTAGTCGTTTTCCAGAATCGAACTGAAGACCCGCAAAAATTAGTGACACACCCTGCTGACCTAGCCACCAAGCACCGTACACGGAGAGCATCTGAATGGCCTAAAATTCTTATTACGACTACCTAATTCAATTTATAAACACGGTGACAATCTGGTCTAAAATGCACAATGCTAAGAATAGGAATGAATTCTGCGCATGTGCGTGAACTTGACTCTCAAAATTTCGATTAAATATAGGAATATTTTGGAATTAAATTTTATTTTTGAAGTACATGATTTAGAATAATTCATAGTAACTATAGGAATAATTTAGAAAAAACTTGTTAAATAAAATTAAAAAATAAAGAATAAAATATATAAATGTTAGTCGTTTTCCAGACTCGAACTGAAGACCCGCAAAAATTAGTGACACACCCTGCCGACCTAGCCACCAAGCACCGTACACGGAGAGCATCTGAATGGCCTAAAATTTTTATTACGACTACCTAATTCAATTTATAAACACGGTGACAATCTGGTCTAAAATGCACAATGCTAAGAATAGGAATGAATTCTGCGCATGTGCGTGAACTTGACTCTCCAAATTTCGAATAAATATAGGAATATTTTGGAATTACATTTTATTTTTGAAGTACATGATTTAAAATAATTCATAGTAACTATAGGAATAATTTAGAAAAAACTTGTTAAATAAAATTAAAAAATAAAGAATAAAATATATAAATGTTAGTCGTTTTCCAGACTCGAACTGAAGACCCGCAAAAATTAGTGACACACCCTGCCGACCTAGCCACCAAGCACCGTACACGGAGAACATCTGAATGGCCTAAAATTCTTATTACGACTACCTAATTCAATTTATAAACACGGTGAGAATCTAGTCTAAAATGCACAATGCTAAGAATAGGAATGAATTCTGCGCATGTGCGTGAACTTGACTCTCCAAATTTCGAATAAATATAGGAATATTTTGGAATTACATTTTATTTTTGAAGTACATGATTTAAAATAATTATAGTAACTATAGGAATAATTTAGAAAAAACTTGTTAAATAAAATTAAAAAATAAAGAATAAAATATATAAATGTTAGTCGTTTTCCAGACTCGAACTGAAGACCCGCAAAAATTAGTGACACACCCTGCCGACCTAGCCACCAAGCACCGTACACGGAGAGAATCTGAATGGCCTAAAATTCTTATTACGACTACCTAATTCAATTTATAAACACGGTGACAATCTGGTCTAAAATGCACAATGCTAAGAATAGGAATGAATTCTGCGCATGTGCGTGAACTTGACTCTCCAAATTTCGAATAAATATAGGAATATTTTGGAATTAAATTTTATTTTTGAAGTACATGATTTAGAATAATTCATAGTAACTATAGGAATAATTTAGAAAAAACTTGTTAAATAAAATTAAAAAATAAAGAATAAAATATATAAATGTTAGTCGTTTTCCAGACTCGAACTGAAGACCCGCAAAAATTAGTGACACACCCTGCCGACCTAGCCACCAAGCACCGTACACGGAGAGCATCTGAATGGTCTAAAATTCTTATTACCACTACCTAATTCAATTTATAAACACGGTGACAATCTGGTCTAAAATGCACAATGCTAAGAATAGGAATGAATTCTGCGCATGTGCGTGAAC
This sequence comes from Argiope bruennichi, assembly GCF_947563725.1. Taxonomy (NCBI): domain Eukaryota; kingdom Metazoa; phylum Arthropoda; class Arachnida; order Araneae; family Araneidae; genus Argiope; species Argiope bruennichi. The sequence continues at coordinate 24,126,992 of NC_079162.1, read as the reverse complement.
TTGACTCTCCAAATTTCGAATAAATATAGGAATATTTTGGAATTAAATTTTATTTTTGAAGTACATGATTTAGAATAATTCATAGTAACTATAGGAATAATTTAGAAAAAACTTGTTAAATAAAATTAAAGAATAAAGAATAAAATATATAAATGTTAGTCGTTTTCCAGACTCCAACTGAAGACCCGCAAAAATTAGTGACACACCCTGCCGACCTAGCCACCAAGCACCGTACACGGAGAGCAACTGAATGGCCTAAAATTCTTATTACGACTACCTAATTCAATTTATAAACACGGTGACAATCTGGTCTAAAATGCACAATGCTAAGAATAGGAATGAATTCTGCGCATGTGCGTGAACTTGACTCTCCAAATTTCGAATAAATATAGGAATATTTTGGAATTACATTTTATTTTTGAAGTACATGATTTAAAATAATTATAGTAACTATAGGAATAATTTAGAAAAAACTTGTTAAATAAAATTAAAAAATAAAGAATATAATATATAAATGTTAGTCGTTTTTCAGACTCGAACTGAAGACCCGCAAAAATTAGTGACACACCCTGCCGACCTAGCCACCAAGCACCGTACACGGAGAGAATCTGAATGGCCTAAAATTCTTATTACGACTACCTAATTCAATTTATAAACACGGTGACAATCTGGTCTAAAATGCACAATGCTAAGAATAGGAATGAATTCTGCGCATGTGCGTGAACTTGACTCTCCAAATTTCGAATAAATATAGGAATATTTTGGAATTAAATTTTATTTTTGAAGTACATGATTTAGAATAATTCATAGTAACTATAGGAATAATTTAGAAAAAACTTGTTAAATAAAATTAAAAAATAAAGAATAAAATATATAAATGTTAGTCGTTTTCCAGACTCGAACTGAAGACCCGCAAAAATTAGTGACACACCCTGCCGACCTAGCCACCAAGCACCGTACACGGAGAGCATCTGAATGGCCTAAAATTCTTATTACGACTACCTAATTCAATTTATAAACACGGTGACAATCTGGTCTAAAATGCACAATGCTAAGAATAGGAATGAATTCTGCGCATGTGCGTGAACTTGACTCTCCAAATTTCGAATAAATATAGGAATATTTTGGAATTACTTTTTATTTTTGAAGTACATGATTTAAAATAATTCATAGTAACTATAGGAATAATTTAGAAAAAACTTGTTAAATAAAATTAAAAAATAAAGAATAAAATATATAAATGTTAGTCGTTTTCCAGAATCGAACTGAAGACCCGCAAAAATTAGTGACACACCCTGCCGACCTAGCCACCAAGCACCGTACACGGAGAGCATCTGAATGGCCTAAAATTCTTATTACGACTACCTAATTCAATTTATAAACACGGTGACAATCTGGTCTAAAATGCACAATGCTAAGAATAGGAATGAATTCTGCGCATGTGCGTGAACTTGACTCTCCAAATTTCGAATAAATATAGGAATATTTTGGAATTACATTTTATTTTTGAAGTACATGATTTAAAATAATTCATAGTAACTATAGGAATAATTTAGAAAAAACTTGTTAAATAAAATTAAAAAATAAAGAATAAAATATATAAATGTTAGTCGTTTTCCAGACTCGAACTGAAGACCCGCAAAAATTAGTGACACACCCTGCCGACCTAGCCACCAAGCACCGTACACGGAGAACATCTGAATGGCCTAAAATTCTTATTACGACTACCTAATTCAATTTATAAACACGGTGAGAATCTAGTCTAAAATGCACAATGCTAAGAATAGGAATGAATTCTGCGCATGTGCGTGAACTTGACTCTCCAAATTTCGAATAAATATAGGAATATTTTGGAATTACATTTTATTTTTGAAGTACATGATTTAAAATAATTATAGTAACTATAGGAATAATTTAGAAAAAACTTGTTAAATAAAATTAAAAAATAAAGAATAAAATATATAAATGTTAGTCGTTTTCCAGACTCGAACTGAAGACCCGCAAAAATTAGTGACACACCCTGCCGACCTAGCCACCAAGCACCGTACACGGAGAGAATCTGAATGGCCTAAAATTCTTATTACGACTACCTAATTCAATTTATAAACACGGTGACAATCTGGTCTAAAATGCACAATGCTAAGAATAGGAATGAATTCTGCGCATGTGCGTGAACTTGACTCTCCAAATTTCGAATAAATATAGGAATATTTTGGAATTAAATTTTATTTTTGAAGTACATGATTTAGAATAATTCATAGTAACTATAGGAATAATTTAGAAAAAACTTGTTAAATAAAATTAAAGAATAAAGAATAAAATATATAAATGTTAGTCGTTTTCCAGACTCGAACTGAAGACCCGCAAAAATTAGTGACACACCCTGCCGACCTAGCCACCAAGCACCGTACACGGAGAGCATCTGAATGGTCTAAAATTCTTATTACCACTACCTAATTCAATTTATAAACACGGTGACAATCTGGTCTAAAATGCACAATGCTAAGAATAGGAATGAATTCTGCGCATGTGCGTGAACTTGACTCTCCAAATTTCGAATAAATATAGGAATATTTTGGAATTAAATTTTATTTTTGAAGTACATGATTTAGAATAATTCATAGTAACTATAGGAATAATTTAGAAAAAACTTGTTAAATAAAATTAAAGAATAAAGAATAAAATATATAAATGTTAGTCGTTTTCCAGACTCCAACTGAAGACCCGCAAAAATTAGTGACACACCCTGCCGACCTAGCCACCAAGCACCGTACACGGAGAGCAACTGAATGGCCTAAAATTCTTATTACGACTACCTAATTCAATTTATAAACACGGTGACAATCTGGTCTAAAATGCACAATGCTAAGAATAGGAATGAATTCTGCGCATGTGCGTGAACTTGACTCTCCAAATTTCGAATAAATATAGGAATATTTTGGAATTACGTTTTATTTTTGAAGTACATGATTTAAAATAATTATAGTAACTATAGGAATAATTTAGAAAAAACTTGTTAAATAAAATTAAAAAATAAAGAATATAATATATAAATGTTAGTCGTTTTTCAGACTCGAACTGAAGACCCGCAAAAATTAGTGACACACCCTGCCGACCTAGCCACCAAGCACCGTACACGGAGAGAATCTGAATGGCCTAAAATTCTTATTACGACTACCTAATTCAATTTATAAACACGGTGACAATCTGGTCTAAAATGCACAATGCTAAGAATAGGAATGAATTCTGCGCATGTGCGTGAACTTGACTCTCCAAATTTCGAATAAATATAGGAATATTTTGGAATTAAATTTTATTTTTGAAGTACATGATTTAGAATAATTCATAGTAACTATAGGAATAATTTAGAAAAAACTTGTTAAATAAAATTAAAAAATAAAGAATAAAATATATAAATGTTAGTCGTTTTCCAGACTCGAACTGAAGACCCGCAAAAATTAGTGACACACCCTGCCGACCTAGCCACCAAGCACCGTACACGGAGAGCATCTGAATGGCCTAAAATTCTTATTACGACTACCTAATTCAATTTATAAACACGGTGACAATCTGGTCTAAAATGCACAATGCTAAGAATAGGAATGAATTCTGCGCATGTGCGTGAACTTGACTCTCCAAATTTCGAATAAATATAGGAATATTTTGGAATTACTTTTTATTTTTGAAGTACATGATTTAAAATAATTCATAGTAACTATAGGAATAATTTAGAAAAAACTTGTTAAATAAAATTAAAAAATAAAGAATAAAATATATAAATGTTAGTCGTTTTCCAGAATCGAACTGAAGACCCGCAAAAATTAGTGACACACCCTGCCGACCTAGCCACCAAGCACCGTACACGGAGAGCATCTGAATGGCCTAAAATTCTTATTACGACTACCTAATTCAATTTATAAACACGGTGACAATCTGGTCTAAAATGCACAATGCTAAGAATAGGAATGAATTCTGCGCATGTGCGTGAACTTGACTCTCAAAATTTCAATTAAATATAGGAATATTTTGGAATTAAATTTTATTTTTGAAGTACATGATTTAGAATAATTCATAGTAACTATAGGAATAATTTAGAAAAAACTTGTTAAATAAAATTAAAAAATAAAGAATAAAATATATAAATGTTAGTCGTTTTCCAGACTCGAACTGAAGACCCGCAAAAATTAGTGACACACCCTGCAGACCTAGCCACCAAGCACCGTACACGGAGAGCATCTGAATGGCCTAAAATTTTTATTACGACTACCTAATTCAATTTATAAACACGGTGACAATCTGGTCTAAAATGCACAATGCTAAGAATAGGAATGAATTCTGCGCATGTGCGTGAACTTGACTCTCCAAATTTCGAATAAATATAGGAATATTTTGGAATTACATTTTATTTTTGAAGTACATGATTTAAAATAATTCATAGTAACTATAGGAATAATTTAGAAAAAACTTGTTAAATAAAATTAAAAAATAAAGAATAAAATATATAAATGTTAGTCGTTTTCCAGACTCGAACTGAAGACCCGCAAAAATTAGTGGCACACCCTGCCGACCTATCCACCAAGCACCGTACACGGAGAGCATCTGAATGGCCTAAAATTCTTATTACGACTACCTAATTCAATTTATAAACACAGTGACAATCTGGTATAAAATGCACAATGCTAAGAATAGGAATGAATTCTGCGCATGTGCGTGAACTCTCAAAATTTCTATGAAATATAGGAATATTTTGGAATTAAATTTTATTTTTGAAGTACATGATTTAGAATAATTCATAGTAACTATAGGAATAATTTAGAAAAAACTTGTTAAATAAAATTAAAAAATAAAAAATAAAATATATAAATGTTAGTCGTTTTCCAGACTCGAACTGAAGACCTGCAAAAATCAGTGACACACCCTTCCGACCTAGCCACTAAGCACCGTACACGCAGAGCATCTGAATGGCCTAAAATTCTTATTACGACTACCTAATTCAATTTATAAACACGGTGACAATCTGGTCTAAAATGCACAATGCTAAGAATAGGAATGAATTCTGCGCATGTGCGTGAACTCTCAAAATTTCTATTAAATATAGGAATATTTTGGAATTAAATTTTATTTTTCAAGTACATGATTTAGAATAATTCATAGTAACTATAGAAATAATTTAGAAAAAACTTGTTAAATAAAATTAAAAAATAAAGAATAAAATATATAAATGTTAGTCGTTTTCCAGACTCGAACTGAAGACCCGCAAAAATTAGTGGCACACCCTGCCGACCTAGCCACCAAGCACCGTACACGGAGAGCATCTGAATGGCCTAAAATTCTTATTACGACTACCTAATTCAATTTATAAACACAGTGACAATCTGGTTTAAAATGCACAATGCTAAGAATAGGAATGAATTCTGCGCATGTGCGTGAACTTGACTCTCCAAATTTCGAATAAATATAGGAATATTTTGGAATTACATTTTATTTTTGAAGTACATGATTTAAAATAATTCATAGTAACTATAGGAATAATTTAGAAAAAACTTGTTAAATAAAATTAAAAAATAAAGAATAAAATATATAAATGTTAGTCGTTTTTCAGACTCGAACTGAAGACCCGCAAAAATTAGTGGCACACCCTGCCGACCTAGCCACCAAGCACCGTACACGGAGAGCATCTGAATGGCCTAAAATTCTTATTACGACTACCTAATTCAATTTATAAACACAGTGACAATCTGGTATAAAATGCACAATGCTAAGAATAGGAATGAATTCTGCGCATGTGCGTGAACTCTCAAAATTTCTATGAAATATAGGAATATTTTGGAATTAAATTTTATTTTTGAAGTACATGATTTAGAATAATTCATAGTAACTATAGGAATAATTTAGAAAAAACTTGTTAAATAAAATTAAAAAATAAAAAATAAAATATATAAATGTTAGTCGTTTTCCAGACTCGAACTGAAGACCTGCCAAAATCAGTGACACACCCTTCCGACCTAGCCACCAAGCACCGTACACGCAGAGCATCTGAATGGCCTAAAATTCTTATTACGACTACCTAATTCAATTTATAAACACGGTGACAATCTGGTCTAAAATGCACAATGCTAAGAATAGGAATGAATTCTGCGCATGTGCGTGAACTCTCAAAATTTCTATTAAATATAGGAATATTTTGGAATTAAATTTTATTTTTCAAGTACATGATTTAGAATAATTCATAGTAACTATAGAAATAATTTAGAAAAAACTTGTTAAATAAAATTAAAAAATAAAGAATAAAATATATAAATGTTAGTCGTTTTCCAGACTCGAACTGAAGACCCGCAAAAATTAGTGGCACACCCTGCCGACCTAGCCACCAAGCACCGTACACGGAGAGCATCTGAATGGCCTAAAATTCTTATTACGACTACCTAATTCAATTTATAAACACAGTGACAATCTGGTCTAAAATGCACAATGCTAAGAATAGGAATGAATTCTGCGCATGTGCGTGAACTTGACTCTCCAAATTTCGAATAATTATAGGAATATTTTGGAATTAAATTTTATTTTTGAAGTACATGATTTAGAATAATTCATAGTAACTATAGGAATAATTTAGAAAAAACTTGTTAAATAAAATTAAAAAATAAAGAATAAAATATATAAATGTTAGTCGTTTTCCAGACTCGAACTGAAGACCCGCAAAAATTAGTGACACACCCTGCCGACCTAGCCACCAAGCACCGTACACGGAGAGCATCTGAATGGCCTAAAATTTTTATTACGACTACCTAATTCAATTTATAAACACGGTGACAATCTGGTCTAAAATGCACAATGCTAAGAATAGGAATGAATTCTGCGCATGTGCGTGAACTTGACTCTCCAAATTTCGAATAAATATAGGAATATTTTGGAATTACATTTTATTTTTGAAGTACATGATTTAAAATAATTCATAGTAACTATAGGAATAATTTAGAAAAAACTTGTTAAATAAAATTAAAAAATAAAGAATAAAATATATAAATGTTAGTCGTTTTCCAGACTCGAACTGAAGACCCGCAAAAATTAGTGGCACACCCTGCCGACCTAGCCACCAAGCACCGTACACGGAGAGCATCTGAATGGCCTAAAATTCTTATTACGACTACCTAATTCAATTTATAAACACAGTGACAATCTGGTATAAAATGCACAATGCTAAGAATAGGAATGAATTCTGCGCATGTGCGTGAACTCTCAAAATTTCTATGAAATATAGGAATATTTTGGAATTAAATTTTATTTTTGAAGTACATGATTTAGAATAATTCATAGTAACTATAGGAATAATTTAGAAAAAACTTGTTAAATAAAATTAAAAAATAAAAAATAAAATATATAAATGTTAGTCGTTTTCCAGACTCGAACTGAAGACCTGCAAAAATCAGTGACACACCCTTCCGACCTAGCCACCAAGCACCGTACACGCAGAGCATCTGAATGGCCTAAAATTCTTATTACGACTACCTAATTCAATTTATAAACACGGTGACAATCTGGTCTAAAATGCACAATGCTAAGAATAGGAATGAATTCTGCGCATGTGCGTGAACTCTCGAAATTTCTATTAAATATAGGAATATTTTGGAATTAAATTTTATTTTTCAAGTACATGATTTAGAATAATTCATAGTAACTATAGGAATAATTTAGAAAAAAACTTGTTAAATAAAATTAAAAAATAAAGAATAAAATATATAAATGTTAGTCGTTTTCCAGACTCGAACTGAAGACCCGCAAAAATTAGTGGCACACCCTGCCGACCTAGCCACCAAGCACCGTACACGGAGAGCATCTGAATGGCCTAAAATTCTTATTACGACTACCTAATTCAATTTATAAACACAGTGACAATCTGGTCTAAAATGCACAATGCTAAGAATAGGAATGAATTCTGCGCATGTGCGTGAACTTGACTCTCCAAATTTCGAATAATTATAGGAATATTTTGGAATTAAATTTTATTTTTGAAGTACATGATTTAGAATAATTCATAGTAACCAGAGGAATAATTTAGAAAAAACTTGTTAAATAAAATTAAAAAATAAAGAATAAAATATATAAATGTTAGTCGTTTTCCAGACTCGAACTGAAGACCCGCAAAAATTAGTGACACACCCTGCAGACCTAGCCACCAAGCACCGTACACGGAGGGCATCTGAATGGCCTAAAATTCTTATTACGACTACCTAATTCAACTTATAAACACAGTGACAATCTGGTCTAAAATGCACAATGCTAAGAATAGGAATGAATTCTGCGCATGTGCGTGAACTCTCAAAATTTCTATGAAATATAGGAATATTTTGGAATTAAATTTTATTTTTGAAGTACATGATTTAGAATAATTCATAGTAACTATAGGAATAATTTAGAAAAAACTTGTTAAATAAAATTAAAAAATAAAAAATAAAATATATAAATGTTAGTCGTTTTCCAGACTCGAACTGAAGACCCGCAAAAATTAGTGGCACACCCTGCCGACCTAGCCACCAAGCACCGTACACGGAGAGCATCTGAATGGCCTAAAATTCTTATTACGACTACCTAATTCAATTTATAAACACGGTGACAATCTGGTCTAAAATGCACAATGCTAAGAATAGGAATGAATTCTGCGCATGTGCGTGAACTTGACTCTCCAAATTTCGAATAAATATAGGAATATTTTGGAATTACTTTTTATTTTTGAAGTACATGATTTAAAATAATTCATAGTAACTATAGGAATAATTTAGAAAAAACTTGTTAAATAAAATTAAAAAATAAAAAATAAAATATATAAATGTTAGTCGTTTTCCAGACTCGAACTGAAGACCTGCAAAAATCAGTGACACACCCTTCCGACCTAGCCACCAAGCACCGTACACGCAGAGCATCTGAATGGCCTAAAATTCTTATTACGACTACCTAATTCAATTTATAAACACGGTGACAATCTGGTCTAAAATGCACAATGCTAAGAATAGGAATGAATTCTGCGCATGTGCGTGAACTCTCGAAATTTCTATTAAATATAGGAATATTTTGGAATTAAATTTTATTTTTCAAGTACATGATTTAGAATAATTCATAGTAACTATAGGAATAATTTAGAAAAAAACTTGTTAAATAAAATTAAAAAATAAAGAATAAAATATATAAATGTTAGTCGTTTTCCAGACTCGAACTGAAGACCCGCAAAAATTAGTGGCACACCCTGCCGACCTAGCCACCAAGCACCGTACACGGAGAGCATCTGAATGGCCTAAAATTCTTATTACGACTACCTAATTCAATTTATAAACACAGTGACAATCTGGTCTAAAATGCACAATGCAAGAATGGGAATGAATTCTGCGCATGTGCGTGAACTTGACTCTCCAAATTTCGAATAATTATAGGAATATTTTGGAATTAAATTTTATTTTTGAAGTACATGATTTAGAATAATTCATAGTAACTATAGGAATAATTTAGAAAAAACTTGTTAAATAAAATTAAAAAATAAAGAATAAAATATATAAATGTTAGTCGTTTTCCAGACTCGAACTGAAGACCCGCAAAAATTAGTGACACACCCTGCAGACCTAGCCACCAAGCACCGTACACGGAGGGCATCTGAATGGCCTAAAATTCTTATTACGACTACCTAATTCAATTTATAAACACAGTGACAATCTGGTCTAAAATGCACAATGCTAAGAATAGGAATGAATTCTGCGCATGTGCGTGAACTCTCAAAATTTCTATGAAATATAGGAATATTTTGGAATTAAATTTTATTTTTGAAGTACATGATTTAGAATAATTCATAGTAACTATAGGAATAATTTAGAAAAAACTTGTTAAATAAAATTAAAAAATAAAAAATAAAATATATAAATGTTAGTCGTTTTCCAGACTCGAACTGAAGACCCGCAAAAATTAGTGGCACACCCTGCCGACCTAGCCACCAAGCACCGTACACGGAGAGCATCTGAATGGCCTAAAATTCTTATTACGACTACCTAATTCAATTTATAAACACGGTGACAATCTGGTCTAAAATGCACAATGCTAAGAATAGGAATGAATTCTGCGCATGTGCGTGAACTTGACTCTCCAAATTTCGAATAAATATAGGAATATTTTGGAATTACTTTTTATTTTTGAAGTACATGATTTAAAATAATTCATAGTAACTATAGGAATAATTTAGAAAAAACTTGTTAAATAAAATTAAAAAATAAAAAATAAAATATATAAATGTTAGTCGTTTTCCAGAATCGAACTGAAGACCTGCAAAAATCAGTGACACACCTTTCCGACCTAGCCACCAAGCACCGTACACGCAGAGCATCTGAATGGCCTAAAATTCTTATTACGACTACCTAATTCAATTTATAAACACGGTGACAATCTGGTCTAAAATGCACAATGCTAAGAATAGGAATGAATTCTGCGCATGTGCGTGAACTTGACTCTCCAAATTTCGAATAAATATAGGAATATTTTGGAATTACTTTTTATTTTTGAAGTACATGATTTAAAATAATTCATAGTAACTATAGGAATAATTTAGAAAAAACTTGTTAAATAAAATTAAAAAATAAAAAATAAAATATATAAATGTTAGTCGTTTTCCAGACTCGAACTGAAGACCTGCAAAAATCAGTGACACACCCTTCCGACTTAGCCACCAAGCACCGTACACGCAGAGCATCTGAATGGCCTAAAATTCTTATTACGACTACCTAATTCAATTTATAAACACGGTGACAATCTGGTCTAAAATGCACAATGCTAAGAATAGGAATGAATTCTGCGCATGTGCGTGAACTCTCGAAATTTCTATTAAATATAGGAATATTTTGGAATTAAATTTGATTTTTCAAGTACATGATTTAGAATAATTCATAGTAACTATAGGAATAATTTAGAAAAAAACTTGTTAAATAAAATTAAAAAATAAAGAATAAAATATATAAATGTTAGTCGTTTTCCAGACTCGAACTGAAGACCCGCAAAAATTAGTGGCACACCCTGCCGACCTAGCCACCAAGCACCGTACACGGAGAGCATCTGAATGGCCTAAAATTCTTATTACGACTACCTAATTCAATTTATAAACACAGTGACAATCTGGTCTAAAATGCACAATGCTAAGAATAGGAATGAATTCTGCGCATGTGCGTGAACTTGACTCTCCAAATTTCGAATAATTATAGGAATATTTTGGAATTAAATTTTATTTTTGAAGTACATGATTTAGAATAATTCATAGTAACCAGAGGAATAATTTAGAAAAAACTTGTTAGATAAAATTAAAAAATAAAGAATAAAATATATAAATGTTAGTCGTTTTCCAGACTCGAACTGAAGACCCGCAAAAATTAGTGACACACCCTGCAGACCTAGCCACCAAGCACCGTACACGGAGGGCATCTGAATGGCCTAAAATTCTTATTACGACTACCTAATTCAATTTATAAACACAGTGACAATCTGGTCTAAAATGCACAATGCTAAGAATAGGAATGAATTCTGCGCATGTGCGTGAACTCTCAAAATTTCTATGAAATATAGGAATATTTTGGAATTAAATTTTATTTTTGAAGTACATGATTTAGAATAATTCATAGTAACTATAGGAATAATTTAGAAAAAACTTGTTAAATAAAATTAAAAAATAAAAAATAAAATATATAAATGTTAGTCGTTTTCCAGACTCGAACTGAAGACCCGCAAAAATTAGTGGCACACCCTGCCGACCTAGCCACCAAGCACCGTACACGGAGAGCATCTGAATGGCCTAAAATTCTTATTACGACTACCTAATTCAATTTATAAACACGGTGACAATCTGGTCTAAAATGCACAATGCTAAGAATAGGAATGAATTCTGCGCATGTGCGTGAACTTGACTCTCCAAATTTCGAATAAATATAGGAATATTTTGGAATTACTTTTTATTTTTGAAGTACATGATTTAAAATAATTCATAGTAACTATAGGAATAATTTAGAAAAAACTTGTTAAATAAAATTAAAAAATAAAAAATAAAATATATAAATGTTAGTCGTTTTCCAGACTCGAACTGAAGACCTGCAAAAATCAGTGACACACCTTTCCGACCTAGCCACCAAGCACCGTACACGGCGAGCATCTGAATGGCCTAAAATTCTTATTACGACTACCTAATTCAATTTATAAACACGGTGACAATCTGGTCTAAAATGCACAATGCTAAGAATAGGAATGAATTCTGCGCATGTGCGTGAACTTGACTCTCCAAATTTCGAATAAATATAGGAATATTTTGGAATTACTTTTTATTTTTGAAGTACATGATTTAAAATAATTCATAGTAACTATAGGAATAATTTAGAAAAAACTTGTTAAATAAAATTAAAAAATAAAAAATAAAATATATAAATGTTAGTCGTTTTCCAGACTCGAACTGAAGACCTGCAAAAATCAGTGACACACCCTTCCGACCTAGCCACCAAGCACCGTACACGCAGAGCATCTGAATGGCCTAAAATTCTTATTACGACTACCTAATTCAATTTATAAACACGGTGACAATCTGGTCTAAAATGCACAATGCTAAGAATAGGAATGAATTCTGCGCATGTGCGTGAACTCTCGAAATTTCTATTAAATATAGGAATATTTTGGAATTAAATTTTATTTTTCAAGTACATGATTTAGAATAATTCATAGTAACTATAGGAATAATTTAGAAAAAAACTTGTTAAATAAAATTAAAAAATAAAGAATAAAATATATAAATGTTAGTCGTTTTCCAGACTCGAACTGAAGACCCGCAAAAATTAGTGGCACACCCTGCCGACCTAGCCACCAAGCACCGTACACGGAGAGCATCTGAATGGCCTAAAATTCTTATTACGACTACCTAATTCAATTTATAAACACAGTGACAATCTGGTCTAAAATGCACAATGCTAAGAATAGGAATGAATTCTGCGCATGTGCGTGAACTTGACTCTCCAAATTTCGAATAATTATAGGAATATTTTGGAATTAAATTTTATTTTTGAAGTACATGATTTAGAATAATTCATAGTAACCAGAGGAATAATTTAGAAAAAACTTGTTAAATAAAATTAAAAAATAAAGAATAAAATATATAAATGTTAGTCGTTTTCCAGACTCGAACTGAAGACCCGCAAAAATTAGTGACACACCCTGCCGACCTAGCCACCAAGCACCGTACACGGAGAGCATCTGAATGGTCTAAAATTCTTAATACGACTACCTAATTCAATTTATAAACACGGTGGCAATCTGGTCTAAAATGCACAATGCTAAGAATAGGAATGAATTGTGCGCATGTGCGTGAACTTGACTCTCCAAATTTCGAATAAATATAGAAATATTTTGGAATTACATTTTATTTTTGAAGTACATGATTTAAAATAATTCATAGTAACTATAGGAATAATTTAGAAAAAACTTGTTAAATAAAATTAAAAAATAAAAAATAAAATATATAAATGTTAGTCGTTTTCCAGACTCGAACTGAAGACCCGCAAAAATTAGTGACACACCCTGCCGACCTAGCCACCAAGCACCGTACATGAAGAGCATCTGAATGGCCTAAAATTCTTATTACGACTACCTAATCCAATTTATAAACACGGTGACAATCTGGTCTAAAATGCACAATGCTAAGAATAGGAATGAATTCTGCGCATGTGCGTAAACTTGACTCTCAAAATTTCGATTAAATATAGGAATATTTTGGAATTAAATTTTATTTTTCTTGTACATGATTTAGAATAATTCATAGTAACTATAGGAATAATTTAGAAAAAACTTGTTAAATAAAATTAAAAAATAAAGAATAAAATATATAAATGTTAGTCGTTTTCCAGACTCGAACTGAAGACCCGCAAAAATTAGTGACACACCCTGCCGACCTAGCCACCAAGCACCGTACACGGAGAGCATCTGAATGGCCTAAAATTCTTATTACGACTACCTAATTCAATTTATAAACACGGTGACAATCTGGTCTAAAATGCACAATGCTAAGAATAGGAATGAATTCTGCGCATGTGCCTGAACTCTCAAAATTTCTATTAAATATAGGAATATTTTGGAATTAAATTTTCTTTTTGAAGTACATGATTTAGAATAATTCATAGTAACTATAGGAATAATTTAGAAAAAACTTGTAAGGAAAATTAAAAAATAAAGAATAAAATATATAAATGTTAGTCGTTTTCCAGACTCGAACTGAAGACCCGCAAAAATTAGTGACACACCCTGCCGACCTAGCCACCAAGCACCGTACACGGAGAGCATCTGAATGGTCTAAAATTCTTATTACGACTACCTAATTCAATTTATAAACACGGTGACAATCTGGTCTAAAATGCGCAATGCTAAGAATAGGAATGAATTCTGCGCATGTGCGTGAACTTGACTCTCCGAATTTCGAATAAATATAGGAATATTTTGGAATTAAATTTTATTTTTGAAGTACATGATTTAGAATAATTCATAGTAATTATAGGAATAATTTAGAAAAAGCTTGTTAAATAAAATTAAAAAATAAAGAAAAAAATATATAAATGTTAGTCGTTTTCCAGACTCGAAGTTAAGACCCGCAAAAATCAGTGACACACCCTGCCGACCTAGCCACCAAGCACCGTACACGTAGAGCCTCTGAATGGTCTAAAATTCTTATTACGACTACCTAATTCAATTTATAAACACGGTGACAATCTGGTCTAAAATGCACAATGCTAAGAATAGGAATGAATTCTGCGCATGTGCGTTAACTTGAGTCTCCAAATTTCGAATAAATATAGGAATATTTTGGAATTAAATTTTATTTTTGAAGTACATGATTTAGAATAATTCATAGTAACTATAGGAATAATTTAGAAAAAGCTTGTTAAATAAAATTAAAAAATAAAGAAAAAAATATATAAATGTTAGTCATTTTCCAGACTCGAACTGAAGACCTGCAAAAATCAGTGACACACCCTGCCGACCTAGCCACCAAGCACCGTACACGGAGAGCATCTGAATGGTCTAAAATTCTTAATACGACTACCTAATTCAATTTATAAACACGGTGGCAATCTGGTCTAAAATGCACAATGCTAAGAATAGGAATGAATTCTGCGCATGTGCGTGAACTTGACTCTCCAAATTTCGAATAAATATAGAAATATTTTGGAATTACATTTTATTTTTGAAGTACATGATTTAAAATAATTCATAGTAACTATAGGAATAATTTAGAAAAAACTTGTTAAATAAAATTAAAAAATAAAAAATAAAATATATAAATGTTAGTCGTTTTCCAGACTCGAACTGAAGACCCGCAAAAATTAGTGACACACCCTGCCGACCTAGCCACCAAGCACCGTACATGAAGAGCATCTGAATGGCCTAAAATTCTTATTACGACTACCTAATCCAATTTATAAACACGGTGACAATCTGGTCTAAAATGCACAATGCTAAGAATAGGAATGAATTCTGCGCATGTGCGTAAACTTGACTCTCAAAATTTCGATTAAATATAGGAATATTTTGGAATTAAATTTTATTTTTCTTGTACATGATTTAGAATAATTCATAGTAACTATAGGAATAATTTAGAAAAAACTTGTTAAATAAAATTAAAAAATAAAGAATAAAATATATAAATGTTAGTCGTTTTCCAGACTCGAACTGAAGACCCGCAAAAATTAGTGACACACCCTGCCGACCTAGCCACCAAGCACCGTACACGGAGAGCATCTGAATGGCCTAAAATTCTTATTACGACTACCTAATTCAATTTATAAACACGGTGACAATCTGGTCTAAAATGCACAATGCTAAGAATAGGAATGAATTCTGCGCATGTGCCTGAACTCTCAAAATTTCTATTAAATATAGGAATATTTTAGAATTAAATTTTCTTTTTGAAGTACATGATTTAGAATAATTCATAGTAACTATAGGAATAATTTAGAAAAAACTTGTAAGGAAAATTAAAAAATAAAGAATAAAATATATAAATGTTAGTCGTTTTCCAGACTCGAACTGAAGACCCGCAAAAATTAGTGACACACCCTGCCGACCTAGCCACCAAGCACCGTACACGGAGAGCATCTGAATGGTCTAAAATTCTTATTACGACTACCTAATTCAATTTATAAACACGGTGACAATCTGGTCTAAAATGCGCAATGCTAAGAATAGGAATGAATTCTGCGCATGTGCGTGAACTTGACTCTCCGAATTTCGAATAAATATAGGAATATTTTGGAATTAAATTTTATTTTTGAAGTACATGATTTAGAATAATTCATAGTAATTATAGGAATAATTTAGAAAAAGCTTGTTAAATAAAATTAAAAAATAAAGAAAAAAATATATAAATGTTAGTCGTTTTCCAGACTCGAAGTTAAGACCTGCAAAAATCAGTGACACACCCTGCCGACCTAGCCACCAAGCACCGTACACGTAGAGCCTCTGAATGGTCTAAAATTCTTATTACGACTACCTAATTCAATTTATAAACACGGTGACAATCTGGTCTAAAATGCACAATGCTAAGAATAGGAATGAATTCTGCGCATGTGCGTTAACTTGAGTCTCCAAATTTCGAATAAATATAGGAATATTTTGGAATTAAATTTTATTTTTGAAGTACATGATTTAAAATAATTCATAGTAACTATAGGAATAATTTAGAAAAAACTTGTTAAATAAAATTAAAAAATAAAAAATAAAATATATAAATGTTAGTCGTTTTCCAGACTCGAACTGAAGACCCGCAAAAATTAGTGACACACCCTGCCGACCTAGCCACCAAGCACCGTACATGAAGAGCATCTGAATGGCCTAAAATTCTTATTACGACTACCTAATTCAATTTATAAATACGGTGAAAATCTGGTTTAAAAAGCACAATGCTAAGAATATAAATGAATTCTGCGCATGTTCGTGAACTTGACTCTCAAAATTTCGATTAAATATAGGAATATTTTGGAATTAAATTTTATTTTTCTTGTACATGATTTAGAATAATTCATAGTAACTATAGGAATAATTTAGAAAAAGCTTGTTAAATAAAATTAAAAAATAAAGAAAAAAATATATAAATGTTAGTCATTTTCCAGACTCGAACTGAAGACCTGCAAAAATCAGTGACACACCCTGCCGACCTAGCCACCAAGCACCGTACACGGAGAGCATCTGAATGGTCTAAAATTCTTATTACGACTACCTAATCCAATTTATAAACACGGTGACAATCTGGTCTAAAATGCACAATGCTAAGAATAGGAATGAATTCTGCGCATGTGCGTGAACTTGACTCTCAAAATTTCGATTAAATATAGGAATATTTTGGAATTAAATTTTATTTTTCTTGTACATGATTTAGAATAATTCATAGTAACTATAGGAATAATTTAGAAAAAGCTTGTTAAATAAAATTAAAAAATAAAGAAAAAATTATATAAATGTTAGTCGTTTTCCAGACTCGAACTGAAGACCTGCAAAAATTAGTGACACACCCTGCCGACCTAGCCACCAAGCACCGAACACGGAGAGCATCTGAATGGTATAAAATTCTTATTACGACTACCTAATTCAATTTATAAATACGGTGAAAATCTGGTTTAAAAAGCACAATGCTAAGAATATAAATGAATTCTGCGCATGTTCGTGAACTTGACTCTCAAAATTTCGATTAAATATAGGAATATTTTGGAATTAAATTTTATTTTTCTTGTACATGATTTAGAATAATTCATAGTAACTATAGGAATAATTTAGAAAAAACTTGTTAAATAAAATTAAAAAATAAAGAATAAAATATATAAATGTTAGTCGTTTTCCAGACTCGAACTGAAGACCCGCAAAAATTAGTGACACACCCTGCCGACCTAGCCACCAAGCACCGTACACGGAGAGCATCTGAATGGCCTAAAATTCTTATTACGACTACCTAATTCAATTTATAAACACGGTGACAATCTGGTCTAAAATGCACAATGCTAAGAATAGGAATGAATTCTGCGCATGTGCCTGAACTCTCAAAATTTCTATTAAATATAGGAATATTTTGGAATTAAATTTTTTTTTGAAGTACATGATTTAGAATAATTCATAGTAACTATAGGAATAATTTAGAAAAAACTTGTTAAATAAAATTAAAAAATAAAGAATAAAATATATAAATGTTAGTCGTTTTCCAGACTCGAACTGAAGACCCGCAAAAATTAGTGACACACCCTGCCGACCTAGCCACCAAGCACCGAACACGGAGAGCATCTGAATGGTCTAAAATTCTTATTACGACTACCTAATTCAATTTATAAACACGGTGACAATCTGGTCTAAAATGCGCAATGCTAAGAATAGGAATGAATTCTGCGCATGTGCGTGAACTTGACTCTCCAAATTTCGAATAAATATAGGAATATTTTGGAATTAAATTTTATTTTTGAAGTACATGATTTAGAATAATTCATAGTAACTATAGGAATAATTTAGAAAAAGCTTGTTAAATAAAATTAAAAAATAAAGAAAAAAATATATAAATGTTAGTCGTTTTCCAGACTCGAAGTTAAGACCTGCAAAAATCAGTGACACACCCTGCCGACCTAGCCACCAAGCACCGTACACGTAGAGCATCTGAATGGTCTAAAATTCTTATTACGACTACCTAATTCAATTTATAAACACGGTGACAATCTGGTCTAAAATGCACAATGCTAAGAATAGGAATGAATTCTGCGCATGTGCGTTAACTTGAGTCTCCAAATTTCGAATAAATATAGGAATATTTTGGAATTAAATTTTATTTTTGAAGTACATGATTTAGAATAATTCATAGTAACTATAGGAATAATTTAGAAAAAGCTTGTTAAATAAAATTAAAAAATAAAGAATAAAATATATAAATGTTAGTCATTTTCCAGACTCGAACTGAAGACCTGCAAAAATCAGTGACACACCCTGCCGACCTAGCCACCAAGCACCGTACACGGAGAGCATCTGAATGGTATAAAATTCTTATTACGACTACCTAATTCAATTTATAAATACGGTGAAAATCTGGTTTAAAAAGCACAATGCTAAGAATATAAATGAATTCTGCGCATGTTCGTGAACTTGACTCTCAAAATTTCGATTAAATATAGGAATATTTTGGAATTAAATTTTATTTTTCTTGTACATGATTTAGAATAATTCATAGTAACTATAGGAATAATTTAGAAAAAACTTGTTAAATAAAATTAAAAAATAAAGAATAAAATATATAAATGTTAGTCGTTTTCCAGACTCGAACTGAAGACCCGCAAAAATTAGTGACACACCCTGCCGACCTAGCCACCAAGCACCGTACACGGAGAGCATCTGAATGGCCTAAAATTCTTATTACGACTACCTAATTCAATTTATAAACACGGTGACAATCTGGTCTAAAATGCACAATGCTAAGAATAGGAATGAATTCTGCGCATGTGCCTGAACTCTCAAAATTTCTATTAAATATAGGAATATTTTGGAATTAAATTTTCTTTTTGAAGTACATGATTTAGAATAATTCATAGTAACTATAGGAATAATTTAGAAAAAACTTGTTAAATAAAATTAAAAAATAAAGAATAAAATATAAAAATGTTAGTCGTTTTCCAGACTCGAACTGAAGACCTGCAAAAATTAGTGACACACCCTGCCGACCTAGCCACCAAGCACCGTACACGGAGAGCATGTGAATGGTATAAAATTCTTATTACGACTACCTAATTCAATTTATAAATACGGTGAAAATCTGGTTTAAAAAGCACAATGCTAAGAATATAAATGAATTCTGCGCATGTTCGTGAACTTGACTCTCAAAATTTCGATTAAATATAGGAATATTTTGGAATTAAATTTTATTTTTCTTGTACATGATTTAGAATAATTCATAATTACTATAGGAATAATTTAGAAAAAACTTGTTAAATAAAATTAAAAAATAAAGAATAAAATATATAAATGTTAGTCGTTTTCCAGACTCGAACTGAAGACCCGCAAAAATTAGTGACACACCCTGCCGACCTAGCCACCAAGCACCGTACACGGAGAGCATCTGAATGGCCTAAAATTCTTATTACGACTACCTAATTCAATTTATAAACACGGTGACAATCTGGTCTAAAATGCGCAATGCTAAGAATAGGAATGAATTCTGCGCATGTTCGTGAACTTGACTCTCAAAATTTCGATTAAATATAGGAATATTTTGGAATTAAATTTTATTTTTCAAGTACATGATTTAGAATAATTCATAGTAACTATAGGAATAATTTAGAAAAAACTTGTTAAATAAAATTAAAAAATAAAGAATAAAAAATATAAATGTTAGTCGTTTTCCAGACTCGAACTGAAGACCCGCAAAAATTAGTGACACACCCTGCCGACCTAGCCACCAAGCACCGTACACGGAGAGCATCTGAATGGCCTAAAATTCTTATTACAACTACATAATTCAATTTATAAACACGGTGAAAATCTGGTCTAAAATGCACAATGCTAAGAATAGGAATGAATTCTGCGCATGTGCGTGAACTTGACTCTCAAAATTTCGATTAAATATAGGAATATTTTGGAATTAAATTTTATTTTTGAAGTACATGATTTAGAATAATTCATAGTAACTATAGGAATAATTTAGAAAAAGCTTGTTAAATAAAATTAAAAAATAAAGAAAAAATTATATAAATGTTAGTCGTTTTCCAGACTCGAACTGAAGACCCTCAAAAATTAGTGACACACCCTACCGACCTAGCCACCAAGCACCGTACACGGAGAGCATCTGAATGGCCTAAAATTCTTATTACGACTACCTAATTCAATTTATAAACACGGTGACAATCTGGTCTAAAATGCGCAATGCTAAGAATAGGAATGAATTCTGCGCATGTTCGTGAACTTGACTCTCAAAATTTCGATTAAATATAGGAATATTTTGGAATTAAATTTTATTTTTCAAGTACATGATTTAGAATAATTCATAGTAACTATAGGAATAATTTAGAAAAAACTTGTTAAATAAAATTAAAAAATAAAGAATAAAATATATAAATGTTAGTCGTTTTCCAGACTCGAACTGAAGACCCGCAAAAATTAGTGACACACCCTGCCGACCTAGCCACCAAGCACCGTACACGGAGAGCATCTGAATGGCCTAAAATTCTTATTACAACTACATAATTCAATTTATAAACACGGTGACAATCTGGTCTAAAATGCGCAATGCTAAGAATAGGAATGAATTCTGCGCATGTTCGTGAACTTGACTCTCAAAATTTCGATTAAATATAGGAATATTTTGGAATTAAATTTTATTTTTCAAGTACATGATTTAGAATAATTCATAGTAACTATAGGAATAATTTAGAAAAAACTTGTTAAATAAAATTAAAAAATAAAGAATAAAATATATAAATGTTAGTCGTTTTCCAGACTCGAACTGAAGACCCGCGAAAATTAGTGACACACCCTGCCGACCTAGCCACCAAGCACCGTACACGGAGAGCATCTGAATGGCCTAAAATTCTTATTACAACTACATAATTCAATTTATAAACACGGTGAAAATCTGGTCTAAAATGCACAATGCTAAGAATAGGAATGAATTCTGCGCATGTGCGTGAACTTGACTCTCAAAATTTCGATTAAATATAGGAATATTTTGGAATTAAATTTTATTTTTGAAGTACATGATTTAGAATAATTCATAGTAACTATAGGAATAATTTAGAAAAAGCTTGTTAAATAAAATTAAAAAATAAAGAAAAAATTATATAAATGTTAGTCGTTTTCCAGACTCGAACTGAAGACCTGCAAAAATTAGTGACACACCCTGCCGACCTAGCCACCAAGCACCGTACACGGAGAGCATCTGAATGGTATAAAATTCTTATTACGACTACCTAATTCAATTTATAAATACGGTGAAAATCTGGTTTAAAAAGCACAATGCTAAGAATATAAATGAATTCTGCGCATGTTCGTGAACTTGACTCTCAAAATTTCGATTAAATATAGGAATATTTTGGAATTAAATTTTATTTTTCTTGTACATGATTTAGAATAATTCATAGTTACTATAGGAATAATTTAGAAAAAACTTGTTAAATAAAATTAAAAAATAAAGAATAAAATATATAAATGTTAGTCGTTTTCCAGACTCGAACTGAAGACCCGCAAAAATTAGTGACACACCCTGCCGACCTAGCCACCAAGCACCGTACACGGAGAGCATCTGAATGGCCTAAAATTCTTATTACGACTACCTAATTCAATTTATAAACACGGTGACAATCTGGTCTAAAATGCGCAATGCTAAGAATAGGAATGAATTCTGCGCATGTTCGTGAACTTGACTCTCAAAATTTCGATTAAATATAGGAATATTTTGGAATTAAATTTTATTTTTCAAGTACATGATTTAGAATAATTCATAGTAACTATAGGAATAATTTAGAAAAAACTTGTTAAATAAAATTAAAAAATAAAGAATAAAATATATAAATGTTAGTCGTTTTCCAGACTCGAACTGAAGACCCGCAAAAATTAGTGACACACCCTGCCGACCTAGCCACCAAGCACCGTACACGGAGAGCATCTGAATGGCCTAAAATTCTTATTACAACTACATAATTCAATTTATAAACACGGTGAAACTCTGGTCTAAAATGCACAATGCTAAGAATAGGAATGAATTCTGCGCATGTGCGTGAACTTGACTCTCAAAATTTCGATTAAATATAGGTATAATTTGGAATTAAATTTTATTTTTCAAGTACATGATTTAGAATAATTCATAGTAACTATAGGAATAATTTAGAAAAAACTTTTTAAATAAAATTAAAAAATAAAGAATAAAATATATAAATGTTAGTCGTTTTCCAGACTCGAACTGAAGACCCGCAAAAATTAGTGACACACCCTGCCGAACTAGCCACCAAGCACCGTACACGGAGAGCATCTGAATGGTCTAAAATTCTTATTACGACTACCTAATTCAATTTATAAACACGGTGACAATCTGGTCTAAAATGCACAATGCTAAGAATAGGAATGAATTCTGCGCATGTGCGTGAACTTGACTCTCCAAATTTCGAATAAATATAGGAATATTTTGGAATTAAATTTTATTTTTGAAGTACATGATTTAGAATAATTCATAGTAACTATAGGAATAATTTAGAAAAAGCTTGTTAAATAAAATTAAAAAATAAAGAAAAAAAATATATAAATGTTAGTCATTTTCCAGACTCTAACTGAAGACCTGCAAAAATCAGTGACACACCCTGCCGACCTAGCCACCAAGCACCGTACACGGAGAGCATCTGAATGGTCTAAAATTCTTAATACGACTACCTAATTCAATTTATAAATACGGTGAAAATCTGGTTTAAACGCACAATGCTAAGAATATAAATGAATTCTGCGCATGTTCGTGAACTTGACTCTCAAAATTTCGATTAAATATAGGAATATTTTGGAATTAAATTTTATTTTTCTTGTACATGATTTAGAATAATTCATAGTAACTATAGGAATAATTTAGAAAAAGCTTATTAAATAAAATTAAAAAATAAAGAAAAAAATATATAAATGTTAGTCGTTTTCCAGACTCGAACTGAAGACCTGCAAAAATCAGTGACACACCCTGCCGACCTAGCCACCAAGCACCGTACACGTAGAGCATCTGAATGGTCTAAAATTCTTATTACGACTACCTAATTCAATTAATAAATACGGTGAAAATCTGGTTTAAAAAGCACAATGCTAAGAATATAAATGAATTCTGCGCATGTTCGTGAACTTGACTCTCAAAATTTCGATTAAATATAGGAATATTTTGGAATTAAATTTTATTTTTCTTGTACATGATTTAGAATAATTCATAGTAACTATAGGAATAATTTAGAAAAAACTTGGTTAATAAAATTAAAAAATAAAAAATAAAATATATAAATGTTATTCGTTTTCCAGACTCGAACTGAAGACCCGCAAAAATTAGTGGCACACCCTGCCGACCTAGCCACCAAGCACCGTACACGGAGAGCATCTGAATGGCCTAAAATTCTTATTACGACTACCTAATTCAATTTATAAACACGGTGACAATCTGGTCTAAAATGCACAATGCTAAGAATAGGAATGAATTCTGCGCATGTGCGTGAACTCTCAAAATTTCTATTAAATATAGGAATATTTTGGAATTAAATTTTATTTTTGAAGTACATGATTTAGAATAATTCATAGTAACTATAGGAATAATTTAGAAAAAACTTGTTAAATAAAATTAAAAAATAAAGAATAAAATATATAAATGTTAGTCGTTTTCCAGACTCGAACTGTAGACCCGCAAAAATTAGTGACACACCCTGCCGACCTAGCCACCAAGCACCGTACACGGAGAGCATCTGAATGGCCTATAATTCTTATTACGAATACCTAATTCAATTTATAAACACGGTGACAATCTGGTCTAAAATGCACAATGCTAAGAATAGGAATGATTCTGCGCATGTGCGTGAACTTGACTCTCAAAATTTCGATTAAATATAGGAATATTTTGGAATTAAATTTTATTTTTCAAGTACATGATTTAGAATAATTCATAGTAACTATAGGAATAATTTAGAAAAAACTTGTTAAATAAAATTAAAAAATAAAGAATAAAATATATAAATGTTAGTCGTTTTCCAGACTCGAACTGAAGACCCGCAAAAATTAGCGACACACCCTGCCGACCTAGCCACCAAGCACCGTACACGGAGAGCATCTGAATGGCCTAAAATTCTTATTACAACTACATAATTCAATTTATAAACACGGTGAAAATCTGGTCTAAAATGCACAATGCTAAGAATAGGAATGAATTCTGCGCATGTGCGTGAACTTGACTCTCCAAATTTCGAATAAATATAGGAATATTTTGGAATTAAATTTTATTTTTGAAGTACATGATTTAGAATAATTCATAGTAACTATAGGAATAATTTAGAAAAAACTTGTTAAATAAAATTAAAAAATAAAGAATAAAATATATAAATGTTAGTCGTTTTCCAGACTCGAACTGCAGACCCGCAAAAATTAGTGACACACCCTGCCGACCTAGCCACCAAGCACCGTACACGGAGAACATCTGAATGGCCTATAATTCTTATTACGAATACCTAATTCAATTTATAAACACGGTGACAATCTGGTCTAAAATGCACAATGCTAAGAATAGGAATGATTCTGCGCATGTGCGTGAACTTGACTCTCAAAATTTCGATTAAATATAGGAATATTTTGGAATTAAATTTTATTTTTCAAGTACATGATTTAGAATAATTCATAGTAACTATAGGAATAATTTAGAAAAAACTTGTTAAATAAAATTAAAAAATAAAGAATAAAATATATAAATGTTAGTCGTTTTCCAGACTCGAACTGAAGACCCGCAAAAATTAGCGACACACCCTGCCGACCTAGCCACCAAGCACCGTACACGGAGAGCATCTGAATGGCCTAAAATTCTTATTACAACTACATAATTCAATTTATAAACACGGTGAAAATCTGGTCTAAAATGCACAATGCTAAGAATAGGAATGAATTCTGCGCATGTGCGTGAACTTGACTCTCCAAATTTCGAATAAATATAGGAATATTTTGGAATTAAATTTTATTTTTGAAGTACATGATTTAGAATAATTCATAGTAACTATAGGAATAATTTAGAAAAAACTTGTTAAATAAAATTAAAAAATAAAGAATAAAATATATAAATGTTAGTCGTTTTCCAGACTCGAACTGCAGACCCGCAAAAATTAGTGACACACCCTGCCGACCTAGCCACCAAACACCGTACACGGAGAGCATCTGAATGGCCTAAAATTCTTATTACGACTACCTAATTCAATTTATAAACACGGTGACAATCTGGTCTAAAATGCACAATGCTAAGAATAGGAATGATTCTGCGCATGTGCGTGAACTTGACTCTCAAAATTTCGATTAAATATAGGAATATTTTGGAATTAAATTTTATTTTTCAAGTACATGATTTAGAATAATTCATAGTAACTATAGGAATAATTTAGAAAAAATTTGTTAAATAATATTAAAAAATAAAGAATAAAATATATAAATGTTAGTCGTTTTCCAGACTCGAAATTCAGACCCGCAAAAATTAGTGACACACCCTGCCGACCTAGCCACCAAGCACCGTACACGGAGAGCATCTGAATGGCCTAAAATTCTTATTACAACTACATAATTCAATTTATAAACACGGTGAAAATCTGGTCTAAAATGCACAATGCTAAGAATAGGAATGATTCTGCGCATGTGCGTGAACTTGACTCTCAAAATTTCGATTAAATATAGGAATATTTTGGAATTAAATTTTATTTTTCAAGTACATGATTTAGAATAATTCATAGTAACTATAGGAATAATTTAGAAAAAATTTGTTAAATAATATTAAAAAATAAAGAATAAAATATATAAATGTTAGTCGTTTTCCAGACTCGAACTTCAGACCCGCAAAAATTAGTGACACACTCTGCCGACCTAGCCACCAAGCACCGTACACGGAGAGCATCTGAATGGCCTAAAATTCTTATTACAACTACATAATTCAATTTATAAACACGGTGAAAATCTGGTCTAAAATGCACAATGCTAAGAATAGGAATGAATTCTGCGCATGTGTGTGAACTTGACTCTCCAAATTTCGAATAAATATAGGAATATTTTGGAATTAAATTTTATTTTTGAAGTACATGATTTAGAATAATTCATATTAACTATAGGAATAATTTAGAAAAAGCTTGTTAAATAAAATTAAAAAATAAAGAAAAAAATATATAAATGTTAGTCATTTTCCAGACTCGAACTGAAGACCTGCAAAAATCAGTGACACACCCTGCCGACCTAGCCACCAAGCACCGTACACGGAGAGCATCTGAATGGTCTAAAATTCTTAATACGACTACCTAATTCAATTTATAAATACGGTGAAAATCTGGTTTAAACGCACAATGCTAAGAATATAAATGAATTCTGCGCATGTTCGTGAACTTGACTCTCAAAATTTCTATTAAATATAGGAATATTTTGGAATTAAATTTTATTTTTGAAGTACATGATTTAGAATAATTCATAGTAACTATAGGAATAATTTAGAAAAAACTTGTTAAATAAAATTAAAAAATAAAGAATAAAATATATAAATGTTAGTCGTTTTCCAGACTCGAACTGCAGACCCGCAAAAATTAGTGACACACCCTGCCGACCTAGCCACCAAACACCGTACACGGAGAGCATCTGAATAGCCTAAAATTCTTATTACGACTACCTAATTCAATTTATAAACACGGTGACAATCTGGTCTAAAATGCACAATGCTAAGAATAGGAATGATTCTGCGCATGTGCGTGAACTTGACTCTCAAAATTTCGATTAAATATAGGAATATTTTGGAATTAAATTTTATTTTTCAAGTACATGATTTAGAATAATTCATAGTAACTATAGGAATAATTTAGAAAAAATTTGTTAAATAATATTAAAAAATAAAGAATGAAATATATAAATGTTAGTCGTTTTCCAGACTCGAACTTCAGACCCGCAAAAATTAGTGACACACCCTGCCGACCTAGCCACCAAGCACCGTACACGGAGAGCATCTGAATGGCCTAAAATTCTTATTACAACTACATAATTCAATTTATAAACACGGTGAAAATCTGGTCTAAAATGCACAATGCTAAGAATAGGAATGATTCTGCGCATGTGCGTGAACTTGACTCTCAAAATTTCTATTAAATATAGGAATATTTTGGAATTAAATTTTATTTTTCAAGTACATGATTTAGAATAATTCATAGTAACTATAGGAATAATTTAGAAAAAATTTGTTAAATAATATTAAAAAATAAAGAATAAAATATATAAATGTTAGTCGTTTTCCAGACTCGAACTTCAGACCCGCAAAAATTAGTGACACACTCTGCCGACCTAGCCACCAAGCACCGTACACGGAGAGCATCTGAATGGCCTAAAATTCTTATTACAACTACATAATTCAATTTATAAACACGGTGACAATCTGGTCTAAAATGCACAATGCTAAGAATAGGAATGAATTCTGCGCATGTGCGTGAACTCTCAAAATTTCTATTAAATATAGGAATATTTTGGAATTAAATTTTATTTTTGAAGTACATGATTTAGAATAATTCATAGTAACTATAGGAATAATTTAGAAAAAACTTGTTAAATAAAATTAAAAAATAAAGAATAAAATATATAAATGTTAGTCGTTTTCCAGACTCGAACTGTAGACCCGCAAAAATTAGTGACACACCCTGCCGACCTAGCCACCAAGCACCGTACACGGAGAGCATCTGAATGGCCTATAATTCTTATTACGACTACCTAATTCAATTTATAAACACGGTGACAATCTGGTCTAAAATGCACAATGCTAAGAATATGAATGATTCTGCGCATGTGCGTGAACTTGACTCTCAAAATTTCGATTAAATATAGGAATATTTTGGAATTAAATTTTATTTTTCAAGTACATGATTTAGAATAATTCATAGTAACTATAGGAATAATTTAGAAAAAACTTGTTAAATAAAATTAAAAAATAAAGAATAAAATATATAAATGTTAGTCGTTTTCCAGACTCGAACTGAAGACCCGCAAAAATTAGCGACACACCCTGCCGACCTAGCCACCAAGCACCGTACACGGAGAGCATCTGAATGGCCTAAAATTCTTATTACAACTACATAATTCAATTTATAAACACGGTGAAAATCTGGTCTAAAATGCACAATGCTAAGAATAGGAATGAATTCTGCGCATGTGCGTGAACTTGACTCTCCAAATTTCGAATAAATATAGGAATATTTTGGAATTAAATTTTATTTTTGAAGTACATGATTTAGAATAATTCATAGTAACTATAGGAATAATTTAGAAAAAACTTGTTAAATAAAATTAAAAAATAAAGAATAAAATATATAAATGTTAGTCGTTTTCCAGACTCGAACTGAAGACCCGCAAAAATTAGCGGCACACCCTGCCGACCTAGCCACCAAGCACCGTACGCGGAGAGCATCTGAATGGCCTAAAATTCTTATTACGACTACCTAATTCAATTTATAAACACGGTGACAATCTGGTCTAAAATGCACAATGCTAAGAATAGGAATGAATTCTGCGCATGTGCGTGAACTCTCAAAATTTCTATTAAATATAGGAATATTTTGGAATTAAATTTTATTTTTGAAGTACATGATTTAGAATAATTCATAGTAACTATAGGAATAATTTAGAAAAAACTTGTTAAATAAAATTAAAAAATAAAGAATAAAATATATAAATGTTAGTCGTTTTCCAGACTCGAACTGCAGACCCGCAAAAATTAGTGACACACCCTGCCGACCTAGCCACCAAACACCGTACACGGAGAGCATCTGAATGGCCTAAAATTCTTATTACGACTACCTAATTCAATTTATAAACACGGTGACAATCTGGTCTAAAATGCACAATGCTAAGAATAGGAATGATTCTGCGCATGTGCGTGAACTTGACTCTCAAAATTTCGATTAAATATAGGAATATTTTGGAATTAAATTTTATTTTTCAAGTACATGATTTAGAATAATTCATAGTAACTATAGGAATAATTTAGAAAAAATTTGTTAAATAATATTAAAAAATAAAGAATAAAATATATAAATGTTAGTCGTTTTCCAGACTCGAACTTCAGACCCGCAAAAATTAGTGACACACCCTGCCGACCTAGCCACCAAGCACCGTACACGGAGAGCATCTGAATGGCCTAAAATTCTTATTACAACTACATAATTCAATTTATAAACACGGTGAAAATCTGGTCTAAAATGCACAATGCTAAGAATAGGAATGATTCTGCGCATGTGCGTGAACTTGACTCTCAAAATTTCGATTAAATATAGGAATATTTTGGAATTAAATTTTATTTTTCAAGTACATGATTTAGAATAATTCATAGTAACTATAGGAATAATTTAGAAAAAATTTGTTAAATAATATTAAAAAATAAAGAATAAAATATATAAATGTTAGTCGTTTTCCAGACTCGAACTTCAGACCCGCAAAAATTAGTGACACACTCTGCCGACCTAGCCACCAAGCACCGTACACGGAGAGCATCTGAATGGCCTAAAATTCTTATTACAACTACATAATTCAATTTATAAACACGGTTAAAATCTGGTCTAAAATGCATAATGCTAAGAATAGGAATGAATTCTGCGCATGTGCGTGAACTTGACTCTCAAAATTTCGATTAAATATAGGAATATTTTGGAATTAAATTTTATTTTTCAAGTACATGATTTAGAATAATTCATAGTAACTATAGGAATAATTTAGAAAAAACTTTTTAAATAAAATTAAAAAATAAAGAATAAAATATATAAATGTTAGTCGTTTTCCAGACTCGAACTGAAGACCCGCAAAAATTAGTGACACACCCTGCCGACCTAGCCACCAAGCACCGTACACGGAGAGCATCTGAATGGTCTAAAATTCTTAATACGACTACCTAATTCAATTTATAAATACGGTGAAAATCTGGTTTAAACGCACAATGCTAAGAATATAAATGAATTCTGCGCATGTTCGTGAACTTGACTCTCAAAATTTCGATTAAATATAGGAATATTTTGGAATTAAATTTTATTTTTCTTGTACATGATTTAGAATAATTCATAGTAACTATAGGAATAATTTAGAAAAAGCTTATTAAATAAAATTAAAAAATAAAGAAAAAAATATATAAATGTTAGTCGTTTTCCAGACTCGAACTGAAGACCTGCAAAAATCAGTGGCACACCCTGCCGACCTAGCCACCAAGCACCGTACACGTAGAGCATCTGAATGGTCTAAAATTCTTATTACGACTACCTAATTCAATTAATAAATACGGTGAAAATCTGGTTTAAAAAGCACAATGCTAAGAATATAAATGAATTCTGCGCATGTTCGTGAACTTGACTCTCAAAATTTCGATTAAATATAGGAATATTTTGGAATTAAATTTTATTTTTCTTGTACATGATTTAGAATAATTCATAGTAACTATAGGAATAATTTTGAAAAAACTTGTTAAATAAAATTAAAAAATAAAAAATAAAATATATAAATGTTAGTCGTTTTCCAGACTCGAACTGAAGACCCGCAAAAATTAGTGGCACACCCTGCCGACCTAGCCACCAAGCACCGTACACGGAGAGCATCTGAATGGCCTAAAATTCTTATTACGACTACCTAATTCAATTTATAAACACGGTGACAATCTGGTCTAAAATGCACAATGCTAAGAATAGGAATGAATTCTGCGCATGTGCATGAACTCTCAAAATTTCTATTAAATATAGGAATATTTTGGAATTAAATTTTATTTTTGAAGTACATGATTTAGAATAATTCATAGTAACTATAGGAATAATTTAGAAAAAACTTGTTAAATAAAATTAAAAAATAAAGAATAAAATATATAAATGTTAGTCGTTTTCCAGACTCGAACTGAAGACCCGCAAAAATTAGCGACACACCCTGCCGACCTAGCCACCAAGCACCGTACACGGAGAGCATCTGAATGGCCTAAAATTCTTATTACAACTACATAATTCAATTTATAAACACGGTGAAAATCTGGTCTAAAATGCACAATGCTAAGAATAGGAATGAATTCTGCGCATGTGCGTGAACTTGACTCTCCAAATTTCGAAAAAATATAGGAATATTTTGGAATTAAATTTTATTTTTGAAGTACATGATTTAGAATAATTCATAGTAACTATAGGAATAATTTAGAAAAAACTTGTTAAATAAAATTAAAAAATAAAGAATAAAATATATAAATGTTAGTCGTTTTCCAGACTCGAACTGAAGACCCGCAAAAATTAGTGGCACACCCTGCCGACCTAGCCACCAAACACCGTACACGGAGAGCATCTGAATGGCCTAAAATTCTTATTACGACTACCTAATTCAATTTATAAACACGGTGACAATCTGGTCTAAAATGCACAATGCTAAGAATAGGAATGATTCTGCGCATGTGCGTGAACTTGACTCTCAAAATTTCGATTAAATATAGGAATATTTTGGAATTAAATTTTATTTTTCAAGTACATGATTTAGAATAATTCATAGTAACTATAGGAATAATTTAGAAAAAATTTGTTAAATAATATTAAAAAATAAAGAATAAAATATATAAATGTTAGTCGTTTTCCAGACTCGAACTTCAGACCCGCAAAAATTAGTGACACACCCTGCCGACCTAGCCACCAAGCACCGTACACGGAGAGCATCTGAATGGCCTAAAATTCTTATTACGACTACCTAATTCAATTTATAAACACGGTGACAATCTGGTCTAAAATGCACAATGCTAAGAATAGGAATGAATTCTGCGCATGTGCATGAACTCTCAAAATTTCTATTAAATATAGGAATATTTTGGAATTAAATTTTATTTTTGAAGTACATGATTTAGAATAATTCATAGTAACTATAGGAATAATTTAGAAAAAACTTGTTAAATAAAATTAAAAAATAAAGAATAAAATATATAAATGTTAGTCGTTTTCCAGACTCGAACTGAAGACCCGCAAAAATTAGCGACACACCCTGCCGACCTAGCCACCAAGCACCGTACACGGAGAGCATCTGAATGGCCTAAAATTCTTATTACAACTACATAATTCAATTTATAAACACGGTGAAAATCTGGTCTAAAATGCACAATGCTAAGAATAGGAATGAATTCTGCGCATGTGCGTGAACTTGACTCTCCAAATTTCGAAAAAATATAGGAATATTTTGGAATTAAATTTTATTTTTGAAGTACATGATTTAGAATAATTCATAGTAACTATAGGAATAATTTAGAAAAAACTTGTTAAATAAAATTAAAAAATAAAGAATAAAATATATAAATGTTAGTCGTTTTCCAGACTCGAACTGAAGACCCGCAAAAATTAGTGGCACACCCTGCCGACCTAGCCACCAAACACCGTACACGGAGAGCATCTGAATGGCCTAAAATTCTTATTACGACTACCTAATTCAATTTATAAACACGGTGACAATCTGGTCTAAAATGCACAATGCTAAGAATAGGAATGATTCTGCGCATGTGCGTGAACTTGACTCTCAAAATTTCGATTAAATATAGGAATATTTTGGAATTAAATTTTATTTTTCAAGTACATGATTTAGAATAATTCATAGTAACTATAGGAATAATTTAGAAAAAATTTGTTAAATAATATTAAAAAATAAAGAATAAAATATATAAATGTTAGTCGTTTTCCAGACTCGAACTTCAGACCCGCAAAAATTAGTGACACACTCTGCCGACCTAGCCACCAAGCACCGTACACGGAGAGCATCTGAATGGCCTAAAATTCTTATTACAACTACATAATTCAATTTATAAACACGGTTAAAATCTGGTCTAAAATGCATAATGCTAAGAATAGGAATGAATTCTGCGCATGTGCGTGAACTTGACTCTCAAAATTTCGATTAAATATAGGAATATTTTGGAATTAAATTTTATTTTTCAAGTACATGATTTAGAATAATTCATAGTAACTATAGGAATAATTTAGAAAAAACTTTTTAAATAAAATTAAAAAATAAAGAATAAAATATATAAATGTTAGTCGTTTTCCAGACTCGAACTGAAGACCCGCAAAAATTAGTGACACACCCTGCCGACCTAGCCACCAAGCACCGTACACGGAGAGCATCTGAATGGTCTAAAATTCTTAATACGACTACCTAATTCAATTTATAAATACGGTGAAAATCTGGTTTAAACGCACAATGCTAAGAATATAAATGAATTCTGCGCATGTTCGTGAACTTGACTCTCAAAATTTCGATTAAATATAGGAATATTTTGGAATTAAATTTTATTTTTCTTGTACATGATTTAGAATAATTCATAGTAACTATAGGAATAATTTAGAAAAAGCTTATTAAATAAAATTAAAAAATAAAGAAAAAAATATATAAATGTTAGTCGTTTTCCAGACTCGAACTGAAGACCTGCAAAAATCAGTGGCACACCCTGCCGACCTAGCCACCAAGCACCGTACACGTAGAGCATCTGAATGGTCTAAAATTCTTATTACGACTACCTAATTCAATTAATAAATACGGTGAAAATCTGGTTTAAAAAGCACAATGCTAAGAATATAAATGAATTCTGCGCATGTTCGTGAACTTGACTCTCAAAATTTCGATTAAATATAGGAATATTTTGGAATTAAATTTTATTTTTCTTGTACATGATTTAGAATAATTCATAGTAACTATAGGAATAATTTTGAAAAAACTTGTTAAATAAAATTAAAAAATAAAAAATAAAATATATAAATGTTAGTCGTTTTCCAGACTCGAACTGAAGACCCGCAAAAATTAGTGGCACACCCTGCCGACCTAGCCACCAAGCACCGTACACGGAGAGCATCTGAATGGCCTAAAATTCTTATTACGACTACCTAATTCAATTTATAAACACGGTGACAATCTGGTCTAAAATGCACAATGCTAAGAATAGGAATGAATTCTGCGCATGTGCATGAACTCTCAAAATTTCTATTAAATATAGGAATATTTTGGAATTAAATTTTATTTTTGAAGTACATGATTTAGAATAATTCATAGTAACTATAGGAATAATTTAGAAAAAACTTGTTAAATAAAATTAAAAAATAAAGAATAAAATATATAAATGTTAGTCGTTTTCCAGACTCGAACTGAAGACCCGCAAAAATTAGCGACACACCCTGCCGACCTAGCCACCAAGCACCGTACACGGAGAGCATCTGAATGGCCTAAAATTCTTATTACAACTACATAATTCAATTTATAAACACGGTGAAAATCTGGTCTAAAATGCACAATGCTAAGAATAGGAATGAATTCTGCGCATGTGCGTGAACTTGACTCTCCAAATTTCGAAAAAATATAGGAATATTTTGGAATTAAATTTTATTTTTGAAGTACATGATTTAGAATAATTCATAGTAACTATAGGAATAATTTAGAAAAAACTTGTTAAATAAAATTAAAAAATAAAGAATAAAATATATAAATGTTAGTCGTTTTCCAGACTCGAACTGAAGACCCGCAAAAATTAGTGGCACACCCTGCCGACCTAGCCACCAAACACCGTACACGGAGAGCATCTGAATGGCCTAAAATTCTTATTACGACTACCTAATTCAATTTATAAACACGGTGACAATCTGGTCTAAAATGCACAATGCTAAGAATAGGAATGATTCTGCGCATGTGCGTGAACTTGACTCTCAAAATTTCGATTAAATATAGGAATATTTTGGAATTAAATTTTATTTTTCAAGTACATGATTTAGAATAATTCATAGTAACTATAGGAATAATTTAGAAAAAATTTGTTAAATAATATTAAAAAATAAAGAATAAAATATATAAATGTTAGTCGTTTTCCAGACTCGAACTTCAGACCCGCAAAAATTAGTGACACACCCTGCCGACCTAGCCACCAAGCACCGTACACGGAGAGCATCTGAATGGCCTAAAATTCTTATTACAACTACATAATTCAATTTATAAACACGGTGAAAATCTGGTCTAAAATGCACAATGCTAAGAATAGGAATGATTCTGCGCATGTGCGTGAACTTGACTCTCAAAATTTCGATTAAATA
Source organism: Argiope bruennichi (assembly GCF_947563725.1). Taxonomy (NCBI): domain Eukaryota; kingdom Metazoa; phylum Arthropoda; class Arachnida; order Araneae; family Araneidae; genus Argiope; species Argiope bruennichi. The sequence goes on along the minus strand of NC_079162.1, from coordinate 24,091,158 downwards.
TAGGAATATTTTGGAATTAAATTTTATTTTTCAAGTACATGATTTAGAATAATTCATAGTAACTATAGGAATAATTTAGAAAAAATTTGTTAAATAATATTAAAAAATAAAGAATAAAATATATAAATGTTAGTCGTTTTCCAGACTCGAACTTCAGACCCGCAAAAATTAGTGACACACTCTGCCGACCTAGCCACCAAACACCGTACACGGAGAGCATCTGAATGGCCTAAAATTCTTATTACAACTACATAATTCAATTTATAAACACGGTGAAAATCTGGTCTAAAATGCACAATGCTAAGAATAGGAATGAATTCTGCGCATGTGCGTGAACTTGACTCTCAAAATTTCGATTAAATATAGGAATATTTTGGAATTAAATTTTATTTTTCAAGTACATGATTTAGAATAATTCATAGTAACTATAGGAATAATTTAGAAAAAACTTTTTAAATAAAATTAAAAAATAAAGAATAAAATATATAAATGTTAGTCGTTTTCCAGACTCGAACTGCAGACCCGCAAAAATTAGTGACACACCCTGCCGACCTAGCCACCAAACACCGTACACGGAGAGCATCTGAATGGCCTAAAATTCTTATTACGACTACCTAATTCAATTTATAAACACGGTGACAATCTGGTCTAAAATGCACAATGCTAGGAATAGGAATGATTCTGCGCATGTGCGTGAACTTGACTCTCAAAATTTCGATTAAATATAGGAATATTTTGGAATTAAATTTTATTTTTCAAGTACATGATTTTGAATAATTCATAGTAACTATAGGAATAATTTAGAAAAAATTTGTTAAATAATATTAAAAAATAAAGAATAAAATATATAAATGTTAGTCGTTTTCCAGACTCGAACTTCAGACCCGCAAAAATTAGTGACACACCCTGCCGACCTAGCCACCAAGCACCGTACACGGAGAGCATCTGAATGGCCTAAAATTCTTATTACAACTACATAATTCAATTTATAAACACGGTGAAAATCTGGTCTAAAATGCACAATGCTAAGAATAGGAATGATTCTGCGCATGTGCGTGAACTTGACTCTCAAAATTTCGATTAAATATAGGAATATTTTGGAATTAAATTTTATTTTTCAAGTACATGATTTAGAATAATTCATAGTAACTATAGGAATAATTTAGAAAAAATTTGTTAAATAATATTAAAAAATAAAGAATAAAATATATAAATGTTAGTCGTTTTCCAGACTCGAACTTCAGACCCGCAAAAATTAGTGACACACTCTGCCGACCTAGCCACCAAACACCGTACACGGAGAGCATCTGAATGGCCTAAAATTCTTATTACAACTACATAATTCAATTTATAAACACGGTGAAAATCTGGTCTAAAATGCACAATGCTAAGAATAGGAATGAATTCTGCGCATGTGCGTGAACTTGACTCTCAAAATTTCGATTAAATATAGGAATATTTTGGAATTAAATTTTATTTTTCAAGTACATGATTTAGAATAATTCATAGTAACTATAGGAATAATTTAGAAAAAACTTTTTAAATAAAATTAAAAAATAAAGAATAAAATATATAAATGTTAGTCGTTTTCCAGACTCGAACTGAAGACCCGCAAAAATTAGTGACACACCCTGCCGACCTAGCCACCAAGCACCGTACACGGAGAGCATCTGAATGGTCTAAAATTCTTATTACGACTACCTAATTCAATTTATAAACACGGTGACAATCTGGTCTAAAATGCACAATGCTAAGAATAGGAATGAATTCTGCGCATGTGTGTGAACTTCACTCTCCAAATTTCGAATAAATATAGGAATATTTTGGAATTAAATTTTATTTTTGAAGTACATGATTTATAATAATTCATAGTAACTATAGGAATAATTTAGAAAAAACTTTTTAAATAAAATTAAAAAATAAAGAATAAAATATATAAATATTAGTCGTTTTCCAGACTCGAACTGAAGACCCGCAAAAATTAGTGACACACCCTGCCGACCTAGCCACCAAGCACCGTACACGGAGAGCATCTGAATGGCCTAAAATTCTTATTACGACTACCTTATTCAATTTATAAACACGGTGACAATCTGGTCTAAAATACACAATGCTATGAATAGGAATGAATTCTGCGCATGTGCTTGAACTTGACTCTCCAAATTTCGAATAAATATAGGAATATTTTGGAATTAAATTTTATTTTTGAAGTACATGATTTAGAATAATTCATAGTAACTATAGGAATAATTTAGAAAAAACTTTTTAAATAAAATTAAAAAATAAAGAATAAAATATATAAATATTAGTCGTTTTCCAGACTCGAACTGAAGACCCGCAAAAATTAGTGACACACCCTGCCGACCTAGCCACCAAGCACCGTACACGGAGAGCATCTGAATGGCCTAAAATTCTTATTACGACTACCTAATTCAATTTATAAACACGGTGACAATCTGGTCTAAAATGCACAATGCTAAGAATAGGAATGAATTCTGCGCATGTGTGTGAACTTGACTCTCCAAATTTCGAATAAATATAGGAATATTTTGGAATTAAATTTTATTTTTGAAGTACATGATTTAGAATAATTCATAGTAACTATAGGAATAATTTAGAAAAAACTTGTTAAATAAAATTAAAAAATAAAGAATAAAATATATAAATGTTAGTCGTTTTCCAGACTCGAACTGTAGACCCGCAAAAATTAGTGACACACCCTGCCGACCTAGCCACCAAGCACCGTACACGGAGAGCATCTGAATGGCCTATAATTCTTATTACGACTACCTAATTCAATTTATAAACACGGTGACAATCTGGTCTAAAATGCACAATGCTAAGAATAGGAATGATTCTGCGCATGTGCGTGAACTTGACTCTCAAAATTTCGATTAAATATAGGAATATTTTGGAATTAAATTTTATTTTTCAAGTACATGATTTAGAATAATTCATAGTAACTATAGGAATAATTTAGAAAAAACTTGTTAAATAAAATTAAAAAATAAAGAATAAAATATATAAATGTTAGTCGTTTTCCAGACTCGAACTGAAGACCCGCAAAAATTAGCGACACACCCTGCCGACCTAGCCACCAAGCACCGTACACGGAGAGCATCTGAATGGCCTAAAATTCTTATTACAACTACATAATTCAATTTATAAACACGGTGAAAATCTGGTCTAAAATGCACAATGCTAAGAATAGGAATGAATTCTGCGCATGTGCGTGAACTTGACTCTCCAAATTTCGAATAAATATAGGAATATTTTGGAATTAAATTTTATTTTTGAAGTACATGATTTAGAATAATTCATAGTAACTATAGGAATAATTTAGAAAAAACTTGTTAAATAAAATTAAAAAATAAAGAATAAAATATATAAATGTTAGTCGTTTTCCAGACTCGAACTGAAGACCCGCAAAAATTAGTGGCACACCCTGCCGACCTAGCCACCAAGCACCGTACGCGGAGAGCATCTGAATGGCCTAAAATTCTTATTACGACTACCTAATTCAATTTATAAACACGGTGACAATCTGGTCTAAAATGCACAATGCTAAGAATAGGAATGAATTCTGCGCATGTGCGTGAACTCTCAAAATTTCTATTAAATATAGGAATATTTTGGAATTAAATTTTATTTTTGAAGTACATGATTTAGAATAATTCATAGTAACTATAGGAATAATTTAGAAAAAACTTGTTAAATAAAATTAAAAAATAAAGAATAAAATATATAAATGTTAGTCGTTTTCCAGACTCGAACTGCAGACCCGCAAAAATTAGTGACACACCCTGCCGACCTAGCCACCAAACACCGTACACGGAGAGCATCTGAATGGCCTAAAATTCTTATTACGACTACCTAATTCAATTTATAAACACGGTGACAATCTGGTCTAAAATGCACAATGCTAAGAATAGGAATGATTCTGCGCATGTGCGTGAACTTGACTCTCAAAATTTCGATTAAATATAGGAATATTTTGGAATTAAATTTTATTTTTCAAGTACATGATTTAGAATAATTCATAGTAACTATAGGAATAATTTAGAAAAAATTTGTTAAATAATATTAAAAAATAAAGAATAAAATATATAAATGTTAGTCGTTTTCCAGACTCGAACTTCAGACCCGCAAAAATTAGTGACACACCCTGCCGACCTAGCCACCAAGCACCGTACACGGAGAGCATCTGAATGGCCTAAAATTCTTATTACAACTACATAATTCAATTTATAAACACGGTGAAAATCTGGTCTAAAATGCACAATGCTAAGAATAGGAATGATTCTGCGCATGTGCGTGAACTTGACTCTCAAAATTTCGATTAAATATAGGAATATTTTGGAATTAAATTTTATTTTTCAAGTACATGATTTAGAATAATTCATAGTAACTATAGGAATAATTTAGAAAAAATTTGTTAAATAATATTAAAAAATAAAGAATAAAATATATAAATGTTAGTCGTTTTCCAGACTCGAACTTCAGACCCGCAAAAATTAGTGACACACTCTGCCGACCTAGCCACCAAGCACCGTACACGGAGAGCATCTGAATGGCCTAAAATTCTTATTACAACTACATAATTCAATTTATAAACACGGTTAAAATCTGGTCTAAAATGCATAATGCTAAAAATAGGAATGAATTCTGCGCATGTGCGTGAACTTGACTCTCAAAATTTCGATTAAATATAGGAATATTTTGGAATTAAATTTTATTTTTCAAGTACATGATTTAGAATAATTCATAGTAACTATAGGAATAATTTAGAAAAAACTTTTTAAATAAAATTAAAAAATAAAGAATAAAATATATAAATGTTAGTCGTTTTCCAGACTCGAACTGAAGACCCGCAAAAATTAGTGACACACCCTGCCGACCTAGCCACCAAGCACCGTACACGGAGAGCATCTGAATGGTCTAAAATTCTTATTACGACTACCTAATTCAATTTATAAACACGGTGACAATCTGGTCTAAAATGCACAATGCTAAGAATAGGAATGAATTCTGCGCATGTGTGTGAACTTGACTCTCCAAATTTCGAATAAATATAGGAATATTTTGGAATTAAATTTTATTTTTGAAGTACATGATTTAGAATAATTCATAGTAACTATAGGAATAATTTAGAAAAAATTTGTTAAATAATATTAAAAAATAAAGAATAAAATATATAAATGTTAGTCGTTTTCCAGACTCGAACTTCAGACCCGCAAAAATTAGTGACACACTCTGCCGACCTAGCCACCAAACACCGTACACGGAGAGCATCTGAATGGCCTAAAATTCTTATTACAACTACATAATTCAATTTATAAACACGGTGAAAATCTGGTCTAAAATGCACAATGCTAAGAATAGGAATGAATTCTGCGCATGTGCGTGAACTTGACTCTCAAAATTTCGATTAAATATAGGAATATTTTGGAATTAAATTTTATTTTTCAAGTACATGATTTAGAATAATTCATAGTAACTATAGGAATAATTTAGAAAAAACTTTTTAAATAAAATTAAAAAATAAAGAATAAAATATATAAATGTTAGTCGTTTTCCAGACTCGAACTGAAGACCCGCAAAAATTAGTGACACACCCTGCCGACCTAGCCACCAAGCACCGTACACGGAGAGCATCTGAATGGTCTAAAATTCTTATTACGACTACCTAATTCAATTTATAAACACGGTGACAATCTGGTCTAAAATGCACAATGCTAAGAATAGGAATGAATTCTGCGCATGTGTGTGAACTTCACTCTCCAAATTTCGAATAAATATAGGAATATTTTGGAATTAAATTTTATTTTTGAAGTACATGATTTATAATAATTCATAGTAACTATAGGAATAATTTAGAAAAAACTTTTTAAATAAAATTAAAAAATAAAGAATAAAATATATAAATATTAGTCGTTTTCCAGACTCGAACTGAAGACCCGCAAAAATTAGTGACACACCCTGCCGACCTAGCCACCAAGCACCGTACACGGAGAGCATCTGAATGGCCTAAAATTCTTATTACGACTACCTTATTCAATTTATAAACACGGTGACAATCTGGTCTAAAATACACAATGCTATGAATAGGAATGAATTCTGCGCATGTGCTTGAACTTGACTCTCCAAATTTCGAATAAATATAGGAATATTTTGGAATTAAATTTTATTTTTGAAGTACATGATTTAGAATAATTCATAGTAACTATAGGAATAATTTAGAAAAAACTTTTTAAATAAAATTAAAAAATAAAGAATAAAATATATAAATATTAGTCGTTTTCCAGACTCGAACTGAAGACCCGCAAAAATTAGTGACACACCCTGCCGACCTAGCCACCAAGCACCGTACACGGAGAGCATCTGAATGGCCTAAAATTCTTATTACGACTACCTAATTCAATTTATAAACACGGTGACAATCTGGTCTAAAATGCACAATGCTAAGAATAGGAATGAATTCTGCGCATGTGTGTGAACTTGACTCTCCAAATTTCGAATAAATATAGGAATATTTTGGAATTAAATTTTATTTTTGAAGTACATGATTTAGAATAATTCATAGTAACTATAGGAATAATTTAGAAAAAACTTGTTAAATAAAATTAAAAAATAAAGAATAAAATATATAAATGTTAGTCGTTTTCCAGACTCGAACTGTAGACCCGCAAAAATTAGTGACACACCCTGCCGACCTAGCCACCAAGCACCGTACACGGAGAGCATCTGAATGGCCTATAATTCTTATTACGACTACCTAATTCAATTTATAAACACGGTGACAATCTGGTCTAAAATGCACAATGCTAAGAATAGGAATGATTCTGCGCATGTGCGTGAACTTGACTCTCAAAATTTCGATTAAATATAGGAATATTTTGGAATTAAATTTTATTTTTCAAGTACATGATTTAGAATAATTCATAGTAACTATAGGAATAATTTAGAAAAAACTTGTTAAATAAAATTAAAAAATAAAGAATAAAATATATAAATGTTAGTCGTTTTCCAGACTCGAACTGAAGACCCGCAAAAATTAGCGACACACCCTGCCGACCTAGCCACCAAGCACCGTACACGGAGAGCATCTGAATGGCCTAAAATTCTTATTACAACTACATAATTCAATTTATAAACACGGTGAAAATCTGGTCTAAAATGCACAATGCTAAGAATAGGAATGAATTCTGCGCATGTGCGTGAACTTGACTCTCCAAATTTCGAATAAATATAGGAATATTTTGGAATTAAATTTTATTTTTGAAGTACATGATTTAGAATAATTCATAGTAACTATAGGAATAATTTAGAAAAAACTTGTTAAATAAAATTAAAAAATAAAGAATAAAATATATAAATGTTAGTCGTTTTCCAGACTCGAACTGAAGACCCGCAAAAATTAGTGGCACACCCTGCCGACCTAGCCACCAAGCACCGTACGCGGAGAGCATCTGAATGGCCTAAAATTCTTATTACGACTACCTAATTCAATTTATAAACACGGTGACAATCTGGTCTAAAATGCACAATGCTAAGAATAGGAATGAATTCTGCGCATGTGCGTGAACTCTCAAAATTTCTATTAAATATAGGAATATTTTGGAATTAAATTTTATTTTTGAAGTACATGATTTAGAATAATTCATAGTAACTATAGGAATAATTTAGAAAAAACTTGTTAAATAAAATTAAAAAATAAAGAATAAAATATATAAATGTTAGTCGTTTTCCAGACTCGAACTGCAGACCCGCAAAAATTAGTGACACACCCTGCCGACCTAGCCACCAAACACCGTACACGGAGAGCATCTGAATGGCCTAAAATTCTTATTACGACTACCTAATTCAATTTATAAACACGGTGACAATCTGGTCTAAAATGCACAATGCTAAGAATAGGAATGATTCTGCGCATGTGCGTGAACTTGACTCTCAAAATTTCGATTAAATATAGGAATATTTTGGAATTAAATTTTATTTTTCAAGTACATGATTTAGAATAATTCATAGTAACTATAGGAATAATTTAGAAAAAATTTGTTAAATAATATTAAAAAATAAAGAATAAAATATATAAATGTTAGTCGTTTTCCAGACTCGAACTTCAGACCCGCAAAAATTAGTGACACACCCTGCCGACCTAGCCACCAAGCACCGTACACGGAGAGCATCTGAATGGCCTAAAATTCTTATTACAACTACATAATTCAATTTATAAACACGGTGAAAATCTGGTCTAAAATGCACAATGCTAAGAATAGGAATGATTCTGCGCATGTGCGTGAACTTGACTCTCAAAATTTCGATTAAATATAGGAATATTTTGGAATTAAATTTTATTTTTCAAGTACATGATTTAGAATAATTCATAGTAACTATAGGAATAATTTAGAAAAAATTTGTTAAATAATATTAAAAAATAAAGAATAAAATATATAAATGTTAGTCGTTTTCCAGACTCGAACTTCAGACCCGCAAAAATTAGTGACACACTCTGCCGACCTAGCCACCAAGCACCGTACACGGAGAGCATCTGAATGGCCTAAAATTCTTATTACAACTACATAATTCAATTTATAAACACGGTTAAAATCTGGTCTAAAATGCATAATGCTAAGAATAGGAATGAATTCTGCGCATGTGCGTGAACTTGACTCTCAAAATTTCGATTAAATATAGGAATATTTTGGAATTAAATTTTATTTTTCAAGTACATGATTTAGAATAATTCATAGTAACTATAGGAATAATTTAGAAAAAACTTTTTAAATAAAATTAAAAAATAAAGAATAAAATATATAAATGTTAGTCGTTTTCCAGACTCGAACTGAAGACCCGCAAAAATTAGTGACACACCCTGCCGACCTAGCCACCAAGCACCGTACACGGAGAGCATCTGAATGGTCTAAAATTCTTATTACGACTACCTAATTCAATTTATAAACACGGTGACAATCTGGTCTAAAATGCACAATGCTAAGAATAGGAATGAATTCTGCGCATGTGTGTGAACTTGACTCTCCAAATTTCGAATAAATATAGGAATATTTTGGAATTAAATTTTATTTTTGAAGTACATGATTTAGAATAATTCATAGTAACTATAGGAATAATTTAGAAAAAATTTGTTAAATAATATTAAAAAATAAAGAATAAAATATATAAATGTTAGTCGTTTTCCAGACTCGAACTTCAGACCCGCAAAAATTAGTGACACACTCTGCCGACCTAGCCACCAAGCACCGTACACGGAGAGCATCTGAATGGCCTAAAATTCTTATTACAACTACATAATTCAATTTATAAACATGGTGAAAATCTGGTCTAAAATGCATAATGCTAAGAATAGGAATGAATTCTGCGCATGTGCGTGAACTTGACTCTCAAAATTTCGATTAAATATAGGAATATTTTGGAATTAAATTTTATTTTTCAAGTACATGATTTAGAATAATTCATAGTAACTATAGGAATAATTTAGAAAAAACTTTTTAAATAAAATTAAAAAATAAAGAATAAAATATATAAATGTTAGTCGTTTTCCAGACTCGAACTGAAGACCCGCAAAAATTAGTGACACACCCTGCCGACCTAGCCACCAAGCACCGTACACGGAGAGCATCTGAATGGTCTAAAATTCTTAATACGACTACCTAATTCAATTTATAAATACGGTGAAAATCTGGTTTAAACGCACAATGCTAAGAATATAAATGAATTCTGCGCATGTTCGTGAACTTGACTCTCAAAATTTCGATTAAATATAGGAATATTTTGGAATTAAATTTTATTTTTCTTGTACATGATTTAGAATAATTCATAGTAACTATAGGAATAATTTAGAAAAAGCTTATTAAATAAAATTAAAAAATAAAGAAAAAAATATATAAATGTTAGTCGTTTTCCAGACTCGAACTGAAGACCTGCAAAAATCAGTGGCACACCCTGCCGACCTAGCCACCAAGCACCGTACACGTAGAGCATCTGAATGGTCTAAAATTCTTATTACGACTACCTAATTCAATTAATAAATACGGTGAAAATCTGGTTTAAAAAGCACAATGCTAAGAATATAAATGAATTCTGCGCATGTTCGTGAACTTGACTCTCAAAATTTCGATTAAATATAGGAATATTTTGGAATTAAATTTTATTTTTCTTGTACATGATTTAGAATAATTCATATTAACTATAGGAATAATTTAGAAAAAACTTGTTAAATAAAATTAAAAAATAAAAAATAAAATATATAAATGTTAGTCGTTTTCCAGACTCGAACTGAAGACCCGCAAAAATTAGTGGCACACCCTGCCGACCTAGCCACCAAGCACCGTACACGGAGAGCATCTGAATGGCCTAAAATTCTTATTACGACTACCTAATTCAATTTATAAACACGGTGACAATCTGGTCTAAAATGCACAATGCTAAGAATAGGAATGAATTCTGCGCATGTGCATGAACTCTCAAAATTTCTATTAAATATAGGAATATTTTGGAATTAAATTTTATTTTTGAAGTACATGATTTAGAATAATTCATAGTAACTATAGGAATAATTTAGAAAAAACTTGTTAAATAAAATTAAAAAATAAAGAATAAAATATATAAATGTTAGTCGTTTTCCAGACTCGAACTGAAGACCCGCAAAAATTAGCGACACACCCTGCCGACCTAGCCACCAAGCACCGTACACGGAGAGCATCTGAATGGCCTAAAATTCTTATTACAACTACATAATTCAATTTATAAACACGGTGAAAATCTGGTCTAAAATGCACAATGCTAAGAATAGGAATGAATTCTGCGCATGTGCGTGAACTTGACTCTCCAAATTTCGAAAAAATATAGGAATATTTTGGAATTAAATTTTATTTTTGAAGTACATGATTTAGAATAATTCATAGTAACTATAGGAATAATTTAGAAAAAACTTGTTAAATAAAATTAAAAAATAAAGAATAAAATATATAAATGTTAGTCGTTTTCCAGACTCGAACTGCAGACCCGCAAAAATTAGTGACACACCCTGCCGACCTAGCCACCAAACACCGTACACGGAGAGCATCTGAATGGCCTAAAATTCTTATTACGACTACCTAATTCAATTTATAAACACGGTGACAATCTGGTCTAAAATGCACAATGCTAAGAATAGGAATGATTCTGCGCATGTGCGTGAACTTGACTCTCAAAATTTCGATTAAATATAGGAATATTTTGGAATTAAATTTTATTTTTCAAGTACATGATTTAGAATAATTCATAGTAACTATAGGAATAATTTAGAAAAAACTTTTTAAATAAAATTAAAAAATAAAGAATAAAATATATAAATGTTAGTCGTTTTCCAGACTCGAACTGAAGACCCGCAAAAATTAGTGACACACCCTGCCGACCTAGCCACCAAGCACCGTACACGGAGAGCATCTGAATGGTCTAAAATTCTTATTACGACTACCTAATTCAATTTATAAACACGGTGACAATCTGGTCTAAAATGCACAATGCTAAGAATAGGAATGAATTCTGCGCATGTGTGTGAACTTGACTCTCCAAATTTCGAATAAATATAGGAATATTTTGGAATTAAATTTTATTTTTGAAGTACATGATTTAGAATAATTCATAGTAACTATAGGAATAATTTAGAAAAAATTTGTTAAATAATATTAAAAAATAAAGAATAAAATATATAAATGTTAGTCGTTTTCCAGACTCGAACTTCAGACCCGCAAAAATTAGTGACACACTCTGCCGACCTAGCCACCAAGCACCGTACACGGAGAGCATCTGAATGGCCTAAAATTCTTATTACAACTACATAATTCAATTTATAAACATGGTGAAAATCTGGTCTAAAATGCATAATGCTAAGAATAGGAATGAATTCTGCGCATGTGCGTGAACTTGACTCTCAAAATTTCGATTAAATATAGGAATATTTTGGAATTAAATTTTATTTTTCAAGTACATGATTTAGAATAATTCATAGTAACTATAGGAATAATTTAGAAAAAACTTTTTAAATAAAATTAAAAAATAAAGAATAAAATATATAAATGTTAGTCGTTTTCCAGACTCGAACTGAAGACCCGCAAAAATTAGTGACACACCCTGCCGACCTAGCCACCAAGCACCGTACACGGAGAGCATCTGAATGGTCTAAAATTCTTAATACGACTACCTAATTCAATTTATAAATACGGTGAAAATCTGGTTTAAACGCACAATGCTAAGAATATAAATGAATTCTGCGCATGTTCGTGAACTTGACTCTCAAAATTTCGATTAAATATAGGAATATTTTGGAATTAAATTTTATTTTTCTTGTACATGATTTAGAATAATTCATAGTAACTATAGGAATAATTTAGAAAAAGCTTATTAAATAAAATTAAAAAATAAAGAAAAAAATATATAAATGTTAGTCGTTTTCCAGACTCGAACTGAAGACCTGCAAAAATCAGTGGCACACCCTGCCGACCTAGCCACCAAGCACCGTACACGTAGAGCATCTGAATGGTCTAAAATTCTTATTACGACTACCTAATTCAATTAATAAATACGGTGAAAATCTGGTTTAAAAAGCACAATGCTAAGAATATAAATGAATTCTGCGCATGTTCGTGAACTTGACTCTCAAAATTTCGATTAAATATAGGAATATTTTGGAATTAAATTTTATTTTTCTTGTACATGATTTAGAATAATTCATATTAACTATAGGAATAATTTAGAAAAAACTTGTTAAATAAAATTAAAAAATAAAAAATAAAATATATAAATGTTAGTCGTTTTCCAGACTCGAACTGAAGACCCGCAAAAATTAGTGGCACACCCTGCCGACCTAGCCACCAAGCACCGTACACGGAGAGCATCTGAATGGCCTAAAATTCTTATTACGACTACCTAATTCAATTTATAAACACGGTGACAATCTGGTCTAAAATGCACAATGCTAAGAATAGGAATGAATTCTGCGCATGTGCATGAACTCTCAAAATTTCTATTAAATATAGGAATATTTTGGAATTAAATTTTATTTTTGAAGTACATGATTTAGAATAATTCATAGTAACTATAGGAATAATTTAGAAAAAACTTGTTAAATAAAATTAAAAAATAAAGAATAAAATATATAAATGTTAGTCGTTTTCCAGACTCGAACTGAAGACCCGCAAAAATTAGCGACACACCCTGCCGACCTAGCCACCAAGCACCGTACACGGAGAGCATCTGAATGGCCTAAAATTCTTATTACAACTACATAATTCAATTTATAAACACGGTGAAAATCTGGTCTAAAATGCACAATGCTAAGAATAGGAATGAATTCTGCGCATGTGCGTGAACTTGACTCTCCAAATTTCGAAAAAATATAGGAATATTTTGGAATTAAATTTTATTTTTGAAGTACATGATTTAGAATAATTCATAGTAACTATAGGAATAATTTAGAAAAAACTTGTTAAATAAAATTAAAAAATAAAGAATAAAATATATAAATGTTAGTCGTTTTCCAGACTCGAACTGCAGACCCGCAAAAATTAGTGACACACCCTGCCGACCTAGCCACCAAACACCGTACACGGAGAGCATCTGAATGGCCTAAAATTCTTATTACGACTACCTAATTCAATTTATAAACACGGTGACAATCTGGTCTAAAATGCACAATGCTAAGAATAGGAATGATTCTGCGCATGTGCGTGAACTTGACTCTCAAAATTTCGATTAAATATAGGAATATTTTGGAATTAAATTTTATTTTTCAAGTACATGATTTAGAATAATTCATAGTAACTATAGGAATAATTTAGAAAAAATTTGTTAAATAATATTAAAAAATAAAGAATAAAATATATAAATGTTAGTCGTTTTCCAGACTCGAACTTCAGACCCGCAAAAATTAGTGACACACTCTGCCGACCTAGCCACCAAACACCGTACACGGAGAGCATCTGAATGGCCTAAAATTCTTATTACAACTACATAATTCAATTTATAAACACGGTGAAAATCTGGTCTAAAATGCACAATGCTAAGAATAGGAATGAATTCTGCGCATGTGCGTGAACTTGACTCTCAAAATTTCGATTAAATATAGGAATATTTTGGAATTAAATTTTATTTTTCAAGTACATGATTTAGAATAATTCATAGTAACTATAGGAATAATTTAGAAAAAACTTTTTAAATAAAATTAAAAAATAAAAAATAAAATATATAAATGTTAGTCGTTTTCCAGACTCGAACTGCAGACCCGCAAAAATTAGTGACACACCCTGCCGACCTAGCCACCAAACACCGTACACGGAGAGCATCTGAATGGCCTAAAATTCTTATTACGACTACCTAATTCAATTTATAAACACGATGACAATCTGGTCTAAAATGCACAATGCTAGGAATAGGAATGATTCTGCGCATGTGCGTGAACTTGACTCTCAAAATTTCGATTAAATATAGGAATATTTTGGAATTAAATTTTATTTTTCAAGTACATGATTTTGAATAATTCATAGTAACTATAGGAATAATTTAGAAAAAATTTGTTAAATAATATTAAAAAATAAAGAATAAAATATATAAATGTTAGTCGTTTTCCAGACTCGAACTTCAGACCCGCAAAAATTAGTGACACACCCTGCCGACCTAGCCACCAAGCACCGTACACGGAGAGCATCTGAATGGCCTAAAATTCTTATTACAACTACATAATTCAATTTATAAACACGGTGAAAATCTGGTCTAAAATGCACAATGCTAAGAATAGGAATGATTCTGCGCATGTGCGTGAACTTGACTCTCAAAATTTCGATTAAATATAGGAATATTTTGGAATTAAATTTTATTTTTCAAGTACATGATTTAGAATAATTCATAGTAACTATAGGAATAATTTAGAAAAAATTTGTTAAATAATATTAAAAAATAAAGAATAAAATATATAAATGTTAGTCGTTTTCCAGACTCGAACTTCAGACCCGCAAAAATTAGTGACACACTCTGCCGACCTAGCCACCAAACACCGTACACGGAGAGCATCTGAATGGCCTAAAATTCTTATTACAACTACATAATTCAATTTATAAACACGGTGAAAATCTGGTCTAAAATGCACAATGCTAAGAATAGGAATGAATTCTGCGCATGTGCGTGAACTTGACTCTCAAAATTTCGATTAAATATAGGAATATTTTGGAATTAAATTTTATTTTTCAAGTACATGATTTAGAATAATTCATAGTAACTATAGGAATAATTTAGAAAAAACTTTTTAAATAAAATTAAAAAATAAAGAATAAAATATATAAATGTTAGTCGTTTTCCAGACTCGAACTGAAGACCCGCAAAAATTAGTGACACACCCTGCCGACCTAGCCACCAAGCACCGTACACGGAGAGCATCTGAATGGTCTAAAATTCTTATTACGACTACCTAATTCAATTTATAAACACGGTGACAATCTGGTCTAAAATGCACAATGCTAAGAATAGGAATGAATTCTGCGCATGTGTGTGAACTTCACTCTCCAAATTTCGAATAAATATAGGAATATTTTGGAATTAAATTTTATTTTTGAAGTACATGATTTATAATAATTCATAGTAACTATAGGAATAATTTAGAAAAAACTTTTTAAATAAAATTAAAAAATAAAGAATAAAATATATAAATATTAGTCGTTTTCCAGACTCGAACTGAAGACCCGCAAAAATTAGTGACACACCCTGCCGACCTAGCCACCAAGCACCGTACACGGAGAGCATCTGAATGGCCTAAAATTCTTATTACGACTACCTTATTCAATTTATAAACACGGTGACAATCTGGTCTAAAATACACAATGCTATGAATAGGAATGAATTCTGCGCATGTGCTTGAACTTGACTCTCCAAATTTCGAATAAATATAGGAATATTTTGGAATTAAATTTTATTTTTGAAGTACATGATTTAGAATAATTCATAGTAACTATAGGAATAATTTAGAAAAAACTTTTTAAATAAAATTAAAAAATAAAGAATAAAATATATAAATATTAGTCGTTTTCCAGACTCGAACTGAAGACCCGCAAAAATTAGTGACACACCCTGCCGACCTAGCCACCAAGCACCGTACACGGAGAGCATCTGAATGGCCTAAAATTCTTATTACGACTACCTAATTCAATTTATAAACACGGTGACAATCTGGTCTAAAATGCACATACTAAGAATAGGAATGAATTCTGCGCATGTGTGTGAACTTGACTCTCCAAATTTCGAATAAATATAGGAATATTTTTTAATTACTTTTTATTTTTGAAGTACATGATTTAAAATAATTCATAGTAACTATAGGAATAATTTAGAAAAACTTGTTAAATAAAATTAAAAAATAAAGAATAAAATATATAAATGTTAGTCGTTTTCCAGACTCGAACTGAAGACCCGCAAAAATTAGTGACACACCCTGCCGACCTAGCCACCAAGCACCGTACACGGAGAGCATCTGAATGGCCTAAAATTCTTATTACGACTACCTAATTCAATTTATAAACACGGTGACAATCTGGTCTAAAATGCACAATGCTAAGAATAGGAATGAATTCTGCGCATGTGCGTGAACTTGACTCTCCAAATTTCGAATAAATATAGGAATATTTTGGAATTAAATTTTATTTTTCAAGTACATGATTTAGAATAATTCATAGTAACTATAGGAATTTTTTTGGAAAAAACTTGTTAAATAAAATTAAAAAATAAAGAATAAAATATATAAATGTTAGTCGTTTTCCAGACTCGAACTGAAGACCCGAAAAATCAGTGACACACCCTGCCGACCTAGCCACCAAGCACCGTACACGGATAACATCTGAATGGCCTAAAATTCTTATTACGACTACCTAATTCAATTTATAAACACCGTGACAATCAGGTCTAAAATGCACAATGCTAAGAATAGGAATGAATTCTGCACATAAGCGTGAACTTGACTCTCAAAATTTCGAATAAATATAGGAATATTTTGGAATTACATTTTATTTTTGAAGTACATGATTTAAAATAATTCATAGTAACTATAGGAATAATTTAGAAAAAACTTGTTAAATAAAATTAAAAAATAAAGAATAAAATATATAAATGTTAGTCGTTTTCCAGACTCGAACTGAAGACCCGCAAAAATTAGTGACACACCCTGCCGACCTAGCCACCAAGCACCGTACACGAAGAGCATCTGAATGGCCAAAAATTCTTATTACGACTACCTAATTCAATTTATAAACACCGTGACAATCTGGTCTAAAATGCACAATGCTAAGAATAGAAATGAATTCTGCGCATGTGCGTGAACTTGACTCTCCAAATTTCTATTAAATATAGGAATATTTTGGAATTAAATTTTATTTTTGAATTACATGATTTAGAATAATTCATAGTAATTATAGGATTAATTTAGAAAAAACTTCTTAAATAAAATTAAAAAATAAAGAATAAAATATATAGATGTTAGTCGTTTTCCAGACTCGAACTGAAGACCTGCAAAAATCAGTGACACACCCTGCCGACCTTGCCACCAAGCACCGTACACGAAGAGCATCTGAATGGCCAAAAATTCTTATTACGACTACCTAATTCAATTTATAAACACCGTGACAATCTGGTCTAAAATGCACAATGCTAAGAATAGGAATGAATTCTGCACATGTACGTGAAATTGACTCTCAAAATTTCGAATAAATATAGGAATATTTTGGAATTACATTTTATTTTTGAAGTACATGATTTAAAATAATTCATAGTAACTATAGGAATAATTTAGAAAAAAACTTTTTAAATAATATTAAAAAATAAAGAATAAAATATATAAATGTTAGTCGTTTTCCAGACTCGAACTGAAGACCCGCAAAAATTAGTGACACACCCTGCCGACCTAGCCACCAAGCACCGTACACGGAGAGCATCTGAATGGCCTAAAATTCTTATTACGACTACCTAATTCAATTTATAAACACGGTGACAATCTGGTCTAAAATGCACAATGCTAAGAATAGGAATGAATTCTGCGCATGTGCGTGAACTTGACTCTCCAAATTTCGAATAAATATAGGAATATTTTGGAATTAAATTTTATTTTTGAAGTACATGATTTAGAATAATTCATAGTAACTATAGGAATAATTTAGAAAAAGCTTGTTAAATAAAATTAAAAAATAAAGAAAAAAATATATAAATGTTAGTCGTTTTCCAGACTCGAACTGAAGACCCGCAAAAATTAGTGACACACCCTGCCGACCTAGCCACCAAGCACCGTACACGGAGAGCATCTGAATGGCCTAAAATTCTTATTACGACTACCTAATTCAATTTATAAACACAGTGACAATCTGGTCTAAAATGCACAATGCTAAGAATAGGAATGAATTCTGCGCATGTGCGTGAACTCTCAAAATTTCTATTAAATATAGGAATATTTTGGAATTAAATTTTATTTTTGAATTACATGATTTAGAATAAGTCATAGTAATTATAGGATTAATTTAGAAAAAACTTCTTAAATAAAATTAAAAAATAAAGAATAAAATATATAGATGTTAGTCGTTTTCCAGACTCGAACTGAAGACCTGCAAAAATCAGTGACACACCCTGCCGACCTAGCCACCAAGCACCGTACACGACGAGCATCTGAATGGCCTAAAATTCTTATTACGACTACCTAATTCAATTTATAAACACGGTGACAATCTGGTCTAAAAGGCACAATGCTAAGAATAGGAATGAATTCTGCGCATGTGCGTGAACTCTCAAAATTTCTATTAAATATAGGAATATTTTGGAATTAAATTTTATTTTTGAATTACATGATTTAGAATAAGTCATAGTAATTATAGGATTAATTTAGAAAAAACTTCTTAAATAAAATTAAAAAATAAAGAATAAAATATATAGATGTTAGTCGTTTTCCAGACTCGAACTGAAGACCTGCAAAAATCAGTGACACACCCTGCCGACCTAGCCACCAAGCACCGTACACGACGAGCATCTGAATGGCCTAAAATTCTTATTACGACTACCTAATTCAATTTATAAACACCGTGACAATCTGGTCTAAAATGCACAATGCTAAGAATAGGAATGAATTCTGCGCATGTGCGTGAACTTGACTCTCAAAATTTCGAATAAATATAGGAATATTTTTGAATTACATTTTATTTTTGAAGTACATGATTTAAAATAATTCATAGTAACTATAGGAATAATTTAGAAAAAGCTTGTTAAATAAAATTAAAAAATAAAGAAAAAAATATATAAATGTTAGTCGTTTTCCAGACTCGAACTGAAGACCTGCAAAAAACAGTGACACATCCTGCCAACCTAGCCACCAAGCACCGTACACGGAGAGCATCTGAATGGCCTAAAATTCTTATTACGACTACCTAATTCAATTTATAAACACGGTGACAATCTGGTCTAAAAGGCACAATGCTAAGAATAGGAATGAATTCAGCGCATGTGCGTGAACTCTCAAAATTTCTATTAAATATAGGAATATTTTGGAATTAAATTTTATTTTTCAAGTACATGATTTAGAATAATTCATAGTAACTATAGGAATAATTTAGAAAAAACTTGTTAAATAAAATTAAAAAATAAAGAATAAAATATATAAATGTTAGTCGTTTTCCAGACTCGAACTGAAGACCCGCAAAAATTAGTGACACACCCTGCCGACCTAGCCACCAAGCACCGTACACGGTTAACATCTGAATGGCCTAAAATTCTTATTACGACTACCTAATTCAATTTATAAACACGGTGACAATCTGGTCTAAAAAGCACAATGCTAAGAATATAAATGAATTCTGCGCATTTTCGTGAACTTGACTCTCCAAATTTCCAATAAATATAGGAATATTTTGGAATTAAATTTTATTTTTGAAGTACATGATTTAGAATAATTCATAGTAACTATAGGAATAATTTAGAAAAAGCTTGTTAAATAAAATTAAAAAATAAAGAAAAAAATATATAAATGTTAGTCGTTTTCTAGACTCGAACTGAAGACCTGCAAAAATCAGTGACACATCCTGCCAACCTAGCCACCAAGCACCGTACACGGAGAGCATCTGAATGGCCTAAAATTCTTATTACGACTACCTAATTCAATTTATAAACACGGTGACAATCTGGTCTAAAAGGCACAATGCTAAGAATAGGAATGAATTCTGCGCATGTGCGTGAACTCGCAAAATTTCTATTAAATATAGGAATATTTTGGAATTAAATTTTATTTTTCAAGTACATGATTTAGAATAATTCATAGTAACTATAGGAATAATTTAGAAAAAACTTGTTAAATAAAATTAAAAAATAAAGAATAAAATATATAAATGTTAGTCGTTTTCCAGACTCGAACTGAAGCCCCGCAAAAATTAGTGACGCACCCTGCCGACCTAGCCACCAAGCACCGTACACGGATAACATCTGAATGGCCTAAAATTCTTATTACGACTACCTAATTCAATTTATAAACACGGTGAAAATCTGGTCTAAAAAGCACAATGCTAAGAATATAAATGAATTCTGCGCATTTTCGTGAACTTGACTCTCAAAATTTCGATTTAATATAGGAATATTTTGGATCTAAATTTTATTTTTCAAGTACATGATTTAGAATTATTCATAGTAACTATAGGAATAATTTAGAAAAAACTTGTTAAATAAAATTAAAAAATAAAGAATAAAATATATAAATGTTAGTCGTTTTCCAGACTCGAACTGAAGACCCGCAAAAATTAGTGACACACCCTGCCGACCTAGCCACCAAGCACCGTACACTGAGAGCATCTGAATGGCATAAAATTCTTATTACGACTACCTAATTCAATTTATAAACACAGTGACAATCTGGTCTAAAAGGCACAATGCTAAGAATAGGAATGAATTCTGCGCATGTGCGTGAACTCTCAAAATTTCTATTAAATATAGGAATATTTTGGAATTAAATTTTATTTTTGAATTACATGATTTAGAATAAGTCATAGTAATTATAGGATTAATTTAGAAAAAACTTCTTAAATAAAATTAAAAAATAAAGAATAAAATATATAGATGTTAGTCGTTTTCCAGACTCGAACTGAAGACCTGCAAAAATCAGTGACACACCCTGCCGACCTAGCCACCAAGCACCGTACACGGAGAGCATCTGAATGGCCTAAAATTCTTATTACGACTACCTAATTCAATTTATAAACACGGTGACAATCTGGTCTAAAAGGCACAATGCTAAGAATAGGAATGAATTCTGCGCATGTGCGTGAACTTGACTCAACAAATTTCGAATAAATATAGAAATATTTTGGAATTAAATTTTATTTTTGAAGTACATGATTTAGAATAATTCATAGTAACTATAGGAATAATTTAGAAAAAGCTTGTTAAATAAAATTAAAAAATAAAGAAAAAAATATATAAATGTGAGTCGTTTTCCAGACTCGAACTGAAGACCTGCAAAAATCAGTGACACACCCTGCCAACCTAGCCACCAAGCACCGTACACGGAGAGCATCTGAATGGCGTAAAATTCTTATTACTGCTACCTAATTCAATTTATAAACACGGTGACAATCTGGTCTAAAAGGCACAATGCTAAGAATAGGAATGAATTCTGCGCATGTGCGTGAACTCTCAAAATTTCTATTAAATATAGGAATATTTTGGAATTAAATTTTATTTTTCAAGTACATGATTTAGAATAATTCATAGTAACTATAGGAATAATTTAGAAAAAACTTGTTAAATAAAAATAAAAAATAAAATATATAAATGTTAGTCGTTTTCCAGACTCGAACTGAAGACCTGCAAAAATCAGTGACACACCCTGCCGACCTAGCCACCAAGCACCGTACACGAAGAGCATCTGAATGGCCTAAAATTCTTATTACGACTACCTAATTCAATTTATAAACACCGTGACAATCTGGTCTAAAATGCACAATGCTAAGAATAGGAATGAATTCTGCGCATGTGCGTGAACTTGACTCAACAAATTTCGAATAAATATAGGAATATTTTGGAATTAAATTTTATTTTTGAAGTACATGATTTAGAATAATTCATAGTAACTATAGGAATAATTTAGAATAAACTTGTTAAATAAAATTAAAAAATAAAGAATAAAATATATAGATGTTAGTCGTTTTCCAGACTCGAACTGAAGACCTGCAAAAATCAGTGACACACCCTGCCGACCTAGCCACCAAGCACCGTACACTGAGAGCATCTGAATGGCCTAAAATTCTTATTACGACTACCTAATTCAATTTATAAACACAGTGACAATCTGGTCTAAAATGCACAATGCTAAGAATAGGAATGAATTCTGCGCATGTGCGTGAACTCTCAAAATTTCTATTAAATATAGGAATATTTTGGAATTAAATTTTATTTTTGAATTACATGATTTAGAATAATTCATAGTAATTATAGGATTAATTTAGAAAAAACTTCTTAAATAAAATTAAAAAATAAAGAATAAAATATATAGATGTTAGTCGTTTTCCAGACTCGAACTGAAGACCTGCAAAAATCAGTGACACACCCTGCCGACCTAGCCACCAAGCACCGTACACGAAGAGCATCTGAATGGCCTAAAATTCTTATTACGACTACCTAATTCAATTTATAAACACGGTTACAATCTGGTCTAAAATGCACAATGCTAAGAATAGGAATGAATTCTGCGCATGTGCGTGAACTTGACTCTCCAAATTTCAAATAAATATAGGAATATTTTGGAATTAAATTTTAATTTTCTTGTACATGATTTAGAATAATTCATAGTAACTATAGGAATAATTTAGAAAAAACTTGTTAAATAAATTTAAAAAATAAAGAATAAAATATATAAATGTTAGTCGTTTTCCAGACTCGAACTGAAGACCCGCAAAAATTAGTGAAACACCCTGCCGACCTAGCCACCAAGCACCGTACACGGAGAGCATCTGAATGGTCTAAAATTCTTATTACGACTACCTAATTCAATTTATAAACACGGTGACAATCTGGTCTAAAATGCACAATGCTAAGAATAGGAATGAATTCTGCGCATGTGCGTGAACTTGACTCTCAAAATTTCGATTAAATTTAGGAATATTTTGGAATTAAATTTTATTTTTGAAGTACATGATTTAGAATAATTCATAGTAACTATAGGAATAATTTAGAAAAAACTTGTTAAATAAAATTAAAAAATAAAGAATAAAATATATAAATGTTCGTCGTTTTCCAGACTCGAACTGAAGACCGGCAAAAATTATTGACACGCCCTGCCGACCTAGCCACCAAGCACCGTACACTGAGAGCATCTGAATGGCCTAAAATTCTTATTACGACTACCTAATTCAATTTATAAACACAGTGACAATCTGGTCTAAAATGCACAATGCTAAGAATAGGAATGAATTCTGCGCATGTGCGTGAACTCTCAAAATTTCTATTAAATATAGGAATATTTTGGAATTAAATTTTATTTTTGAATTACATGATTTAGAATAATTCATAGTAATTATAGGATTAATTTAGAAAAAACTTCTTAAATAAAATTAAAAAATAAAGAATAAAATATATAGATGTTAGTCGTTTTCCAGACTCGAACTGAAGACCTGCAAAAATCAGTGACACACCCTGCCGACCTAGCCACCAAGCACCGTACACGAAGAGCAGCTGAATGGCCTAAAATTCTTATTACGACTACCTAATTCAATTTATAAATACGGTGAAAATCTGGTTTAAAAAGCACAATGCTAAGAATATAAATGAATTCTGCGCATGTTCGTGAACTTGACTCTCAAAATTTCGATAAAATATAGGAATATTTTGGAATTAAATTTTATTTTTCTTGTACATGATATAGAATAATTCATAGTAACTATAGGAATAATTTAGAAAAAGCTTTTTAAATAAAATTAAAAAATAAAGAATAAAATATATAAATGTTAGTCGTTTTCCAGACTCGAACTGACGACCTGCAAAAATCAGTGACACACCAAGCCGACCTAGCCACCAAGCACCGTACACGTAGAGCATCTGAATGGTCTAAAATTTTTATTACGACTACCTAATTCAATTTATAAATACGGTGAAAATCTGGTTTAAAAAGCACAATGCTAAGAATATAAATGAATTCTGCGCATGTTCGTGAACTTGACTCTCAAAATTTCGATAAAATATAGGAATATTTTGGAATTAAATTTTATTTTTCTTGTACATGATTTAGAATAATTCATAGTAACTATAGGAATAATTTAGAAAAAACTTGTTAAATAAATTTAAAAAATAAAGAATAAAATATATAAATGTTAGTCGTTTTCCAGACTCGAACTGAAGACCCGCAAAAATTAGTGAAACACCCTGCCGACCTACCAACCAAGCACCGTACACGGAGAGCATCTGAATGGTCTAAAATTCTTATTACGACTACCTAATTCAATTTATAAACACGGTGACAATCTGGTCTAAAATGCACAATGCTAAGAATAGGAATGAATTCTGCGCATGTGCGTGAACTTGACTCTCAAAATTTCGATTAAATTTAGGAATATTTTGGAATTAAATTTTATTTTTGAAGTACATGATTTAGAATAATTCATAGTAACTATAGGAATAATTTAGAAAAAACTTGTTAAATAAATTTAAAAAATAAAGAATAAAATATATAAATGTTAGTCGTTTTCCAGACTCGAACTGAAGACCCGCAAAAATTAGTGAAACACCCTGCCGACCTAGCCACCAAGCACCGTACACGTAGAGCATCTGAATGGTCTAAAATTTTTATTACGACTACCTAATTCAATTTATAAATACGGTGAAAATCTGGTTTAAAAAGCACAATGCTAAGAATATAAATGAATTCTGCGCATGTTCGTGAACTTGACTCTCAAAATTTCGATAAAATATAGGAATATTTTGGAATTAAATTTTATTTTTCTTGTACATGATTTAGAATAATTCATAGTAACTATAGGAATAATTTAGAAAAAACTTGTTAAATAAATTTAAAAAATAAAGAATAAAATATATAAATGTTAGTCGTTTTCCAGACTCGAACTGAAGACCCGCAAAAATTAGTGAAACACCCTGCCGACCTAGCCACCAAGCACCGTACACGGAGAGCATCTGAATGGTCTAAAATTCTTATTACGACTACCTAATTCAATTTATAAACACGGTGACAATCTGGTCTAAAATGCACAATGCTAAGAATAGGAATGAATTCTGCGCATGTGCGTGAACTTGACTCTCAAAATTTCGATTAAATTTAGGAATATTTTGGAATTAAATTTTATTTTTGAAGTACATGATTTAGAATAATTCATAGTAACTATAGGAATAATTTAGAAAAAACTTGTTAAATAAATTTAAAAAATAAAGAATAAAATATATAAATGTTAGTCGTTTTCCAGACTCGAACTGAAGACCCGCAAAAATTAGTGAAACACCCTGCCGACCTAGCCACCAAGCACCGTACGCGGAGAGCATCTGAATGGTCTAAAATTCTTATTACGACTACCTAATTCAATTTATAAACACGGTGACAATCTGGTCTAAAATGCACAATGCTAAGAATAGGAATGAATTCTGCGCATGTGCCTGAACTTGACTCTCAAAATTTCGATTAAATTTAGGAATATTTTGGAATTAAATTTTATTTTTGAAGTACATGATTTAGAATAATTCATAGTAACTATAGGAATAATTTAGAAAAAGCTTTTTAAATAAAATTAAAAAATAAAGAATAAAATATATAAATGTTAGTCGTTTTCCAGACTCGAACTGAAGACCTGCAAAAATCAGTGACACACCAAGCCGACCTAGCCACCAAACACCGTACACGGAGAGCATCTGAATGGTCTAAAATTCTTATTACGACTACCTAATTCAATTTATAAATACGGTGAAAATCTGGTTTAAAAAGCACAATGCTAAGAATATAAATGAATTTTGCGCATGTTCGTGAACTTGACTCTCAAAATTTCGATAAAATATAGGAATATTTTGGAATTAAATTTTATTTTTCAAGTACATGATTTAGAATTATTCATAGTAACTATAGGAATAATTTAGAAAAAGCTGGTTAAATAAAATTAAAAAATAAAGAAAAAAATATATAAATGTTAGTCGTTTTCCAGACTCGAACTGAAGACCCGCAAAAATTAGTGAAACACCCTGCCGACCTAGCCACCAAGCACCGTACACAGAGAGCATCTGAATGGTCTAAAATTCTTATTACGACTACCTAATTCAATTTATAAACACGGTGACAATCTGGTCTAAAATGCACAATGCTAAGAATAGGAATGAATTCTGCGCATGTGCGTGAACTTGACTCTCAAAATTTCGATTAAATTTAGGAATATTTTGGAATTAAATTTTATTTTTGAAGTACATGATTTAGAATAATTCATAGTAACTATAGGATTAATTTAGAAAAAACTTCTTAAATAAAATTAAAAAATAAAGAATAAAATATATAGATGTTAGTCGTTTTCCAGACTCGAACTGAAGACCTGCAAAAATCAGTGACACACCCTGCCGACCTAGCCACCAAGCAGCGTACACGAAGAGCATCTGAATGGCCTAAAATTCTTATTACGACTACCTATTTCAATTTATAAACACGGTGACAATCTGGTCTAAAATGCACAATGCTAAGAATAGGAATGAATTCTGCGCATGTGCGTGAACTTGACTCTCCAAATTTCAAATAAATATAGGAATATTTTGGAATTAAATTTTAATTTTCTTGTACATGATTTAGAATAATTCATAGTAACTATAGGAATAATTTAGAAAAAACTTGTTAAATAAAATTAAAAAATAAAGAATAAAATATATAAATGTTAGTCGTTTTCCAGACTCGAACTGAAGACCGGCAAAAATTATTGACACGCCCTGCCGACCTAGCCACCAAGCACCGTACACTGAGAGCATCTGAATGGCCTAAAATTCTTATTACGACTACCTAATTCAATTTATAAACACAGTGACAATCTGGTCTAAAATGCACAATGCTAAGAATAGGAATGAATTCTGCGCATGTGCGTGAACTCTCAAAATTTCTATTAAATATAGGAATATTTTGGAATTAAATTTTATTTTTGAATTACATGATTTAGAATAATTCATAGTAATTATAGGATTAATTTAGAAAAAACTTCTTAAATAAAATTAAAAAATAAAGAATAAAATATATAGATGTTAGTCGTTTTCCAGACTCGAACTGAAGACCTGCAAAAATCAGTGACACACCCTGCCGACCTAGCCACCAAGCACCGTACACGAAGAGCATCTGAATGGCCTAAAATTCTTATTACGACTACCTAATTCAATTTATAAATACGGTGAAAATCTGGTTTAAAAAGCACAATGCTAAGAATATAAATGAATTCTGCGCATGTTCGTGAACTTGACTCTCAAAATTTCGATAAAATTTAGGAATATTTTGGAATTAAATTTTATTTTTGAAGTACATGATTTAGAATAATTCATAGTAACTATAGGATTAATTTAAAAAAACTTCTTAAA
This sequence comes from Argiope bruennichi, assembly GCF_947563725.1. Taxonomy (NCBI): domain Eukaryota; kingdom Metazoa; phylum Arthropoda; class Arachnida; order Araneae; family Araneidae; genus Argiope; species Argiope bruennichi. The sequence continues at coordinate 24,063,564 of NC_079162.1, read as the reverse complement.
TAAAATTAAAAAATAAAGAATAAAATATATAGATGTTAGTCGTTTTCCAGACTCGAACTGAAGACCTGCAAAAATCAGGGACACACCCTGCCGACCTACCCACCAAGCAGCGTACACGAAGAGCATCTGAATGGCCTAAAATTCTTATTACGACTACCTATTTCAATTTATAAACACGGTGACAATCTGGTCTAAAATGCACAATGCTAAGAATAGGAATGAATTCTGCGCATGTGCGTGAACTTGACTCTCCAAATTTCAAATAAATATAGGAATATTTTGGAATAAAATTTTAATTTTCTTGTACATGATTTAGAATAATTCATAGTAACTATAGGAATAATTTAGAAAAAACTTGTTAAATAAAATTAAAAAATAAAGAATAAAATATATAAATGTTAGTCGTTTTCCAGACTCGAACTGAAGACCGGCAAAAATTATTGACACGCCCTGCCGACCTAGCCACCAAGCACCGTACACTGAGAGCATCTGAATGGCCTAAAATTCTTATTACGACTACCTAATTCAATTTATAAACACAGTGACAATCTGGTCTAAAATGCACAATGCTAAGAATAGGAATGAATTCTGCGCATGTGCGTGAACTCTCAAAATTTCTATTAAATATAGGAATATTTTGGAATTAAATTTTATTTTTGAATTACATGATTTAGAATAATTCATAGTAATTATAGGATTAATTTAGAAAAAACTTCTTAAATAAAATTAAAAAATAAAGAATAAAATATATAGATGTTAGTCGTTTTCCAGACTCGAACTGAAGACCTGCAAAAATCAGTGACACACCCTGCCGACCTAGCCACCAAGCACCGTACACGAAGAGCATCTGAATGGCCTAAAATTCTTATTACGACTACCTAATTCAATTTATAAATACGGTGAAAATCTGGTTTAAAAAGCACAATGCTAAGAATATAAATGAATTCTGCGCATGTTCGTGAACTTGACTCTCAAAATTTCGATAAAATATAGGAATATTTTGGAATTAAATTTTATTTTTCTTGTACATGATTTAGAATAATTCATAGTAACTATAGGAATAATTTAGAAAAAACTTGTTAAATAAATTTAAAAAATAAAGAATAAAATATATAAATGTTAGTCGTTTTCCAGACTCGAACTGAAGACCCGCAAAAATTAGTGAAACACCCTGCCGACCTAGCCACCAAGCACCGTACACGGAGAGCATCTGAATGGTCTAAAATTCTTATTACGACTACCTAATTCAATTTATAAACACGGTGACAATCTGGTCTAAAATGCACAATGCTAAGAATAGGAATGAATTCTGCGCATGTGCCTGAACTTGACTCTCAAAATTTCGATTAAATTTAGGAATATTTTGGAATTAAATTTTATTTTTGAAGTACATGATTTAGAATAATTCATAGTAACTATAGGAATAATTTAGAAAAAGCTTTTTAAATAAAATTAAAAAATAAAGAATAAAATATATAAATGTTAGTCGTTTTCCAGACTCGAACTGAAGACCTGCAAAAATCAGTGACACACCAAGCCGACCTAGCCACCAAGCACCGTACACGGAGAGCATCTGAATGGTCTAAAATTCTTATTACGACTACCTAATTCAATTTATAAATACGGTGAAAATCTGGTTTAAAAAGCACAATGCTAAGAATATAAATGAATTCTGCGCATGTGCCTGAACTTGACTCTCAAAATTTCGATTAAATTTAGGAATATTTTGGAATTACATTTTATTTTTGAAGTACATGATTTAAAATAATTCATAGTAACTATAGGAATAATTTAGAAAAAACTTGTTAAATAAAATTAAAAAATAAAAAATAAAATATATAAATGTTAGTCGTTTTCCAGACTCGAACTGAAGACCCGCAAAAAATTAGTGAAACACCCTGCCGACCTAGCCACCAAGCACCGTACACGGAGAGCATCTGAATGGTTTAAAATTCTTATTACGACTACCTAATTCAATTTATAAACACGGTGACAATCTGGTCTAAAATGCACAATGCTAAGAATAGGAATGAATTCTGCGCATGTGCGTGAACTTGACTCTCAAAATTTCGATTAAATTTAGGAATATTTTGGAATTAAATTTTATTTTTGAAGTACATGATTTAGAATAATTCATAGTAACTATAGGAATAATTTAGAAAAAACTTGTTAAATAAAATTAAAAAATAAAGAATAAAATATATAAATGTTAGTCGTTTTCCAGACTCGAACTGAAGACCGGCAAAAATTATTGACACGCCCTGCCGACCTAGCCACCAAGCACCGAACACGAAGAGCATCTGAATGGCCTAAAATTCTTATTACGACTACCTAATTCAATTTATAAATACGGTGAAAATCTGGTTTAAAAAGCACAATGCTAAGAATATAAATGAATTCTGCGCATGTTCGTGAACTTGACTCTCAAAATTTCGATAAAATATAGGAATATTTTGGAATTAAATTTTATTTTTCTTGTACATGATTTAGAATAATTCATAGTAACTATAGGAATAATTTAGAAAAAACTTGTTAAATAAATTTAAAAAATAAAGAATAAAATATATAAATGTTAGTCGTTTTCCAGACTCGAACTGAAGACCCGCAAAAATTAGTGAAACACCCTGCCGACCTAGCCACCAAGCACCGTACACGGAGAGCATCTGAATGGTCTAAAATTCTTATTACGACTACCTAATTCAATTTATAAACACGGTGACAATCTGGTCTAAAATGCACAATGCTAAGAATAGGAATGAATTCTGCGCATGTGCCTGAACTTGACTCTCAAAATTTCGATTAAATTTAGGAATATTTTGGAATTAAATTTTATTTTTGAAGTACATGATTTAGAATAATTCATAGTAACTATAGGAATAATTTAGAAAAAGCTTTTTAAATAAAATTAAAAAATAAAGAATAAAATATATAAATGTTAGTCGTTTTCCAGACTCGAACTGAAGACCTGCAAAAATCAGTGACACACCAAGCCGACCTAGCCACCAAGCACCGTACACGGAGAGCATCTGAATGGTCTAAAATTCTTATTACGACTACCTAATTCAATTTATAAATACGGTGAAAATCTGGTTTAAAAAGCACAATGCTAAGAATATAAATGAATTCTGCGCATGTGCCTGAACTTGACTCTCAAAATTTCGATTAAATTTAGGAATATTTTGGAATTACATTTTATTTTTGAAGTACATGATTTAAAATAATTCATAGTAACTATAGGAATAATTTAGAAAAAACTTGTTAAATAAAATTAAAAAATAAAAAATAAAATATATAAATGTTAGTCGTTTTCCAGACTCGAACTGAAGACCCGCAAAAAATTAGTGAAACACCCTGCCGACCTAGCCACCAAGCACCGTACACGGAGAGCATCTGAATGGTCTAAAATTCTTATTACGACTACCTAATTCAATTTATAAACACGGTGACAATCTGGTCTAAAATGCACAATGCTAAGAATAGGAATGAATTCTGCGCATGTGCGTGAACTTGACTCTCAAAATTTCGATTAAATTTAGGAATATTTTGGAATTAAATTTTATTTTTGAAGTACATGATTTAGAATAATTCATAGTAACTATAGGAATAATTTAGAAAAAACTTGTTAAATAAAATTAAAAAATAAAGAATAAAATATATAAATGTTAGTCGTTTTCCAGACTCGAACTGAAGACCGGCAAAAATTATTGACACGCCCTGCCGACCTAGCCACCAAGCACCGAACACGAAGAGCATCTGAATGGCCTAAAATTCTTATTACGACTACCTAATTCAATTTATAAATACGGTGAAAATCTGGTTTAAAAAGCACAATGCTAAGAATATAAATGAATTCTGCGCATGTTCGTGAACTTGACTCTCAAAATTTCGATAAAATATAGGAATATTTTGGAATTAAATTTTATTTTTCTTGTACATGATTTAGAATAATTCATAGTAACTATAGGAATAATTTAGAAAAAACTTGTTAAATAAATTTAAAAAATAAAGAATAAAATATATAAATGTTAGTCGTTTTCCAGACTCGAACTGAAGACCCGCAAAAATTAGTGAAACACCCTGCCGACCTAGCCACCAAGCACCGTACACGGAGAGCATCTGAATGGTCTAAAATTCTTATTACGACTACCTAATTCAATTTATAAACACGGTGACAATCTGGTCTAAAATGCACAATGCTAAGAATAGGAATGAATTCTGCGCATGTGCCTGAACTTGACTCTCAAAATTTCGATTAAATTTAGGAATATTTTGGAATTAAATTTTATTTTTGAAGTACATGATTTAGAATAATTCATAGTAACTATAGGAATAATTTAGAAAAAGCTTTTTAAATAAAATTAAAAAATAAAGAATAAAATATATAAATGTTAGTCGTTTTCCAGACTCGAACTGAAGACCTGCAAAAATCAGTGACACACCAAGCCGACCTAGCCACCAAGCACCGTACACGGAGAGCATCTGAATGGTCTAAAATTCTTATTACGACTACCTAATTCAATTTATAAATACGGTGAAAATCTGGTTTAAAAAGCACAATGCTAAGAATATAAATGAATTCTGCGCATGTTCGTGAACTTGACTCTCAAAATTTCGATAAAATATAGGAATATTTTGGAATTAAATTTTATTTTTCTTGTACATGATTTAGAATAATTCATAGTAACTATAGGAATAATTTAGAAAAAACTTGTTAAATAAATTTAAAAAATAAAGAATAAAATATATAAATGTTAGTCGTTTTCCAGACTCGAACTGAAGACCCGCAAAAATTAGTGAAACACCCTGCCGACCTAGCCACCAAGCACCGTACACGGAGAGCATCTGAATGGTCTAAAATTCTTATTACGACTACCTAATTCAATTTATAAACACGGTGACAATCTGGTCTAAAATGCACAATGCTAAGAATAGGAATGAATTCTGCGCATGTGCGTGAACTTGACTCTCAAAATTTCGATTAAATTTAGGAATATTTTGGAATTAAATTTTATTTTTGAAGTACATGATTTAGAATAATTCATAGTAACTATAGGAATAATTTAGAAAAAACTTGTTAAATAAAATTAAAAAATAAAGAATAAAATATATAAATGTTAGTCGTTTTCCAGACTCGAACTGAAGACCGGCAAAAATTATTGACACGCCCTGCCGACCTAGCCACCAAGCACCGTACACTGAGAGCATCTGAATGGCCTAAAATTCTTATTACGACTACCTAATTCAATTTATAAACACAGTGACAATCTGGTCTAAATTGCACAATGCTAAGAATAGGAATGAATTCTGCGCATGTGCGTGAACTCTCAAAATTTCTATTAAATATAGGAATATTTTGGAATTAAATTTTATTTTTGAATTACATGATTTAGAATAATTCATAGTAATTATAGGATTAATTTAGAAAAAACTTCTTAAATAAAATTAAAAAATAAAGAATAAAATATATAGATGTTAGTCGTTTTCCAGACTCGAACTGAAGACCTGCAAAAATCAGTGACACACCCTGCCGACCTAGCCACCAAGCACCGCACACGAAGAGCATCTGAATGGCCTAAAATTCTTATTACGACTACCTAATTCAATTTATAAATACGGTGAAAATCTGGTTTAAAAAGCACAATGCTAAGAATATAAATGAATTCTGCGCATGTTCGTGAACTTGACTCTCAAAATTTCGATAAAATATAGGAATATTTTGGAATTAAATTTTATTTTTCTTGTACATGATTTAGAATAATTCATAGTAACTATAGGAATAATTTAGAAAAAACTTGTTAAATAAATTTAAAAAATAAAGAATAAAATATATAAATGTTAGTCGTTTTCCAGACTCGAACTGAAGACCCGCAAAAATTAGTGAAACACCCTGCCGACCTAGCCACCAAGCACCGTACACGGAGAGCATCTGAATGGTCTAAAATTCTTATTACGACTACCTAATTCAATTTATAAATACGGTGAAAATCTGGTTTAAAAAGCACAATGCTAAGAATATAAATGAATTCTGCGCATGTTCGTGAACTTGACTCTCAAAATTTCGATAAAATATAGGAATATTTTGGAATTAAATTTTATTTTTCTTGTACATGATTTAGAATAATTCATAGTAACTATAGGAATAATTTAGAAAAAACTTGTTAAATAAATTTAAAAAATAAAGAATAAAATATATAAATGTTAGTCGTTTTCCAGACTCGAACTGAAGACCCGCAAAAATTAGTGAAACACCCTGCCGACCTAGCCACCAAGCACCGTACACGGAGAGCATCTGAATGGTCTAAAATTCTTATTACGACTACCTAATTCAATTTATAAACACGGTGACAATCTGGTCTAAAATGCACAATGCTAAGAATAGGAATGAATTCTGCGCATGTGCGTGAACTTGACTCTCAAAATTTCGATTAAATTTAGGAATATTTTGGAATTAAATTTTATTTTTGAAGTACATTTAGAATAATTCATAGTAACTATAGGAATAATTTAGAAAAAACTTGTTAAATAAATTTAAAAAATAAAGAATAAAATATATAAATGTTAGTCGTTTTCCAGACTCGAACTGAAGACCCGCAAAAATAAGTGAAACACCCTGCCGACCTAGCCACCAAGCACCGTACACGTAGAGCATCTGAATGGTCTAAAATTCTTATTACGACTACCTAATTCAATTTATAAACACGGTGACAATCTGGTCTAAAATGCACAATGCTAAGAATAGGAATGAATTCTGCGCATGTGCCTGAACTTGACTCTAAAAATTTCGATTAAATTTAGGAATATTTTGGAATTAAATTTTATTTTTGAAGTACATGATTTAGAATAATTCATAGTAACTATAGGAATAATTTAGAAAAAACTTGTTAAATAAATTTAAAAAATAAAGAATAAAATATATAAATGTTAGTCGTTTTCCAGACTCGAACTGAAGACCCGCAAAAATTAGTGAAACACCCTGCCGACCTAGCCACCAAGCACCGTACACGGAGAGCATCTGAATGGTCTAAAATTCTTATTACGACTACCTAATTCAATTTATAAACACGGTGACAATCTGGTCTAAAATGCACAATGCTAAGAATAGGAATGAATTCTGCGCATGTGCGTGAACTTGACTCTCAAAATTTCGATTAAATTTAGGAATATTTTGGAATTAAATTTTATTTTTGAAGTACATGATTTAGAATAATTCATAGTAACTATAGGAATAATTTAGAAAAAACTTGTTAAATAAATTTAAAAAATAAAGAATAAAATATATAAATGTTAGTCGTTTTCCAGACTCGAACTGAAGACCGGCAAAAATTATTGACACGGCCTGCCGACCTAGCCACCAAGCACCGTACACGGAGAGCATCTGAATGGTCTAAAATTCTTATTACGACTACCTAATTCAATTTATAAACACGGTGACAATCTGGTCTAAAATGCACAATGCTAAGAATAGGAATGAATTCTGCGCATGTGCCTGAACTTGACTCTCAAAATTTCGATTAAATTTAGGAATATTTTGGAATTAAATTTTATTTTTGAAGTACATGATTTAGAATAATTCATAGTAACTATAGGAATAATTTAGAAAAAGCTTTTTAAATAAAATTAAAAAATAAAGAATAAAATATATAAATGTTAGTCGTTTTCCAGACTCGAACTGAAGACCTGCAAAAATCAGTGACACACCAAGCGGACCTAGCCACCAAGCACCGTACACGGAGAGCATCTGAATGGTCTAAAATTCTTATTACGACTACCTAATTCAATTTATAAATACGGTGAAAATCTGGTTTAAAAAGCACAATGCTAAGAATATAAATGAATTCTGCGCATGTTCGTGAACTTGACTCTCAAAATTTCGATAAAATATAGGAATATTTTGGAATTAAATTTTATTTTTCTTGTACATGATTTAGAATAATTCATAGTAACTATAGGAATAATTTAGAAAAAACTTGTTAAATAAATTTAAAAAATAAAGAATAAAATATATAAATGTTAGTCGTTTTCCAGACTCGAACTGAAGACCCGCAAAAATTAGTGAAACACCCTGCCGACCTAGCCACCAAGCACCGTACACGGAGAGCATCTGAATGGTCTAAAATTCTTATTACGACTACCTAATTCAATTTATAAACACGGTGACAATCTGGTCTAAAATGCACAATGCTAAGAATAGGAATGAATTCTGCGCATGTGCGTGAACTTGACTCTCAAAATTTCGATTAAATTTAGGAATATTTTGGAATTAAATTTTATTTTTGAAGTACATGATTTAGAATAATTCATAGTAACTATAGGAATAATTTAGAAAAAACTTGTTAAATAAAATTAAAAAATAAAGAATAAAATATATAAATGTTAGTCGTTTTCCAGACTCGAACCGAAGACCCGCTAAAATTAGTGACACACCCTGCCGACCTAGCCACCAAGCACCGTACACGGATAACATCTGAATGGCCTAAAATTTTTATTACGACTACCTAATTCAATTTATAAACACGGTGACAATCTGGTCTAAAATGCACAATGCTAAGAATAGGAATGAATTCTGCGCATGTGCGTGAACTTGACTCTCAAAATTTCGAATAAATATAGGAATATTTTGGAATTACATTTTATTTTTGAAGTACATGATTTAGAATAATTCATAGTAACTATAGGAATAATTTAGAAAAAGCTTGTTAAATAAAATTAAAAAATAAAGAATAAAATATATAAATGTTAGTCGTTTTCCAGACTCGAACTGAAGACCGGCAAAAATTATTGACACGGCCTGCCGACCTAGCCACCAAGCACCGTACACTGAGAGCATCTGAATGGCCTAAAATTCTTATTACGACTACCTAATTCAATTTATAAACACAGTGACAATCTGGTCTAAAATGCACAATGCTAAGAATAGGAATGAATTCTGCGCATGTGCGTGAACTTGACTCTCAAAATTTCGATTAAATTTAGGAATATTTTGGAATTAAATTTTATTTTTGAAGTACATGATTTAGAATAATTCATAGTAACTATAGGAATAATTTAGAAAAAGCTTTTTAAATAAAATTAAAAAATAAAGAATAAAATATATAAATGTTAGTCGTTTTCCAGACTCGAACTGAAGACCTGCAAAAATCAGTGACACACCAAGCCGACCTAGCCACCAAGCACCGTACACGGAGAGCATCTGAATGGTCTAAAATTCTTATTACGACTACCTAATACAATTTATAAATACGGTGAAAATCTGGTTTAAAAAGCACAATGCTAAGAATATAAATGAATTCTGCGCATGTGCGTGAACTTGACTCTCAAAATTTCGATTAAATTTAGGAATATTTTGGAATTAAATTTTATTTTTGAAGTACATGATTTAGAATAATTCATAGTAACTATAGGAATAATTTAGAAAAAACTTGTTAAATAAAATTAAAAAATAAAGAATAAAATATATAAATGTTAGTCGTTTTCCAGACTCGAACTGAAGACCGGCAAAAATTATTGACACGCCCTGCCGACCTAGCCACCAAGCACCGTACACGGAGAGCATCTGAATGGCCTAAAATTCTTATTACGACTACCTAATTCAATTTATAAACACGGTGACAATCTGGTCTAAAATGCACAATGCTAAGAATAGGAATGAATTCTGCGCATGGGCGTGAACTTGACTCTCCAAATTTCGAATAAATATAGGAATATTTTTTAATTACATTTTATTTTTGAAGTCCATGATTTAAAATAATTCATATTAACTATAGGAATAATTTAGAAAAAACTTGTTAAATAAAATTAAAAAATAAAGAATAAAATATATAAATGTTAGTCGTTTTCCAGACTCGAACCGAAGACCCGCAAAAATTAGTGACACACCCTGCCGACCTAGCCACCAAGCACCGTACACGGATAACATCTGAATGGCCTAAAATTTTTATTACGACTACCTAATTCAATTTATAAACACGGTGACAATCTGGTCTAAAAAGCACAATGCTAAGAATACGAATAAATTCTGCGCATTTTCGTGAACTTGACTCTCAAAATTTCGATTAAATATAGGAATATTTCGGAATTAAATTTTATTTTTCAAGTACATGATTTAGAATAATTCATAGTAACTATAGGAATAATTTAGAATAAACTTGTTAAATAAAATTAAAAAATAAAGAATAAAATATATAAATGTTAGTCGTTTTCCAGACTCGAACTGAAGACCGGCAAAAATTATTGACACGGCCTGCCGACCTAGCCACCAAGCACCGTACACTGAGAGCATCTGAATGGCCTAAAATTTTTATTACGACTACCTAATTCAATTTATAAACACGGTGACAATCTGGTCTAAAATGCACAATGCTAAGAATAGGAATGAATTCTGCGCATGTGCGTGAACTTGACTCTCAAAATTTCGAATAAATATAGGAATATTTTGGAATTACATTTTATTTTTGAAGTACATGATTTAGAATAATTCATAGTAACTATAGGAATAATTTAGAAAAAGCTTGTTAAATAAAATTAAAAAATAAAGAATAAAATATATAAATGTTAGTCGTTTTCCAGACTCGAACTGAAGACCGGCAAAAATTATTGACACGGCCTGCCGACCTAGCCACCAAGCACCGTACACTGAGAGCATCTGAATGGCCTAAAATTCTTATTACGACTACCTAATTCAATTTATAAACACAGTGACAATCTGGTCTAAAATGCACAATGCTAAGAATAGGAATGAATTCTGCGCATGTGCGTGAACTTGACTCTCAAAATTTCGATTAAATTTAGGAATATTTTGGAATTAAATTTTATTTTTGAAGTACATGATTTAGAATAATTCATAGTAACTATAGGAATAATTTAGAAAAAGCTTTTTAAATAAAATTAAAAAATAAAGAATAAAATATATAAATGTTAGTCGTTTTCCAGACTCGAACTGAAGACCTGCAAAAATCAGTGACACACCAAGCCGACCTAGCCACCAAGCACCGTACACGGAGAGCATCTGAATGGTCTAAAATTCTTATTACGACTACCTAATACAATTTATAAATACGGTGAAAATCTGGTTTAAAAAGCACAATGCTAAGAATATAAATGAATTCTGCGCATGTGCGTGAACTTGACTCTCAAAATTTCGATTAAATTTAGGAATATTTTGGAATTAAATTTTATTTTTGAAGTACATGATTTAGAATAATTCATAGTAACTATAGGAATAATTTAGAAAAAACTTGTTAAATAAAATTAAAAAATAAAGAATAAAATATATAAATGTTAGTCGTTTTCCAGACTCGAACTGAAGACCGGCAAAAATTATTGACACGCCCTGCCGACCTAGCCACCAAGCACCGTACACGGAGAGCATCTGAATGGCCTAAAATTCTTATTACGACTACCTAATTCAATTTATAAACACGGTGACAATCTGGTCTAAAATGCACAATGCTAAGAATAGGAATGAATTCTGCGCATGGGCGTGAACTTGACTCTCCAAATTTCGAATAAATATAGGAATATTTTTTAATTACATTTTATTTTTGAAGTCCATGATTTAAAATAATTCATATTAACTATAGGAATAATTTAGAAAAAACTTGTTAAATAAAATTAAAAAATAAAGAATAAAATATATAAATGTTAGTCGTTTTCCAGACTCGAACCGAAGACCCGCAAAAATTAGTGACACACCCTGCCGACCTAGCCACCAAGCACCGTACACGGATAACATCTGAATGGCCTAAAATTTTTATTACGACTACCTAATTCAATTTATAAACACGGTGACAATCTGGTCTAAAAAGCACAATGCTAAGAATACGAATAAATTCTGCGCATTTTCGTGAACTTGACTCTCAAAATTTCGATTAAATATAGGAATATTTCGGAATTAAATTTTATTTTTCAAGTACATGATTTAGAATAATTCATAGTAACTATAGGAATAATTTAGAATAAACTTGTTAAATAAAATTAAAAAATAAAGAATAAAATATATAAATGTTAGTCGTTTTCCAGACTCGAACTGAAGACCCGCAAAAATCAGTGACACACCCTGCCGACCTAGCCACCAAGCACCGTACACTGAGAGCATCTGAATGGCCTAAAATTCTTATTACAAATACCTAATTCAATTTATAAACACCGTGACAATCTGGTCTAAAATGCACAATGCTAAGAATAGGAATGAATTCTGCGCATGTGCGTGAACTTGACTCTCAAAATTTCGAATAAATATAGGAATATTTTGGAATTACATTTTATTTTTGAAGTACATGATTTAGAATAATTCATAGTAACTATAGGAATAATTTAAAAAAGCTTGTTAAATAAAATTAAAAAATAAAGAATAAAATATATAAATGTTAGTCGTTTTCCAGACTCGAACTGAAGACCTGCAAAAATCAGTGACACACCCTGCCGACCTAGCCACCAAGCACCGCACACGAAGAGCATCTGAATGGCCTAAAATTCTTATTACGACTACCTAATTCAATTTATAAACACAGTGACAATCTGGTCTAAAATTCACAATGCTAAGAATAGGAATGAATTCTGCGCATGTGCGTGAACTTGACTCTCCAAATTTCAAATAAATATAGGAATATTTTGGAATTAAATTTTATTTTTGAAGTACATGATTTAGAATAATTCATAGTAACTATAGGAATAATTTAGAAAAAGCTTTTTAAATAAAATTAAAAAATAAAGAATAAAATATATAAATGTTAGTCGTTTTCCAGACTCGAACTGAAGACCTGCAAAAATCAGTGACACACCAAGCCGACCTAGCCACCAAGCACCGTACACGGAGAGCATCTGAATGGTCTAAAATTCTTATTACGACTACCTAATTCAATTTATAAATACGGTGAAAATCTGGTTTAAAAAGCACAATGCTAAGAATATAAATGAATTCTGCGCATGTTCGTGAACTTGACTCTCAAAATTTCGATAAAATATAGGAATATTTTGGAATTAAATTTTATTTTTCTTGTACATGATTTAGAATAATTCATAGTAACTATAGGAATAATTTAGAAAAAACTTGTTAAATAAATTTAAAAAATAAAGAATAAAATATATAAATGTTAGTTGTTTTCCAGACTCGAACTGAAGACCCGCAAAAATTAGTGAAACACCCTGCCGACCTAGCCACCAAGCACCGTACACGGAGAGCATCTGAATGGTCTAAAATTCTTATTACGATTACCTAATTCAATTTATAAACACGGTGACAATCTGGTCTAAAATGCACAATGCTAAGAATAGGAATGAATTCTGCGCATGTGCGTGAACTTCACTCTCAAAATTTCGATTAAATTTAGGAATATTTTGGAATTAAATTTTATTTTTGAAGTACATGATTTAGAATAATTCATAGTAACTATAGGAATAATTTAGAAAAAACTTGTTAAATAAAATTAAAAAATAAAGAATAAAATATATAAATGTTAGTCGTTTTCCAGACTCGAACTGAAGACCGGCAAAAATTATTGACACGCCCTGCCGACCTAGCCACCAAGCACCGTACACGGAGAGCATCTGAATGGCCTAAAATTCTTATTACGACTACCTAATTCAATTTATAAACACGGTGACAATCTGGTCTAAAATGCACAATGCTAAGAATAGGAATGAATTCTGCGCATGGGCGTGAACTTGAATCTCCAAATTTCGAATAAATATAGGAATATTTTTTAATTACATTTTATTTTTGAAGTCCATGATTTAAAATAATTCATATTAACTATAGGAATAATTTAGAAAAAACTTGTTAAATAAAATTAAAAAATAAAGAATAAAATATATAAATGTTAGTCGTTTTCCAGACTCGAACCGAAGACCCGCAAAAATTAGTGACACACCCTGCCGACCTAGCCACCAAGCACCGTACACGGATAACATCTGAATGGCCTAAAATTTTTATTACGACTACCTAATTCAATTTATAAACACGGTGACAATCTGGTCTAAAAGGCACAATGCTAAGAATACGAATGAATTCTGCGCATTTTCGTGAACTTGACTCTCAAAATTTCGATTAAATATAGGAATATTTCGGAATTAAATTTTATTTTTCAAGTACATGATTTAGAATAATTCATAGTAACTATAGGAATAATTTAGAATAAACTTGTTAAATAAAATTAAAAAATAAAGAAAAAAATATATAAATGTTAGTCGTTTTCCAGACTCGAACTGAAGACCTGCAAAAATCAGTGACACACCCTGCCAACCTAGCCACCAAGCACCGTACACGGAGAGCACCTGAATGGCCTAAAATTCTTATTACGACTACCTAATTCAATTTATAAACACCGTGACAATCTGGTCTAAAAGGCACAATGCTAAGAATAGGAATGAATTCTGCGCATGTGCGTGAACTTGACTCAACAAATTTGGAATAAATATAGGAATATTTTGGAATTAAATTTTATTTTTGAAGTACATGATTTAGAATAATTCATAGTAACTATAGGAATAATTTAGAAAAAGCTTGTTAAATAAAATTAAAAAATAAAGAAAAAAATATATAAATGTGAGTCGTTTTCCAGACTGGAACTGAAGACCTGCAAAAATCAGTGACACACCCTGCCAACCTAGCCACCAAGCACCGTACACGGAGAGCATCTGAATGGCGTAAAATTCTTATTACGACTACCTATTTCAATTTATAAACACGGTGACAATCTGGTCTAAAAGGCACAATGCTAAGAATAGGAATGAATTCTGCGCATGTGCGTGAACTTGACTCTCAAAATTTCGATTAAATATAGGAATATTTCGGAATTAAATTTTATTTTTCAAGTACATGATTTAGAATAATTCATAGTAACTATAGGAATAATTTAGAAAAAGCGTGTGTAAATAAAATTAAAAAATAAAGAATAAAATATATAAATGTTAGTCGTTTTCCAGACTCGAACTGAAGACCTGCAAAAATCAGTGACACACCCTGCCGACCTAGCCACCAAGCACCGCACACGAAGAGCATCTGAATGGCCTAAAATTCTTATTACGACTACCTAATTCAATTTATAAACACAGTGACAATCTGGTCTAAAATGCACAATGCTAAGAATAGGAATGAATTCTGCGCATGTGCGTGAACTTGACTCTCCAAATTTCAAATAAATATAGGAATATTTTGGAATTAAATTTTATTTTTGAAGTACATGATTTAGAATAATTCATAGTAACTATAGGAATAATTTAGAAAAAGCTTTTTAAATAAAATTAAAAAATAAAGAATAAAATATATAAATGTTAGTCGTTTTCCAGACTCGAACTGAAGACCTGCAAAAATCAGTGACACACCAAGCCGACCTAGCCACCAAGCACCGTACACGGAGAGCATCTGAATGGTCTAAAATTCTTATTACGACTACCTAATTCAATTTATAAATACGGTGAAAATCTGGTTTAAAAAGCACAATGCTAAGAATATAAATGAATTCTGCGCATGTTCGTGAACTTGACTCTCAAAATTTCGATAAAATATAGGAATATTTTGGAATTAAATTTTATTTTTCTTGTACATGATTTAGAATAATTCATAGTAACTATAGGAATAATTTAGAAAAAACTTGTTAAATAAATTTAAAAAATAAAGAATAAAATATATAAATGTTAGTTGTTTTCCAGACTCGAACTGAAGACCCGCAAAAATTAGTGAAACACCCTGCCGACCTAGCCACCAAGCACCGTACACGGAGAGCATCTGAATGGTCTAAAATTCTTATTACGATTACCTAATTCAATTTATAAACACGGTGACAATCTGGTCTAAAATGCACAATGCTAAGAATAGGAATGAATTCTGCGCATGTGCGTGAACTTCACTCTCAAAATTTCGATTAAATTTAGGAATATTTTGGAATTAAATTTTATTTTTGAAGTACATGATTTAGAATAATTCATAGTAACTATAGGAATAATTTAGAAAAAACTTGTTAAATAAAATTAAAAAATAAAGAATAAAATATATAAATGTTAGTCGTTTTCCAGACTCGAACTGAAGACCGGCAAAAATTATTGACATGCCCTGCCGACCTAGCCACCAAGCACCGTACACGGAGAGCATCTGAATGGCCTAAAATTCTTATTACGACTACCTAATTCAATTTATAAACACGGTGACAATCTGGTCTAAAATGCAAAATGCTAAGAATAGGAATGAATTCTGCGCATGGGCGTGAACTTGAATCTCCAAATTTCGAATAAATATAGGAATATTTTTTAATTACATTTTATTTTTGAAGTCCATGATTTAAAATAATTCATATTAACTATAGGAATAATTTAGAAAAAACTTGTTAAATAAAATTAAAAAATAAAGAAAAAAATATATAAATGTTAGTCGTTTTCCAGACTCGAACTGAAGACCTGCAAAAATCAGTGACACACCCAGCCGACCTAGCCACCAAGCACCGTACACGGAGAGCATCTGAATGGTCTAAAATTCTTATTACGACTACCTAATTCAATTTATAAATACGGTGAAAATCTGGTTTAAAAAGCACAATGCTAAGAATATAAATGAATTCTGCGCATGTTCGTGAACTTGACTCTCAAAATTTCGATAAAATATAGGAATATTTTGGAATTAAATTTTATTTTTCTTGTACATGATTTAGAATAATTCATTGTAACTATAGGAATAATTTAGAAAAAACTTGTTAAATAAATTTAAAAAATAAAGAATAAAATATATAAATGTTAGTCGTTTTCCAGACTCGAACTGAAGACAAGCAAAAATTAGTGACACACCCTGCCGACCTAGCCACCAAGCACCGTACACGGATAACATCTGAATGGCCTAAAATTCTTATTACGACTACCTAATTCAATTTATAAACACGGTGACAATCTGGTCTAAAAAGCACAATGCTAAGAATATAAATGAATTCTGCGCATTTTCGTGAACTTGACTCTCAAAATTTCGATTAAATATAGGAATATTTTGGAATTAAATTTTATTTTTGAATTACATGATTTAGAATAATTCATAGTAATTATAGGATTAATTTAGAAAAAACTTCTTAAATAAAATTAAAAAATAAAAAATAAAATATATAGATGTTAGTCGTTTTCCAGACTCGAACTGAAGACCTGCAAAAATCAGTGACACACCCTTCCGACCTAGCCACCAAGCACCGTACACGAAGAGCATCTGAATGGCCTAAAATTCTTATTACGACTACCTAATTCAATTTATAAACACGGTGACAATCTGGTCTAAAATGCACAATGCTAAGAATAGGAATGAATTCTGCGCATGTGCGTGAACTTGACTCTCCAAATTTCAAATAAATATAGGAATATTTTGGAATTAAATTTTATTTTTGAAGTACATGATTTAGAATAATTCATAGTAACTATAGGAATAATTTAGAAAAAGCTTTTTAAATAAAATTAAAAAATAAAGAAAAAAATATATAAATGTTAGTCGTTTTCCAGACTCGAACTGAAGACCTGCAAAAATCAGTGACACACCCAGCCGACCTAGCCACCAAGCACCGTACACGGAGAGCATCTGAATGGTCTAAAATTCTTATTACGACTACCTAATTCAATTTATAAATACGGTGAAAATCTGGTTTAAAAAGCACAATGCTAAGAATATAAATGAATTCTGTGCATGTTCGTGAACTTGACTCTCAAAATTTCGATAAAATATAGGAATATTTTGGAATTAAATTTTATTTTTCTTGTACATGATTTAGAATAATTCATAGTAACTATAGGAATAATTTAGAAAAAAACTTGTTAAATAAATTTAAAAAATAAAGAATAAAATATATAAATGTTAGTCCTTTTCCAGACTCGAACTGAAGACCCGCAAAAATTAGTGAAACACCCTGCCGACCTAGCCACCAAGCACCGTACACGGAGAGCATCTGAATGGTCTAAAATTCTTATTACGACTACCTAATTCAATTTATAAACACGGTGACAATCTGGTCTAAAATGCACAATGCTAAGAATAGGAATGAATTCTGCGCATGTGCGTGAACTTGACTCTCAAAATTTCGATTAAATTTAGGAATATTTTGGAATTAAATTTTATTTTTGAAGTACATGATTTAGAATAATTCATAGTAACTATAGGAATAATTTAGAAAACACTTGTTAAATAAAATTAAAAAATAAAGAATAAAATATATAAATGTTAGTCGTTTTCCAGACTCGAACTGAAGACCGGCAAAAATTATTGACACGCCCTGCCGACCTAGCCACCAAGCACCGTACACTGAGAGCATCTGAATGGCCTAAAATTCTTATTACGACTACCTAATTCAATTTATAAACACGGTGACAATCTGGTCTAAAATGCACAATGCTAAGAATAGGAATGAATTCTGCGCATGTGCGTGAACTCTCAAAATTTCTATTAAATATAGGAATATTTTGGAATTAAATTTTATTTTTGAAGTACATGATTTAGAATAATTCATAGTAACTATAGGAATAATTTAGAAAAAACTTCTTAAATAAAATTAAAAAATAAAGAATAAAATATATAAATGTTAGTCGTTTTCCAGACTCGAACTGAAGACCCGCAAAAATTAGTGACACACCCTGCCGACCTAGCCACCAAGCACCGTACACGGAGAGCATCTGAATGGCCTAAAATTCTTATTACGACTACATAATTCAATTTATAAACACGGTGACAATCTGGTCTAAAATGCACAATGCTAAGAATAGGAATGAATTCTGCGCATGTGCGTGAACTTGACTCTCAAAATTTCGATTAAATATAGGAATATTTTGGAATTAAATTTTATTTTTCAAGTACATGATTTAGAATAATTCATAGTAACTATAGGAATAATTTAGAAAAAACTTGTTAAATAAAATTAAAAAATAAAGAATAAAATATATAAATGTTAGTCGTTTTCCAGACTCGAACTGAAGACCCGCAAAAATTAGTGACACACCCTGCCGACCTAGCCACCAAGCACCGTACACGGAGAGCATCTGAATGGTCTAAAATTCTTATTACGACTACCTAATTCAATTTATAAACACGGTGACAATCTGGTCTAAAATGCACAATGCTAAGAATAGGAATGAATTCCGCGCATGTGCGTGAACTTGACTCTCAAAATTTCAATTAAATATAGGAATATTTTGGAATTAAATTTTATTTTTGAAGTACATGATTTAGAATAATTCATAGTAACTATAGGAATAATTTAGAAAAAACTTGTTAAATAAAATTAAAAAATAAAGAATAAAATATATAAATGTTAGTCGTTTTCCAGACTCGAACTGAAGACCGGCAAAAATTATTGACACACCCTGCCGACCTAGCCACCAAGCACCGTACACGGAGAGCATCTGAATGGCCTAAAATTCTTATTACGACTACCTAATTCAATTTATAAACACGGTGACAATCTGGTCTAAAATGCACAATGCTAAGAATAGGAATGAATTCTGCGCATGTGCGTGAACTTGACTCTCCAAATTTCGAATAAATATAGGAATATTTTTTAATTACATTTTATTTTTGAAGTACATGATTTAAAATAATTCATAGTAACTATAGGAATAAGTTAGAAAAAACTTGTTAAATAAAATTAAAAAATAAAGAATAAAATATATAAATGTTAGTCGTTTTCCAGACTCGAACTGAAGACCCGCAAAAGTTAGTGACACACTCTGCCGACCTAGCCAAGAAGCACCGTACACGGAGAGCATCTGAATGGCATAAAATTCTTATTACGACTACATAATTCAATTTATAAACACGGTGACAATTTGGTCTAAAATGCACAATGCTAATAATAGGAATGAATTCTGCGCATGTGCGTGAACTTGACTCTCAAAATTTCGATTAAATATAGGAATATTTTGGAATTAAATTTTATTTTTCAAGTACATGATTTAGAATAATTCATAGTAACTATAGGAATAATTTAGAAAAAACTTGTTAAATAAAATTAAAAAATAAAGAATAAAATATATAAATGTTAGTCGTTTTCCAGACTCGAACTGAAGACCCGCAAAAATTAGTGACACACCCTGCCGACCTAGCCACCAAGCACCGTACACGGAGAGCATCTGAATGGTCTAAAATTCTTATTACGACTACCTAATTCAATTTATAAACACGGTGACAATCTGGTCTAAAATGCACAATGCTAAGAATAGGAATGAATTCTGCGCATGTGCGTGAACTTGACTCTCAAAATTTCGATTAAATATAGGAATATTTTGGAATTAAATTTTATTTTTGAAGTACATGATTTAGAATAATTCATAGTAACTATAGGAATAATTTAGAAAAAACTTGTTAAATAAAATTAAAAAATAAAGAATAAAATATATAAATGTTAGTCGTTTTCCAGACTCGAACTGAAGACCGGCAAAAATTATTGACACACCCTGCCGACCTAGCCACCAAGCACCGTACACGGAGAGCATCTGAATGGCCTAAAATTCTTATTACGACTACCTAATTCAATTTATAAACACGGTGACAATCTGGTCTAAAATGCACAATGCTAAGAATAGGAATGAATTCTGCGCATGTGCGTGAACTTGACTCTCCAAATTTCGAATAAATATAGGAATATTTTGGAATTAAATTTTATTTTTCAAGTACATGATTTAGAATAATTCATAGTAACTATAGGAATAATTTAGAAAAAACTTGTTAAATAAAATTAAAAAATAAAGAATAAAATATATAAATGTTAGTCGTTTTCCAGACTCGAACTGAAGACCCGCAAAAATTAGTGACACACCCTGCCGACCTAGCCACCAAGCACCGTACACGGAGAGCATCTGAATGGTCTAAAATTCTTATTACGACTACCTAATTCAATTTATAAACACGGTGACAATCTGGTCTAAAATGCACAATGCTAAGAATAGGAATGAATTCTGCGCATGTGCGTGAACTTGACTCTCCAAATTTCGAATAAATATAGGAATATTTTGGAATTAAATTTTATTTTTCAAGTACATGATTTAGAATAATTCATAGTAACTATAGGAATAATTTAGAAAAAACTTGTTAAATAAAATTAAAAAATAAAGAATAAAATATATAAATGTTAGTCGTTTTCCAGACTCGAACTGAAGACCCGCAAAAATTAGTGACACACCCTGCCGACCTAGCCACCAAGCACCGTACACGGAGAGCATCTGAATGGTCTAAAATTCTTATTACGACTACCTAATTCAATTTATAAACACGGTGACAATCTGGTCTAAAATGCACAATGCTAAGAATAGGAATGAATTCTGCGCATGTGCGTGAACTTGACTCTCCAAATTTCGAATAAATATAGGAATATTTTTTAATTACATTTTATTTTTGAAGTACATGATTTAAAATAATTCATAGTAACTATAGGAATAAGTTAGAAAAAACTTGTTAAATAAAATTAAAAAATAAAGAATAAAATATATAAATGTTAGTCGTTTTCCAGACTCGAACTGAAGACCCGCAAAAGTTAGTGACACACTCTGCCGACCTAGCCAAGAAGCACCGTACACGGAGAGCATCTGAATGGCATAAAATTCTTATTACGACTACATAATTCAATTTATAAACACGGTGACAATTTGGTCTAAAATGCACAATGCTAATAATAGGAATGAATTCTGCGCATGTGCGTGAACTTGACTCTCAAAATTTCGATTAAATATAGGAATATTTTGGAATTAAATTTTATTTTTCAAGTACATGATTTAGAATAATTCATAGTAACTATAGGAATAATTTAGAAAAAACTTGTTAAATAAAATTAAAAAATAAAGAATAAAATATATAAATGTTAGTCGTTTTCCAGACTCGAACTGAAGACCCGCAAAAATTAGTGACACACCCTGCCGACCTAGCCACCAAGCACCGTACACGGAGAGCATCTGAATGGTCTAAAATTCTTATTACGACTACCTAATTCAATTTATAAACACGGTGACAATCTGGTCTAAAATGCACAATGCTAAGAATAGGAATGAATTCTGCGCATGTGCGTGAACTTGACTCTCAAAATTTCGATTAAATATAGGAATATTTTGGAATTAAATTTTATTTTTGAAGTACATGATTTAGAATAATTCATAGTAACTATAGGAATAATTTAGAAAAAACTTGTTAAATAAAATTAAAAAATAAAGAATAAAATATATAAATGTTAGTCGTTTTCCAGACTCGAACTGAAGACCGGCAAAAATTATTGACACACCCTGCCGACCTAGCCACCAAGCACCGTACACGGAGAGCATCTGAATGGCCTAAAATTCTTATTACGACTACCTAATTCAATTTATAAACACGGTGACAATCTGGTCTAAAATGCACAATGCTAAGAATAGGAATGAATTCTGCGCATGTGCGTGAACTTGACTCTCCAAATTTCGAATAAATATAGGAATATTTTGGAATTAAATTTTATTTTTCAAGTACATGATTTAGAATAATTCATAGTAACTATAGGAATAATTTAGAAAAAACTTGTTAAATAAAATTAAAAAATAAAGAATAAAATATATAAATGTTAGTCGTTTTCCAGACTCGAACTGAAGACCCGCAAAAATTAGTGACACACCCTGCCGACCTAGCCACCAAGCACCGTACACGGAGAGCATCTGAATGGTCTAAAATTCTTATTACGACTACCTAATTCAATTTATAAACACGGTGACAATCTGGTCTAAAATGCACAATGCTAAGAATAGGAATGAATTCTGCGCATGTGCGTGAACTTGACTCTCCAAATTTCGATTAAATATAGGAATATTTTGGAATTAAATTTTATTTTTGAAGTACATGATTTAGAATAATTCATAGTAACTATAGGAATAATTTAGAAAAAACTTGTTAAATAAAATTAAAAAATAAAGAATAAAATATATAAATGTTAGTCGTTTTCCAGACTCGAACTGAAGACCGGCAAAAATTATTGACACACCCTGCCGACCTAGCCACCAAGCACCGTACACGGAGAGCATCTGAATGGCATAAAATTCTTATTACGACTACATAATTTAATTTATAAACACGGTGACAATTTGGTCTAAAATGCACAATGCTAATAATAGGAATGAATTCTGCGCATGTGCGTGAACTTGACTCTCAAAATTTCGATTAAATATAGGAATATTTTGGAATTAAATTTTATTTTTCAATTACATGATTTAGAATAATTCATAGTAACTATAGGAATAATTTAGAAAAAAACTTGTTAAATAAAATTAAAAAATAAAGAATAAAATATATAAATGTTAGTCGTTTTCCAGACTCGAACTCAAGACCTGCAAATATCAGTGACACACCCTGCCGACCTAGCCACCAAGCACCGTACACGGAGAGCATCTGAATGGCCTAAAATTCTTATTACGACTACCTAATTCAATTTATAAACACGGTGACAATCTGGTCTAAAATGCACAATGCTAAGAATAGGAATGAATTCTGCGCATGTGCGTGAACTTGACTCTCCAAATTTCGAATAAATATAGGAATATTTTGGAATTAAATTTTATTTTTCAAGTACATGATTTAGAATAATTCATAGTAACTATAGGAATAATTTAGAAAAAACTTGTTAAATAAAATTAAAAAATAAAGAATAAAATATATAAATGTTAGTCGTTTTCCAGACTCGAACTGAAGACCCGCAAAAATTAGTGACACACCCTGCCGACCTAGCCACCAAGCACCGTACACGGAGAGCAACTGAATGGTCTAAAATTCTTATTACGATTACCTAATTCAATTTATAAACACGGTGACAATCTGGTCTAAAATGCACAATGCTAAGAATAGGAATGAATTCTGCGCATGTGCGTGAACTTGACTCTCCAAATTTCGATTAAATATAGGAATATTTTGGAATTAAATTTTATTTTTGAAGTACATGATTTAGAATAATTCATAGTAACTATAGGAATAATTTAGAAAAAACTTGTTAAATAAAATTAAAAAATAAAGAATAAAATATATAAATGTTAGTCGTTTTCCAGACTCGAACTGAAGACCGGCAAAAATTATTGACACACCCTGCCGACCTAGCCACCAAGCACCGTACACGGAGAGCATCTGAATGGCATAAAATTCTTATTACGACTACATAATTTAATTTATAAACACGGTGACAATTTGGTCTAAAATGCACAATGCTAATAATAGGAATGAATTCTGCGCATGTGCGTGAACTTGACTCTCAAAATTTCGATTAAATATAGGAATATTTTGGAATTAAATTTTATTTTTCAAGTACATGATTTAGAATAATTCATAGTAACTATAGGAATAATTTAGAAAAAACTTCTTAAATAAAATTAAAAAATAAAGAATAAAATATATAGATGTTAGTCGTTTTCCAGACTCGAACTCAAGACCTGCAAATATCAGTGACACACCCTGCCGACCTAGCCACCAAGCACCGTACACTGAGAGCATCTGAATGGCCTAAAATTCTTATTACGACTACATAATTCAATTTATAAACACGGTGACAATCTGGTCTAAAATGCACAATGCTAAGAATAGGAATGAATTCTGCGCATGTGCGTGAACTTGACTCTCAAAATTTCGATTAAATATAGGAATATTTTGGAATTAAATTTTATTTTTCAAGTACATGATTTAGAATAATTCATAGTAACTATAGGAATAATTTAGAAAAAACTTCTTAAATAAAATTTAAAAATAAAGAATAAAATATATAGATGTTAGTCGTTTTCCAGACTCGAACTCAAGACCTGCAAAAATCAGTGACACACCCTGCCGACCTAGCCACCAAGCACCGCACACGGAGAGCATCTGAATGGCCTAAAATTCTTATTACGACTACCTAATTCAATTTATAAACACGGTGACAATCTGGTCTAAAAGGCACAATGCTAAGAATAGGAATGAATTCTGCGCATGTGCGTGAACTCTCAAAATTTCTATTAAATATAGGAATATTTTGGAATTAAAATTTATTTTTCAAGTACATGATTTAGAATAATTCATAGTAACTATAGGAATAATTTAGAAAAAACTTGTTAAATAAAATTAAAAAATAAAGAAAAAAGTATATAAATGTTAGTCGTTTTCCAGACTCGAACTGAAGACCCGCATAAATTAGTGACACACCCTGCCGACCTAGCCACCAAGCACCGTACACTGAGAGCATCTGAATGGCCTAAAATTCTTATTACGACTACATAATTCAATTTATAAACACGGTGACAATCTGGTCTAAAATGCACAATGCTAAGAATAGGAATGAATTCTGCGCATGTGCGTGAACTTGACTCTCAAAATTTCGATTAAATATAGGAATATTTTGGAATTAAATTTTATTTTTCAAGTACATGATTTAGAATAATTCATAGTAACTATAGGAATAATTTAGAAAAAACTTCTTAAATAAAATTAAAAAATAAAGAATAAAATATATAGATGTTATTCGTTTTAAAGACTCGAACACAAGACCTACAAAAATCAGTGACACACCCTGCCGACCTAGCCACCAAGCACCGTACACGGAGAGCATCTGAATGGCCTAAAATTCTTATTACGACTACCTAATTCAATTTATAAACACGGTGACAATCTGGTCTAAAAGGCACAATGCTACGAATAGGAATGAATTCTGCGCATGTGCGTGAACTTGACTCTCCAAATTTCGAATGAATATAGGAATATTTTGGAATTAAATTTTATTTTTGAAGTACATGATTTAGAATAATTCATAGTAACTATAGGAATAATTTAGAAAAAACTTGTTAAATAAAATTAAAAAATAAAGAATAAAATATATAAATGTTAGTCGTTTTCCAGACTCGAACTGAAGACCCGCAAAAATTAGTGACACACCCTGCCGACCTAGCCACCAAGCACCGTACATTGAGAGCATCTGAATGGCCTAAAATTCTTATTACGACTACCTAATTCAATTTATAAACACAGTGACAATCTGGTCTAATATGCACAATGCTAAGAATAGGAATGAATTCCGCGCATGTGCGTGAACTCTCAAAATTTCTATTAAACATAGGAATATTTTGGAATTAAATTTTATTTTTGAATTACATGATTTAGAATAATTCATAATAATTATAGGATTAATTTAGAAAAAACTTCTTAAATAAAATTGAAAAATAAAGAATAAAATATATAGATGTTAGTCGTTTTCCAGACTCGAACTGAAGACCTGCAAAAATCAGTGACACACCCTGCCGACCTAGCCACCAAGCACCGTACACGAAGAGCATCTGAATGGCCTAAAATTCTTATTACGACTACCTAATTCAATTTATAAACACGGTGACAATCTGGTCTAAAATGCACAATGCTAAGAATAGGAATGAATTCTGCGCATGTGCGTGAACTTGACTCTCCAAATTTCAAATAAATATAGGAATATTTTGGAATTAAATTTTATTTTTGAAGTACATGATTTAGAATAATTCATAGTAACTATAGGAATAATTTAGAAAAAACTTGTTAAATAAAATTAAAAAATAAAGAAAAAAATATATAAATGTTAGTCGTTTTCCAGACTCGAACTGATAGACCCGCAAAAAGTAGTGACACACCCTGCCGACCTAGCCACTAAGCACCGTACACTGAGAGCATCTGAATGGCCTAAAATTCTTATTACGACTACATAATTCAATTTATAAACACGGTGACAATCTGGTCTAAAATGCACAATGCTAAGAATAGGAATGAATTCTGCGCATGTGCGTGAACTTGACTCTCAAAATTTCGATTAAATATAGGAATATTTTGGAATTAAATTTTATTTTTCAAGTACATGATTTAGAATAATTCATAGTAACTATAGGAATAATTTAGAAAAAACTTCTTAAATAAAATTAAAAAATAAAGAATAAAATATATAGATGTTAGTCGTTTTCCAGACTCGAACTCAAGACCTGCAAAAATCAGTGACACACCCTGCCAACCTAGCCACCAAGCACCGTACACGGATAACATCTGAATGGCCTAAAATTCTTATTACGACTACCTAATTCAATTTATAAACACGGTGACAATCTGGTCTAAAAAGCACAATGCTAAGAATATAAATGAATTCTGCGCATTTTCGTGAACTTAACTCTCAAAATTTCGATTAAATATAGGAATATTTTGGAATTAAATTTTATTTTTCAAGTACATGATTTAGAATAATTCATAGTAACTATAGGAATAATTTAGAAAAAACTTGTTAAATAAAATTAAAAAATAAAGAATAAAATATATAAATGTTAGTCGTTTTCCAGACTCGAACTGAAGACCCGCAAAATTTAGTGACACACCCTGCCGACCTAGCCACCAAGCACCGTACATTGAGAGCATCTGAATGGCCTAAAATTCTTATTACGACTACCTAATTCAATTTATAAACACAGTGACAATCTGGTCTAAAATGCACAATGCTAAGAATAGGAATGAATTCTGCGCATGTGCGTGAACTCTCAAAATTTCTATTAAATATAGGAATATTTTGGAATTAAATTTTGTTTTTGAATTACATGATTTAGAATAATTCATAGTAATTATAGGATTAATTTAGAAAAAACTTCTTAAATAAAATTAAAAAATAAAGAATAAAATATATAGATGTTAGTCGTTTTCCAGACTCGAACTGAAGACCTGCAAAAATCAGTGACACACCCTGCCGACCTAGCCACCAAGCAACGTACACGAAGAGCATCTGAATGGCCTAAAATTCTTATTACGACTACCTAATTCAATTTATAAAAACGGTGACAATCTGGTCTAAAATGCACAATGCTAAGAATAGGAATGAATTCTGCGCATGTGCGTGAACTCTCAAAATTTCTATTAAATATAGGAATATTTTGGAATTAAATTTTATTTTTGAAGTACATGATTTAGAATAATTCATAGTAACTATAGGAATAATTTAGAAAAAACTTCTTAAATAAAATTAAAAAATAAAGTATAAAATATATAAATGTTAGTCGTTTTCCAGACTCGAACTGAAGACCCGCAAAAATTAGTGACACACCCTGCCGACCTAGCCACCAAGCACCGTACACGGAGAGCATCTGAATGGTCTAAAATTCTTATTACGACTACCTAATTCAATTTATAAACACGGTGACAATCTGGTCTAAAATGCACAATGCTAAGAATAGGAATGAATTCTGCGCATGTGCGTGAACTTGACTCTCAAAATTTCGATTAAATATAGGAATATTTTGGAATTAAATTTTATTTTTGAAGTACATGATTTAGAATAATTCATAGTAACTATAGGAATAATTTAGAAAAAACTTGTTAAATAAAATTAAAAAATAAAGAATAAAATATATAAATGTTAGTCGTTTTCCAGACTCGAACTGAAGACCCGCAAAAGTTAGTGACACACTCTGCCGACCTAGCCACCAAGCACCGTACACGGAGAGCATCTGAATGGCATAAAATTCTTATTACGACTACATAATTCAATTTATAAACACGGTGACAATTTGGTCTAAAATGCACAATGCTAATAATAGGAATGAATTCTGCGCATGTGCGTGAACTTGACTCTCAAAATTTCGATTAAATGTAGGAATATTTTGGAATTAAATTTTATTTTTCAAGTACATGATTTAGAATAATTCATAGTAACTATAGGAATAATTTAGAAAAAACTTCTTAAATAAAATTAAAAAATAAAGAATAAAATATATAGATGTTAGTCGTTTTCCTGACGGGAACTCAAGACCTGCAAAAATCAGTGACACACCCTGCCGACCTAGCCACCAAGCACCGTACACGGAGAGCATCTGAATGGCCTAAAATTCTTATTACGACTACCTAATTCAATTTATAAACACGGTGACAATCTGGTCTAAAATGCACAATGCTAAGAATAGGAATGAATTCTGCGCATGTGCGTGAACTTGACTCTCCAAATTTCGAATAAATATAGGAATATTTTGGAATTAAATTTTATTTTTCAAGTACATGATTTAGAATAATTCATAGTAACTATAGGAATAATTTAGAAAAAACTTGTTAAATAAAATTAAAAAATAAAGAATAAAATATATAAATGTTAGTCGTTTTCCAGACTCGAACTGAAGACCCGCAAAAATTAGTGACACACCCTGCCGACCTAGCCACCAAGCACCGTACACGGAGAGCATCTGAATGGTCTAAAATTCTTATTACGACTACCTAATTCAATTTATAAACACGGTGACAATCTGGTCTAAAATGCACAATGCTAAGAATAGGAATGAATTCTGCGCATGTGCGTGAACTTGACTCTCAAAATTTCGATTAAATATAGGAATATTTTGGAATTAAATTTTATTTTTGAAGTACATGATTTAGAATAATTCATAGTAACTATAGGAATAATTTAGAAAAAACTTGTTAAATAAAATTAAAAAATAAAGAATAAAATATATAAATGTTAGTCGTTTTCCAGACTCGAACTGAAGACCGGCAAAAATTATTGACACACCCTGCCGACCTAGCCACCAAGCACCGTACACGGAGAGCATCTGAATGGCCTAAAATTCTTATTACGACTACCTAATTCAATTTATAAACACGGTGACAATCTGGTCTAAAATGCACAATGCTAAGAATAGGAATGAATTCTGCGCATGTGCGTGAACTTGACTCTCCAAATTTCGAATAAATATAGGAATATTTTTTAATTACATTTTATTTTTGAAGTACATGATTTAAAATAATTCATAGTAACTATAGGAATAATTTAGAAAAAACTTGTTAAATAAAATTAAAAAATAAAGAATAAAATATATAAATGTTAGTCGTTTTCCAGACTCGAACTGAAGACCCGCAAAAGTTAGTGACACACTCTGCCGACCTAGCCAAGAAGCACCGTACACGGAGAGCATCTGAATGGCATAAAATTCTTATTACGACTACATAATTCAATTTATAAACACGGTGACAATTTGGTCTAAAATGCACAATGCTAATAATAGGAATGAATTCTGCGCATGTGCGTGAACTTGACTCTCAAAATTTCGATTAAATATAGGAATATTTTGGAATTAAATTTTCTTTTTCAAGTACATGATTTAGAATAATTCATAGTAACTATAGGAATAATTTAGAAAAAACTTCTTAAATAAAATTAAAAAATAAAGAATAAAATATATAGATGTTAGTCGTTTTCCAGACTCGAAC
Organism: Argiope bruennichi; assembly: GCF_947563725.1. NCBI lineage: Eukaryota > Metazoa > Arthropoda > Arachnida > Araneae > Araneidae > Argiope > Argiope bruennichi. Next base: position 24,033,410 of record NC_079162.1, on the reverse strand, counting down.
TCAAGACCTGCAAAAATCAGTGACACACCCTGCCGACCTAGCCACCAAGCACCGTACACGGAGAGCATCTGAATGGCCTAAAATTCTTATTACGACTACCTAATTCAATTTATAAACACGGTGACAATCTGGTCTAAAATGCACAATGCTAAGAATAGGAATGAATTCTGCGCATGTGCGTGAACTTGACTCTCCAAATTTCGAATAAATATAGGAATATTTTGGAATTAAATTTTATTTTTGAAGTACATGATTTAGAATAATTCATAGTAACTATAGGAATAATTTAGAAAAAGCTTGTTAAATAAAATTAAAAAATAAAGAAAAAAATATATAAATGTTAGTCGTTTTCCAGACTCGAACTGAAGACCTGCAAAAATCAGTGACACACCCTGCCAACCTAGCTACCAAGCACCGTACACGGTGAGCATCTGAATGGCCTAAAATTCTTATTACGACTACCTAATTCAATTTATAAACACGGTGACAATCTGGTCTAAAAGGCACAATGCTAAGAATAGGAATGAATTCTGCGCATGTGCGTGAACTCTCAAAATTTCTATTAAATATAGGAATATTTTGGAATTAAAATTTATTTTTCAAGTACATGATTTAGAATAATTCATAGTAACTATAGGAATAATTTAGAAAAAACTTGTTAAATAAAATTAAAAAATAAAGAAAAAAGTATATAAATGTTAGTCGTTTTCCAGACTCGAACTGAAGACCCGCAAAAATTAGTGACACACCCTGCCGACCTAGCCACCAAGCACCGTACACTGAGAGCATCTGAATGGCCTAAAATTCTTATTACGACTACATAATTCAATTTATAAACACGGTGACAATCTGGTCTAAAATGCACAATGCTAAGAATAGGAATGAATTCTGCGCATGTGCGTGAACTTGACTCTCCAAATTTCGAATAAATATAGGAATATTTTTTAATTACATTTTATTTTTGAAGTACATGATTTAAAATAATTCATAGTAACTATAGGAATAATTTAGAAAAAACTTGTTAAATAAAATTAAAAAATAAAGAATAAAATATATAAATGTTAGTCGTTTTCCAGACTCGAACTGAAGACCCGCAAAAGTTAGTGACACACTCTGCCGACCTAGCCAAGAAGCACCGTACACGGAGAGCATCTGAATGGCATAAAATTCTTATTACGACTACATAATTCAATTTATAAACACGGTGACAATTTGGTCTAAAATGCACAATGCTAATAATAGGAATGAATTCTGCGCATGTGCGTGAACTTGACTCTCAAAATTTCGATTAAATATAGGAATATTTTGGAATTAAATTTTCTTTTTCAAGTACATGATTTAGAATAATTCATAGTAACTATAGGAATAATTTAGAAAAAACTTCTTAAATAAAATTAAAAAATAAAGAATAAAATATATAGATGTTAGTCGTTTTCCAGACTCGAACTCAAGACCTGCAAAAATCAGTGACACACCCTGCCGACCTAGCCACCAAGCACCGTACACGGAGAGCATCTGAATGGCCTAAAATTCTTATTACGACTACCTAATTCAATTTATAAACACGGTGACAATCTGGTCTAAAATGCACAATGCTAAGAATAGGAATGAATTCTGCGCATGTGCGTGAACTTGACTCTCCAAATTTTGAATAAATATAGGAATATTTTGGAATTAAATTTTATTTTTGAAGTACATGATTTAGAATAATTCATAGTAACTATAGGAATAATTTAGAAAAAGCTTGTTAAATAAAATTAAAAAATAAAGAAAAAAATATATAAATGTTAGTCGTTTTCCAGACTCGAACTGAAGACCTGCAAAAATCAGTGACACACCCTGCCAACCTAGCCACCAAGCACCGTACACGGTGAGCATCTGAATGGCCTAAAATTCTTATTACGACTACCTAATTCAATTTATAAACACGGTGACAATCTGGTCTAAAAGGCACAATGCTAAGAATAGGAATGAATTCTGCGCATGTGCGTGAACTCTCAAAATTTCTATTAAATATAGGAATATTTTGGAATTAAAATTTATTTTTCAAGTACATGATTTAGAATAATTCATAGTAACTATAGGAATAATTTAGAAAAAACTTGTTAAATAAAATTAAAAAATAAAGAAAAAAGTATATAAATGTTAGTCGTTTTCCAGACTCGAACTGAAGACCCGCAAAAATTAGTGACACACCCTGCCGACCTAGCCACCAAGCACCGTACACTGAGAGCATCTGAATGGCCTAAAATTCTTATTACGACTACATAATTCAATTTATAAACACGGTGACAATCTGGTCTAAAATGCACAATGCTAAGAATAGGAATGAATTCTGCGCATGTGCGTGAACTTGACTCTCCAAATTTCGAATAAATATAGGAATATTTTTTAATTACATTTTATTTTTGAAGTACATGATTTAAAATAATTCATAGTAACTATAGGAATAATTTAGAAAAAACTTGTTAAATAAAATTAAAAAATAAAGAATAAAATATATAAATGTTAGTCGTTTTCCAGACTCGAACTGAAGACCCGCAAAAGTTAGTGACACACTCTGCCGACCTAGCCAAGAAGCACCGTACACGGAGAGCATCTGAATGGCATAAAATTCTTATTACGACTACATAATTCAATTTATAAACACGGTGACAATTTGGTCTAAAATGCACAATGCTAATAATAGGAATGAATTCTGCGCATGTGCGTGAACTTGACTCTCAAAATTTCGATTAAATATAGGAATATTTTGGAATTAAATTTTCTTTTTCAAGTACATGATTTAGAATAATTCATAGTAACTATAGGAATAATTTAGAAAAAACTTCTTAAATAAAATTAAAAAATAAAGAATAAAATATATAGATGTTAGTCGTTTTCCAGACTCGAACTCAAGACCTGCAAAAATCAGTGACACACCCTGCCGACCTAGCCACCAAGCACCGTACACGGAGAGCATCTGAATGGCCTAAAATTCTTATTACGACTACCTAATTCAATTTATAAACACGGTGACAATCTGGTCTAAAATGCACAATGCTAAGAATAGGAATGAATTCTGCGCATGTGCGTGAACTTGACTCTCCAAATTTCGAATAAATATAGGAATATTTTGGAATTAAATTTTATTTTTGAAGTACATGATTTAGAATAATTCATAGTAACTATAGGAATAATTTAGAAAAAGCTTGTTAAATAAAATTAAAAAATAAAGAAAAAAATATATAAATGTTAGTCGTTTTCCAGACTCGAACTGAAGACCTGCAAAAATCAGTGACACACCCTGCCAACCTAGCCACCAAGCACCGTACACGGTGAGCATCTGAATGGCCTAAAATTCTTATTACGACTACCTAATTCAATTTATAAACACGGTGACAATCTGGTCTAAAAGGCACAATGCTAAGAATAGGAATGAATTCTGCGCATGTGCGTGAACTCTCAAAATTTCTATTAAATATAGGAATATTTTGGAATTAAAATTTATTTTTCAAGTACATGATTTAGAATAATTCATAGTAACTATAGGAATAATTTAGAAAAAACTTGTTAAATAAAATTAAAAAATAAAGAAAAAAGTATATAAATGTTAGTCGTTTTCCAGACTCGAACTGAAGACCCGCAAAAATTAGTGACACACCCTGCCGACCTAGCCACCAAGCACCGTACACTGAGAGCATCTGAATGGCCTAAAATTCTTATTACGACTACATAATTCAATTTATAAACACGGTGACAATCTGGTCTAAAATGCACAATGCTAAGAATAGGAATGAATTCTGCGCATGTGCGTGAACTTGACTCTCAAAATTTCGATTAAATATAGGAATATTTTGGAATTAAATTTTATTTTTCAAGTACATGATTTAGAATAATTCATAGTAACTATAGGAATAATTTAGAAAAAACTTCTTAAATAAAATTAAAAAATAAAGAATAAAATATATAGATGTTAGTCGTTTTCCAGACTCGAACTCAAGACCTGCAAAAATCAGTGACACACCCTGCCGACCTAGCCACCAAGCACCGTACACGGAGAGCATCTGAATGGCCTAAAATTCTTATTACGACTACCTAATTCAATTTATAAACACGGTGACAATCTGGTCTAAAAGGCACAATGCTAAGAATAGGAATGAATTCTGCGCATGTGCGTGAACTTGACTCTCCAAATTTCGAATGAATATAGGAATATTTTGGAATTAAATTTTATTTTTGAAGTACATGATTTAGAATAATTCATAGTAACTATAGGAATAATTTAGAAAAAACTTGTTAAATAAAATTAAAAAATAAAGAATAAAATATATAAATGTTAGTCGTTTTCCAGACTCGAACTGAAGACCCGCAAAAATTAGTGACACACCCTGCCGACCTAACCACCAAGCACCGTACATTGAGAGCATCTGAATGGCCTAAAATTCTTATTACGACTACCTAATTCAATTTATAAACACAGTGACAATCTGGTCTAAAATGCACAATGCTAAGAATAGGAATGAATTCTGCGCATGTGCGTGAACTCTCAAAATTTCTATTAAACATAGGAATATTTTGGAATTAAATTTTATTTTTGAATTACATGATTTAGAATAATTCATAATAATTATAGGATTAATTTAGAAAAAACTTCTTAAATAAAATTGAAAAATAAAGAATAAAATATATAGATGTTAGTCGTTTTCCAGACTCGAACTGAAGACCCGCAAAAATTAGTGACACACCCTGCCGACCTAGCCACCAAGCACCGTACACGGAGAGCATCTGAATGGTCTAAAATTCTTATTACGACTACCTAATTCAATTTATAAACACGGTGACAATCTGGTCTAAAATGCACAATGCTAAGAATAGGAATGAATTCTGCGCATGTGCGTGAACTTGACTCTCCAAATTTCGAATGAATATAGGAATATTTTGGAATTAAATTTTATTTTTGAAGTACATGATTTAGAATAATTCATAGTAACTATAGGAATAATTTAGAAAAAACTTGTTAAATAAAATTAAAAAATAAAGAATAAAATATATAAATGTTAGTCGTTTTCCAGACTCGAACTGAAGACCCGCAAAAATTAGTGACACACCCTGCCGACCTAGCCACCAAGCACCGTACATTGAGAGCATCTGAATGGCCTAAAATTCTTATTACGACTACCTAATTCAATTTATAAACACAGTGACAATCTGGTCTAAAATGCACAATGCTAAGAATAGGAATGAATTCTGCGCATGTGCGTGAACTCTCAAAATTTCTATTAAACATAGGAATATTTTGGAATTAAATTTTATTTTTGAATTACATGATTTAGAATAATTCATAATAATTATAGGATTAATTTAGAAAAAACTTCTTAAATAAAATTGAAAAATAAAGAATAAAATATATAGATGTTAGTCGTTTTCCAGACTCGAACTGAAGACCCGCAAAAATTAGTGACACACCCTGCCGACCTAGCCACCAAGCACCGTACACGGAGAGCATCTGAATGGTCTAAAATTCTTATTACGACTACCTAATTCAATTTATAAACACGGTGACAATCTGGTCTAAAATGCACAATGCTAAGAATAGGAATGAATTCTGCGCATGTGCGTGAACTTCACTCTCAAAATTTCGATTAAATATAGGAATATTTTGGAATTAAATTTTATTTTTGAAGTACATGATTTAGAATAATTCATAGTAACTATAGGAATAATTTAGAAAAAACTTGTTAAATAAAATTAAAAAATAAAGAATAAAATATATAAATGTTAGTCGTTTTCCAGACTCGAACTGAAGACCGGCAAAAATAATTGGCACACCCTGCCGACCTAGCCACCAAGCACCGTACACGGAGAGCATCTGAATGGCCTAAAATTCTTATTACGACTACCTAATTCAATTTATAAACACGGTGACAATCTGGTCTAAAATGCACAATGCTAAGAATAGGAATGAATTCTGCGCATGTGCGTGAACTTGACTCTCCAAATTTCGAATAAATATAGGAATATTTTTTAATTACATTTTATTTTTGAAGTACATGATTTAAAATAATTCATAGTAACTATAGGAATAATTTAGAAAAAACTTGTTAAATAAAATTAAAAAATAAAGAATAAAATATATAAATGTTAGTCGTTTTCCAGACTCGAACTGAAGACCCGCAAAAGTTAGTGACACACTCTGCCGACCTAGCCAAGAAGCACCGTACACGGAGAGCATCTGAATGGCATAAAATTCTTATTACGACTACATAATTCAATTTATAAACACGGTGACAATTTGGTCTAAAATGCACAATGCTAATAATAGGAATGAATTCTGCGCATGTGCGTGAACTTGACTCTCAAAATTTCGATTAAATATAGGAATATTTTGGAATTAAATTTTCTTTTTCAAGTACATGATTTAGAATAATTCTTAGTAACTATAGGAATAATTTAGAAAAAACTTCTTAAATAAAATTAAAAAATAAAGAATAAAATATATAGATGTTAGTCGTTTTCCAGACTCGAACTCAAGACCTGCAAAAATCAGTGACACACCCTGCCGACCTAGCCACCAAGCACCGTACACGGAGAGCATCTGAATGGCCTAAAATTCTTATTACGACTACCTAATTCAAATTATAAACACGGTGACAATCTGGTCTAAAATGCACAATGCTAAGAATAGGAATGAATTCTGCGCATGTGCGTGAACTTGACTCTCCAAATTTCGAATAAATATAGGAATATTTTGGAATTAAAATTTATTTTTCAAGTACATGATTTAGAATAATTCATAGTAACTATAGGAATAATTTAGAAAAAACTTGTTAAATAAAATTAAAAAATAAAGAAAAAAGTATATAAATGTTAGTCGTTTTCCAGACTCGAACTGAAGACCCGCAAAAATTAGTGACACACCCTGCCGACCTAGCCACCAAGCACCGTACACTGAGAGCATCTGAATGGCCTAAAATTCTTATTACGACTACATAATTCAATTTATAAACACGGTGACAATCTGGTCTAAAATGCACAATGCTAAGAATAGGAATGAATTCTGCGCATGTGCGTGAACTTGACTCTCCAAATTTCGAATGAATATAGGAATATTTTGGAATTAAATTTTATTTTTGAAGTACATGATTTAGAATAATTCATAGTAACTATAGGAATAATTTAGAAAAAGCTTGTTAAATAAAATTAAAAAATAAAGAAAAAAATATATAAATGTTAGTCGTTTTCCAGACTCGAACTGAAGACCTGCAAAAATCAGTGACACACCCTGCCAACCTAGCCACCAAGCACCGTTCACGGTGAGCATCTGAATGGCCTAAAATTCTTATTACGACTACCTAATTCAATTTATAAACACGGTGACAATCTGGTCTAAAAGGCACAATGCTAAGAATAGGAATGAATTCTGCGCATGTGCGTGAACTCTCCAAATTTCGAATAAATATAGGAATATTTTGGAATTAAATTTTATTTTTCAAGTACATGATTTAGAATAATTCATAGTAACTATAGGAATAATTTAGAAAAAACTTGTTAAATAAAATTAAAAAATAAAGAATAAAATATATAAATGTTAGTCGTTTTCCAGACTCGAACTGAAGACCCGCAAAAATTAGTGACACACCCTGCCGACCTAGCCACCAAGCACCGTACACGGAGAACATCTGAATGGTCTAAAATTCTTATTACGACTACCTAATTCAATTTATAAACACGGTGACAATCTGGTCTAAAATGCACAATGCTAAGAATAGGAATGAATTCTGCGCATGTGCGTGAACTTGACTCTCAAAATTTCGATTAAATATAGGAATATTTTGGAATTAAATTTTATTTTTGAAGTACATGATTTAGAATAATTCATAGTAACTATAGGAATAATTTAGAAAAAACTTGTTAAATAAAATTAAAAAATAAAGAATAAAATATATAAATGTTAGTCGTTTTCCAGACTCGAACTGAAGACCCTCAAAAATTAGTGACACACCCTGCCGACCTAGCCACCAAGCACCGTACACGGAGAGCATCTGAATGGTCTAAAATTCTTATTACGACTACCTAATTCAATTTATAAACACGGTGACAATCTGGTCTAAAATGCACAATGCTAAGAATAGGAATGAATTCTGCGCATGTGCGTGAACTTGACTCTCAAAATTTCGATTAAATATAGGAATATTTTGGAATTAAATTTTATTTTTGAAGTACATGATTTAGAATAATTCATAGTAACTATAGGAATAATTTAGAAAAAACTTGTTAAATAAAATTAAAAAATAAAGAATAAAATATATAAATGTTAGTCGTTTTCCAGACTCGAACTGAAGACCGTCAAAAATTATTGACACACCCTGCCGACCTAGCCACCAAGCACCGTACACGGAGAGCATCTGAATGGCCTAAAATTCTTATTACGACTACCTAATTCAATTTATAAACACGGTGACAATCTGGTCTAAAATGCACAATGCTAAGAATAGGAATGAATTCTGCGCATGTGCGTGAACTTGACTCTCCAAATTTCGAATAAATATAGGAATATTTTTTAATTACATTTTATTTTTGAAGTACATGATTTAAAATAATTCATAGTAACTATAGGAATAATTTAGAAAAAACTTGTTAAATAAAATTAAAAAATAAAGAATAAAATATATAAATGTTAGTCGTTTTCCAGACTCGAACTGAAGACCCGCAAAAGTTAGTGACACACTCTGCCGACCTAGCCAAGAAGCACCGTACACGGAGAGCATCTGAATGGCATAAAATTCTTATTACGACTACATAATTCAATTTATAAACACGGTGACAATTTGGTCTAAAATGCACAATGCTAATAATAGGAATGAATTCTGCGCATGTGCGTGAACTTGACTCTCAAAATTTCGATTAAATATAGGAATATTTTGGAATTAAATTTTCTTTTTCAAGTACATGATTTAGAATAATTCTTAGTAACTATAGGAATAATTTAGAAAAAACTTCTTAAATAAAATTAAAAAATAAAGAATAAAATATATAGATGTTAGTCGTTTTCCAGACTCGAACTCAAGACCTGCAAAAATCAGTGACACACCCTGCCGACCTAGCCACCAAGCACCGTACACGGAGAGCATCTGAATGGCCTAAAATTCTTATTACGACTACCTAATTCAAATTATAAACACGGTGACAATCTGGTCTAAAATGCACAATGCTAAGAATAGGAATGAATTCTGCGCATGTGCGTGAACTTGACTCTCCAAATTTCGAATAAATATAGGAATATTTTGGAATTAAATTTTATTTTTGAAGTACATGATTTAGAATAATTCATAGTAACTATAGGAATAATTTAGAAAAAGCTTGTTAAATAAAATTAAAAAATAAAGAAAAAAATATATAAATGTTAGTCGTTTTCCAGACTCGAACTGAAGACCTGCAAAAATCAGTGACACACCCTGCCAACCTAGCCACCAAGCACCGTACACGGTGAGCATCTGAATGGCCTAAAATTCTTATTACGACTACCTAATTCAATTTATAAACACGGTGACAATCTGGTCTAAAAGGCACAAAGCTAAGAATAGGAATGAATTCTGCGCATGTGCGTGAACTCTCAAAATTTCTATTAAGTATAGGAATATTTTGGAATTAAAATTTATTTTTCAAGTACATGATTTAGAATAATTCATAGTAACTATAGGAATAATTTAGAAAAAACTTGTTAAATAAAATTAAAAAATAAAGAAAAAAGTATATAAATGTTAGTCGTTTTCCAGACTCGAACTGAAGACCCGCAAAAATTAGTGACACACCCTGCCGACCTAGCCACCAAGCACCGTACACTGAGAGCATCTGAATGGCCTAAAATTCTTATTACGACTACATAATTCAATTTATAAACACGGTGACAATCTGGTCTAAAATGCACAATGCTAAGAATAGGAATGAATTCTGCGCATGTGCGTGAACTTGACTCTCAAAATTTCGATTAAATATAGGAATATTTTGGAATTAAATTTTATTTTTCAAGTACATGATTTAGAATAATTCATAGTAACTATAGGAATAATTTAGAAAAAACTTCTTAAATAAAATTAAAAAATGAAGAATAAAATATATAGATGTTAGTCGTTTTCCAGACTCGAACTCAAGACCTGCAAAAATCAGTGACACACCCTGCCGACCTAGCCACCAAGCACCGTACACGGAGAGCATCTGAATGGCCTAAAATTCTTATTACGACTACCTAATTCAATTTATAAACACGGTGACAATCTGGTCTAAAAGGCACAATGCTAAGAATAGGAATGAATTCTGCGCATGTGCGTGAACTTGACTCTCCAAATTTCGAATGAATATAGGAATATTTTGGAATTAAATTTTATTTTTGAATTACATGATTTAGAATAATTCATAATAATTATAGGATTAATTTAAAAAAAACTTCTTAAATAAAATTGAAAAATAAAGAATAAAATATATAGATGTTAGTCGTTTTCCAGACTCGAACTGAAGACCCGCAAAAATTAGTGACACACCCTGCCGACCTAGCCACCAAGCACCGTACACGGAGAGCATCTGAATGGTCTAAAATTCTTATTACGACTACCTAATTCAATTTATAAACACGGTGACAATCTGGTCTAAAATGCACAATGCTAAGAATAGGAATGAATTCTGCGCATGTGCGTGAACTTCACTCTCAAAATTTCGATTAAATATAGGAATATTTTGGAATTAAATTTTATTTTTGAAGTACATGATTTAGAATAATTCATAGTAACTATAGGAATAATTTAGAAAAAACTTGTTAAATAAAATTAAAAAATAAAGAATAAAATATATAAATGTTAGTCGTTTTCCAGACTCGAACTGAAGACCGGCAAAAATTATTGACACACCCTGCCGACCTAGCCACCAAGCACCGTACACGGAGAGCATCTGAATGGCCTAAAATTCTTATTACGACTACCTAATTCAATTTATAAACACGGTGACAATCTGGTCTAAAATGCACAATGCTAAGAATAGGAATGAATTCTGCGCATGTGCGTGAACTTGACTCTCCAAATTTCGAATAAATATAGGAATATTTTTTAATTACATTTTATTTTTGAAGTACATGATTTAGAATAATTCTTAGTAACTATAGGAATGATTTAGAAAAAACTTCTTAAATAAAATTAAAAAATAAAGAATAAAATATATAGATGTTAGTCGTTTTCCAGACTCGAACTCAAGACCTGCAAAAATCAGTGACACACCCTGCCGACCTAGCCACCAAGCACCGTACACGGAGAGCATCTGAATGGCCTAAAATTCTTATTACGACTACCTAATTCAAATTATAAACACGGTGACAATCTGGTCTAAAATGCACAATGCTAAGAATAGGAATGAATTCTGCGCATGTGCGTGAACTTGACTCTCAAAATTTCGATTAAATATAGGAATATTTTGGAATTAAATTTTATTTTTGAAGTACATGATTTAGAATAATTCAATGTAACTATAGGAATAATTTAGGAAAAACTTCTTAAATAAAATTAGAAAATAAAGAATAAAATATATAAATGTTAGTCGTTTTCCAGACTCGAACTGAAGACCGGCAAAAATTATTGACACACCCTGCCGACCTAGCCACCAAGCACCGTACACGGAGAGCATCTGAATGGCCTAAAATTCTTATTACGACTACCTAATTCAATTTATAAACACGGTGACAATCTGGTCTAAAATGCACAATGCTAAGAATAGGAATGAATTCTGCGCATGTGCGTGAACTTGACTCTCCAAATTTCGAATAAATATAGGAATATTTTTTAATTACATTTTATTTTTGAAGTACATGATTTAGAATAATTCTTAGTAACTATAGGAATAATTTAGAAAAAACTTCTTAAATAAAATTAAAAAATAAAGAATAAAATATATAGATGTTAGTCGTTTTCCAGACTCGAACTCAAGACCTGCAAAAATCAGTGACACACCCTGCCGACCTAGCCACCAAGCACCGTACACGGAGAGCATCTGAATGGCCTAAAATTCTTATTACGACTACCTAATTCAAATTATAAACACGGTGACAATCTGGTCTAAAATGCACAATGCTAAGAATAGGAATGAATTCTGCGCATGTGCGTGAACTTGACTCTCCAAATTTCGAATAAATATAGGAATATTTTGGAATTAAATTTTATTTTTGAAGTACATGATTTAGAATAATTCATAGTAACTATAGGAATAATTTAGAAAAAGCTTGTTAAATAAAATTAAAAAATAAAGAAAAAAATATATAAATGTTAGTCGTTTTCCAGACTCGAACTGAAGACCTGCAAAAATCAGTGACACACCCTGCCAACCTAGCCACCAAGCACCGTACACGGTGAGCATCTGAATGGCCTAAAATTCTTATTACGACTACCTAATTCAATTTATAAACACGGTGACAATCTGGTCTAAAAGGCACAATGCTAAGAATAGGAATGAATTCTGCGCATGTGCGTGAACTCTCAAAATTTCTATTAAACATAGGAATATTTTGGAATTAAATTTTATTTTTGAATTACATGATTTAGAATAATTCATAATAATTATAGGATTAATTTAGAAAAAACTTCTTAAATAAAATTGAAAAATAAAGAATAAAATATATAGATGTTAGTCGTTTTCCAGACTCGAACTGAAGACCCGCAAAAATTAGTGACACACCCTGCCGACCTAGCCACCAAGCACCGTACACGGAGAGCATCTGAATGGTCTAAAATTCTTATTACGACTACCTAATTCAATTTATAAACACGGTGACAATCTGGTCTAAAATGCACAATGCTAAGAATAGGAATGAATTCTGCGCATGTGCGTGAACTTCACTCTCAAAATTTCGATTAAATATAGGAATATTTTGGAATTAAATTTTATTTTTGAAGTACATGATTTAGAATAATTCATAGTAACTATAGGAATAATTTAGAAAAAACTTGTTAAATAAAATTAAAAAATAAAGAATAAAATATATAAATGTTAGTCGTTTTCCAGACTCGAACTGAAGACCCGCAAAAGTTAGTGACACACTCTGCCGACCTAGCCAAGAAGCACCGTACACGGAGAGCATCTGAATGGCATAAAATTCTTATTACGACTACATAATTCAATTTATAAACACGGTGACAATTTGGTCTAAAATGCACAATGCTAATAATAGGAATGAATTCTGCGCATGTGCGTGAACTTGACTCTCAAAATTTCGATTAAATATAGGAATATTTTGGAATTAAATTTTCTTTTTCAAGTACATGATTTAGAATAATTCTTAGTAACTATAGGAATAATTTAGAAAAAACTTCTTAAATAAAATTAAAAAATAAAGAATAAAATATATAGATGTTAGTCGTTTTCCAGACTCGAACTCAAGACCTGCAAAAATCAGTGACACACCCTGCCGACCTAGCCACCAAGCACCGTACACGGAGAGCATCTGAATGGCCTAAAATTCTTATTACGACTACCTAATTCAAATTATAAACACGGTGACAATCTGGTCTAAAATGCACAATGCTAAGAATAGGAATGAATTCTGCGCATGTGCGTGAACTTGACTCTCCAAATTTCGAATAAATATAGGAATATTTTGGAATTAAATTTTATTTTTGAAGTACATGATTTAGAATAATTCATAGTAACTATAGGAATAATTTAGAAAAAGCTTGTTAAATAAAATTAAAAAATAAAGAAAAAAATATATAAATGTTAGTCGTTTTCCAGACTCGAACTGAAGACCTGCAAAAATCAGTGACACACCCTGCCAACCTAGCCACCAAGCACCGTACACGGTGAGCATCTGAATGGCCTAAAATTCTTATTACGACTACCTAATTCAATTTATAAACACGGTGACAATCTGGTCTAAAAGGCACAAAGCTAAGAATAGGAATGAATTCTGCGCATGTGCGTGAACTCTCAAAATTTCTATTAAATATAGGAATATTTTGGAATTAAAATTTATTTTTCAAGTACATGATTTAGAATAATTCATAGTAACTATAGGAATAATTTAGAAAAAACTTGTTAAATAAAATTAAAAAATAAAGAAAAAAGTATATAAATGTTAGTCGTTTTCCAGACTCGAACTGAAGACCCGCAAAAATTAGTGACACACCCTGCCGACCTAGCCACCAAGCACCGTACACTGAGAGCATCTGAATGGCCTAAAATTCTTATTACGACTACATAATTCAATTTATAAACACGGTGACAATCTGGTCTAAAATGCACAATGCTAAGAATAGGAATGAATTCTGCGCATGTGCGTGAACTTGACTCTCAAAATTTCGATTAAATATAGGAATATTTTGGAATTAAATTTTATTTTTCAAGTACATGATTTAGAATAATTCATAGTAACTATAGGAATAATTTAGAAAAAACTTGTTAAATAAAATTAAAAAATAAAGAAAAAAGTATATAAATGTTAGTCGTTTTCCAGACTCGAACTGAAGACCCGCAAAAATTAGTGACACACCCTGCCGACCTAGCCACCAAGCACCGTACACTGAGAGCATCTGAATGGCCTAAAATTCTTATTACGACTACATAATTCAATTTATAAACACGGTGACAATCTGGTCTAAAATGCACAATGCTAAGAATAGGAATGAATTCTGCGCATGTGCGTGAACTTGACTCTCAAAATTTCGATTAAATATAGGAATATTTTGGAATTAAATTTTATTTTTCAAGTACATGATTTAGAATAATTCATAGTAACTATAGGAATAATTTAGAAAAAACTTCTTAAATAAAATTAAAAAATGAAGAATAAAATATATAGATGTTAGTCGTTTTCCAGACTCGAACTCAAGACCTGCAAAAATCAGTGACACACCCTGCCGACCTAGCCACCAAGCACCGTACACGGAGAGCATCTGAATGGCCTAAAATTCTTATTACGACTACCTAATTCAATTTATAAACACGGTGACAATCTGGTCTAAAAGGCACAATGCTAAGAATAGGAATGAATTCTGCGCATGTGCGTGAACTTGACTCTCCAAATTTCGAATGAATATAGGAATATTTTGGAATTAAATTTTATTTTTGAAGTACATGATTTAGAATAATTCATAGTAACTATAGGAATAATTTAGAAAAAGCTTGTTAAATAAAATTAAAAAATAAAGAAAAAAATATATAAATGTTAGTCGTTTTCCAGACTCGAACTGAAGACCTGCAAAAATCAGTGACACACCCTGCCAACCTAGCCACCAAGCACCGTACACGGTGAGCATCTGAATGGCCTAAAATTCTTATTACGACTACCTAATTCAATTTATAAACACGGTGACAATCTGGTCTAAAAGGCACAATGCTAAGAATAGGAATGAATTCTGCGCATGTGCGTGAACTCTCAAAATTTCTATTAAATATAGGAATATTTTGGAATTAAAATTTATTTTTCAAGTACATGATTTAGAATAATTCATAGTAACTATAGGAATAATTTAGAAAAAACTTGTTAAATAAAATTAAAAAATAAAGAAAAAAGTATATAAATGTTAGTCGTTTTCCAGACTCGAACTGAAGACCCGCAAAAATTAGTGACACACCCTGCCGACCTAGCCACCAAGCACCGTACACTGAGAGCATCTGAATGGCCTAAAATTCTTATTACGACTACCTAATTCAAATTATAAACACGGTGACAATCTGGTCTAAAATGCACAATGCTAAGAATAGGAATGAATTCTGCGCATGTGCGTGAACTTGACTCTCCAAATTTCGAATAAATATAGGAATATTTTGGAATTAAATTTTATTTTTGAAGTACATGATTTAGAATAATTCATAGTAACTATAGGAATAATTTAGAAAAAGCTTGTTAAATAAAATTAAAAAATAAAGAAAAAAATATATAAATGTTAGTCGTTTTCCAGACTCGAACTGAAGACCTGCAAAAATCAGTGACACACCCTGCCAACCTAGCCACCAAGCACCGTACACGGTGAGCATCTGAATGGCCTAAAATTCTTATTACGACTACCTAATTCAATTTATAAACACGGTGACAATCTGGTCTAAAAGGCACAATGCTAAGAATAGGAATGAATTCTGCGCATGTGCGTGAACTCTCAAAATTTCTATTAAACATAGGAATATTTTGGAATTAAATTTTATTTTTGAATTACATGATTTAGAATAATTCATAATAATTATAGGATTAATTTAGAAAAAACTTCTTAAATAAAATTGAAAAATAAAGAATAAAATATATAGATGTTAGTCGTTTTCCAGACTCGAACTGAAGACCCGCAAAAATTAGTGACACACCCTGCCGACCTAGCCACCAAGCACCGTACACGGAGAGCATCTGAATGGTCTAAAATTCTTATTACGACTACCTAATTCAATTTATAAACACGGTGACAATCTGGTCTAAAATGCACAATGCTAAGAATAGGAATGAATTCTGCGCATGTGCGTGAACTTCACTCTCAAAATTTCGATTAAATATAGGAATATTTTGGAATTAAATTTTATTTTTGAAGTACATGATTTAGAATAATTCATAGTAACTATAGGAATAATTTAGAAAAAACTTGTTAAATAAAATTAAAAAATAAAGAATAAAATATATAAATGTTAGTCGTTTTCCAGACTCGAACTGAAGACCCGCAAAAGTTAGTGACACACTCTGCCGACCTAGCCAAGAAGCACCGTACACGGAGAGCATCTGAATGGCATAAAATTCTTATTACGACTACATAATTCAATTTATAAACACGGTGACAATTTGGTCTAAAATGCACAATGCTAATAATAGGAATGAATTCTGCGCATGTGCGTGAACTTGACTCTCAAAATTTCGATTAAATATAGGAATATTTTGGAATTAAATTTTCTTTTTCAAGTACATGATTTAGAATAATTCTTAGTAACTATAGGAATAATTTAGAAAAAACTTCTTAAATAAAATTAAAAAATAAAGAATAAAATATATAGATGTTAGTCGTTTTCCAGACTCGAACTCAAGACCTGCAAAAATCAGTGACACACCCTGCCGACCTAGCCACCAAGCACCGTACACGGAGAGCATCTGAATGGCCTAAAATTCTTATTACGACTACCTAATTCAAATTATAAACACGGTGACAATCTGGTCTAAAATGCACAATGCTAAGAATAGGAATGAATTCTGCGCATGTGCGTGAACTTGACTCTCCAAATTTCGAATAAATATAGGAATATTTTGGAATTAAATTTTATTTTTGAAGTACATGATTTAGAATAATTCATAGTAACTATAGGAATAATTTAGAAAAAGCTTGTTAAATAAAATTAAAAAATAAAGAAAAAAATATATAAATGTTAGTCGTTTTCCAGACTCGAACTGAAGACCTGCAAAAATCAGTGACACACCCTGCCAACCTAGCCACCAAGCACCGTACACGGTGAGCATCTGAATGGCCTAAAATTCTTATTACGACTACCTAATTCAATTTATAAACACGGTGACAATCTGGTCTAAAAGGCACAAAGCTAAGAATAGGAATGAATTCTGCGCATGTGCGTGAACTCTCAAAATTTCTATTAAATATAGGAATATTTTGGAATTAAAATTTATTTTTCAAGTACATGATTTAGAATAATTCATAGTAACTATAGGAATAATTTAGAAAAAACTTGTTAAATAAAATTAAAAAATAAAGAAAAAAGTATATAAATGTTAGTCGTTTTCCAGACTCGAACTGAAGACCCGCAAAAATTAGTGACACACCCTGCCGACCTAGCCACCAAGCACCGTACACTGAGAGCATCTGAATGGCCTAAAATTCTTATTACGACTACATAATTCAATTTATAAACACGGTGACAATCTGGTCTAAAATGCACAATGCTAAGAATAGGAATGAATTCTGCGCATGTGCGTGAACTTGACTCTCAAAATTTCGATTAAATATAGGAATATTTTGGAATTAAATTTTATTTTTCAAGTACATGATTTAGAATAATTCATAGTAACTATAGGAATAATTTAGAAAAAACTTGTTAAATAAAATTAAAAAATAAAGAAAAAAGTATATAAATGTTAGTCGTTTTCCAGACTCGAACTGAAGACCCGCAAAAATTAGTGACACACCCTGCCGACCTAGCCACCAAGCACCGTACACTGAGAGCATCTGAATGGCCTAAAATTCTTATTACGACTACATAATTCAATTTATAAACACGGTGACAATCTGGTCTAAAATGCACAATGCTAAGAATAGGAATGAATTCTGCGCATGTGCGTGAACTTGACTCTCAAAATTTCGATTAAATATAGGAATATTTTGGAATTAAATTTTATTTTTCAAGTACATGATTTAGAATAATTCATAGTAACTATAGGAATAATTTAGAAAAAACTTCTTAAATAAAATTAAAAAATGAAGAATAAAATATATAGATGTTAGTCGTTTTCCAGACTCGAACTCAAGACCTGCAAAAATCAGTGACACACCCTGCCGACCTAGCCACCAAGCACCGTACACGGAGAGCATCTGAATGGCCTAAAATTCTTATTACGACTACCTAATTCAATTTATAAACACGGTGACAATCTGGTCTAAAAGGCACAATGCTAAGAATAGGAATGAATTCTGCGCATGTGCGTGAACTTGACTCTCCAAATTTCGAATGAATATAGGAATATTTTGGAATTAAATTTTATTTTTGAAGTACATGATTTAGAATAATTCATAGTAACTATAGGAATAATTTAGAAAAAGCTTGTTAAATAAAATTAAAAAATAAAGAAAAAAATATATAAATGTTAGTCGTTTTCCAGACTCGAACTGAAGACCTGCAAAAATCAGTGACACACCCTGCCAACCTAGCCACCAAGCACCGTACACGGTGAGCATCTGAATGGCCTAAAATTCTTATTACGACTACCTAATTCAATTTATAAACACGGTGACAATCTGGTCTAAAAGGCACAATGCTAAGAATAGGAATGAATTCTGCGCATGTGCGTGAACTCTCAAAATTTCTATTAAATATAGGAATATTTTGGAATTAAAATTTATTTTTCAAGTACATGATTTAGAATAATTCATAGTAACTATAGGAATAATTTAGAAAAAACTTGTTAAATAAAATTAAAAAATAAAGAAAAAAGTATATAAATGTTAGTCGTTTTCCAGACTCGAACTGAAGACCCGCAAAAATTAGTGACACACCCTGCCGACCTAGCCACCAAGCACCGTACACTGAGAGCATCTGAATGGCCTAAAATTCTTATTACGACTACCTAATTCAATTTATAAACACGGTGACAATCTGGTCTAAAAGGCACAATGCTAAGAATAGGAATGAATTCTGCGCATGTGCGTGAACTTGACTCTCCAAATTTCGAATGAATATAGGAATATTTTGGAATTAAATTTTATTTTTGAAGTACATGATTTAGAATAATTCATAGTAACTATAGGAATAATTTAGAAAAAACTTGTTAAATAAAATTAAAAAATAAAGAATAAAATATATAAATGTTAGTCGTTTTCCAGACTCGAACTGAAGACCCGCAAAAATTAGTGACACACCCTGCCGACCAAGCCACCAAGCACCGTACATTGAGAGCATCTGAATGGCCTAAAATTCTTATTACGACTACCTAATTCAATTTATAAACACAGTGACAATCTGGTCTAAAATGCACAATGCTAAGAATAGGAATGAATTCTGCGCATGTGCGTGAAATCTCAAAATTTCTATTAAATTTAGGAATATTTTGGAATTAAATTTTATTTTTGAATTACATGATTTAGAATAATTCATAATAATTATAGGATTAATTTAGAAAAAACTTCTTAAATAAAATTGAAAAATAAAGAATAAAATTTATAGATGTTTGTCGTTTTCCAGACTCGAACTGAAGACCTGCAAAAATCAGTGACACACCCTGCCGACCTAGCCACCAAGCACCGTACACGGAGAGCATCTGAATGGCCTAAAATTCTTATTACGACTACCTAATTCAATTTATAAACACGGTGACAATCTGGTCTAAAAGGCACAATGCTAAGAATAGGAATGAATTCTGCGCATGTGCGTGAACTTGACTCTCCAAATTTCGAATGAATATAGGAATATTTTGGAATTAAATTTTATTTTTGAAGTACATGATTTAGAATAATTCATAGTAACTATAGGAATAATTTAGAAAAAACTTGTTAAATAAAATTAAAAAATAAAGAATAAAATATATAAATGTTAGTCGTTTTCCAGACTCGAACTGAAGACCCGCAAAAATTAGTGACACACCCTGCCGACCAAGCCACCAAGCACCGTACATTGAGAGCATCTGAATGGCCTAAAATTCTTATTACGACTACCTAATTCAATTTATAAACACAGTGACAATCTGGTCTAAAATGCACAATGCTAAGAATAGGAATGAATTCTGCGCATGTGCGTGAACTCTCAAAATTTCTATTAAATTTAGGAATATTTTGGAATTAAATTTTATTTTTGAATTACATGATTTAGAATAATTCATAATAATTATAGGATTAATTTAGAAAAAACTTCTTAAATAAAATTGAAAAATAAAGAATAAAATATATAGATGTTTGTCGTTTTCCAGACTCGAACTGAAGACCTGCAAAAATCAGTGACACACCCTGCCGACCTAGCCACCAAGCACCGCACACGAAGAGCATCTGAATGGCCTAAAATTCTTATTACGACTACCTAATTCAATTTATAAACACGGTGACAATCTGGTCTAAAATGCACAATGCTAAGAATAGGAATGAATTCTGCGCATGTGCGTGAACTTGACTCTCCAAATTTCAAAAAAATATAGGAATATTTTGGAATTAAATTTTATTTTTGAAGTACATGATTTAGAATAATTCATAGTAACTATAGGAATAATTTAGAAAAAACTTGTTAAATAAAATTAAAAAATAAAGAAAAAAATATATAAATGTTAGTCGTTTTCCAGACTCGAACTGATAGACCCGCAAAAATTAGTGACACACCCTGCCGACCTAGCCACTAAGCACCGTACACTGAGAGCATCTGAATGGCCTAAAATTCTTATTACGACTACATAATTCAATTTATAAACACGGTGACAATCTGGTCTAAAATGCACAATGCTAAGAATAGGAATGAATTCTGCGCATGTGCGTGAACTTGACTCTCAAAATTTCGATTAAATATAGGAATATTTTGGAATTAAATTTTATTTTTCAAGTACATGATTTAGAATAATTCATAGTAACTATAGGAATAATTTAGAAAAAACTTCTTAAATAAAATTAAAAAATAAAGAATAAAATATATAGATGTTAGTCGTTTTCCAGACTCGAACTCAAGACCTGCAAAAATCAGTGACACACCCTGCCGACCTAGCCACCAAGCACCGTACACGGAGAGCATCTGAATGGCCTAAAATTCTTATTACGACTACCTAATTCAAATTATAAACACGGTGACAATCTGGTCTAAAATGCACAATGCTAAGAATAGGAATGAATTCTGCGCATGTGCGTGAACTTGACTCTCCAAATTTCGAATAAATATAGGAATATTTTGGAATTAAATTTTATTTTTGAAGTACATGATTTAGAATAATTCATAGTAACTATAGGAATAATTTAGAAAAAGCTTGTTAAATAAAATTAAAAAATAAAGAAAAAAATATATAAATGTTAGTCGTTTTCCAGACTCGAACTGAAGACCTGCAAAAATCAGTGACACACCCTGCCAACCTAGCCACCAAGCACCGTACACGGTGAGCATCTGAATGGCCTAAAATTCTTATTACGACTACCTAATTCAATTTATAAACACGGTGACAATCTGGTCTAAAAGGCACAAAGCTAAGAATAGGAATGAATTCTGCGCATGTGCGTGAACTCTCAAAATTTCTATTAAATATAGGAATATTTTGGAATTAAAATTTATTTTTCAAGTACATGATTTAGAATAATTCATAGTAACTATAGGAATAATTTAGAAAAAACTTGTTAAATAAAATTAAAAAATAAAGAAAAAAGTATATATATGTTAGTCGTTTTCCAGACTCGAACTGAAGACCCGCAAAAATTAGTGACACACCCTGCCGACCTAGCCACCAAGCACCGTACACTGAGAGCATCTGAATGGCCTAAAATTCTTATTACGACTACATAATTCAATTTATAAACACGGTGACAATCTGGTCTAAAATGCACAATGCTAAGAATAGGAATGAATTCTGCGCATGTGCGTGAACTTGACTCTCAAAATTTCGATTAAATATAGGAATATTTTGGAATTAAATTTTATTTTTCAAGTACATGATTTAGAATAATTCATAGTAACTATAGGAATAATTTAGAAAAAACTTCTTAAATAAAATTAAAAAATGAAGAATAAAATATATAGATGTTAGTCGTTTTCCAGACTCGAACTCAAGACCTGCAAAAATCAGTGACACACCCTGCCGACCTAGCCACCAAGCACCGTACACGGAGAGCATCTGAATGGCCTAAAATTCTTATTACGACTACCTAATTCAATTTATAAACACGGTGACAATCTGGTCTAAAAGGCACAATGCTAAGAATAGGAATGAATTCTGCGCATGTGCGTGAACTTGACTCTCCAAATTTCGAATGAATATAGGAATATTTTGGAATTAAATTTTATTTTTGAAGTACATGATTTAGAATAATTCATAGTAACTATAGGAATAATTTAGAAAAAGCTTGTTAAATAAAATTAAAAAATAAAGAAAAAAATATATAAATGTTAGTCGTTTTCCAGACTCGAACTGAAGACCTGCAAAAATCAGTGACACACCCTGCCAACCTAGCCACCAAGCACCGTACACGGTGAGCATCTGAATGGCCTAAAATTCTTATTACGACTACCTAATTCAATTTATAAACACGGTGACAATCTGGTCTAAAAGGCACAATGCTAAGAATAGGAATGAATTCTGCGCATGTGCGTGAACTCTCAAAATTTCTATTAAATATAGGAATATTTTGGAATTAAAATTTATTTTTCAAGTACATGATTTAGAATAATTCATAGTAACTATAGGAATAATTTAGAAAAAACTTGTTAAATAAAATTAAAAAATAAAGAAAAAAGTATATAAATGTTAGTCGTTTTCCAGACTCGAACTGAAGACCCGCAAAAATTAGTGACACACCCTGCCGACCTAGCCACCAAGCACCGTACACTGAGAGCATCTGAATGGCCTAAAATTCTTATTACGACTACCTAATTCAATTTATAAACACGGTGACAATCTGGTCTAAAAGGCACAATGCTAAGAATAGGAATGAATTCTGCGCATGTGCGTGAACTTGACTCTCCAAATTTCGAATGAATATAGGAATATTTTGGAATTAAATTTTATTTTTGAAGTACATGATTTAGAATAATTCATAGTAACTATAGGAATAATTTAGAAAAAACTTGTTAAATAAAATTAAAAAATAAAGAATAAAATATATAAATGTTAGTCGTTTTCCAGACTCGAACTGAAGACCCGCAAAAATTAGTGACACACCCTGCCGACCAAGCCACCAAGCACCGTACATTGAGAGCATCTGAATGGCCTAAAATTCTTATTACGACTACCTAATTCAATTTATAAACACAGTGACAATCTGGTCTAAAATGCACAATGCTAAGAATAGGAATGAATTCTGCGCATGTGCGTGAAATCTCAAAATTTCTATTAAATTTAGGAATATTTTGGAATTAAATTTTATTTTTGAATTACATGATTTAGAATAATTCATAATAATTATAGGATTAATTTAGAAAAAACTTCTTAAATAAAATTGAAAAATAAAGAATAAAATTTATAGATGTTTGTCGTTTTCCAGACTCGAACTGAAGACCTGCAAAAATCAGTGACACACCCTGCCGACCTAGCCACCAAGCACCGTACACGGAGAGCATCTGAATGGCCTAAAATTCTTATTACGACTACCTAATTCAATTTATAAACACGGTGACAATCTGGTCTAAAAGGCACAATGCTAAGAATAGGAATGAATTCTGCGCATGTGCGTGAACTTGACTCTCCAAATTTCGAATGAATATAGGAATATTTTGGAATTAAATTTTATTTTTGAAGTACATGATTTAGAATAATTCATAGTAACTATAGGAATAATTTAGAAAAAACTTGTTAAATAAAATTAAAAAATAAAGAATAAAATATATAAATGTTAGTCGTTTTCCAGACTCGAACTGAAGACCCGCAAAAATTAGTGACACACCCTGCCGACCAAGCCACCAAGCACCGTACATTGAGAGCATCTGAATGGCCTAAAATTCTTATTACGACTACCTAATTCAATTTATAAACACAGTGACAATCTGGTCTAAAATGCACAATGCTAAGAATAGGAATGAATTCTGCGCATGTGCGTGAACTCTCAAAATTTCTATTAAATTTAGGAATATTTTGGAATTAAATTTTATTTTTGAATTACATGATTTAGAATAATTCATAATAATTATAGGATTAATTTAGAAAAAACTTCTTAAATAAAATTGAAAAATAAAGAATAAAATATATAGATGTTTGTCGTTTTCCAGACTCGAACTGAAGACCTGCAAAAATCAGTGACACACCCTGCCGACCTAGCCACCAAGCACCGCACACGAAGAGCATCTGAATGGCCTAAAATTCTTATTACGACTACCTAATTCAATTTATAAACACGGTGACAATCTGGTCTAAAATGCACAATGCTAAGAATAGGAATGAATTCTGCGCATGTGCGTGAACTTGACTCTCCAAATTTCAAAAAAATATAGGAATATTTTGGAATTAAATTTTATTTTTGAAGTACATGATTTAGAATAATTCATAGTAACTATAGGAATAATTTAGAAAAAACTTGTTAAATAAAATTAAAAAATAAAGAAAAAAATATATAAATGTTAGTCGTTTTCCAGACTCGAACTGATAGACCCGCAAAAATTAGTGACACACCCTGCCGACCTAGCCACTAAGCACCGTACACTGAGAGCATCTGAATGGCCTAAAATTCTTATTACGACTACATAATTCAATTTATAAACACGGTGACAATCTGGTCTAAAATGCACAATGCTAAGAATAGGAATGAATTCTGCGCATGTGCGTGAACTTGACTCTCAAAATTTCGATTAAATATAGGAATATTTTGGAATTAAATTTTATTTTTCAAGTACATGATTTAGAATAATTCATAGTAACTATAGGAATAATTTAGAAAAAACTTCTTAAATAAAATTAAAAAATAAAGAATAAAATATATAGATGTTAGTCGTTTTCCAGACTCGAACTCAAGACCTGCAAAAATCAGTGACACACACTGCCGACCTAGCCACCAAGCACCGTACACGGAGAGCATCTGAATGGCCTAAAATTCTTATTACGACTACCTAATTCAATTTATAAACACGGTGACAATCTGGTCTAAAATGCACAATGCTAAGAATAGGAATGAATTCTGCGCATGTGCGTGAACTTGACTCTCCAAATTTCAAATAAATATAGGAATATTTTGGAATTAAATTTTATTTTTGAAGTACATGATTTAGAATAATTCATAGTAACTATAGGAATAATTTAGAAAAAACTTGTTAAATAAAATTAAAAAATAAAGAAAAAAATATATAAATGTTAGTCGTTTTCCAGACTCGAACTGATAGACCCGCAAAAATTAGTGACACACCCTGCCGACCTAGCCACTAAGCACCGTACACTGAGAGCATCTGAATGGCCTAAAATTCTTATTACGACTACATAATTCAATTTATAAACACGGTGACAATCTGGTCTAAAATGCACAATGCTAAGAATAGGAATGAATTCTGCGCATGTGCGTGAACTTGACTCTCAAAATTTCGATTAAATATAGGAATATTTTGGAATTAAATTTTATTTTTCAAGTACATGATTTAGAATAATTCATAGTAACTATAGGAATAATTTAGAAAAAACTTCTTAAATAAAATTAAAAAATGAAGAATAAAATATATAGATGTTAGTCGTTTTCCAGACTCGAACTCAAGACCTGCAAAAATCAGTGACACACCCTGCCGACCTAGCCACCAAGCACCGTACACGGAGAGCATCTGAATGGCCTAAAATTCTTATTACGACTACCTAATTCAATTTATAAACACGGTGACAATCTGGTCTAAAATGCACAATGCTAAGAATAGGAATGAATTCTGCGCATGTGCGTGAACTTGACTCTCCAAATTTCAAATAAATATAGGAATATTTTGGAATTAAATTTTATTTTTGAAGTACATGATTTAGAATAATTCATAGTAACTATAGGAATAATTTAGAAAAAACTTGTTAAATAAAATTAAAAAATAAAGAAAAAAATATATAAATGTTAGTCGTTTTCCAGACTCGAACTGATAGACCCGCAAAAATTAGTGACACACCCTGCCGACCTAGCCACTAACCACCGTACACTGAGAGCATCTGAATGGCCTAAAATTCTTATTACGACTACATAATTCAATTTATAAACACGGTGACAATCTGGTCTAAAATGCACAATGCTAAGAATAGGAATGAATTCTGCGCATGTGCGTGAACTTGACTCTCCAAATTATGAATAAATATAGGAATATTTTGGAATTAAATTTTATTTTTGAAGTACATGATTTAGAATAATTCATAGTAACTATAGGAATAATTTAGAAAAAGCTTGTTAAATAAAATTAAAAAATAAAGAAAAAAATATATAAATGTTAGTCGTTTTCCAGACTCGAACTGAAGACCTGCAAAAATCAGTGACACACCCTGCCAACCTAGCCACCAAGCACCGTACACGGAGAGCATCTGAATGGCCTAAAATTCTTATTACGACTACCTAATTCAATTTATAAACACGGTGACAATCTGGTCTAAAAGGCACAATGCTAAGAATAGGAATGAATTCTGCGCATGTGCGTGAACTCTCAAAATTTCTATTAAATATAGGAATATTTTGGAATTAAATTTTATTTTTCAAGTACATGATTTAGAATAATTCATAGTAACTATAGGAATAATTTAGAAAAAACTTGTTAAATAAAATTAAAAATTAAAGAATAAAATATATAAATGTTAGTCGTTTTCCAGACTCGAACTGAAGACCCGCAAAAATTAGTGACACACCCTGACGATCTAGCCACCAAGCACCGTACACGGATAACATCTGAATGGCCTAAAATTCTTATTACGACTACCTAATTCAATTTATAAACACGGTGACAATCTGGTCTAAAAAGCACAATGCTAAGAATATAAATGAATTCTGCGCATTTTCGTGAACTTAACTCTCAAAATTTCGATTAAATATAGGAATATTTTGGAATTAAATTTTATTTTTCAAGTACATGATTTAGAATAATTCATAGTAACTATAGGAATAATTTAGAAAAAACTTGTTAAATAAAATTAAAAAATAAAGAATAAAATATATAAATGTTAGTCGTTTTCCAGACTCGAACTGAAGACCCGCAAAATTTAGTGACACACCCTGCCGACCTAGCCACCAAGCACCGTACATTGAGAGCATCTGAATGGCCTAAAATTCTTATTACGACTACCTAATTCAATTTATAAACACAGTGACAATCTGGTCTAAAATTGCACAATGCTAAGAATAGGAATGAATTCTGCGCATGTGCGTGAACTCTCAAAATTTCTATTAAATATAGGAATATTTTGGAATTAAATTTTGTTTTTGAATTACATGATTTAGAATAATTCATAGTAATTATAGGATTAATTTAGAAAAAACTTCTTAAATAAAATTAAAAAATAAAGAATAAAATATATAGATGTTAGTCGTTTTCCAGACTCGAACTGAAGACCTGCAAAAATCAGTAACACACCCTGCCGACCTAGCCAACAAGCACCGTACACGAAGAGCATCTGAATGGCCTAAAATTCTTATTACGACTACCTAATTCAATTTATAAACACGGTGACAATCTGGTCTAAAATGCACAATGCTAAGAATAGGAATGAATTCTGCGCATGTGCGTGAACTTGACTCTACAAATTTCAAATAAATATAGGAATATTTTGGAATTAAATTTTATTTTTGAAGTACATGATTTAGAATAATTCATAGTAACTATAGGAATAATTTAGAAAAACCTTTTTAAATAAAATTAAAAAATAAAGAAAAAATATATAAATGTTAATCGTTTTCCAGACTCGAACTGAAGACCTGCAAAAATCAGTGACACACCCTGCCGACCAAGCCACCAAGCACCGTACACGGAGAGCATCTGAATGGTCTAAAATTCTTATTACGACTACCTAATTCAATTTATAAATACGGTGAAAATCTGGTTTAAAAAGCACAATGCTAAGAATATAAATGAATTCTGCGCATTTTCGTGAACTTGACTCTCAAAATTTCGATTAAATATAGGAATATTTTGGAATTAAATTTTATTTTTCTTGTACATGATTTAGAATAATTCATAGTAACTATAGGAATAATTTAGAAAAAGCTTTTTAAATAAAATTAAAAAATAAAGAATAAAATATATAGATGTTAGTCGTTTTCCAGACTCGAACTGAAGACCTGCAAAAATCAGTGACACACCCTGCCGACCTAGCCACCAAGCACCGTACACGAAGAGCATCTGAATGGCCTAAAATTCTTATTACGACTACCTAATTCAATTTATAAACACGGTGACATTCTGGTCTAAAATGCACAATGCTAAGAATAGGAATGAATTCTGCGCATGTGCGTGAACTTGACTCTACAAATTTCAAATAAATATAGGAATATTTTGGAATTAAATTTTATTTTTGAAGTACATGATTTAGAATAATTCATAGTAACTATAGGAATAATTTAGAAAAAGCTTTTTAAATAAAATTAAAAAATAAAGAAAAAAATATATAAATGTTAATCGTTTTCCAGACTCGAACTGAAGACCTGCAAAAATCAGTGACACACCCTGCCGACCTAGCCACCAATCACCGTACACGGAGAGCATCTGAATGGTCTAAAATTCTTATTACGACTACCTAATTCAATTTATAAATACGGTGACAATCTGGTTTAAAAAGCACAATGCTAAGAATATAAATGAACTCTGCGCATTTTCGTGAACTTGACTCTCAAAATTTCGATTAAATATAGGAATATTTTGGAATTAAATTTTATTTTTCTTGTACATGATTTAGAATAATTCATAGTAACTATAGGAATAATTTAGAAAAAACTTGTTAAATAAAATTAAAAAATAAAGAATAAAATATATAAATGTTAGTCGTTTTCCAGACTCGAACTGAAGACCCGCAAAAATTAGTGACACACCCTGCCGACCTAGCCACCAAGCACCGTACACGGAGAGCATCTGAATGGTCTAAAATTCTTATTACGACTACCTAATTCAATTTATAAACACGGTGACAATCTGGTCTAAAATGCACAATGCTAAGAATAGGAATGAATTCTGCGCATGTGCGTGAACTTGACTCTCAAAATTTCGATTAAATATAGGAATATTTTGGAATTAAATTTTATTTTTGAAGTACATGATTTAGAATAATTCATAGTAACTATAGGAATAATTTAGAAAAAACTTGTTAAATAAAATTAAAAAATAAAGAATAAAATATATAAATGTTAGTCGTTTTCAAGACTTGAACTGCAGACCCGCAAAAATTAGTGACACACCCTGCCGACCTAGCCACCAAGCACCGTACACGGAGAGCATCTGAATGGCCTAAAATTCTTATTACGACTACCTAATTCAATTTATAAACACGGTGACAATCTGGTCTAAAATGCACAATGCTAAGAATAGGAATGAATTCTGCGCATGTGCGTGAACTTGACTCTCCAAATTTCGAATAAATATAGGAATATTTTTTAATTACATTTTATTTTTGAAGTACATGATTTAAAATAATTCATAGTAACTATAGGAATAATTTAGAAAAAACTTGTTAAATAAAATTAAAAAATAAAGAAAAAAATATATAAATGTTAATCGTTTTCCAGACTTGAACTGAAGACCTGCAAAAATCAGTGACACACCCTGCCGACCTAGCCACCAAGCACCGCACACGGAGAGCATCTGAATGGTCTAAAATTCTTATTACGACTACCTAATTCAATTTATAAATACGGTGAAAATCTGGTTTAAAAAGCACAATGCTAAGAATATAAATGAATTCTGCGCATGTTCGTGAACTTGACTCTCAAAATTTCGATTAAATATAGGAATATTTTGGAATTAAATTTTATTTTTGAATTACATGATTTAGAATAATTCATAGTAATTATAGGATTAATTTAGAAAAAACTTCTTAAATAAAATTAAAAAATAAAGAATAAAATATATAGATGTTAGTCGTTTTCCAGACTCGAACTGAAGACCTGCAAAAATCAGTGACACACCCTGCCGACCTAGCCACCAAGCACCGTACACGAAGAGCATCTGAATGGCCTAAAATTCTTATTACGACTACCTAATTCAATTTATAAACACGGTGACAATCTGGTCTAAAATGCACAATGCTAAGAATAGGAATGAATTCTGCGCATGTGCGTGAACTTGACTCTCCAAATTTCAAATAAATATAGGAATATTTTGGAATTAAATTTTATTTTTGAAGTACATGATTTAGAATAATTCATAGTAACTATAGGAATAATTTAGAAAAAGCTTTTTAAATAAAATTAAAAAATAAAGAAAAAAATATATAAATGTTAATCGTTTTCCAGACTCGAACTGAAGACCTGCAAAAAACAGTGACACACCCTGCCGACCTAGCCACCAAGCACCGTACACGGAGAGCATCTGAATGGTCTAAAATTCTTATTACGACTACCTAATTCAATTTATAAATACGGTGAAAATCTGGTTTAAAAAGCACAATGCTAAGAATATAAATGAATTCTGCGCATGTTCGTGAACTTGACTCTCAAAATTTCGATTAAATATAGGAATATTTTGGAATTAAATTTTATTTTTCTTGTACATGATTTAGAATAATTCATAGTAACTATAGGAATAATCTAGAAAAAACTTGTTAAATAAAATTAAAAAATAAAGAATAAAATATATAAATGTTAGTCGTTTTCCAGACTCGAACTGAAGACCCGCAAAAATTAGTGACACACCCTGCCGACCTAGCCACCAAGCACCGTACACGGAGAGCATCTGAAAGGCCTAAAATTCTTATTACGACTACATAATTCAATTTATAAACACGGTGACAATCTGGTCTAAAATGCACAATACTAAGAATAGGAATGAATTCTGCGCATGTGCGTGAACTTGACTCTCAAAATTTCGATTAAATATAGGAATATTTTGGAATTAAATTTTATTTTTCAAGTACATGATTTAGAATAATTCAGAGTAACTATAGGAATAATTTAGAAAAAACTTTTTAAATAAAATTAAAAAATAAAGAATAAAATATATAAATGTTAGTCGTTTTCCAGACTCGAACTGAACACCCGCAAAAATTAGTGACACACCCTGCCGACCTAGCCACCAAGCACCGTACAGGGCGAGCATCTGAATGGTCTAAAATTCTTATTACGACTACCTAATTCAATTTATAAACACGGCGACAATCTGGTCTAAAATGCACAATGCTAAGAATAGGAATGAATTCTGCGCATGTGCGTGAACTTGACTCTCAAAATTTCGAATAAATATAGGAATATTTTGGAATTAAATTTTATTTTTGAAGTACATGATTTAGAATAATTCATAGTAACTATAGGAATAATTTAGAAAAAGCTTGTTAAATAAAATAAAAAAATAAAGAAAAAAATATATAAATGTTAGTCGTTTTCCAGACTCGAACTGAAGACCTGCAAAAATCAGTGACACACCCTGCCAACCTAGCCACCAAGCACCGTACACGGAGAGCATCTGAATGGTCTAAAATTCTTATTACGACTAAATAATTCAATTTATAAATACGGTGAAAATCTGGCTTAAAAACCACAATGCTAAGAATATAAATGAATTCTGCGCATGTTCGTGAACTTGACTCTCAAAATTTCGATTAAATATAGGAATATTTTGGAATTAAATTTTATTTTTCTTGTTCATGATTTAGAATAATTCATAGTAACTATAGGAATAATTTAGAAAAAACTTCTTAAATAAAATTAAAAAATAAAGAATAAAATATATAAATGTTAGTCGTTTTCCAGACTCGAACTGCAGACCCGCAACAATTAGTGACACACCCTGCCGACCTAGCCACCAAGCACCGTACACGGAGAGCATCTGAATGGCCTAAAATTCTTATTACAACTTCCTAATTCAATTTATAAACACGGTGACAATCTGGTCTAAAATGCACAATGCTAAGAATAGGAATGAATTCTGCGCATGTGCGTGAACTTGACTCTCCAAATTTCGAATAAATATAGGAATATTTTGGAATTAAATTTTATTTTTGAATTACATGATTTAGAATAATTCATAGTAACTATAGGAATAATTTAGAAAAAGCTTGTTAAATAAAATTAAAAAATAAAGAAAAAATATATAAATGTTAGTCGTTTTCCAGACTCGAACTGAAGACCTGCAAAAATCAGTGACACACCCTGCCGACCTAGCCAAGAAGCACCGTACACGGAGAGCATCTGAATGGCCTAAAATTCTTATTACGACTGTCTAATTGAATTTTTAAACACGGTGACAATCTGGTCTAAAATGCACAATGCTAAGAATAGGAATGATTCTGCGCATGTGCGTGAACTTGACTCTCAAAATTTCGATTAAATATAGGAATATTTTGGAATTAAATTTTATTTTTCAAGTACATGATTTAGAATAATTCTTAGTAACTATAGGAATAATTTAGAAAAAACTTGTTAAATAAAATTAAAAAATAAAGAATAAAATATATAAATGTTAGTCGTTTTCCAGACTCGAACTGAAGACCCGCAAAAATTAGTGACACACCCTGCCGACCTAGCCACCAAGCACCGTACAGGGCGAGCATCTGAATGGCCTAAAATTCTTATTACGACTACCTAATTCAATTTATAAACACGGTGACAATCTGGTCTAAAATGCACAATGCTAAGAATAGGAATGAATTCTGCGCATGTGCGTGAACTTGACTCTCCAAATTTCGAATGAATATAGGAATATTTTGGAATTAAATTTTATTTTTGAAGTACATGATTTAGAATAATTCATAGTAACTATAGGAATAATTTAGAAAAAGCTTGTTAAATAAAATTAAAAAATAAAGAAAAAAATATATAAATGTTAGTCGTTTTCCAGACTCGAACTGAAGACCTGCAAAAATCAGTGACACACCCTGCCAACCTAGCCACCAAGCACCGTACACGGAGAGCATCTGAATGGTCTAAAATTCTTATTACGACTAAATAATTCAATTTATAAATACGGTGAAAATCTGGTTTAAAAACCACAATGCTAAGAATATAAATGAATTCTGCGCATGTTCGTGAACTTGACTCTCAAAATTTCGATTAAATATAGGAATATTTTGGAATTAAATTTTATTTTTCTTGTTCATGATTTAGAATAATTCATAGTAACTATAGGAATAATTTAGAAAAAACTTCTTAAATAAAATTAAAAAATAAAGAATAAAATATATAAATGTTAGTCGTTTTCCAGACTCGAACTGCAGACCCGCAACAATTAGTGACACACCCTGCCGACCTAGCCACCAAGCACCGTACACGGAGAGCATCTGAATGGCCTAAAATTCTTATTACAACTTCCTAATTCAATTTATAAACACGGTGACAATCTGGTCTAAAATGCACAATGCTAAGAATAGGAATGAATTCTGCGCATGTGCGTGAACTTGACTCTCCAAATTTCGAATAAATATAGGAATATTTTGGAATTAAATTTTATTTTTGAATTACATGATTTAGAATAATTCATAGTAACTATAGGAATAATTTAGAAAAAGCTTGTTAAATAAAATTAAAAAATAAAGAAAAAATATATAAATGTTAGTCGTTTTCCAGACTCGAACTGAAGACCTGCAAAAATCAGTGACACACCCTGCCGACCTAGCCAAGAAGCACCGTACACGGAGAGCATCTGAATGGCCTAAAATTCTTATTACGACTGTCTAATTGAATTTTTAAACACGGTGACAATCTGGTCTAAAATGCACAATGCTAAGAATAGGAATGATTCTGCGCATGTGCGTGAACTTGACTCTCAAAATTTCGATTAAATATAGGAATATTTTGGAATTAAATTTTATTTTTCAAGTACATGATTTAGAATAATTCTTAGTAACTATAGGAATAATTTAGAAAAAACTTGTTAAATAAAATTAAAAAATAAAGAATAAAATATATAAATGTTAGTCGTTTTCCAGACTCGAACTGAAGACCCGCAAAAATTAGTGACACACCCTGCCGACCTAGCCACCAAGCACCGTACACGGATAACATCTGAATGGCCTAAAATTCTTATTACGACTACCTAATTCAATTTATAAACACTCTGACAATCTGGTCTAAAAAGCACAATGCTAAGAATATAAATGAATTCTGCGCAATTTCGTGAACTTGACTCTCAAAATTTTGATTAAATATAATAATATTTTGGAATTAAATTTTATTTTTGAATTACATGATTTAGAATAATTCATAGTAATTATAGGAATAATTTAGAAAAAGCTTGTTAAATAAAATTAAAAAATAAAGAATAAAATATATAGATGTTAGTCGTTTTCCAGACTCGAACTGAAGACCTGCAAAAATCAGTGACACACCCTGCCGACCTAGCCACCAAGCACCGTACACGGAGAGCATCTGAATGGCCTAAAATTCTTATTACGACTACCTAATTCAATTTATAAACACGGTGACAATCTGGTCTAAAATGCACAATGCTAAAAATAGGAATGAATTCTGTGCATGTGCGTGAACTTGACTCTCCAAATTTCGAATAAATATAGGAATATTTTTTAATTACATTTTATTTTTGAAGTACATGATTTAAAATAATTCATAATAACTATAGGAATAATTTAGAAAAAACTTGTTAAATAAAATTAAAAAATAAAGAATAAAATATATAAATGTTAGCCGTTTTCCAGACTCGAACTGCAGACCCGCAAAAATTAGTGACACACCCTGCCGACCTAGCCAAGAAGCACCGTACACGGAGAGCATCTGAATGGCCTAAAATTCTTATTACGCCTGTATAATTGAATTTTTAAACACGGTGACAATCTGGTCTAAAATGCACAATGCTAAGAATAGGAATGATTCTGCGCATGTGCGTGAACTTGACTCTCAAAATTTCGATTAAATATAGGAATATTTTGGAATTAAATTTTATTTTTCAAGTACATGATTTAGAATAATTCATAGTAATTATAGGAATAATTTAGAAAAAACTTGTTAAATAAAATTAAAAAAATAAAGAATAAAATATATAGATGTTAGTCGTTTTCCAGACTCGAACTGAAGACCTGCAAAAATCAGTGACACACCCTGCCGACCTAGCCACCAAGCACCGTACACGGAGAGCATCTGAATGGCCTAAAATTCTTATTACGACTACCTAATTCAATTTATAAACACTCTGACAATCTGGTCTAAAAAGCACAATGCTAAGAATATAAATGAATTCTGCGCAATTTCGTGAACTTGACTTTCAAAATTTCGATTAAATATAGGAATATTTTGGAATTAAATTTTATTTTTGAATTACATGATTTAGAATAATTCATAGTAATTATAGGAATAATTTAGAAAAAACTTCTTAAATAAAATTAAAAGATAAAGAATAAAATATATAGATGTTAGTCGTTTTCCAGACTCGAATTGAAGACCTGCAAAAATCAGTGACACACCCTGCCGACCTAGCCAACAAGCACCGTACACGGAGAGCATCTGAATGGCCTAAAATTCTTATTACGACTACCTAATTCAATTTATAAACACGGTGACAATCTGGTCTAAAATGCACAATGCTAAAAATAGGAATGAATTCTGCGCATGTGCGTGAACTTGACTCTCCAAATTTCTATTAAATATAGGAATATTTTGGAATTAAATTTTATTTTTGAAGTACATGATTTAGAATAATTCATAGTAACTATAGGAATAATTTAGAAAAAACTTGTTAAATAAAATTAAAAAATAAAGAATAAAATATATAAATGTTAGTCGTTTTCCAAACTCGAACTGCAGACCCGCAAAAATCAGTGACACACCCTGCCGACCTAGCCACCAAGCACCGTACACGAAGAGCATCTGAATGGCCTAAAATTCTTATTACGACTACCTAATTCAATTTATAAACACGGTGACAATCTGGTCTAAAATGCACAATGCTAAGAATAGGAATGAATTCTGCGCATGTGCGTGAACTTGACTCTCAAAATTTCGATTAAATATAGGAATATTTTGGAATTAAATTTTATTTTTCAAGTACATGATTTAGAATAATTCTTAGTAACTATAGGAATAATTTAGAAAAAACTTGTTAAATAAAATTAAAAAATAAAGAATAAAATATATAAATGTTAGTCGTTTTCCAGACTCGAACTGAAGACCTGCAAAAATCAGTGACACACCCTGCCGACCTAGCCACCAAGCACCGTACACGGAGAGCATCTGAATGGTCTAAAATTCTTATTACGACTACCTAATTCAATTAATAAATACGGTGAAAATCTGGTTTAAAAAGCACAATGCTAAGAATAGGAATGAATTCTGCGCATGTGCGTGAACTTGACTCTCAAAATTTCGATTAAATATAGGAATATTTTGGAATTAAATTTTATTTTTGAATTACATGATTTAGAATAATTCATAGTAATTATAGGAATAATTTAGAAAAAACTTGTTAAATAAAATTAAAAAAATAAAGAATAAAATATATAGATGTTAGTCGTTTTCCAGACTCGAACTGAAGACCCGCAAAAATTAGTGACACACCCTGCCGACCTAGCCACCAAGCACCGTACATGGAGAGCATCTGAATGGTCTAAAATTCTTATTACGACTACCTAATTCAATTTATAAACACGGTGACAATCTGGTCTAAAATGCACAGTGCTAAGAATAGGAATGAATTCTGCGCATGTGCGTGAACTTGACTCTCCAAATTTCGAATAAATATAGGAATATTTTGGAATTAAATTTTATTTTTGAAGTACATGATTTAGAATAATTCATAGTAACTATAGGAATAATTTAGAAAAAGCTTGTTAAATAAAATTAAAAAATAAAGAAAAAAATATATAAATGTTAGTCATTTTCCAGAATCGAACTGAAGACCTGCAAAAATCAGTGACACACACTGCCGACCTAGCCAGCAAGCACCGTACACGGAGAGCATCTGAATGGTCTAAAATTCTTAATACGACTACCTAATTCAATTTATAAATACGGTGAAAATCTGGTTTAAACGCACAATGCTAAGAATATAAATGAATTCTGCGCATGTTCGTGAACTTGACTCTCAAAATTTCGATTAAATATAGGAATATTTTGGAATTAAATTTTATTTTTCTTGTGCATGATTTAGAATAATTCATAGTAACTACAGGAATAAATTAGAAAAAGCTTGTTAAATAAAATTAAAAAATAAAGAATAATATATATAAATGTTAATCGTTTTCCAGACTCGAACTGAAGACTCGCAAAAATTAGTGACACACCCTGCCGACCTAGCCACCAAGCACCGTACACGGATAACATCTGAATGGCCTAAAATTCTTATTACGACTACCTAATTCAATTTATAAACACGGTGACAATCTGGTCTAAAATGCCCAATGCTAAGAATAGGAATGAATTCTGCGCATTTTCGTGAACTTGACTCTCAAAATTTCGATTAAATATAGGAATATTTAGGAATTAAATTTTATTTTTGAAGTACATGATTTAGAATAATTCATAGTAACTATAGGAATAATTTAGAAAAAGCTTGTTAAATAAAATTAAAAAATAAAGAAAAAAATAAATAAATGTTAGTCGTTTTCCAGACTCGTACTGAAGACCTGCAAAAATCAGTGACACACCCTGCCGACCTAGCCACCAAGCACCGTACACGGAGAGCATCTGAATGGTCTAAAATTCTTAATTACGACTACCTAATTCAATTTATAAATACGGTGAGAATCTGGTTTAAAAAGCACAATGCTAAGAATATAAATGAATTCTGCGCATGTTCGTGAACTTGACTCTCAAAATTTCGATTAAATATAGGAATATTTTGGAATTAAATTTTATTTTTCTTGTACATGATTTAGAATAATTCATAGTAACTATAGGAATAATTTAGAAAAAACTTGTTAAATAAAATTAAAAAATAAAGAATAAAATATATAAATGTTAGTCGTTTTCCAGACTCGAACTGAAGACCCGCAAAAATTAGTGACACACCCTGCCGACCTAGCCACCAAGCACCGTACACGGAGAGCATCTGAATGGCCTAAAATTCTTATTACGATTACCTAATTCAATTTATAAACACAGTGACAATCTGGTCTAAAAGGCACAATGCTAAGAATAGGAATGAATTCTGCGCATGTGCGTGAACTTGACTCTCCAAATTTCGAATAAATATAGGAATATTTTGGAATTACATTTTATTTTTGAAGTACATGATTTAAAATAATTCATAGTAACTATAGAAATAATTTAGAAAAAACTTGTTAATAAAATTAAAAAATAAAGAATAAAATATATAAATGTTAGTCGTTTTTCAGACTCGAACTGAAGACCCGCAAAAATTAGTGACACACCCTGCCGACCTAGCCACCAAGCACCGTACACGGAGAGCATCTGAATGGCCTAAAATTCTTATTACGACTACCTAATTCAATTTATAAACACGGTGACAATCTGGTCTAAAAGGCACAATGCTAAGAATAGGAATGAATTCTGCGCATGTGCGTGAACTCTCAAAATTTCTATTAAATATAGGAATATTTTGGAATTAAATTTTATTTTTCAAGTACATGATTTAGAATAATTTATAGTAACTATAGGAATAATTTAGAAAAAACTTGTTAAATAAAATTAAAAAATAAAGAATAAAATATATAAATGTTAGTCGTTTTCCAGACTCGAACTGAAGACTCGCAAAAATTAGTGACACACCCTGCCGACCTAGCCACCAAGCACCGTACACGGATAACATCTGAATGGCCTAAAATTCTTATTACGACTACCTAATTCAATTTATAAACACGGTGACAATCTGATCTAAAAAGCACAATGCTAAGAATAGGAATGAATTCTGCGCATGTGCGTGAACTCTCAAAATTTCTATTAAATATAGGAATATTTTGGAATTAAATTTTATTTTTGAATTACATGATTTAGAATAATTCATAGTAATTATAGGAATAATTTAGAAAAAACTTCTTAAATAAAATTAAAAAATAAAGAATAAAATATATAGATGTTAGTCGTTTTCCAGACTCGAACTGAAGACCTGCAAAAATCAGTGACACACCCTGCCGACCTAGCCACCAAGCACCGTACACGAAGAGCATCTGAATGGCCTGAAATTCTTATTACGACTACCTAATTCAATTTATAAACACGGTGACAATCTGGTCTAAAATGCACAATGCTAAGAATAGGAATGAATTCTGCGCATGTGCGTGAACTTGACTCTCCAAATTTCAAATAAATATAGGAATATTTTGGAATTAAATTTTATTTTTGAAGTACATGATTTAGAATAATTCATAGTAACTATAGGAATAATTTAGAAAAAGCTTGTTAAATAAAATTAAAAAATAAAGAAAAAAATATATAAATGTTAGTCGTTTTCCAGACTCGAAATGAAGACCTGCAAAAATCAGTGACACACCCTGCCGACCTAGCCACCAAGCACCATACACGGAGAGCATCTGAATGGTCTAAAATTCTTATTACGACTACCTAATTCAATTTATAAATACGGTGAAAATCTGGTTTAAAAAGCACAATGCTAAGAATATAAATGAATTCTGAGCATGTTCGTGAACTTGACTCTCAAAATTTCGATTAAATATAGGAATATTTTGGAATTAAATTTTATTTTTCTTGTACATGATTTAGAATAATTCATAGTAACTATAGGAATAATTTAGAAAAAACTTGTTAAATAAAATTAAAAAATAAAGAATAAAATATATAAATGTTAGTCGTTTTCCAGACTCGAACTGAAGACCCGCAAAAATTAGTGACACACCCTGCCGACCTAGCCACCAAGCACCGTACACGGAGAGCATCTGAATGGCATAAAATTCTTATTACGACTACCTAATTCAATTTATAAACACGGTGACAATCTGGTCTAAAAAGCACAATGCTAAGAATATAAATGAATTCTGCGCATGTTCGTGAACTTGACTCTCAAAATTTCGATTAAATATAGGAATATTTTGGAATTAAATTTTATTTTTGAAGTACATGATTTAGAATAATTCATAGTAATTATAGGAATAATTTAGAAAAAACTTCTTAAATAAAATTAAAAAATAAAGAATAAAATATATAGATGTTAGTCGTTTTCCAGACTCGAACTGAAGACCTGCAAAAATCAGTGACACACACTGCCGACCTAGCCACCAAGCACCGTACACGAAGAGCATCTGAATGACCAGAAATTCTTATTACGACTACCTAATTCAATTTATAAAC
The DNA here is from genome assembly GCF_947563725.1 of Argiope bruennichi. Classification (NCBI taxonomy): domain Eukaryota; kingdom Metazoa; phylum Arthropoda; class Arachnida; order Araneae; family Araneidae; genus Argiope; species Argiope bruennichi. The sequence continues at coordinate 23,992,752 of NC_079162.1, read as the reverse complement.
ACGGTGACAATCTGGTCTAAAATGCACAATGCTAAGAATAGGAATGAATTCTGCGCATGTGCGTGAACTCTCAAAATTTCTATTATATATAGGAATATTTTGGAATTAAATTTTATTTTTCAAGTACATGATTTAGAATAATTCATAGTAACTATAGGAATAATTTAGAAGAAACTTGTTAAATAAAATTAAAAAATAAAGAATAAAATATATAAATGTTAGTCGTTTTCCAGACTCGAACTAAAGACCCGCAAAAATTAGTGACACACCCTGCCGACCTAGCCACCAAGCACCGTGCACGGATAACATCTGAATGGCCTAAAATTCTTATTACGACTACCTAATTCAATTTATAAACACGGTGACAATCTGGTCTAAAAAGCACAATGCTAAGAATATAAATGAATTCTGCGCATTTTCGTGAACTTGACTCTCAAAATTTCGATTAAATATAGGAATATTTTGGAATTAAATTTTATTTTTCTTGTACATGATTTAGAATAATACATAGTAACTATAGGAATAATTTAGAAAAAACTTGTTAAATAAAATTAAAAAATAAAGAATAAAATATATAAATGTTAGTCGTTTTCCAGACTCGAACTGAAGACCCGCAAAAATTAGTGACACACCCTGCCGACCTAGCCACCATGCACCGTACACGGAGAGCATCTGAATGGCCTAAAATTCTTATTACGACTACCTAATTCAATTTATAAACACAGTGACAATCTGGTCTAAAATGCACAATGCTAAGAATAGGAATTAATTCTGCGCATGTGCGTGAACTCTCAAAATTTCTATTAAATATAGGAATATTTTGGAATTAAATTTTATTTTTGAATTACATGATTTAGAATAATTCATAGTAATTATAGGATTAATTTAGAAAAAACTTCTTAAATAAAATTAAAAAATAAAGAATAAAATATATAGATGTTAGTCGTTTTCCAGACTCGAACTGAAGACCTGCAAAAATCAGTGACACACCCTGCCGACCTAGCCACCAAGCACCGTACACGAAGAGCATCTGAATGGCCTGAAATTCTTATTACGACTACCTAATTCAATTTATAAACACGGTGACAATCTGGTCTAAAATGCACAATGCTAAGAATAGGAATGAATTCTGCGCATGTGCGTGAACTTGACTCTCCAAATTTCAAATAAATATAGGAATATTTTGGAATTAAATTTTATTTTTGAAGTACATGATTTAGAATAATTCATAGTAACTATAGGAATAATTTAGAAAAAGCTTGTTAAATAAAATTAAAAAATAAAGAAAAAAATATATAAATGTTAGTCGTTTTCCAGACTCGAACTGAAGACCTGCAAAAATCAGTGACACACCCTGCCGACCTAGCCACCAAGCACCATACACGGAGAGCATCTGAATGGTCTAAAATTCTTATTACGACTACCTAATTCAATTTATAAATACGGTGAAAATCTGGTTTAAAAAGCACAATGCTAAGAATATAAATGAATTCTGCGCATGTTCGTGAACTTGACTCTCAATATTTCGATTAAATATAGGAATATTTTGGAATTAAATTTTATTTTTGAAGTACATGATTTAGAATAATTCATAGTAACTATAGGAATAATTTAGAAAAAACTTGTTAAATAAAATTAAAAAATAAAGAATAAAATATATAAATGTTAGTCGTTTTCCAGACTCGAACTGAAGACCCGCAAAAATTAGTGACACACCCTGCCGACCGAGCCACCAAGCACCGTACACGGAGAGCATCTGAATGGCCTAAAATTCTTATTACGACTACCTAATTCAATTTATAAACACGGTGACAATCTGGTCTAAAATGCACAATGCTAAGAATAGGAATGAATTCTGCGCATGTGCGTGAACTCTCAAAATTTCTATTAAATATAGGAATATTTTGGAATTAAATTTTATTTTTGAAGTACATGATTTAGAATAATTCATGGTAACTATAGGAATAATTTAGAAAAAACTTGTTAAATAAAATTAAAAAATAATGAATAAAATATATAAATGTTAGTCGTTTCCCAGACTCGAACTGAAGACCCGCAAAAATTAGTGACACACCCTGCCGATCTAGCCACCAAGCACCGTACACGGAGAGCATCTGAATGGCCTAAAATTCTTATTACGACTACCTAATTCAATTTATAAACACGGTGACAATCTGGTCTAAAATGCACAATGCTAAGAATATAAATGAATTCTGCGCGTGTTCGTGAACTTGACTCTCAAAATTTCGATTAAATATAGGAATATTTTGGAATTAAATTTTATTTTTCAAGTACATGATTTAGAATAATTCATAGTAACTATAGGAATAATTTAGAAAAAGCTTGTTAAATAAAATTAAAAAATAAAGAAAAAAATATATAAATGTTAGTCGTTTTCCAGACTCGAACTGAAGACCTGCAAAAATCAGTGACACACCCTGCGGACCTAGCCACCAAGCACCGTACACGGAGAGCATCTGAATGGATCTAAAATTCTTATTACGACTACCTAATTCATTTTATAAATACGGTGAAAATCTGGTTTAAAAAGCACAATGCTAAGAATATAAATGAATTCTGCGCATGTTCGTGAACTTGACTCTCCAAATTTCGATTAAATATAGGAATATTTTGGAATTAAATTTTATTTTTCTTGTACATGATTTAGAATAATTCATAGTAACTATAGGAATAATTTAGAAAAAACTTGTTAAATAAAATTAAAAAATAAAGAATAAAATATATAAATGTTAGTCGTTTTCCAGACTCGAACTGAAGACCCGCAAAAATTAGTGACACACCCTGCCGACCTAGCCACCAAGCACCGTACACGGAGAGCATCTGAATGGCCTAAAATTCTTATTACGACTACCTAATTGAATTTATAAACACGGTGACAATCTGGTCTAAAAAGCACAATGCTAAGAATATAAATGAATTCTGCGCATGTTCGTGAACTTGACTCTCAAAATTTCAATTAAATATAGGAATATTTTGGAATTAAATTTTATTTTTCAAGTACATGATTTAGAATAATTCATAGTAACTATAGGAATAATTTAGAAAAAACTTCTTAAATAAAATTAAACAATAAAAAATAAAATATATAGATGTTAGTCGTTTTCCAGACTCGAACTGAAGACCCGCAAAAATTAGTGACACACCCTGCCGACCTAGCCACCAAGCACCGTACACGGAGAGCATCTGAATGGCCTAAAATTCTTATTACGACTACCTAATTGAATTTATAAACACGGTGACAATCTGGTCTAAAAAGCACAATGCTAAGAATATAAATGAATTCTGCGCATGTTCGTGAACTTGACTCTCAAAATTTCAATTAAATATAGGAATATTTTGGAATTAAATTTTATTTTTCAAGTACATGATTTAGAATAATTCATAGTAACTATAGGAATAATTTAGAAAAAACTTCTTAAATAAAATTAAACAATAAAAAATAAAATATATAGATGTTAGTCGTTTTCCAGACTCGAACTGAAGACCCGCAAAAATTAGTGACACACCCTGCCGACAAAGCCAGCAAGCACCGTACACGGAGAGCATCTGAATGGCCTAAAATTCTTATTACGACTACCTAATTAAATTTATAAACACGGTGACAATCTGGTCTAAAAAGCACAATGCTAAGAATATAAATGAATTCTGCGCATGTTCGTGAACTTGACTCTCAAAATTTCGATTAAATATAGGAATATTTTGGAATTAAATTTTATTTTTGAAGTACATGATTTAGAATAATTCATAGTAACTATAGGAATAATTTAGAAAAAACTTGTTAAATAAAATTAAAAAATAAAAAATAAAATATATAAATGTTAGTCGTTTCCCAGACTCGAACTGAAGACCCGCAAAAATTAGTGACACACCCTGCCGACCGAGCCACCTAGCACCGTACACGGAGAGCATCTGAATGGCCTAAAATTCTTATTACGACTACCTAATTCAATTTATAAACACAGTGACAATCTGGTCTAAAATGCACAATGCTAAGAATAGGAATGAATTCTGCGCATGTGCGTGAACTCTCAAAATTTCTATTAAATATAGGAATATTTTGGAATTAAATTTTATTTTTGAAGTACATGATTTAGAATAATTCATAGTAACTATAGGAATAATTTAGAAAAATCTTGTTAAATAAAATTAAAAAATAAAGAATAAAATACATAAATGTTAGTCGTTTTCCAGACTCGAACTGAAGACCTGCAAAAATCAGTGACACACCCTGCCGACCTAGCCACCAAGCACCGTACACGGAGAGCATCTGAATGGCCTAAAATTCTTATTACGACTACCTAATTAAATTTATAAACACGGTGACAATCTGGTCTAAAATGCACAATGCTAAGAATATAAATGAATTCTGCGCATGTTCGTGAACTTGACTCTCAAAATTTCGATTAAATATAGGAATATTTTGGAATTAAATTTTATTTTTCAAGTACATGATTTAGAATAATTCATAGTAACTATAGGAATAATTTAGAAAAATCTTGTTAAATAAAATTAAAAAATAAAGAATAAAATACATAAATGTTAGTCGTTTTCCAGACTCGAACTGAAGACCTGCAAAAATCAGTGACACACCCTGCCGACCTAGCCACCAAGCACCGTACACGGAGAGCATCTGAATGGCCTAAAATTCTTATTACGACTACCTAATTAAATTTATAAACACGGTGACAATCTGGTCTAAAATGCACAATGCTAAGAATATAAATGAATTCTGCGCATGTTCGTGAACTTGACTCTCAAAATTTCGATTAAATATAGGAATATTTTGGAATTAAATTTTATTTTTCAAGTACATGATTTAGAATAATTCATAGTAACTATAGGAATAATTTAGAAAAAACTTGTTTAATAAAATTAAAAAATAAAGAATAAAATATATAAATGTTTGTCGTTTTCCAGACTCGAACTGAAGACCCGCAAAAATTAGTGACACACCCTGCCGACAAAGCCACCAAGCACCGTACACGGAGAGCATCTGAATGGCCTAAAATTCTTATTACGACTACCTAATTAAATTTATAAACACGGTGACAATCTGGTCTAAAATGCACAATGCTAAGAATATAAATGAATTCTGCGCATGTTCGTGAACTTGACTCTCAAAATTTCGATTAAATATAGGAATATTTTGGAATTAAATTTTATTTTTCAAGTACATGATTTAGAATAATTCATAGTAACTATAGGAATAATTTAGAAAAAGCTTGTTAAATAAAATTAAAAAATAAAGAAAAAAATATATAAATGTTAGTCGTTTTCCAGACTCGAACTGAAGACCTGCAAAAATCAGTGACACACCCTGCGGACCTAGCCACCAAGCACCGTACACGGAGAGCATCTGAATGGTCTAAAATTCTTATTACGACTACCTAATTCATTTTATAAATACGGTGAAAATCTGGTTTAAAAAGCACAATGCTAAGAATATAAATGAATTCTGCGCATGTTCGTGAACTTGACTCTCCAAATTTCGATTAAATATAGGAATATTTTGGAATTAAATTTTATTTTTCTTGTACATGATTTAGAATAATTCATAGTAACTATAGGAATAATTTAGAAAAAACTTGTTAAATAAAATTAAAAAATAAAGAATAAAATATATAAATGTTAGTCGTTTTCCAGACTCGAACTGAAGACCCGCAAAAATTAGTGACACACCCTGCCGACCTAGCCACCAAGCACCGTACACGGAGAGCATCTGAATGGCCTAAAATTCTTATTACGACTACCTAATTGAATTTATAAACACGGTGACAATCTGGTCTAAAAAGCACAATGCTAAGAATATAAATGAATTCTGCGCATGTTCGTGAACTTGACTCTCAAAATTTCAATTAAATATAGGAATATTTTGGAATTAAATTTTATTTTTCAAGTACATGATTTAGAATAATTCATAGTAACTATAGGAATAATTTAGAAAAAACTTCTTAAATAAAATTAAACAATAAAAAATAAAATATATAGATGTTAGTCGTTTTCCAGACTCGAACTGAAGACCCGCAAAAATTAGTGACACACCCTGCCGACAAAGCCACCAAGCACCGTACACGGAGAGCATCTGAATGGCCTAAAATTCTTATTACGACTACCTAATTAAATTTATAAACACGGTGACAATCTGGTCTAACATGCACAATGCTAAGAATATAAATGAATTCTGCGCATGTTCGTGAACTTGACTCTCAAAATTTCGATTAAATATAGGAATATTTTGGAATTAAATTTTATTTTTCAAGTACATGATTTAGAATAATTCATAGTAACTATAGGAATAATTTAGAAAAAACTTGTTAAATAAAATTAAAAAATAAAGAATAAAATATATAAAGGTTTGTCGTTTTCCAGACTCGAACTGAAGACCCGCAAAAATTAGTGACACACCCTGCCGACCTAGCCACCAAGCACCGTACACGGAGAGCATCTGAATGGCCTAAAATTCTTATTACGACTACCTAATTCAATTTATAAACACGGTGACAATCTGGTCTAAAATGCACAATGCTAAGAATAGGAATGAATTCTGCGCATGTGCGTGAACTTTCAAAATTTCGATTAAATATAGGAATATTTTGGAATTAAATTTTATTTTTGAAGTACATGATTTAGAATAATTGATAGTAACTATAGGAATAATTTAGAAAAAACTTGTTAAATAAAATTAAAAAATAATGAATAAAATATATAAATGTTAGTCGTTTCCCAGACTCGAACTGAAGACCCGCAAAAATTAGTGACACACCCTGCCGACCGAGCCACCAAGCACCGTACACGGAGAGCATCTGAATGGCCTAAAATTCTTATTACGACTACCTAATTCAATTTATAAACACAGTGACAATCTGGTCTAAAATGCACAATGCTAAGAATAGGAATGAATTCTGCGCATGTGCGTGAACTCTCAAAATTTCTATTAAATATAGGAATATTTTGGAATTAAATTTTATTTTTGAAGTACATGATTTAGAATAATTCATAGTAACTATAGGAATAATTTAGAAAAATCTTGTTAAATAAAATTAAAAAATAAAGAATAAAATACATAAATGTTAGTCGTTTTCCAGACTCGAACTGAAGACCTGCAAAAATCAGTGACACACCCTGCCGACCTAGCCACCAAGCACCGTACACGGAGAGCATCTGAATGGCCTAAAATTCTTATTACGACTACCTAATTAAATTTATAAACACGGTGACAATCTGGTCTAAAATGCACAATGCTAAGAATATAAATGAATTCTGCGCATGTTCGTGAACTTGACTCTCAAAATTTCGATTAAATATAGGAATATTTTGGAATTAAATTTTATTTTTCAAGTACATGATTTAGAATAATTCATAGTAACTATAGGAATAATTTAGAAAAAACTTGTTAAATAAAATTAAAAAATAATGAATAAAATATATAAATGTTAGTCGTTTCCCAGACTCGAACTGAAGACCCGCAAAACTTAGTGACACACCCTGCCGACCGAGCCACCAAGCACCGTACACGGAGAGCATCTGAATGGCCTAAAATTCTTATTACGACTACCTAATTCAATTTATAAACACAGTGACAATCTGGTCTAAAATGCACAATGCTAAGAATAGGAATGAATTCTGCGCATGTGCGTGAACTCTCAAAATTTCTATTAAATATAGGAATATTTTGGAATTAAATTTTATTTTTGAAGTACATGATTTAGAATAATTCATAGTAACTATAGGAATAATTTAGAAAAAACTTGTTAAATAAAATTAAAAAATAAAGAATAAAATACATAAATGTTAGTCGTTTTCCAGACTCGAACTGAAGACCCACAAAAATTAGTGACACACCCTGCCGATCTAGCCACCAAGCACCGTACACGGACAGCGTCTGAATGGCCTAAAATTCTTATTACGACTACCTAATTCAATTTATAAACACGGTGACAATCTGGTCTAAAAAGCACAATGCTAAGAATATAAATGAATTCTGCGCATGTTCGTGAACTTGACTCTCAAAATTTCGATTAAATATAGGAATATTTTGGAATTAAATTTTATTTTTGAAGTACATGATTTAGAATAATTCATAGTAACTATAGGAATAATTTAGAAAAAACTTATTAAATAAAATTAAAAAATAAAGAATAAAATACATAAATGTTAATCGTTTTCCAGACTCGAACTGAAGACCCGCAAAAATTAGTGACACACCCTGCCGATCTAGCCACCAAGCACCGTACACGGAGAGCATCTGAATGGCCTAAAATTCTTATTACGACTACCTAATTAAATTTATAAACACGGTGACAATCTGGTCTAAAATGCACAATGCTAAGAATATAAATGAATTCTGCGCATGTTCGTGAACTTGACTCTCAAAATTTCGATTAAATATAGGAATATTTTGGAATTAAATTTTATTTTTCAAGTACATGATTTAGAATAATTCATAGTAACTATAGGAATAATTTAGAAAAAACTTGTTAAATAAAATTAAAAAATAAAGAATAAAATATATAAATGTTTGTCGTTTTCCAGACTCGAACTGAAGACCCGCAAAAATTAGTGACACACCCTGCCGACAAAGCCACCAAGCACCGTACACGGAGAGCATCTGAATGGCCTAAAATTCTTATTACGACTACCTAATTAAATTTATAAACACGGTGACAATCTGGTCTAAAATGCACAATGCTAAGAATATAAATGAATTCTGCGCATGTTCGTGAACTTGACTCTCAAAATTTCGATTAAAAATAGGAATATTTTGGAATTAAATTTTATTTTTCAAGTACATGATTTAGAATAATTCATAGTAACTATAGGAATAATTTAGAAAAAGCTTGTTAAATAAAATTAAAAAATTAAGAAAAAAATATATAAATGTTAGTCGTTTTCCAGACTCGAACTGAAGACCTGCAAAAATCAGTGACACACCCTGCGGACCTAGCCACCAAGCACCGTACACGGAGAGCATCTGAATGGTCTAAAATTCTTATTACGACTACCTAATTCATTTTATAAATACGGTGAAAATCTGGTTTAAAAAGCACAATGCTAAGAATATAAATGAATTCTGCGCATGTTCGTGAACTTGACTCTCAAAATTTCAATTAAATATAGGAATATTTTGGAATTAAATTTTATTTTTCAAGTACATGATTTAGAATAATTCATAGTAACTATAGGAATAATTTAGAAAAAACTTCTTAAATAAAATTAAACAATAAAAAATAAAATATATAGATGTTAGTCGTTTTCCAGACTCGAACTGAAGACCCGCAAAAATTAGTGACACACCCTGCCGACAAAGCCACCAAGCACCGTACACGGAGAGCATCTGAATGGCCTAAAATTCTTATTACGACTACCTAATTAAATTTATAAACACGGTGACAATCTGGTCTAACATGCACAATGCTAAGAATATAAATGAATTCTGCGCATGTTCGTGAACTTGACTCTCAAAATTTCGATTAAATATAGGAATATTTTGGAATTAAATTTTATTTTTCAAGTACATGATTTAGAATAATTCATAGTAATTATAGGAATAATTTAGAAAAAACTTGTTAAATAAAATTAAAAAATAAAGAATAAAATATATAAAGGTTTGTCGTTTTCCAGACTCGAACTGAAGACCCGCAAAAATTAGTGACACACCCTGCCGACCTAGCCACCAAGCACCGTACACGGAGAGCATCTGAATGGCCTAAAATTCTTATTACGACTACCTAATTCAATTTATAAACACGGTGACAATCTGGTCTAAAATGCACAATGCTAAGAATAGGAATGAATTCTGCGCATGTGCGTGAACTTTCAAAATTTCGATTAAATATAGGAATATTTTGGAATTAAATTTTATTTTTGAAGTACATGATTTAGAATAATTCATAGTAACTATAGGAATAATTTAGAAAAAACTTGTTAAATAAAATTAAAAAATAATGAATAAAATATATAAATGTTAGTCGTTTCCCAGACTCGAACTGAAGACCCGCAAAAATTAGTGACACACCCTGCCGACCGAGCCACCAAGCACCGTACACGGAGAGCATCTGAATGGCCTAAAATTCTTATTACGACTACCTAATTCAATTTATAAACACAGTGACAATCTGGTCTAAAATGCACAATGCTAAGAATAGGAATGAATTCTGCGCATGTGCGTGAACTCTCAAAATTTCTATTAAATATAGGAATATTTTGGAATTAAATTTTATTTTTGAAGTACATGATTTAGAATAATTCATAGTAACTATAGGAATAATTTAGAAAAATCTTGTTAAATAAAATTAAAAAATAAAGAATAAAATACATAAATGTTAGTCGTTTTCCAGACTCGAACTGAAGACCTGCAAAAATCAGTGACACACCCTGCCGACCTAGCCACCAAGCACCGTACACGGAGAGCATCTGAATGGCCTAAAATTCTTATTACGACTACCTAATTAAATTTATAAACACGGTGACAATCTGGTCTAAAATGCACAATGCTAAGAATATAAATGAATTCTGCGCATGTTCGTGAACTTGACTCTCAAAATTTCGATTAAATATAGGAATATTTTGGAATTAAATTTTATTTTTCAAGTACATGATTTAGAATAATTCATAGTAACTATAGGAATAATTTAGAAAAAACTTGTTAAATAAAATTAAAAAATAATGAATAAAATATATAAATGTTAGTCGTTTCCCAGACTCGAACTGAAGACCCGCAAAACTTAGTGACACACCCTGCCGACCGAGCCACCAAGCACCGTACACGGAGAGCATCTGAATGGCCTAAAATTCTTATTACGACTACCTAATTCAATTTATAAACACAGTGACAATCTGGTCTAAAATGCACAATGCTAAGAATAGGAATGAATTCTGCGCATGTGCGTGAACTCTCAAAATTTCTATTAAATATAGGAATATTTTGGAATTAAATTTTATTTTTGAAGTACATGATTTAGAATAATTCATAGTAACTATAGGAATAATTTAGAAAAAACTTGTTAAATAAAATTAAAAAATAAAGAATAAAATACATAAATGTTAGTCGTTTTCCAGACTCGAACTGAAGACCCACAAAAATTAGTGACACACCCTGCCGATCTAGCCACCAAGCACCGTACACGGACAGCGTCTGAATGGCCTAAAATTCTTATTACGACTACCTAATTCAATTTATAAACACGGTGACAATCTGGTCTAAAAAGCACAATGCTAAGAATATAAATGAATTCTGCGCATGTTCGTGAACTTGACTCTCAAAATTTCGATTAAATATAGGAATATTTTGGAATTAAATTTTATTTTTGAAGTACATGATTTAGAATAATTCATAGTAACTATAGGAATAATTTAGAAAAAACTTGTTAAATAAAATTAAAAAATAAAAAATAAAATATATAAATGTTAGTCGTTTTCCAGACTCGAACTGAAGATCCGCAAAAATTAGTGACACACCCTGCCGACCTAGCCACCAAGCACCGTACACGGAGAGCATCTGAATGGCCTAAAATTCTTATTACGACTACTTAATTCAATTTATATACACGGTGACAATCTGGTCTAAAATGCACAATGCTAAGAATAGGAATGAATTCTGCGCATGTGCGTGAACTCTCAAAATTTCTATTAAATATAGGAATATTTTGGAATTAAATTTTATTTTTGAAGTACATGATTTAGAATAATTCATAGTAACTATAGGAATAATTTAGAAAAAACTTGTTAAATAAAATTAAAAAATAAAGAATAAAATACATAAATGTTAGTCGTTTTCCAGACTCGAACTGAAGACCCGCAAAAATTAGTGACACACCCTGCCGATCTAGCCACCAAGCACCGTACACGGAGAGCATCTGAATGGCCTAAAATTCTTATTACGACTACCTAATTCAATTTATAAACACGGTGACAATCTGGTCTAAAATGCACAATGCTAAGAATATAAATGAATTCTGCGCATGTTCGTGAACTTGACTCTCAAAATTTCGATTAAATATAGGAATATTTTGGAATTAAATTTTATTTTTCAAGTACATGATTTAGAATAATTCATAGTAACTATAGGAATAATTTAGAAAAAGCTTGTTAAATAAAATTAAAAAATAAAGAAAAAAATATATAAATGTTAGTCGTTTTCCAGACTCGAACTGAAGACCTGCAAAAATCAGTGACACACCCTGCGGACCTAGCCACCAAGCACCGTACACGGAGAGCATCTGAATGGTCTAAAATTCTTATTACGACTACCTAATTCATTTTATAAATACGGTGAAAATCTGGTTTAAAAAGCACAATGCTAAGAATATAAATGAATTCTGCGCATGTTCGTGAACTTGACTCTCCAAATTTCGATTAAATATAGGAATATTTTGGAATTAAATTTTATTTTTCAAGTACATGATTTAGAATAATTCATAGTAACTATAGGAATAATTTAGAAAAAACTTGTTAAATAAAATTAAAAAATAAAAAATAAAATATATAAATGTTAGTCTTTTTCCAGACTCGAACTGAAGACCCGCAAAAATTAGTGACACACCCTGCCGACAAAGCCACCAAGCACCGTACACGGAGAGCATCTGAATGGCCTAAAATTCTTATTACGACTACCTAATTAAATTTATAAACACGGTGACAATCTGGTCTAAAATGCACAATGCTAAGAATAGGAATGAATTCTGCGCATGTGCGTGAACTTGACTCTCAAAATTTCGATTAAATATAGGAATATTTTGGAATTAAATTTTATTTTTGAAGTACATGATTTAGAATAATTCATAGTAACTATAGGAATAATTTGGAAACGACTTGTTAAATAAAATTAAAAAATAAAGAATAAAATATATAAATGTTAGTCGTTTTCCAGACTCGAACTGAAGACCCGCAAAAATTAGTGACACACCCTGCCGACCTAGCCACCAAACACCGTACACGGAGAGCATCTGAATGGCCTAAAATTCTTATTACGACTACCTAATTCAATTTATAAACATGGTAACAATCTGGTCTAAAATGCACAATGCTAAGAATATAAATGAATTCTGCGCATGTTCGTGAACTTGACTCTCAAAATTTCGATTAAATATAGGAATATTTTGGAATTAAATTTTATTTTTCTTGTACATGATTTAGAATAATTCATAGTAACTATAGGAATAATTTAGAAAAAACTTGTAAAATAAAATTAAAAAATAAAGAATAAAATATATAAATGTTAGTCGATTTCCAGACTCGAACTGAAGACCCGCAAAAATTAGTGACACACCCTGCCGACCTAGCCACCAAGCACCGTACACGGAGAGCATCTGAATGGCCTAAAATTCTTATTACGACTACCTAATTGAATTTATAAACACGGTGACAATCTGGTCTAAAAAGCACAATGCTAAGAATATAAATGAATTCTGCGCATGTTCGTGAACTTGACTCTCAAAATTTAAATTAAATATAGGAATATTTTGGAATTAAATTTTATTTTTCAAGTACATGATTTAGAATAATTCATAGTAACTATAGGAATAATTTAGAAAAAACTTGTTAAATAAAATTAAAAAATAAAAAATAAAATATATAAATGTTAGTCTTTTTCCAGACTCGAACTGAAGACCCGCAAAAATTAGTGACACACCCTGCCGACAAAGCCACCAAGCACCGTACACGGAGAGCATCTGAATGGCCTAAAATTCTTATTACGACTACCTAATTAAATTTATAAACACGGTGACAATCTGGTCTAAAATGCACAATGCTAAGAATAGGAATGAATTCTGCGCATGTGCGTGAACTTGACTCTCAAAATTTCGATTAAATATAGGAATATTTTGGAATTAAATTTTATTTTTGAAGTACATGATTTAGAATAATTCATAGTAACTATAGGAATAATTTGGAAACGACTTGTTAAATAAAATTAAAAAATAAAGAATAAAATATATAAATGTTAGTCGTTTTCCAGACTCGAACTGAAGACCCGCAAAAATTAGTGACACACCCTGCCGACCTAGCCACCAAACACCGTACACGGAGAGCATCTGAATGGCCTAAAATTCTTATTACGACTACCTAATTCAATTTATAAACATGGTAACAATCTGGTCTAAAATGCACAATGCTAAGAATATAAATGAATTCTGCGCATGTTCGTGAACTTGACTCTCAAAATTTCGATTAAATATAGGAATATTTTGGAATTAAATTTTATTTTTCAAGTACATGATTTAGAATAATTCATAGTAACTATAGGAATAATTTAGAAAAAACTTGTTAAATAAAATTAAAAAATAAAAAATAAAATATATAAATGTTAGTCGTTTTCCAGACTCGAACTGAAGACCCGCAAATTTAGTGACACACCCTGCCGACCTAGCCACCAAGCACAGTACACGGAGAGCGTCTGAATGGCCTAAAATTCTTATTACGACTACCTAATTAAATTTATAAACACGGTGACAATCTGGTCTAAAATGCACAATGCTAAGAATAGGAATGAATTCTGCGCATGTGCGTGGACTCTCAAAATTTCTATTAAATATAGGAATATTTTGGAATTAAATTTTATTTTTGAATTACATGATTTAGAATAATTCATTGTAATTATAGGAATAATTTAGAAAAAACTTCTTAAATAAAATTAAAAAATAAAGAATAAAATATATAGATGTTAGTCGTTTTCCAGACTCGAACTGAAGACCTGCAAAAATCAGTGACACACCCTGCCGACCTAGCCACCAAGCACCGTACACGGAGAGCATCTGAATGGCCCAAAATTCTTATTACGACTACCTAATTCAATTTATAAACACGGTGACAATCTGGTCTAAAATGCACAATGCTAAGAATAGGAATGAATTCTGCGCATGTTCGTGAACTTGACTCTCAAAATTTCGATTAAATATAGGAATATTTTGGAATTAAATTTTATTTTTCAAGTACATGATTTAGAATAATTCATAGTAACTATAGGAATAATTTAGAAAAAACTTGTTAAATAAAATTAAAAAATAAAAAATAAAATATATAAATGTTAGTCTTTTTCCAGACTCGAACTGAAGACCCGCAAAAATTAGTGACACACCCTGCCGACAAAGCCACCAAGCACCGTACACGGAGAGCATCTGAATGGCCTAAAATTCTTATTACGACTACCTAATTAAATTTATAAACACGGTGACAATCTGGTCTAAAATGCACAATGCTAAGAATAGGAATGAATTCTGCGCATGTGCGTGAACTTGACTCTCAAAATTTCGATTAAATATAGGAATATTTTGGAATTAAATTTTATTTTTGAAGTACATGATTTAGAATAATTCATGGTAACTATAGGAATAATTTAGAAAAAACTTGTTAAATAAAATTAAAAAATAATGAATAAAATATATAAATGTTAGTCGTTTTCCAGACTCGAACTGAAGACCCGCAAAAATTAGTGACACACCCTGCCGACCTAGCCACCAAACACCGTACACGGAGAGCATCTGAATGGCCTAAAATTCTTATTACGACTACCTAATTCAATTTATAAACATGGTAACAATCTGGTCTAAAATGCACAATGCTAAGAATATAAATGAATTCTGCGCATGTTCGTGAACTTGACTCTCAAAATTTCGATTAAATATAGGAATATTTTGGAATTAAATTTTATTTTTCAAGTACATGATTTAGAATAATTCATAGTAACTATAGGAATAATTTAGAAAAAACTTGTTAAATAAAATTAAAAAATAAAAAATAAAATATATAAATGTTAGTCGTTTTCCAGACTCGAACTGAAGACCCGCAAATTTAGTGACACACCCTGCCGACCTAGCCACCAAGCACAGTACACGGAGAGCGTCTGAATGGCCTAAAATTCTTATTACGACTACCTAATTAAATTTATAAACACGGTGACAATCTGGTCTAAAATGCACAATGCTAAGAATAGGAATGAATTCTGCGCATGTGCGTGGACTCTCAAAATTTCTATTAAATATAGGAATATTTTGGAATTAAATTTTATTTTTGAATTACATGATTTAGAATAATTCATTGTAATTATAGGAATAATTTAGAAAAAACTTCTTAAATAAAATTAAAAAATAAAGAATAAAATATATAGATGTTAGTCGTTTTCCAGACTCGAACTGAAGACCTGCAAAAATCAGTGACACACCCTGCCGACCTAGCCACCAAGCACCGTACACGGAGAGCATCTGAATGGCCCAAAATTCTTATTACGACTACCTAATTCAATTTATAAACACGGTGACAATCTGGTCTAAAATGCACAATGCTAAGAATAGGAATGAATTCTGCGCATGTTCGTGAACTTGACTCTCAAAATTTCGATTAAATATAGGAATATTTTGGAATTAAATTTTATTTTTCAAGTACATGATTTAGAATAATTCATAGTAACTATAGGAATAATTTAGAAAAAACTTGTTAAATAAAATTAAAAAATAAAAAATAAAATATATAAATGTTAGTCTTTTTCCAGACTCGAACTGAAGACCCGCAAAAATTAGTGACACACCCTGCCGACAAAGCCACCAAGCACCGTACACGGAGAGCATCTGAATGGCCTAAAATTCTTATTACGACTACCTAATTAAATTTATAAACACGGTGACAATCTGGTCTAAAATGCACAATGCTAAGAATAGGAATGAATTCTGCGCATGTGCGTGAACTTGACTCTCAAAATTTCGATTAAATATAGGAATATTTTGGAATTAAATTTTATTTTTGAAGTACATGATTTAGAATAATTCATGGTAACTATAGGAATAATTTAGAAAAAACTTGTTAAATAAAATTAAAAAATAATGAATAAAATATATAAATGTTAGTCGTTTTCCAGACTCGAACTGAAGACCCGCAAAAATTAGTGACACACCCTGCCGACCTAGCCACCAAACACCGTACACGGAGAGCATCTGAATGGCCTAAAATTCTTATTACGACTACCTAATTCAATTTATAAACATGGTAACAATCTGGTCTAAAATGCACAATGCTAAGAATATAAATGAATTCTGCGCATGTTCGTGAACTTGACTCTCAAAATTTCGATTAAATATAGGAATATTTTGGAATTAAATTTTATTTTTCAAGTACATGATTTAGAATAATTCATAGTAACTATAGGAATAATTTAGAAAAAACTTGTTAAATAAAATTAAAAAATAAAAAATAAAATATATAAATGTTAGTCGTTTTCCAGACTCGAACTGAAGACCCGCAAAAATTAGTGACACACCCTGCCGACCTAGCCACCAAGCACAGTACACGGAGAGCGTCTGAATGGCCTAAAATTCTTATTACGACTACCTAATTAAATTTATAAACACGGTGACAATCTGGTCTAAAATGCACAATGCTAAGAATAGGAATGAATTCTGCGCATGTGCGTGGACTCTCAAAATTTCTATTAAATATAGGAATATTTTGGAATTAAATTTTATTTTTGAATTACATGATTTAGAATAATTCATTGTAATTATAGGAATAATTTAGAAAAAACTTCTTAAATAAAATTAAAAAATAAAGAATAAAATATATAGATGTTAGTCGTTTTCCAGACTCGAACTGAAGACCTGCAAAAATCAGTGACACACCCTGCCGACCTAGCCACCAAGCACCGTACACGGAGAGCATCTGAATGGCCCAAAATTCTTATTACGACTACCTAATTCAATTTATAAACACGGTGACAATCTGGTCTAAAATGCACAATGCTAAGAATAGGAATGAATTCTGCGCATGTTCGTGAACTTGACTCTCAAAATTTCGATTAAATATAGGAATATTTTGGAATTAAATTTTATTTTTCAAGTACATGATTTAGAATAATTCATAGTAACTATAGGAATAATTTAGAAAAAACTTGTTAAATAAAATTAAAAAATAAAAAATAAAATATATAAATGTTAGTCGTTTTCCAGACTCGAACTGAAGACCCGCAAAAATTAGTGACACACCCTGCCGACCTAGCCACCAAGCACAGTACACGGAGAGCGTCTGAATGGCCTAAAATTCTTATTACGACTACCTAATTAAATTTATAAACACGGTGACAATCTGGTCTAAAATGCACAATGCTAAGAATAGGAATGAATTCTGCGCATGTGCGTGAACTCTCAAAATTTCTATTAAATATAGGAATATTTTGGAATTAAATTTTATTTTTGAATTACATGATTTAGAATAATTCATTGTAATTATAGGAAAAATTTAGAAAAAACTTCTTAAATAAAATTAAAAAATAAAGAATAAAATATATAGATGTTAGTCGTTTTCCAGACTCGAACTGAAGACCTGCAAAAATCAGTGACACACCCTGCCGACCTAGCCACCAAGCACCGTACACGGAGAGCATCTGAATGGCTCAAAATTCTTATTACGACTACCTAATTCAATTTATAAACACGGTGACAATCTGGTCTAAAATGCACAATGCTAAGAATAGGAATGGATTCTGCGCATGTGCGTGAACTTGACTCTCAAAATTTCGAATAAATATAGGAATATTTAGGAATTAAATTTTATTTTTGAAGTACATGATTTAGAATAATTCATAGTAACTATAGGAATAATTTAGAAAAAGCTTGTTAAATAAAATTAAAAAATAAAGAAAAAAATACATAAATGTTAGTCGTTTTCCAGACTCGAACTGAAGACCTGCAAAAATCAGGGACAAACCCTGCCGACCTAGCCACCAAGCACCGTACACGGAGAGCATCTGAATGGTCTAAAATTCTTATTACGACTACCTAATTCAATTTATAAATACGGTGAAAGTCTGGTTTAAAAAGCACAATGCTAAGAATATAAATGAATTCTGCGCATGTTCGTGAACTTGACTCTCAAAATTTCTATTAAATATAGGAATATTTTGGAATTAAATTTTATTTTTGAATTACATGATTTAGAATAATTCATTGTAATTATAGGAATAATTTAGAAAAAAACTTCTTAAATAAAATTAAAAAATAAAGAATAAAATATATAGATGTTAGTCGTTTTCCAGACTCGAACTGAAGACCTGCAAAAATCAGTGACACACCCTGCCGACCTAGCCACCAAGCACCGTACACGGAGAGCATCTGAATGGCCCAAAATTCTTATTACGACTACCTAATTCAATTTATAAACACGGTGACAATCTGGTCTAAAATGCACAATGCTAAGAATAGGAATGAATTCTGCGCATGTGCGTGAACTTGACTCTCAAAATTTCGAATAAATATAGGAATATTTTGGAATTAAATTTTATTTTTGAATTACATGATTTAGAATAATTCATTGTAATTATAGGAATAATTTAGAAAAAAACTTCTTAAATAAAATTAAAAAATAAAGAATAAAATATATAGATGTTAGTCGTTTTCCAGACTCGAACTGAAGACCTGCAAAAATCAGTGACACACCCTGCCGACCTAGCCACCAAGCACCGTACACGGAGAGCATCTGAATGGCCCAAAATTCTTATTACGACTACCTAATTCAATTTATAAACACGGTGACAATCTGGTCTAAAATGCACAATGCTAAGAATAGGAATGAATTCTGCGCATGTGCGTGAACTTGACTCTCAAAATTTCGAATAAATATAGGAATATTTTGGAATTAAATTTTATTTTTGAAGTGCATGATTTAGAATAATTCATAGTAACTATAGGAATAATTTAGAAAAAGCTTGTTAAATAAAATTAAAAAATAAAGAAAAAAATACATAAATGTTAGTCGTTTTCCAGACTCGAACTGAAGACCTGCAAAAATCAGGGACAAACCCTGCCGACCTAGCCACCAAGCACCGTACACGGAGAGCATCTGAATGGTCTAAAATTCTTATTACGACTACCTAATTCAATTTATAAATACGGTGAAAGTCTGGTTTAAAAAGCACAATGCTAAGAATATAAATGAATTCTGCGCATGTTCGTGAACTTGACTCTCAAAATTTCTATTAAATATAGGAATATTTTGGAATTAAATTTTATTTTTGAATTACATGATTTAGAATAATTCATTGTAATTATAGGAATAATTTAGAAAAAACTTCTTAAACAAAATTAAAAAATAAAGAATAAAATATATAGATGTTAGTCGTTTTCCAGACTCGAACTGAAGACCTGCAAAAATCAGTGACACACCCTGCCGACCTAGCCACCAAGCACCGTACACGGAGAGCATCTGAATGGCCCAAAATTCTTATTACGACTACCTAATTCAATTTATAAATACGGTGAAAGTCTGGTTTAAAAAGCACAATGCTAAGAATATAAATGAATTCTGCGCATGTTCGTGAACTTGACTCTCAAAATTTCTATTAAATATAGGAATATTTTGGAATTAAATTTTATTTTTGAATTACATGATTTAGAATAATTCATTGTAATTATAGGAATAATTTAGAAAAAAACTTCTTAAATAAAATTAAAAAATAAAGAATAAAATATATAGATGTTAGTCGTTTTCCAGACTCGAACTGAAGACCTGCAAAAATCAGTGACACACCCTGCCGACCTCGCCACCAAGCACCGTACACGGAGTGCATCTGAATGGCCCAAAATTCTTATTACGACTACCTAATTCAATTTATAAACACGGTGACAATCTGGTCTAAAATGCACAATGCTAAGAATAGGAATGAATTCTGCGCATGTGCGTGAACTTGACTCTCAAAATTTCGAATAAATATAGGAATATTTTGGAATTAAATTTTATTTTTCAAGTACATGATTTAGAATAATTCATAGTAACTATAGGAATAATTTAGAAAAAACTTGTTAAATAAAATTAAAAAATAAAAAATAAAATATATAAATGTTAGTCGTTTTCCAGACTCGAACTGAAGACCCGCAAAAATTAGTGACACACCCTGCCGACCTAGCCACCAAGCACAGTACACGGAGAGCGTCTGAATGGCCTAAAATTCTTATTACGACTACCTAATTAAATTTATAAACACGGTGACAATCTGGTCTAAAATGCACAATGCTAAGAATAGGAATGAATTCTGCGCATGTGCGTGAACTCTCAAAATTTCTATTAAATATAGGAATATTTTGGAATTAAATTTTATTTTTGAATTACATGATTTAGAATAATTCATTGTAATTATAGGAAAAATTTAGAAAAAACTTCTTAAATAAAATTAAAAAATAAAGAATAAAATATATAGATGTTAGTCGTTTTCCAGACTCGAACTGAAGACCTGCAAAAATCAGTGACACACCCTGCCGACCTAGCCACCAAGCACCGTACACGGAGAGCATCTGAATGGCCCAAAATTCTTATTACGACTACCTAATTCAATTTATAAACACGGTGACAATCTGGTCTAAAATGCACAATGCTAAGAATAGGAATGAATTCTGCGCATGTGCGTGAACTTGACTCTCAAAATTTCGAATAAATATAGGAATATTTAGGAATTAAATTTTATTTTTGAAGTACATGATTTAGAATAATTCATAGTAACTATAGGAATAATTTAGAAAAAGCTTGTTAAATAAAATTAAAAAATAAAGAAAAAAATACATAAATGTTAGTCGTTTTCCAGACTCGAACTGAAGACCTGCAAAAATCAGGGACAAACCCTGCCGACCTAGCCACCAAGCACCGTACACGGAGAGCATCTGAATGGTCTAAAATTCTTATTACGACTACCTAATTCAATTTATAAATACGGTGAAAGTCTGGTTTAAAAAGCACAATGCTAAGAATATAAATGAATTCTGCGCATGTTCGTGAACTTGACTCTCAAAATTTCTATTAAATATAGGAATATTTTGGAATTAAATTTTATTTTTGAATTACATGATTTAGAATAATTCATTGTAATTATAGGAATAATTTAGAAAAAAACTTCTTAAATAAAATTAAAAAATAAAGAATAAAATATATAGATGTTAGTCGTTTTCCAGACTCGAACTGAAGACCTGCAAAAATCAGTGACACACCCTGCCGACCTAGCCACCAAGCACCGTACACGGAGAGCATCTGAATGGCCCAAAATTCTTATTACGACTACCTAATTCAATTTATAAACACGGTGACAATCTGGTCTAAAATGCACAATGCTAAGAATAGGAATGAATTCTGCGCATGTGCGTGAACTTGACTCTCAAAATTTCGAATAAATATAGGAATATTTTGGAATTAAATTTTATTTTTGAATTACATGATTTAGAATAATTCATTGTAATTATAGGAATAATTTAGAAAAAAACTTCTTAAATAAAATTAAAAAATAAAGAATAAAATATATAGATGTTAGTCGTTTTCCAGACTCGAACTGAAGACCTGCAAAAATCAGTGACACACCCTGCCGACCTAGCCACCAAGCACCGTACACGGAGAGCATCTGAATGGCCCAAAATTCTTATTACGACTACCTAATTCAATTTATAAACACGGTGACAATCTGGTCTAAAATGCACAATGCTAAGAATAGGAATGAATTCTGCGCATGTGCGTGAACTTGACTCTCAAAATTTCGAATAAATATAGGAATATTTTGGAATTAAATTTTATTTTTGAAGTGCATGATTTAGAATAATTCATAGTAACTATAGGAATAATTTAGAAAAAGCTTGTTAAATAAAATTAAAAAATAAAGAAAAAAATACATAAATGTTAGTCGTTTTCCAGACTCGAACTGAAGACCTGCAAAAATCAGGGACAAACCCTGCCGACCTAGCCACCAAGCACCGTACACGGAGAGCATCTGAATGGTCTAAAATTCTTATTACGACTACCTAATTCAATTTATAAATACGGTGAAAGTCTGGTTTAAAAAGCACAATGCTAAGAATATAAATGAATTCTGCGCATGTTCGTGAACTTGACTCTCAAAATTTCTATTAAATATAGGAATATTTTGGAATTAAATTTTATTTTTGAATTACATGATTTAGAATAATTCATTGTAATTATAGGAATAATTTAGAAAAAACTTCTTAAATAAAATTAAAAAATAAAGAATAAAATATATAGATGTTAGTCGTTTTCCAGACTCGAACTGAAGACCTGCAAAAATCAGTGACACACCCTGCCGACCTAGCCACCAAGCACCGTACACGGAGAGCATCTGAATGGCCCAAAATTCTTATTACGACTACCTAATTCAATTTATAAATACGGTGAAAGTCTGGTTTAAAAAGCACAATGCTAAGAATATAAATGAATTCTGCGCATGTTCGTGAACTTGACTCTCAAAATTTCTATTAAATATAGGAATATTTTGGAATTAAATTTTATTTTTGAATTACATGATTTAGAATAATTCATTGTAATTATAGGAATAATTTAGAAAAAAACTTCTTAAATAAAATTAAAAAATAAAGAATAAAATATATAGATGTTAGTCGTTTTCCAGACTCGAACTGAAGACCTGCAAAAATCAGTGACACACCCTGCCGACCTAGCCACCAAGCACCGTACACGGAGAGCATCTGAATGGCCCAAAATTCTTATTACGACTACCTAATTCAATTTATAAACACGGTGACAATCTGGTCTAAAATGCACAATGCTAAGAATAGGAATGAATTCTGCGCATGTGCGTGAACTTGACTCTCAAAATTTCGAATAAATATAGGAATATTTTGGAATTAAATTTTATTTTTGAAGTGCATGATTTAGAATAATTCATAGTAACTATAGGAATAATTTAGAAAAAGCTTGTTAAATAAAATTAAAAAATAAAGAAAAAAATACATAAATGTTAGTCGTTTTCCAGACTCGAACTGAAGACCTGCAAAAATCAGGGACAAACCCTGCCGACCTAGCCACCAAGCACCGTACACGGAGAGCATCTGAATGGTCTAAAATTCTTATTACGACTACCTAATTCAATTTATAAATACGGTGAAAGTCTGGTTTAAAAAGCACAATGCTAAGAATATAAATGAATTCTGCGCATGTTCGTGAACTTGACTCTCAAAATTTCTATTAAATATAGGAATATTTTGGAATTAAATTTTATTTTTGAATTACATGATTTAGAATAATTCATTGTAATTATAGGAATAATTTAGAAAAAACTTCTTAAATAAAATTAAAAAATAAAGAATAAAATATATAGATGTTAGTCGTTTTCCAGACTCGAACTGAAGACCTGCAAAAATCAGTGACACACCCTGCCGACCTAGCCACCAAGCACCGTACACGGAGAGCATCTGAATGGCCCAAAATTCTTATTACGACTACCTAATTCAATTTATAAACACGGTGACAATCTGGTCTAAAATGCACAATGCTAAGAATAGGAATGAATTCTGCGCATGTGCGTGAACTTGACTCTCAAAATTTCGAATAAATATAGGAATATTTAGGAATTAAATTTTATTTTTGAAGTACATGATTTAGAATAATTCATAGTAACTATAGGAATAATTTAGAAAAAGCTTGTTAAATAAAATTAAAAAATAAAGAAAAAAATACATAAATGTTAGTCGTTTTCCAGACTCGAACTGAAGACCTGCAAAAATCAGGGACAAACCCTGCCGACCTAGCCACCAAGCACCGTACACGGAGAGCATCTGAATGGTCTAAAATTCTTATTACGACTACCTAATTCAATTTATAAATACGGTGAAAGTCTGGTTTAAAAAGCACAATGCTAAGAATATAAATGAATTCTGCGCATGTTCGTGAACTTGACTCTCAAAATTTCTATTAAATATAGGAATATTTTGGAATTAAATTTTATTTTTGAATTACATGATTTAGAATAATTCATTGTAATTATAGGAATAATTTAGAAAAAAACTTCTTAAATAAAATTAAAAAATAAAGAATAAAATATATAGATGTTAGTCGTTTTCCAGACTCGAACTGAAGACCTGCAAAAATCAGTGACACACCCTGCCGACCTAGCCACCAAGCACCGTACACGGAGAGCATCTGAATGGCCCAAAATTCTTATTACGACTACCTAATTCAATTTATAAACACGGTGACAATCTGGTCTAAAATGCACAATGCTAAGAATAGGAATGAATTCTGCGCATGTGCGTGAACTTGACTCTCAAAATTTCGAATAAATATAGGAATATTTTGGAATTAAATTTTATTTTTGAAGTGCATGATTTAGAATAATTCATAGTAACTATAGGAATAATTTAGAAAAAGCTTGTTAAATAAAATTAAAAAATAAAGAAAAAAATACATAAATGTTAGTCGTTTTCCAGACTCGAACTGAAGACCTGCAAAAATCAGTTACAAACCCTGCCGACCTAGCCACCAAGCACCGTACACGGAGAGCATCTGAATGGTCTAAAATTCTTATTACGACTACCTAATTCAATTTATAAATACGGTGAAAGTCTGGTTTAAAAAGCACAATGCTAAGAATATAAATGAATTCTGCGCATGTTCGTGAACTTGACTCTCAAAATTTCTATTAAATATAGGAATATTTTGGAATTAAATTTTATTTTTGAATTACATGATTTAGAATAATTCATTGTAATTATAGGAATAATTTAGAAAAAAACTTCTTAAATAAAATTAAAAAATAAAGAATAAAATATATAGATGTTAGTCGTTTTCCAGACTCGAACTGAAGACCTGCAAAAATCAGTGACACACCCTGCCGACCTAGCCACCAAGCACCGTACACGGAGAGCATCTGAATGGCCCAAAATTCTTATTACGACTACCTAATTCAATTTATAAACACGGTGACAATCTGGTCTAAAATGCACAATGCTAAGAATAGGAATGAATTCTGCGCATGTGCGTGAACTTGACTCTCAAAATTTCGAATAAATATAGGAATATTTTGGAATTAAATTTTATTTTTGAAGTACATGATTTAGAATAATTCATAGTAACTATAGGAATAATTTAGAAAAAGCTTGTTAAATAAAATTAAAAAATAAAGAAAAAAATACATAAATGTTAGTCGTTTTCCAGACTCGAACTGAAGACCTGCAAAAATCAGGGACAAACCCTGCCGACCTAGCCACCAAGCACCGTACACGGAGAGCATCTGAATGGTCTAAAATTCTTATTACGACTACCTAATTCAATTTATAAATACGGTGAAAGTCTGGTTTAAAAAGCACAATGCTAAGAATATAAATGAATTCTGCGCATGTTCGTGAACTTGACTCTCAAAATTTCTATTAAATATAGGAATATTTTGGAATTAAATTTTATTTTTGAATTACATGATTTAGAATAATTCATTGTAATTATAGGAATAATTTAGAAAAAACTTCTTAAATAAAATTAAAAAATAAAGAATAAAATATATAGATGTTAGTCGTTTTCCAGACTCGAACTGAAGACCTGCAAAAATCAGTGACACACCCTGCCGACCTAGCCACCAAGCACCGTACACGGAGAGCATCTGAATGGCCCAAAATTCTTATTACGACTACCTAATTCAATTTATAAATACGGTGAAAGTCTGGTTTAAAAAGCACAATGCTAAGAATATAAATGAATTCTGCGCATGTTCGTGAACTTGACTCTCAAAATTTCTATTAAATATAGGAATATTTTGGAATTAAATTTTATTTTTGAATTACATGATTTAGAATAATTCATTGTAATTATAGGAATAATTTAGAAAAAAACTTCTTAAATAAAATTAAAAAATAAAGAATAAAATATATAGATGTTAGTCGTTTTCCAGACTCGAACTGAAGACCTGCAAAAATCAGTGACACACCCTGCCGACCTAGCCACCAAGCACCGTACACGGAGAGCATCTGAATGGCCCAAAATTCTTATTACGACTACCTAATTCAATTTATAAATACGGTGAAAGTCTGGTTTAAAAAGCACAATGCTAAGAATATAAATGAATTCTGCGCATGTTCGTGAACTTGACTCTCAAAATTTCTATTAAATATAGGAATATTTTGGAATTAAATTTTATTTTTGAATTACATGATTTAGAATAATTCATTGTAATTATAGGAATAATTTAGAAAAAAACTTCTTAAATAAAATTAAAAAATAAAGAATAAAATATATAGATGTTAGTCGTTTTCCAGACTCGAACTGAAGACCTGCAAAAATCAGTGACACACCCTGCCGACCTAGCCACCAAGCACCGTACACGGAGAGCATCTGAATGGCCCAAAATTCTTATTACGACTACCTAATTCAATTTATAAACACGGTGACAATCTGGTCTAAAATGCACAATGCTAAGAATAGGAATGAATTCTGCGCATGTGCGTGAACTTGACTCTCAAAATTTCGAATAAATATAGGAATATTTTGGAATTAAATTTTATTTTTGAAGTGCATGATTTAGAATAATTCATAGTAACTATAGGAATAATTTAGAAAAAGCTTGTTAAATAAAATTAAAAAATAAAGAAAAAAATACATAAATGTTAGTCGTTTTCCAGACTCGAACTGAAGACCTGCAAAAATCAGGGACAAACCCTGCCGACCTAGCCACCAAGCACCGTACACGGAGAGCATCTGAATGGTCTAAAATTCTTATTACGACTACCTAATTCAATTTATAAATACGGTGAAAGTCTGGTTTAAAAAGCACAATGCTAAGAATATAAATGAATTCTGCGCATGTTCGTGAACTTGACTCTCAAAATTTCTATTAAATATAGGAATATTTTGGAATTAAATTTTATTTTTGAATTACATGATTTAGAATAATTCATTGTAATTATAGGAATAATTTAGAAAAAACTTCTTAAATAAAATTAAAAAATAAAGAATAAAATATATAGATGTTAGTCGTTTTCCAGACTCGAACTGAAGACCTGCAAAAATCAGTGACACACCCTGCCGACCTAGCCACCAAGCACCGTACACGGAGAGCATCTGAATGGCCCAAAATTCTTATTACGACTACCTAATTCAATTTATAAACACGGTGACAATCTGGTCTAAAATGCACAATGCTAAGAATAGGAATGAATTCTGCGCATGTGCGTGAACTTGACTCTCAAAATTTCGAATAAATATAGGAATATTTAGGAATTAAATTTTATTTTTGAAGTACATGATTTAGAATAATTCATAGTAACTATAGGAATAATTTAGAAAAAGCTTGTTAAATAAAATTAAAAAATAAAGAAAAAAATACATAAATGTTAGTCGTTTTCCAGACTCGAACTGAAGACCTGCAAAAATCAGGGACAAACCCTGCCGACCTAGCCACCAAGCACCGTACACGGAGAGCATCTGAATGGTCTAAAATTCTTATTACGACTACCTAATTCAATTTATAAATACGGTGAAAGTCTGGTTTAAAAAGCACAATGCTAAGAATATAAATGAATTCTGCGCATGTTCGTGAACTTGACTCTCAAAATTTCTATTAAATATAGGAATATTTTGGAATTAAATTTTATTTTTGAATTACATGATTTAGAATAATTCATTGTAATTATAGGAATAATTTAGAAAAAAACTTCTTAAATAAAATTAAAAAATAAAGAATAAAATATATAGATGTTAGTCGTTTTCCAGACTCGAACTGAAGACCTGCAAAAATCAGTGACACACCCTGCCGACCTAGCCACCAAGCACCGTACACGGAGAGCATCTGAATGGCCCAAAATTCTTATTACGACTACCTAATTCAATTTATAAACACGGTGACAATCTGGTCTAAAATGCACAATGCTAAGAATAGGAATGAATTCTGCGCATGTGCGTGAACTTGACTCTCAAAATTTCGAATAAATATAGGAATATTTTGGAATTAAATTTTATTTTTGAAGTACATGATTTAGAATAATTCATAGTAACTATAGGAATAATTTAGAAAAAGCTTGTTAAATAAAATTAAAAAATAAAGAAAAAAATACATAAATGTTAGTCGTTTTCCAGACTCGAACTGAAGACCTGCAAAAATCAGTGACACACCCTGCCGACCTAGCCACCAAGCACCGTACACGGAGAGCATCTGAATGGTCTAAAATTCTTATTACGACTACCTAATTCAATTTATAAATACGGTGAAAGTCTGGTTTAAAAAGCACAATGCTAAGAATATAAATGAATTCTGCGCATGTTCGTGAACTTGACTCTCAAAATTTCTATTAAATATAGGAATATTTTGGAATTAAATTTTATTTTTGAAGTACATGATTTAGAATAATTCATAGTAACTATAGGAATAATTTAGAAAAAACTTGTTAAATAAAATTAAAAAATAAAGAATAAAATATATAAATGTTAGTCGTTTTCCAGAATCGAACTGAAGACCCGCAAAAATTAGTGACACACCCTGCCGACCTAGCCACCAAGAACCGTACACGGAGAGCATCTGAATGGCCTAAAATTCTTATTACGACTACCTAATTCAATTTATAAACACGGTGACAATCTGGTCTAAAATGCACAATGCTAAGAATAGGAATGAATTCTGCGCATGTGCGTGAACTTGACTCTCAAAATTTCGATTAAATATAGGAATATTTTGGAATTAAATTTTATTTTTGAAGTACATGATTTAGAATAATTCATAGTAATTATACGAATAATTTAGAAAAAACCTGTTAAATAAAATTAAAAAATAAAGAATAAAATATATAGATGTTAGTCGTTTTCCAGACTCGAACTGAAGACCTGCAAAAATCAGTGACACACCCTGCCGACCTAGCCACCAAGCACCGTACACGGAGAGCATCTGAATGGCCTAAAATTCTTATTACGACTACCTAATTCAATTTATAAACACGGTGACAATCTGGTCTAAAAAGCACAATGCTAAGAATATAAATGAATTCTGCGCATGTTCGTGAACTTGACTCTCAAAATTTCGATTAAATATAGGAATATTTTGAAATTAAATTTTATTTTTCAAGTACATGATTTAGAATAATTCATAGTAACTATAGGAATAATTTAGAAAAAACTTGTTAAATAAAATTAAAAAATAAAGAATAAAATATAAAAATGTTAGTCGTTTTCCAGACTCGAACTGAAGACCCGCAAAATTTAGTGACACACCCTGCCGACGTAGCCACCAAGCACCGTACACGGAGAGCATCTGAATGGCCTAAAATTCTTATTACGACTACCTAATTCAATTTATAAACACTGTGACAATCTGGTCTAAAATGCACAATGCTAAGAATAGGAATGAATTTTGCGCATGTGCGTGAACTCTCAAAATTTCTATTAAATATAGGAATATTTTGGAATTAAATTTTATTTTTGAAGTACATGATTTAGAATAATTCATAGTAATTATAGGAATAATTTAGAAAAAACTTCTTAAATAAAATTAAAAAATAAAGAATAAAATATATAGATGTTAGTCGTTTTCCAGACTCGAACTGAAGACCTGCAAAAATCAGTGACACACCCTGCCGACCTAGCCACCAAGCACCGTACACGAAGAGCATCTGAATGGCCTAAAATTCTTATAACGACTACCTAATTCAATTTATAAACACGGTGACAATCTGGTCTAAAATGCACAATGCTAAGAATAGAAATGAATTCTGCGCATGTGCGTGAACTTGACTCTACCAAATTTCTATTAAATATAGGAATATTTTGGAATTAAATTTTATTTTTGAAGTACATGATTTAGAATAATTCATAGTAACTATAGGAATAATTTAGAAAAAACTTGTTAAATAAAATTAAAAAATAAAGAATAAAATACATAAATGTTAGTCGTTTTCCAGACTCGAACTGAAGACCCGCAAAAATTATTGACACACCCTGCCGACCTAGCCACAAAGCACCGTACACGGAGAGCATCTGAATGGCCTAAAATTCTTATTACGACTACCTAATTCAATTTATAAACACGGTGACAATCTGGTCTAAAATGCACAATGCTAAGAATAGGAATGAATTCTGCGCATGTGCGTGAACTTGACTCTCAAAATTTCGATTAAATATAGGAATATTTTGGAATTAAATTTTATTTTTGAAGTACATGATTTAGAATAATTCATAGTAATTATAGGAATAATTTAGAAAAAACTTCTTAAATAAAATTAAAAAATAAAGAATAAAATATATAGATGTTAGTCGTTTTCCAGACTCGAACTGAAGACCCGCAAAAATTAGTGACACACCCTGCCGACCTAGCCACCAAACACCGTACACGTAGAGCATCTGAATGGCCTAAAATTCTTATTACGACTACCTAATTCAATTTATAAACACGGTGAAAGTCTGGTTTAAAAAGCACAATGCTAAGAATATAAATGAATTCTGCGCATGTGCGTGAACTTGACTCTCAAAATTTCGAATAAATATAGGAATATTTTGGAATTAAATTTTATTTTTGAAGTACATGATTTAGAATAATTCATAGTAACTATAGGAATAATTTAGAAAAAGCTTGTTAAATAAAATTAAAAAATAAAGAAAAAATACATAAATGTTAGTCGTTTTCCAGACTCGAACTGAAGACCTGCAAAAATCAGTGACACACCCTGCCGACCTAGCCACCAAGCACCGTACACGGAGAGCATCTGAATGGTCTAAAATTCTTATTACGACTACCTAATTCAATTTATAAATACGGTGAAAGTCTGGTTTAAAAAGCACAATGCTAAGAATATAAATGAATTCTGCGCATGTTCGTGAACTTGACTCTCAAAATTTCTATTAAATATAGGAATATTTTGGAATTAAATTTTATTTTTGAAGTACATGATTTAGAATAATTCATAGTAACTATAGGAATAATTTAGAAAAAACTTGTTAAATAAAATTAAAAAATAAAGAAAAAAAATATATAAATGTTAGTCGTTTTCCAGACTCGAACTGAAGACCTGCAAAAATCACTGACACACCCTGCCGACCTAGCCTCCAAGCAGCGTACACGGAGAGCATCTGAATGGTCTAAAATTCTTATTACGACTACCTAATTCAATTTATAAACACGGTGACAATCTGGTCTAAAATGCACAATGCTAAGAATAGGAATGAATTCTGCGCATGTGCGTGAACTTGACTCTCAAAATTTCGATTAAATATAGGAATATTTTGGAATTAAATTTTATTTTTGAAGTACATGATTTAGAATAATTCATAGTAACTATAGGAATAATTTAGAAAAAACTTGTTAAATAAAATTAAAAAATAAAAAATAAAATATATAAATGTTAGTCGTTTTCCAGACTCGAACTGAAGACCTGCAAAAATCAGTGACACACCCTGCCGACTTAGCCACCAAGCACCGTACACGGAGAGCATCTGAATGGCCTAAAATTCTTATTACGACTACCTAATTCAATTTATAAACACGGTGACAATCTGGTCTAAAAAGCACAATGCTAAGAATAGAAATGAATTCTGCGCATGTTCGTGAACTTGACTCTCAAAATTTCTATTAAATATAGGAATATTTTGGAATTAAATTTTATTTTTGAAGTACATGACTTAGAATAATTCATAGTAACTATAGGAATAGTTTAGAAAAGACTTGTTAAATAAAATTAAAAAATAAAGAATAAAATATATAAATGTTAGTCGTTTTCCAGACTCGAACTGAAGACCCGCAAAAATTAGTGACACACCCTGCCGACCTAGCCACCAAGCACCGTACACGGAGAGCATCTGAATGGCCTAAAATTCTTATTACGACTACCTAATTCAATTTATAAACACGGTGACAATCTGGTCTAAAATGCACAATGCTAAGAATAGGAATGAATTCTGCGCAAGTGCGTGAACTTGACTCTCAAAATTTCGATTAAATATAGGAATATTTTGGAATTAAATTTTATTTTTGAAGTACAAGATTTAGAATAATTCATAGTAACTATAGGAATAATTTAGAAAAGACTTGTGAAATAAAATTAAAAAATAAAGAATAAAATATATAAATGTTAGTCGTTTTCCAGACTCGAACTGAAGACCCGCAAAAATTAGTGATACACCCTGCCGACCTAGCCACCAAGCACCGTAGACGGAGAGCATCTGAATGGCCTAAAATTCTTATTACGACTACCTAATTCAATTTATAAACACAGTGACAATCTGGTCTAAAATGCACAATGCTAAGAATAGGAATGAATTCTGCGCATGTACGTGAACTCTCAAAATTTCTATTAAATATAGGAATATTTTGGAATTAAATTTTATTTTTGAAGTACATGATTTAGAATAATTCATAGTAATTATAGGAATAATTTAGAAAAAACTTCTTAAATAAAATTAAAAAATAAAGAATAAAATATATAGATGTTAGTCGTTTTCCAGACTCGAACTGAAGACCTGCAAAAATCAGTGACACACCCTGGCGACCTAGCAACCAAGCACCGTACACGGAGAGCATCTGAATGGCCTAAAATTCTTATAACGACTACCTAATTCAATTTATAAACACAGTGACAATCTGGTCTAAAATGCACAATGCTAAGAATAGAAATGAATTCTGCGCATGTGCGTGAACTTGACTCTACCAAATTTCGAATAAATATAGGAATATTTTGGAATTAAATTTTATTTTTGAAGTACATGATTTAGAATAATTCATAGTAACTATAGGAATAATTTAGAAAAAGCTTGTTAAATAAAATTAAAAAATAAAGAAAAAAAATATATAAATGTTAGTCGTTTTCCAGACTCGAACTGAAGACCTGCAAAAATCACTGACACACCCTGCCGACCTAGCCTCCAAGCAGCGTACACGGAGAGCATCTGAATGGTCTAAAATTCTTATTACGACTACCTAATTCAATTTATAAACACGGTGACAATCTGGTCTAAAATGCACAATGCTAAGAATAGGAATGAATTCTGCGCATGTGCGTGAACTTGACTCTCAAAATTTCGATTAAATATAGGAATATTTTGGAATTAAATTTTATTTTTGAAGTACATGATTTAGAATAATTCATAGTAACTATAGGAATAATTTAGAAAAAACTTGTTAAATAAAATTAAAAAATAAAAAATAAAATATATAAATGTTAGTCGTTTTCCAGACTCGAACTGAAGACCTGCAAAAATCAGTGACACACCCTGCCGACTTAGCCACCAAGCACCGTACACGGAGAGCATCTGAATGGCCTAAAATTCTTATTACGACTACCTAATTCAATTTATAAACACGGTGACAATCTGGTCTAAAAAGCACAATGCTAAGAATAGAAATGAATTCTGCGCATGTTCGTGAACTTGACTCTCAAAATTTCTATTAAATATAGGAATATTTTGGAATTAAATTTTATTTTTGAAGTACATGACTTAGAATAATTCATAGTAACTATAGGAATAGTTTAGAAAAGACTTGTTAAATAAAATTAAAAAATAAAGAATAAAATATATAAATGTTAGTCGTTTTCCAGACTCGAACTGAAGACCCGCAAAAATTAGTGACACACCCTGCCGACCTAGCCACCAAGCACCGTACACGGAGAGCATCTGAATGGCCTAAAATTCTTATTACGACTACCTAATTCAATTTATAAACACGGTGACAATCTGGTCTAAAATGCACAATGCTAAGAATAGGAATGAATTCTGCGCAAGTGCGTGAACTTGACTCTCAAAATTTCGATTAAATATAGGAATATTTTGGAATTAAATTTTATTTTTGAAGTACAAGATTTAGAATAATTCATAGTAACTATAGGAATAATTTAGAAAAGACTTGTGAAATAAAATTAAAAAATAAAGAATAAAATATATAAATGTTAGTCGTTTTCCAGACTCGAACTGAAGACCCGCAAAAATTAGTGATACACCCTGCCGACCTAGCCACCAAGCACCGTAGACGGAGAGCATCTGAATGGCCTAAAATTCTTATTACGACTACCTAATTCAATTTATAAACACAGTGACAATCTGGTCTAAAATGCACAATGCTAAGAATAGGAATGAATTCTGCGCATGTACGTGAACTCTCAAAATTTCTATTAAATATAGGAATATTTTGGAATTAAATTTTATTTTTGAAGTACATGATTTAGAATAATTCATAGTAATTATAGGAATAATTTAGAAAAAACTTCTTAAATAAAATTAAAAAATAAAGAATAAAATATATAGATGTTAGTCGTTTTCCAGACTCGAACTGAAGACCTGCAAAAATCAGTGACACACCCTGGCGACCTAGCAACCAAGCACCGTACACGGAGAGCATCTGAATGGCCTAAAATTCTTATAACGACTACCTAATTCAATTTATAAACACAGTGACAATCTGGTCTAAAATGCACAATGCTAAGAATAGAAATGAATTCTGCGCATGTGCGTGAACTTGACTCTACCAAATTTCGAATAAATATAGGAATATTTTGGAATTAAATTTTATTTTTGAAGTACATGATTTAGAATAATTCATAGTAACTATAGGAATAATTTAGAAAAAGCTTGTTAAATAAAATTAAAAAATAAAGAAAAAAATATATAAATGTTAGTCGTTTTCCAGACTCGACCTGAAGACCTGCAAAAATCAGTGACACACCCTGCCGACCTAGCCACCAAGCACCGCAGACGGAGGGCATCTGAATGGTCTAAAATTCTTATTACGACTACCTAATTCAATTTATAAATACGGTGAAAATCTGGTTTGAAATGCACAATGCTAAGAATAGGAATGAATTCTGCGCATGTGCGTGAACTTTCAAAATTTCTATTAAATATAGGATAATTTTGGAATTAAATTTTATTTTTGAATTACATGATTTAGAATAATTCATAGTAATTATAGGAATAATTTAGAAAAAACTTCTTAAATAAAATTAAAAAATAAAGAATAAAATATATAGATGTTAGTCGTTTTCCAGACTCGAACTGAAGACCTGCAAAAATCAGTGACACACCCTGCCGACCTAGCCACCAAGCACCGTACACGGAGGGCATCTGAATGGCCTAAAATTCTTATTACGACTACCTAATTCAATTTATAAACACGGTGACAATCTGGTCTAAAAAGCACAATGCTAAGAATAGGAATGAATTCTGCGCATGTGCGTGAACTTGACTCTCAAAATTTCGATTAAATATAGGAATATTTTGGAATTAAATTTTATTTTTGAAGTACATGATTTAGAATAATTCATAGTAACTATAGGAATAATTTAGAAAAGACTTGTTAAATAAAATTAAAAAATAAAGAATAAAATATATAAATGTTAGTCGTTTTCCACACTCGAACTGAAGACCCCCAAAAATTAGTGACACACCCTGCCGACCTAGCCACCAAGCACCGTACACGGAGAGCATCTGAATGGCCTAAAATTCTTATTACGACTACCTAATTCAATTTATAAACACGGTGACAATCTGGTCTAAAATGCACAATGCTAAGAATAGGAATGAATTCTGCGCATGTGCGTGAACTTGACTCTACCAAATTTCGAATAAATATAGGAATATTTTGGAATTAAATTTTATTTTTGAAGTACATGATTTAGAATAATTCATAGTAACTATAGGAATAATTTAGAAAAAGCTTGTTAAATAAAATTAAAAAATAAAGAAAAAAATATATAAATGTTAGTCGTTTTCCAGACTCGACCTGAAGACCTGCAAAAATCAGTGACACACCCTGCCGACCTAGCCACCAAGCACCGCAGACGGAGGGCATCTGAATGGTCTAAAATTCTTATTACGACTACCTAATTCAATTTATAAATACGGTGAAAATCTGGTTTGAAATGCACAATGCTAAGAATAGGAATGAATTCGGCGCATGTGCGTGAACTTTCAAAATTTCTATTAAATATAGGATAATTTTGGAATTAAATTTTATTTTTGAAGTACATGATTTAGAATAATTCATAGTAACTATAGGAATAATTTAGAAAAAACTTGTTAAATAAAATTAAAAAATAAAGAATAAAATACATAAATGTTAGTCGTTTTCCAGACTCGAACTGAAGACCCGCAAAAGTTAGTGACACACCCTGCCGACCTAGCCACCAAGCACCGTACACGGAGAGCATCTGAATGGCCTAAAATTCTTATTACGACTACCTAATTCATTTTATAAACACGGTGACAATCTGGTCTAAAATGCACAATGCTAAGAATAGGAATGAATTCTGCGCATGTGCGTGAACTTGACTCTCAAAATTTCGATTAAATATAGGAATATTTTGGAATTAAATTTTATTTTTCTTGTACATGATTTAGAATAATTCATAGTAACTATAGGAATAATTTAGAAAAAACTTGTTAAATAAAATTAAAAAATAAAGAATAAAATATATAAATGTTAGTCGTTTTCCAGACTCGAACTGAAGACCCGCAAAAATTAGTGACACACCCTGCCGACCTAGCCACCAAGCACCGTACACGGAGAGCATCTGAATGGCCTAAAATTCTTATTACGACTACCTAATTCAATTTATAAACACGGTGACAATCTGGTCTAAAATGCACAATGCTAAGAATAGGAATGAATTCTGCGCATGTGCGTGAACTTGACTCTCAAAATTTCGAATAAATATAGGAATATTTTGGAATTAAATTTTATTTTTGAAGTACATGATTTAGAATAATTCATAGTAACTATAGGAATAATTTAGAAAAAACTTGTTAAATAAAATTAAAAAATAAAAAATAAAATATATAAATGTTAGTCGTTTTCCAGACTCGAACTGAAGACCCGCGAAAATTAGTCACACACCTTGCCGACCTAGCCACCAAGCACCGTACACGGAGAGCATCTGAATGGCCTAAAATTCTTATTACGACTACCTAATTCGATTTATAAACACGGTGACAATCTGGTCTAAAATGCACAATGCTAAGAATAGGAATGAATTCTGCGCATGTGCGTGAACTTGACTCTCAAAATTTCGATTAAATATAGGAATATTTTGGAATTAAATTTTATTTTTCTTGTACATGATTTAGAATAATTCATAGTAACTATAGGAATAATTTAGAAAAAAACTTGTTAAATAAAATTAAAAAATAAAGAATAAAATATATAAATGTTAGTCGTTTTCCAGACTCGAACTGAAGACCCGCAAAAATTAGTGACACACCCTGCCGACCTAGCCACCAAGCACCGTACACGGAGAGCATCTGAATGGCCTAAAATTCTTATTACGACTACCTAATTCAATTTATAAACACGTTGACAATCTGGTCAAAAAACACAATGCTAAGAATATAAATGAATTCTGCGCATGTTCGTGAACTTGACTCTCAAAATTTCGATTAAATATACGAATATTTTGGAATTAAATTTTATTTTTGAAGTACATGATTTAGAATAATTCATAGTAACTATAGGAATAATTTAGAAAAAACTTGTTAAATAAAATTAAAAAATAAAAAATAAAATATATAAATGTTAGTCGTTTTCCAGACTCGAACTGAAGACCCGCAAAAATTAGTGACACACCCTGCCGACCTAGCCACCAAGCACCGTACACGGAGAGCATCTGAATGGCCCAAAATTCTTATTACGACTACCTAATTCAATTTATAAACACGGTGACAATCTGGTCTAAAATGCACAATGCTAAGAATAGGAATGAATTCTGCGCATGTGCGTGAACTTGACTCTCAAAATTTCGAATAAATATAGGAATATTTTGGAATTAAATTTTATTTTTGAAGTACATGATTTAGAATAATTCATAGTAACTATAGGAATAATTTAGAAAAAACTTGTTAAATAAAATTAAAAAATAAAAAATAAAATATATAAATGTTAGTCGTTTTCCAGACTCGAACTGAAGACCCGCGAAAATTAGTGACACACCTTGCCGACCTAGCCACCAAGCACCGTACACGGAGAGCATCTGAATGGCCTAAAATTCTTATTACGACTACCTAATTCAATTTATAAACACGGTGACAATCTGGTCTAAAATGCACAATGCTAAGAATAGGAATGAATTCTGCGCATGTGCGTGAACTCTCAAAATTTCTATTAAATATAAGAATATTTTGGAATTAAATTTTATTTTTGAATTACATGATTTAGAATAATTCATAGTAATTATAGGAATAATTTAGAAAAAACTTCTTAAATAAAATTAAAAAATAAAGAATAAAATATATAGATGTTAGTCGTTTTCCAGACTCGAACTGAAGACCTGCAAAAATCAGTGACACACCCTGCCGACCTAGCCACCAAGCACCGTACACGGAGGGCATCTGAATGGCCTAAAATTCTTATTACGACTACCTAATTCAATTTATAAACACGGTGACAATCTGGTCTAAAAAGCACAATGCTAAGAATAGGAATGAATTCTGCGCATGTGCGTGAACTTGACTCTCAAAATTTCGATTAAATATAGGAATATTTTGGAATTAAATTTTATTTTTCTTGTACATGATTTAGAATAATTCATAGTAACTATAGGAATAATTTAGAAAAAACTTGTTAAATAAAATTAAAAAATAAAGAATAAAATATATAGATGTTAGTCGTTTTCCAGACTAGAACTGAAGAACTGCAAGAATCAGTGACACACCCTGTCGACCTAGCCACCAAGCACCGTACACGGAGAGCATCTGAATGGCCTAAAATTCTTATAACGACTGCCTAATTCAATTTATAAACACGGTGACAATCTGGTCTAAAATGCACAATGCTAAGAATAGAAATGAATTCTGCGCATGTGCGTGAACTTGACTCTCCAAATTTCGAATAAATATAGGAATATTTTGGAATTAAATTTTATTTTTGATGTACATGATTTAGAATAATTCATAGTAACTATAAGAATAATTTAGAAAAAGCTTGTTAAATAAAATTAAAAAATAAAGAAAAAAATATATAAATGTTAGTCGTTTTCCAGACTCGACCTGAAGACCTGCAAAAATCAGTGACACACCCTGCCGACCTAGCCACCAAGCACCGTACGCGGAGAGCATCTGAATGGTCTAAAATTCTTATTACGACTACCTAATTCAATTTATAAATACGGTGAAAATCTGGTTTAAAATGCACAATGCTAAGAATAGGAATGAATTCTGCGCATGTGCGTGAACTCTCAAAATTTCTATTAAATATAGGAATATTTTGGAATTAAATTTTATTTTTGAAGTACATGATTTAGAATAATTCATAGTAACTATAGGAATAATTTAGAAAAGACTTGTTAAATAAAATTAAAAAATAAAGAATAAAATATATAAATGTTAGTCGTTTTCCAGACTCGAACTGAAGACCCGCAAAAATTAGTGACACACCCTGCCGACCTAGCCAAAAAGCACCGTACACGGAGAGCATCTGAATGGCCTAAAATTCTTATTACGACTACCTAATTCAATTTATAAACACGTTGACAATCTGGTCTAAAAAGCACAATGCTAAGAATATAAATGAATTCTGCGCATGTTCGTGAACTTGACTCTCAAAATTTCGATTAAATATAGGAATATTTTGGAATTAAATTTTATTTTTGAAGTACATGATTTAGAATAATTCATAGTAACTATAGGAATAATTTAGAAAAAACTTCTTAAATAAAATTAAAAAATAAAGAATAAAATATATAGATGTTAGTCGTTTTCCAGACTCGAACTGAAGACCCGCAAAAATTAGTGACAAACCCTGCCGACCTAGCCACCAAGCACCGTACACGGAGAGCATCTGAATGGCCCAAAATTCTTATTACGACTACCTAATTAAATTTATAAACACGGTGACAATCTGGTCTAAAATGCACAATGCTAAGAATAGGAATGAATTCTGCGCATGTGCGTGAACTCTCAAAATTTCTATTAAATATAAGAATATTTTGGAATTAAATTTTATTTTTGAATTACATGATTTAGAATAATTCATAGTAATTATAGGAATAATTTAGAAAAAACTTCTTAAATAAAATTAAAAAATAAAGAATAGAATATATAGATGTTAGTCGTTTTCCAGACTCGAACTGAAGACCTGCAAAAATCAGTGACACACCCTGCCGACCTAGCCACCAAGCACCGTACACGGAGGGCATCTGAATGGCCTAAAATTCTTATTACGACTACCTAATTCAATTTATAAACACGGTGACAATCTGGTCTAAAAAGCACAATGCTAAGAATAGGAATGAATTCTGCGCATGTGCGTGAACTTGACTCTCAAAATTTCGATTAAATATAGGAATATTTTGGAATTAAATTTTATTTTTCTTGTACATGATTTAGAATAATTCATAGTAACTATAGGAATAATTTAGAAAAAACTTGTTAAATAAAATTAAAAAATAAAGAATAAAATATATAGATGTTAGTCGTTTTCCAGACTCGAACTGAAGAACTGCAAGAATCAGTGACACACCCTGTCGACCTAGCCACCAAGCACCGTACACGGAGAGCATCTGAATGGCCTAAAATTCTTATAACGACTGCCTAATTCAATTTATAAACACGGTGACAATCTGGTCTAAAATGCACAATGCTAAGAATAGAAATGAATTCTGCGCATGTGCGTGAACTCTCAAAATTTCTATTAAATATAAGAATATTTTGGAATTAAATTTTATTTTTGAAGTACATGATTTAGAATAATTCATAGTAACTATAGGAATAATTTAGAAAAGACTTGTTAAATAAAATTAAAAAATAAAGAATAAAATATATAAATGTTAGTCGTTTTCCAGACTCGAACTGAAGACCCGCAAAAATTAGTGACACACCCTGCCGACCTAGCCAAAAAGCACCGTACACGGAGAGCATCTGAATGGCCTAAAATTCTTATTACGACTACCTAATTCAATTTATAAACACGTTGACAATCTGGTATAAAAAGCACAATGCTAAGAATATAAATGAATTCTGCGCATGTTCGTGAACTTGACTCTCAAAATTTCGATTAAATATAGGAATATTTTGGAATTAAATTTTATTTTTGAAGTACATGATTTAGAATAATTCATAGTAACTATAGGAATAATTTAGAAAAAACTTCTTAAATAAAATTAAAAAATAAAGAATAAAATATATAGATGTTAGTCGTTTTCCAGACTCGAACTGAAGACCCGCAAAAATTAGTGACACACCCTGCCGACCTAGCCACCAAGCACCGTACACGGAGAGCATCTGAATGGCCCAAAATTCTTATTACGACTACCTAATTAAATTTATAAACACGGTGACAATCTGGTCTAAAATGCACAATGCTAAGAATAGGAATGAATTCTGCGCATGTGCGTGAACTTGACTCTCAAAATTTCGATTAAATATAGGAATATTTTGGAATTAAATTTTATTTTTGAAGTACATGATTTAGAATAATTCATAGTAACTATAGGAATAATTTAGAAAAGACTTGCTAAATAAAATTAAAAAATAAAGAATAAAATATATAAATGTTAGTCGTTTTCCAGACTCGAACTGAAGACCCGCAAAAATTTGTGACACGCCCTGCCGACCTAGCCACCAAGCACCGTACACGGAGAGCATCTGAATGGCCTAAAATTCTTATTACGACTACCTAATTCAATTTATAAACACGGTGACAATCTGGTCTAAAATGCACAATGCTGAGAATAGGAATGAATTCTGCGCATGTGCGTGAACTTGACTCTCAAAATTTCGATTAAATATAGGAATATTTTGGAATTAAATTTTATTTTTCTTGTACATGATTTAGAATAATTCATAGTAACTATAGGAATAATTTAGAAAAAACTTGTTAAATAAAATTAAAAAATAAAGAATAAAATATATAGATGTTAGTCGTTTTCCAGACTCGAACTGAAGAACTGCAAGAATCAGTGACACACCCTGTCGACCTAGCCACCAAGCACCGTACACGGAGAGCATCTGAATGGCCTAAAATTCTTATAACGACTGCCTAATTCAATTTATAAACACGGTGACAATCTGGTCTAAAATGCACAATGCTAAGAATATAAATGAATTCTGCGCATGTTCGTGAACTTGACTCTCAAAATTTCGATTAAATATAGGAATATTTTGGAATTAAATTTTATTTTTGAAGTACATGATTTAGAATAATTCATAGTAACTATAGGAATAATTTAGAAAAAACTTCTTAAATAAAATTAAAAAATAAAGAATAAAATATATAGATGTTAGTCGTTTTCCAGACTCGAACTGAAGACCTGCAAAAATCAGTGACACACCCTGCCGACCTAGCCACCAAGCACCGTACACGGAGAGCATCTGAATGGCCTAAAATTCTTATAACGACTACCTAATTCAATTTATAAACACGGTGACAATCTGGTCTAAAATGCACAATGCTAAGAATAGGAATGAATTCTGCGCATGTGCGTGAACTTGACTCTCAAAATTTCGATTAAATATAGGAATATTTTGGAATTAAATTTTATTTTTGAAGTACATGATTTAGAATAATTCATAGTAACTATAGGAATAATTTAGAAAAGACTTGTTAAATAAAATTAAAAAATAAAGAATAAAATATATAAATGTTAGTCGTTTTCCAGACTCGAACTGAAGACCCGCAAAAATTAGTGACACACCCTGCCGACCTAGCCACCAAGCACCGTACACGGAGAGCATCTGAATGGCCTAAAATTCTTATTACGACTACCTAATTCAATTTATAAACACGGTGACAATCTGGTCTAAAATGCACAATGCTGAGAATAGGAATGAATTCTGCGCATGTGCGTGAACTTGACTCTCAAAATTTCGATTAAATATAGGAATATTTTGGAATTAAATTTTATTTTTCTTGTACATGATTTAGAATAATTCATAGTAACTATAGGAATAATTTAGAAAAAACTTGTTAAATAAAATTAAAAAAATAAAGAATAAAATATATAAATGTTAGTCGTTTTCCAGACTCGAACTGAAGACCCGCAAAAATTAGTGACACACCCTGCCGACCTAGCCAAAAAGCACCGTACACGGAGAGCATCTGAATGGCCTAAAATTCTTATTACGACTACCTAATTCAATTTATAAACACGTTGACAATCTGGTCTAAAAAGCACAATGCTAAGAATATAAATGAATTCTGCGCATGTTCGTGAACTTGACTCTCAAAATTTCGATTAAATATAGGAATATTTTGGAATTAAATTTTATTTTTGAAGTACATGATTTAGAATGATTCATAGTAACTATAGGAATAATTTAGAAAAAACTTGTTAAATAAAATTAAAAAATAAAAAATAAAATA
The DNA here is from genome assembly GCF_947563725.1 of Argiope bruennichi. NCBI lineage: Eukaryota > Metazoa > Arthropoda > Arachnida > Araneae > Araneidae > Argiope > Argiope bruennichi. The sequence goes on along the minus strand of NC_079162.1, from coordinate 23,948,723 downwards.
TATAAATGTTAGTCGTTTTCCAGACTCGAACTGAAGACCCGCAAAAATTAGTGACACACCCTGCCGACCTAGCCACCAAGCACCGTACACGGAGAGCATCTGAATGGCCCAAAATTCTTATTACGACTACCTAATTCAATTTATAAACACGGTGACAATCTGGTCTAAAATGCACAATGCTAAGAATAGGAATGAATTCTGCGCATGTGCGTGAACTTGACTCTCCAAATTTCGAATAAATATAGGAATATTTTGGAATTAAATTTTATTTTTGAAGTACATGATATAGAATAATTCATAGTAACTATAGGAATAATTTAGAAAAAACTTGTTAAATAAAATTAAAAAATAAAAAATAAAATACATAAATGTTAGTCGTTTTCCAGACTCGAACTGAAGACCCGCGAAAATTAGTGACACACCTTGCCGACCTAGCCTCCAAGCACCGTACACGGAGAGCATCTGAATGGCCTAAAATTCTTATTACGACTACCTAATTCAATTTATAAACACGGTGACAATCTGGTCTAAAATGCACAATGCTAAGAATAAGAATGAATTCTGCGCATGTGCGTGAACTCTCAAAATTTCTATTAAATATAAGAATATTTTGGAATTAAATTTTATTTTTGAATTACATGATTTAGAATAATTCATAGTAATTATAGGAATAATTTAGGAAAAACTTCTTAAATAAAATTAAAAAATAAAGAATAAAATATATAGATGTTAGTCGTTTTCCAGACTCGAACTGAAGACCTGCAAAAATCAGTGACACACCCTGCCGACCTAGCCACCAAGCACCGTACACGGAGGGCATCTGAATGGCCTAAAATTCTTATTACGACTACCTAATTCAATTTATAAACACGGTGACAATCTGGTCTAAAAGGCACAATGCTAAGAATAGGAATGAATTCTGCGCATGTTCGTGAACTTGACTCTCAAAATTTCGATTAAATATAGGAATATTTTGGAATTAAATTTTATTTTTCTTGTACATGATTTAGAATAATTCATAGTAACTATAGGAATAATTTAGAAAAAACTTGTTAAATAAAATTAAAAAATAAAGAATAAAATATATAAATGTTAGTCGTTTTCCAGACTCGAACTGAAGACCCGCAAAAATTAGTGACACACCCTGCCGACCTAGCCAAAAAGCACCGTACACGGAGAGCATCTGAATGGCCTAAAATTCTTATTACGACTACCTAATTCAATTTATAAACACGTTGACAATCTGGTCTAAAAAGCACAATGCTAAGAATATAAATGAATTCTGCGCATGTTCGTGAACTTGACTCTCAAAATTTCGATTAAATATAGGAATATTTTGGAATTAAATTTTATTTTTGAAGTACATGATTTAGAATGATTCATAGTAACTATAGGAATAATTTAGAAAAAACTTGTTAAATAAAATTAAAAAATAAAAAATAAAATATATAAATGTTAGTCGTTTTCCAGACTCGAACTGAAGACCCGCAAAAATTAGTGACACACCCTGCCGACCTAGCCACCAAGCACCGTACACGGAGAGCATCTGAATGGCCCAAAATTCTTATTACGACTACCTAATTCAATTTATAAACACGGTGACAATCTGGTCTAAAATGCACAATGCTAAGAATAGGAATGAATTCTGCGCATGTGCGTGAACTTGACTCTCAAAATTTCGAATAAATATAGGAATATTTTGGAATTAAATTTTATTTTTGAAGTACATGATATAGAATAATTCATAGTAACTATAGGAATAATTTAGAAAAAACTTGTTAAATAAAATTAAAAAATAAAAAATAAAATACATAAATGTTAGTCGTTTTCCAGACTCGAACTGAAGACCCGCGAAAATTAGTGACACACCTTGCCGACCTAGCCACCAAGCACCGTACACGGAGAGCATCTGAATGGCCTAAAATTCTTATAACGACTACCTAATTCAATTTATAAACACGGTGACAATCTGGTCTAAAAAGCACAATGCTAAGAATAGGAATGAATTCTGCGCATGTGCGTGAACTTGACTCTCAAAATTTCGATTAAATATAGGAATATTTTGGAATTAAATTTTATTTTTGAATTACATGATTTAGAATAATTCATAGTAATTATAGGAATAATTTAGAAAAAACTTCTTAAATAAAATTAAAAAATAAAGAATGAAATATATAGATGTTAGTCGTTTTCCAGACTCGAACTGAAGAACTGCAAAAATCAGTGACACACCCTGCCGACCTAGCCACCAAACACCGTACACGGAGAGCATCTGAATGGCCCAAAATTCTTATTACGACTACCTAATTCAATTTATAAACACGGTGACAATCTGGTCTAAAATGCACAATGCAAAGAATAGGAATGAATTCTGCGCATGTGCGTGAACTTGACTCTCAAAATTTCGAATAAATATAGGAATATTTTGGAATTAAATTTTATTTTTGAAGTACATGATTTAGAATAATTCATAGTAACTATAGGAATAATTTAGAAAAAACTTGTTAAATAAAATTAAAAAATAAAGAATAAAATATATAAATGTTAGTCGTTTTCCAGACTCGAACTGAAGACCCGCAAAAATTAGTGACACACCCTGCCGACCTAGCCACCAAGCACCGTACACGGAGAGCATCTGAATGGCCTAAAATTCTTATTACGACTACCTAATTCAATTTATAAACACGGTGACAATCTAAAAAGCACAATGCTAAGAATATAAATGAATTCTGCGCATGTTCGTGAACTTGACTCTCAAAATTTCTATTAAATATAGGAATATTTTGGAATTAAATTTTATTTTTGAATTACATGATTTAGAATAATTCATAGTAATTATAGGAATAATTTAGAAAAAACTTCTTAAATAAAATTAAAAAATAAAGAATAAAATATATAGATGTTAGTCGTTTTCCAGACTCGAACTGAAGACCTGCAAAAATCAGTGACACACCCTGCCGACCTAGCCACCAAGCACCGTACACGGAGGGCATCTGAATGGCCTGAAATTCTTATTACGACTACCTAATTCAATTTATTAACACGGTGACAATCTGGTCTAAAAAGCACAATGCTAAGAATATAAATGAATTCTGCGCATGTTCGTAAACTTGACTCTCAAAATTTCGATTAAATATAGGAATATTTTGAAATTAAATTTTATTTTTCAATACATGATTTAGAATAATTCATAGTAACTATAGGAATAATTTAGAAAAAACTTCTTAAATAAAATTAAAAAATAAAGAATGAAATATATAGATGTTAGTCGTTTTCCAGACTCGAACTGAAGAACTGCAAAAATCAGTGACACACCCTTCCGACCTAGCCACCAAACACCGTACACGGAGAGCATCTGAATGGCCCAAAATTCTTATTACGACTACCTAATTCAATTTATAAACACGGTGACAATCTGGTCTAAAATGCACAATGCAAAGAATAGGAATGAATTCTGCGCATGTGCGTGAACTTGACTCTCAAAATTTCGAATAAATATAGGAATATTTTGGAATTAAATTTTATTTTTGAAGTACATGATTTAGAATAATTCATAGTAACTATAGGAATAATTTAGAAAAAACTTGTTAAATAAAATTAAAAAATAAAGAATAAAATATATAAATGTTAGTCGTTTTCCAGACTCGAACTGAAGACCCGCAAAAATTAGTGACACACCCTGCCGACCTAGCCACCAAGCACCGTACACGGAGAGCATCTGAATGGCCTAAAATTCTTATTACGACTACCTAATTCAATTTATAAACACGGTGACAATCTAAAAAGCACAATGCTAAGAATATAAATGAATTCTGCGCATGTTCGTGAACTTGACTCTCAAAATTTCTATTAAATATAGGAATATTTTGGAATTAAATTTTATTTTTGAATTACATGATTTAGAATAATTCATAGTAATTATAGGAATAATTTAGAAAAAACTTCTTAAATAAAATTAAAAAATAAAGAATAAAATATATAGATGTTAGTCGTTTTCCAGACTCGAACTGAAGACCTGCAAAAATCAGTGACACACCCTGCCGACCCAGCCACCAAGCACCGTACACGGAGGGCATCTGAATGGCTTGAAATTCTTATTACGACTACCTAATTCAATTTATTAACACGGTGACAATCTGGTCTAAAAAGCACAATGCTAAGAATATAAATGAATTCTGCGCATGTTCGTAAACTTGACTCTCAAAATTTCGATTAAATATAGGAATATTTTGAAATTAAATTTTATTTTTCAATACATGATTTAGAATAATTCATAGTAACTATAGGAATAATTTAGAAAAAACTTGTTAAATAAAATTAAAAAATAAAAAATAAAATATATAAATGTTAGTCGTTTTCCAGACTCGAACTGAAGACCCGCAAAAATTAGTGATACACACTGCCGACCTAGCCTCCAAGCACCGTAGACGGAGAGCATCTGAATGGCCTAAAATTCTTATTACGACTACCTAATTCAATTTATAAACACGGTGACAATCTGGTCTACCATGCACAATGCTAAGAATAGGAATGAATTCTGCGCATGTGCGTGAACTTGACTCTCAAAATTTCGATTAAATATAGGAATATTTTGGAATTAAATTTTATTTTTCTTGTACATGATTTAGAATAATTCATAGTAACTATAGGAATAATTTAGAAAAGACTTGTTAAATAAAATTAAAAAATAAAGAATAAAATATATAAATGTTAGTCGTTTTCCAGACTCGAACTGAAGACCCGCAAAAATTAGTGACACACCCTGCCGACATAGCCACCAAGCACCGTACACGGAGAGCATCTGAATGGCCTAAAATTCTTATTACGACTACCTAATTCAATTTATAAACACAGTGACAATCTGGTCTAAAATGCACAATGCTAAGAATAATAATGAATTCTGCGCATGTGCGTGAACTCTCAAAATTTCTATTAAATATAGGAATATTTTGGAATTAAATTTTATTTTTGAAGTACATGATTTAGAATAATTCATAGTAATTATAGGAATAATTTAGAAAAAACTTCTTAAATATAATTAAAAAATAAAGAATAAAATATATAGATGTTAGTCGTTTTCCAGACTCGAACTGAAGACCTGCAAAAATCAGTGACACACCCTGCCGACCTAGCCACCAAGCACCGTACACGGAGAGCATCTGAATGGCCTAAAATTCTTATAACGACTACCTAATTCAATTTATAAACACGGTGACAATCTGGTCTAAAATGCACAATGCTAAGAATAGAAATGAATTCTGCGCATGTGCGTGAACTCTCAAAATTTCTATTAAATATAGGAATATTTTGGAATTAAATTTTATTTTTGAATTACATGATTTAGAATAATTCATAGTAATTATAGGAATAATTTAGAAAAAACTTCTTAAATAAAATTAAAAAATAAAGAATAAAATATATAGATGTTAGTCGTTTTCCAGACTCGAACTGAAGAACTGCAAAAATCAGTGACACACCCTGCCGACCTAGCCACCAAGCACCGTACACGGAGAGCATCTGAATGGCCCAAAATTCTTATTACGACTACCTAATTCAATTTATAAACACGGTGACAATCTGGTCTAAAATGCACAATGCTAAGAATAGGAATGAATTCTGCGCATGTGCGTGAACTTGACTCTCAAAATTTCGATTAAATATAGGAATATTTTGGAATTAAATTTTATTTTTCTTGTACATGATTTAGAATAATTCATAGTAACTATAGGAATAATTTAGAAAAAACTTGTTAAATAAAATTAAAAAATAAAGAATAAAATATATAGATGTTAGTCGTTTTCCAGACTCGAACTGAAGAACTGCAAAAATCAGTGACACACCCTGTCGACCTAGCCACCAAGCACCGTACACGGAGAGCATCTGAATGGCCTAAAATTCTTATAACGACTACCTAATTCAATTTATAAACACGGTGACAATCTGGTCTAAAATGCACAATGCTAAGAATAGAAATGAATTCTGCGCATGTGCGTGAACTTGACTCTCCAAATTTCGAATAAATATAGGAATATTTTGGAATTAAATTTTATTTTTGAATTACATGATTTAGAATAATTCATAGTAATTATAGGAATAATTTATAAAAAACTTCTTAAATAAAATTAAAAAATAAAGAATAAAATATATAGATGTTAGTCGTTTTCCAGACTCGAACTGAAGAACTGCAAAAATCAGTGACACACCCTGCCGACCTAGCCACCAAGCACCGTACACGGAGAGCATCTTAATGGCCCAAAATTCTTATTACGACTACCTAATTCAATTTATAAACACGGTGACAATCTGGTCTAAAATGCACAATGCAAAGAATAGGAATGAATTCTGCGCATGTGCGTGAACTTGACTCTCAAAATTTCGAATAAATATAGGAATATTTTGGAATTAAATTTTATTTTTGAAGTACATGATTTAGAATAATTCATAGTAATTATAGGAATAATTTAGAAAAAACTTCTTAAATATAATTAAAAAATAAAGAATAAAATATATAGATGTTAGTCGTTTTCCAGACTCGAACTGAAGACCTGCAAAAATCAGTGACACACCCTGCCGACCTAGCCACCAAGCACCGTACACGGAGAGCATCTGAATGGCCTAAAATTCTTATAACGACTACCTAATTCAATTTATAAACACGGTGACAATCTGGTCTAAAATGCACAATGCTAAGAATAGAAATGAATTCTGCGCATGTGCGTGAACTCTCAAAATTTCTATTAAATATAGGAATATTTTGGAATTAAATTTTATTTTTGAATTACATGATTTAGAATAATTCATAGTAATTATAGGAATAATTTAGAAAAAACTTCTTAAATAAAATTAAAAAATAAAGAATAAAATATATAGATGTTAGTCGTTTTCCAGACTCGAACTGAAGAACTGCAAAAATCAGTGACACACCCTGCCGACCTAGCCACCAAGCACCGTACACGGAGAGCATCTGAATGGCCCAAAATTCTTATTACGACTACCTAATTCAATTTATAAACACGGTGACAATCTGGTCTAAACTGCACAATGCTAAGAATAGGAATGAATTCTGCGCATGTGCGTGAACTTGACTCTCAAAATTTCGATTAAATATAGGAATATTTTGGAATTAAATTTTATTTTTCTTGTACATGATTTAGAATAATTCATAGTAACTATAGGAATAATTTAGAAAAAACTTGTTAAATAAAATTAAAAAATAAAGAATAAAATATATAGATGTTAGTCGTTTTCCAGACTCGAACTGAAGAACTGCAAAAATCAGTGACACACCCTGTCGACCTAGCCACCAAGCAACGTACACGGAGAGCATCTGAATGGCCTAAAATTCTTATAACGACTACCTAATTCAATTTATAAACACGGTGACAATCTGGTCTAAAATGCACAATGCTAAGAATAGAAATGAATTCTGCGCATGTGCGTGAACTTGACTCTCCAAATTTCGAATAAATATAGGAATATTTTGGAATTAAATTTTATTTTTGAATTACATGATTTAGAATAATTCATAGTAATTATAGGAATAATTTATAAAAAACTTCTTAAATAAAATTAAAAAATAAAGAATAAAATATATAGATGTTAGTCGTTTTCCAGACTCGAAATGAAGAACTGCAAAAATCAGTGACACACCCTGCCGACCTAGCCACCAAGCACCGTACACGGAGAGCATCTTAATGGCCCAAAATTCTTATTACGACTACCTAATTCAATTTATAAACACGGTGACAATCTGGTCTAAAATGCACAATGCAAAGAATAGGAATGAATTCTGCGCATGTGCGTGAACTTGACTCTCAAAATTTCGAATAAATATAGGAATATTTTGGAATTAAATTTTATTTTTGAAGTACATGATTTAGAATAATTCATAGTAACTATAGGAATAATTTAGAAAAAACTTGTTAAATAAAATTAAAAAATAAAGAATAAAATATATAGATGTTAGTCGTTTTCCAGACTCGAACTGAAGAACTGCAAAAATCAGTGACACACCCTGCCGACCTAGCCACCAAACACCGTACACGGAGAGCATCTGAATGGCCCAAAATTCTTATTACGACTACCTAATTCAATTTATAAACACGGTGACAATCTGGTCTAAAATGCACAATGCAAAGAATAGGAATGAATTCTGCGCATGTGCGTGAACTTGACTCTCAAAATTTCGAATAAATATAGGAATATTTTGGAATTAAATTTTATTTTTGAAGTACATGATTTAGAATAATTCATAGTAACTATAGGAATAATTTAGAAAAAACTTGTTAAATAAAATTAAAAAATAAAGAATAAAATATATAAATGTTAGTCGTTTTCCAGACTCGAACTGAAGACCCGCAAAAATTAGTGACACACCCTGCCGACCTAGCCACCAAGCACCGTACACGGAGAGCATCTGAATGGCCTAAAATTCTTATTACGACTACCTAATTCAATTTATAAACACGGTGACAATCTAAAAAGCACAATGCTAAGAATATAAATGAATTCTGCGCATGTTCGTGAACTTGACTCTCAAAATTTCTATTAAATATAGGAATATTTTGGAATTAAATTTTATTTTTGAATTACATGATTTAGAATAATTCATAGTAATTATAGGAATAATTTAGAAAAAACTTCTTAAAAAAAATTAAAAAATAAAGAATAAAATATATAGATGTTAGTCGTTTTCCAGACTCGAACTGAAGACCTGCAAAAATCAGTGACACACCCTGCCGACCTAGCCACCAAGCACCGTACACGGAGGGCATCTGAATGGCCTGAAATTCTTATTACGACTACCTAATTCAATTTATTAACACGGTGACAATCTGGTCTAAAAAGCACAATGCTAAGAATATAAATGAATTCTGCGCATGTTCGTAAACTTGACTCTCAAAATTTCGATTAAATATAGGAATATTTTGAAATTAAATTTTATTTTTCAATACATGATTTAGAATAATTCATAGTAACTATAGGAATAATTTAGAAAAAACTTCTTAAATAAAATTAAAAAATAAAGAATGAAATATATAGATGTTAGTCGTTTTCCAGTCTCGAACTGAAGAACTGCAAAAATCAGTGACACACCCTGCCGACCTAGCCACCAAACACCGTACACGGAGAGCATCTGAATGGCCCAAAATTCTTATTACGACTACCTAATTCAATTTATAAACACGGTGACAATCTGGTCTAAAATGCACAATGCAAAGAATAGGAATGAATTCTGCGCATGTGCGTGAACTTGACTCTCAAAATTTCGAATAAATATAGGAATATTTTGGAATTAAATTTTATTTTTGAAGTACATGATTTAGAATAATTCATAGTAACTATAGGAATAATTTAGAAAAAGCTTGTTAAATAAAATTAAAAAATAAAGAAAAAAATATATAAATGTTAGTCGTTTTCCAAACTCGAACTGAAGACCTGCAAAAATCAGTGACACACCCTGCCGACCTAGCCACCAAGCACCGTACACGGACAGCATCTGAATGGCCTAAAAGTCTTATTACAACTGTCTAATTGAATTTTTAAATACGGTGTTAATCTGGTCAAAAAAGCACAATGCTAAGAATATAAATGAATTCTGCGCATGTGCGTGAACTGGACTCTCAAAATTTCGATTAAATATAGGAATATTTTGGAATTAAATTTTATTTTTCAAGTACATGATTTAGAATAATTCATAGTAACTATAGGAATAATTTAGAAAAAGCTTGTTAAATAAAATTAAAAAATAAAGAAAAAAATATATAAATGTTAGTCGTTTTCCAAACTCGAACTGAAGACCTGCAAAAATCAGTGACACACCCTGCCGACCTAGCCACCAAGCACCGTACACGGACAGCATCTGAATGGCCTAAAAGTCTTATTACAACTGTCTAATTGAATTTTTAAATACGGTGTCAATCTGGTCAAAAAAGCACAATGCTAAGAATAGGAATGAATTCTGCGCATGTGCGTGAATTTGACTCTCAAAATTTTTATTAAATATAGGAATAGACTGGAATTCAATTTTATTTTTGAATTACATGATTTAGAATAATTCATAGTAACTATAGGAATAATTTAGAAAAAGCTTGTTAAATAAAATTAAAAAATAAAGAAAAAAATATATAAATGTTAGTCGTTTTCGAGACCAGAACTGAAGACCCGCAAAAATCAGTGACACACCCTGCCGACCTAGCCACCAAGCACCGTACACGGAGAGCATCTGAATGGCCTAAAATTATTATTACGACTACCTAATTCAATTTATAAACACGGTGACAATCTGGTCTAAAATGCACAATGCTAAGAATAGGAATGAATTCTGCGCATGTGCGTGAACTTGACTCTCAAAATTTCGATTAAATATAGGAATATTTTGGAATTAAATTTTATTTTTGAAGTACATGATTTAGAATAATTCATAGTAACTATAGGAATAATTTAGAAAAAACTTGTTGAATAAAAATAAAAAATAAAGAATAAAATATATAAATGTTAGTCGTTTTCCAGACTCGAACTGAAGACCTGCAAAAATCAGGGACACACCCTGCCGACCTAGCCACCAAGCACCGTACACGGAGAGCATCTGAATGGCCTAAAAGTCTTATTACAACTGTCTAATTGAATTTTTAAATACGGTGTCAATCTGGTCAAAAAAGCACAATGCTAAGAATATAAATGAATTCTGCGCATGTGCGTGAATTTGACTCTCAAAATTTTTATTAAATATAGGAATATACTGGAATTCAATTTTATTTTTGAATTACATGATTTAGAATAATTCATAGTAACTATAGGAATAATTTAGAAAAAGCTTGTTAAATAAAATTAAAAAATAAAGAAAAAAATATATAAATGTTAGTCGTTTTCCAGACCAGAACTGAAGACCCGCAAAAATCAGTGACACACCCTGCCGACCTAGCCACCAAGCACCGTACACGGAGAGCATCTGAATGGCCTAAAATTATTATTACGACTACCTAATTCAATTTATAAACACGGTGACAATCTGGTCTAAAATGCACAATGCTAAGAATAGGAATGAATTCTGCGCATGTGCGTGAACTTGACTCTCAAAATTTCGATTAAATATAGGAATATTTTGGAATTAAATTTTATTTTTGAAGTACATGATTTAGAATAATTCATAGTAACTATAGGAATAATTTAGAAAAAACTCGTTGAATAAAATTAAAAAATAAAGAATAAAATATATAAATGTTAGTCGTTTTCCAGACTCGAACTGAAGACCCGCAAAAATTAGTGACACACCCTTCCGACCTAGCCACCAAGCACCGTACACGGAGAGCATCTGAATGGTCTAAAATTCTTATTACGACTACCTAATTCAATTTATAAATACGGTGAAAATCTGGTCTAAAAAGCACAATGCTAAGAATATAAATGAATTCTGCGCATGTTCGTGAACTTGACTCTCAAAATTTCGATTACATATAGGAATATTTTGGAATTAAATTTTATTTTTGAAGTACATGACTTAGAATAATTCATAGTAACTATAGGAATAATTTAGAAAAAACTTGTTCAATAAAATTAAAAAATAAAGAATAAAATATATAAATGTTAGTCGTTTTCCAGACTCGAACTGAAGACCCGCAAAAATTAGTGACTCACCCTGCCGACCTAGCCACTAAGCACCGTACACGGAGAGCATCTGAATGGCCTAAAATTCTTATTACGACTACCTAATTCAATTTATAAACACGGTGACAATCTGGTCTAAAATGCACAATGCTAAGAATAGGAATGAATTCTGCGCATGTGCGTGAACTTGACTCTCAAAATTTCGATTAAATATAGGAATATTTTGGAATTAAATTTTATTTTTGAAGTACATGATTTAGAATAATTCATAGTAACTATAGGAATAATTTAGAAAAAGCTTGTTAAATAAAATTAAAAAATAAAGAAAAAAATATATAAATGTTAGTCTTTTTCCAGACTCGAACTGAAGACATGAAAAAAATCAATGACACACCCGTTTGACCTAGCCACCCAGCACCGTAAACGGAGAGCATCTGAATAGTCTAAAATTCTTATTACGACTACCTAATTCAATTTATAAATACGGTGTCAATCTGGTCCAAAATGCACAATGCTAAGAATAGGAATGAATTCTGCGCATGTGCGTGAATTTGACTCTCAAAATTTTTATTAAATATAGGAATATACTGGAATTCAATTTTATTTTTGAAGTACATGATTTAGAATAATTCATAGTAACTATAGGAATAATTTAGAAAAAGCTTGTTAAATAAAATTAAAAAATAAAGAAAAAAATATATAAATGTTAGTCGTTTTCCAGACCAGAACTGAAGACCCGCAAAAATCAGTGACACACCCTGCCGACCTAGCCACCAAGCACCGTACACGGAGAGCATCTGAATGGCCTAAAATTATTATTACGACTACCTAATTCAATTTATAAACACGGTGACAATCTGGTCTAAAATGCACAATGCTAAGAATAGGAATGAATTCTGCGCATGTGCGTGAACATGACTCTCAAAATTTCGATTAAATATAGGAATATTTTGGAATTAAATTTTATTTTTGAAGTACATGATTTAGAATAATTCATAGTAACTATAGGAATAATTTAGAAAAAACTTGTTAAATAAAATTAAAAAATAAAGAATAAAATATATAAATGTTAGTCGTTTTCCAGACTCGAACTGAAGACCCGCAAAAATTAGTGACACACCCTGCCGACCTAGCCACCAAGCACCGTACACGGAGAGCATCTGAATGGCCTAAAATTCTTATTACGACTACCTAATTCTATTTATAAATACGGTGAAAATCTGGTCTAAAAAGCACAATGCTAAGAATATAAATGAATTCTGCGCATGTTCGTGAACTGGACTCTCAAAATTTCGATTAAATATAGGAATATTTTGGAATTAAATTTTATTTTTGAAGTACATGATTTAGAATAATTCATAGTAACTATAGGAATATTTTAGAAAAAACTTGTTAAATAAATTTAAAAAATAAAGAAAAAAATATATAAATGTTAGTCGTTTTCCAGACTCGAAATGAAGACCTGCAAAAATCAGTGACCCACCCTGCCGACCTAGCCACCAAGCACCGTACACGGAGAGCACCTGAATGGTCTAAAATTCTTATTACGACTACCTAATTCAATTTATAAATACGATGAAAATCTGGTCTAAAAAGCACAATGCTAAGAATATAAATGAATTCTGCGCATGTTCGTGAACTTGACTCTCAAAATTTCGATTAAATATAGGAATATTTTGGAATTAAATTTTATTTTTGAAGTACATGATTTAGAATAATTCATAGTAACTATAGGAATAATTTAGAAAAAACTTGTTAAATAAAAATAAAAAATAAAGAATAAAATATATAAATGTTAGTCGTTTTCCAGACTCGAACTGAAGACCTGCAAAAATCAGGGACACACCCTGCCGACCTAGCCACCAAGCACCGTACACGGAGAGCATCTGAATGGCCTAAAATTCTTATTACGACTACCTAATTTAATTTATAAACACGGTGACAATTTGGTCTAAAAAGCACAATGCTAAGAATATAAATGAATTCTGCGCATGTGCGTGAACTGGACTCTCAAAATTTCGATTAAATATAGGAATATTTTGGAATTAAATTTTATTTTTGAAGTACATGATTTAGAATAATTCATAGTAACTATAGGAATAATTTAGAAAAAACTTGTTAAATAAATTTAAAAAATAAAGAAAAAAAAATATATAAATGTTAGTCGTTTTCCAGACTCGAAATGAAGACCTGCAAAAATCAGTGACCCACAATGCCGACCTAGCCACCAAGCACCGTACACGGATAGCATCTGAATGGTCTAAAATTCTTATTACGACTACCTAATTCAATTTATAAATACGGTGAAATTCTGGTCTAAAACGCACAATGCTAAGATAATAAATGAATTCTACGCATGTTCGTGAACTTGACTCTCAAAATTTCGATTAAATATAGGAATATTTTGGAATTAAATTTTATTTTTGAAGTACATGATTTAGAATAATTCATAGTAACTATAGGAATAATTTAGAAAAAACTTGTTAAATAAAAATAAAAAATAAAGAATAAAATATATAAATGTTAGTCGTTTTCCAGACTCGAACTGAAGACCTGCAAAAATCAGGGACACACCCTGCCGACCTAGCCACCAAGCACCGTACACGGAGAGCATCTGAATGGCCTAAAATTCTTATTACGACTACCTAATTCAATTTATAAACACGGTGACAATTTGGTCTAAAATGCACAATGCTAAGAATATAAATGAATTCTGCGCTTGTGCGTGAACTTGACTCTCAAAATTTCGAATAAATATAGGAATATTTTGGAATTAAATTTTATTTTTGAAGTACATGATTTAGAATAATTCATAGTAACTATGGGAATAATTTAGAAAAAGCTTGTTAAATAAAATTAAAAAAAAAAGAATAAAATATTTAAATGTTAGACGTTTTCCAAACTCGAACTGAAGACCTGCAAAAATCAGTGACACATCCTGCCGACCTAGCCACCAAGCACCGTACACGGAGAGCATCTGAATGGTCTAAAATTCTTATTACGACTACCTAATTCAATTTATAAATACGGTGAAAATCTGGTCTAAAAAGCACAATGCTAAGAATATAAATGAATTCTGCGCATGTTCGTGAACTTGACTCTCAAAATTTCGATTAAATATAGGAATATTTTGGAATTAAATTTTATTTTTGAAGTACATGATTTAGAATAATTCATAGTAACTATAGGAATAATTTAGAAAAAGCTTGTTAAATAAAATTAAAAAAAAAAAGAAAAAAATATTTAAATGTTAGTCGTTTTCCAAACTCGAACTGAAGACCTGCGAAAATCAGTGACACATCCTGCCGACCTAGCCACCAAGCACCGTACACGGAGAGCATCTGAATGGTCTAAAATTCTTATTACGAGTACCTAATTCAATTTATAAATACGGTGACAATCTGGTCAAAAATGCACAATGCTAAGAATATAAATGAATTCTGCGCATGAGCGTGAACTTGACTCTCCAAATTTCGAATAAATATAGGAATATTTTGGAATTAAATTTTATTTTTGAAGTACATGATTTAGAATAATTCATAGTAACTAGAGGAATAATTTAGAAAAAACTTCTTAAATAAAATTAAAAAATAAAGAATAAAATATATAAATGTTAGTCGTTTTCCAGACTCGAACCGAAGACCTGCAAAAATCAGTGACACACCCTGGCCACCTAGCCACCAAGCACCTTACACGGAGAGCATCTGAATGGTCTAAAATTCTTATTACGACTACCTAATTCAATTTATAAACACGGTGACAATCTGGTCTAAAAAGCACAATGCTAAGATTATAAATGAATTCTGCGCATGTGCGTGAACTTCACTCTCAAAATTTCGATTAAATATAGGAATATTTTAGAATTAAATTTTATTTTTGAAGTACATGATTTAGAATAATTCATATTAACTATAGGAATAATTTAGAAAAAATTTCTTAAATAAAAATAAAAAATAAAGAATAAAATATATAAATGTTAGTCCTTTTCCAGACTCGAACTGAAGACCTGCTAAAAACAGTGACACACCCTGCCGACCTAGCCACCAAGCACCGTACACAGAGAGCATCTGAATGTTCTAAAATTCTTATTAGGACTACCTAATTCAATTTATAAATACGGTGACAATCTGGTCTAAAAAGCACAATGCTAAGAATATAAATGAATTCTGCGCATGTTCGTGAACTTGACTCTCAAAATTTCGATTAAATATAGGAATATTTTGGAATTAAATTTTATTTTTCAAGTACATGATTTAGAATAATTCATAGTAACTATAGGAATAATTTAGAAAAAACTTGTTAAATAAAATTAAAAAATAAAGAATAAAATATATAAATGTTAGTCGTTTTCCAGACTCGAACTGAAGACCCGCAAAAATCAGTGACACACCCTGCCGACCTAGCCACCAAGCTCCGTACACGGAGAGCATCTGAATAGTCTAAAATTCTTATTACGACTACCTAATTCAATTTATAAACACGGTGACAATCTGGTCTAAAATGTACAATGCTAAGAATAGGAATGAATTCTGCGCATGTGCGTGAACTTGACTCTCAAAATTTCGATTAAATATAGGAATATTTTGGAATTAAATTTAATTTTTGAAGTACATGATTTAGAATAATTCATAGTAACTATAGGAATAATTTAGAAAAAACTTGTTAAATAAAGTTAAAAAATAAAGAATAAAATATATAAAATTTAGTCGTTTTCGAGACTCGAACTGAAGACCTGCAAAAATCAGTGACACACCCTGCCGACCTAGCCACCAAGCATCGTACACAGAGAGCATCTGAATGTTCTAAAATTCTTATTAGGACTACCTAATTCAATTTATAAATACGGTGACAATCTGGTCTAAAAAGCACAATGCTAAGAATATAAATGAATTCTGCGCATGTTCGTGAACTGGACTCTCAAAATTTCGATTAAATATAGGAATATTTTGGAATTAAATTTTATTTTTCAAGTACATGATTTAGAATAATTCATAGTAACTATAGGAATAATTTAGAAAAAGCTGCTCAAATAAAATTAAAAATAAATAAATAAAAAATAAATATAAATGTTTGTCGTTTTCCAGACTCGAACTGAAGACCTGCAAATATCAGTGACACACCCTGCCAACGTAGCCACCAAGCACAGTTCACGGAGTGCATCTGAATGGCCTAAAATTCTTATTACGACTGTCTAACTGAATTTTTAAATACGGTGTCAATCTGGTCAAAAAAGCACAATGCTAAGAATAGGAATGAATTCTTCGCATGTGCCTGAACTTGACTCTGTACACAGCGATAATAAACTATGCACAGTTATGAGAAAATTTTAAACTCTGTACGCAGTTATAATAAAATTTTAAAAAAAATCTTAAAAATCTTTACTGTCGTTATCGAGAATCGAAGTGGAGACCTGCGAAAAGCAGGCATACGTCTTGCTGGCCTAGCCACCAAGCGTCTTATTCCGAGAGCATCTGAAATGTCTAAGATTCTCCTTAGGACTATTCAATTCAAGTTTTAAATATGGTATCAATCTGCTCTGAAGGCACAATGCTATGAGTAGGAATGAATTCTGCGCATGTGCTTGAACTAGACTCTGTGCACAGCGATAAAATTTAGAACTATTTTGAAATTGAATTTTTTTTTGAAGTATATAATTTGAAATAATTCATAGTAACTATAGGAATAGCGGAGAAATATAATAAAAATAAAATTTAAAAAAAAATCTATAAAACTATTTATCTTTATCGAGATTCGAAGCGAAGACCTGCGATCTTAGGCATACGTCCTGCCGGCCTAGCCACCAAGCGCATTATTCCGAGAGCGTCTGAAATGTCTAAGATTCTTCTTTGGACAACCCAATTAAAGCTTTAAATACGGTGTCATTCTGGTGTAAAAGCACAATGTTAAGAATATGAATGAATTGTGCGCATGTGCGTGAATTTGACTCGTAGAATTTCGATTAAATAAAGAAATATTTTGGAATCAAATTTTATTTTTGAAGTATATAATTTTTAATAATTCATAGTAACTATAGGAATAATTGATAAAAATTGCAAACATATATATATATATATTAAAAAAACATTTGTCGTTTTCGAGACTCAAACTGAAGACCTGCTAAAATCACCGACACACCCCGCGAGCTAGCCACTGAGCGCCGTGACCCGTAGGGTCTAATATTTTCCTTAAGACTATGCAATTCATGTTTTAAATACGGTATCAATCTCGTATGGTGTAAATACGGTGTTAATCTCTCAATACTTCAGTAGCTTTTTTGAATGCAGGGGTTGTGTTTCAGTTTTCAGATATAATACATTTCTCGGATGTAGCTGCTTTGATGTTTATTGTCTTCCAAAAGAAAAAAATATTTCACATAACTCCTCAAGATGTTTTAGCACAATTTAGCATCAGCTGTACAGTTTAAGGAAGACTCATGGGTATCTCTATCAAAAATTCTTCAAGTTTGCTGACTTGAGGTTTACTACGGTTAGCTTTCTAAAATCTGACAAGTTCAGCATTTTGAAATATTGGATATAGGAAGCTCAGTTGGATAGGTCATTTCTGTTTGAGTCATATTGTTCTGAACAATAATGTTGTAACCTCTACCAAGGTTGTTGCCCTCATCTTGGTCGAAGTGAAATGATTTCAGTATCCCTGAAGTGTTTAACTTTTATCTGTTAGCCGCATGTTGTCTGAAGATATTACGCAACTGTTTCAAGTGTATGCCTTTAAAAATCAAATTTAGTTTAAAGGGTTAAGTCCCGAGATAAATCAATTCCGCCAAATTGCCGGAGATCTTCCGGAAGCCCACACTCAGATAGATAGGTAATTATCAATCATAATAAATCACTCAAAATAGGGATGGCATATTCAACATATAAAATGCACTTGCTCAGCCAGTCAACAGCGAAGATGTTATCGCATTTGCTTGTGAAAGGTGGCAACGTTTTCATTATTCTTATAAAATAGCTTTGAATACCCAGCATAATTCATGCAATGCATGTTTCTCAGTGACAGTCAAATGTTTCCACAAAATTTTAAATCGTTTTTATGGAAAACTGTATTGAAATAATTTACGTAAAGCAGCATATTCCTTTACTGATGCTCTATAAGGCATTTGCAAAACGCATAAAAAAAACTCATCTTTATTATGGTACATGATGGTCGCTAATATTACTTGTGATTTGTAATAAACATGTGTCAAGTTTCTGAGCCTAGTTGATTTAGTAATATTTTTGATATTAAATGTTTGTAGCATCCCGTTAAAATTTAGATTATTTTTATATTATTCGTTTTCTCTTAATGACACGAGGTTAGGTGTGCTTTCAACCATTGTTTTTGTTTACGATGCTCCGAACAAAAATATTTTAATTCTTACATCCCAATACATCTAATAGATTCTTCAATTTCATTATTTTTATACTTTTATAAGTATTTTCTATAAGATACATTCTGACAACATTTCTGTTTTTCAAAAATTGCGCAGAATGTAAAAATCTGTTAAAGTATAAAGAAAATGTAAAGCGATTTAACGTAAATCATATTCGAGTACTGAATATCTACTCCATGGTTGAGGTAAAAAAATAAATAAATAAATTACGAATGTTTTATTTATTTTTGTAGCATCAAGTCCTTCTGATAATCATACACTCATTTCAACAACTAGAATCATTTCATTTATGGATATGCTGACAAATATTGCCCTTATCTGTTTTGAAGAGATTAGGAGCTGTTTATGTCTAACCTCTTTTGTGACAGCATATCTTTTTATCTTAAATTTTTTTATTTTTGTGGAAAAGTGACTAATTATTTTTACCAAGTCACAGTTTTCGCAAATTAGATGCTTCCAATATTCCTAAATGTGTTGTCTAATGTTGTTTCAGTCATTTTTATTTTTAAGGAATTCAAGTATTTTATTTCTTTCTGATTATTTAATATATTTAAAGATACTGGTCGTTTTAAGCGCCACTTTCGTTCTGCCAAATGTCAAAAAGTTCACATTTTCGATTTTTAAAAGGCTAATTAAAAATATGAGGTGAATTGTAGCATGAAAATTAAATAATTATATGGGAAAATTCGTGAATTAAAATTTTGTTTTATGGATTTTTTTCTCGACATTTTTCATTGAAAAATGCACCCTTCTTTCAAAACTTAACGCAATGATTCATAGAAACTCTATGTCTTATAAATTTGAAAATATATCTAAAACAAAACCATAAGTTGATATCTGCTGCTTACATTTACTACAGTTTCAAATTGAAATGAAGAAAAAATAAGGCTTCCTCATATCAAGATTTTAAAAGTCTTTGTTGGCCAATCTGAAAGAACAATTTTTTTTTCTCTTAAAACAGAAGTTTTTCATTTTTATTGACCTGAATGTGGTAATAGACTATGAAAAGACATAAATATATATTTCGTTACGTTTCATAAAAGAGGCTGATGCAAACACTTAGAGGATGACACGAAAGCAAATACAAAATACAATCATGATTCCTATTTCAGAAGGATCAAAACTACCACCTTTTCACCATTATTAAACGCCTAATTTAAATTTATATTACTTTATTCATAAAAATTATAACATGTGTTTTTATTAGCCATTAATTTGCCATACATAAACTGGATTGGCATGCATAGTTATCAGAAACGAGATTACAAATTACATAGAAAGTGTTTTTGTTTCGGAAGGCAAATTTTGCAATACTCGATACTGTAACACATATGCAAAAAATTCGATAGTATTAGTGATGTGTTATGCAAACGATAAGATTATTTATTAGTAATTTGAAAGTAACAAATCAGCAAATTTGTTGACTGATTGATTAGAGTTTATTCTTGCAATAGCCAGGTTTATTCGTGCTGCTCCAAATACTTGGTAGCCGCAACATGACCATCAGAAAGATCTCGATATTTAAAGATAAGAAAAGATCGTAACTAAGTCAATTTTCAGCTGAACTAGATTACAACTTTTATTTATACGTTTGATGATTAAAATGAAAATCAAACAAATATAGCCATGGCAAAAAATAAAAAGCATCTTTAACTTTTTTAGTTACAAATATCAGAATGGTGTCTTTACATTTATAAGAACTCTAAAATCTTTACCCTTTCAAATACAATGAATTCATTTAAACTGATTTTTAGCAAAGAAATTTTTCATTCATTTCTTCAGATTTCCTTAAGTATGAATATAGTACAATAAAATTGAATGTAATTTACATTAATGCTAATGATTCAAATGTGCAGTCATTCTAATTCAATAATTTTCTATGACAATATTATTTCAAATTAGAATTAATGAATTCTTCACATATCAAATTATCTAATAGTAATTTTTACCTTACTGTCCTCAAAAGGAAGTATATATTTTACGATTATATTTTAAAACTATTAATCTATTTTCCATTAAGATGTTTAAAATGAATGTCTTTATAAAATAAAGAATTATTTTCTTTATTACCATGAAAAACAAACGCTAATTTAATTATTAAATTAGAGAATACAGTTTGAAGTATTTTTTTTTTTTACTACATAAGTAGATCTTCCTTTATGTAACTGTGATCAAGTTGGTCTTTCTTTGTGTGAAATTATATTAGAATAAATCAAGCATCACAAGTGCAGTTGAAGAAAAGGTATGCTACTCCAGGGTACCATTTGTCGCAATCCATTGTGAGGGGTTCTTCGTCACCTGTGACAGAATTCAGCCAGCACGCCCCTTGGCTGTTAATATAATCTGCGGATCTGCATCCTTGTGTGTCCCAACAGAAAGACATACATTCTTGTTGACTTGCTACCTTCTGATATCCTGCGTTGAATAGATAGATGCATGCATTTTCTACTTGTCCGAAGTGTACTGAAATGAAATGGGAATTAATAAATGTAAATTCAAAATAGAAGAATTTTCAAAATGTATTATTTTTCAGAAAGTAATGGAATTTAGAGAATACTTTGAAAGTGAAACTGTAGCTGGGAGTGTGTATTTAAGCCAAGGAAAGATGCTTTCTTGTCTTTTTCTTATTTATTTTTGCACACACACACATATAACAACACACATGGGCGATGATCACATATATATAAGGAAACGCATAATACTATATACATTTAAAGTAGAAAATGCCGCTAACAAAGAGTGAACGAATACTTCTTTTTACCGCTAACAAAAGAGCGAACGGTGCCTTTTTTCACCAGTTTTACCCCAACTCTCAGGGAGAAGTGTTTACAAAAAACAAGCGCTTCCCCCACATTCAAAACATACATATGGTTTAGCACATACTGCGCCATCTATGTTCAGTATTAATCTTTACTGTATGAATAAATATACAAAGAATAAAAAATATTAATAAAATAATTAAATAAAAACGAAATATTATAAATAATAAAATCACATAAACAGAAACCTTTTGAGAATAATAAAATTGAAATTGCTAATATTAGCATGAGATTAAATGAGTCAGTCGAATTAATGTAAAAATGTATTGGATATATAAAGAGAAATATGTGATAAAACGCTGAAAAACAAAACTCCAAAATTTCATAAACCAACTATTTTTTGAAAAGAATTATTGGATGCTAGCTGAAATGAAACATATGAAGCATATTTATAATAAAAGGTACCCATTTTTCTTTACGTCAAAATTTATCAGTTAAAATGAAACGCATCCCTTAGAAATAACTAAGAAATAGAACCGGCAAAAGGTTTCGGCATGGTAAATGTCGATACGACATATCATAGAATCATAAAAAAATGTTTTGAACTGAAAAAACTGAATTTGGATGCAGACGATTTATTTAGAATTATCAGAACAAGATTAAATCAAGGATTGAATATTAAATGAATTTTATGGCATATCAAAGTAATATATGAGGAAGAGATTTGTCCCATCCCTCACAACAAGCCATTTGGACAACTAGTGCTTCAACTATTTGACTATTTATTTCGTTTTCAGATTACTTTGAAAAAGTAAACAATTAAAATTGCTGAATGGATATTGGGGAGCTGGCTAGAATTCCTGTATTTCTGTTAATTTAATCCTTTTTTATATTATTCCACTTTAATTGATATAGAAGTCTATCTTTGAAAGTGTCTTCCAGTGAGCGTTTTAGCTCATTTCGAATTTTATCCGGAATTATGGATAGACTAAAAATTGTAACATGTTATAAACTTGTAATAATAAAAGAGAGGAATTCTTCCCAACTCTAACTCGAATTTAGTAGCACTTTTTAAATATTTCTTTAAGATCGTCAAGCAGAAAATTAAAAATTCATATTTACCATTATTTGCACTTGATATACTTAAATTTTTTTTCTAGAGAATTAAACAGACAGATTACGGTTTTGAATCCTGCCGATAGGAGATTAATCTATATCTCTATAATTTTATATCTATATCTCTAGAATTTGTGTTTCGTCTGGTTCTTCTTTTATATGAATGTGGTTTGAACCAACAAAGCTTATTTCGTAACACAGGCGAACAGACACATTTCACCCTTAACATACTTACATTTTAGGTTTTTAAAAAATTCATTTTATGTGCTCATTGCGTGTGCTGAAAGTAGATCTAACTTTCCTTTTTGATCACCACCTCTTGTTTGTAACATATTACATTAGCATTATTCATGTTAACATATTAAATTAGGATCATGGTACAGGCGTTAAATTAATAACGGAAAAATGGTTATTAAACCATTTTTCTTAATAATTTTATGAGACATTTTTAGTACTGAAGAAACACAACAGCACCCCTGTTAATCGTGAACAACTTAATTAAAAATTGGAAATGAGAGGAATCAAATCAAAAAAGAAGTAAAAGTTATTTTGTTCCAAACCGAAAATTTCTTTTGTCTGGTATTCAAGAATGAATTTCGTTTACACAGTGTCTTTGCAGATTCCAGCAAAAATCTGCCATGATATGAGTACACCATCTCTCTTAATATGAGTCTATCATTGACTTTATGACTTGCTAAGTTTGTTGAACTTGTTCATCACTAGAATTGTTTAGATTTTCAGAAAAATTGTTGAAATGGCTGTGGAGGTAATGAGCTTTTATGTTCATATTTTTTGCTTTTATGTTCAATTCTCAGATTTATGATTGCTTTAAATGCATCGATGCAATCTGCCTGATCTTTTACCTTATACTATTCAGCATACTCATTCTGAGCAGAAGTACATCGTTGTGCTGATGTTCTAAAAGTAATGTAATATCTGTGTGGTTGCCAGGAAAGCAAATGAGATCACGGATTTCGCTTTGTTTTATTCTTGGAATCCACGAAATGAGGATTGTTGTATGGGAATAATGAGCAATTCCATCTTTGAGTTTTCCTGTACTTATTCCAGATTATTTTACTTTCTCATATATGAAGGGAATAACAAAGATAAAGTATGGTAATCGTAAAAAAAAAAAAAAAAAATCGTACTGGAGTTTATTCCGAATCTTCACATTTCAGGCCTCCTTGAGTATAAAAAACACATTTTTGGTTATATCTATCGGTGGACATAATAACACATGGAATTAGACGGATAAAATTTGGTATGTAATGTTTACACCAAATTAGTAAATTTCTTTCAAATTGTGAACGAAATATATTATGAGAAAACAGGCTGTCCGAGAGAACAATTACTATAAAACGGAAAGGGTTAGAACAATAAAATTTGATTCACAGATTTAGCATCCGAAGTGTAGATTTGTATCGAATTTTGAATCAAATCAAGTCAAGAGGGTAACCGTTGATAATCTGTACCTTTGAATGTCTGTAAATACGATAACTCAAAAGTAGAGATAAGGGGGTAACTCAGATTTAGATACATAAAATTTAACACATGATCGTGTTATTAAAGTTATAGAAAAAAAATTAATACTTGATATTTATTAACACCTACTCAAATACTTGAGAATTGCTCTCATTTACTATCATTTAAAAAATATTTTTTAGAATTTCAATGTATGAAGTGAAGTGTTTCCAAAGACCAATAATTTGTCAGGTTTTACTGAAAGGGGTGGACTAGGTACTAGAAGCAATAAAAAGGAATAAAATCAAAGTTATTTAATCGATTTCCAAATGACAAAGAATATTTATTTTATTTTCAATTTTTAATCAACTAAATTTCGCAATCATCTAGAAATTTAAAGCTTTTTATTCATTGCCAGATATAAAGTTGATTAATTGATATATCAACTGAAACCTTCTTATAAAAATGCACTGAACATTTACATTCGTTAAACTGGCACAGAATGCACTAATTAATACCGCATTACTACGATAAAAGGCACTGAAGGAAAACAACAAATTGGTACGGCAGTTACTGAAACTGTCTCTTTTAGTTTCGGAGGACCTAAAAGGGGATTGTTGATTAAGATAAAAAACTAGTTTTATACGATTAATCATTCCACTGTTTCCGTCATTAAGCTTGTTCTTTTTTAGAGAGAATATTTTCCATTATATACCGTTGTATGCGGAAGTGTATTTTAAAATTTTGCAAATCTGTATTTTAATTGTGTTATTTGCTAGTCTAGTCAAATTTATACTTCGATTACCTTAATATGATTAATATGTTGTATTTGATTTACACGCGGGTACTTCTGGTGATTAATTTTTTATTAGAAGTATTTCCTGAATAATAATCGTTAATGTAACCTATTTTAAGTCTATGACTATCTCTGATTATCTATCATAAAGAATAAATATGCATGGTTTAATTTACGTCCACATTTGGAATTACTAACGTATGAAAAATTTGCCATATGCTTGAATTTTTACAAAATTTAATGTGTGACACTTTGATCATAAAGCATTACAAATGAAGTAGAGCTTTAAAAAAATAAAAATCAGAATTAACAGCTTGGAAATGAATAATTTAATAATTTTTACAATAAGGAAGCAATTTTCACGATACATTCATTTGAAAACCCAAGTAATAAAAGATGCTTTACAATAAGGCAATGATACTGCATATTATAGCGAATACTAGACACATACGTTAACATGCTGTACAATAATACGTTTGTGCTATTAGGAAATTAGAAAAATATATGGAAAATGCTCAGTATGTAATAGTTTAAAATGATCATCTGACTTCCTTTTAACGTTAATGCTTTTTATAGTTTTTCTCTTTTTTACGTGAAAATCATTTATTTCTAGTTTTTCATTTATTTTCTTTTATTTCTTTTCGTGATGGCTCCGATCTCCTGGCAAATTTTTTAAAAAGCAACATCATCTTTCAAAGTTTAACTTTTGCTGATACACAAATATTCAATTTTATACAAGGAAAGTTTTAGCAGCGTTGTTTTTCGTTTTTGAAATGATAATGTTTGAAGAACCTTTTGTTTATATATCTCCCCCAGCCCCCGAAAAAAGTTTACTGAGAAGTAAAACAAAGATTTTATTTCTTGTTTTGTAGATGGCGCCACTACTTAAAAAAGTAGTATGGGTATCTTCAGTAAAATAAAATGACTGATCATTTGCTAGCTAACGAACACAACTGATTTGCATTTCCTTCTCTAAATTCTATCGCTCACCAATATGAGGACATAAATTTCTGTTCTGTAAGGTAAACATAGAAACATCAGTCTACTTATTTACTAATATATGTTATTAATAATTTTAAAACTAGCAAATTTAATAAATTTTATAGCTAAGGTCCGGATGATTACGTTTAGTTTGTTTAATTGTTCTCTGTAATTATATTGTATTACTTTCTTGTTATGAGACCAACCGAGAACTGTTTTGGGGCGGAAATCGATTTTTGAATATTGGCCATATAACGACATACAAGTTACCACATGATTCTCTATATACAGATTTGTATTTAATTATTTTTGTATTTAATCCGCATGATAAATATCATTCTTATGTGCAAGTATATGAGAATATTAAACGTAAAACCTACTTCTTATAAACTAACATTAAACTTGATATTTTTTCTAAATTGTTTTAAGCATCATTATCAGCATTATTGTGAACTTTAGTTCATACTTAACTGATAAGCATAAGATGTCCTTAATAACTGAAATCTTTTTGTGTATCAGCAGTACTTCTTTTTTAACAAGAAGTGATTTCTTAGAAATGAACATATATAATAATGTCTGAAAGCCACTCCTTTAAAAAATAAAAATTTCTATTTCATACTTCTTATTTCAAAATAGCATTTTATTATTTTTTTAAAGAATATTGTCTTAGTGTATAAAATAATTAAGAGCTGGCTGTACACGTCTATGCTGATTTTCTCACTATTACTAAAATTTCCAATGATTTGTTCCTGAAACAAATATCTAAGTTACCACGATGAGAACTACAATCTTTCAAAGTGACTGCTACGATTACACTTCAGTTATTAGAAGATATGCCCATCTGGATGGACTATTAACTTGTTACAATCCATCAATATCTCAAATCTGATCGTCACAGATTAACTAACGAAAGTTGTAGCAGAACATTTCATACACATTGGCAGTGTTTAAGAAAAAATATATTATTTCCAGAATACTTTAGATGTAAATATATAATAACATTCAAAGTGACAAAGAGATTTTTTCTATCCATAATGTTTGCGAACATCGAAATCAAAACAAATTAATAAAATTGGTTTGAAACAAAGAGTTTTTCACTAGCAGAAAGAAGTCAGACATGACACAGGCTTGTAACAAAAACTGAACTTCACAAAATGATGATTTCTGCCAAACATAAACACAGAGCGGTGAAATAAGTATGATCCAATGAATAATAAAATGAATAAACTTATACAAGCAATGCTTGAGATATTAAAAATATTGCATAATTATCACATAAAGAAAAATTATTCTATTTCAATAATGATAAAATTCGATTCCGAAAAGCTTCAACTTCTCGTTTCTCCGAAGTGCAATGCAAAATACAAAACAAAAATAATGTTGAAAGATAATATTAGCAGACCCCAGCTCATTAACCCTTTCTGCAATCCAGCATGCAAAATTAAATAAAATGTGAAGTTTGGGCTACCAAAACTACATGTTACATATGTTCAGGAACCATCAAATTTAAAATAATCACTAAAATCGGATTGAAACAAACATCGAAATGCCTTGCCAAATACAAAAGTTAAAAAAAAAAAAAAAAAAAATTCTTGAATAAAAAAAAAAGAACTCGGAGGTTTATTCGCGTTCACGAATACTTCTGGGTTCTAAATGTGTATTTAACATTTTATTATGTTCAAGTTAACATAATAAAAACTAATTATTATTCACGCTAGCATTCATTATTCGCTCACATTAAGAAAAAAAAAAAAAAAAAAAAAAAAAAAAAAAAAAAACAGTCGTCGAAACAGAAATTGATTAGATCTCTAAACAGCGTTACTGTGTCCTGTGAGAGAATGTATTACAAATAGATAATGCAGATACGCTTGCTTATTCGTTGCGACTTATATAGGCAAATGCCGAGAGATCTAAATAAAGCAATGCTCATTAAACAACAATTAGGATTTTTTAAGGGAAAAGTATGAATTTCAAAAATTAGATCCTTAGCTCTCTTAAGAATATTTTAGTTCAATATTTGTAATTTTCTGTTTAATGATTTTAATTTACTTTTTTTCATTTCAACTTAAAGAAGATGTTTTCACCTTATTGAATCTGTTATAGTTTAGACAATCAGTATGCTGTTGGAAAATTGTAATATTTTAAGAAAGCTTGCCAAAGGAAACATCTTCTAATGTTCATTGAAAATGACTCATATTGTTGAGTTCTATGGATTAAAGAGATAATATTTGATTTCTTAATGGCATTACCACTCCTATAATAATTGTAACGAAATTGTGATTAGGACTAATATTTGAAGGAAGAAAATTATGAAACGCTGTTCGAGCAAGTAATAAAGTCTACAAATAAACAAGAATATAGAAAAAAAAAGTTAGAAAAATACATTGCAGTTCTTTAGGTCTTAATCATCTGTTCATGATTCCAAAGTATAATGCACTTTTTAAAGGTCGTTAAGGTTAATTTAATCCAATAATTTACTGTAGCTTTACTCTTACCGCACCTAGGAAAAAATTGTTTTATTCATAGTAATAAAAAAAATTAACTGTACATTAGATGAATTATTATCTCAATATATAATTGTTATTGCAGTCATCATGAAATTAATTAAGTAGCATTAAATTTCTAAAGTTAAAATGTTCAAATTATGTACTCATTTTTGATTCAGACAATTCAGTTTTTTCTTGGTTTTAAACTTATTTTATTTGCCATAAATTCGCCATTGATTTTCAATATAATATGCTGGATTCATTCATTCATTTTAACATTCTTGTATGAGACAGCATCGCAGTCGCCCAAAATTTCGATTGCTGAAGTTTGAAATATAACATCACCCGGTAAGAAAAAAGCTTTTGAATTTATTTTTTGTGCGTCTGATCGTGTGAATGCGAACTTTATTACTCAATGGAGCGAGTTAGATAAATAAAATTTGCCATATGGTTACTACGCAATCACCTATTATTCTAAACATATGTGAACAGAATAACTAAAAATTCACGAGCTAAAGAATTGATATATGGCATATACAAATGTAAAGGTTTGAATCAAATTTTAGACCAAGAAGAGAAAGATTGTCTATCCTCCAGTGTATGTACATGTGAATACGAAATATATTAAAAAAAAAATTAGATGGATGAAATTTTGTATATTTTTTGTATTATAATTGAGAATTGTAACAAATTTTGTACCCACTTCGACATGTAGACTGTATATACATATGTATACGAACATAGCAACTTAGAATGCAATATTGAAATTTGTGCATGGTTTTTGTAGCGAAAAAAGTCTCTATCTAATTTTTATTCAAACAGTTAAAGGCGCAATAATTTTTAGTCACACACTAACCTTATGTATTTGGAAATGTACCACGAGAAAATCAAGGAGAAAGCACTCGTGCAATAGCTAAATGGATTGAAACACTAATAAAGGACAGTGAATTATTTTTTAATGACAACCTGTATAAAAATTTTAATAGATCTTCCTAACTACAAATTATTTTGATTGAAATCATGTTCAAATCATTGCAAACGCTTAAAATATAAAATTACCTGTAGTGACATAATATCTCACCTTCAAATTTTTGTGACTAACCTATGATAAAAATAAAAGAAAGTTAAAACGTGGTTTAAATATATAAATATTGCACAATCGCTTTAATATTTCATTCAAGGGGCCGCTCCAAACAACGTATGTAATCTTGTTTCAAAATGCGAGGAAAACTACTTACTTAAGCTATAAAATATAATGGTATAGATGTAATGTTTAATAAGATTAAGTGATAATTTTAGATAATAAATTGGCTTATAATGCCAAACAGTATTATTAAGTGTTGAAATAAGATTAAATTTTCAAAAATTCAAGTTTACAAATAATTCAGCGACACGTAACGATAATTGCAGCATTTTGATTGCAATAAACCTTTTTGCGCAAACCATATATAGGAATTTCTCCAAGAATTTTAACTACAAAATATAATTCTTATTGGATTTATTGAGACAATTTTGATTAGTTTATTACAATAAACAGATATTAAAGCGTTTATCTTCATTGTAATATTTTTTTCTGATTTTTAGAAAAATTCACAAGTCTATGTGTACATCACAATTACATTAAAAAGTTCTGTTAATTTTGACAGACAGTTTTCAGCCAGTAGGAAGATGACAAAAAATTATACAATGTTTCGATGTCTTTTGATATGTAGTTCTGAGGAAAAGATAGAAGAGTCCTCATAGTGATTTTGAGCTTAGAAAGAGTTCTTTCCAAAACTCCGAGCCACAATAATCCATAGGTGAAGCGTCTGGAGACTTTATTTGTCTTGCCCAATCCTTGTTTGATTTGTTCTATCTTTGTTTGATTAATGTCAACTAAGAAAAGTTTAAATAAGAGTAATTCAAAGTCAGATTATACGATTTAAAGGATTTAACCTATAGGATATATTACGATGTTTAATTTTTTTATCACCCATTTCTACAACTGATTAAAGAAAGAAAGGAATAGATAACCCTATCAGTGGTTTGAAAGTACTAACGACCTTATCATCAAATAAGTTGGAAAGAGAAAAACCTCCTCCCTTTTTCTCTGCTAAAATCTCCGGTTTAAGAGAAATGCTCAACGTTATTTTAATTTCTAATTTTTTCACTTGGCATTTGCTTGATTAATATTTTCGCATGGCATGAAAAGCTATTGTTTTTGTAATATTCGTCACTCGCTGAAAAAAAAAGATTTACGAAAAAAAAAAAGTTTTTATTCATTTATTTCAAAGATAGGAGAAGTCAACTTTACATGATTTGCTCTATCGTTGTTTGATTAGCGTCAACGAGGATAAGTTTAAATAAGAATAATTCAAAGTTAAATAATGCGATTAGAATGATTTAACTTATAGGATATATTACGATGTTAATTTTTTTAACACCCATTTCTATAGTTGATTAAAGAGCGTATTAAGAAAAGAAAGGAATAGATAATACTATCAGTGGTCAAAAAGTACCAAAATCTTCTCATCAAATGAGTTGGAAAGAGAAAAACCTCTTCCCTTTTTCTCTGCTAAAATAACCGTTTTAAGAGAGGCTCTTAAATTCTGCAAAGCCGTCGTTTAAAAATTAAAATGTAAGAAAAAAAATGTTGCAAAATGTTTGGCCCAGAGATGTGCCATGAAAACTTACACTTCTCACAATTCGGTCCACAACGTCCGCAAGGACAAGTACATCTGTAACCTCTTATATCATATACAGATGTAGGTTCATCCTGGCAGGTCCCTCCATGCAAGCACGGCTGGTCAATACATGTAATCTGTTAAATGAGTAGGAAAAAACATGTGCTATTAGAAATTCTGAATATATAATAAGAGAAAAACAGAAATAATTAAAGCAAGAAGAAGCTATCTGTAAGTTTGGGCAATTGAAAATTTGAATAAGTCTTCTTAATGCACACTTCTTTAATTTAATATTATGATATGAACTTGTGAAAGGTTTCTTAAATATAATTTAATTAGATAAACTTATTGTTTTGAATCTTTTAAAAGTCTATATGTTTAGTAATTTTTAAATTGATGTTAGGAGGAGAGGGCAATACCTGAGACCACATCTCTTTAAGCCTTCACGCCAAAACAACGTGGATACGTTTGAGCTTACAGCAGACTAAATTGCAACAAAATTACGCACACATAGAATCTTTAGTGGAATCGAGTTTTCATTAATCCCGAATACGAGACTATTAATATGCCATTGTGGCTCCTACACAATATCGTCAAACTTTTTGCTTTTTATAAATTGTTAAAATATAATGATAATTTAATCATAAATTTTGTAAAAATTAGTATAATTCATTTATTATTTTTATGCTTCATCACCTTGCCGTTCCCGATAGGAAGAAACAGAATTCAGAAAAATGTAGAAGTCTGATCATTCAGAATTACCATAATTACTCATTATCGCTATTTTGGTGTCATTGAATTTCTGGTCATTCTTGAAGTAAGGAACTCCACAAAAAACTGAAGATGGCCGTGATTACTAAGAAAGGGCCTGTCATTAAATATGTGTCATAAATTGGATTGCTCTGAACTTATGACACATCGTCGTATCTTTTCTTGCCATTTGGTAAAGATGGTCATCTTACATCCCTCCATGTAAGTAAGTAGATGCATCGAGAAGGTAAGAAATGTAATAAAAAATCGAGAATTCAGTATTTTTTTTAACTTTCCTTTTTTTTTTAACTAACTGCCTGGTTGCCTGTTCTATCTTTTTAAACTAAAAGGAAATATACGTCTACGTCGAAATCTAGTTGCCAAATGGTATTTATTGTTCGAAAATAACACGCGTTGCAGACCGCTCTTTTGGGATACACTATGTTTTCAAAAGTTTAGTTCATTTTCCTCAAAAAATATTCACAACAGTTAAAGAAATATTATACGTTGTTTGAAATAACTGTATGAAAATGTTAGATGTGTTCTTTGAATAAAATTAAAACAATGCATTTTAACCTACAGATATTTTGCTTGGTCGAATCCTTTGAATAAGTACATTTCAAAAAATGACTTAATGGGTGCTCTGAAATCTCTATCCGACAATTCTTTTAAGCACAAGTTACACTGAAGACTGACAGTGCCATTAAAAACATTTTATGGTATGCATATATGTTATTTATCCGAAATAAGTTGGCTGATTTATTAAATTAGAATTCCTCTTTAAAATGAAACAGGAGAGTTTAGAAGAAACGAATCTCACTGCATTGAACCTAAATTTGATCGGGAGGATGGCACTTCAGCAAACATTTTCCTGTCATAATTTCCACACCACACCAACGGAAAGGCACAATCTAAGTAGGAAACTCAATATCAATTTCTCTTAGTACTATTCATATAAGATCAAAGACAACAGTTTCATGATGGCAACATTTGTTTATTTCCCATGTAATTTTTTTCTTTGGATTCTAAATGTGCATAAATAGGAAAGAAATTTTTTATAAAGTTTATGGTCTGTTAATTTATTTAGGAAGAAATTTAAAAAAGGGTACTAATTTCAGGCTTTTGTTACTCAGTTTTTAAAAGTATTTAGAACTGTTTATATTCGATTAAAATTAAAACTTCCAGATATTGGTAAATCCAAAACGTTCCTTTTGAAAAAATATTTCTTTTTTGTTTTTTTATGTTTTTTTAACTCATATTACTATTTATAATGCTATCAAGGGACTTTTCGGAATAATTCTGTAATTAGTTGCAAAACTTAGCAACTAATATCTCGTTACAAAATGAAAAAATGCGATTTGGAAAAAAAAAATTAGTAAATTTTTAGTAACATTTTTGACACTTGAATGTTAAAATCTCAATGAAGTATTGACTTGTGCTACTCAAAGCGAAAGTTGCATTTTCTTTTCACTTCAAAACATTCCTCTTGTAGATAATATTGAAGAAAATACAAAATAAAATTTTGGATTCTTCATGATCAATTTTTAACAGACTTAATTCGTTGGATTCTTGATTTTGACTCCATATGGGAAGAGCCAGATTTTGCCATTCTTCATTAAATGAAAGATGGAAATGGAAACTAGATTTTAAGAAGTTTCGTGACAGAATAAGACGAAAAATTAAAAATTTCAAATAATAGCTAGTTTAATAAAAGGTCGAATAATTTGAAATTGCTATTATTAATCTGATTATTTTGATTAAAGTTTTTACATTCAGATCTTAATTTGATTCCAATATTAGATATCTAGAGAGATCACAGCCTTTGATTCAATATCAAATTTTTAAGGAATATTTCAAAAGATAAAATTCTGACATGCATTTTCACTTGAAAATAAATCATCAAAAAATTGAGTATTTAACAAAAAAAAAATGTCTTAATTAAATCAGTTTCCGACTATTTAATCAGTTCGAAATAGTTAATTTTAGAAAATGAAATTAAAGTTTATCTATTATTTCATTTAATAATTAAGTTATTTCAGCTTAGATAGGATTCAAGTATAATTGGCAGAGTTTTTGCACTTTACCTTTTTTCTTATTATTTGGAAGTCATCATCTGGTTCGGCTGTAGATAGATCAGATGTTGCCATTAGTTGGCATGTGCCATTTTCATGCTTGTAATTATAAGCTAAGCACTCATTTAGCCTTACACACTCATTAGCGCAAAAGAACGTCGATTGTGTGTATTTAGTTCTCAGTTCAGCACCAGTCAAACGAAAGCCAACTGTTGGTAAAGTGAAAGCATCTTGCTTTACAGTTATTGGCACAACATGAAATAGACGGACCAGAATCAAAAAAGCCAGAAACAACATATTGCTTTCGATGTCTTTGAGTGAATATGAGCCAAATTGTCCTGCGCTCTTAATCGCGTGCTGTGGAAGTAATTAAATCCCTTAATGGCTACGATTTTCTTTTGGGAGACATCGCTCAATTTGGTCTCATAAGGACATGCATAATGGGACCAAATAACTCAATTTCGCAGTCTAAAGCAGGTTTACATTATGGAAGGAAATAAATATCTAATCGTATTTTGATTAATTAATTTAGTGACGAGAACTAACTCTTTCATAAGCTTTATTTATTTAAATGGGCAACTATTTACGAGTTAATTGGAACAATTTCATCATTCGTTGAGCACACTTTGCAATGAGAAAGAGAATGCAAATTAGAAATGGGGCTGAGAATAAAGTACATAAATTTAGGATTTGATGCATGAAGATTAATAATAGACGATACGCTCATCGACTAAAATATTAGAAGATATATCATTAAAAATGATTAGCATATTTCTGAATAATTTCTATGAAGTTAAACACTTACACAGAAAACACGAGAATCAGATTTTATCAAACAACTGGAAATAATTTATAAATATCGAAGACTGTGATTTCTCAGCATTTTGGTATTAAAATTTTTTTTATTATTATTATTCTGCCCTTTTATTTATCTGGACTTGTTTATTATTTGTAATAAAGGAATTTTGTAATATATCTTTGCCTTGCATCTTGATGTCTGAAATTTTTAAATTTACGTGTGACCGATGATAATATGATATTTTAATATTTTCAGTATTTAATTATCATGTAACCCATTAAATTTTATCAAATTTTGATTCCGTATGATTAGCGCTATGTGGTAAAGAATTTGAAAAAAAAAATGATTTTAAAATTTTGTAATACTTATTATAATGGACTATGAAAAATATATGACTAAAAAGAAGAAAACTATAAGAGTGGAAAGAATTTGAAAAATACATTTTTAAATTTTTATTAACGTAAAAGTTAAAAATTTTTTAAATAAAAAAAAACTGAGCATGAAAATAACACCATTACAGACTACACTACAGTTACAGCTACAGACTACAGTTTTGAAAACTAAACTACAAAGAAACTAAGCCTCAAGGAATAGCATAGGGAAAAAACTCTTAATATTTTATATAAATTAAAATATAAAAAGTTTTAAATTCCAACTTATATACAGTATTTTCATCAACACCTCACGTTTCCATATCTATGTTTTTGATAAAAAAAAAATATTTTCCTCATCTTAAAGTACACTAACAAAAACAAGCTTTTAGAATAAAATATTTTATTTTGGAGATATATTTAGCAATTTTAAACGCAAAATTTTGCGCAGGAAAACTAATTTCTTTTTAAATATTGGGTATTTTGATTCAAGAAATGTTGGTTCATGTAGACTGAATTGCAATGCATTTTCTTAAAAGTAAACCTTTCTTTGTTTAGCAACACATGAAATCAAAATATCCTGCATAGACAACTAAATTCAGAAAGTCTTGTATCATCAATATTACACTACAATTCATTTCACTAAAAAAAGGTAAGCAAATACTTTTCATAGAATGTTAAATACATAAACATTTCTACTATTAGTTGCAGCTGCTCGTATACCACGTCGGAATTACTCCCTCCCTGTCTAAGCATTCGGAGTAAACTGAATGAATAACGTCACGAAAGCGGTAACAATGGTTAATTTCTAAAGACCACCCCCGACTACGATTCAGCCCCTCGTAGGAAATATGTACTGTCATTGGATCAGAAATAGACTTAACACCTCGATATTACTTTACCCATCAAGGAAATAACTTGTCTATTTATGTAACAGCTTCTTATTCATCTACTCATGATGCCACCCATTGTGGAAAAGGGTCTGAAAATATATGGAATTACTCTGAAAAACTTCTTGGAGTGATCATAAACTTCATGATAAAACATTTTCCAGCAGAACACATAGTCGCAGATGCAATGGTTGATCGCTGCAGAGGCTTCTTTGACAATGAACTAAATAAAAGAAAAGGACATGATGGAATAAAATTTACAATTACACAAAAATAAAGTTGTTTGAATAACAGCAAGCGAAGCGGATATGACTTCCAATGACAAGCTTTTCAAACTCTTAATTGCACTTCATTTTTCTTTTATTATTTATAGGGCGTCCTCTTTCTATCGTATAACTTTTGATGTTATTACTCATACAACGGCTGTGGTGTCTCGTAATTTCAAAATACAATAGAGCTGCAGTTAGAATAGAGTTACATATTCAGATCTTAAGACACATTTTGTATTTAAAACTTCACTGCATATTGAAAAGAAATGAGTATGCATTTTAAACTTCTTCCCCTAAACACATCCGGTCCAGAATTTACAGTTCATATCAAATTTCATTCATCCTGTTTCTAGTGTTTGGAATTACCTTGTACGTATTGAACGTATTACATGAAGGTATTGCATTATTTACATTATAATAGAATTAAATAAGCAATATTTTACACATAGGCAATCTATCTATATAGGAAAGTAGTTTAAAATTAGAATGACATATAAAATTTTGGTGTAAAGATGGTATACTAAAATTCACTCATCCAGCGTCTTGTGAGTTTGAATTATCGCTTTCACTTATAAATGAAAAGATAGATTGACAGACAATGAACCGTCTGTCTATACAAATGTAAAAGTCTAGTATTAAAATTTTAAGCTGAATTTCATCGATCTAGCTCATTGCGTTTTGAGAGTTATCGTGCTCTTATGGATGCTTATGGACAAACAGACAGATAGACTTTTCACAAATTTCGGTTAAAATTACTTAGAAACCTATATTTTTTGCATCCATAAGAGCACGATTAAAGGAGTAAAAGCCGCATACTGACTTTAACCCCTTTACTTTTTAACGTTTCTGAGTTATCGTGCCCATGGGCAGAGATAATTCCAAAATGTTTGTTGAGACCCAGTAAGGTGAATGATCACTGAAACTTCGAGGTCGAACTTTTTGACGATTCAAAAATGTCCTCTTTATGAGCAATTAAGTAAAAATCCATGCTAAGTTTCATTCAATAAACATTTTAAAATTCCGTGAAAGGTATTGCATTTTTTACATTTTCATAGAATTAAATAAGCAATATTTAATGTTTTTTACAATGTAGTTAAAATAGAAAATTGTATTTAACCGAGGGCGTCAAAAAGACAATTTCAAAAGTATATATAAATCGTTATCCTTATTTTCAATTAAGAATACCCCCCCCCCTCCAAAATGCAATTATGTTCCTCTCATAAATAAAACATTGTTAAATGTGCAATTATTGATTGCAGAGGAATAAAGAAAAACATTTTATTGCAACACGCGCTAAGCCAAAAGTATTTCCTTCTCTCAAATATTAAAGTGAGTTAATAAAATATCTGGAGAAATAAGGTAGGTAGGAAAAAAGAATGAAAATAAGAAACCTCGTTTGTGATTTTTCCCCATGATGAAGAATGTTTCCCCACTACTCCAAGAGCAAATAACACCATTTCCTCCTAGTTTTTCATCGCTTTTGCAGCGAGGAGCTTTGTAGAATAAAGACCCATTATTCGCACGTCTGCAGGACTGATGAAGTAAAGGTAGAGGAATGGAATACAAATTTGGCTAAATCAAAACTTGTTTTGATGGGGAATGACCAGCTTGAGATTTCAGAGTGTGATAAAATCCATACTCCCAGATCTGATTGTAAAAGTAAACAGTAGGAAGGAAGTACAAATGTGACTTCAGGCATGTAAATGTTCAAGGAAAAATGAACTAAATAGTAAACAAAAGATTTTATTTGAAGTGGAAGTTCTACTTTCTTCTATTAAATTAAATTAATAATTTTTATTAATGTTGATACGCATTTCTAAATCCTAAAATATTTTTTCAGTGTTTCATAATGTTCAGCAGTTTCCCTTCCCTTTCATTTAACAGCTGAGTAATTATAATTTACTCTAAATTATATGAATTAAATAATTATGATAATTTATATGCAATATTTTATGAAAGAGAATTTTTTTCTCCTTCTGAAAAATATTAAAAAGCTGGGAACAGGCAGTAAAGTCGAAACCGTATACAATTTAATCATTTCTATTATATCGACTGTTATATCGATATTATTTCTATTATATCGATATTTCTATTATATCGTTGTTTCTATTCTGTTATTTCTATTATATCGTTATTTCTATTCTGTTATTTCTATTATATCATTATTTCTATTCTGTTATTTCTATTATATCGTTATTTCTATTCTGTTATTTCTATTATATCGTTATTTCTATTCTGTTATTTCTATTATATCGTTATTTCTATTCTGTTATTTCTATTATATCGATATATATTATTCGTTACTGTTACCAAAATCCGAACACACGTTCTCAATTACTCCATAGTTTCTGAAGAAATTGGAAGTACACCGGGGTAAATGGAAACGTTTTAAAAAGCTGTGTAGATAATTAATGTGTAGATAATTTATTAATAAATTATTTTGAAAAAAAAAGGCTTTGCTTAGCCCCTTAATGTTCTTACACATGAATATCAGAATAGCTGAAATTATGCCATTCAGCGACACATTAAATGGTTATTATTTTTGAAAATCTTATTTCTAAAATGTTTAGCCCAATAATTAATCTATGCAGGTTCTGAGGGAAATGAAGCGAGCAAAGTCCCCGGTTTTGGAAATTATTTTATTCTGTTATTTGATATATACCAAATCTGAAACGCTCTATCAATATTTTGCCAAACAGATAGTGCATTATCTTTTGCCTACCATCCATAAACGTTTTTAAAAAGATTTTTTAGTAAAAAGATTGATTTAAAATTAACAAAAATGTTTTTTTCAAATCAGCTTTAAAGATTAAAGAAAATTCAAGAATAACATACAAGGAAAACATTTCAGCATATTATTTTTTAATGAAGTGTGGCCGTCCGTCGTTCAACATCACAGCAAACGTTTATTACTAGAAATGGACTTCAATCAAATCAAACGCATATACCTGTTATGTCCTTCTCCAGGATGCGAATTGGAATGAATAATCGTTTTTGCAATATGAATTCATTCGCATTTACATTCTTTTAGCTCACGAACAAATTTTAATTCAATTATTTATTGTGTTTTTCAAAATTATTTCAACATTCAAAATATGCTGTCAAGTAACAACATTTTTGGAAATTGCATCTCTCTATTTTATTTGTTTATTTATCCTTAAAAGATTTACAGGGTTTCCCCAAAAAGTGGGACAAGCTTTTATTTCTATTGCAATTAGACACGCATTTCTATTTTCATTTCTAAAATAAATACTTTCATCTGACTATCTGATTAATCTCTCTAAAATTAAAAATAAGCACGTATCTGCAAATTCTGCAGACACTTTATTTATGATTAGATGAATGTTAGATATATTTTACTAATTGTTACTTTTGCAGACGTATAAAAATTTTATTTGTTTAACTTTTTACTATCAACATCCATAGAACTCAAAGTGTTTTATTAAACTGCCCAGTTTATTTAATGAAACTTCGCAATCGGAAATATATATATATTTGCAATATTTAGGGCAGTAAAAGCTTGAACTACTTTTTGGAGATACTGCCTGTATATTCATTGTTGAACAGTATCCTGTTGAAACATGATAAAAGAAAATTATTATTCCTAAAAGGGAATTATTTTATTTAAGCTCTTTTTGTTTCTTTATAATCTCATTCTAAGTAAATCATTGCTCTATGTTGAATTAGCCTCATACTTGATTCAAATTAATCGAACATCCCTTTTAAAAATTAAATTTTCTATGGCAATAGGATATTTTTTCAATTGTTAACATCAACGAACAAATTAATTAGTGGTTTTCCTCTCATCCATTACATATTCTTGATAATTTCTTCTGATAAATTTACTGAATTTATTCACTAAAATAAAAGTCATTATGACTATGTATGTAATGTTTATACGGAGTGTCATTGCAAACACAAGCGCTGGAGCAAATGCTTATTTCCTTAAATATTGTACATAGACGTATACTTCTAGCTACAAAATTTCATTCACTAAGGTTGGAAATTGTATGATGACACTTTGGCTTCTGTGGAGTTTGATAATAAAGAGTTTAAAAAATTGATATTTTATACATTTCTCATGATGTAGAAAAAGCAATTCGTAAAACGTTTCTCTTTATTAATCTATGCACACATACAAGGTGTCTACTTTTTATCTATAAAATTTTCAGAGATATTTAAAAAAAAAACATTATTGACTTTAACCCTTTTTTCATATCTCAAACTAGTGTTTCAACGAGTTTTTCGTACTACGTTTTAAGCATAATTTACATGCTACAAAAACTGTTATCAAAAGGGCCAAGTTATACATTGTTTGCAAAACTTCTTCAAAATAAATATCTTCGATATATACGTAAAGTTGCATTTTTCTGACAATGCATGCATGCACGAGCAGCTGCATTATGATTATTTATAACATAAATCATGAGCTTTCCAAAACGTTCCTCATTACTGAAATACGCAATTTTTAAGGAAAGCTTAATATCACAAACAGAACAATGAGCAATGAAAATTCATTTTCTTGATAGGAATTGCACTACTTTTCTGAAGTACGTTAAATGCTAACTTATTTCAAGTTCCTTTTCCCTTTACTGAATTTAAGTTGCAATTGTTGACCAAACACGCGATTAGCAAATTTTTTGAAAGTCGTGATGATTGGATGATAGTCTAGTTGACAAATATTTGCATATAACAAATTTTTCTATATTGAATAAGTCTACATTTCTACAGAAATTGCTTTTCATCTAAATTTGTGGCAAGTTCCTCTAAATTTTTAACTAAGCATATTTTTGTAACTTTTTGCATATCTCTGTGTATTCACTACCTAAACATATCTTTGTATAAACATCGATGAATGTAAGAAAAAACATTTGATTGATTGACAGGTTTACATTATGAGGGCCATATAAATATTTTTTTTTAACTTCTTATTAGTAGCCTTCATAGAAACTACAGTATTTTCATGCAATTGCCGATCTAATTTAAGGAAGCTTCATAACTGGAAGTACACATTTAGGAACAATGTTTAGGAAAATAAAGGCTATTCCCATCTGTATATGTGTGTGTGTATGTCACACATTTCCTAAATTGAATTCAACCAAATTTTCCACACTTATTAATTAAAACAAAAGAAAGAGTTCTGTTAACTTTTAAAAGTATACATATTAATTAAATATTCAATTAATTAAAAATTAACCAAAATTTTACATTCTCTCCAACAGTAGCTCACACAGTATATTATTCTAATAAAGTATTTTACACTATCTTAAAAAATAACTTTTTCACTTTTTTCAATTTTATTTCCGTACAGTTTTTCCTTCAATTATTATTAGTTCCTTAAAATTTAACTGACACTATTCTGAAATAAAGAAATATATATGTACTTCTATACTAGACAACCGAAAGATTTTGAACGAGTTTGCCATTGTTGTTTTAAATTTCTCTTTTATTTTAATACGTATCTTTTGAAATGTTTTATTGGTCTTAAACCAAACCTCAAAGCAAGCCATTGCTCAAAGGAAGGTAAGGAAAATAAAGCTTCTGAGAGCAGATGAAGTATTTATTATTGATGAAGAATCTGAATACACACAAAGATCAATTGTTAGAACACATCAGCAGAGTTATAAATGGAAGCTTTAAAAGCAAGGGTTTAACAATTTGTATCAAAAGTTATTTTTTAAGTTACTAATTGATGAAAAATTAATTATTCAATTAATTGTTTCAAAATGTTCTTTAAAACCTTTCTTATCTTTCAACATTTGTGAACAAAATGTTCAGAATTGATATAACACATGTTAATAACCTATGGAGAAAATTAGATATTGAGGTTTTTAAAAAACGCCTGGTTCAAAAGCTGTTCTCATTTTAGTTTAAATGGGTTTCAGGCCAGAATTGGATTTTATATATACAAATGTAGTTTATGATTATACGAATGATAATAATGCGAAATGTATAGTGATACGAAAGATCTTTTACGGTAAAAATATTAAACATGAAAGGCCAGCAGGAGAATTCTCTTGCGAATTAGGAGCATTAAGAATGACTCTCTTACGATAACTGATGCACTTCACACAAATGTATACAACAAAAGAAAATAATTACGAAACCAATACCATTCTTTTGCGTCGAATTCTTTAAATTATATTTCAATTTTAAAAAATAATTTAACAAATTAATTGTAAGAAATTTAATACACCAATAAAAAAATTCGAATTAAAAGGGGTTCAATAAGTTAAGTTACATTTATACATTTATTTGAAAGCTACAACACATTCCAACTCAGTTAGATGAAGAAGATACTTGGAATGCAATTCACTATCCAAATTGCAGTAAAATCTAATTTCAGATCCACAATTTACAGATTTTGAAGGCAAAGTTCTGACACATTCAATTATAAAAATGATTGAATTCATTATAAGATGCAAAGATTTTACAGGAATATATAGCTTGAGTATCTGACTTATGACATGCGTACCGACTTAGAATTTATTGCAATAACAGTATAGCTAGAAACTGAAACCATATATAATAATTCCTGATTTCGTCTGATATTTATTTGTTAATAAAAATTTCCAGAATATTTTAATCCTAAACTATGGAACCTTTCAGCTTAATAGAAATTTTACTATCTTTTCGTTTTCTATTTAGATGCCAAACGATAATAATTATTTTCTGAGTTAGGCGAAGAAAACCGCTTTAATATGTTTTCCCTTGTTACTGTAGTAACAAGATTCTTTAGTACCAGCTGTGAAATAAGTATAAAAAAGAGAATCTAATCTTGAAAATTACCCTGGCCCGATATCGTAAAGTTTCAAAGACCATCTTAAATACTGAATGATCTTAAGACTGTTTTTATTGCACTCGAAACGGAAATAAAACTTTCTTTTGCCACAAATAAATTCAATATTAATTATTTGAGATTAATTACGTCATCTTTTTAAATTTCTGAAATTAAGAACGTAAAAGAAATTATTTTTATTAATTTATTTTTAGATTTTTAAGAGTGAATTGTAAAATGGGTTAAATTCATATTTATGGGATGCTTCGCACTTTTAACTTAATTCAGAAATTCACTGAAGTTCATCCTTGCTGAAGGAAAAAGGATGTCACTGCGAATGATGGCACGTCTTATGAATTCTGGGAGAAAAATATTACTTTCAGGATCAATTTTTTCTCACTTGCATGAAATTAAAGTTATATATTAAATCACAAATAAGCATTTTTTTTCAATTCACGTTTGATATACGCCACAAAATGGTACACAAGTCATTATGAAAT
This sequence comes from Argiope bruennichi, assembly GCF_947563725.1. NCBI lineage: Eukaryota > Metazoa > Arthropoda > Arachnida > Araneae > Araneidae > Argiope > Argiope bruennichi. The sequence continues at coordinate 23,905,035 of NC_079162.1, read as the reverse complement.
ACATTTATAGTGTCCTGAACTAGCGATAACTTAAGGAAACAGAGCATTTTATTGCATGAAACAAACATTTTTCATTGTAATGAGAGTGGGATTCTTTTACCACTGGTAATCGTATTAAAAGGGATGTGATCCAGAATCATCCAAGTAATAATTTGTTGTTCATATTATTAGTTTAAGGGTTGAATATCATTATTCTTCAAGATTTTCGCTCTTCACCAACATGAGGAAACTTGATGTAGATGAGGAAGTAGGTATAGCTATATAGCCTCTAAGCATCTGGACTTGTTCTTCGATCAAATCGGAACTATGGAACTCGGATTCTTCGAAAACCGGACTCAACCACTAGGTCAAAGAGGCCCTATTTTCAGGGAAAGGGTAAGTGGGGGTAATTCCGTGAGAAAATAAAACAAAAATCTTGACATAAGGTTTTATAGATGATTCTTCAGAGAATTTAAGAAGACTTTTTTTCTATTTTCATAATTATGAATGGTTCAAATAATTTCAGAATTGATTCATCAGGTGTAACATTTGGGTACTTATACATTTAATAATTGTTATTATTATTTAATAATATTTTATCATTATTATTTTACATTTACTTTAAACCTCTACACGATTATCGATACCTTGAACAGTTGATGAATGATAGGACTACAAAACAACAAAGGATGGAACAGAAAAGATCTGTTACTGGACAATTAGGAAAAGCATTTCGTTGATGTGATAAGTTAAAGAAATATTCATATAATAGGATGTGAACATATTATGATTAAAAGGTAAATTTTAGTTACCAGTCGAATTTGTTTTCTTACTCATGAGCGAAATCTATTCAAAAGTTTTAATCTATGCATAATTCTGTTTTATTAGTTGAGAATATCCAAATCTCTCACGCATTTCAGGTATGCAGTTCGATTTATCAATAAAAAATTATTCTTAATTACTTTAGGAGTAATCTTTTGTTTCATGATTTGCAGTTAGTATTTCGAATATTTTACAAAACCTTGATTCTAATATAAAAGGTGAAATAATTAATGCGTTTTATCCATAAAGGAAAAGAATAAATGGAATTGAAACCTTTCCAATTCCCTGGATGCTCGAAATAAGCAGGAGTACGTCTTCGTATCGCGGCAAGGTTAGCAATTTAATTCAATTTCCTCCCTGATGCTTGAACTTGCGCATTAGCTATTCTATTTTTATTAGAAAGACGGGTGCCTTGCACATCTATTTTGAATTAGATTTTGACTGGGAGTTGACACTTAAATGGCCAAGCACTGAAGCTTGAAACATTTTCTAGTAGACAGTATAGAAGATATATAAAAATTCGATTTCCACTCTAACGAAATGCCCTGTAGGGATTTGAACTCTTTTACTACAATTTGTTCTACTTAACTGTTAGCAGAAAAGAAATGTGATGATCAGTTTTTACTTGATTTCTGATAATATTATATCACAATGAAAATAATGATATATTAATTTTAAAATTCCTCTAGGTGACTCTTTTGAGATCTTTAAAGCATAAGTGAATGTGCTAAATGAATTCTGCAGAGAACCTCTGGCTTCTAGATTTACTATCGGTACCAATTCATTAAAAAGGTATTCACATATATAACTGGATATAACAATGTCCTGATACCAAAATACTCATATGCTTTGTGAGCCAAGAAAATAGGTACAGAGGATATATGTTGTTGAGGGTACAGCAGCACAAATTACAAAGCACAATAATAATTATACAATTCCTAATCGTCATTTCAGATAATATATGTTATTGCAGGTACAACGAATACAGCACATTATTTCAAATTCGGGTAATACGGCAAAAGTGGTGGTTTATTTTTGTTTAGGGTAGAATTTACATATATTCGAAGTATACTCGATGTGCACCCCGGTGAAACCACATCTTCATTTTGGGGCAGTCGATGTATTATTTTTTGTCTAATAAAAATGAAATCTTATCAGTTTTATTAAGATATTTCGCAAAATTTGCTATGCAACCATTTATATTGCGTTAAACGTGTACGTGTGTCTTGACTATAAAAAGAAGGACTTTAAAAATAAATTCCGCAGTTAATTGGTTAATTCTGCATAGCACCAACGCAAAAAGGGTAAAAATTGGCAACAAAAAAAGAATATCACTCCATACTCCTGCTCCCGGAATCAAGGTTATTGATTCCTAAGTGGTTGGTTAAGAATGGAGCGTCTTTTTTACTTTCTCGTGTACGAATATAGAGGAAGTATTGTAGTCGTCAAAAAATTTGAACTCAAGATTTTGACGAATCTGCACGTTTTAGATCTCCCTGAAACCGAAAAGCTCATTTTTAGCATTATGTCTATTTGTCCATCTGTAACAAAGATAAATCAAAAACTCTTTGCCTGAATACAGTATTAACAACAAATTTGTAGATTTTTGAGCAAATTCCGTTCAGTGGAAGTCTGCCTGTCCGGCTGTTCGAATATAAGATAACACGATAATTATAAACCGAAGACAGCTAGATGGGTAAAATATAGAATACAGATTTAACATCTGTATTGTAGATATCTATAAAATGCTGAATCAAATCTAACAAAGGGGTTGGCAATCGGTCGGTCTGTGCTTTCAGAAGCTTGTAAACGCCATTAATCAAAAAATGATGTAAATATATCAAATTTGGCATGTCATTTTATGACTACAAGTGTAGTTCTGGGACAAATTTGGGTTTCAATCGGATGGGAAAAATGCATCTAAAATACAAATTCAATTTTTGGATACTGTTAACCTCGTGTGAGGGATTAATTGCTAAAAGTCCCCCCCCCCGAGAAGGATTACATAACATATTTAGCAAAGAATCTTAATTCACGTCAAACTTTAATATTTGGTAGCTGTTGCACGCCAATGCCGTGCAAACCGTTGTCTGGGATAACACCTTTATTAGAGAGTATACGAAAAAGTTGTGGGCAGACTTTCATTAATTAATTCTTTTTGCATTAAAGAGCATTGCAAATATAGTATGAGAAAAAAGGACACCACTAAATAAAATTTGTACTAGACAGATGAACGGGCATGAAAATGATATTCGAGGTAACCATAAATATTATCTGCCATTCATTCAAATTTTGGGTTAATTTAAAAAATTTCAGTTCAAAAAAAGTTCATTGATGCGTGGCGCTCACCCAAGAGTTCATGTTTCGTAAGTAGACATTGAAACTCAATTTCGTGTGTCCAAAGCTGAGTGTAATTTAACGCACTGCTTATTAAGCGTTAGGGTTAGATAATCTGGTGATAAGTAGGATTTTTTTTTTTGTGGTTGATTAGATGGAGAATCGTTAAGTCGTTGACATAATGAAATTAGCATTTTGATGAGTAAACTTACGCACTAACAGGGAAATAACGATCCAGAACAGAATTTTGATTATAGAATTTTTGATATTTTAATCTGTATTTAAGTTAAAACAAAAATTAATCTAAAAGACGAAAATCTTTTTGAAAGCTTTTCATTTTTATATGAATGAAAAAAATAATAAATGTGCAAAATAAAATATTTCATTTAAGTAGGGAGTTTAATAGAGTAAGTACGATTTAGGAGATTAGTTAATGATGAACAAGCAAACCAAGTCATAAATTGCGGAGTAATTAAGCGAAGCCATTATATTAAAATACTGATTTAATTATCTACAAATTATTATTGCTTGATTTTCTTTTCTTTAAATTTCGTATGGATTCTATTTAGAACTCTGTTTTCCTGACTATAGTATTTGTTTTCGAGAGCATAGTTAAAAGGTGAGTATTTTGTTTGTTTCATTCATTTCTATTAATGTTATACTCTTTATATTAATATATATTAATAAGTAATATATTAAATACGTACTTTCTGTATGAAACAGACGAGAATTTTGCAAATAATCTTAAGATAGAATACACTTTTACTGATGACACCTAAACATAGGAAAATAACTAGTTTCACAAATTATATTACGTGTTGGTAAACCAGCTGGAATGGTCTCTTCAAAACTTTCTCGATACTCCCTAATAAAGGTGTTTTCCCCCATCCCCCCACAAAAATTTGTGGACGTTGGATAAGACAAAGAACACCTTGCACGGCATTGGCATACAATAGTAATAAAATATTAATCTTTGGCTGAAATTAGAATTTTTACTGAATCTATTATGTAATCCTCGGGACGTTTTTTTAGATTAATTCCTGGCATATGGTTAGCAGTATCCGATAATCAAATTTGTCTTTTAGATGCCTTGCCAATTTGTCTTTTGAAGCCAAAATTTGATACAAAATACAATTGTTGGCAAAAAAAAATCACATGCCAGACTTAATATATTTAAGTTATTGCATTTTTGAGATATCGTGATTACATGCTTCTGAAATTATAGACTAACAGATGGTCAACCTCTTGTTGGATGTGGATCAAAATTTGATACTTGTATTTACTACAGATGTTAAATCTATGTTCTGAATTTTAACAATCTTGCTCTCTTCGTTTTATATATTTCTTATTAACTTAGATTAAAACAGTGGGAGAGATAGACATAACACCAAAAATCTGTCTTTCGAACTCAGGGTGCTCTAAAACTTGGATATACGTCAAAATCTCGAGTTTGAATTTTTTGATGATTATAATAATTTCTCTGCACTTCGTATATGAGGAAGTAAAAAAGTAATCACATATATTTTCTGTAAAAGGTGTATGTTTTTTAAAGAATTAATTTACTTGATCTACTGATGTTAATATAAAAACGATTGCTGATAACCAGATTGTCAACGTGAGCTAAAGTGAAATCGAGAATAGGAAGCCACCAGTCCAGTGTCATTGCTTGTTTCTCTAATTTTTGGAATTTATATTTATGTCAAATATTTATATTTATACCAAAAATTTTCTTGCAGACATCACAAGAGAAAGTTTAATATTTTCTAAAATATAATTGATACAACAACCGTTGGCCTTCCTTCTTTTAGAGTCACCTAATGCTTTTAAAAATGTGTCCTTGCTTTTTCAAGTGGAAATGAAACTAATTGGAATATTGGAAGCGGATCCAAAGAATTCAAGAAAGTTTTCTCAGTCATTAAATTCAATTTAAATTCAGTTGTTAAATTAGAGCAAAATTTAATATTTGCCATTTCGTCGACTGAAAGTAAGAGGACGAATTTGATACTGTTTTCTAAAACATTGCTTGAGATTACTCTTCAGAACTTAACTAACATTGTTGACTTATAAGATAATTTCGTGTTACATCCCAATTTGTAGCCCCTAGGGGGTTATTTTATGACAGATCTTGTAATTTTAAACTGTAGTTAAGAGAGAAAAGCGACATCTGAAGCGTTAATTCTCTCACCATACTTCTATATACCTCAAGTGAAAGGATGTTTGACCCTAAAATTTGAACGTGCAAATGCTCACAGTAAATCATTGACGGAAGCAGAATTTTAAACCTCTGCGCACTTTGTATCAATAGTAACAATTAGATTGTGTTTGAGGAAAGCTGACTTCTCAATCCATGGCCGTTTCCACCTATATTTTTAAGTGTTTTCTTTCGTTAAACATCAATGGAGAGAAAATGATAGTAGATGACTTTTTAAAAATGTTTCGCATGACTGATAGGCTCATTTCCAAATGATTTGTTATTTTTGAATTTAGAAATCTTTTGTTAATGTGGAATGATGGTAACTAATTGCATAATGTACATAATCAGTAATTTTACCTGTTTTATAATTAGTATACTCATGAAAAAAGAAATAACTTACACTTTGATATTTTATTGTGCAAAATTTCCCTTTTTTTTGCATCTGATGTGCAGTTGCTTTCTGAATAATAATAATAATTTTTATTTTTTAATTTATGTTCCTTATAACTTTATACTATATATATTTGATTTCTGCTTTAAATTTTATTCTTTTATGAGAAGAAGGTATAGCATAAGACTATTTGGGTAGCTTTATGCTATTTCTGCTTATTTATCCCCTTTAGGACTAGAGAGCTGAAGGTGACGCGAAGTGACGGGACCGAATGCTCCGAAATTGAGTCACCACGGGCCGAAATTTTCACGGTTAAATCTAATTGCACAAAAGAAAAAAATAATATTAAATCAGTATTTTAATATAACGGCTTCGCTTAAGTAAGTATTTAATAGATTACTTATTAATATATATTAATATAAAGAGTATAACATTAATAGAAATGAAAGAAACAAACAAAATACTCACCTTTTAACTATGCTCTCGAAAACAAATACTATAGTCAGGAAAACAAAGTTCTAAATAGAATCCATACGAAATTTAAAGAAAAGAAAATCAAGCAATAATAATTTGTAGATAATTAAATTCCAATTTAAAGATTCCCAGTCTCACCAGTTCTCAATGAATATTCATCTTCGGTTTTATATTTTATTTCAAAAGAGCAACCAGCTGCAGGCTCAGATAAAGTATTTAATGGATGTTATAATTATAATCTTTTATGTCTGAGGAAAATGAAACATTCATTTTCCTCAGTCCTCATGTCCATAAATTAAGGATAATTCAGAGTCACGCGGAAATCTAACTCTAACATTCATATATGACCCATAAAATGGCTACACACATCTTCAAAAATCATATGCAAATTGCAGGAAGCCACCAGATGACACCGATAATACGTCACAATGACAAAAGTGTAAGAAAGTGATGTATAAGGAATACAGGCAAAGAAGTAAAATTGTTCGCAAGTGCTTTATAAGCCTTTCAGTGCATAGTTATGACACGAAGGACGCATTTGGATGATTTTTTACGTGATAGAATTATTGGACTTCTGGAATGTGGGCGTACCCAGCTGGAAGTATCCGAGGAACTTGGAATCTCCCAGAGTGTCATCTCCAGGCTTTGGCAACGATTTCAAGATGATAGTAATGTGAGTAGACGTTACAGCACAGGTCGCCCCCGAGTTACAACGCCGAATGAGGACCAGTATTTAGCAGTTACTACCAAAAGAAACATACGGAGCACAGCATCAGACCTGTCTCGTCAGCTCTCTTCAACCACTGGTACGACAGTTTATAGGGCAGACCGTGTACAGACACTTAGGGCAGATTGGTCTATATGCTCGTAGGCCTGTCAGATGTGTTTCACTTACTGCAACTCACTGTCGTCTGCCTTTAGCCTGGAGTAGAGAGCATGCGTTGTGGACACTCAACAGTAGGCTTGTGTGATGTTTTCCGACGAGTCCAGGTTTAGCTTATAGTCTGATTCTCGCCGGACTTTCATATGGAGAGCGCCAGGTACCCGTTACCAGGATTGCTCGTTTGGAGAGGAATTATTCTGGGTTTCAGAACTGGCCTGCATGTTCAAATTGGAACTATGACAGGCCAAATATATCGGGACATCATTCTAGAACAACATGTACGTTTGTTTCGGGGCGCCATGGGCGCAGAATTCGTGTTTATGGATGACAACGCCCGTCTTCACCGTGCAAACATCGTAAACGAATGTCTTCGAACGGATGATATCACTCGTATGGACTGGCCAGCATTCTCACCCGACTTGAATCCAGTAGAGCATGTGTGGGACATGCTTGGCCGACGAGTTGCAACCTGTCAACCACCTCCTGCATGTTCTACCGGAACTTCGGAGAGCATTGCTTGATGAGTTGTGTAATATTCTCCAAGATTAGATCGATTATTTGATACTCAGTATGCCTAGGCGTTGTACGGACTGTATTACATCGTCTGGGAGACATACCATGTATTAACCATCATACCAACCATGTAATATTGGTTTTGTAAATAAGTTTTTTTTTTTTTTTGTAATTTGCTCCAGGGAGAAAAAAATCGCTATTTTTATTAATGATATCAAACATATAGCATCTTTTTTGCTCTTTACCTTTTGTTTAATAAATAGGCTTTACAAATAAGTAGCATTTGTTTTGCTTCTGACTCTTTCTTTTCCTGAACTTGCATTATTCTTAATTTATGGACATGAGTGTATTTGCTGGTATTATTAAATTCCCTATCATTTCATTTATCTTAATCTTATGACTAACAAATTGCAGCTTAATATAATTTCAAGACTTTTACTAAACACATCTAGAAACATTTCACTCCAACTCTCTGCAACAGTCTGCTGAAAGCACGTCCCCGTATTCTTCTAACTAAAAAACCAAAGCAATCAACAAGAAGGCCAAAGTCCCTTAAAACCACACATACACTTTTGAAGAACCGTATGTACCAATAAATCTATCAAATTTAGAAGCGCAGAACAGAAACTAATGCCCATACATGAAGGACAAATATCATACGATTCGATTATTAAATATTTCATTTTTTTCGTCATGGTGACTAAAATAAATCTGATTCAAAGCATACAAAATACTGTATTTCAAACCCTAAACTGTAAACGACAAATATGCCCCACATAAACCAATAAGAATTCCACCCTTTTCTCACTCTGTCAAAATATAAGCATAAGCCTAGAGTGAAGTAAATCACTGCTCTTTCAATGCCCAATCCTATGCAAAAAGCAGAATACGTGCACGTATTTACATGTTTAAATACTCCGAATCAATAAAAAAAAAATACAAACTCGGACCCTAAAGCGCATATTGAAGTTCATCGCTCTATGAGACATTATTTGAACTTATAACGGACTTCAATCGTCATCTAATGTCGTTAAAAAAATTAAATAAAACGTTTCAAATTGAAATCAAGTCCGTGTGATTATGAGTCGTCTCGCATATATATGATATCGTGGGCCGTGAAGGGAGAATTGCATCATCACGGTCTTGAACGGTCTTATTACCACCCTAAACTATATTTTTAAATTGTTTCTTTTTTCTATTAGCTATATTTCATTTTTCTATTATTTATTCTTTTTTCTTGTATTATTTCTGTTATTATTATTGTTTTAAGACGATTGTTTATTTTCCTCATTTTAATAAATATTTTTCTGCCATATAATTTTACTTCATAATTAAAATTAAAATCTAAAGCAGTGTGAAAATCACCGAAAAAAATTACAGAACAAAAGAAGTGATTTTACAAAATGGATATTTTTTAACTTTCAAGTTTCATAAAAAACATTTTCTTTGGATAGGAGTTTCCGTATTTAACGATTGAAAATATCAAAATTACGAAATTGATTAAAAACAATAATACGCTACTAGCGGAAAGGCAATTTTGTACAGATTTTAAAAGATTTTTATTGAAACCAGTTTAGAACATTTGATTGCGTAACATGTGGAGATAACAAGTTTTGACAGCCCATTTTAAATGGTTTTTTGATGTAGAAGTACAGAGAAGGAAGGTCAAGAGGAAAAGATTTCATTTTTTTTCACTCATCATTTTAATCTTACATATTTTTACATTCTAACGTACCGCATATTTATTTCGCGGATAACTTTTCCTTTTAGAAGCTACTGATGTTTATCGTTAATTGTTATTTTATAAAAGAATCCGAGCTTATACAAGTTATAAGAAACCTTCAAAAGTTTAATATTCAAATAAATTCATTTATCCCCAAGTGATTTTAAGTTTTTCATTTGACAAATTGACAACTTTGAAAAACAACTGATGTATCTTTATTGTTAAAATGAAATATTTCATAGAGACTGTAAAGACAACAGTAAAAAGGTGTTACAAAATATAGACATGTATAAAATGTTTCTTTGAAATTTGGAAAAAATTCTATCTTTGATAATTGTCACCTTACGGAAGTAGAAAACTGGAGTACCTTAACTTATCTCTACGAATTTGCAGTGTTTTCTTTTTTATCTTTCTGTTATTAGTCTTCGACTTTCTTATTCATGCTACACATATCTCGCTTAAAGATGAAGATTTTAAGTGCAGAATAAAACCACACAATTTTGCCATTAATTATCTAGATTTTGTGATAAGAAGAGTTTTATCAAACGTACTCCTTTTTATCTATTTAGGACAATCAAAAGATATTTCATTGCCCGTAAAGAACATTCAAAGGCAAAAATAATTCAGCTTTTTAATTGTTATTAAAAAGATTTCGTTTCTAATTTGAAAAAAAAAAAAAAAAACTTGCTTCAGTTTTCTGTGTGATGATATTTTAGATAGTTTCACTCAAAACTGTCATCTTAAATTTGTTTTAATGTCTGTAAATTGTTGAGAAAAAGTATTTTTTATCATTTTTAAGATAATAATAACTGTTTTATATGCATAAAGAATGCTTTTATTATTGGCTCGATTTATTCATTAAATAAGCTACCTACATTTCCTCGAACGTGAGCGTACAGATAATGGTGACTAAGTAAATGGGTAGAGGGAGGGGCCGCAATTAAAAAGACGTTAATAAACAATTTGCTAAAGACGTAAATTTGTAAAAAAATGCAAATGCTTCGAATAAAAATAATATTAGGATAATATCAACGATGAGTTGGGATAAATGAATAAATAAAAAATTTTACATTATCCCAAAGTTATTGAAATAAAACATTAACCAAAAATAGATCATTAACACATTAAGTTAAAAAATGTATTGATATATGAGTCAAAATTGGATAGTTTGTTAAACGAGGAGCTTTATAATGTGAGCACTGCCTAGGATATAACGCTACCTGCAGGGTGATCTTAAAATCATGGTATAAACTTTAAGGGTATGTCAGGTATGCAGACATAAGTAATTTTTTGCTATAGAACATGGAGTACCAAACCTAAATTGCAAGTGATATACTTCAGAAGATTTTTTTTCCAGTGAATTAAGTAAAAGATATATAAAAAAGATGATAACGCAAGTGAATCTAAATTGTAAGATAACCTTTTAAGAGTGGCACAGGTTATCACAACAAGCATTTTTTTGCATAGGTATTAAGGGGGGGGGGTTATTTTAGCTACATTAATGTCACGTTTTAAAACAACACTAGATCTCTTTAAGGAAGGACTTCTTAATTTTGAACCACGTTCAGATGACGAGAGCGACACTGAATTGGTACTCCGACATTGGTATTCTAAACTTTCAGACGAATTCATTAAACTTCAGCAGTTGAACGAATGAGATAAATTTCAAAATTTTTACCATATTTAAAATTATATATTAAACTGTGTCATACTTCAGAAATGTGAAAACACATGCAAAAGTCTTAAATATATAAAGAAAATTATACTTCAAGTATTTTATTGGTTAAATTCAAACTTACTGTGTTTATTTATTAAAAAGACTGCTTTCGCAAAATAAAAGGAATAAAGATTATCCAAATTTCGAAATGCTTCAACTTTTTTTAAAAGTCTTTTAAATTTTAAGTAAGTACATATAAACTTACGAAGAAGAGATTTTGACACACATTTAAAAGTTATTTTGATATTAAGGTATATATATATATATATATATATTCTGATCAAATATTGAATAATTCCCATAATCAATATGTGTTCATTTTGATGTTCGCTTCTGAAACACAAAATATAGCCCCAATATTTGTTTGAAAAGAGTTAGAATAATTAATGAAATATTTGAATGATTTCGAGTTATTTTAGACTACATGGAACATTTATCACGTAACTTATTAATTGTTATTAAATATTATTTTTATATCCATACCTTAAAAATATATAAACATATTATAATAAAATTTTGCATTCTATTTTTTATGATGTTCTACCTAATGACTGAAAATTTTCAAAATGGTAAACTGAAAATTTAAAAAAAATTATTTTAAAGAACCTTTCTTGCCTTAAAAAAGCAAAAATGTGGAATTAAAAATTGTTGACATTTTTTCTGCTATGCGATTCCCCTACTCAATCCTCCTATTATTGAAAAGAAGAATTGTCACCCCATAATTCAACAATCCATAATTATCATTCTTTTACCATAACTATCATTCTTTTATTGGAAAAAATAAAGTAGAAATATATTTCTTTTCTTTCCTGCTTAAAATTAAAAGAAAATTAATAACTTACCTACATTCTACCCGAATTTTAAAAAAATGGAGCCCATTTAATCTTATACGAAAATTGGCAATTTCATTAAATTTTGGTGTCTATTGTGGTGCCTATAGAAGAAAGTTAAAGGATATAACCTCATAATATAACTTTTGTTGAGTCGATTATTTAATATTTTTTAGAGTTAATAGAAGAGGTTCCTTTGCTTCTTTGATATAGATTACAACACAAGTTAATTTACGAGACTGTTGAGAATCATTAAAAATGCTATGATTAATATAAAAAAAAGAGCATCATTGTCTCCCTGAATCGAGCATTAACATATTTCTTTCCTTCTAAAAATAAGCTACATAGATTTAAAAAAATGAATAAATGAACTTTCTATAAATTCCTGATGTATTATTATCAAAAAATGAAATGTCTAAAATATCCATATTAAAAATTCAAATCCCATGCAGGTATTGAATCTTAAATTCTAGTCAAAATCATGCTCTTTTCGTTCGAATATAAAGACCTTAAAATCTCACTAATGAAGCACAGCCGGTTTCTTGAATATCAGGAAGTTGAACGACAACTTCCCCGAGGAAATGTTTCACCGTAGATGAATCGTTCTTCTTGAATCGCCATCATGACCTCATGACCCATATTTACATGGCTTTTCACAATTCTGTTACATCGTCTCCCAGTTCTGACTATTTCGTTCACTTTCTTACATCGTAGTTTGACATTGCTCTCCTTACTGTTGTTATATGGGATTTAACTTTATGTATTATATATCAATCACAAATTCAATAGGAAAAGAAATATTAGCAGAGAGGAGGAAAAATATAGATTAATAAAATGCATTTGTAAAATTTTTTTTATTTAGTTTTATGTTCGAGATTGTATTGATATAAAAAAAGAGATTGATTAGCTCAGATAAAGGTGAAAGCTATTTTTAATTGCTATTTATAAGCAAATTCTTAAGAGCACAATATTTTGTAATTCAGTGCTATAATAGTAAAGATTCTGCAAGTGCCAAATATTCTGTCTTTTAAAGATAAAATGGAAGTAAATTTTATTTTATCTGTTAAAGAAAAACTGATAAACAAAAAACCTCAAAAGAAACTTTAAGGGCTCTAAAATCATTTATGGGCCGCTATTAAAACGAAACACTAACCCCAATTATGGAAAGCTTGAGAATCATTAACTTCATTAAAAATATTCCACAAAAGTAGCTCCCACTCTACTCTAGAAATTTTCATACCACGCCAACGTGAGGACATTTTACTCAACACGTATTTAGTGTATAGACATAAATGCAAGGACATCTTGGTTGGGATTGAATGTCAAATCCTATCGATCGAGACAATATGCTGTTGCATATCACTGTCATGAGCTCTACAAGTAATTTCATACCTATATAAGATATAGACATCATTTTGATAATTTGGTATATACAAGAAAAGTTTCGAGGAGAAGTGAGTAATTTAATTCATTAAATTGATGCTCTGTAAGTTAAAAATCGGCTATTATTATCTGATTGATTGCTTTTATCAAATAAAGTCTCATTTTGGATCTTCACATGGATTATATTAAAGGTCGAACAAATATTTTTAAAAAATGATTAAATAACAAGAATAAAGTCCAAGCCCAGGCTGTAATCTCTTAACTTTCGAGCCACGCCAACGATAGAACATTAGATTTAATATGCATGGAAATCATAGGTTAGAACTTAAAGCGGCGATCCTCCTTTCCCGAAATCGAGATTCTGCTGCCATGGAAGAGGGAAACTACGCAGTAATTTACAAGATTCGAATGGATGCCTTTAGATAGGAATTTTCCTAAGTGAGCGATTGAATGTCGTGAAACAATCAATTTGCAAATCGTCAGTCAGTTCATTTTTGATTGGGTTCGAATATAGGATGTAATCTTTGTTCTATGGAAAACACGAGAACTTAATAAAATAATTTTAAACGTTCCTACTCTCCCTTTCAGCTAAGGATCCATACCTACGTAGAAACTAAACGCCTATTCCATACAGTTATATTTTATTATTAATAAAAGAAGGGACTTTCCAAAAAAACTAACAAATTTTTAATTTAAAGTGACTTTTAAATTATGCTAAAATGTACAAAATACTATTTCTAATTTTCGTCAGAATATTAATCAAGATTAATTTGTTAAACCTCAGAATAAAAAGTTCATAAAATAAACAAAATTATTGCTTGAGATGAATTAAAGGGAAAAAAATTAATGAAACGATAAGAATTAAAAAAAGAAAAAAAAACATTAAGTGAGAAGAACTACGCTGTACAAAGCCATTAAAATTGAACAAAAGGAAATCAAAATATGATTTTTAAATAGATAAAATGAATTATCTTTGGAGCACAAGATTTGTGATATGCAAAACTAGAGATAATTATTTATTTTAATCATAATACTCTCAGATTTTATATTCGTTTGAGTTAAATGTAATAAAATAGCGAGATGATTTTCATGTGAATTTTTGAGAGGAAATAAATTATCGATCGCTTTTCTCCAGGGGTTCATAGGGAAAACAGCTTCGCAGCTTCGTAGGCCTCTTACATCATGCTCAGTAGCGCTGCGCAGAAGTTACCTGGGGTATCTCGGCGATAGCGAGCAGCTCTCGCTCACCTTTATAATGTCGCATCAGCGACTACCAGTCAGTCGTAAGCGTTCTAATTCGCTTGTTTAAATTCATTCTTTTATTTCCTATTGTTTTGACGAGGAAGAAAGTGTATTTTAATGTGAGTATGCATTGCTATTTCTATGTTCTAGCTATTTATTATTCTGAATATTGACTTGTTTTTATAGAGATTATTTTTAGGATTATGTTTACTGCCGGTATGTCTGTTGTTTACCTTTTTGTTTTTCATCTGGATAACTCTTGTTTAGTTATCTAAGTTTATTCCTTTCGCGGCTTCGATACAACTTCTCTATGAATTCCTTCAGAACGCATAAGCTTCCGTAGATTAAATTTAAAAAAAAAATCCGAACTTCCATTTAATTTTAAGTTGCTGAACCCCTTCCTATCTTAATCATCATAAATCTAAGGGCTACCTATTTCCAATTTAAAATATGTAACGACGAAAGATTTTATTTTCCGTACTAAACTCATTATTTATTGTTTCTTATTACTGAATTTTTAATAAACGATCTGAAAACTAACACTAATCCTTCGTGTATGATTCTTACTACATGTATCGGACTAGTGGGGGCTTGTGAGGCAACGTTTGATGGGTTGAGTGAGCCAGGTGGTGGCGGGGAAACTTCATTCCATGTTGGTGTAATCGGAGTTCTTTAAACTCCTTAAATCGTTAAGTGGAATAAGAACCAGTCCTTGATTAATGGCGGCAATTACTAGTTCCATACGCTTGCGTAAAATGACTGGCTAGGGATGCTCGCTTGGTTTCGAAAACTCCTATTCTGGAATTTTTCCGTACGTCTAAATAAGGAGTCGTATGTTGGAAAAATGTTCACATCATTTATGGAACTTTACACTAAGGTCGGAACTACTTGAATAACATTGTCCTCTTTCACCCCACCCCACCCAATCTTGAACAATACGATGCTATCATTGCAGTGAACAAGTCTCTTGTTCAATCCAGGTGCATAATTTTATTTTCTTTTTCAGCATGATGAAGACTTGGATTAGAGCAACATTCCTCTCCATAGGTCTCTTCTACTTGTTTTTTATGCATTCCCCATTTCTCCTGGATGTGCGGGTCAATCCTTACAGGTAACTTCTTTTCTAACCCCCTGAAAATGTATTAAACTAGTTTAGCAGTATCTTTACTCTCCGCATTCTTCCCTTTAGAGACAATCTCCTTTTCGAGCTTTTTTTTTTTTTTTTCCTTTAAACTAGAGTTGAGAAATTCTATCGTCTGCTTTTTACAATAATGGTTATTATATAACCCTCTTCAGTTTGGTGTAAACAATGACTTTGTGTTCCGGATGAAACGATCAAAACGGAAGGCCTAGTAAAACTTTTAATTGTACTGGTTAAAGAGTTGATTGTAACAACTAAACACAATGGAGTAGCAAGGTCGGGATTTATCGGGCTTATGCAAGTGGGTCCGTAGTCGAGAAGTGGGAAAGTTAAGGCATTGGTGGCATTTTGAAAGCGGAATTTTCCTTAGTAGTACAAACGAACCTTGTTCCAATGAAGGAAAATGTCGTATAGAATATAATTCATCCCCCATTTCTTTTTTTTTTCTTTTATTGTCACTTGGAAACTGATTTAATTTGGGTTTTCTAGAGCTCTTTCTGAAACACTGAAGCCTCTTTCCTGCAATGCAGTTACGGGTGATAAATTGCATACCCTTAAAAAAAAAATGCTAGATTTCTCTGTGTATATGGGGCTGAGGCCTTATACTTGCCATATTAATACCGGTTACATATCCTCTTCTGAAATTCATTCCCTTGACAATCCAAGTGTGGCGCAGGTTAGCTAAAGATGGCTATTTTCCCCCGTAAAACTCTTCTAAAAAAATTTTACGGCAAATTGGAATGAAATATCACTTATTTACAATGAACGCGGAGTATTAGGGTTTCATGAAGAGTTTAAAGAATGTCGGTGTGAAGTTACTAATAGTTTTCAAACTCATTTTTCTATCGAACGGATGTTTCTGGTGTTTTAGCGGAATCGACTCGTTAGATTTCCAATTCTTCCTAAGTGAAAATATTATCGAAGTGAGTCTAAATCTTCCAAATTTTATACGGTCTACTGTTTGAGCAAAGTTGACAGTTTCAAATGTAAACGAGTGCAATAGAAGCCGAATTATTTGAATACAAACACAACAATACATTTACACACCTGCTCTAGCTGGTGGATGTTAAGTCAAAGCGATTACGTCTGAACTTTAAATTTGAATTTCTGTAGACATTTCAATTACGAGTTTCCAATTACCTTAATGATTCGATTCCCCCACCCCTTCAGTTAAATTTTAAGCTCCAGTTGACACTGTCGAAATCTTCAAATCCTCGGTTTAGATTTTCTCCCTCTAGTATTCAAATCTTAAATTAAATGTTTGTTTACTTCAAACAATTTTACACCCCCCCAAAGCTGTTAAATCGGGTGTTTAATTGGATGGTACACTTTCTGAAAGGGTCTGCAGTTGTTAATTTTACGTATGCGATGTAACAAGATCTCTGCTTCAATTGACGCACGCTACTTCTGTGTCTGAAATTCATCCGTTAAAACTGATACTCCATTGCCAATGTAATCTCTCTAGCCTATTCTTCAGCTTTATCAATGCAATTATGAACATATGACGGTATAGCTCGGTGTAGCATCTTCTATATAAAATTGGTGCTGTAATCTTCTAAATACATGTAGTTTTACATTTCGCAAATTTTCTCAATTAGAAAAAATGTCTGGGAAATTTTTGTTCCTTATTTCTGTGTATCTTAAGTTGGGTTACAATTTGTTGGATTGGTATTCAAATATTCCGTAAATGGAAATTATTCCCGTCTTATTAGAAGCATCTAGATCGTTATCGCTGATTTTAGAATATTTTCGTACATCGAAATTTCGTTCAAATGGTTCCGTTGTGTTCCAACTTTTTGTTCTTTGCCGCAATTAATGCTATAAATTAACTCATTCGGTTTAAGACGACGAAACTGTCTTATCTGTAAAATACTAATAAAATTGGTTCGGAAAATATTTAGGAATCTTGGGTTTCATTGTAGCTCTATTCCTCGATCTTCCTTGTTACTCGCCCTTTCTGTAATTATACATGTGGATTAAAAAGGGGACATTGTCTTTATCAGCTCTGGACACCATTCACTACGACCCTGTAGTTATTTGCGAAGATAGTGTTCACCATAAGTCGTACAGTTTCGGTGTTCTCGAATGTCTACATCAGTACCGCAATATATCACGATATGACTTTTGTTTCATAAATTTAATCTGCGTTCTCCATATTACAGTTGTATTTTATTCTCTATATAGCTATGAAGTCTTGACTTGTTTACAAAACTTCATTCTTTGACTTTTTAACGAGATTTTGCAGTAAATTGGACCTCCTGCAATGGACTACATGACTTTTAGTCCAAACCATAACTTCTGAAAAAAGTGATAGTACAGATACATCCTGCAAGTGTACATTTTGTCACTAGGGTAGAATCTAAATGTAAAAAAAAGATCGAAGCAATCTGATTTACTTCTCCTTTCTAGTAATCCGTTCCGGAACTTCACTGGACCTCTCGCAGTGAATAATGAACTCGGCGAAGCCGAAAAACTCTTTGAAGACGTACTTTCAGGTCCGGAATCTATCGTGTTTCATGAAGGTAAGAACTTGAATAATTTTATATTGGATTTAATCTTGGTGGGGCTCGTGAATAAATGTCATGTAGTATGATGTATAAAATCTATCCAAATATCGTACGATTCGTTATTTTAGGTTTCCTGTACACTGGACTAGAGGATGGACGGATTGTGAAAATCAAAGATGAAAAAATAACTACTGTTGCTCGCACGGGAAAAGCCTGTGGTATGTGGTTCTTTTTCTAAGTATCTTTAAATATACTTGATGTAAGACCTGGTCGAATCGTGAAATTGAAAACTCTGGCAATTCAGTTGACTCTGTATCGACTTTCAGGCGAAACGCTTTAGTTGGAATTGGTATGTCCATTTTAAGCATCGATGACATGCGGATCTTTTATACCTCAACAGCCTTAAATTTATTGAAAATGAACATCGTATTCCGCGTACTTCATACTTGAGTAGGTTGAAAGGTGAAACTCCTGTTTGGTGAAGCTTTAAATAACATTTTCTTTTGCGGGAAAAAATGCTGCTTTTGAACATGCCCAACACGTATCGATGTCATTCAGAATCAACTGAAGATTTCTTAATCATCAGCTCTCGAGAGCTATGGAAAAACTTTATCGAACTTTTTCTTCCACGTACGATAGCTTATTTTTCCTAATCGAAAGGGTGTGTGTGGGGGGGGGGAGGAGGGTCTCGCGGAATACTTTTAAATTGCATCTTTCCTTGGCATTTGCGTAAAAATTAATTTCCTCCCTTGAGTGAATCTTGTATCGAATCTGTTTTAAATGTTTAACCTTTAAGGGCTCAATCGTCGTGAAAACTTCCCACCTTTTAAGGGAAGTCTAACTATTCAATGATAACTTTGCTGTTGTAACGTAGTCTGATTCGGGGGAGGGGGATCCATTAAAATAGCGATTGAAAATGATCTATAGACTGGCTTGTGTTTTTATTGTATCGTGTGTTAACTATTTCTCTATCGCTATTCTCGGTAGAGCATAGTGTCATAATGGCAAGGATCTGAAAATTGGTGAAAGGGGACATCTGCCATTTGAAACGTTAGACTGTAGCTCTCGGTTGCATTACGGGGGCCAACTATAAGCGTATGATTGAAGTTAAACAATTCCCGACACGAAGTGTTCATATGTTTCCTGTTCTCTATTTTCAGAAATGCCATATGAAGAACGCGAGTGTGGAAGGCCACTAGGCATGAGGAAAGGAAAAGATGGTCTCCTGTACTTCTGCGATGCCTATTATGGGATATTTACAATGAACTTCACAACAAGTAAGCATTTTCGGTAGTTCACTTGCTTAGGTCAAAACTTCATGGCAGTTTTCAATATTGTATTTTCGTATGTAGCATTTAAAATTAACTAATGATGAAACGTGGAAGGAAACTATCTATTAAGAGCAAATCATGGCTTTAATATCCATGACTACTTTCAACATCGGATGTAGTATTGAGCTTCGTATAATGCGCAATTTTGCTAAGCAAAATTGTTTCCGTCTCGGGTGCAGGTATCTGTTCACTGGAAACTTGGATTTCAACCATTCAAACTGCAAGTTTAACATGCATTTATTGCCAAGTCTCGCTCGTGTCATCGGACAATGCGAAACGAATGACAACGTATAAATGCGGAAAAGATTGTTTTAAATGCGTTAGTTTTTCGATGACTGTGACGCGATTTCTAAAAGTCTTATCTCGAATGCTTGAACCGTATTCAAAGTGTTAGATCTGAATTCTTAGTGCCGCATAAATTTTAGTTTACAAATTGTAACGTATTTCTAAATGTCGACTGGAAAATGAGTCTTAATATCTAAAGACGAGTCTGCTAGAAGAGACTTGTTCAACTTCTGTTTCCCTAACTTCATAGAAATCTGACGAATGGCAAATTTTTGGCTTCTTGGCTAACCCTTTCTAAGGCCGTGGGAAGTATGCTTCCCACCAAACTTATCAATCTTTGTATGAAATTATGTAGGTTGGCATAAGTTCTGATTTTTTTTTTTTTTAAAGCAAGTCAGAAACTTAAATGCTTCAGTTCTTTATCTCGGACAAAATGATGTTTTTAATTTACCAAATTAAATTTATCTAAGCTAAATGAATCCCTTTTCTTATGTTAATTTCAAGCCTAAAAATATTAACATAATACGACTAGAGAAAAAATGGCTCTTTTTAAAGGGTTAATGTTTCTGTTTTGCAGATGCTTTGACTAATATACTTCCTAGCAGCAAGTATATCGATGGCCAACCACTTAAATTTCCCGACGATTTGGATATTGATGATGAAGGGAATATTTACTTCACCGACGCTTCGTCAAAATGGGACCTGTCGCAAATTTTGTACCTAATGTTCGAAAACGAAGCTGGCGGACGGTAAGTAGTATTAATTTAACCCCCTATTTAATGCGTGTAATATTCAAACACTGTAGAACTTAAATTAATTTGGTTTTTTTTTTTTTTTTTTTTTTAGTGTAATTCGCTACAATATACATTCGGGCGAGACTGAAATTTTGGCTAAAGGACTGCATTTCCCGAATGGTGTGCAGCTGTCGAACGACGGAAGTTTTCTACTTGTTTGCGAAATCATGAACCGTAGAATTTTAAGGCAAGTATAGTCGTAATCTTAAGGGCATTTACTTGTTTTTTTTCAGATACTTTCAGCAATCAATCGTTCATTGGTCGAAATGGATGCTCCTAAACTGTGATTTTGCCTCGATTCCGACGAAACGAACGGAAGCCAGAATTTTAACGAATACAATTCAAGGCAACTGAACTTTCTATTGAATTCTTGCATTTGATTAGTGGTAAACGAGTACTTTAAATTTTATTAATCTATAGCATATTTCAAATCGGTGGCAACAACGACCATCGGGTACATTTGACATATCGGAAAGTTCCGAATTTGTTTAAATGTATCCTCTTGAATTCTAACTGGCTCAAGTTATTTCGGTATCAGACAGCATGTTCCGAAGAATAACAAACGAAATCTTACGTAAAGGATATTGCCTTCGTATGTTCAAGAATTAAATGTATAGTCAAAATATTAATCGAATTACAGTGTTTGGTGGAGGGGAGGCTACACGCATGTGAATACCTTGCTTCTCCGAGAACGAATAGATGCCATTGGTACTACTGCCACAAAGTTTCCATAGTACAGATACTGTTAAAAACAACTCGCTTTCCTCACGTTAATGTGTTTTTCGTCCTCAAGCAAATGAAAAGCGAAACGTGTTAGCTGTTGAATATAACTATTGTCACTTTATTTTCAGGCTCTTTATAAAGGGTGAAAAGAAAGGTAAAATAGAAATCTTTGCTGATGCTCTACCAGCTGAACCCGATAATATTAGAAAGAGCTCGGGTGGAGGTTATTGGGTTGGATTTACTTCAGCTAGGAATTCTACCAACCCTCTGCTACCAGATCGTCTCTCCCTGTATCCGAACCTGAAGAGATTTTATGGACGAATTCACACATTCTTCTGTAGTCTGCTGGTCAAGCTTTCGGAGATCATCGACAATTGTTCTTTCAGATCCGTGGCCTACAAGGTAATCAACATTTTTGATATATCAACTGAATTTCAATCTTGCTTTGAATAAACGTTACTGCATTCGACGGCTATAACAATCAAACTAATAGCAGCAAATGAACCGCATGGCATCCTGCACAATTTCTGGAATGAGTGCATTTCGGGCCAAGATTTTAAAAACGGTAGGAGGTCCCGTATTAACGAAAGGGATCACTAATTTGCATCTTGACCTACTTTATTGGTCAAGATGCAAACTTTATTGGACCTACTCATTTCTTTCATGTTTATAAATAGCATTTAGAGATGCATTTTTACCCAATTCTTGATGTACTTGAGAATTTCTCTAGCTTGCGTGCCCTCGATGAATAACCGTTTATAGCCCAACTGCTCATTAAAAGTTTGCTCCGGTGCAAGTTGTCTTGTGAATTCTGGCATTTATTACAAGTTACTTGCATAAATTTAAATTGTGTGTTGGAGGAAATGGGCTTCTTAAACAGTCTCTGAGTGCTAAATTTTTAATTTTTTTTTTTTCTTTCTCTAGCTAAACAGAGGAGACTACATCCTTTCAATGTTCCCTCGTCACGGTATTGTCATAGAGTTTAGCGAAAATGGCCAGATCCTGCGTAGTTTCCATTCCCCTGATGGAAGGATTTCTGATCTGTCGGAAGTTCAAGAGCACGAAGGATATCTTTATCTTGGTTCCTTTGTGAATCGTTATTTGGGACGTTTACGACTGTAAATGACGTCAATCTGATACATTTGTTGCAGGACGAGGACGAAAGTCCAAGCGGAAATTTTGACATGGCAAGATCGTAGCAGTTCATTTAAAATGGTGCATACGACCTTGTTAACTTTCTTCCTGGAGAAGAAATGACTTATTTTTAACGATATTTATTCATTGACGTTAAAGAGCTTGATGTTCTTTCTAAATCATTTTAGTATTCACTATTGTATGCAAAAAGGCAACGAAGCTTGTACATAAAAATGTGTCTTGCCTCTCCTTGACCGTGGAAACCCTGCATGAAATGTTACTTTCCATTGAATATTTTATCTCCCCTTTATTGTGAAACCTCACCATGGAATATTTTACTTCTTAACTGTGAAACGTTTAGAGTTAAGTCGCAAGCACTGATTGCAGCATCAATTGTATATCAATGTAAATGATCAATAAACTTTTAAAACTTATACCGTCTCCTATTTTTGTGTCGAATTTATGTAACGCTTTAAAGTCTCAAACGAGGCTAAAAGTAAATTGCAGTTTAATTTCATTTTTCTGAAACTTTGGGAGGAGTATTACTTTAGCTTATTTAGTTTTCTATAGTGAACTACTGGTATTAATCTACACGTAGCTACCTTTTACGCCACTTCTAAGCAGCGAAGTTGACTTATAGTCTTGCAATTAACCGTATGTATTCAACGACTGAATGCACGCCACTACAGAAGTAGAAATGTCAGAACTCGAACTTTATCTGCCTGCCTCTAGTAGTTCTCCAGCCTACGTAAACTGGCATCTGCATGAAGTAATTTTAGAAAGATGTTTTAGTCGAAATATATGACAGTTAAGATGGAGAAGGAAAATCAGTTCGTACCTTTTTGTATACAGTTTTAATAGGGATGAAGTACTTTCCATAAAGCATTGGGAAAATCTTTAATTTGGTCAACACTTTACTCGTGAGTAGCTAATTGCTGGCCGTCCTTGAATTTCTCGGATTATCGCCTCCAATATGTACTTGGAAGGAGAGAGTTCTGGATCTTGATTTGGGAATTATCTGTGAGCTTCATTTGATTAATGCTTCGAACCACTTTTGCGGCCATAGCGAATAATAAGATGTACAGTATTCGGCTATGAAGCGGCTACAGCAGTTCAAATAAGATTGGCATTCTAATTGATTTTTTTTTTTTTAACAATTTCGGTGAAGGAATGCAATTTCCACTTGCATATCGTAAAGCTGTGTCTATTCTTGTCACTTAATCTGGTAAGTATTTACAGATGGCTATAGGCCAACTGCCTTAAAGAGTTGGCTATGAAACCTTATGGGGGGAAAAATGGTTAATTCTCTTTTATGAAAGGGGGCGGGATTTTATCAGTTTTAAAGTGAGGTAAATAGATGTGGCAGGACTGACTGTAAATTTAAGTTAGAAAAGGCTATTAAAGATTCTTTTGTGGCAATGAATTTTTTTTCCTATAAGGACGAAGTTCATGATAAGCAGCCACAGGATCAAACCCTTCAATAACTAATTTAACTGAACAATTTACTCCATCCTCGCTGTGATAATCTTATGAGCAAATCGTAATTGAACTTCCTAATGATCCAGATAAGATCGAAGGAGCTTTTTTTCTCTCTGATCGCACCTTTTTAAAGCACGTGACTTCAAATCTTCCACCGTTATTACCACATAAGGGGGAAATATTAAGAGGTATAGATGGAAATTTCTTCCTTACACTTTGTGGTATTTAAGTGAAAAATACGCTTTTTATGTTAAAAAGAGGAAAGGGGGGAAAAATAAAATAAGATGACGAAAACGACAGATGGAACAGACTGAAGTTATCAAGATTAAATGGTTAAAAAAAAAACTATTTACTATCTCGACTTCTAATATTTTGAGTCTGAAGGAGCAATTCATTCATCTTAAGTTTCTGGTGTTGTGATGACGGTCTGATCTGGATCAAAGAACATGAATAGTAAAAAAAAAAAAAAAATACATTATCTGTTGTGGGGAAGGGAAAACAGAATTGCGGTTCTTAAGTTCTTCGCACAGTCTATGGATCCATTCCACTTATACAACCTGGGTTGAAGTCCAAGTACATATCGGCCACGATGAAGCAATTTTTGTAAGTGATTTCGCTTCTTAATATTTTAATATAAAATTTCGACTTCATTTGTTTGATGCAGTATCATCTTTAATTTCATTTCATTAGTTTTTTGTTAGGTGCCATTTCTTATCAAGTTATCTGAAAGTATTAAATAGTTATTTGATAATATGATATTGAATGAAACTTTTGTCTCGGTTCATCTTTCACGTAAATTTGGGTAATATGAGGAAAACCATTTCACTTTCTGAAATAAAATTTTTGAGCCTCAAACTTGAACAATTTAAAAAAAATATATCATTTTAGCCCTATCACTGCCAATGACACATACATGTCACGCTCATATTTTATACCCATTCATTGAAAATCCGTAGTCAAAAGGTTCAACTAAAGTGTGCTAAGATTTTACCTGAATAGCAGTCATCTTGTATTGAATATTAAGGTAAGGAAAATTCGCCATAATTTAAATTCAAACAACTTACCCAACACGACATTTCCTTATTTTCGTAGTGTTGAACTGTGCTCTTATTCTGAACCCTTTTCAATACACAAGCTCCATTTTCGTATAAAAGTAAAATTTTTCTGACGGAAATGGCGTAGCAAAAAATATTTCTGTTCAAAAAGAGGCCACGAAAGGGAAGAAACAAGTTCTGATCTTAACTAAAACTATTCAAATGAAATAACAATGAGAAGATAATAGAAAAATATAATATAAAAAAGCATAAAAAATAAACGGTAATCTATTTTCGGCTATAAATACATAAATGTAGATTTTTTTTTTCTTCAAGAAAGGTAATTTTTTTTATTAAAAAAAATGTGACTTACAAATAATATTCTTAAATTTTATTCATTCATATTTAGACAGTTTTCTGAGGTTAGCTTCGTTGGTACCTCAAACAATTAAGGACACACTTCGCTTTTTTGCGTAAAATAACACTTTGCATGCCAAATAATGCTCAAAAATTATAATTATAACCAAACATTTTGCAGAGACATTTTATTATGGACATTTTAATTTGTATATACATACACAAAAAATAATTCATTACAAATCATATTATTTATATGGCTTGGAAACTTTATTAGGAAAATTTTACAGTAAAAAAAAATTGAAAATAGACTTATGAAAAATATGTTTTGCTACCCATACATACTTTCTATTTGGCTGCTATCTTAATCTAATTTTGCGTAGTTTGGTAGAGGAACTTTAAGTCAAAGATGACTTCTTCAAGAGAGGGAAAAGAACCCAGAATAGATGAAAGGAGATTGGTAATAAGATTATTTAAAAACAGAAAATCTTATCGTGATTGATAAAATTGTTCAAATAAACCACCTATGTGACCAGAAAAACATTGGAACATTTAAAAGTGATGAATTGATTGAAAATAAAAGTGTAAGAAGAAGGAATGGTATTCTGAGTCACGTCTGAAAAAAGAAAATTATGAAAGAAATCAAGATTGATCCTAAATTAAGTACAGTCAAATTTGCTGCACAAACTTCTCAGAACATTCTCAGAAGTGCTGAAACTGTGTGAAATGTAATCAGGCAAGCTGAATATAAAAGTCGAATTGAAAGAAACCTTTCATAAGCTTTCAAAATTAAAAATAAAAGCATTTGGAGTTGAAGACTAAAAACATTAGAAGAAAGTTATATTTAGTGATGAAAGTAAATTCAACATTTTCGGCAGTGGCGGCCATCGCACTTTATTGAGTAAACTCAATACCGCATTGGATTAAAAAAATCTGCATCCTACAGTTAAACATGATAGTAGCTCCCTCATGGTTTGGGATTGTATGACTTCAATTGGAGTAGGAAATCAAGTTTTTATAGATTGCATTATGAATCATATGGTTAGCTTTGATATTCGCAGCAATCTAAAAGAAAGTGCAAAAACTTGAGTTTAGATAGAAATTTCATATTCCAACGACCCGAAATACATGGCACGTAACGTCAAAATGTGGTGTCTTTCTCAATGTAAAAAGCAGTTTCACACACCACCACAGTCCCCTGACAGCGTGTCATAGAAAATATACCGACTACACTCGAAACAGCGGTCCAAAAACACAAAATTATATACAAAGCCCATTTAAAACAAGTATTTAAGAATAATAGGAGAAAAATCTCTTCAGATACCACCAAAAATTTGTCCAAATTGATGCCACGATGTTTAGAGGACAATATTAAAGCCCATTGATATGTAACTATTGACATTCTGTATGGCAGATATTACAAAAATTTCATTAGTGTATTTTAAAATTTTTTTTATATAAAAATATGTATATATTTATTTAAAATGCTTTTGAATCATTTTTAAGGTTTTCTATTGATTATTCTTTATTTTTAGTTTAAATGAAACCATTTGTTATGAGTAAAAAAACATGTTCACATTTTTTGAAATTTGTTATTTATATTAAAAATTGGATTTATCAAGTAAAAGTAAATTGTATTCTGAATTGTTTGAGCCCCTATATCTACTTAAATTTGAGAATAGTTAATCTTTTCCTGAGAAAAGACAAAATCTTTTCAATTTTTCTTGGACATTTATGTATTTTTTTATTGTTTGTTCTGAAGAAAGTAATAGAATTGCATTCAATTCTGACGTAATTAGCCTGGTAAACGTCCTTGGCCTAACATTATAAGCTAATTTGAACTTTATTAGATAAATTTCTAAATACAAGATAGCAATTTTGGTGCGGGTTCATAATTTTAAAATATAGTCATATGACGAGGATAACAAAGACAGAACTTTTCCAAATTACCATATGGCATTGGCTCTAACATAAAAGATGTGATAAATATAACATGCGTCAATATTGCGTATACAAAGGATCTTTGAAGGAATAATATTTCAAATTCTTGAATTTTTAGTCTCTAAATCGATACTTAGTGCTGTATGAATTATCGTTGAATTTTGTGCCATTAAATCTAAACTAAAGACTTTACCACCAGGAATATCCACAGAGTAATGTTTAAAGCCAGTTATATTGACATTGAGTCAAACATCATTATATATGAGATAGTTTGATTTTGTAAACAGCATGAGATATAGCGACAAAAGTTATCCTCAAGAAACAGTTTCTTTACAGTAATAATACTGTCACCTAGAAAGGAAATGGAGAACAACATTTAACTACTAGTACCTATTAGAATAGTTATTCCCAACGGATGGTTAGAATTGATAGTTGCGAAATCTCATTGAAATGATCATTTAAAAAAGTTTCATTTGATATACCCAACGAATTATATTCCCCTATAATTTAAAGAAGTTCATTTTCTCGATATTTCTGATTTTAAGTTTCCAATTTATTTTTGTTATATTATTTATTTTTAGCTGTTATTTATATGCAGTTCCTCCGAATAAGGCCGAATAAAATTGTTGCAGCCAAATAAATTCCTGGAAGTGAATTTCAATCTCAATAAAAAATTGTAATAGTATAATGGGATGGAGTGCAATAATACTGTGATTAAATTCATTTAAAACAATGAATATTTTCATAGCCTTCAAAATTGTATTAACTAACTAAATTCAGATTTTTATACAGCCCGACACAAGGAGATGAAGAAATGAATTATAAAGTCAATACTGAAAATTCTGATTTCTAATTTGTGGTAAGAAAAATTTGCCGTGATTTTCTCACAAACGAGCACAAATCCTACAACAACAATCAAATGAGAAATGTCAGAAAGTCCGTGTTTCTTAAGTTAGTAGAAATGCTTTTAAATTTTTAAAAATAATTTGCTAATTTAGCTTGTTAATGTGAGGTTTTATAATTGATTGATAGATAAGCAAACTTCCGATATATATTTTTAATACAAATAAAAATTATTCTGATAATCAAAGTGGGGCGACTTAAAAAAATATTGCATTCTGATCCATTTATAATTTTTTATTGAAAGCGAATATCGGGCTCACTTTTTCAATAAAAAATCAATTATTCCTTGTTTTATTGGCATGATTTAATTTGCATTAAAGAAACTCAATAAAATGGTACTTAATATAGCTAGAAGTTTTATAACTTTTCATTTGGGTCTTCTTTAAATTCAGCAAGTATAACATATAATGTCAAATAACTGAATTTTAATCCCAGATTATGCCAAAAATTTCAAGAAGAATTCGTGTTTCTCTTCAAAGTTCCTCAAAATTGAAAACAATTTAATGGAAGAGAACAGTTTAGAAAAAGTTCGATTGTGAAGAATACACGAGAGTAAGAATATTCACATCGCATGAATGTAAGATGAAGTACACAAATAATTTTTTGTATAAGATTTTTTTTGTAAATTTCACCAAGAGAAAATAAAGAAAATTAACAGGACAAAACTGTTAAAAGCAAAGTGAAAAAAGTTCAAGAGTTATCACTGTCTGTTCAAAGTTCCTCACACACACACACACACACACACACACACACACACACACACACACACACACACACACACACACACACACACACACACACACACACACACACACAGACACACACACACACACACACACACAGACACACACACACACACACACACACACACACACACACACACACACACACACACACACACACACACACACACACCAAGCTGTAACATGTCATTTTCAACACCTTAGTTTTTCTTGTCACTGATTATGGAATGGATATTTAAAGAACTATGTTCCTAAACTCGAAAGAACTCGAAATCCTAAGAAGAAATTGAAAAAACTTATCATTCAGATTCAATAATGATTTTTGTAGAAGAGTACCTGAAATAAGAATAATATATTAATGTTTGAGTAGAATAAAACATTCTGTAATATTTTCAAATACAATAAACAATTAGAAGAAATTCCCATATAGTATTTTCTGTATCTGAAACGCTTCTATTTTCCCATAATAATATATTAATCGTTAATAAATATTGCTGCTTCTCTCTCCCATAGGTTTAACATTGTTTTTTGGACAATGACTAATAATTTTTTTAATTATCACCGAGTAACAAACAAGAACCACAGGTCTCGAGTGTAAAAGACGGAAAAAAAAAGATTCTGACAAAAATGATTCTGATATAAAGTTTATAAGTTCACTTTTCAGTTAAAGGTCTTTCAATCACAATGTAAATAAAACACTCAGATATTTCCGATGCTCTCTTTTTTGCTTCCATATTAGATGTTAATACACGCATTCTTTTTTCTCTAAGTTTCTCATATTCACTTCGCTGAAGATGGCGAATTTTACCCAGAGCAAAGTATTTTCTTGCTTAAAATGCTTATTGTTCTAAATAATCTTTTAGGTCAAAAGGATAAAATAGGGCGATACTGATAATTTTTCTACTCCTTCCGCTGAAATTTATGCTCCTTATAAAAAATCCCCAAATTTCAAATATTTAAGAAAATTAATTTTTCTTGTTTACTAGAAAAAGTTTAGGATGTAAAGGGATGAAATTAAGTAAGAAATAAAGTATCAAGGCAGTACCCTCATATATTCGTTGCTATGTTTTATGCATATGATTCGGATAATATATTTGATGATTCATTCTTTGTTGTCTTGTAACTGTATTAGAGGAGGCTCCATCTAATTAAATAGTAGATATGAACAAACTGGATAGCAGATGTCAATCACAAAAAGACTTAGGCAGCAGCGAACTTGTTAAATAAAAAGAACTTATATTTCTTTAACAAAGGTATCCGTCAGAACACGAAATGTGGTTATTTACAAGGATTTGTCAAGTGTTTTTAGAAAATCAGAAAAAATTTATCTGCTGGAAGCTGATAAATCTGTTATTTTATAATTGAGACTCAATTAACAAAAAACAAAGAAAAAAGTATTTATCAGTAAATAAAAAGAAAACGCACTTTTAATTAGGATTAATATTTTTCTTCTGTTGTTTAAAATTGCGTGGGCTGGATGGAATACTAAAAATACTTTTTGAAGTGGGCGGGCAATAACATAGAAAAGCATCTTTGTTTGGAGACTCAAGAATCTAAGTTTCAATTAAAAAATGGATTGGTGACGACTTAAATTTTAATAACGCAATTAAATTAATCGAAGTCAAATTTGCACGTAACATCCGGATTCTCTTACGCTTTTTCATAACGAAAATATTCGTATATAAATCTACAAATATTCATTACTTTTTATACATAAAACATTATTGATAGTTTGTAATAGATTCGCTTTACACTTAATCAAGCAAATGGAGTATTTTTTGAAAACAGAATTAACATTTTATCTCCTACATTTTTCGCAAACTTCATTCGATATGCAATCTGTATGAATATGGAGGTTATGACATTATATTCACCAGAGGGCACCTCAAAAATGTCAAATAGAAGCAAATAGAAGGTTGATTTTCGCCAGCTTGGTGAGTACAGGAATGGAGTAAAGTTGGCCTTCTACCGATGACGGGAAGTGCCTTCTACGGGAGAGGTTGTATTGTGTCCGGTGATGACCCTTAGGATTCAGCCATAGTTCTCACCAATGCGGTCACCGTTATACGATCGTTCAGATTTATACGAATGCCTTCAGTCGGGGCTGAGTAACGACTTGTGATTATCCCCATGGTGGGAACTATGGCCCTGTGAACTTTGAGACACCCTGTGGAATTAGTCGATATATTATCTTCCTTTTTCTAAAAAAAAAAACAAAACAAACATATGAGGATGAGGAAGTATACTTTTCATCAGTGAGATACGCATCTTTGAAAGAACTTTGACGAAATGTTTCTCTCACAAAGGAGGCTTTTGACCATCCAGTTCTTGTAACATAAGATTATTTGTAATTAGAAGTCTAGATTGAACTGTTTCCCAAGTAGTTAAAATGATTGCATCCGATTTGTTTCCCCATTCTTGGTTGGATTCATTTGTATTTTTTAGAATCTGGAGGATTAGATAAAAAAAGTGCTTTTTTCTTCTTCACTTTTCTTCACTTTTGCGCTTCCTGGTGATGGCATCCAAGGTACTTGCCCTGTTTGCCCCAACATTGTAACGCCGCTTAAGCAGAGTGAGAAATTTCATCAGAATATAAAATGCATGACACAAGGAAAAGTAAAATAAATTTGCCTAATTTTTAGAATCTAATTTCTTTTTAGATATATGTATAATATTATTATTATTCATTTGATTTTTCTGTACGTGTCTTTTGTACGTGAGTTTTATTAAAGTAATGAATATTTTGTAAACTGTATATACGAATATTTAAAAAAAAAATCTCCATTTCAAAATTTTGAGATTCAGAGGCGTAAAAAAAAATCTTTATGCGATACAGAAAGTTTGAATATTATTTTTGAAGCCGTCGTGACAGTAATAAATGCAGCTTTCTTATACCAGCAACAAAATTTTTTTAAAAAAATGAAAATCCTGGTTATATATTAAAATGTGCAGTTCTTCAAAAATTCCTTTTTTTAGAGATGATGTTAGGTTATCTTATGAGTCATTATATAAAAAAAAACAGCAAAATGTTACGCGATATTAACATGACATAACGCGATATTAATTATATACATTTTTGAATATAGCTTCGTCTTACATAGGAACGAATTTATTATACATTTTAAACATCTTTCCTTTTACCGAATGAATTTAAAATTTGATATAGATGTATAATTGTATCGTCAAGACGATAAACCGAATTTTATTAACCCAGATGTTTGGTTTATTGCGTAATCGTACTCTTATATACACGAATAGGTTGAGATACTGGTTGAGATAGACACTCAACCAGCTGACTGATTTTGTCCAACGTTTGATATAGATCTACAATTTAGATGTGGAGATCATATACAATACTTCATTTTCCTACATCCTTCCGTTTGTGAATTAATTTGTTCGCAGTCCACAGCCCATCCACCTGTTCCTTTTTATTCACAGATTAACAGTATGACATATTCCAAAATTTATTTTTTCGATCTTAGGGACAGACATTCAATAAAACCTCCCATGATTTCTTGAATTTCTTGACATTACAAATCTTTTTGTTAGGAAGTTCCGTACTAAAAGAATATCTAAATTGTGCTGCCATCTAGGGAGCATTCTAAAAAGTTTCTTCTATAACTCATTATAGATAGTATAATTTGAAATAGATGAACGCTGCCCTTGCACCCGTTTCATTTAATTCTCAGATAAACAACCTGGAATATTGAAAAATTTATTTTTTTATATTCCAGGAACAACAATTCTCCCTCCCCTTAATACAAATTCTTTGACAATTACAAAACTTTCTATTTTCACATTACAAACAAGAAAAAATATGCTTGAATCGTGCTGCCATCTAGGTAGCAATTTAAGAAATTTTTTCTATAACTCATTATATGCAATATAGTTATAGTCAGTTAGTTTTGCACACAGACAGACAAAATAATTCAAACAATATTTTTCCATCTCATTTTTTCTATCTAGCTATATATCTTTTATTTATTATTTCTATTTAGAGAAATCTAACTGTTATAGTTTAATCGAAATCTAAAAATCAAATTTTTGAAGGAATGAAAAACTTTTTCTTAGTATAATCTTTATATAAAGTAGTTAAACAAATTACTAAGAATTTCTTGAAATCTTAAATTCAAATTTATCACTATCTGTTAAAAACCTTTTTTAGTCCTATCCGAAACATTTATAGCATTATAATGTTTTAGACTTGATTTGTTTGGCTTCATTGCGCCAACCATTGCATCTTATGCGTAGATTTTTACATCACGCAATTTACAGAAAGATGGTCTGTGCACATTTGTTTCACCGTCAGTCCTTCCGTTCTTATAGAAACTCTTTGTAGTATTGGTTTTTTAGAATAGTTTTATAAGACAAATTACAGATTATATTCCAATCTTAAAATATTATCCTTTGAAAGCGCATTAACATATTTTAATCAAAACTTTCATTACTTACATTTTACCTTACTTCACTTTCATAAGCATTACATTTATTAATTATTGAAGCCGGGGTCCTTGCATAGGGGTAGCGCATTCTCCCCGTGATCTGGTTCGGGCATGGTTGTTCTTCGTCTGTGTTCTATCTGTGAGGTGTGTGAATGTGCCCCCCTGTAAAAAGGGGTTGTGCAAGCGAATGTATGTTTCACCTTCATATGAGCTAGAAGTCATACTTCTGCCCTCGGGTGGCAGGGGTCTTTACCCTAAGAAGCTACTGCACCCCCTTTCCGTGGTAACGCGGGCACGACCTCATCATTAATTATTGAAAATGATGTTTAATTTTAAATAATTAACAAATACTGTTGTTGTCATTTAAATAAAGAATCAGTTCAGTCAATAAAACTAATCTATTTCGGAATAGCTATCATTTATTTAGAAGCTATTTCGAACTATTAGAAATAGAAATCAATAATTTCCGATTTCTATTTATTTCCTGTTCCCATCGAATGTATTGAAATGTATCGAATTTTTAGTTAATTTTTCCAATTGAATTGTTAAATTACTAAAATTTTAATTTGTTTCTCAAAGAAATCAACCTTTTTTCTTCTAATTTTCAAGAGTCAGAATCTCCCATTAAAATAGGTTTATTTAAAATTACCATTACAACAATCCGTTTCATTATCTTATTTGATTTTAGACGCTTGCCAAGCCATAAATGGATGTCTTAGTTTAAATTCTGTTGAAACTTTTAAATAGCTTTTATTTATATTGGCTATTTCATTTTTTACGAAGATTAAATTTTATGATTAATTTTTTAATCGCTTCCTGGTTGCTAGGGATTTGAAACTTGAGCAGTTGTGTTTTCTCGTTGATACTACACAATTTTAATGTTTTCATATCTTAATTATCAGTTAATAAATAAATTAAATTTTGATTCTACGTCAATAGCGCCCCTGATAGTATATTTCAGGAAAAAAAATTGATTTCAAAATATAATATTGTTTCGAATCCGTAATACCGTTTCCCCTCTTTCTTTGTGAATTATTATTTATCTCTGTAGTTGGAAAGATAGATTTACAGGCATTCTTAATTGTTGCATAATGAATGATTCATTGATCCCCAATCTTGGCGATCATTTGAGTCACGAATTCTGCGGCTTTGGAAACAAAAATGACGATTTTAGAAAACGCAAGAATTATGGTCTTATCTATATTAATAACCTACGTCTGTAGATTTTTCTGGAGAATTCCACGTGACTTCGAGCCGTATTGGGAGACGATAAAACGCGAGGCCTCACACGGAAAATAAATATTTCTCTGGAATTGAGTTTGCAGAGCGGTTGCTGTGCTGTATCGATGTTTTATAATTAGAGATTTTTTTCTGATTTTGCTATTAGTGTCTAAACTGCTCTTTGTACACAACTTGGTAGCGTTTTTGTTATCATAATCTGAAATATTCATGGAATAAAACGCCATTTTCCATTACTCAGCTTAATTCACCGAACACTCGTCGAATGATTTTTGTAACACAATTCATGAAAATGAATTATATAAATAAATAAAATAAACAATTTCAATAAAAATAATTTAAATAATTAAAAAAAAATTTTTTAGTACATATATAAGTGTTCTTTAATTTTTTTTAAAAAAATTCGTAAATAAAATAACAAATGTTGATTTTGTTTACATTTTGCTATTGGTTTTGAATCTCTTTTTACAATAAATGTCCACTTCACTTTTAAAGTTATTTTTAATTGCCTTTGTACCTTGAAATTATAAATATAGTTTTTTTATGACGCATTTCAATTGTATTTACTTATCTTTTTCTCCATATATCGTGATGTAAGTTAACAATACAATTGCCACAAATTACTAATTATAATTGTTTATATGTAAAGAAATGCGTAAAACTTCTTTTGAGAAAATGGTGAATCTGTTCACACATTTTTTGAATGATTCTTATATATTAATCAGAAATCAGGAATTTACATAGAATTCTTGCTTTTTACTTGCCTTAGTACAATACAATAACATTTCTCTAATCCTCTTCCAAATTATACATTAAAAATTTTAGGTCTATGATTGTTAAATGTTTCGAACAGCATGACCAGGGCTCACTTACGAGGTGCGAGGCCCAAGGGGAAAAATTTTGGATATCCCCAAATCCCAAGGAATGTACGCGAAGGTTTGCAGAATAGTAAGAACATTAAATTAAATTAAAACGGGTTTTAACAACCACCTTTTATTAATATGCTATAACCTTTTATTAATAAGCTTACTTTTTTCTATTATAATAATGATGCTACTGAAATGAGTTAAATCATATTTTTTAGGCTGTCGAAATTCCAGAATGAAACCAAATAGATTGATTTCGATATTCAGAAAAATTGCTCCGGAATTCAACTCGAACTGAATTTCCATTCATTATTATGCTCACTAGGGTTTATACAAAACCCGACTTTTTGAAAAACCGGTTTTCAAATGCAATATTTCCCAAAAAACGGTTTTAGCCGGTTTTCGAATTTCTGTCAAAAAAAATTAGAATAGGAAAAAATATTTAATTTAATTGCATAAAATTACGAAAACCGAAATCAATATCAAAGTCAAAATATATATATAAAATATTACGGATTACATATACATATTTTTTACACAAAATAATGAAAACTAAAACAAAAATTTCAAATAATACTTATATTATTTTCATTAATTTTAATTTCCCCTAAGAAAATAGGATTTAAAAAAACATAAAATATCACTTGAACAATGACTAAGTCTTGTTCTTATTTTGGACACAATATTGCCAGCAATTAAAAATACTCGTTCACTAGCTACTGAGCTTGGTTTTATAATTTTCATGCCATCAAATAACAAATCTAAGTTTTTAGTTTTTTTTATTCGTTACCTCAAATAATGAAAATTCAGCTTTCATTGCCTTTGGATTTGTAAGTTTTTCTTCAGGGTCTTCAAGAAATTTATGAATTGATTTTTCCATGCCTTCTTTTAAAAAAGCATTACTCTGATGAGTAATTTCTTCGATTTGCTCTTCATCAGAATCGGTTTCCACATAAGAATTTGGAAATCTTCTAGACAATATATTTCCAGATAACTTAATAATTTCGGTTTTTGAAGCTAAAGAAAGTACACTCTAGATTTCTTCGTTGAACTAGAAATGTTTTGTGGATTTTGCAAATAGAACAAAAGAGTTGCTAATTCTACTTGTCTTCTTTCTTGAATTCGTTCTTCTAAAGCATATAAAAATTTCAAATTTATTTCAGTGTATAAATATTTTATTTCATTTAACAGAAATTCAAATATACTTTCACTAGCTAATAAATTGGCATCTAGTCACCCTAACCCTTCAGCTGCTAGACAAATAGGTCCCAAGACCGGTTTTCTTAATTTAAAAACCAGTTTTCAAATGTGACAAATTTACTTTAAAAAATCGTTTCTTTAAAATCGGGTTTTAAAAACTGTCAAACCCTAATGCTCAGAACATTAAAAAGGAACAAATATTCTTATTCGTAATCTAAATCGTTAAAACAATATTTTTTATTTTATCGAGAACATCCCTTGGGTAAATTTACATGTGCATACTTTCCAGAACATTTTTGGATGTTTTTAAAAATAAATCATGTTTTGGTAAGCAAAGGCAGGAGCTTGGCTAGTTCTAAACAGATGGCGCCGCTAGAGAGTTCGATTTATCCAAAAATTTGAGTAACGAAAACTCTCATTTTCGGTTAATGCGCTTATTTAACAATATTTTTTAAAATGAAGATGGCATTGCATGATTTATTCTTATCATTTAACAGTTTTAATAAATTATACATAATGAATAAATACGAAAAGTATTGAATTTTAATAATTATCAGAACTTTTAATATAAAAATATTTATCTACTTTAGACATAAATTTAGAAAACTAAAGCATTTTTATCGTTTTTTTAGAGTGCATTGTAGAAAAGTTATCAAATGAATGAAGATCTGAAAAGTTATTTCTACATGTGCACTGAGGTCATAAAGTACGAATTAATTAACTAATGAAAGCAATTTAGAAATATGAACGAAAATGGCAATTTTTATTTGTGATTTCGAACTAAGGAAAAAAAAAGAAGTACAGACGATATTTTAAAGTTATGTTTATAGGAAATTAAAGGGGCCACATATAATTTCGAATTAAAAAACGTCCAAATTAGTCAGGATCCACTGTAATAATGATTTAAATCAGATTTCCCAAAGCAGGTTTTGTGTAGAAATTATAAAATAAATTCCAGTATTCTTTTTCAAAGTCACATCACTGTCTACATTGAAAAAAAAAATTCTTACCTTTTACTAGTTTTTGTTTTTGACCTAGGTGAGCAGTTCGAGATATTCGTCCCTCGGAAATTAGGGGTTTCTTTCATAATCATTGCATCGAAATCTATTATATTCTTTCTACTTTCAGTCCCCTTTCTCACAGATATTGCAATCCAAAGGCATAATCAAATTACATGATTTCTGCAGGTAAATGTTTCTAGCTGGAATTACGTAAGAATTACCAAATTACGAATAATTTCCCTATAAAGAGAAAAACGCTATTTTTTTGTTGCTTTAGTTACTTAGTTCCAATGTTTTTAAACATAATTACGCTAATTTTATAAGAGGAATGTTCAG
Source organism: Argiope bruennichi (assembly GCF_947563725.1). NCBI lineage: Eukaryota > Metazoa > Arthropoda > Arachnida > Araneae > Araneidae > Argiope > Argiope bruennichi. Next base: position 23,867,091 of record NC_079162.1, on the reverse strand, counting down.
ATTTTACTTAGAAAAGAAATTATCCCCAAAGCTAGATATAGATATATTTTTCTAGCATTTAACACAGCAAAGAATAAACAAATAAATAAAAATAAAACGATACAATGAAATGAAACAAAACTATGTTAAATAAAATAAAACGATGTTACAGTAGATAAATACTATAAAAAATAAATAAAAATAAAAAATAAAACGATGTTACAGTAGAAATAGAAGAAATACATTTCCTCAAAATTGTTTTACCTTCCTGCTTAAAGATACTTTTTTTCAATAAATTTTATTAGTATCTTTTCTAAACATCAAATATTTATGAAAATCAAAAATTACGCCATCTTTAAAGATAAAAAAAATCGTCAAAAATTTTATCTCAAGGAATCTATTATGAATTGAGCGGCATAAAATTTGGATAGCTCATAAAATTCCTTAAATAATTCATGCTTCGAATAATGTAATTATTAACATTTAATAATTTACGCATTTAAAATTAAAAAGAATTGATTCATTCAAATGAATACAACAGACAAAAAAATAATAAAATAAAATGTGCAGCTTTCAAATGTTATTAATCTGTTTATAATATATTTGGGTAACAGCATAATTAAGTAAATGTTCAGTTGATATAAATGTAAGAAACTCCTCTTTCTTTCTATGTATATAAGCTCTTCTGTTGTGTAATATATTGAATAATGTATCCTCGTAGTTTTGCTGTCAAATAAATAAAATATTTATATAAAAAAAAACGAATTGTTTTCAGAATGTATATCACGATGAAAATTTATAGACGAAACGTTTCTTGTATCTCCAGAGGTATATTTTATATATGCATTTTTATAATTTCCATTCTAATAGATTCCATTATTAGAGAAATATTCCATTTTAAGAGTGGAAAATAATTCCGGTATGATTCATAAAATTTGCCTTCTGTTTTAAAATACAAAAACGATATACAAAATAAGCCAAAAATCATTGGTGTAGTAAAAAATTAGTGTTGTATCAGTAACAGAATGATTTGACCTGAATGGTATTGTTGAATAAAGGAGTAAAGGACAAATGGAGCGGGTAATATTAAGGATAAGCAAGGCAAAAAATAAAAACGCTAGCTTTAAATGTTTATCGCCCAATTGCAGCGTTAAAAAAATTTCGTACAGGAACTATTGCTGTAGCAATGCTCACAATAAATTAATTCACTCTCTGAAAGAAGCAAAAAATGCTTTGTCTACGAATGTAGAAACCGCAGAAATAAATAATTCGCAATCGGGGAGGGGGAAATTCGGATCAAGGCTGTTTTCCCCAATGAGTGAAGACTATCTTTCGTTGGAACTATTCCGATCGAAAATAAAAATATAGTTTTGTCTACTGTAAAATGTTTAATAAAAGATACATGTTCGCAATGACAAGAAGCGAGGTGACTCTTTGATAACGGTTCACAGTGTTCTCTCATGAGTCAGAATTGTATGCAGAGGCTACAACTCAAAAGTGAAAAAATAAGTCAATCTATTTCGTGCATCAATAATGCCTCGCTAGTAGTTAATAGAAGACTTACAACAGCTGTGGCTAATAAAAATAAAGAGTTTAGAAAGATGATGTTAGTGATTTCGATGTTAGTGATATCAAAAATAACGGGTTTAATACCAAATAAGATGATCGATACGCTAGTACGATAAGATAAGATCGATATGATAAGATTTCAGAATCAGATGACCTCGTGGATCCTAATTTTAATATTCTGGGGAAAATAGATATTTTAATTAGTACTGAATACTTTTATGGCATAATAAAGCTGGGAAAATTAAATACAAAAAATGAGAATCTGACGTTGCTGGACTCTGTATGTCATTATATTGTAGGAAGTAGCGTTTCGAGTTCAGATAAATTAAATTCTAACTATTGCGGTTTAATATGTGGGACAGAAGAATTAAATTCAAACCTAAGAAAATTTTGGGAGATTGAGGAAATAGGTAACGAATTACCTAAAAGTAAAGAGAATTCTATTTGTGAGGAACATTATGCGCGAACACACAGAAGAGATGAGGGGGGAAACTATACTGTGCCGATGCCATTTAATAAGCACTGGTCATGTCTAGGGGATTCAAGGAACATTTCTCTAAAACGACTGAAATCGCTGTCTAAAGTCCCAAAATATCTAAATTTGTATTCTGACTTTCTGAATGAGTATGAGGAGTTAGGACACATGAGAGAGATACAAGAAGAAAACGTTGAACCTGAAGTAACATATTATATGCCTCAACATAGCATCTGTAGGCCTAAAAAAACTCAACTATATTACGTACCGTGTTTAATGCGTCCACCTTGATTACTAGTGGAAAATAGCTTAACTCAATTCAGTAAAACGGTGGAGTGATAGAAGATGGTCTATTTACATTGTTAGTTAGATTCAGAAAGCATATATTTGCATTTACTGCAGATATTCGTCAGATACACCATATGATTAATATAGATGAGAGTCAAAGAAATATCCAAAGAATTTTATGGAAAGAAGGAGTTAATGAACCCGTTAAAATGTATCAGCTAAATATCGTTATCTACAGAAAGGTCAATGCTCCTTATCTAGCCGTGAGAACACAGACAAATTTCCACTGACCAGGGAAAAAAACTTTCTAAGTGCTGCATCAGTCTTGTGTCATGACTTTTATATGGACGACGTTTTAAATGGAGCGAGTACATTGGAAGAGGAAAAGACTTTGCAACATCAACTTGTTGACATTCTAAAAACCATCCAGATATCATTACACAAATGATGTGGGAATGCTTCTGAGCTTATCCCAACCACGGAGAAAGAGTATGAATTCTCATCTACGGATGAAGTTAAGACTTTAGGAATTACCTGAAAGGCTAAAACTGACTGCCTTAGCTTTAAAGTAGATGTAGAGCAAAATGCCCATTCTACCAAAAGGTCGGTCTTATCCATTATCGCCAGACTTTTTGATCCACTTGGGTTACTTGACCCAGTGTTCCCTAAGGCAAAAATCTTCATGCATCAATTGTGGTTGCTCAAGATTGATTGGGGTGAGATGCTTCCCGAGAAAGGAGCTGATGAATGGCAAAAGTTTGTGACATCTTGAACAAACTCACCCGATTAAGAATTGGTCAAAGATACAGCTGTTCTAAAGAGGTATCTTGCAATTTTTCTTATTTGTTTCGTGGTGAAAAAGAAACGATACCGGAAAATTGTTTCATCGCATTCAGTCTCCCCTACACCCCTGTCAACAGTGGGTATGAAATGGTGATAATAGCATTGTGAAGCAAATATTTATCTCTAATAAATTTAAAGGAGCTCTTCCAATCTGAGTCAATATTTGCTTTTGTGTTGTGTAATGAATAGCATCCTTGTGGTTTTTATATCAAACTAATACATTTTTCATTAAAAATTTGTTTTTGAATTATGCATTTTGCCGAAAACTAATAAGTGAAATGATTTTTTTTGTATAAAATTATTCATATCTTCTTAAATGTAGGTTTTGATGAGTAACACGTTAAGAGAAACAAATAATTATACGGATGTTCTTTTTTAAGTATAGAAAATAATTTTAAAACAATTGATAAATTTCTTCGCAGTATAAAAGTATAAAAACTATATATAGAATAAATTGACGGTAAAAATCAAAAGTGGAACAGATATATATTTTTTTTAATTATTACTATTTTTCAAAAGTTCTGAATATGTAAACACAGTATTACTGAGTTTTCTCTATATAATCTGAAATAAAAATATAATAGAGACATGTTAGATGAGAATTACATTTTGCGCCTCAGCAACTCACTCTCCAGAAGCTGGGCATCCTCAGACATTCAATATAAAAACAAAAAGCTGTCAAATTTTAAGAGAGTCAAGAGTAGTCACGATTACTTGACTTGCTTTCTATATGCTTCTACTTTTAAGCAGGAAACGAAAATACTCGGAGATTCCACAAAACAATATGATGTCCTTGATATAAGGTTAGCGAGTGATTATCAGGTCCATGCCTTTTTTTACGTGTAAAAAAGATAAATCTTAGTAATTCAAGCCTAGTTTGTCTCATTTTACTGTTTTTTTTTTTTTTTTTTTTTTTTTTTTTGGCAGAAGGGTAAGTTTGTTGAAGAACAATGGTTTGAAATTAAAATGATACTTTATTTTAAGTTGCATAAGTACGATTATATTCATTGCAATACCTTAGCACAAGGTCCCTTAGATGCGTGGCGCTATTGGGAGCAATTAGCCTAATCGTCTTGAGTACGGCCCTAGTTTATTGAGTTCATTAATAAATAATATACAAAACTATATAATAAATCATAATTTATATATTTGTAGATCTTTTTATATAGATAAAATGTAGTATTTTGATTGATCGATCAAATGTTTCCAAATTTAAAGGAAATTAGTTTTTGAAGACAATAGTTTGAAAATTTCGAGTGATACCGAGCTTGCAATTATCGTGCAATTACTTTTTCTTTTAGGCATCCCTAAAGAAAGAAATTCAGTATATTCGAGAACCTAATGCTGAAAGTAAAAGTTTGAGGTATTTTTTTTTTTTTTAATTAAAAGGTCAAAATGGACTATCGAAATGCTAAAGATAACTCTTGCGATACTGATTAAAACCCCTTCACTCATAAAGTTACTTTGATATTTTCTTCTTTTTAGGTATATCTTAAGAATTAAAATCGGTACAAACAAAGGCGTAGTTACAAGAAGGAATGGGAAGGTGTATAGATGGCTCAGATGCCAGCCTAGCGGGGGCACTGCTCAAACAAAACATTAGATCCCTTCTTTCCCCTTCTGACGTCGTATATGCCGGGGGGTGGGGGATTTTATGGCCTGGATCTCCCTCAACCTTGTTATAACTTTGAATATAATCGAATCGGAGGATTGTTGTAGAATTACCAGCAAATCACAAAAAAATTAACAAAAATGCCATTTTTTTCTTTAAAAATGTTGAGATTTTGACAAAAATAAATTTGAAAACTATATTTAAATAAAACTTTTCAATCCACAATTAATTAGTTCTGAATTTGAAAAATTGGATATGCACGTATAAAAGATAAAGATTATTGCAAATGCTGTTTGCTGCTGTTTTCAGATATTTTTACTTTTACTTGTAGTTTTTTCTGGAATTGCCTTATATTTCGATCTTTTTCTCAAGAGTTAATCATTTTTGCCATTCTGATTAGTGCTGAAGATCCCTACCTCTTAATCGAGCTTTGAAGCATTCAACTTTTTGAATTCTAAACTGATAAGAATCATTTTCAGATTGATGTCTGCTTGGTTTGAGTAAACTCACTTCTATATAACAAACTGTAAGCAATCTACTGACTTCAGGAGGATTATATATATCAGGAGGAATCGAAAAGAAAGTATGAAATAATATGCAACGGAACTGAAACAATATATTAAAGTAATTAAAATGTTATTAACATCTTATGATTACGATGATTATAGAGTAATAGTAACTTTCGTAGCATACAAGAGCAAGAATTAATGTAAAAAACTGCAGATTTCTTTACAAATCAAATTGTACAAAATAAGTCTTTTTTGGGGGCAGTCATTGAAATGGTTAAAAATCGTCTAAAACTGTGATATTCAAAATTTAATATCCCAGTCACTTTTCATTTCATAAATTTCTCAGAAGGTTTTTTTTTTTTTTTTTTTTTTTCTATTGACAATTTAATTCTTCGGGTCATTAGAACATTTTTTTCAGCTGAATTTACATTTCTATCACTAATTGGTTAGAAATTATGGAACATCTCAGATATCATGCCTTTATATCCGAAAAATTCCAAATGAAAAGTGCAAAAATGTTGTTATAAAGTAAATTGGTTAAACATATAATTATTGGAGTGTTAAATATTAAAAAAAAATATAGAGATAATGTTAATTACAGCCATGACTTTATTTGATTAATTCAATTTTTTAAGAAACTTTTGCTTTTAGCTACTTTTTACATAAATAAAAATTAGAAAGTGATTTGTTATAGAAAACTACAAAACATCAATTGGAAAAATTCAGAATTTCCCTATGAATATCTGAGAGGTTAGTATTATAGTTGACTGCAATAACCCTATACAAATTAATCATAGCAATTTCTATTCAAATCAATCATAAAAAAATCCTATAGTCCTGGAAATTCGTCAGCTAAAATCTTTTTTTCCAAATGATGACTATCGCTATCTCCTCAAATTCTATTTCTAATTTAAATGCATAGGTTAGACCATTTAGAGACATTCTGCTTGATATCTGAAAAACTTGAAATCAAATAGCATTTTTATTTTTTGAAATTACCCTATTCTATCTTGTATTTCCCAAATGAGAATATTTTTTTTATTCAAATAAATTTTCCAAGCCCATAATTTAGTTAATTTTTATTTAATACTGAACTTTTATAGGAAAGAAATCTATATTATTTATATCAAAAAGGTGTTAGGAATTTTTAAAAATTCCTTAGACCCAAATTTTATTTAAGAATTCAAATCTCTTGCATGAATATTTTAAATTCCAGGCGTTATTTTTTGAGAGAGTTGTTTCGAAAACTGAACTCCATCATTTTACTCCATGTATGATTTTGAAATTGCCCTATACAGTTTCTTTCATTGCTAAGTTTCTGTGGATGTTTATGCCCAAATATTTTCAATATTTATATAAACAACAAACTTTTATATTAAGGAAATAAATTCTTGATACGCCAAAAGAGAGCACAAAGAAAATACAGCTTTTTTAGCCTTCACGGTATGAAAGAATATTTTCTTTTATTTTTGTAAAGCAGTTATGCTTCGCTGGGGCTAGTGAAATATTCGAAACAAATAAATAGATATTTTCTCTATTATATCGGTAAGAAATATAACCGGTTTATGGCTGATTTTTTTAAATAAAGCTTTTATAAAAGCACTGTATCTTTATAACCACATTGTTTCCCCTTAATTTGTCGCTATAAAATACTAATAAAAAAAACCCAAATTTTTTGCATTTAAAAAAAAAGGTTAAAAAAAGCAGAAAAGAAATGCTCCATGCAATCAATAAGCAAAGGTAATAAAAATTATTTAAAAAAAATTATGATCCATTTGTATCTGCTTATTAAATTTATGCAACAAATTTAATTTAAACAATTTTTCAGTTTTTAGTTCCAGTTTTATTTCCGAAATGGGGCATCCCTTTTCTGAGCTATTAAAATGCAGCTAACTTCCTCTTTCATCTTCTGAACCTAAAGTAGTCATTGCACAGATTAATTATAAGAAATATCTTCATCTTATATCGAAAGATGTTTTTTTATTGAAAAATATATGCTAATTTATAAATTTTTTAGAAGGATACTAAGTGAATAACTGAAGAGGAAACTTTTCATATAAATGAACATGCTCAATTTACAGTATGTTTTCCTAAGCTGTAAATCGCAACTATATATGGAATGGTGGAAAATAGGTAAAAGTCTCAAAAATTTTCATAGCCTTTTTATTTCAGATTTTTTATGTCTGTAAGCAAACGAAGTGAAAAGAATCGTCTAAAAATATTACCGTGTAGAATTTCGAGGAGCAGTTATATTAAATTGAATTACTTTTAATAAATGGTAATTAATTTTCAATTTTCTTTCTGACAACAATAATAAATGATAAATATAACCATAAAATAAGAACAGCCATCTAATGTTATTGTTAATAACAATAAGGATTTTTTTTTCCAATACTAGTATTTAAATTGGCATTTAGATCATTCACTTAAGAATACGCATCTTACATTGAGGAGCACAATTTAAAGGTACTTTCTCCCTAATTCAGTACATGTCGTAGTTTTAAAATGAATGTTTGTCTGAAAGTATTCTGTAAATTTAATGGTATTTTGACTGCTACTATTTCAAAATGTTACGTTAACGATTGAATTATATTATTATCATTGCAGGGTTTTTGTATACTGAATTTGGAATGAAAAATAAAACTGATCTTACAATTTTATCACTGGGGACATAAAAGTGTAAGAAAATCAAACGTATAACGACTAGAGACTGAATATTTTCCTATTGAAACCGGGAGGACTCTGAAAAAGGAGAAATCACCTAGTATAAAAGTTTAGACAAATCGGTTGAAAACAACTGGAGATACACAAGAAAAATTACTGAGGAATTGTTTCAATATATGAAAACGTAGAAAATATGTTTCTCCACAAATACATCCCTTCTTTCAAAGTTTCACTTCAGTCATTAATACAGTAACGTTGCTCTAAAAAATGTAATATATATTTTTTTGAAGTTCACAGATTTGAAGGATAAAACATGACAATGAAAAATCGAAATTCATTCTTTTATTTATTTATTCTTAGTTATAAATAAATAAACAAATGATAATTAATTAGTATTCTCAAGGCATATCGTTTAAAATAATCAAAATTTCTGAATCAGTTCAACAATAAAAATTAATGGAATAGGCCTAAATTAAAAAAAAGTTTTTAGAATAGATAAAGAAATAAAAGATAGATGCTTAATAGATGAAGTATTCCTTTATATTTGAAACAGAAACAGCGAAATGCTGTAGTTTCGCATGCTCCACAAAATGATATTTTAAATAATTTTTTTTAGAATCTTTTATACTTAATCCCTTTTTTTCCATCAGAAAAATATTAAATAGGAATAATTAATTTACCAAAACATTTCTAAGCTGTTGTTTCATTTTTTTAAAAAAGGTATTTTGCCAAATTATGGTAACGGTGAATTATCTACACAGAATTAATTGCTTTAGTATTTTATTAAATGATGTTTTATTCATTCATACACTTAACACTATATAGATTCGTACTTAATACGTAATTATGAGTTTGTAAATTTTCTATAATCATAGATCTTGCAGTTCTATAGCTGTAATCAGTTCCCATTTATCCCAAACAAACTTTCGCTTAAAATGTAAGAGGAGTAGAAACTGTTACAGGTATCGATTTTTTTTTATTTTTTTTGTCTCACCATCATATTTATTTCAAAATAATACATATCTTAATCTGAAGCAACGTTGAAAGGCATGCTTTGTTTTCAATTCCATTTTAGGGATTTTTTTATCCATGCCAAAGAATCCTTTTGTTAAGTTGAGATGCCCCCCCCCCCTAAAAAAAAGAAAGCGAAAATTGTGCTGTTCTGAGAACTTTCATTTGCTACATAATTGAAAAACTATTTGACGGAAATGAATAAAATTTAGAGCAGAGAACTTTCAAAACTTGCTCCTTTGATTGGCGCTAACATTTTTTAGTGTTTTTATTCAAAACATTTTTAGTTGTAAATTTAAAAATTATTAAAAAATATAAAATATAAATTTACAATTTTAAAAATGAGTAACTTTTGTCTTTTTTATGAAGCATTTTCAGTACAAAAAAGAATTATTGTGAAAGATCCCTCGTCTTGAAATATGTTGAAAAAACGATGATTTTCATTTAATATTCAGAGTTGAAATGTTTAATTGCTTATAGCTCATCAACAGTTTATTCAAAATTACAAAATGTTATATGTATTCAAGTTATTCCGATCTGTAAAATTAGAACGTGCATTTGAAATTGGGTTAGAAAAAATTTGAGGTTAGAAAAAATTGTGCAAATCTAGATATGAATATGAAAAAATATTTCATACACTTATAGAAAACATAATTCTACAGTAAAACAGTAACAAGGTATTACTGTTTTACTGTTCGATAATTAGTTTTGGAATAATAAGCAATGCCGTTATATTGTTTTGACGAACTATATTAAGCCGATAACTCTCTACAACTTTATGACTGACTTTTTCCTCCCTCTACCATGCTGCTTTCGAGACGGGAAAGCTAATTGCAGAAAGTTTTCCACTACCTGATACTACAAGTAATGTTATTGCACAGCGCAGAGCTATTTTATTCCATCTAGATACTACTTTAATGATTATAACTGTTGTCGTTCTGAAGTTAAAGAGGATGTAAGGGATTGAAATGGGCACCCTGTATATAACGAAGTTTATCAATATAATCCAGAAGACAAATTCAAACCGGTGTTCTGAAATATTAATCATAAGATCAAACATTATGCAGCATCTGGTGTTAATTTATTGTTACTCATTTTTTATTCTGTGCAAATGACATTATTAAAGTAAAAGCCTGTTTCAAAGCATTGTGTAATTTCAAAGGAGTTTTAACTGGAAATGGCCGGAAAGAATTCTACCGAATATACATATAATTTGATTAATCATAGTTTTCTATATTGAACTCGAAATAAAGTAAGCAAAATAGCACTGATCTTACAGTCATGCTTATGGATAAAAAGTGCAGCAAAAACTATAACACAAATTGACACTTTCTATTAAACAAGGACTGGATATTAAAACTGGCATTCAAAGCATGAACGCTTTCAGCCCTAATTGAAGAAGACTGCATATGACACATTTAATTGCGCAATTTCAAGTTTGTTGTTTCGTAGTCATTCACTGAAACTTTCTCTGAAAGTATTGTGTAATTTCATATAACACACACACACACACACACACACACACACACACACACACACACACACACACACACACACACACACACACACACACACACACACACACACACACACGCACAATAAAGTGATAAAGTGTTATACATATAAAAATACATTATAAATTATTTAATTATTATAATATATTATGCATACTAATAAAGCGCTTGGAAGCAGGGCTTTAGTCTGTCAAATTTAACCGACGAAGTTGCTTGCATGAAATAATAAAATGCGGTTATAATGAAAAAGATGGTTAATTTTCATTATGAAAAAGATCACTTTTAAGTCATAATAAGTAGTCGCAGCAATCGTCATGTGACTTTCTCTCCCCCGTGTTACGACGATTGAAGCATAATCGAATAACATACGAAAAAATAGCCTTTAAAATGTTTTTATATAGACAATGAATGAAAAAAAAATTATTGAAAAAATTATTCTCACCAATAGTCTAATAGGTTAAAGCAAGACTGTTAAATTTGAATTGGAGGAAAAAAATTTAGATTCATTGATTATGTCCTGTCTATATGGTTAATAAGCGTTGCTGTTAGCCTGTTCGATAGGTCAAGAGAACTCTCTGAAGGGCTTCCTGATTGACAGTTGTGGGCCAGTTTCTCCAAAAAGTCCTCCGAGAAAACAACCAAACTCCATACAATGTAGCATAAGTCAGACTTCTACCTCAAGAAATATCTAGATACACCAATGTCGCTTTGATAAACAGAAGGAGTCGTACTTCCCATTTATCTTGATATATGGACTTAATTGTTTGCGCTGTATCAAGCGGAATTAGGCAATAGAATCAGACGAATTTCAGAAACTAACGTATTTAGAATTTGTCTTGATCATTTTGAATAATACAGAATTATTGTCCTTATATTTGAAATAATAATTTGATGAAAAGCGATTGATTAGCTTTTAACTATAATATAAGGATGGTAATAAGCGATTCAAACCATTTCTGTGATGTAACAATGTTATCATCTTCTCAGTTTGTTCTGGCTTTAAGTATTAAAAATTACAGCATTAAAGAATAAATAGAAACTCGCATATATATTTTAGTTGCAAAAATTTAGAATATTTTAGAATGTAAAATGGGTCTAATTTAAATACGGAACGGTGTTGGGTGCTAAATAAATTCCAACGTATCCTAGAAACGATTTTGTAATAGCGCCTTAGCTAAAAACATGCAATGAAAACTACTTTGTTTAAGTGCTATTAATTTAATATCAAGGTAGGCAAATTTTATTGCTTTTTTTCAGAAGAAATAGGGTACAGCTTTTTACCTTCATCACATTCTTTTTTCTTTTGTTGGTTCAATTTATGAGTATTCGCATTTAAAAAATTGCTTTTCACTAATGAGGTTTTAAGTCACGATTGTTATTTTTAACTTTACTTTCATTTAGCAAAATCTTCCAAAAGAAATTAGGAAGAGGAAGACTACATGGGAAATGACTTTTCAACTTCACTCAGTTGTGGTGAAAATTCTTTGGCAATAAAAAAAAGTATCACGAATAACATATTTCTGCAAGTTTTCGGAAAATGTTCAGTTTTATTTCTTCTGCATTAATTATAGAAGCTACTATATAAATTAATTTCATAAACTTTGAAGACAATTCTTATCAGACAAAAAAAAGAAAAAAAGAAAGGAATTGATTTTTTGATATACAGGCACTTGTAAATAAAACAAGTCTTTGAAGTTATTATTTAAAGTCAACTGTTAATGCATTAATCATAAAAGTTTGAAACATAAAGTAACATAAGATCGCATTCAGGACATTAGTTTTTTAATGTTTTAAAAATATTGTTAAGTCGGGTTTATATGCTACTGTTTTGTGAATTCATGAAATTTTTGGAAGAGACTTACAAATTTTGATCTCTTTCTAAGTGATTAGGATACCTGAAAAGGCTCTTCATCCTCTAAGTATTTATGTAACAATCATGTTACGAAGATAAGTCCAAGGAGATAAATTTAATGCGTATCAAGCCTGTATACATGATGAAATTATGGTGGAATTTTATCTTGAATTTTTACTTCTATTATCCTCCAAGACTTAACTTTACCACAAAGCCAGCGTAGACTAAAGGATAATGTTCTTTCCTCTAAGATGTATATTCCCCCAAAAATTAAGAAATATCCTGTTTAATGACTCTCTTTAATAAAAAATGAAAAAAAAAAACCCGCAATAAATTCGAATTATATGAAGAACTGTCATATTTATTATATTATTTGTAAGAAATATAAAGTCATCAATTTTTCTGTAAGAAATAAATCCGTCACATCTTCAGTTATATATTTTTTTGGTCTTCAATATTGCTATGAAATCGCTTTTTCTTATTCCAGGAGAAATCGTTTACCCGATTCGGAAAAGTTGAGGGCTGTCGGGAAAATGGAAATGAACTTATTAGAAGCTAATATTGTCAATATAAAGGTGTCAATACGTCTCTCGCAGTGCATGCCACAAATTTTGGAATGGGTCTAAAAAGAAAATTAAATTACGAGGAAACTTTTCTCAGGTCATTTGTGCATAGCATCTCCATCTGAAGATCGTTACCTGTTTCTTTTAATCCAAGGAACAAGAAACACGACTATTACTCACATCGTGTTTGATCATTCTTCATCAACAGGGACAAGAATATCGTCTTCGTGGTACAAAGACATTTTCATGACGGAAAAATATATGTATGAAGACAATTTCTGTGTGTTTCTTATAACCGACTGAAGAGATGTGGCCTATTATGTTGTAGAGAGCACCCCACTCAGGCTAAGGGGTAGTACTCTTCATAAGGGATGAGTGTGGCCATACTACGATTTCGGAAGATTAGAGGATTAAGTACAATCAATCTCCAGTTCGAAATAGAAACAATTATAGATTAAGAGTATCTTTTTGGGTGCCACATAGAACTTTATGGGCTTGATGAAAGAATTCTGACTTGATGGAAATGTCGAGATGAGAGTTTTGATCCATACGTAAGATCGTATGATGGTTCTAACGCTAATGGCTTCATATAATGGATGATAATACTCCTTGTGCTATTTTTTCAACGATTATCTAGAGAGACAGGACTGGAAAGAATATATTGTCCAGCTCCATCTCCTTCTCTATCAAGTGCATTTGAGCCTACTTAACGTGGCAGCTGGCTGCTCAAAGTCCTCAATTTGGAATTGTAAATCAATTTGAAGAAGGCTTACAACTGGTATTGTTTTCTCTTCCCATTCAGCTGACACACAAATTAATTCTAAGCATAGGAAGGCGATGCCAAGAGTGTATTTTAGCCTGTGGAAAGCGTATTTCTTAAAAGAATATCTTTTATACAATCCTTCGTTCAGAAAATTTTTCTTTTCTTTCTTTTATTTATTGATGGACTTTTGTGGAGCACTGAAGTTAAGAATTTATTATCTATACCTTATTTAAAAGGTTGTACATTTTGGTCATAAATTATTCATAAGTAATTCAACCAATAGAAATTTGGTTTGAAGTTAGATCTAAAAACAAGATAGGCAGAAAATAATTCCGTAGATTTTGGTTGAGCTTGTATTATATTATTCTATTAAAGGATCCCAGTAAGTAATTTTACTATCCTGTATGATATTACCTGCTCTATAAAATGTTTCTTATTAGATGTTATAATATTTTTCAGAAGTGAGGGTCTGTAAAACGTTATTATTTTGCCCTGTAGATAATCTTCTACATCTACTCAACGTTTTGAAGACTTACGAATTCGATAATTTTCTCTTATATGATCTTTTCTTAAATAAAAATTAATGAACAAATCACATTTTTCAGTGCATAATATGACTCTTTGATGATTATTTCTAAGTATTAGTGAAATATTACTTGAACTGTTTCAGGGCATTTTTGAAACATATGTTTATTCAAAATATTTTAAATGGAATATTAATCTACTTTGATTGCAAGCTGCAGATTCTGTATTTCAAAGGGAGCTTTCAAATATCGCATACATTTTCCTCAGAAAACAACATCACGGTTACAAGATATTTTTTGCTCAGATATTTAAAAATACTCTGTTTGAGATTAGTGCAAATTCAGGTTCTTTTTAGAAGCTCATTGGCCATTTTCTGACTTCAGCGCAAATTCTGCGCAGCATTTTTTTTTCTTTTTGCACACTAATTAATACAATGATAATTGTCATATCATTGGGTTGTAAGAGTTTCAGTTTGCTGGCGTATTTTATAAGCCTATAGGCAACTTTATTCCTTTTCCTTATACTTTATTCACTTTCTTTTCTTAACTTCAGAAGTGAGGTTTATTTCTGATATTGATGGAAGACAAGAATAGATGACACCACGGTCAGTCGAAAGAGAATTTCAAATGATTTCAAAGGAGATTTTTCATTTTTCGGCATTAAAATCTGTCTTTTTTTTAAAGATGATATAAGAGTGTCTGTTTATCTCATCATTAATGTTAAAATTTATACATTTTCTTCCCTTTTGTGACCATTATTCTGCAAAAGAAGTATGCCTTAAAATGCGCATAAATTTTACAATACAATTAATTAACATGCACATAAGTTGCATCTAAAAGACAAGTTTAAATTTTAGTAAATTTGCCAAACCATTACGCATTTAAAAGAACCAACTTAAACATATTCTGATAACGACAAAATGAGATTGATTCTCTTATTAAATTTTTTGCATGAATTTCGAAGCCAAAATATAATTTTGAATTCGATTCATTCTATAGATTTACTTTTTAGAATTTACTAAGTTATTTAGTTTCAGAATACAACAAAGACAATTTAACTTTGTGAAGCTTTTAAAAGAAAATGCTTACATTTTATTGAATTCAAAATCATTCAAGTTATTTTTAACCCTATTCTATGAAATAAGCCTTCTTAACAATATAGAAAACTTGAATTCCCCACAAAATTGAAGTGCTTTCAAACAATAATCGCAACTTCTTTGAGTCGGATTTAAAAAGATATTTATTCTAAAGGAATCTATGAATATATCCTTTTTTATCAGAAAATATAATAGAATATCTGGTCCCCTTTTAAAAGGATTTCAATTCGTTTGATTCAACATTATGAATCCTTCTATTGTATGTTGCTGAAAGAGAAGCGAAGCGTCATGGGGATTCGTCTTTCAGGAAACGATTTAGATGCGTCAGCATTAGATGTCAGGTCTCTGCGTAGCTGTAGTTTCAAATTACAGGTTATTGGATATTTCATTGCATGGACAGATGGTAATGTCATCCATTGGGAATCAATTTAATAACATATTGTAAAACTTACCAAACTTTACTGATTAGTATGATTTGAATGCACTGATATATCGCTTGCAGACTAAGCGTGACAAACTTTTCATTTGATATACAGGGTTGCCACCTCTAATTGTATCCGAATAACTAATTTCGTAATATTAGAGATAGATAGATATTCTAATTGGAAGAATGCTTTAAATAATGTAAAAAATCATATTTTATATGTTTGGAGTCATTAAATGTACTGATTAAAAATTAAAAAAAATAATTATTTAAAAAAAGCATTATCTCGCTCCATATTTCCTTCATAATTTCCAAAAATTCAATGCTAAAAATATTAAAACTGGTAGGACAAAAGTGCAATGTTCATCTTACGTAGAAATGTATTAATGCATAAATTTTGCCTTTTACTATTCAAGTTAAGGAAATTAAAAAGAAAAATATGCAATTATTTCAAAACTTTATCTAACCTTTTATTATGAAAATATAAATATAGCGTGAAATGAATAATAATTCTATAAATCTAGCATAAACCAGTTCAAAGAAATGAAGTATAAGAGTAACTATTACTAGATTCCGTTGGTTATTTTACTAAATGACTCTAAATGATAAAATCCGAATTCAAGAACTATCACAATGAGGGTATTAAATAATAAGATAATTTTTCCAAAAATAATATTGAAATCTTTTTGTATTCCAAAAAACCTTCTATTTTGTATGTAACGCGGTATCGAATAATAAGTAACAATTTTTTAGTTTATTCTTTTATTTTAATTTTTTAAAATAAAAGAATTTTTTACTTTGATTGGCAGAAAACAGAAAAAAAAATGGAAATGAATGAATGAATGAAATGGAATGAATGGAATGAATTTACATGATGGGGTTTATATGCGACTGTGATGTGGTTTATATCGCCATTCATGTTATCAATTTGTATGTTGACGTACTCTGTGGTTTGATGCTATAGAGTAACTAATAAATATAAGATAAACGATGAATTCAATTGAGAAAGAAGGTTTTCCATGTATCATGTGAGCATACATTGTCCTGATTTAGCACCAACGATGAAATTGTTTACCAATTTTCTATAACAAAGTTCAGTATCTGTAAAATAATCGAACTGTTTATAATACTAATCCTGTTGAATTGTTAAAAAAAGTGTCAAAATTTGGAAAAAATCATGACAATAATTTGATTGGTGTAAATTATTAGGTTGATAATCTGAAACAGGCTATAAGTTTTCCTACTGTCGGATAAGGGAGGGAGGAAATGGGAAAGCTGCAATATTGGTTTTCGAGTTTAAGTAAAAGACTATTCATCTGAGAGGAAAATTTTAAATACGAAAGCTGCAGGTATTAAAAAGATGTACACTTGTGAAGCGTCTAACGTTAATACAGGTTAACTAGGCCATGAGTATTTTTTAAAGCAATAATTTGGCAAAATATTAATTTTTTTTCTATTTGAGCGAAGTTTTTATAATTCCATCTAAGTATGTGCAACATAGCAAAAAATATCTTTTAAAAAACCAGGCCGATATCTGCTTCAGTTTTTAAAAACCACTTTGTCAAAAAAAAAAAGAAAAAAAAAGGGAATATTTGAAAAATGATTGTAAATACTTTATTATCTGACCGAATCCGCAGATAAAAAAAAAATTCGATTCTGAAAATGTTGTTTTATGATTTCAAATGATATTACAATGGGCAAATTTCAAATATAGAGATTTGTCTTGGATAGCCAAAACAGCAACTTAAACCAATAAATTGATGTTATGTATTTTTCAATGTCAAAGTACAATTTGACTGGTAACGCGATATTACTATTCAAATTTGGGAAATTCAGGGCAAAATTTCTTCGCTGATGTAACAAGAGTATAAAATGAAATCTTAGCTTGAAGACAAGTTTAGGGAGGGCCCGAAAGATTTATAGAGGGTCAACTAATTTTAATGAAGTCCATGCCGTAGTTGTTCAATTTCTCCCAGTGATTTGGCATCAGATGTATTACGTTCTTGAAAGCCAAACAATCAATTAACCACTATCACAGGTGTCCTTATTACTCTATGTAAATGGGTGCGGAGAAAGTGGCATGACCTGATGAAAAATGAAAGCAGGCTTCTTCCCCAGGGGAATTCAGCGTGATCAAAGGTGTTTTTGGTCAAGCAGAGGATTTTCATCTTAAAACATCAAAGATATTCCCTGCTTTCTCTCCGCGTAATTTTCTTTTATTCCTATGTGAAAATCAGCTCTACAAGAAAGTAAACGCAGTGAAACAAAGGCTACTACACACATGATGACGCTTTCAGAAAATAAGCAAAAAACATGCACTCCTTCAAACAGTGAAAAGTCCTTTCATTGGTGTGGTGAGGAAATTTGGAAAGGGGGGTGCCAGCTCAGGCGTCACCCTCATCATTTGACCGGATACAAAATTACGCTCCAAAAAACCCAAACAACCTAGTGCTACTTTGAAATAGGACGTTAATATAATTAAACTAAACTCAAACAGCGAAAAATTCGCATTAGTGATGTAGCAATGGTGGTGAAGTGTATAGTGAAGGTGATAAAATTTAAATTATAAAAAATAAAAATAAAAATGTATTTTCTAGTTACATTTTGTATTTTGCTGAATTTTTATTTTGATTATTTAACTACTAAAATATATATTGATACGAAATACTAATTTTTCCAACTTTTATAAAAAAAGTAAAAAATAAAAAAAATTTTAAAAATTCGAAGCAAATGCCAGAGTCAGTGTAATTGATGTTTCTGCTATGCGATTTTTTTGAATATTTTTTCCATCTTGGCAGATACTTTTCAGATAAATTCTTAATTGCAGATAAATCTCTGAAATTGCATGAAAAAATTGTTTGAACTATGAAGAAAGCATTGCTATTAGTAATCTAAGACATTTTGGAGACAGAACTGAACAAGAGACTTAACTGAATAACGCTGAAATTTTCTAATCAGAATGCGATTTTTAAAATTTGACAATCAAATTTATAAAAAGAAACTTCGTATCACATTGAATTACCTCTTAAGGTGCTAAGCGATCGCACAAAGTTATTTATTTGTGTTATAAGTTATATTACTTCCAAAGTGATTGCAATTTTCCTCTAATTTTTAGAGTAACATATTTATTTAAACACTTTGTGTCATTGTAGATTTCACATTTTATTCTTTTTAATTTATTTTAATGATTTTCACGATATTTCTGAATGTGTAAGTACTAAATAAAATAACTGGTCAGACTCCATTCATTTGGCCCTATTGAAATAGATATGTAAAAGCAGTCATTCTCTACAATTTTTGCATAATCTGACTCTATTTTTATTGAACTAGCAAAAAATATAATATAATTTTTTTACTTCCTTCAAATATTTAAGTTCTACATCCATATGTAATGTAAAATGAAAACCCATCTCTTTCAAAATATCATCATATTTCGATATATGTTTGTCAGGACATTTCAGAAAAATGATCTGCAAGGCTATCAAAATCAAGTGATCACAAAAGGAAATAAAATGTAAGAAAACTAAGTTAAATTGTCAAAACTATAACTAAACATGTTCCTAAAATAAAGTTACATATAACGGCAGAATAAAATAAGAAAATTCGCTTAATTCTAGAGCTAGACTTTCAATTTACGAAAAAGAGTAATTTCTAGAAAACTAGTTTTGTTTAAATTAATATTAAATGTATTCTGTTTTTATTGTCACTGATTATTTAGAAGCAAAATCATAAGAAATGCTTAAATAAAAAATTGGAACATATTTGGCAAAATATGAACATACTGAACCCAAATATAAGAATTATATTTGAGTTAAACAGATAACAAATAAAGAAACTAAGTGATTCAACAGAATAACTCTTTTATATAGAAATACCTGTCATATAGAAGCTATAAAATCTATCCATAATTCCTGGACAGTATCTGTAGAATTTCTTATCTATAATTAAAACTGTATACTTTTATAAAATTGTACAAATTTTTTATATAATGAACACTCATGCTTAAAAGAGGAAGTCGAAAAATTTAAATATATTTTAATTAAAATCTGATGTTCGTCAAATGCATTATCATAAAGACGTTTTTTATCCATATTATAAAGAAATCTTTTAGAGTATATATATATATATATATATATATATATATATATATATATATCTTGGTATATCTCTTGGGCCTAATTTCAGGGGATTTTCGCATCACGAGGAATCATTATTTGACTTTTTAGTCCGCATTTCTTCACAGAAAAATCCCTTCTTTTGAATCCCTGCCTGAGGGTGATCCTTGAACAAGTCTTCAGGCCGGATTCTTTTTTTATTTGGTTTAATTTGAATTTCCTATTAACTTGATTTTTATTACTTTTGTCTCAATTCATCAGTGTTTTTTTCAGATATAGCTGCATTTGCGCTCTCTAAATACTATGTTTTTCTTGTTCCATTTTTGGTTTTAGTTTGAATAAGAAATAATATATATATATATATATATATATATATATATATATATATATATATATATATATATATATATATATATATATATATATATAATTTTATCTAACGCTTGCCTACTTGCCTATATTGTCTTATGAACAGGATAACTAGAGTAATTTTGTTTGGATTTTAACTGTCTTGGAATATGTTGTTAGAAATGTAAAAATTTCAAAAGTGCCCCATCTAGTTCAAAGGGGGTGGAAATGGTGGAGGATTGAAATTTTCATTTTGCTATAGCTTTTTCAATATTGAATATAGAAAAATAAATCCATTAACCAAATTAGCGCCTTACTAAGACGAACAACTTTTGTATTTAAAGTTAACTGCGATAACTGCAATAACTTAGAAGTTAGGAGCTGAAAAGTGATTTTCATGCTCTAATTTTAACATCAACAATTGTAAGGATGTAAAGGAATGTACATTTGCTGAGCTGGCAGAGATGATTTTTTAATTTCTTTGTAAATGAGCCATTTATAATATTTTAGTAATCAGAAAGTCATATATTTTGAAGTCTTTGTTAGCATATGTAAATGGCATTTATTTCCCTCTATTTATTTTAATTGAAAACTTAAAGGTAAGATCAAATCTTCAGAGGCAAATGGAAAATCGAATGTAATTTTTGTATAAAAATTGATTGGTACTGTGATCAAATACGGAACATATAAGCTTTCGTTGAAAAAGGCGCCATATTTATTGCCAATTGCAATATCGGTAATAACCATAACAAATGCCATTCACTAAAAGCAATGCCAAAAGGATACGAAATATCAAATGTTGATTTTGAGAAAAAACGTATCACAATAAAGGTGAGCTTTGCTAATATTTAGTTTAAATTAATTGTTATTGTTTGGTATTTTTAAGCTGTAAAAAAGTTCAAATAAAGTAGTTGCTTGTTGAAATCCTCACGGCTTTAAAAAAATGTTCCCATATTTATCATGTTCAAAAGAGAGAGAAATTTTCATCAATTTTTAATCAGTGGATCTAACTCTATAAATTTTAAATTTGCTTCATTTGAGATTTTAAATCTTTAAATATTTTTAAACAATTTATTTATTTATCCGAATATGCTCATGTAAAAGTCTTTTTTTAAATTTTACATGTCATGGCTCACCAAATTTATTAAAAATCCGTAGTAATCAGAAGTTATTATAATATTGCCATTCAATAGTTGGATGCATGTATACTATTGAAAGGATGATAAAAATACTAGAAGTGTTGATGTTTTCATTTGTTAGTTTAGTTTAAAAACACTGTGTGATTTTAATTGATATTTTCTGATACGAAGGAAAAAAAACCCCAATTGAGTCTTAAAATGTTTTCAATGCATGGTTAAATGGTTTACTTTCGAAAAGCTTAAAATTTGAATGACATCAATCGAAGTGTTTTTAATGCTAAATTTGAATTTAATTCTGAAAACTTTTAATAGTTTTTTTCATTTTAAAGCAAACTTTTTAAGAATTTAGATGTCAAATTTTTGAAAATACTAGCTTTTTATTTGAATATCTAAACCTAATAGCTGAGTAAATTTGAGTCCAAATCAGGTCGATATAATAAAAATTCATAATTAAATGCAGTTTTCAGGAGGGATTTTGTTATTTGTAGAGCGAATTCTAAAAATTTCTTAAATTTTTCATAAAGGCTTCCATCCAAACTGACGGCCGCCAGCTAATTTTTGTATTAAATGATGTTTTCTCCCAAATTCCAATGGAAAATCGTCATATTTCAATTCTGGAAAAACTTACGTACGTTACAAGGATGAATCTTCCGATTCATGTCTAGGTTTCAACAGTAAAAAATTTCAGATGAATTGTTAAATGATATTTTAGACACGAAAATGCGAACTCTTCCTCGTCGAAAATTCAAGGTTAATCTGTTTTGCCTCATAAATTTGAAACTATTGACAAATTTTAAAACTGTTTGGAAAGTTTCTTAAAATCCCAAATGGAAGGATCGTTTAGAAACTTTTTTTTGTGAATTCGTTGATAAACCTTTAAGATATTTTATTTTGACAGAATAGATTGTTGTGATCTCAAAGTTGAAAGAGCCTGATAAGTAACTATGATTGCTTTTAAACTATGCTTTCATATGGTAGTTTTGATTGAGGAAGCTTTTTACACTATAAAAATGAAACGAAATTCTAAAAATATTCCATCCACCCACACCTATTTTATCCCATGGAACGCTCCCCATCTTCAAGTTCCTACCGAAGAAATACTCATCTCTTCACAAAAACTTCCTCTTTTTATCGTATCTTATATTTATTGAGGATCTTCCTTCAAAAAGACAGAAAGCAAGGGGAAGAAAGATATAGTTATGACGATACATAAAAAAAGTATTGAAGATCTTCCAGGAAATAAAAGGCATTAAAAAACCTATCGACATTGTTGAAATAGGCTAGAAAATGGAAGGTTTTCGAGAACTGTCATGTTGTGGTTGCAGTACGTGGAGTAGATCAGAATTATCCTACATTTAAAGATACATTTGTTATATATTTAAGAATATCAAATTGGGGTTTGAAAAGTAATTTGATATTGTATTGCATCAAACTAAACTGATAGAAATCAATGATGTCTTGTTTTTAAGCAGTAGATCTTATTTTTTAGACCGAACGTGGCCATTTATATGCTCAGCAATTGGAAGAATTGAAAAGAAAAATGGTCACGAGTAAATTTAAATAATTTATTGAAGATTATCATACTGTTAGCTGGAAAGACATTGGATTGTAGTGGCATTTATCATGATAATATAATAATGTTTTGTGGGAGGAGGCGTAACCCAAAGCTGAAGAACAGCATATTTTTTAAAATCAAATTGTGTTTCTTCCTACTCTATAAAGATGAGTGTATCAGGAGCCTTGGAAAACTTTTTTGTAAAAAGTTTTATATCCTCATCAAGCATGTTGAATTTTTTTCTTAAAAATTCACACGAGATAATTCTGAGTTATCAGATATCCAATTGGCTACTGCATCGTGATCTTTTTAATGACAGTTCTTCTAAGCACTTAATTAATAATATAGCTAGTGAAGTGGTTAAAGAGGAAAAAAAAAACAAATTATGACAATGGAAAAGATGATGGAAAAATTATTGTCCTCGATTACAAAAGGTTATTTTGGAGAAGTTTAATTTCAATGAAATAAAAAGTTATATCAATATCTTCCACAAACAATACATTGATAATGAGGCATGAAAATGTGATAATCAATTACCTGCACTTGTTTAACAAGATTGCTGCTATGCTCAAAACAAAACAAAAATATTTACGAAATTATTTTAATTGCGCATAAGCCTCTAAAATGCCTCGTTGTTTGATGAAGGTGTAGAAAGAATGCAAAATGAATTTCAACTGCACTCATTGCATTTCCTTAGTCTTGTGCTAAACTACTATCAATCTACTCGCCTAATGTAGATAGAGAAATTCACGCATTGACCTGGGTTAGGTTTATACCGAAACGCGTCTCACCACCTAACATAAAGGATTTTAGTAGATGCATGCACGCTTTATCAACTAAAAGTGTGGAGAGACAAACAAGGGCAAGTGCTTGCAACAATTGCCTTCGACAAAAATGTGATTAAAATAATTTAACTAGCTATTTTTTTGAGGAACTACGAGGACAAAATATGATTAATCTAACTCATAATGGACTCCTTCTAATATGAATAAATAATTGTTATTAAAACGAATGGGGGTCTAAATACACTAATCTACTCAATAATAATAAATGCATGCCAGACCATTGTTTGATCAATTGCAGTAATAGATAGTGATACAGACCTGACTACAATTCAAACTGTGCGGGACATCTTAGGAATATCATTACTTTATACGCATTTTAAAAGCTGTGTTTTAAATCTGTCTTTTAAAGAAGATGCTGCAAAATACCAAGCACCAATTAAAGAAGTTATTGGACCAATAAAAAATGCCTTCCTCGCAGTCACCGAATGTGCAAGACATCTGCAATATTTCAGAAAGGGGAAATCTGCAATTTTCAAATTGATAACACAAAATTTCGAACTGCGGTCTTTGAGTTCACAGTTCAGCAGTCTTCAATTTGACCTTCAAAAATTCATTCAAATCTTAGAAGTATTTTTAAAGCATATTTTTTGAGCAAAATTAATTAATTCTTTAGATGACCTGCGTTACATTCACTAAGGTTCAGGAGTTACCAAATTCCTCTCTATAAAATTGAACTTGCTACTCTCCCAGCAATATGTGAAAACTTTTCACTTTGAGTTTGTCTTCAAGTCCAGAAGTGGCTGGGGAACAGCTACAGTTTATTGAATGGAATTAGTTAATGATTGAAGGTAGATTGAGCGTAATATATTTAATGCTTTCCGCAACTAATGTGACTATAAAATAATCACAACAATAGACAGTCAATCAATGCCTATGCGAGAAATCAGATCTCCATTCTTTGAAGATATGTATGTACTTCTAACTTTGGAATGGCGTGTAAAAATTAATCTCCCCTTGTTAATGATGATGATGTTGAATGACATGCCAATATTTTGTTTCTTTATTAACTGCAGAATAAGTTTTGTTTTAATCCTTACGAATATTAACACTATCATTATAGTATATTTGTTACATCTCAGTTTTTTTTTATAATAATAAACGTAATAAGGTGCTGTTAAATTTGTTTGTGTTTTTGTTATTTCATTTCAATTTTTTTACAAACACTCCTCACTTTCTTTCTTACTCAATTTAAAAAAAAACAGCTATTAAAAAAAGTTGATAAGTTTTTGTGTTTTTGATGAGGTTTAACAAGTACAAGAACAAAGAACTTACACTCCAAAGCAAAAAGTTGGATTGCTCAAGAAAAATAGAATGTTAAGAATTATTCTTTTTCTGAAAGAGGGCGCTGCGACGCCTCCCATACAAACGCGATTTTTAAGAATTTATTATT
The DNA here is from genome assembly GCF_947563725.1 of Argiope bruennichi. NCBI lineage: Eukaryota > Metazoa > Arthropoda > Arachnida > Araneae > Araneidae > Argiope > Argiope bruennichi. The sequence continues at coordinate 23,842,012 of NC_079162.1, read as the reverse complement.
GAGTATGTGTGTGTGCGTCAGTGATGACTCAAATAAAATCGTTTGTGGAATTGCTGTTTCCTGTCCTTCCTTCAGTAGCTGTTGGGGTGAGTTTTGATTTCGTATAACTTAATTGCAAACATTTATTTTGGTGTCAGAGGTGGGATGTTGAGTGTGGCGTTTTTTCGATTGTTTGCATTTGAGTTTTGAGCTTATTGTGGTATAATTTGTTGTTTTAGTTTGTGAATTTTAATTGTTTTTAGAGGGTTTGCTGGTCAAAATTATGTGGTGATATTTTGATTGTCTAGATGTCGGGTAAATCTTAGCGATTTTATTGATAATATGTTTGTGTAATAAGTGTAGAAAATGTTTGGTAATTTGAGGAAGGACGAGTTGAGGTTAGTTGCGGACAAGATGGGTTTGGATGTTACGGACGACCTAAAATTAATTGATTTGAAAAAATTAATCGAAAAGAGCGAGATATTTAAGAAAGAACCAGATTTTGTACAGGGCGTAATTGATAATATAATCGAGGATAAAAAATGAATGAAGGAAAAGGAGATAAAAGAAAATGAGGTAAGACGGTTGGAAATGGAACGGGTAAAATTGGCACAATTGGAAGGACAGTTGGAGTTGCAAAATGGATTGAATGGTTCAGGCCAAGTGATTAGGATGCATCAAATCAAAGTGTTGAGAATTTTGACAAAATGTATCAAAACGTTGACCATTCCTGTACCTATTAGAACAGAGTCCTCTAATTTGTTCTTCCAGTCGTTGGGAAAAAGCATTTACGAGCCAGACTGTTTGAAAGCGGAGAACTTGTTAAATAAGTTAGGAGAAAGGATTTCAAATTTAATGGTTTATGTAACTGAGGAAGACATCACGAATTATGATAAATTTAAAGCTATCGTTTTGATTGTATTTCGCCCCCCCCCCCAGGAATGTTTGGATCAGTTTCGCAACTCGAAAAAATTTTGAATATTACTGCAGTTTGAGAGCAGTTGGGGATTTTAAATCATTATGCTAATTGAGTTTCTGATAAACTATATAGTGAACTATTCGCGAGTTAAGAAATCATATGGCAGTAAAGCGGAGAGGGACATGGTTTAGAACTCGGGTTTTAGGCAGGGAATGTGATATATTTATTTGGCTTCAAAAGGTAGACAAAAAGTAGTCTACGTCTACGAGACCATATTTAGGTGTTGGATTTGGGGGAAGTGAAGTGTCTTTGGCTAATAAACACCGTAATTCTAACAACAAAACTGTACCTAATGTGTATCTATCTAGTGCGAGGAATATGAAATGTGGAATTCGTAACACTAGGACCCATTTGTTATCTAATTGCATCGGGTTTAAAAGACTCTCATTGAACGATAAAGTAAGCTTTGTGTAAAGTAATAATTTGTGCTTCAAGTGTTTTTCTTCGAAATGTTGTGCGAGAACTTGCAAATCGAGAAATTGTTTTTGTGGTGGTCCGCATTTCATGCTTATTCATTGTAAAAGAGATGGTAATGAGGGTAAAAGTATGCAGCCTGATACTGCAACAAGTACGCAGTGCAATTCATCTGTAACTAGTACAGGTATACCTACAGTTTTTTTGCTTACATGCAGTGTTTATGCTAGTAATTAGGAATTAATTTGAGTAAAAGGATAAGAATTTTGTGTGATAATGGCAGGGAAAGAAGTTCTTGTACGAGATCATTGGCTAATAGCTTAAAATTGAAATCGATTCGGAAAGAAAGACTGTCTGTTTTTTTCCTTTGGTTCTGTTGAGCCTGTGGAGAGAACATATGACGTCGGGGTAATAACCCTCATCAGCCGATACGACCCTGATCAGCTAATTTCTGTAGAAGTACCAATAGCCGATGCAATCACTACAGCTCCTGTGGCTATTCCCAACACAGATATCCGGAAAGGTATGCAGTCGCGAGGCTTAAATTTTGCCGACACGTGTGAAAGCAAGGCAAAATTGAGATTTTGATTGGAGATGTCTTTTGGCGGATAATAGATGCATCTCATGTTGAGAAATGAAACAATAATTACCTGTGTTCCTACTATTTTTGGGTTCGCATTACAGGATACTCAGAGGAAGCAGTGGCCCTTGTTCAGCATATTTCTGATATTTTCCTGTGAATAATATTTCGGAATTTTTTGAATTTCGGATATTGAATAATGTTTTGGAAATTCCCAACGAGAAACCCACTTCTTTATAAAACCTTTTTCCTCGATGTATTAATGTTCTAATTTATAAGTTCTGCTACAAACTTAGCTGATGAAAAAATGCGGTTTAGACATCAAACAGAAAATTAATATGAACTGATTTGAAATCTTTAATTAGTTATTTTTTTTGGAATACATCGAAACAGTAATTTTTGTTGAATACACAAGATTTTTGAGAATTGAAAAATGTTCATTTTTAACTTAAATATGAAGAAAAATGCCGATCAAAGCAAAAAGCACTTTAAAAACATTTTTGTTCTACCATTTTCGATTGAAGTTTACGTTAAATTTTACGGGGCTTTTCAGAATACATTCCACCAACAAAGATAAGCTAATCCTGAATTTTACAGCTAATTGGGAGCAACTAATCTAATTAAGCATTATCATTAGATAATTAAGAATTTTATGTTAACATTTCTGCTTAAAATGAGGTATGGTAATAATGAAAAATTTTAAATTATAATTATGAAATATATATTGTTTAATTTAACAATTTGCAAAATGGGACTCAAAGTATCAAAATTTCTCATAAATGTCCAATAACTGTCAGTCAATTTTCCCCAGAGTATTTGCAATTTTAAATTTTTAATCTACTACCTTCTGATCAAAAATATTAATGAAAGCATATATTCAAAGTCCGCACATTTCGTTCGTTTACCAAAAATCATATCAATATTTTTGAATAAAATTTTTTTAATGTATTATAAGATTTCCAGAAATTGTTCTAATGCCAAGTATTTGTCTTTCTTATTTAAAATTTTGCTAGCATGTTGACTTAAAATGTGAAGCAAGCATTTTGAACTTAACTAATTAATTAGCAAAGTATTATAAGCTCTTAATACTGTCCAAGTGCGTCAACCGATTCAAATTCTTTTTAAAAAGAAGCCTAACTTTAAATTGCTTAATGGAACATTAAGTTCACCGTCTAAATGCTTTGATGAGAAATGCATTAAGCACAAAAATTTTCTCCTAATTTCTTTTAAGATTCTTTGAAATGTGAGGTGTTTAAAGAATTAACTGCATTTTTCGACTCTTAATGAATTAATTTAAAAGAGTAAATCTCCATACTTCTTATTCTACCTGGAGTTATAGAATAATGAAGTGTTTTCTTAGATATTGTGCCGATACAAAAAAAAATCTTTATAACTCTGAGAATATCCCTATTGTTACATTTATCAAGTAAAAAAAGAATTTTTTTGAGATAAAAAAATTAATAGCATTTTAAAGTGTTTTTTCTTCCCATTAAATCTAAAAATAGGAATAAACTCAGGAAAAATAGAAAACTGAGATACTCTAATTTCTATTTTTTATCTATGTATTTAACCATATTATCTAAAAAAAGTTTAAAGCTTCAAAATTTTAATTGAAATGAGCTCCTTTCTTAAATTGTTTCCCTAATTCATAAAATTTGAAATTTTGAATGATTTAGGAATTATATTTTTCATATATTATTGATTAAAGTTTGTCATAAAATAGAAAACAGTATAAATGTCTTGAAAATTTAAAAAAAGCGTCGATTTTTGCTTGAACGATATATAAAAAAAAATGTGATTTTGTTTCATGTGAAGTTAACAGCAGTGCTCTTTTAATCCTTAAATGAAAGTATTTTCAATAAATAACTGAAAGTGAGAAATTTATTTTGAAATAAAATTAAGCTCAAAGCGCCAAAACACTATATATTCAATATTCAAATTAAAAACCCATTCTCAGGATACGTGTACATGCTCTGATAAAATGTGTTTTTAAGTGACTTAATTCAAACATTAATTACTTTTTTTATGACTTCTAAAATATGCACAGATGAAAGCGTATCGCAATGCATGTTATACACAGCAATTCCGATGTTTATTGCATGTTATGTCCGAGCAATGCATGTTATGTACGATAATTCAAGATATAAAAGAAACAAACTACCTTTATTATTTCCTTGTGTATGAAATATACAAAGAGAAAATATTGTAACTATCAAGAAATTCGAACTTGAGATTTTCACGAATCTCTAAGATTTCTTTGAGTAACGGATAACATATTTTTGGTATTATGACTGCGTGTTTGTCTGTGAACATAACTCGAAGTCCCTTTGAGTTGTCACGTTTGAGTTACGCGGATGGAATTTGATATGTTGTCTCCACGCCAAGTTTGTACCTTTTTATTAAATTTTGAGTCGTTTTCTATTAAGTTTGAATTGAATTCTGCCTCTTTGTCTGTCCGAATACAAGCGAACATGACAGCTGCAAGGATTTAAATAAACATATTGTTTATTTAAATCCTTGCAGCTGTCATGCAGCGCAGGATTAGGCTTGCACAGTTTTAGGCATTTGAGGTATATATCTGTATCAAATCTGAATTGAATCTTTCAAAAAGCAGTCTGTCTGTCGTTTTGTACTTTTGTATGCATGTAAATGCGATAATTCAAAAACAAAATGGCTTAGATAAATAAAATTTGGTATGTGATCTTGTTAGTAAAATTGTAGTTCTGTGTTAAATTGTCATTTCAGTATATCTTCAGAAAGGCACCAAAATGCATTCTAGGTTTTTCCCCACTATACTATGAAATACAAAACGCTCATTACGGGATTCTGAAAGTAAAATTCTTTAACACTTGTGGTTTTCACGTGGGAGAAGGGATAAAACCTTTGTTAAAGAGCATCGCAAAAAATCTTCAGGGAAACCACTCCTACTAATTATTTTTATTTATTTAACAAAAAGTTAAATGAAAGATTATGTGAAATTACATTTTCGTCCAAAAAATTTTTAAATGTTAATGATATATTGGTGATTAAAGAAAAATTAGTGTTCTTCCATCATAATAAAAGAATGGTAGTGGTGACCAGACGGGAATCCGAATCACGATTTCATGGAAGTTTTACGTGTACAAAGTTTAGCGCATATTAAATCAAAGTTTTGAATGTTCTCTCGATTGTGTGCAGCCGAACATATCGGTTCGGGTGTCAAGCATAGAGGAATGGAACTAAGTATTTAATGGTAAGACTAAGAGTACTGCTTGTAAATCGTCAGTACAACACATAAGAAAAAAAAGGTAAAGCAAGCCTTCTTTCTTCTTCTAATCTCCTGAATTAGCATTCAGAAAAATCTTACGAAAAGGACAAATGCTACCCACAATCGAAGTCTGCTTGAATTGTCTGATGTGACAAAATTTTGACATCTTGTCAAATGATCTTCAAATTTGCAACTAGCTTTTGAATAATAAGACTGTAATAAACTAAGTACATCAGTAACGAGGAATACATTCATTCTGGAAAGTCAATGATACAATTTTACTGAATGAAGAGCATTAGTGGATGAATTTTAATCGGGGTTGAGAACATCAAATTTGTGTTTAGTAACAAAGGGGGCCTTATCGGCGATGACACAGCATTCAGTTTGATGCCCGAAGGCGCCTAGAGTTATGCGTTTGAGAAGGCCAGGTGCCAAGAATTTTCAATTAATATTATGGCGTATGACCATTCCAGTGACAGGGATTATTCTGAAGATTGGAAGGCAGGATAATCAATAGATAAAATTCCGTGTGTAGGTTCGATTGATACCATGTGAAGGACCAGATATATTCAAATGTTTATTATTTATATCGATATTTTATTTTTGTCTTATTAAAAGCTTTTACATTTATTCTCAGGTTTCACGTCTGCAGGGTTGTAATATCGATTATTTATACATTTCTACATATACTTAAGCTCGGAAATTTTTTTCGAGTTATTAGATCCTGATCCTTAGTTATTGGATGATTGATCCTAATTTTACGAATTTAAATTTATTATTATTATTTTTTTTTTGCATTTTGTCTCTTTTTATTATTTCTCCCGCTCATTTATCTTCAAAGAAAAATACAAGGGTGAAAAGATCCTTTAATTTGATTCATTGATTTTAATTTACCAACATTTTTTATACACTGTTGGCAAATTCTGCATTTAGATATAGAAACTTATTGGAAAATCGCAGAGAAAAATCTTTAAGCATAAATTTAAGCCAATTGTATTTGAAGTGCAAGGAATCATTTTATAAAATATCTTATTTATTTTCTTTGAACAACTTAATATTTTTACATGCAATTTTCTTTATGTAAAAATTCAGTTCGTTTTGAAAAGTTATATTAAACTTAATAATATTTAACTTTACGTTTTCTGCGTGGTTATGTTGCTATGTGCTCCTATTATTTAAAGTAACTGAGTTATATTGAATAATCTTGGAAAAAAATCAATCTATTTGTTTGTGCGATGATAACATTTGATTTTTACATTTGATTGTCTTTGGAGTTTATTATCCTCGTTTAACTTTTCACGCCATATTTCTTTATCGTGATTTCTGAAAAAAATAGTATTTTCTATTTTTTTTTTGATTACATTGATCAAAGTAATTATAAGCCTTCGTTATTAAATATATTTTTGAAGTGTTTTCTGTCCAATTAACATAGCGATTTCGAAAAAAAAATATATACGTTCAAGATATATATAATATACACATTTGGACAAAAACATGCATATGAAATCCACTGAAAATGCTTAAAAATGTACGCCATATTTATCTTCAAATGGGTTGTTTTCCTCCAAATAAACATTTTCCATTTACATGAATAATGACATTGCATGACAAGATATGAAAACTATCACGAATAGAATTCTTGGTTAAAAAATAATGATGTCGCCGGACAACCTTGCAGTTTTCATTCTCTTAATGAAGTTGCCATTAATAAATAATTTTGCGAAAACACGATGTTTACTTGATATGATAGAACACATGGACGAATTTTCGACTTCAATTTGTGAGCCTTGGATAACATAAATATTTATAAGGAGACGTAAAGGTGTCGTTAAAATATTTAGAATAAACTAGTTAATAGAATAAATTGTATTACGGTAGAATTAGACTTATTTATGCTTTTATAAGCACAAGTTTTTCAGATGGCAGGTAGCAACTAATAATATAGTAATAAATAATTTCGACGATAAAAAAATACCCGAGTTTCAGTTTATTCAAAAGAAACTTTTTAAAAGAAATAAATTGGGAGTCATTCTTTCTCTCTATAAGACAATATTTATATAATTCAACTTTTATGAGAACCATATCAAAATAAGAAAATTTCTAAAAATAAGTTTTAATTAGTGGGATATGAAGCATGAATATTTTTTTTTATAAAAAAAAAATCCGGAGATCAAAGCGAAAATTGTGAAAAACACGAGGCGCTGATAGAAATATTCAAAATAAATTGGAATTTTAATCGTATTCAAAATATGTAAATTTTTCGTGGAGTCTAAGAAATAACGGTATTTTTATTTTCTTGCATATTTTTTTGTTGCACAGTGTGGAATTATTCCCTAATCGTACTGTTATTGACTTTCATATTTTAAAGAATTTTCTTTGATCTCCAGAATGGCGATAAAAATGAACTTATTTTCCGCTTTATAGTTCACTAACTTGTGTCTTTTTGAAAACTTTTTCTATTTTTATTGTTTACTATTTTTTGGCCTTTAATATAGTTCTTAATTATTATGGAATCTTGTTATCGTTTTTTTTTCTCTATTCATCAAAAGATGGCTTATCTCATGCGAAATAAAATGTAAATTATTATTTGGAGATTAAATGATAATCGAGCTCTGGAAATATTAATTTTTTTTTGTCATCGTCAAGATCAAACATGACCTTGTCATCAGTTTCTTTCTCATCGTCAGAATATCTCATTTCGAGCACACAACGAAGTGAATGGAAAATAAATTTTAAAATCTCATTTTGAAACATGGAGCAAGTGAAATGAAATGTAAATTCACGAAAAGAAAATATATTTAAAATTAAACACAATCAATGCAATGAAGACCAATCGCTGAATTGTTTTTGATTTATCAGACAGAATTATTATGACTCTAGTAGATCGATCTCGAAAGTAGAACAGCTATAGTCTCAGTTATGATAATAGTTGTAGTCTAGAGAGTTGTGAGTTTGAAACGCGTCTCTACCCCAGTTGCGATAGATAAGTTTGGTTTGAGGTATAGTTTTCAGTATCTCCCGAAGGTAAGATAAGAAAATTTAGAGGACATGTATCGGCACAGATGTCATCCTCAGCATCTGAACATGGTTCAAAATGACCAGGTCGATCCTATCGTGTAACTTCAAAACGGGATGTAGATCTAAAAAATTGCTTCAAATGAAACAAAGCTAAAATTAAATTAAGCTTGATTAAATATTGGTTTTACCATCAATGGTCTAGTGAGTTAAGACATGGTATAGCAAGGAAATAGAAACTGGAGGAAGAATATTTCAGATTCTATGCATTGAACCAGAATCATTAAAAAACTGTAGATTGACGCGCCTATTAACAATGAATTGCTCCCTGCAATCAGGCAGGCTGCTGGATTAACTCCCGATTTTCCTCTAAGCGGAACACAAATTTGAGCTATTTTCTCTGATCACTAGATAACTTAATTCTATATATGGGAAGTCAGATTTCTACCGAAAGTGCTCTAAGGTCGCTTTGATGAATAGAAACTACCACACTTCCTTTCTTCAGGACTCTTGACTCATGAATTTGCCTAGATATCCTGAATTAAATTAGTAAAAATCAAAGAGATACAAGACTTTAATTAAATATTATGTATTCAAAATGAAATGGTTAATCGTTATCGGACATAAATTAGACATCGTTATAAATTTAGACAAATTTTGCAATTAAGTACAATTTAGTTAACTACATCGATATGATTTAAAAAATATATCCTTATCTGATTATGGTTTGAAATAATGAGTTCTGTTCCGAAACAGTCTTCGTTTAGGTTCAAATTGAGTCAAAGTATACTACGAAGGAATTATATGCTATTTCTACACTAAAACAATGGTTAAGGATAAATCACACAGACTATAACAATCGGTTAGCAGAGGAGAAAATTTCTAATAAGAAATCTATTCAAGAAGCAATATGGGGCATAAAAACCGATTAGATTTTGAACTTAGTTCAGGTTTATTTAGTTTTTAAAATTATTTAATCTAGTTTCAAATACATCTGGATATTGTTATTATTTAATGTTTTAAATTAATAAAAAGATAAAGGACCTTTTGATATATCGCTTTAACTGAGTCTCCGAAGAAATAATATGCTTTTTCTGCAGTATAAAAAACGGTTAAGGTTATATCAAATGGATAGCAAACAGCAAAAAGCTATGAAAATTTCAACTTAAAATCAATTTTGAAACAAATATCTTTTCTACTTTGTCACGAATTATTTGATGTTTCAAAACATAATTTAGTTTTCAACCTATTTTTTATTGTATTTATTTTAGCATTAAATGTATTAAATGATAAACAACTTTTCGATATATCGTTTGAACTAAATCTTCAAAGGAATAGGATGGTATTTCTAAAATAAGATGGTTATTGATAAATCTCATAGATGAAAACAAGTCAGACTAAAATCGAAGAAAATCCAATCTCCAATCAAATAACAATATAAAAACAAGCAACTTTTATTTCTTTTTTAGCTATTATTTAATGTTTTAAATTCTTTATTGTAATGTTTGTGGTTTCATTGCCTTTATTCTTCCTATTTAAGTATTAAATGATCAACTATTTTTCATTAGAATTTTCCCTCGCTTTCATTAAAGTTTCAAACAGATTTCGATTAAAATTAATGAAAATTGTAAACGAATATTAGAATTAAAAAGCAATATAGAAAAAAACCTTTTTGTACTTAGTCAGATGCTATTTTAATTTTTAAATTCCATTATGTAACATCAGTCAATTTTGCAGACAATTTTTCCTGTTCTTGTTTACGCAATAAAAGCACTAAAAGATTCATCGTTTTCCGTTGTATTACTCTTCTTTCCAGTCTCAAAAACGTCATAAAAAAAAAAGCAGTTTTATTATCTGAATCACCCCATCTATGAATATCTTACGAACGGACTTAAGTGTTCATTTAAATTTTCACAGTTCTAAAAATAACTTTTATAAGCTAAAGTAAAGAAAAACATGGAGATATGAGTATAAATGTAAGAAAATAACAAAGTAACTGAAGAAGGGGATGAAGGGACATTGATTTTTCTTTCCTCCAAGTCAGGAAGCAAATCCTTGTAAAAGTTAAGAGATAGCAACAAAGAAAAGCAATACAGCGAAGAGAAACCTTTCGCTATAACTTCCAAGTCGTGATTTGAAGAGGTATTGCACCGAAACTATGAAAGAGCTAAAATATCTTTCCCGCAACAGAAAGACAAAGTTTTTACGTCCCATGTAGAGAAAAAAGTGAATAATGGATCAAACAAATGTGCGCGAAAACTCACAAAGTCGTTTTTATCCTCGTGCAAAAAGAAAGAAGGCAGGAGTTCTATTTAGAAGAAAGGGTTTTGCTATTAGAAGCACGGATCCATGTTTGATTCTTGGCGAGAAAGATCTCAAATCGCCGTTTATATACTTCAATGAAATTCGCTACTGCATCCGGAGTTGTTTCTTCCAACACATTATAGCAAATATTGGATCCTACTTTATTCAATAAACTAAAACATTTTTTTCAAATTCTTCTTTTAAAATACAAAGAAAAGCAAGCGTATTTTTCATTAATATTACCCTGGACCTATTTACTCTATTTTATACGAAGTATAAAGAAAATTTTGCAATCGTCAAAAAATTCAAACTTGTGATTTCAACGGATTTCCAAATTTCGGATTCAGGTTCGTGTCCCGATTCCAGCGAAGAACCGTCGTGTAAGGGAGTCTGTTGCACATTAAATTCGTCATTACCAAACGTCCTCCCGCTGGTGTGGCGTGGTGTGGAGAGGGGGTGCCAGCTCAGGTGTCGTCCTCGTCATCTGGCCGAGGTTCAAAATTACGAAGTCCGTCCCAAAACAGCCCTAGTGTTGCTTTAAAACGGGACGTTAATATAACTAAACTAAACCAAGTTTCAGACCTCGATGAGTTCGAAAACAAATTTTTCTGTCCGACCGTCTGTGAACATAAGAACTCAAAAAGGCTTTGAACTAGGCAGATGAAATTTGGTATATGGACTTTTTTGGTATTTGGATTTTTATAACATTTTGGACTGGGAGAAGAGGTCTGCCTTATTGTTCTAGTCCAAATGTACTCGATAACTACAAAATGGAAAGAACTAGATAGATAAAATTTGGCACACATGTTTAGAATCTAAAATGTAGATTTTTATTATTGAATTCTGAACCAAGTTTGTCCAGGACCTGACCATCTGTGAGTATATACTTTCTCAAATGAATGAAATTCGGAATGTGATCTTCTGATTATCATTGTAGTTCCATGTCAAATTTTTACTTGAATTGTTCGGAAGAAAGATGCCCAAATTACATATTCGCTCGACAGACAGTAAAAATGTAAGATTCGCGCCAAAATCTTTATTTCGTAATTACTATTCGCCAATGTATTGTAAGATGCTCGTGGATCTTTAGTGGAGAATGTACGAGAAAGTTTTGGGAAGATCACTCCAGCTGGTTTATAAATGCATTTTTCCCTTACAGGCATCACAGATGCCATTCAAGAAGATTTTTTACTTTGAGTATGGATCGGCTCAACCGTCATACTAATAATTCATTAGGGGACGTAATCCTTGTGACAATCGAATCACATCGTAGATCATGCTACTTCCCCCATCCTATCTAACACCATTTCACCAATGGATCGATTTATTGCTAGTGATGAAAGGCAAGAATGAGTGCCACAATTCTTGTCGGTAGAAGAACCAGAGCATGTCTTGCAAAGACTTAAAAAGAGAGGAAGCGATTCCGATTAAAAAATATATCTTTTAAGAATCTACTTTTCTGAATTCTTTAGGTTAATCAGAAAGGAAATTGCCCCTCATACGTATTGAATGTATATTAGAAAATTAAGTTTACACAGAAAAAAAAGTATACGTCTTAAAATGAAAGCCTCAAAAATACGTATGTATTGTGAAGATTTAATGTTAATCACTTTCTGATTTGAAAACTTTGTAGTTGATAAATATTTGATTGAATTCCTTTTAAATAAATTTGAAAAAAAGTATTAAGAGATATTTCTTAATTGCAATAGTTTTTAAATTTAAATTGGATAATTTTCAACAGTAAAATTTTGTGATTGAATTAAAAAAAATTCGAGTTTGGATATTAAGCAGACAATGTTTGAAGTATTAGCTGTTTCCCTTTTCATTCTTAGCTTTTTTCCATTCTCATTTTGTAAATTCTGTATTAGGTGGTTAAGTGCTTTTTTTTAATTTCTTTGTACTTGAGAAACTATTATCATTGTAAAAAAATATCCAGCAAAGGAAATTCTATGCCGTTTCTTTTTCATTTCTCAATAATGAAAAACAATGGGTAGTAATTGAATTGCAGTGATTTAGCAAATATTTAATCAGCTGATACGAAAGAAGTATCCGACATTTCTGTTAAAAATCAATAAATTGAAAACCATTGCTTAAAAGATGATTAAAAAAACGTAAAGTTAATTCATGAAAACCGCATTATAATTCGTATGCACCTCAATGGCGATTACGTTTTTTCTTAACTCAAATTATTCAAGCAAATAAAGTATCTGATCGCAAAAATAATGAATAAAATTGACAAAAAGTGCAAACGATTCTTATCTAACGTTATAAAATTTTATTGAAATCTTTTTCGTTTTGTACCAAATTTACATTACGCCACATTTAACCCTATAACGACAGTTCGGGCAGTTTAAAGCAGTTGTGTTCTTATTATTTAATGGGGGCGAAATCCATTTCGTGGTGAAGGATTGAATGATGCTGGGTAAAAAAGTCAAAAGTTTTGCATTCTTCATTTTTTGTTATAAAATTTTCGATCAACTAATAATTTAGCAAACAATCTAGGCGTGATTGAACAAAACAGCACAAGCGGTAGAGATGGTTAACGTAAATGCAACGCTCAATTTATTTAATGTAAATATAATCGAGAAACTTTTGCATATATGCCTCTGACTATTTTGCCTGAGGTAGTTTTATGGGAAATCTACAATCCCAAAGCTATCTTTCAACAAATCTATCTTTAATATTTCAAAAAGTCTATATATTTACCTCTTTCCACGAATATTTATGCAATTCAGTATTCACAAATTAAAAATTCATTCGTATGACCTATTACATCAGGCAAATGTATTTTCGCAAACTTATTAATAGTAATTTTATTAAGAAATAAAAATATCTCTATATTATTATATGGACTTATAGAAAATACTTTGTATACAATAACTTAAAATTAAATAAATCTTACATTTTATTACATTTCAAAAAGTATGAAAGCTTATACAATGATAGATTTTTAAACACCTCCTAATAAAGCACACAAAAAATATTGACTTCTCAAAAGTTGTTAAGATTTGATTTATCGAAATGCATGGTAATATAAATAAAAAAAAAGACTGTTAGGTTGAATTTCATGAATTCAATTGAAGTTTGAAATACATTTCCAAATTCAGTTGAGTTTTTGAACAAAGAAATTAAAAAAAATATATATTTTTTTTCTAAAATCAAGTCTTAATTAGTTCACTAAAAAGAAGAAAATAATTTTATATCAGATATCTGAAGTTCAAAATAAAAGCCATTGAAACATTAGAGGTCGATAAAAAATATTCTAAACAAATGGAAATTTCAGACACACCCATAGAATATTTTTTTTTATTTTTAATGAATGTTTGTGAATTTTTATAGTAGTTAGATTTTATTACCGTATTGTTTTCAACGGCCTACATTTTTTTAAGGTTTTTGTTTTGATCTCCAGATTTTCATTTATATTGAATATCCCGATAAATTTTTAGACATTTGAAGGATTGAGAAAATATCACGTATGACTATCTGAACGCCTTTCCAAGAAACCCATTAAGATTAATTCGTAATCCAAGTCCGATAAATTGTTACTTAGTTGCTGTATATGAGCTGTTCTTTCTCTCTCTAATACTTCATCAAGATTCCTATTAAATAGCGTCAATTAACTGGGGTATTTCACTTTATTTCTTTTCTGAAATCGGCAACATTAGGTTTGTTTTGATAATGGATTTCGCATAATAGCCTTATGGAGAATCTTTATTACAAGTGTTATTTTAAGATACGATTCTTGGAACTTCTTAAAAAAAATCAGATATCGATTCTATGGAAATCTACTGAATCCTACCATTGCTATCATTATTTCTATATTGTTTATCCAACCTACTTATGTTTATTTCATTAATTAAAACATTCATCATTTCATCTCATTAATTAAAAAATGTAAAATTTAAAACTGCTCAATAAGGCCATAATAAACCACGTGCTTTCATTACCAAACAAAGCAATTTAAACTTTTATTGGGTAAAATGAATTTTAATATTTTCTTTCATATAGTATATGAATATCTTTTTGTTAGTCATTTTTAATGAGAATCGATTCGTTAAAATAATTGATTCTTGTCTTTTAGAAATTTAAGTAATAAAAACATTTAACTGCATGTCATGCCATTGTGGCATCACGATCTCCAATAAGGGCAAAGGACTTCGAATCTAGTCTTCGAGTCACGCGAATTATCACCAAGAAAAAAATTAGATGCATCTATAGTTATTTATTTTAATAATTATAAGTAGAAATACATGTTCTGATAATTATTTAATCATATTATAATTTTCAAAAAACGTGCAGTGTTTTTAAAAATATTTAGTTTTATTACATTTAGGTCTCTTCTTGAAATTACACAAGGACTATTTTAGAATTAATCTATTAATTTTTAGCTCTGATCAACAATGAGATCAAAACCTATGCCGACTCTACTTTTCTAAGCTGTTTACCACAGCAGGATAAGAATATTTCGCCCAAGACGGCAAATTTATCATGCATTAGATTTATATGCAAGGAAGATCTTCAATACTTAAACAGAACTTGTTTTCTAAAGAACTTGTTTTATCACTTTTTTTAATGAAAAAATAGCTTTAAAATAGATTAAATATAAGCTTTTTAATAAGAGAAATATATGAATGATGAAAAAATTAAGAAATGAAAACTTATATCAAAGAAGTTTTGTTTTTTTTAAAGCCAAGAGCAAAATGCATCAGGTATGCAAATTGTTCTATTTAAAATCTATCGCATATTGGAATAATTGTATTTTTTTATGAATTAAAAAAAAGAAGTACCAGTTTATTACACGCATGAAAGCATACTCCCCCTTCTAATTTCATGAAAAAAGGAATAAATTAAATTGAAAATGTATCAATAATTCACTTCTTTCGAAACATGATACAAACTAATTGAAAATTAATAATTGAGAAAATGCGATTTTTTTTATTGCCGAAATCGTATAAGCAATAAAAATTTTACATATTTTAATGTTTTGCAATTCTATTACAGTTATAACAAATACGAAAGATTTAGAACTTGATTGTCTATCTAAAGGCGTTCGTGCAAGCAAATTTGACAATTTTTTGGTCCTGAAACGTTTAGCTTATAAAGCATACTTATTTATCAGAAGAAACATGTAGGTAACATGCATTTTTTATTTCATTAAAACAATTATCTCTTTCATATCTTATTTAGAGAAACTGAACGGATTATACCCTCTTCCCGCCAAGAAGAACTTAGAAAATGATTCGGTTATTATTATGTTTATGAAATATTAAATATTTACGAACGTGATTTTTACGTCCAGGCAAAAAGTTCTTCGAGAAAAAATGATTGGTTATACAACAAACTTATTCAGTTGCTTGTTGCGTGTTAGGAATACTTTTACCAAATATATTTAGCAGTTACGCAATTGTACAAAAAGTTTTCAGCGTCTTCGTGCACATTTATCAGTAGGGAATAAAATAAAATTAAAAAAAAAAAGTAAATTGTTAAAAATAAAATTCTAGGGAAAAACAGTTTTGTTCAAAACAATTAATGCGATTTTCTGTTTCAAAAAGGGAAACTTCGTTATTTTTTGGTATCTTATAATAATGCTAATTAGCTGTATTTGTGCGCATTTTACATCATATTAAGGAGAGGGGAAAAAAAGGGATAAAAGAAAGAAAACGCAGTATTATTGACATATTTGACTTATCTACACAGTAATTTTTATTTATTGGAAATGCTCTTCTAATGCTTTCAGTGAGATGCGAATTTTTATTTATAGCATATGAAAAAAGGGTGTCAAACCTGGCGATCCGCCATGTTTAACACCCTTGATCAAAATTTTTTTAATAAAAATTTCTAATTATTAATAACAAGCTACAGCATTTACTAATGACCAATTACTGGTAATGTTACATTAACGCACCATTTTTCTCTCCAACAGCATGAAATATTTTAAAGCCGATATTAAATTAATAATAATTGCGCAATTAGTATGCAGCTATCATCATTACGTTATTAGTATTCAGAAACTAGAATTTTACAAATATTTTGCTGTCAAGTTTTACAAATATTTTACTAAAAACTTTCAAAAACTGAAATAGAAAATTTTTTGCATGTTTCAAAGTACTTATTAAGTAGATAATTATTTTCGCTTAACTAACGAAACTAATTTTATAGTCTCTGTGAATTATATCATCAAGTGGCAGAGAAGAGATGACAAGCGTGAGGAAAAACATTTAAATTTTCCATTGTCCTGGTTCTTTATAATTTTATATTTTTGAAACTTGCGTTTCTGTAAAATAATATTTTTTGCGGTTCGCAGAATTCGTTTATTTGGTCATTTGAATTCGATATCTTTGATACCGCATAAACAAAATTCGGATACTTCCATTCCTTCGTATCATAAAAAAAAGGAAAAATTAAAAGAATACAAATCATTAAATCAGATCACAATAAATAGATCAAGAAACCACTTTCCATCGAATAACAACTGGGAAAATAACAGCCCTTTGAAAAATGAGTAAATAACTATCTTTTTTTAAAAAAAGAGTTGAATGCATTAATTATATCAAATCTTTTTAAGGGTTTTCACAACAATCATGAGCTTTAAACAAAGAACGTGTTTGCTCTTTTAAGGAAAAACAAAAGCATTCTTTAGTAATGCCCATTAAGATCACCACCCAGAGTACCTACTTAATCAACGCATTGATAGCTTTATGTTTATTCGAATACATCGCCACTAAACTTGACAAGTAAACTCAAAGATTACGAAAGGAATCCCGTGATTGATTGCACCGCGTGTGTGAATGCTTTATAGGGATGCGTGGCTGTTTGTAGTGCCAACTACCTGTAGTTCAGATGAGTTGTTAATAGATATGATTAAATAACTTCCCTGCAACATAATGGCTTATTTGAACCACTCATCTTCGAAGAAAAACATCAACGTCAGGTGCTTTCTTTAATTCATTGAAGTTCGATACTTATCAAAATGATTCGGAATTTTAGAAATAAATTTAAAATATATCGGTAGAAACCTAGTTAAATAAATATGAATTACACGCGAACACTTCTGTGATTGGTTGTACCTCATGCATGATGATTGAAGAAATAGAAGGAATCCACGTTTAATACAGCATAAACGTTAGTATTTATTGAAGTTGCTAAATATAATTAAAAAGCATGTCGCTGTAGAGCGAAATGGATGAAAATATTTATACATATGGCAGTACTAACTGATTTTAATGGTACCAACGTTTTAAGGAAATTTCAGTACGAGATGACACAAAATTCAATATAAAAACAGTCAAGGCAGAGAAAGAAAGATAAAAATAAGCTAAAATCACTAAAGAAAGTTTTGGCATTTTATTAAGAATATATATATATATATATATATATATATATTATATATATATATATTTTATATATTCCTAATTTGACAAGATTTTCTTTCATCTTTGAAGAAGCATCTTTAAATCGAACTGACTAAAACAAGTAGAAATTTGTCATATTTTTTTCGAAATATATGCTGTTTCTTAAGCAGTTCGAGTACTGTATTGAAATGAAAGTATTACGTGGCTGAAAGAATATATTATATCCATTAAGTTACTGTTCAAAAGTTAATTAAGCGCTTATACGTTTAAAATATTAACTATTAGCAATCATATTAACTTTCTATAGAAAGGACGTAGAATTATGCGATTGTTCGAGGTCATAAAAAAACTATAAATATAACATGGGTCTTATAATATTTTTTACATATTTGATGTTAACAACGTGGTATATGTTTCATTAACTTTCAACGGCTTGAATTTTTTGCTTTGTTTATAAAACATTCAAAATTTATTTAAATGAACAATATATTTGAGAAATCAGAAGAAAAAATAATAAATTATATTCACATCAAGTGAATTAATTCGCACAATATTACACTCACGTGATATATATTACATCTAAAATATAACTGCACTTTGTTCGCTGTGATGTAATATTACAAGCAGCATATGCAATATGTGCAATGGATTTCAAAATTCCATTTATCTGATATTTTAAAGTAATTTACTCTCTCGGGTAATAATTATTAAATTAGAATTACAACAATTTAAAAAAAAATTATGAGCGAATTCATTCATTTATATGTTTAAAAATTTCTCCATGATATGATTAAAATCTGAGTAATTTTTCCTGTAATTAGTATATTCATCATGATTTTTTTTTACAAACTTATTATCAAATGAAAATTTAAAAACCACCAGAAAAAGTAAGATAAATTTATCTTAAAAATATTTTTTTAAAATGATTTTCGAAATTTGAAAATAATATATACTTATTTAATTAACTGTTTTATACAATAACTTGTTTTCTGTGCATAAATGTATTTATCTCAAAGCTTTTAAAGACAAAGTTTTAGTATAAAATAATTTTGTTTGATAGGTAATTCTAATTCTTAAATATGCATGCAATATTAATTGCCTATATTATTCATTAATTAAAAATATAAAATGCATTTTTCATTCTATTCTACTTTTTGTACACTTTTTTTAATCAAATATTTTTTAACAATCTTCGTAAAAAAAGTCACAATGTTACACATCGTTTGTTCTACGATCGTTTTAAGCCCTACCCTCTGGGTATGGCAGTGGAATTTATTTGCATTGTAAAAAACAATCTACATACTTGATCACAGCTCATTTCTTTTTGGACATAAAATATTAAAATGCTGAAGAAATGAGCAAAGAAAAATCGTAAATATCTGATCAACCCGGGGCTTTTCTTTAATAAAATATTAAGTTACTGAAAAAAATGAAAAATTTCGAAGTTTTATCTTTTTATTTAAATGAAATTAATTTAAATATATTTATCAAGCTTTATTAAGAGAAAAACGTACACTTGTAACAAGTTACTGGCTGTAAAAATCAATTAAAAAAAACATGCTCAGAATGTACAAGCCAAAGACATTTTCTTGTTTTATTTTAATAAAAAAACACCTTTTGAAAACACGCTTTTATTAGTATACTGATAATAGAAATGATATTATTTATAAAAAAGCTGGGAATCAAGGTGAATTCACAAAAGCGCAAAGTATTGTTAGGAAATTCATATTTTTTTAATTCGTAATAAATGTTTAGGAATTTTCTTTCGTTTAGCTTAATTTCTTTATTATATTGCATTGATACTGTACTGTATTCGACTATATTTTCGTTTTGTATTCAACTCATCATGCGTTTATGAATTTTAATAAAAATATTATGTTCTATATTTAAATATATTAATAAAATTGTGCTTTAAAAATATTTTTCATTTTTTTTTCTCATTTTCTACTATTTAATCTTCAACATATTTCGCCATTCATAAATTCTATTTAAGATTCCATATTAATATTATGGAATCTTTATTTTTTTTAAAAAAATTAACTATCAATTGGCACCACTTATATGGAATGAAAATTTAATTAAAATCAATCAACTAACATTTAATTTCAGAAAGTATTAAAATATTGTATTGTAGCCAGGAACATACAATATTTACAAATTACGGAGCTCCAGCACTTTAGGAAACGAGTTAAAAAATAATCTATAATTAAATTACGTCTGTGCAAGCATGAAACACGTTAAAAATGCATATAAAAATTATCTGCATGTTTTATAAATATTAAATGAAATTATGTTACTTGAAACATGACAATTATCGTAATCGCACATAAATAACTTTTCAACACTAGATTTTATTTCAACAATTATTTATGTGTAACATCTGCTCTAAATTTTTTCTTCAGCAAGTGTATTACTATTTATAATTAATGCTTTATTATTATAATGTAATTCAGTTCTGTTATAGTAAAACAATAGCCAATGTAATGAATCTGTAATAATGTACTCCCTCACCTCAAAAATAACTTCTACCTGATATTTACTTCCCCTGACTCAAGAGGATTCATTTGACTCTTTTCAGAAACTAACATTAAAAGTATGCAGTTTTGTTATTTCGCCATTTTTCTTTGGTTCAAACAACATAATGGTAACTTTTTGAATTAAAACACGCTAAGTTTGGAAGTTCTGCCCACTTCGACAAGTTTGCTTGGCGACATGCGCTGGCGAAAGAATTGCTCGCCAACCGCTGTTTGAGAGGAAAACGTCGGATCCCGAAAACATTGGGTGATTTAGCAGAGATGGAAGCGCAAGCTGATTTTTCGGGCTGACAACCTTTAGTTTATTGGGTAGTAGCCAAATATCCACATGGTTAAAACGCTTCTTATTTATTTCTTTAAATCTAATTTGCAAATTTAAACAACTGTTGTCTTCAGCATTTCTATGGTAAGTAAATTTCAAGTGCAAACTTTGAAAACATTTAAAAATTATTATAATTGCCCTTAGCCACTTAGCTCACAAGTTTAAAATAGATTTGTTTCGAAAGAAAAACTTAGGAAGAGACTTAAATGAAAGTTATTTCCCATGTACTGAGTTTTAAAATGTTTTCTTAGTTTTTTTTTTTTTCTTTTAAAATGATTTTAGAAGGATGCACAATACAATGTATTGTGAGACTTTTAGTTGCCAACTCTTTGTGCGTAATACGTGCTGATTTGCAGGTGCGCTCTGTAAGTTTTGACAGATATTACTTACACATGCACAGTTTAGATTAAAAAAAAGAATCATGTCAAAAGAAAAGTAATGTTGCGTAATATGAGGTGATTTCAGGTGCGTTACAAAAGTTTTAGCAGATATTTATACATACATGGTTTAAAAAATCTAAGGTGCAATAAAAAATTAAAATAAAAAAAAACTGTTATTTTTTTTCTATTTATATGAATATATGCGAACACTACTAATTTGAAGTATTTTGCTTAATATATTAACTATCGGCAAACATAAGTACATGAAATGATCGTGTTTTAAACTTGTGAGTTATAATTGTCTTGTATAGACGTAATAATATGTTGAAAGGATTGGATAGAAGCTATTAACACTTCGAGTGCTTCACGAACTTTAGTTGAATAAATACAACAGTTTTCTAAAACAGAAAATATCAATTGCATCTAAATATTGAAGGGTTAAAACCATTAGAAAAGTCGTTTCTTTGAATAATATAATGAAACTATACGAAATATATGGGCATTTGCTTTGAATATACACTTCTTCAGAGTTTTATTTAAAAGTCATAAATAAAATAAAGTGAGAAAATATTTATTTAGCAAGATTCCAAAGATGTTACTTAGATTATCGCCACAGTATTATTTTATATCGAACTGATTAGAGATTAAAATCGCCTTATGATATAAAATATGTGTAATTATTTACAAAAAAACTAGCATCCTGAAATAGTTCTACTCATATTTTTTAAATAATGTAAAAACAAATATTGCTTGCATGTCTGCACTTATAAAATATTTTTACTCAAGTAAAACTTGAATTTATCGCATTTCAGTCAAAAAAATCTGAGATTTTCGTATCATCAACAGAATTTTGTTCAAATTATATAAAGAAAGATAAAGCGAATCCAAAAAGAGTTATTAAAGTATTGACATTTAGGCAGCTTTAAAACTATGAAACTGTAGAAGTGTGATAAAATGTTGATGTGAAAAAGTAATGAGATGCAGTTAAAAGAACTGATAAATGTTTATTCGTCAATAATAATTGAATCAAGCGGTTTAAACGCATTTATTAATAAACTGAATAAAAAGTTGCTAAGAATACGATTTTGTTATGCATAATTCATTACATTGTGAAAATCTATGAAAATGACATTTATTTGAACCAACTTTTCTTATTTACGATATGTTATCCAATTTTTGCTCTGAATATTTCTTAAAGTATAATATGCCATTAAAAGTAATTAAGTTTTCAACATTAAATTTTCCGACGTTATATTTATTCTTCTGAAAGAAATTTGCAATTTCGTTGAAAAAAAACAATTTTGGTTAAGTCACTAATCAGTAGGTCCCTATATTTTATTGCTATTAAGTGTTTTTCTGGCAGTAATGGCTGTTTTTATATTAGAATTTTAAAAACTCCTTCATATTAAAAGCAATTCTATACCTAAAATTGTTTATTATCTTTATAATCATCTCTTCGCTGTTCTTGTACTTTTTTTCTAATAACATTTACTATTTTATTTGTTCACAATTTTGAAAAGTGTCATTTTTATATATTTTAGTTGTTTATAACTTGAGATTTATGTAATTGAAAAATTGCTTTGGTTTTGATATTAAAGCTTCTTTTCTCTGCATTAAATATCCTAATCGGTAGCATTATAAAAAAACCACAATTTCTTTAAAATAAAAAAGTAGCTTGGATAATGTTGATTAATGTGTTTTGAAATAAGAAACAAAATCGATAACGAGAATAATTAATGAAAGAAATTCATTAGGTGAGAAAAATAATTAACACGAATAATTTGAGTTTATTATCAGAGCAAATAATAAATTCTCTTTTGTATCCCTACTCATACCAAATGCGACTTCCGGAAGCAATTCAAGATTTTTTAAAAACAGTTCTTTCTTCATAAACATCAAACTAGGTTAGTCGGAAGGATTGTAAAATAAGCCCCCATTCCTTGGCAGTAATGAGGTGACTCGAATAAAGTTAATTCCTTCATTAAATCGCCCGTAGTCTTTTATCGCTGAATGACTCACGCTGTGAGCATGATGGTCAAATACTGATTTTGGATAGAAAATACTAGTAGAAAAAGTAATCTTTTTATAAACAAACATGTTTTGTATATTATGTCCAGACGTGCTAATTAATTTGCGCCATTTTGATGTTGTGTTGGTAGAAAGTGCTCAGCACCATGAATGAGTAACAAATGGTTCTCTCGTTATTTCCCCCCTCTTGTAAACCTAGTATTGAAAGCATTGCAATAGTCAAAAAAATTCAACGAACCTGAACATTTCAGCCATTTTCATTCAAGGAAAAAATTCATTTTTGAAAGTGTATATCTAAATTTAGTATCGCAAAAAAAATTAAAAAAAAAAAATTTAAAAAAATCGGCATTAGTTTAGCAGACCGAAATTCTCTATGATCGTAGCATCGAGATTGTCGATATCTATCTAATCTTGAATGTAATCCTTTAGAAAAGAAACCTATCTATTTATGTGCATGTAAGAATTATAACTTAATGCAATAGATTAGGTATATAAAATGTAACATATGGCACCAACATCCGAATTGTGAATATTTAGGAACCGTTGTTCTAAATTCATGATGGAATAACTATCTATATTTACATGTATGTTGATGTTAAAAAAAAAAGTAGGCAAGTAGTATGTCATTTTTGCACCAAAATTGGTGACTTAATAAATTTTTGAGAAAGCAAAAAACATACTTTATTATTTTCTTTCTTTGAAGAAGGGAAGCAGAAATGTACGCCGTATTCTAGTCATATACGAGAGAGAGAACACTTTCGCTGCTTTGAAAATTCTCTTTTACGTTAAAATAATTATTGGCGTTAAAAACGTTAAGTGCATATTTATTTGAAATTGAGAAAATAATAAATCGACGAAAGGGATATTTAATTTGAAAGAGTATGATAATTTTGTATTAAAAGAACATTTGTATGATAATGATTTAGTCATTCTTCTGTTGAGATCAAAATCGAGATTAATACTGATTGACAGCATATTTTTCCGATATTTTTTTTCTCCTATATTCGGCAGATTATTGGAGCTGGACAGACCATCAAGAGTTAATGAACGAAATTAGATTATATTATCGATATTGCTATTCTATAAGTAGAATTTCTTATAGAATTAGATGCAGAATTCAATAGTTTAGAATGTGCGCCTTGCATTTCTCATTGTATTACGTTTTAACACAGCATGCGTAATGCTATGAAGTTAACTGATTTAATTGTGATGCAATGTGAATTCAAAACCATTAACATTTTATGCTAACATTTCCTACAAACAAAAAAAAACTATTTTTAGAGTCAATTGTATTCAAATTTAATTGGAAAAAAATGGAATAAAGCGTAATTCACGGTGCAATGTAGGGTTAATTAAAAACTTATATAACTATTCCCATGACACTGAATTTTATATCGAAATCTCTCGTATTCCAGACATTTAGTTTAATTTACGGTTAATTACTAATGGTAATGATTAATTAAATTGACAAAGAAGCATAACAAAGAACAGTTAGCTAGGAATGCCGAAAGATTCGACTTGTTACCAGCTGTAACCAATATACTGTCTAAATCAACTTTACAAAAAAAAATCAGAGGAAAACTTCAGCTAATATTTAGAGGTATTCTGATTTTGGCATTGTTAAAAATAAATGACTTTTAACATAGCGTCAGTAAAAGCGAGAGCAATTTTAAGAGTAGCTCATTAACATTTGATTAATAAGTCTTTTTAAGTCTTTTTTCCGACTGTGGATGTAACAGAAAGGGCAAGGACTTTTAAGACTCTGCTTGCAAGAAGTAACTAAGCATAAAGCGTGTAGTTGATACACTGATTAGTAAAGAAAGTTATGGAATATCATATGCTGAGATGAAAAGAATTTGTAGAATTTTTACATGTCCGCTATAATGACTCCTTCCTGTGATTCCTCCTGTCTATCTAATTAGATGGCCCTTTCTTTGCTCTTTTAACAGTCGTAGAGAAGTAACTATTTACTTAGATATGTGTGAATCCCAGGTGAGTCACGCTGCAGCCAATATGTTAAGATTGCATCAATTTAAAATTCAAGTGGTTATTTCGATTGTTGTTCAATTGTTTTGTTAGGAACTTATCTTTAAAATTTGATCATACTTCCTTTTTCAAAATTAATTTTTAAAAAATTTGAAAAAGGCAGTGTGATCATAAACACAAGAATTTTAAATAATAATCAAAGCATTTGCAAAGCAAGTTTTATTTACAAGTTGCTTTATTTACAAGTTGCAAAAATATTACTCTCAGGAGTAATATTTTTGAAATAACAAAATACAATTTATTTAGGTATTACTACAAGTTTTTCAAACTTTTTCCTTTCTTGCTTATCTTTCTCTTACATAGAAGGCGTAAGTTAAAACAATGATGAAAAATGCTATATAATATGTAATGCAAAGTTTAGTTATATATAAATTTGCCGTTTAAGTCATCGGCTTATGAAACACTGGATATTACTAGACAATAGATTGAGAAATATAAATTAAAAATCTCAATAAAAACTTTAGTAATCACTCAATATATTAATAAGTAGACTAATCAATGATCAAATCAGAATTAGATAGATGGATCAAACATTCAAAAGGTCATCTTTCAAATATTTCGGAGCATTAAACTGGGCAGATCATTTTTCAAATCTGAAAACCAAACTATTAGAACATACCGGAAATAGCTAATGTTAATTGTGAAATCAAAGAACTTAGGAAACTCCTCTACAGAACGCAAGATCCTGCACGGAACAGTGTGTAAAGTAAGTTTATCCACTTTCTTGCAGACAATCTTTGCAACTGGACTCGATTCAAAGACTGCGCGAACTAAACATTTCAGAAGCCGACTCAACTATTCCAACTGTAGTTCTCTAGAACACAGGACTCCTCTCCTGTATAAGCAATGTAAGAGTAGAAGTTATGACTAGTCTGGGTCGGGAAAGCCAGACATCTAAACTATCAGGATTTCGACCCCGTTGAATATAAAGAAGAGATTTCGTCAACAATTCATCTTGACTATTTCAATTTTGAGGACCAATTCTTATTTTTATCCCAATTTTACCTCTGAAATCATTATCTACAGAGCCGATTCGAAACAGGAAAAGCAGATAGTTAATTCTACGTCTGTAAAAATTACCCCACGGCTTAATGAAGGACATGACCAAGATACTAAACATTTTTTCAAGGAGAGTTATTTGTTATCAAGGAAGCATGCACCAATGTAAACCAATACCGTTAATTACAATTTTGGTAGATACTTAAGCCTCCTTTCCATCTCTTCCCTCAAACTAAATAGCCCATTTGCCCAGACATCTAAAATATCTTTCACCTCCCAAATATCATAGTAGGTTGTATAAAACTCCCGTGGGATACAAAGCAGATATTCTTGCCTAGAAATCACAGTGAAAGGTATTCCCACTCAACATCTAGCACCCAGAAGTATTCTCAAAAAGAAATTTTATAATGTCTCATTCTTTCTGCCAGAGTTGAACGAGTATAACTTTGACACTGAGAAGAATATCAGTCTCATCTTCCTTAAAATGAAATTTCTCCTCTACCGGGGCAAAAACCAGGAATCAAATTTGCCATAAGGCACCCCCAATTCCTAAATTATTTTAGGAAACTTAACTGCAGAACAAGTGACCCCTGAGGCTGTGGTAAGATGGGGAAGCTCCCTGCACTTCGAGATCAGTTACTCTCTAACAAGGTCAATTCATTTAACGAAATCCTCAAGCAAATTAGAAAAACTTTGGTGGGAAAGAGTCCTCTCAAACAAAACCTCAAGGGCCAAGATCAGAAAATTGATAAAAGTTTTTCTGAAAAACTAAGACTTTTTTTCTCACTAAATTAACATCCAAGTTTAAAGGATTGAAACCATAATTTCCTCCGTAACAATGGATTCCATTATTTTTTATTACTTTTTTAGTCTTTTTTTAATATCCATTCTTTTTTATGCTAGTTTTGAGTTTAGTTTAAAATTATCAATTCTCCCCCTACCTCTATTTGTTTTCATTAGTAAGTGTTACTATTTGTATTTTCTTCTTATTAAATGTTTTGTGGTGTATTGTTTTTATAATACTGTCAATCATATCTCCAATTCTTGCAACCATCAATACTTCCCTTAAGTCTTATAAATTCAAAAGGTCTTGCACGTATTCAATCCTCATCCAAGAAAGGTCTTCAAGGTCCTCTGTGCGCGCGCACGCACGCCACGCGCACACACACACACACACACACACACACACACACACACACACACACACACACACACACACACACACACACACACACACACACACACACACACGCGCGCGCGCGCGCGCGACCATCTGTTCACTGGTTGACGACTCAATAGCACTTAGGAAACATCATGCACAAATCATGTCTTCTTTTGGGGGTATGGTCTGCAGCTGTTTATATATATGCCTACCTAAACTAACAGAGAACCCTTAGAAATCTGAGCTCGGGGGTATATAGTAAAGTTAATGTTTGTGAAGCTCTTTTACAAAACGAAATCTTTACGCATGATTCATATGAATTTTATTTATTCCGACTGATTTCAAAAACATTGAGAAATGCCTTCAAAGTTATTAAACTTTTTTTCACATATCTCTATTAATTATGAAAGCAGATGCATGTCTGTTGGAACTCTATAGGTCAAACTATTAGACTTAGTGAACCGTACTTGGCACATACATATTTTATATGCAAAAGTATGTATGTAAAAATATCTTTAATTTCAGTAATTTTAATTAAAAAATTTTGAAACATTTTGGCAGTTTACGACTTTCGGAAATACCACACAAAATTGATTTTTCATCCATTATAAAATACTAAAAGCTGTCTTTTTGATAATTTCAATTTAGTTACCCTCGAAAGGTTTAGAAAATTTTCAAAAATGTTTTGTGCATATTTTATGAAGTTTCAATAAAATTCATATAGCTTTCATTATTCATAAATATATTTAACTGCGCAATTCGCTTCTATTGTTGAAATCTAAGATAATATCCTAATGGATTTTACTTTTATTTCAACCATTTTTCTGAGAAATATGTAGACAAAGGCTTCTAATATTAAACTTGAGTTATAATATTTATTAAGCGTAATTAATATGGTTGACAACCTTTCAATTTTTTTTATATATCTTATTCACTTCAAGCTTCTGAATGTTGAAATAAAATGCTTTCTTTAAAGAGGAGTAAGAAAGAGAACCTGAAACCGAGAACGCGGAATTAGATAACATGGGCAAAGACTTCATTTTTTAAAGACGTTCACGTAGACAAAGAACAAAACGGGTAAAATACTATTAAAAACATCTACTACAATTCGGCGCTTAAAATTACTTTGAAAAAGCCCTGAACATCAAATCATAAGAGAACAAATTGGAATCAAACAAAATCGGTAATATTCCACAAACAAGCAGAATAAACAGATTTTGATACAGCTGGTCTCCAAAGGTGGTTATAATTGAATAACTTGAAAATAACAAGACGTTTTAATATTAAGAGCTTGTTGAAATCTATTTTACAAATCCTTCTAAATAATTTAAGTGAATTTTATTTCTGCACAATTACTGAACGAATTTTTATTTGTGTATAAGTTGTGAATAAATATCCATTCTAAATACTGAGCTGATTAAAAAAAAACATACTTTAATTTAGCTTTTCATAACAATGACAATCTCGAAAAGATAAATCGGCTGTATGATGTGAGTTTTGTGATTTAAATGCATATCCTTATTAATAACATTAATGCAATGCGTATGCAATGAACAATTCTTTATATAAAGCAAATTATTAATAATATGAACATTTTGTGAAAAAATAAGCAGTAATTTGAACAGGGTGAAAGCAATATAAAAGTTCTTTTTTCAAAAAATTCATTAATATACGTATAATAATTCAAGTCCAGATTATATAAGAAATATTCCTAAATAAATATTCTTTTTATTAACCATGCTACTCAAAAACAACACTGTTGTAACTTGGTGCGAATATCTTATTAAAGGGGTTCTTTCTTTTGAAAAAGATTGCTTGTCTTGTGGCATTAAGTAGAAAATTTAAGTGAAAAAACTTCAAGAAGTAACAATTGCTATTATTCCATATTCTTATTTAAGATGGTCAAAATATACTTGTACTGTCATTTTTTAAGGGAATTCCCTTTTATTCTTTGAACGTACTTAAAAATAAAATGTTTGGAGAAAGGAATTATTATTTTCTAAAGCGGCCTTTTTAATTCTTTTCTGAGCTATATCTGAAACCTTTCTAGACTAACTTTTTTTAGGTAAATTAAACTACACTTATAAGTATAGCATAGTTTCTGAATTAATGTATATCTTTGTATGGAACAATTTTGTGAACATTTTAAACGGTTCTTCCAGAATTATTCGATAGTGATAAACACAGAATAAGCACTGATAAAATATCATAGATTTTAAGTAGACTCGAAAGAAAATAAATAATAATAATAATAAAAAAAGTTGATTTTAGAAAATTAGTGTTATCGCCGATTGTTAAAATCGGACGCTCTCCAGTTCTTAAAAACACATTAATGTAAGGATGTTTGTGTTGCGAAGATGTATTAGCAGAACAAACATGTCGCTCTTCAGCAGGATGGAATGATTCCAGTCATTCGATTAGTCTGTGCTACCAAGCCATCATGCTCCATACTGATGCCAATTGCTATTGCTGGTACATAGTTTGGTAATTTTTACTTGTATAGTCATGCCACTGATAGTTTAACGACAGTCTCAGCTTTAAAGGTAGAGAGGCTCGAATTCGAAATTCATATTCCAGCCAGTTTTGAAATCAATAATGCTCATCAACAGTCAGGCGAGCCAGTTCAGGTGTTATCCGTATCTAATCTGCCCTGTCAGGTGTTGCAATGTGGCCGAAAAAGAAAAGGCCAATCCCAAAATAACCAACATATAAGTTCAAATAGGAACATTAATCTATTGGAATAACTATATTGCTTCCCGGCTATACCATATTGTTGGAAACAGGAAGATGAAAGTACTGCATGGCAGTGTTCTTGATAATTTTCTTGGAATTTGCTGAGCTAAAATATGAAATCAACTTTTCATTTATTATCTATTTCAATGTAGTGTATTTATACTTAAAAGCTATAAATAAATAAATGAAATGCAAATAAAATGTTTTGCCTAAGTACTTCTTGTACAGTTTGCAAAAGATTTTGGTTTCACTTTTTAAGAGGTTCCAGACATTAAATCATTTTATTCATCGTAACTTTCAATACCTTGACGTAATTCGTAGTGTTTAAATAACTAACGATTTTCAGCAAAGTTTTATGACTTTTCTTACCTTTTTAAAATAAAAAGACATTAGAGGTATCATTTTTGGAGTTTTTAGTTTTGTTCATAAGTCGTTAAGCCCTTTTTTCTTTTGCGAAGATCTCTCTTCTTTTAAAATGATTGATTTTAGCTTTGACGCCATGCTTCATTTGACTACTATTTTGTCCGACATTTATTTTTGAAATGCCTTTTTTAATGATAGAACATGTTGTAATATATAGTATAGAAGTTTAATTGCAACTGAAAGCAAAACTGTAGTCTCGGTAATTTTTATGAGCGAATATTTGACTCGTTTGTTATAAAATTTTTTTGTAAAATATATTTGAATATTGAATCGTAAAAGCCTCTCCTTAACTATTGTTTTTTTCACAATCTAATTAGATGATGCCTCCCATTCTGGAATTGGCTTTCTTACTGACTCAAGAACGCATAGAAATACTTGTTTGTAGATTATGTATATTTTTCATTAAATTATTTCATTTGAATGATTTAAATTTGGTTCACAATTTTGAGAAGCGATAAATCGATTTCCGATTCGACATTTCTTGAGTGGTATTTTGAATAGATAAATTAAATGGTCTTGGTTAGATGTCAAGATTTCCATTTAGAAGGCACTCTCTCTTAACTTCCAAGCCACATCAATGTGAGGAAATCTGATTCACAGCGATGTATCTAACATTAAAAAAAAACCCATGTGCACGGCATGTCTGTTGAAAGTTTTATGAAGCCCTTTATGTATTTAAATTCACTCAAACTCAGAATACTGACTGTAGTATTAAAATACCATTTAACAAACATTAAAATGTCAGTTATCTTTTAGTATGCGGTACTTTTTTTTTTACTTTATTATTTTTTAGTGTTATTTTCTTAAAATGTTCTTCCATTTTTGAAATTTTTTTTTTGTTTGAAATCGTAATTGAATAAATGATATATTTGTCATAACATGGTTAAAATTATTTGATTGGATATTTTTGAATCAGTAGAAGAAATAAGTAGGGCAATTCATCTTATTTTAAATCGCTATTAGGTTTTTCTAATATCGCAATTTATTCTGATCTGCAGTCAGTCATTTGAAGATAGTTTGGTTCTGGCTTCAAACCAATCAGTATATGAATTAAAACATAAATTCAATGTTGACGTAAAAAGTTAAATATATTAACGTTGAGAAATTAAATCTGTGACAAATTTCAGAAAAAAATTTTAAATATTTTTATACACTATATAATGAATAGATTAATATCAACTGTTTTTTTCCTATCTAAATAGATGATATCTCCATTTCATTAATAGGCAGTCCTATTGATTCAATTAATATCCGTCGAATATTTGAGGTATTCGTAGATATATGTAATTTCTGTATTGTATTGTAACATATTTAATTGGTTTAATATTAGCTTATTAATTTAAAAGGCTGTAATTCGATGCTAGTATAGTGCATGGGCACGACGTTTAAGAGTTTGAAAAATAAGGTAAATAAAAAGGTGTTCTTTTATAATATTTGTTCCCAGTTTCATGAATAAATATTGCGGCCGTTTGCAAAGACATAATTGTAAACTGATTAACAGTGGAAATTGGCTAATTAACAAATCTGGATATAGAAATGATAACAGCGAGAGAAAATTTTAGACTAAAAGTGGCAGTAAATATTGAAAAGTTAAGTTTTAATAAATAGCACATACTAATAAAGAGTAACA
The DNA here is from genome assembly GCF_947563725.1 of Argiope bruennichi. Classification (NCBI taxonomy): domain Eukaryota; kingdom Metazoa; phylum Arthropoda; class Arachnida; order Araneae; family Araneidae; genus Argiope; species Argiope bruennichi. The sequence continues at coordinate 23,809,885 of NC_079162.1, read as the reverse complement.
TAAATAAAATTATTACAATTAAGTTCCAATAATTTTGAAAACAACTTCAATAAACGGGCATTTATGAACTTTTACGTTCTACGACTATTGAATACAATAATCGTAGAACCTCTCCCCCTCTTCTAAATAACATTACAATTCGCATTTAATATTTTCAAAGTTTATGAAGTGAATTTTTTATTGCTTGTTTCACTGAATACATTTTAATGCAGTGAGGTCTTCAACTAAAGACCTTAACGATTCTTCTTTAAATATAAAAAGTGCACAAAAGAATTAAGAAATACACTTTTTTGTTTTGACTTTGAATAAACCGAATAATTTAATTATAAGCAAAATTTAAAGGCCATGTTAATAGGGAAACTCAAGGGACATGAGAAAATCTAATTATCCAAGAATTCGAATTAAGAAACGTACGAATTAGCCTTGTGCACCTGTATTTTAAGAATTTTTTAACTGAATGAATGACTATCGAATTTAGAATAAAAACATTTTAAAACTTTAATGAAGGCATTGATGGAAAATGAATATATTCAACACCAAGCATCACTATTGATGATATTCAATAGTTTATTTACCAAAATTTGCCAAATATTGAAAGAAAAGATTTTAGAAAAGATAAAACTCGTATATCAGTTTCGTATGCTCCTTACAAGTTACGTTAAACAAAATAGATTAAAACTAACTTTAAAAAAAGTTTTTGAATAAATGGATAATAAAGCGTTCTGAAATTTATTTTAGAGAATTACTAATTTATTTACAAACATTTTAACAGAAGTTTAGACAATTGCATGTAAAGTAATTAGTAATTATATGAGTATAAATATGCAAAGTAAATGGTACATTAACGAATAATTTTCTTACGAAATTCTATAATATAACATTGACTAGTACAGAATTTTTCAAATGTTATTGAGAATATTATACTTCTTAAATATTGCAAAATATTAAGAGTTTATTTTATTATTAACAACATAAAATCTAATTTTTCCCTCTATGATAAGCTGATAAAATTGTTTACGCGGAATCTATTTACCTCTCAAAGTATTTGGTGAATAAGATGTTAAAGGTTTCAAAAGCTAAGAAAGGATGAGAATTGGAAACCAATTATTGCATACAAAGAATTTTAATCTTTTATGATCTTTCAGAAATCAACTTTTGTTTTCAAGCCATTTCAAATATATTGCAAAACATACCAAATATATACCGAATTAAAATCAATATCTGATCTTATGGATTGAATAAGATAATTTAATAAAAAGTAAAAAATATAGGCATTCTTTTTGTATTGTATACTTCGAAGATAAAGACGTCAAATATTTATTCATCATTATCTACCTGTTGATAATTGAAATTAGTATTTAAATTAATTTAATTATTGACAAAACCTCATGATTATTACAAGATTATTGAAGTATACTTAATCCCTTAAATATTACCTTTTGAATTAGAAAAGAGCAATAATTTAGTAGTTTCTTCTTTCAACAGAAAATAATTTATATTTTGAGAAATAAATAAAATTGCATGTGTTGATTTCAGAATACTAAAATTTTTAAAAGAATGAAATAAAACATATTTTAAATCGATTTGCAAAATGCATTTACAAATATCTTTTTTCACGTGTTTCAATTCAGATCATTAAAGGAAATATTAACCAAATATTGGAAAAACAATATACAGAATATTTCCAAATCTTATTCCATAATTTAAGATAAAGAATTTCTATTAAATAAAAACAGATTAAGTATGTTGATTAAAAACAAATGAAGAGAAAGACACAAATGTCTTTGATAGTGTTTCCAAATTTCATTGTAATTATTTTAAATTCAATCATTTCATGTTCTAAAAATCTAACGAGATTTTTGTTTTAAGAGTTTTGTTTTATTGCCGTTGTTTATAAACTTTTAAAAAATATATTTGGGAAAGTAAGTTGTATATATGTAATATAACTTGCACTGGTGGAATATTGAAAACTGTACCTAACTTTAAAAAATTGCTAGTAAATAATTTAATAAAATTTATTTCCAAAATGCTAGTTTTGCTGATTTAGGAAACGGGGAGTTAAATTCATTACTTTGATGTGTAGTTTTTCCGCTGCTGCATTAGTACGAAATATGAGAACTGCTGGTTAGAAAGTTTGTTAAAATACTTATCTGGAAAATTATGCTCTGTAGTGCTTATCTTTTAATGCACTATAATGCCAAATTATCGCTTAAACTATGTTTTGTGTTATGCTTAATTGTATTAAATATAACATTCATTCCAACTTTTGTTATAACTTAATTTCAATCGAAATGATTAAAGCAATTTATATTCAGGCTCCCTTTCCAAACTGTACGAGTTAAAACCCTGTACTGCCAAATAATTTATATTTTTCTTTTAAATAAAAATTAGCAATAAAAATTTTAAAAAATAATAAAATTAGTTAGTATTCTTTTGATTTGAAAAAGTTTTTGAAGAATAAAAAACAATGAATTTTTAATGGAAAATTGAAATATTTAGTTTCTCTTTCTCATTAAAAAATCTACTTCATTTTTTCGTAACATAATTTCTGCAATATAGATCTAAAATTCATCTGAAGATTTCCACATCATTTTGTATAACATATAACGATATTTAAGGTTATCTATATTAAAAATCCTAAGGTATTTTTCTAGATATTTTTTTACTAACTAAGCCCCCAAATGTCTAATTTCTTAGCCTGTAAATGTGCATAATCATTTTATTGTAATCGTTGCAATCTTTATCATTCTCAGATGAACTATTGTATTAGAATTATTCAATTTTGTATTGATGAATAAATCCGGGTGCTTTTGTTATAAAAAATGAAAAATAGGCTTTCGAATGTCTTTTTTTCTTCGGTATGAACATTTAAATTTAAATAATTTTGAAAATAAGTTAAAGAATTCAGTAACATAAAAATTAAATTGTTTTTTAAAATTAATTTAATTTACGTAGAAACCAAGTTTAAAACTGATATAATAAAATTTATGCTGCGAATATTGGTTGCAAAAGCAAATAAATGAATTAGAAGTAAAAAATTGAACCTTCTTCAGTCACATTTTTTCTACCACAAAACTTTGAAAAATTATAATCATTATATATAAATGGGCATAGTTTAGTTTTACTAAGGTATATGAAGCCCTCAATTATAGAGAATTATTAAAGCATAAATTCATTTATATATATATGTGTGTGTGTGTGTGTGTGTGTGTGTGTGTGTGTGTGTGTGTGTGTGTGTGTGTGTGTGTGTGTGTGTGTGTGTGTGTGTGTGTGTGTGTGTGTGTGTGTGTGTGTGTGTGTGTGTGTGGTTAAAGGATATGCTCAGCATACATTATTTTTTAGTAGTCTTAACTTACGAGTATTGTAATAGGCGATATTTTAAACCCTTTTAATAGACTTTAAAGAAAGAAAGGATTATATTTCCCTTATTTCTTAAGAGTAAAAATATCCCTATTATTGAATGCAAAACAAGAAATTTCTATAGTCAAATAATTCTTTTATTCGACTTTTTAGAAATTAGAGGATTCAATATAGGTTAACAAACGCGAACCAATTTAAACTCCAGCGATAAATTTTTTGATTTCTATACAGGGTGGTTATAATTAAACTTCCCCTATAAACGGTGGTAAGGTCTCGGTTTCAGAACCAAAAGATTTCAGGTTCGAGGCTCGATTCCACCGAAGAACTGTCGCATAAGCGGACCTGGTGCACGCTAAATCCGTGAGACCAAACATCTTCCCGCTGGTGCGAAGCTTGGAGGGTGGTGTGCCAGTTGAAGTGTCATCTTCGTCATTTGACAGCGGCTAATAATTACGAGGTCCATCCCAAAATAGCCCTAAAGTTGCTGTAAAACGGGACGTTAATAAACTTATATGAATGAATATTATTATACTAAATTAAACTCGGAGTTAGTGTTTAAAAGGTTTTATATATCGTGCTTGCATGAAAAAAAAAGCATACCATCACAGCATAATTTCAGAAATCATGCAGTTAAATTATAAGTATAGTGCAGAATAATGTTTTTAGGCCGCAGTGGCCTGGTGGTAAGGTCTCGGCTTGTGAGCCGTAGTTTCAGGTTCGAGACCTGATTCCACCTAAGAACCGTCGTGTAAGGGGGTCTGTTGCACGTTAAATCCGTCATGCCAAACGTCCTCCCGCTGGTGTGGTGTGGTGTGGAGAGGGGAGTGCCAGCTCAGGGGTCGACGTCGTCATCTGACTGTGGTTCAAAATTGCGAAGAACGGCCCAAAATAGCCCTAGTGTTGCTTTACAACGGGACGTTAATATAACTAAACAAACAAAAAAAATACCCTATAAACAGCATCCTAAAACGCAAATGGATGATCGGATTGCAGCGAAATTTGGTATATAGACTATACACGAGATGCGCTTACGAAATTATGAAAAAAGAAATAGTTCCAAAATACATACATTCCAAATTAGAAACAATATTAACATTTATTGACTAGTTTCTGATCACCTTGTCATCGAACCACATTAAGTAAAGGAAAGGAAAAAATAACAGTACGCTGTTTCAGGGAGGGAAAAAAAACAGTTCAGTTTGCAGAAACAAGAACAGATTAAGACGATCGTGTTGTTCATCGTGTCCAGGATGATGAAGGGAAAAGTGCTCCATGTGACCACTCTCATTCACCCACAAAATTTCAAGTTGATGGACAGTATGTTAACAGCAAATCGTAACTGATCAGTAGTGAGCTTCACACATGAAGCGTTATGGAATTCTTTGTCATTCAGTGTTGCAATACCGTCATCATTACAGCTGGAAACATCGACATAAAACATGACAACGACTGCAAACGTTTCTTACCCTATCCTGTTTTGCATAAAGGCTTCCTCTTCTTCGCAAACATGCAAATCTCGACATTTTTTCCCTAGAATTGGCAGCTTTTCCCGGTTTTACATTTTATTACTCATAATTCTTGTTTTGGATTATTAATGTTGTTTCTGTATTCCGTTTTGGAAGTTTATTGTGTTAAATTTAATGTTTCCTCGGAAAAGGCGCCTTTTGGTGAACATTTTGGAATTAAATCTTTTTTTCGAAATTCCGTGAGCGCATCTCGTGTATAGTTTATATACCAAATTACGTAGCAATACGTTCATCCGTTTACGTTGTATAATGCTGTTTATATAGGGGAAGTTTAATCATAACCACCCTGTATATCACTTAAAAACGTTAAATTACAGTTGGGCGAAATCTGAAATTCTTAAAATGAAGATTTTGGAATAGAAACAGAAAACTAGTTTATCTTTAAATATCTGTATCCCCATCTTATGCCTTCAACTTTGCAGATGATATAAACTTACATGTATATAGATAGAGGTAAAAAAGCAGTTAAAGAAATCGCTTTCAGATTTAATTGTACTCCCTATTGAAATGAAAGACACAATAGAGTTTTAGTGATGATTGCAATCTGGCATTGAAATTATCTTTTGCTAAAAGTGTTTGATGAAATTAATTATTTGAAAATTGGACTTGTATTGCAGAATACATTGCATACTAATTAGTGCATTGAAAACTCCATTAAAAATTGAACACGTATTCAAAATACACGATCAACACTTAAATAAGAGAGAAAGATAAAAGAAAATGTCATTTCATATCCAGTCATATTCTACTTCAGAACTTTTACGTAGGAAAATGAATCCTCCAGCCACTCTCCATCTCTAGCTTTACTGAAGTGTTTTGCTTTTCTGAATAGCTTCATTAAAAGCGTAATGATCCACATTTAATAGAGAGAATTTCTCTAATAAGGAACTAATTACAAGCGTAATTACTTGTTTATGAACACAAGGTGAGCTGTACCTAGGTAATTTTTAGATATCACCATGGTAACAATAGATAAACTTTAAACTGTGCAGGCTTATATATATATATATATATATATATATATATATATATAATATATCATTGAATTAAACTATTAGAATATATGTTTAGTTAGAACTGACTTTTTTTCATAAGAATTTTAACACCTGTATTAATTTTCGTCCCAAAACCTGCAAAACTTTGATGTACTTGAAAATTAGCTCATATGCTGTTGAATGTATTTTGGTGGAGTTGAGTGAGTTTTGAGTCTTTCCTTCCACCTAACAAACTGTTTCAAAAACGTTTTTTAACGTTTAGTTTATACTTTTAAATAACTATTATTCTTTATCAAAAACAAATCTTATTTCCATTTTGAATAAGTGAAAATATTTTTATTTAGAACGGATAACCATTAAAAATAAAAATTCTGTTTTATAAAATATGCAAATATGATAATGGGCTTTGGGAATCAACGAACTAAAATAAACTTTATGAATTACAATAACATTATTAATATTGTTATTAAAATGGGAGGTAAGTATAAGAAATGATTGCCAATGAACATCATCCGTAACTATAGAAATCTGCAATTGGCACCGATATGACTTGTATGAAATAATTTCCTATTGCTTGTAAATATATAATAAAAAATATATTGTCTTGGACACTGTATCTAAAAAATATTTCATCTTTGTCATGTTTCTAATTCTATGTTGCGCCAAGTTTAACACCTACGGTCAACTATTTAAACCAACGTTTAGTATCTACGAATGCCTCAGTTTTTTTCCCTTCCAAACTAAGTTTAAATCTTACTTGAAGTAAGATCATGGAGTAGGATCATTTAAAGACAAACATTGCTGATTCAGCTCAATACATAAATATATTAGAAATATACTTGTTCTATGAGTTTATTATTTTTTTGCAACTTAATCTCTTAGCCTTTCCCTCCCCAACAAGAACGTTTGTACAAAATCACTTTTTGTTAAGGAATATTTATGTAAGGCTCATTCTTGATTCGGAAACAGATCATTTTTAAGAATGAAATAAAAATGTCTTTTGGATTTTGTAAACATTCGGATTGTTCTTTATGAAAAATCATAATCAATTTTCTTGTAATGCTTTGACTATAATGAAATCACAACATTCCTTTTCTCTACAATTTTAAATGTCTTATATATTTTATTTACTATAAATATTGCCTTAGAATTATAAAATTTTATTTGAAAATCCTGTCATAAGCATTTTTAAAGCTTTTACCGTACTAAGTACAGATCTTATAACACGCATGTTGATTTCATAAATTATACTTTACGATATTCGGTATGATACGAAGAACAGGCAAGAAAAATTCGAAAAATTAAAAAAATAAATAAATAAAATCATTCAAGCAATTTTCATTAAAAGAATTTTAGCGGTTATTAAATATTTTCTTCGCAAGGAAATACTTTTAACTTCTTTCCTGTCACAAATGGATTTTTCCCTCATTTTCTTATGTTTTAAAGGTTTGAAGTTTTGCAGTATTTTGCATTTTGGGCAAAAATACGTTTTAATATTTTTGGAACTTAATTACTTATCAATCATTAACAGAATTTTGATTCCACACCAGTGCCGCCACCTTCTAGCGAACTTGAGAAACAAAGAATTGAAGGTTTAAAAAGCAAGCAAACAAACAAATAAATAAATAAAATAAAAATAAATGAAAGTACAAAAATAGAAATATCCGCTTTATTATATTGATAACTTTATAGTAAAATTTATTTGAAATTGCACTTACTATAACTATGTACTATTTACCGTCTTCAATATTATCCGAGCTTCTATTCTGTACTTTTTGGAAAGAAAGCGTAAGTTATTTAAGTTACTCTTAGCTTGCTCTTGTAAAGATTTTATTATAGGTTGTTAAATTCCTGTATAGTTCTCTTAAACTCAATGCTGTTTAGAATGGAAGAATCCACTTTCAAAAAATAGTTCTCTAAGCGGATAACTCTTAAACCTTCTTAGTTTTACGCCTTTCTAAGTCAAAAATTCAAATTCTTTCACTTGTGCTATTTTCCCCTGATTTGCATTACTGCTTTCCAGAGGTCATCTCTATCAAATTTGTTTCAAATTTGGCATTACATCTGTTTATGGCATAAATAACTCAAGAACACTTGTAGCTAGAAGAATGAAATTTGTTATATGATCTTTATACCAAATTTAACGATTTCTATCAAATTTTGAACAAACTCCATTCAGAAGAAATCTATCTTCTCGGCTGTTCGATTTTTAATTCACACGGTAACAAAGTAGAGCTAGATCGATAAAATTTCGTACACAAATTAAGCACACACAGTGTAAACATCTATCAAAGTTTGAGCTACATTTATCCATGGATTGACTGTCTGTCGGTCTATATTTTCAGAAGCAAGCAAACGCGATTACTCAATGCCATGTCTTAAATACATCAGATTTGGTATGTGATATTGTGACTATAATTGGAGTCACGCATCAAATTTTGGTCTCAATCGGTTAGGAAAAACGCGTCTAAAACAAAAATTCAGCTTTATACGAGAAAGTTTTGGGGAAACTACTCCTGCTTTGTAAATAAAATGATTGCAAGTTTTCCAGCATTTAATCCCGCACCTGATAAACGTTGAAATGATGCCACTCTTCAATAAAGGAATTATTTTTGTCAATTACAAAAAAAAAAAAAAAATGTAGGTTTTAAATTTCTAATAAAGTACTGGTTCAATGAAACTCTCTATAATCATTGCTTTTGAGCATAAAATTCAAGAAATCTCTATTTGTATCAATAATAGTTTAAATGAATTTTTAAACATCAGAAACATATTAAACTTATGTGCTGAAAAGAGTTTTGGAAACATTTTTTTTTGTTTCCTTAATAAAAATTACATCTTGATTAAAAAGAGACTAATACAGTTCGCAATCTTTTCCTTTTCTAAAAATTATTTAAAAATGAACTTTCTCGGGCAATTGAAACAGACGTCCTTATAATCAAGAACGAATAAATAAGAAAGTAATCAACTTCATTTCAACAGTAAAGATAAATGTATAATTCAAGTAGTATATCCGCTTCAATAAAGACTTTCATTTTCATCCAAATATCTTTTATGGATTTAAAATTTTCTTCTAAACAGAAATGGATATTTTTCAGTTTGTGTGCAATGAAAAATATTCTGTTTGTTCAAATTACCAAAGGGTTTTAGTCCACTGAAATCTTTGATAACTCAGATGCTTTTAATTATTTTTGATATTTTCTTGAGCGAGTTAAAATAAATGAAACAGACATTTACAAATTAATAAAAATATTTTATGAAGTATTCTTTAATTAGAATTAATATATGTTTACCATTGTATAAAAATTGATCTTAAGAATATTTCTTGTACTAATTGAGTCAGTCAATTTCAAAATCCATCGAACAAGTATTGATATGGATATCAGCGTTTTAAATCAGTATAAATTATAAAAGCTCTCTTTAACTTGGATACGCTCTAGAATTAATCTTAATTTTTTTTATAAAAATTTTAATATAGCGAGAAATGATGTAGTGCTACTGGAAATGGAGATGATACAAATCTGAACTTGTGACAATCTTTCTTAACAAAAACAGTATATCCATTTTAAAAAGTTTGAAATAAGCATCAACGAATTTATTTCTAAGAAAGAAAAAGCTACAAAACCTAAAATGATGTAGAAATATAAATTTTGTTTATGCCAAATTTTAGTTAGTCTCTTAAAATCTGGTATTTCGATGGAAAACATCATAAAAGATTTCACTTTTTTGAACATTGAGTTCCAAAGAATAGTTTAAAAAGAACAACTGAAGATGTAATTTTTGGGAGAAGGCGAAACTTTGACCTTTATAGGATAAATGTAGCTATAAAGTTTATAAATAAATCATTTGAAACAGCTTATCTTGCTGTCTAGGAAAAAGAAACACTGGAAAGCCATATCAACTAACATGGAAGAAAAAAATATATATAAATTAGAAAGGGATTCTTTTAATTGATCTCTCGTTACTAGTTTCAAAGGCTTTTTAAATTAAGTATTTCTTACCAATAAGAAAGGTAAAATATAACAAGAAAAGAACTTTGGCTTTTATGGGGCTCATAATGCTCTTCAAGATAAAAATAGCTTGTATCGGTTTACCTTGCTGATGAGGAAAATATAGAAATTTTGGATCAAAGTAATATCAGAGTAAATGAATTAAATTAGCTTGGGTTTCATTTCTACGTTTCGTTTTAATAAATTTTCGAAAAATGATAATTTAGCGCACGAAAAAAAATCTCGTGCAAACTAAGCAAAACCTAAATTTTTGTGGGAAAGAACAATCGGTTTCTAAGTAAGGTTTAAGAATTATATCTGTTCTCTAAATTTTCCCTTTTTATAAGAAAAGTTGGAAAATATCACATTTCTTTGATTCTAAGGAGTTTAAGTCAATGGGAAGGATAATTCTGCAAATATAAACAAACATTGACCTTTATGAATACGAAGAGAATTTTGGTGCGTTAAAACAGATTTTAGAATCATTATTGTTTTATAATAATAGAATTGAATAAGAATTATAGAATAATAGCTACCTTAATACCAAAATAAAATATCTTTCATTCCTTGATATATAGTACAAACAAAATTTAGAACTTCCAACTGGCATTTTGTTTTTGCATTTTTCACTTTATGAAAATTAATTAGTCATATATATTTTGGACATTAATAAGCCATATAAATCGAATACTGTCGATGATACTACATCGAAATATCAAGCGTCTTATATCATTTTTATGACAAATATGAGATTATAAATGTGACATTATGAACATGTATTACGTTGTTTAAGCCTATAATTTTGCGAGTATCTGCTTAAAAATGGAACAATTTGCTTCACCTCCATTTTAAATATAAATAGTTGAATATTAACGAAAATCGATTTTATTTTAACTGAACTAATGTTTGAAATTGCGCAGCATTTTAAATTCCAATTTTATCTCTGCTAAATTTTCTATCAATAATAAGGTTTCAAAAAAATTTTTTTTATAAGAAAGTTATATTTCCTCTACAACGCATTTTCAGGATGTAAAGTCATATCTTATTAGAAAATTAAATACTGCTAAGGCATTTGATTGAGGTATCTGATGTTATCTTGATCCTTTTTGGATTTAGAAACGATAAATTGTTAATAGTAATTTTTTACTTCTACTTGAATTAGCAGATGAATTCAGTTCTTATATTTCAAATTACAAAATCATTTGTGATATTTTTTAATGCACTATCAAATGATAATGATGTTAGAGATCTTAAATATATGAATTACTTGAATATTTGTTTTTTTTTTTCGCTTATCGTTCTATTATAAAAAAAAAATACTGATTTAACCTTAAAAGTAATTTTAACCGCATTTTTTATATCACACTATATATCCATAATATGAACAAATAGTTTAATCTGTTTTCTTAATTAGTTAAATTAACGAATTTTATTGAATTTTTCTAGTATTTTGTATAAAATGGAATGTTTAGTTACAAAAATTTTGAGAATTTAATGATCTTTAGAAGTTATTTTGAGTTATTTTAAAAAGTATAAACTATTTATAAAATCATCGTTTTATAAACTTTATTTAGCCATTATGTCAGTCAGCTAAAATAATTTTTTAAAAATACGCAAATAAATTTTTTAAATAGATTGCATTTAAAACCCCTTTAATAAATCGAATATTTAAAAAAAAATTTCTACAGTGTTTTACTACGATATTTTAAGCAGTAAAACTTTTGTTCATTTTTTATTATGAGAATTAGTTATAATAAATGCAGGTCTGCTCATTTATCGCTTGCATACCTTTAGGAATTACATTTTTTATGGAATAATATTTTAAAATAGTTTCAATTAACTTTGTCACTCCTTTTTTATGCCGCGTCCTAAGAAAGTGTTTTATAAAAATACAAATTACAAGTTTGCTATGTTCTATTATGTCCATCTCGTTAAAAACAGTAAGATACTATCTTTGTTCAACAAATCTAGCTTGTCAATAACAGTAGACTGCCTCCAGATTATAAGGCAACCACTAAATGTTACTTGCGTGATTGGTTTCATTAGCAGCTGCTAATTTTACGGAACGTTTTATAATGAGGTTTATCTTCTTTACTAAGAAATGGCCCTAAGGTAGTGTTGGGAAAAATTTATGCCACTTGTGGTATAGAATGAATCTGTGTAATATGTTTAAATAATCAAAAATAAACTTTTTAATATGTTAATTGTATTCATACGTCACTGTGTCTATTATAAAAATAAGAATCTGTATGGGTTCTGTATTATTGTATTACTATAAATTGAATATATTTGTTTTTCTCTTAAATTTCACACCTTTCCTAAGATTTAATTTTCATCATAATTTTGTCCACAAATGAATTTTAAATGAGTGTTAATTTTCTTTTGTTGATTGAGAAAATTTGCGATTACATAAGCCTTTGGTGAAAGCGAAGACAAGATGTATAATAAAATAAATCTTTTCACTTTGAATTACAAATTCTAAAACAATAGGAGTAAATAAAAGAAATAATTTTGCAATCCATTTTTCAGCTATGAAATGCTAGCTTTTAAACAAGAATTCTTGTTAAAATAGCAACAAAGTCTTCTTGGAACCACTGGAATCTTTCTGCACCTCTTAGAAAAGATACTCTAATTATAACCAGCAGCTGCTTCTTAAACTTTATTAATTTAAAATTCTTTTCCAAATAGACTGGAAACCCTTGAAGAAATACGCTTGCCTAAAATATAAAATGATTCTTTAAGACTTATTGAGAAAGGTTTTTCAAATATTTCTACTAGATGACAGATGCAATACTTTTTTTAGGACCAAGGTAAGCCTCGAGCATCATTTTCGATGGATCAATCTCTCGCTCTTCACTTTAGTATGTTTCTCTAGAAAAGACAGGTGATTTAAGACAGGTCAGCTTGTTCGATTTTTGTCTGGGTTTCTACTTCTCACGGGCGATTTTTTTTTTCTCCTTCGTTTTGTTACGAATCGATGCTCTTTCAAAATCGTGTCTCCTTCGAGCATTTTAGGTGTCAGAGCTCGGAAAAATGATGGGTGAGATCCATTTCCCCCGCAGAAGAAAATGTTGAATGAAAATTAGTTGTAATTATTTAAATTTTAATAGTACAGTATCTATGAATAAAATATAACTCGGTATCTTATAATACAGCGTGGCTATAATTAATGTGACCCTAATCAGAATTAAATAAAAGACCATTCTGCTTGAGAATTTTGTTGAAATTCGGTAGATGCGTAATTTGGACAATGGGAGAAGTAAATATACAATAAAAATTAATTTAATTCGACCACCAGGTAAAAAATAGTACGGCTCATAAAGAACTGTATAAAAATTTGAAACGCATCATTGGTTCAATGTGCATTCCATTTTCGTCAGTCACGTGTTCAAAACTTTTCATAATCATGATCATAATCATGATCAACAGCAGTGTAAATGTTTTGTGAAGAATTTCAGCAACATAGCATGGTAGTCTTGCATTCATTTCAGAGTCTGTATCATTTTTACATAGACGGGTCTTTCAGGAATTCATAGAAATAGAAATCATAGAAATTCAAGTCTGCAGAAAGAGGGGGGGGGTAGGAAATCAGAAAATATCTCAAAATTACCCAGTGGTCTCCAAATTGGGCACCGTGCACATCCTTCCTTTTTCAGCTGAATGGAGCATTGCTTCATCTTGCATGAAGACAGAAGTAGCCATAAAATTGTCGTTATTGTAAGGCAGGAATGTCTTAATGTTGTAGAAGTTTGCAATAATGGGCACACGTGACGGCACATCTTTTTAATCCACGAGAAATGTTTTTCTAGAAGATAAAGAAACCAAAAAGGAAACCAGCAGTGAATCCACACCAAACAGTGAAGTAATCAAGATGAAGTGGCTGTTCATGCACAGCGTTTGGACCTGCAGCCCTCCATATATGCTAGTTCTGGGTCTCACTGCTCCATCTAGGGTAAAATGCGCCTAATCTGATAACAAAATGTTCCAAAGTCATGTACTATCAACGGCAATTTTGTGCAGAAATCAAGAAATCAAAATCAACTCTCTGTTCCAGGTTTTCAGATGCAGCTTAATCACCACGTGAGTATGGTATTGATATAATTTTAAAATAAATCGGAATTCCCTTCATAAGGGAGAACCAAGTCACATGACATCGTTCGAGCTCTTGTCGAAGAATACAAGAAATTGGATGCTCTTTCAATCACAGCAATATCAATTTCTTCCACGCTTTCTTTTGGAATCCGTTTCCATCTTTCCAAAACAGCCCTTTAAATTTAGTAGCAATCGTCCTTTTCAACCTGTTCTTTGATATACGTTCTTTTCGCAAACCTTTCAAGTGTTCTATATACACGCTGTTAGCTAAATGCATGGTAAACGGAATGTAAAGGTCAATATTTAAACTACTATAATAATAATTTTTTTTGTCGTTTTCTTCTCCCCATGGCATATAAAAGGCATAAACCAAGTTTCAATCAGATTTTAACCAGGGCGGGCTCTACACTAGGATACGCAGGGTTACTCTAATCACCCTCAATATTTCCTCATTAATATGGATGCTATAGGTGTTTCTTTTATGTCAAAGAATTGAAGAAATAAATGATTGTAAATGAACAATAAAACAGAATAAGAAAAGTGATATTTCTTGGACTTACATTTAGCAAACTCGTTCTATAAAATATAGCATTGCTTGCATTTCTTCAGATTAGGACTTAGGCATTTTGAGGCCCTAAGTAGTATGCATTATGAGGTCTTTCTTTTAATAAATTGGTCAATTTACTCTAAAATTTAAATGCATTTTAACTTAATATTATGTTATGGATATACTCGAGGTTATTTTTTGTTCTTGTAGTTAAATGAAAATTCATATGCTATTATTTCTTTTGTTTTAAATCATTTTGTGTGCTATCCATGTTCCCAGATTACTATGTAAGTAGGCACCCTGTGTTTATAAATGCGTCATAGAACTTGATGAAACTGAAAGAGCCAAACCAATTATACTTGATAAAATGTTAATATTACCGTAATATCTTGTAATAAACACAAATGCAATGAATTATAAGTCCATCTGGCAACCAAGCTAATATATAAATTTAAATCGAGCTGCCTGCTTCCCCACTTCCAATTCTGCGGTTCTAGGCAGCTGCTCAGATGGATATACATCAATGTGTTTTTTCAAGAAAAAGGTCTTTACATTTTTTTTAAATGTGAGTTTAGTGTTAAATTCGATTAAGCTGAATTTGAGCAAATGTTTCAAATATTTTACTTGCTTTAGAACGCGTCGAAAGCATTCTCAATTGGCCAATACATTTGTTTAGAGCTATGAAACTTTCCATAAAACACTTTTTAAACACTTTTGAACACAACGAAACGCAAATGCATTCTTTTGATTAAATGTAAAAAATTATCATTTTTAAATATTACTAATAGTTAAAATATATATTATAAAATATGATGCATCGGGCTTTGAATGGATAAATTTTTTTTCTATTTAGTCGCATTATATAGGCGGATAAATTTAATTAAAAAAACCGATGATTTAAAAAAAAGTTTTGATCAGCTTTTTGTAAGAACATTAATAAAACTGCAATATCTAAGAAGTGTTCTTTGATCAGATAAGAAGTGTATCGGAAATATTTGAACCTAATATATTTGAGGTAAAAAAAAAGCTACTTCCCTTTTTTTTATATCCTACCACTAAAGATTATTTTTTGCTCGTAGTTATGAATTCGCGAGTTTTTTTTTCTGAATTCTATTAGCATTCTGAGGGTAGCTAATGACTAATAATAATCGATCAATGTAATAACCATAATTTTGTTCGATAATCTTCCACTTCAAGGTTTCCAATATTTAGGGCTCACTTCTTTGGGAATTCTATAAAAAAAAATGCTTTAGGACATATACCTAACATATCTTCATAAGAGCAGTATTGTTGAAAGAAATTTTAGTCAATAATTGTTAACGAGTCAAATTTCAAGAGGCTGAGTTAATCCAATTTTCTGCAAGTGGATTTCAAGGCTTTCATATGTAATATAAATGCTAGTAAAATAAACACACACACGCGCGCTTCTTTTAACTTTTACCGATAACCTATTCTTATTATCACTGTTTGAGGTTTTTAATTTAATAGCTTTCTTTGGTATTGCAATAATTTACTTTAATTGATAAACTTCGAACATAGAAGTAAAATGTGTTTCCTTAATAAAAGGAAAGGGAAGCTTATTTGCTTGGAATTGAATGCTTAATAGTTATTTTTATAAAACTGAGAATCCCACTAAAATAGGGAATTAAAATTGCATTGCTCGTATTTAGTTTGTAAATGAATGCCTCGAATTATATGGCCTTAGTTACTGAAGTAATATATCATTTAAATCTGTTGCTCTGTTTGAATTTGCTATACGAATGTAACATCCAGATTAATATGGCCCTGCTTTTAGGAAAATGTTTTGAAATAAATAAGGACTGTTTCAATGGAATAAATAAGATATAAATGAAAATTAATACAAAAATATCTAAATATAAGGTTTATTTATCTAAAAGAAAGAAATAATAATTTTTACCTAATTTTTATTTTATAATTGGCTAAAAATATGATTCATGGATCTTGATGTTTATTATTCTTGCACAGTTTATTTCATTTATTATCATTTTTTGATGGATACTACCCGAAGGCGCACGTTTATTATTCAGTAATAAATTAATAATGGAAATCGATTATAAATAATTTTGTCTTTTCCCTTGTAATCTCTCTAATATATTACACAGTGTTTCATTTCTGGGGTGAAATTGTCTTATACGAATTTTGATTCGCCTAATTTTTCTAGAAGCTGCTTTCTTGGTCAGTTTTTCTTTTTACAAGTGTATGTGTTCAAAAGTGGTAATATACAACTCCTTTACCTGGTGTTTTAATCTAATATCATATTTTGGATTTAGTATGTATTGTAACTATTTGATTCATAATGATATATTGTATTCGTAGGGCTGTCATTCTTAGTTTTTTTGGACTGTAATTCACAACAGTTGTATCATTTATAAAGTAAACATCTTAAGCTATGTATTTTTGTGTGTCATTCAAGAAGTTCTGGTTTATTTTGCCTTATAGTACCAGACATATTGGTATTTTGTTTTAGAAATTAACACATTTTGTAGGAAGTGGCGTTATCGCATGATTTATAGTGATTTCTAAGCGAATATGTAGATCACTTACAGTTCGTATGTCATGATTTATTTCTTGTTTTGACTTAGAATCTTTTTCAGCATAAATAAGTACCTTTAGAAGAAATGAAGTTTGAATATTACATAAAGAAACTATTTTAATGTTTTATGAAGTATGTTCTGTTCACCACCCATGAAAATAATTAATTGTTCTTCTTTTGCGAAGTCTTCATACAGATAAAAAAAAGACATTTCCCAAATAGGAGAAAATTCAACCGTGACACTTGATTCCTGAGGAATGGTTTTATTATCGGAGCGAATACTTTGCAAAAATTTATTTGTATTCTTTCTATTAGAATGAGTAATGTACATGCAAATTTTTAAGTATAGTTAAGAGAAAACACTGTAGGGTTGCATTGATCCGAACGGTATATTAATGCAATTGTTTAAAATTTATAGATATATCAATATATTTTATTATAATATATCAATAAAAATGAATCCTTTTCAAAGAAATAACATAACATCTTCACAAGTCACGAAATACCTTTAAAATAACTTCATACCGTCATTTTTCATAAGCAGCTCGAATAGAACAGCAGGCAATCTTCGAAATCTTTTTTTTCTTACGTTAAAGAAAATATGCAAGATTGTTCATTACTTGCCAAAAGAAATGAAAAAGAGACGTATGATATTTTTTCCCGTTTGGGATATCGATCTGCTGATCAGGACTGATGTATCGTGTCTTATAACTTATGGTTAGGTAATCCGCTGAAAATCAGTTAGGGTTAACTTCATCGCTTAGACTTATTTAAGCGCAAAGAAGTATTGTGCATTATAGCATAACAAAGATGATAGATACCCTTCTAAACATTGCGTGTTCTTTCTCACGCAACGTGATTGCCATGAAAAAGAAAATGCTTAGTTAAGAATTTTTTTGTAGTTGGAATATGCGTTTCACCTTAGTGAAACATTTGAAACTGTTTATTGATTACTGTTGTTTAATTTATAGGGTATGTGAACTCGATTCATGGGGCAATAACTAATTTTTAAGCTGTTAGAGATAGGTCTACACTTGTAGCTGGAAGCAAAATGTTTTAAATCTTAATATATAATGAAATTATATATTAAGATTTGACTAATGTACTGACATTGTAGTAATATATTGACAAGATGTAATATCGAACACAAAAAATTACGAAATCCAAATTTTTCTATTTCCGGTCTTATTGGTCATACTTGGTAAAAGCATTTTAAAGCTCTAATACATGTGACAAAAGCAGTTATATTCTTTTATAATCAAAACTGACCAAGAAACCACTATTTAAAATAAATGGCGATGGTATACAAAATTATTTTAAGGAACAATGATCACATTTGAAAAAACCTTTGATGAACCTTTGAAAAAAATAAAATGTTTGGGTGAAATAAAAATATCATCGCAACGTTTTTATGGGGTTAAATATTCGTGAAAAATAGAAAATTCAGCTCGTTCGCAAAAAATAAGTGAAGAATGATATAACTTGTGCAGCAAACATGATAAAAAGAACTAAATAATTTCAATACAGAATGAAATATTCCAAATTCATAAAAAATATTTCTCATAATAAGTCACTTAACCGTTATATTTGCTCGTAATGACTTCATCTGAATTGTAAAAGCTCACTACCAAAAAGAATTCTTGTACTTCATGGGAGATTGTTATAATTTTATGTCATTATAATTCGTTTATCAAATATTCTATATTCGTGAATTCTCTTTCTTAACTTTATATTTTAAGTAACCCCTAAAGTTATGGCCGTAAATCTGGTGATGTGATATACAAGATTCCTCGCATCCAATGCTATTATTTCCTTGTGTATTGTTAAGAAAAGTACGTGAATGAAAAGATTTGTAAGAGCCTCCATGATGCTGAGACCACATAGGACAGACTCTTTCAAATAATAATGGTTTAGATAAAATGGTAGTATTTTCAGCAGATCAGAAAACATCATGAAAGAAGAGTGGCCCAATTAAAGTGTTATTCAAAATTTCCTATCCGAGATTCACAGATCAACGAATTGACCTTTACGAGAATCTTCTGACTACCAAAAGTGACATTGTCGGCCATTAAATTGCAATTCACGAATATTTTCTCTGTAAAAAGATTTGTTTTGGATTTCTCTTACTTGAATTACTTTTAGATTTACTTTTCCGAGTAGATTATCTGCAGTTTTAATTTAAGATATCCTCCTTAGTTGAAAATCCATTTTTGATCGAAAATCACATCTAAAAAAAAATACTTTATCAGTAAACCTGTTCGTTTATCTTCTCAAAGCCATTTTATTTTATGTCTACTTTAATTAGAAATGAATTTAAAAATTAAAAATTGAACTATAAACAATACCATAAATAACCGCTTTACATTATTTTTGAGATTATTTACATATTTTTTTTTATGAATTCAAACTTCTACCACATACTGGATATTATTTTGGAATATTTTCAGTATGAAGTTCTTTATTTTTGATTATATTGTTGCTCTATCCTCTAATTTCTGACAATAAACGATGGGCAAGTATCCAAATATACTTACGACAATGAATTTATTAATTTAAAATTTCAAACTAAAAATTGAAGTATCAAAATCTGTAGATTCCAAAGTAAATTGAAATAAATATTAAAATGAGCGGAGAAAATTGCAAAGCTTGAAAATTTAAAGAAATGAATTGCTTTCAAGGAAAAGGAGGAATAATCTATCAATCCGGGAAGTTAAAAAAAAAAATGCTTTTCTCATCTCATTGAAAATTAAGAATAAATTTTAAAAGCATTTTTTTTTCAAATATATTTTTTTTCAGAAGTTTCATTTTTTAAACATGGTTACTAAAATATTATTAAAAATATCAGTTTGATATTTGACATACATTTATTTTGTGATAATGTCTAGAGATTGAACTAAAATGTAAGGGCAATAATGAACCACCGTAAAATGATGCACCTTTTAAACTTTGAAAAACTATTAAAATTTAACAATTTATGATTTTACACTAAAATTGTAAGTTGTAAGAATTTTGAGTTTAGAAATAACTTTTGCTTCAGTTCTTAGCCAATTTAGCAATGAATATAAACACCGAAGTTTATACCATTCTGGTCATTTGCTTTTAATTGAGAGTTTGAAATAAAAGCGAAATTAGTAGGAAAAAATTCTACTTTCTCAAATATTAAAAAAAAAATTAAATTATAAGATACTTTCCTACGATATTTGAAGTGTTTTTACATAAATGCCATTTCAAGATAGAAAAATATTACTTCAAATATCATTATTTAAAAAATGTGCCTTCGAACGTAATCAAATTCTTTAATTTTATTAACTGGAATCCGACAAATATTGCTGGTGCAATAAGAACTTTCTGAAATTCAAGATCATCCGATTAATAATTTTGTTCAATTTTCGACTTCATTTTCAGCATTTGCAATCTTTAATTTTTCAGTTTGATTTGTTTCTCAAATAGAGATATGAGAATTTATTTAACTTAAAATTGGTTACATCTTTTCTTTTGTAATGTAATGATTCGTGTAGCTTTTACCATTAAATGTAAAAGGGAATGCAAAATTAAGTTTAATTAAACATTTACTTTTTTACAATTCCTTACGGTTACATTGTTTTGTGCTCAAAAATGCCAAATTGTTCTGACTTTCCTAAAATTGAAAAAGTATTCTGACTATTGAATATATTTCATCCTTAATCCTTTGTAATATACTTACCATTTCCGGTTTGTTCTGAATGATAGATGGTTAGCACATTTATCCCTTCTAATTTCTAACTATAGATGATTAATAAAATTTTGCTGTTTTCGATTTGACAAGTTTGTCAAAATGAAACTTCAAAAGATTTTTGAAGATACGAGAGGTGAGAACATTATAAAGAGTCAAATAAGCAGATGAAAAATAAGGCATTAAATTAAATCTCTTTTAAGCAAATAATTAAATACTAAAGTCTTTCTGAAGCATGCAGTTGTCGCAAAACTTATTTATTTTCTTTAGACTTATTATTTCAGAATAGCCTGATTTACCAATTTTTCTTGCCCCTGGTTATACTTTTTCTGAAGAGTTTACAGTTTTGACCAGAATACGGCTATTCAGATTGCATTTTATATGGTTTAAAGTCAGTTACTTATCTTTCCGAGCTTAAAATGGATAAAACATTTTTAATTAAAAATGAACAAAATCGTTTTAATATACATTTGGAAAATGGCCCTAGTTCGCTATCATTTGTACAAGTTTTCTTAAGTTAAAAATTTCTGCTCTTTCCATGTTTTGTTATTACTTTGCCATCCTCTTTTTCATATTTTTACGAATCATACAAAATTCACTAAGAGGATTCGCTTTAGAGAAGAATGTAAAATTTGGACAATTGAAGGCACTGAATCGTTCTTTGCAAGGAGAGCAGAGCATTGTCGGAAGCTTTAACTAAAATGATTCTTTAACTTTTATATTGCACTGGAATGAAATCTGGTATTATCCTTTATAATATATATTCTGTCGGAGAAACTAGAAAGACCTTTTCCCTTTTATAAACCAAGCAAAGATACATAATCCATTTGATGATCGGTGGGGCAACCTACTCTTGCCTTGCTTTGTCTTATTCGTAATAAATCTAAGAAGCTTACATGAGTGATAGAGAGGGATATGGGAAAGAAACTAGCTACAGGACCATTAATAGATAAATAGACTAATTCCATTGGTGGGATAAAATCTTTGATTTATCACCAATGTATTAGTACCAGTTAGCATTATTTAAATCACTTTTAAATAGTTAATTGGTTCAATCGCTTCTCAAAATTCTTTCAGCACGAAATTATCTATACAGGATATCATAAATATTTCCTTTTGTATAAAAACTGGAGCATTAGATTCTCAATTGTTTGTGATCTAGACTTTATAATCTTTAAGTAATATCTCGTGTCAAAAGTTTGATTCTGAAAACTAAATTAGAAAATTCAGACATTCCATCAATAGAAAAAGACCATCCTTCACTTGAGAGTTTACTCCTAATTGTCTCGGAGAATTTTGTTTTCCTAATTTAAGCAATGATCTTGGAAAGCTCAATTGAATTGGAATTTTACAATACTCGAAGAATAAATAAACATGTTTAGAGCTAAGTTTTAAAGTTTTAATTCAAAGAGAAAACTATTAAAAAAAATTCCTGTTGTGATAAGAATGAAAGTTAGATACAAAAATTCTGAGAAGGTACTAAGAAAGGTGAAGGTTCCCAGTCAGTGAGGATGATAAAAGTGTGAGAAAAAGTGAGTCGTACTTGTTTGAGAAGGCATTCAAAACAAAGAACAAACAAAAAAATATTAAAAAACGCATGATTGATTCTTTCTATAAAAAGATACTGGGCCTTCAGGCAATTCTTGGTTACAATAAGAACTCAAACGTATAACAGGTACTAGAATAATAATAAAACTGAAACACAACAAAAAGTGTGAACAAAAGACTGAATATAAATAATACAAGGAACGGAAGAAACAAAGAAGCAAAATAACTACCAAAGACAACATGCTAGCAAAAATGGGTGACAGGATGAAAAATGAAAATATTTTGTGAATTTAGCCTCCGAAAAATTCGAGGAAATGTCGGAATGAAAGTGCAAAATGTAAGATGGCATGGTTTTTTAATATTGGAATATAAATACAAAACAGTCGCGCATAAAGCCAAGAGTCCCAGAGAAATGTCAGGGAGATTTTTTTGTATTCCCTTTTAATGAAGTTATATGTGAATATGTTGAATGTTGCTGTGTTGTATTGCTGAATGTGTTGTTGTTGCTATATGTTGAATTCATGCTGAGAAGCTTTTCATTCTTATAGATAAATCTCCTGAGTATTTGGAAATTAATCTCAGCAATGTTCTTAGCAAAATATCTCTTCCACTAAGTAGTTTCACAGTTTTTAACTGAGTATTAATATGTTTCCCGAGAATAAAAGGGTAAATGTCTGTAAGAATATCCATAAAACTGCCGAGAAGTAATTAAATATTTGACCCAGAGCGGATGTAAAGTAATCACCTAGCAAGAAAGATTTGAGAAAAAATAGTAACACTTCTTTACCTGGGAACAAGAAAATAAGTTAATTTAAATTTTGAAACAGACATAGAAGAATTGGAATTAATGCACAACATAATTTTCTTTGAAAAATTTAAAAGCAAAAAAGCATTAATGAGCCATATTTTTAAAAATTTTCTTTACAAATACAAGTTTTATTTTTTGTATTTTTGTAACTACTTTTCATTTTTCTATTTCAAAAGTAATTTATTCTTTATATGCTTTATATGCAATTCGAATGCAGCTTTTCTTTAGAATTTTTTCGGGGATTTATATTTGCGAAGAACAACATACATCTGGATTGGGTTTAATTCGTGAAGGTTTTTTCAATGGAAGTGAAGGATTTCAAATTGTCTTTCTAGTGCGATTTCTTCATTTTTTGAAAAACGATACAAGTTCAGCTCAAAAGAGTAAAATATATGGATAATTTGTTTTCTTCCGAATGAGAGCGTTATTTTTGTACAGTTCTTTTCGAGTAAGACAATTTACCAGCTACTATAAATATTTTTTTGATTTTAAATTTAAAGAATTTTTCAGTACTCAATAAAAACCACTGACAGCGGAAAGGTTCATAAAAATCTTACAAATAAGGGCTATCCCCAGGAGAATATTATTCATAAAAATCTGACAAATAAGGGCTATCCTCAGGAGAATATTATTCATAAAAATCTGGATATGTAAGAAATTAGTATGTAATGTTCTAAGTAATGCACATTAAAGTAAACGTAATTCTGGAAACAAATCTTATGTCTAGTGCCGAGTCAAAAAGATGGTTATATTTACAACTTTTTTTCGTTTAACTTTGAATAAATTAGTGTTTTTCCAGTAATTTGCCATGGTGAATAACTTAGTAACAATGACTTTGATGAACTGTGTTTGAAAAATATGTGAGCAAGTGAAGCAAGTGTTTCATGTTGGACTACCTGGACTAAAACATTTAAGCAGATCGAGCGAAATGTACGTGATTCAACCACGAATGAACCTGTTTTTGTTATTTATTTGAATTCGTATTCTATAATCACAGTAAAGAGCAAAGTAATACAGCATGAACTTGTTTATACCATAAATTTTAATACATAATTTTATATATTTTTAAAGAAATATAGTAAGTGACGAGAATAAATATTAAAGTTTCTACAAATTATTGATCGTTTTATCATCCAATGAAGACGATGGTCAATTCGAAACTTCCAAGGATGAATACGAGCTCGAATTGGACGATTCGTCTTCAAATAACTCAGCAGGTAGCAATGAGCTGTCATTAAAAAGGCAGAAAATGTGTCATAAACATGACGCGAACCAGCTTATTTTGTTCGGTAGGCAAAGCTTTATCAGTTATGCATTAATATGACCAGTGTAAATCATCCCCGAGCAAAGAATGGAAAAGATTTTGAACTAAGTATATATGATTCATGCGGTATGGATAAATACATTAATTACCAGTCGGTTACATTTGCTTCACGTAGCGATTAACGAGTCAAATAATATAATTTGAAGACATTACGAAATAATTGCAAAAAAAGCAAATATTATTTATAAGTGAAAAGAAATAAATATTTTCACTTTTATTTTTATTTCAAAATTAATATTAAGGTCATAAATTTTATGAATGATTGTCTTATTTATTTTTACCCTAATCGCCATTATAATCGCTTGCCTTAGGAATAAAATCTTCTCTAAATATGTTTATTTTAAACACTATGCATTCCAATATTTTTCTTTTCTCGCTAAATTTTCTTAGTCTTCGAAATTAAGAAAAACTACTGACAAATTTCAAAATTTCGATAAGAGCATATAATAACTTTAGACTAAAATCAATATTCTTTTGTTCACCAGTTTTTTTATTTAAATGATCTATCCAAATATGTACAGAAGACTCACTATTAATTTTCATGCTCGTTATACAAACTTTGAATTATTGTAGATTAATGTATTTAAAAGAAAAAGTTTCAAATTTTAAAGGAGAAAAAAAAGGGAAATACGTTAATGGTAAGTTAGATATCTATAAAAAAAGTTTCTTTGATAAATACACTAATGGCTAGTTAAATATCCGCAAATCATGTATGTTGGCCAATTTTGGAAAGGCAGTCAGGTGTCTAAATTGTACAGATCTAGCAATAAATTGGATTTTAACTTTTTTTTTTTAAATTCAAGATTTTGAGCAAGTCATTCTTTGATATAGCGGCATGTTTTTATTTTCCAGTCTTTCAACACTTTGTTATAATTACAGAAATGAACAAAAAAAAATATTCAATATTCTGAATGTGAATAATATTTAAGAGTATGTTATGAATATACGAATGTCAGCGTCTGAATACTCAATAGAAAGTTGCATTTAAAATAATACAAATTGTAAGTCTTAATGAAATATTTGGATATTAAACAGATCAACTACTGTAACCATCTTTTTCATGTATGGTGGCTTAATGAAAATTATTTGCATTATAAAATTAATGTATAGAAATAATTTAAACAAAACTATAAAATACGTTTTTTATAGAATACAAACATGTCGTATATTTTTATTAAGCGCTCAAATAAATTTCTAGGATAAAAATGATTCCAAATGAGATCAAATGCCGTCAGCTTATTTCTATCTGCTATAGAAAAAAATTCTTGAATTTATTTTTTTTCCCCAAAAATTTTGTGACATCGTTTTCGTTCATCTCTTTAAAGCATAAAAAAAGAAAAAAAAATTACAGAAGCGTAATCTAGTTATTAAAAATTTTCCAAGTAGTAAAAAAAGAAACAAAGGTATTTTTCAGATGTTATTTCTTTTAAAAAAAAGCAATCACTCTCTGGCAATAATTTCAAAACCTTCTGTAATTTCCCTCTTTTATTCCCATTAAATTCAGGTGCTTAAATATAAATCCATTATCATAATTCTGGCTTTTTCTTTCGAGATATCCGCGTTCCTCTACGAAGCACTCAGTATAATTTAAGTAAGCACTTTATAGCAGTTGAAGACTTATTGCTAGTGAGACGAAAGATGCTTAAATGTATTATGTGCTGGATTTTGTTGAAAAATATCTGTTCAATTTTTCGGAAAATGACTAGAGGAATGAAATTGTCTATTGTTTTTGGGTAAATGTTTTAAAATAACTACCCGCGTGAAAGCTATGCAAGGAAACGCTTGTGGTGATATTCGCTTGGTTTCGAGATTCAAAAGGTAACTTGACAATTAGGGAAAGTAATTGTTGTTTGTAATAATGGAATAGAATTGTGAATCGTTCGTGTTATTTTTGTTTGATCCATTATGGAGAGAAAATGTATGAAACATCATTTTCGTAAGTGCTACTGTAAGTTGATGACCTTTCAGCTTAAAATTGGCACTTATCATAATTTTTTCTGGTCGCCTATTATGATATTTTAAGAACTATATTTTTGTCAACTGCCATATTAAACGGCAGAAAAAGACTAGCCCTATTATAATTGAATTAGAATAAGCCTATAAATGGAATGGCTTCTGAATATTAAGATAACAGGAAAGCAACTGTGTCGACAAGAAACCCTTTATTTTGAAGGGAAACTGTTCTATTTGGTACTTTTGTTCTCAATTTTCTGTTCAAGACTCACATTAGCTGAAAAACTAAATTGAAAACTTATATTTTCGGCACAAATTAAGAATTAAATGGTATTTTGTTTTGAAATCTAGATTCATTTTTTTGGTTATAAAATTTGAAGTAAGAAAGTGTAAATTGGATTCGTACTATAATATATAAAATTCTGAATTTATACCAGAAAATCTTCCTAAAATAGAGCCATACCACCATGGCTGAGAGCTTATACTACATTTACACTATTCAAAGTATAGCACACTATTTAAAGAAACTACAAACATTATTTTAGTTCCTTTGAATAGTTTATATTATGCAATAAAGAGCGGGTTTTTATATGGTAATTTTTTGGCAGAATAAATCTGTCAACATACTTGGTGCTACAAAACAAGATTATAGCGTAGTTAAATTCGGCAAATGGAAAACTTAAGGACTATTATGGGCATAATAATACTAAAATGTGATGAACAGTCAGAAGCTAATTAAACAATAAAACAGATAACACTCAATGATTTAAAAACTGAGATGAAATTTAAAAAAAAAAAGATTGCGGATCTGTTTCATAAATTTTGGAATAGCCATTTCTTTTCTAAATCATGCTGATGTGAAATGGGTTTTCTAACAGAGTTTAAAAGGAAGGAAAATTAAAGAATAAAAAAAAGTCTTCTAAATAAGAATTTTAATTTTGGCAAATAATCATTCATATATAACGCAGCTTACATAATCAGGTAAATTATATATAAAAATGAACAAAAAAAAAATTATCTAAAATTTTAATAATCATCGACTATCAAAAATAATTCTCATTACATTACATACTTTCCAATAACGGACCAGTTACTTACTCCACGATATAGTTTAATCAGTAATCATGTGACGGCAACGTTTTTTTTTCTCATTAATGAGACGGGGGAGATGTTTTGCATCTTTCAGATGTAATTTTATTATATTTAATTTTTTAAAATGCCTTAAAAATTTAAAATATAATTTTTATGTAGTGGTTTCGATAAAGAAACCACACAGTCTTTTCTCCTTCGCAAGTCACAATACAATAGATAAATATTCGCAGTAGATAAATATTCCATTTTTAGCAATTATTCTAACTATTATTCATGAAGTCATACAACAGATCTGGGTATAAAAAAAGAGCTTACAGTGTGACTAGAGATCGTGTAAGTTAAACACATGGAAAGTGAAATTCATGTTTTGTTATAATAATTATGTCAATTTGCACATTAAAGGGCAAAATATACTGATACAGCATTTGTTTTCCCCCAATAATAAGATGTTAGATACAAACTAGTAATAAAACTTTTACAAAATGTAAATGTTGACTAACAAAAAGAAAAAAATTTTTTTTTAATTTTTTGTGTATCGCAAGGTTCATAAAAAGATTCTCATATATATATATTTTTTTTTTTACATCCCTTTTGGTCATATTAAAGTATGTCGTTTCATTTTTATTTTTTATATTTCAAGCTGAATTGGAAAATTGTCTTGGCAAACATATGCATTTCGATAAATAAGGAAACCAAAATCTTCTAAGCATGTAAAATGATCCTAATCAATGTATTATATTGTTAAATTTAATCAAGATCGTATTTTCGTTCCATGATCATACGATATTAAATTTAAAATATAGCCTAGAATGATCAAGAGCGCCACTCGCAATACTTAAAACGTCGTATGTGCTTCTTAATTTTAAGTTGCAAGTTTAAACCAGTTTTTAAATTTTGATTTATTTTCAGCCATTGAAAATAATTTGTATTAGAAAATCAAAATGAATCATCAATTTAGAATGAAATTTTCTGTTTGCACTGAGAAGTACAATGACTGCTATTTTCATTTAAAGATATGAAATTTTCATTTAAAATGTGACAGGACAACAAATAAGGATAACGAATTTCTTTTGAATTCCTTTGTAAGAGAAAGTTCATGACATTTGAAGGAAATGTTTGGAAATTCCACAATTTCAAAAGGCCGAATGGAAAGTGCATTTTTTAATATGTATTCAAATACAGAAGTGCATATATATATAATATATATTTCAATTGAAATATTTTTAGACATTATCGAGTAAGCAATAAATATTTAATAATAAAATTTCAATTCAAATATTTCTGCATTGTAAAATAAAATGGGAAGCTATGGTGTTAGTATATCATCATATGTAGATAGTTCAAAAAAAGTTACTAGATTAACACGGGCTTATTTGTACTTGGATTTAATTTCTTTAATTTTTTTCATGTTTATAATTTGCAAAAAACAAACTGGAGCATGATTTCACCCCTCCCCCCCCCAAAAAAAAATCTGTCAAAAAATAGAAGCTAAGTGAAGCAAAGTTCTAGTCAATTTTTTTCTTCTGACTTTATAAAATCAATCAATTATATTAAATGCATAAAAAAAAGTTAAAGTAATGCTCTTATCCTTTACTCTGATAATAAATATTTCTTTAAATACTGAGGAGCTATTAATTTAAAGCCGTAAATTGATATAGTTCGAATAGAAAAAAAAATTGCATAATCTGTTCTTCGAAAAATAATCCAAGGTTTTTTCTACACTTTTACTGTGTGTTAAAGTTTTAAATAAAAAGAAGTAACTAAATTTTCTTCAGGGTGATAGAAAGAGTTCCTAAGCCTTTTTTTAATTAAAGCAAAAGATCAATGTTGTCAAATAAAACTGATGAAGCTTTTGTCAAAATAATCCTTTCGGAGTATAAAACATTTTTTCCAAGGTATTTAAAAATGTTCTGGTACGCTGTTCTAGTATGTAACGATGGAAACTTCATTAAATCCTTCTACCTGTACTATTCATTGATCGTTAACCTTTAAATTCATTATTATATTGCAATATATTTAAGCATAAATCAGTACATAAAAGAAAAGAAACTTTGTTTTAGAAGTATATTAATATTTTTAACAAAGTTTACATTTTTATGGTTTAAAGCGAATAAAGTTTTAATAAAAAATTAATGAGTTAAAAATATTCATAATTTTTTTAGAAATGCATCTCTGTTGTGGCATAACTCAGTATAAAAAAATATCGAATTTTCATTCTACAATCAAAGACATTCCTCCATGCTTACTTAAGTTCAGTGCAACGTTTTGAGTTTAGAATTCATTGCACATTTCTAAGAAGTAAAAACGTGTAGTCACAGAGCAGAGTAAGACAACATGTAAGTTATATGCCAGATAATAAACATAGTTACGTTTGCCATTTTTTTTTTTTTTTGCAATGAACTCGAGAGAGCACATTCCATCAGTTTCGTGTATTATAATAGCGCACGTTAAATGCAAGGCTATTTAAAACATTTGCACCGATAGCAAATGGTTGTAACTTCCCTGTAAACAATGAAAAGAATGACAAATTTCCACACAGATTATAAAAGGGGAAGTTAAAAATCTTTTTTCTTGAATACTTAAGGACGTTGCAAAGAGCAGTTATTTGGTCACATGGGCAATATCCATACGGTAATCCTATTTCACTACAATTCAAGACATTGTCTACATTCAATTCCTTCATTGTTGCGTATAAAAGAGTGTTAAGACAGAGTCTACGTCAAATTCCAATGAAAAGAGACAAAAGAAATAACTTCAGTATATTTAGTTGACAATAAGAAGATCGTACATGTGGCTGTCGTATACTCACCAATGATTTCGCATTGAAAAGGATTATCGCATGCATGTTGGCCGTGTGTTCAATATAAGTCACATAGGAAATTATTTCAAATTAATCAAGACTTAAACCTTCCTTCAGTATCGTATTCACTCCCACTTCATATTGTTGCTTACAAGGATTGCTGTAGACATCTGTAACTAATTTAAATTACCCCATATTAACACGAGACAAGAGCGTAATTGCACTTGATTTTCATAGTTTCTGAGAGAAGGATGGGAAAAATGTTAAAATACGATGATCTAAGGTTATAAAATAGTTTCCCTTGTTTTTAGGTAACTGTAGCTAAAACTAATAAAATTGCTTATGCAGACTGGAAAAAATTTGGAGGTGAATTTCGGAAAAAAAATGTACCAAAAGTCATTGGTGTAATATCTTCTACACAGAGAAATTCAGCTTATTGAAAATATTGTTCTAGGGAGGCACTTATGTGAAAAAGGAAATATTATTTTCAGTGAATTTCATACTATAAGTCACTCATTTCCACAAGTGCATTATTTACCATATAAACATTACTGAAATTTTACACAATCCAATGTCTTTGAATTCATTGAGGTCCTTTTCCATTCCAACAGCTCCGAAATCTTCCTATCTATGACTTATGTCATTAAATGCTCTTAGCAGAATGCATTTTCTCACGCTGTACACATTCTATACGGGAAATTTGATTTCATTTCCTTAATTAGTTTTTGCTGCAAGTGCCTCCAAACGGGGAAAATAATTTTATGGCCATCCTGTATTTTAGCCTAATTTTAATGCTGCTTAATTACAAAATAATGTAGTTGCGAGTAAATATAAATCCATTAAATCGAAAGAGCTAGTGCAACATCGCAGAATATCAGAGTATTAAGAAAAACAGCTTGCTGTGCAAAATTAATTTCTTGTTTACATTCAGTTATTTTTATGTATGTATTTACAGATGAAGTAATTATGCTTTTGTAGTTAATAGATTACTTTATAGTGTGCTATTGACATCATTTCTCGATAGCTTTTTGCGTTGAATAATGCATTGCTACTTTTATTTCTGATTACATTACTAGTAAATGAATGTTAACGAACATCACCTTTCT
This sequence comes from Argiope bruennichi, assembly GCF_947563725.1. Taxonomy (NCBI): domain Eukaryota; kingdom Metazoa; phylum Arthropoda; class Arachnida; order Araneae; family Araneidae; genus Argiope; species Argiope bruennichi. Next base: position 23,778,479 of record NC_079162.1, on the reverse strand, counting down.
GGGAATTAGATGTTTAAGCTTATTTGATGCAATGTTGTTATTCTGCATGGGAGGTGTATCCTATTAACACCTTTTCATTCCGTTCTATGCATTAATCACATTAATTTTTAATATTTCAGACACTTAGGATAATGTGAAAAGAGAAATGAGGGCATAGTTGTTTTAGTATTTAGTGAAATAACAAGAAGTTATGATATAATTATTTGACGTGCTTGGATAGTTTTATTATGATGAAGTAAAATACATTTCAAGTGACAAATTCCATACTTCTATTTGGTTCCCTTACTTTTTAAATTACAATATTTAAATTATCTATTTAACCTCATATAAATATTCATTAACTTTTACGATATAAAGCCTTTGTACCAATACATTATAATGGTATAAATATCGCAAAATTCTACTGCTAATTGAAAAAAAATTTCTTTTAGTTTGTTGACAAATCACTTTTTTTATAAGACTATTAATCAATTATGACTTCAAGTGTTAGAATAAGCAGTATTTAAAAAGAAATAAACATTATAACACGGTAAACATTTTTGTTTTTAATAATGAATAGCATATGAACTTAATTTTATAAGCAACTGGCTTAGTATATTTGAGATAGCAAATTGTTTTCTGAAATTTGATGGCATGAATTTGGCATAATGTATTTTTACTTTCATTAAATTCACTAAAATTACTAACTATTCTTTATTTAACATGATATATATTTCTAAATGCTTATTCTGTTTGCTGCTAATCATGCGCAAGTGGGTAATCTGAGACTCTTGTTCATACAACCACTTGGATCAGCAACAAATAATTATTATTAAGCATTAAAATTAATGCAGTCGATATCTAATATCGACAGAGTAGTTTTGAAAGAACATTGAAAATGGGCATTCAAACTGTCCTCGGTATTCATTTTCATACTGTGTCTGAGACATTATGATTCCATAAATGTAGAGTTCTCATATTATCACTTTAAAATATAGACGAAACCACGGTTTGTCTCTAGTAAAAAAGTTTTCTACTACAGATTTTCAGCATAAGTTTATTTTATGAGTATTGGATGAGATTTAAATTTTAAATCATTTATTATAACTGATGACAACGAAAAAAAAAGCTTTTAAAATCAGGCTTTTATTATTGGTTTTAAATGTAGAAAACATTTGACAAAAAAAAGCAAGGGAATACCAAAACCATTAAAAGATGAAATAAATACTCTAATTCGAATTTTAAACACATTTGTAAAGTATTTCAAATTCAAAACAGTGCTTTTTCTTTTGGTATTCATTGTGATTTAATTAATTAATTTTATTTTCAGGACTTCGCGCTTTTATTCCTTTTGCTTTGCCAACCTAGCTTTTATAAATATTTTCTTCTTTAATTAAAGATATAACTACAACAAAAATGTGTTTCAGAAACCTTTTTAATCTTATTGTTTTCTACACTTTAATCTTTAATATATTTATAATTTTTTACTAAAAGATGCCGTAATAATGATAATAATCTTCTTAAATCATCTTGATTATTATTTTGGAATCATTTAATAATCTTTTTAACTCGTATGTATCAGGAAGTGAGCCAAACATCAGCTACAAAATTCCATATTTACGAATAGTAAATAAATCAAATTAAATTGTGAAAATTAAAATACTTATTGGGGAAAAAAAACAATGATTTCTTAAAATATTGAAAATGCAATTAATGCTAGTTCAGTTATTCATTTAGAATTTTTAAAAGCAAAACTGAATGCATTCGGGGTATTTTTGCGTGAAATTCTTTTAAATATCGTTTAGGAAACGCATTATTATACTTGTCATAAACATCACATAATATAATTTTTGCTTCTTAAACATTATGAAGGTATCCGTTAGAGTTGCATTCTTTTGTTCAAGTTAAAATTTTTAAATTTAATTAATCTTTTAAGATAAAAATATGCAGTGTCTTGTAATAGTGAAATCATTAAAGTTTTGGTGAAAAACAATGTCTTGGGATTTTAAATGAATTTCTGAATTTTAAGTTTAGACTATAAATGTAAATGAAGACCAAAAATAACAAAGCTATTTTATAAATTTTTTTTAAACACTAAACTTTGCTAATTTTTCTTTAACTACGATTGCAAAACTGTACAAATAAGTAGGCATTGTAGCAAAAAGAATTTTAAGAAATTTGAAAAGCTTTTAATTAAATATAATTTCTCCGTTAATCGTAATATCAAATATATAAGAATGCAACTTATATCTATTATGTTTTACGCATAACAATTTGAATTTCTTTTTAACAAAATACTCATGTGTAATATTTTAAGAGCAATTATAATTGTATGCTCATCACTATTTAATTATTTTTATTATAGATTTCATAACAAAAAGATACATTACGAGTATGGTGGAATGAAGCTGACTGCTACTAACAAACAATTAAAATAAATTATTACTGTTTACTTGAAATTTAAAAAAACTGCCTGCTTGTAGATGAAAATATAATATATATGAAAAATTATTCAAAATAAATAATTAAAACTATAAAAATGTAAACGAAGCAAATATTTATCACTGTGCAATGACGTGTTATGTGCGATTATGATAAGATATTGTTTCGGAACTAAAAGCAAATGAATATACAGTATTATAAAGAAACATGAAAACTTTACACATACACAATAAACAGCTGAAATAGACAAAGGATATTATATTTAGTAGTTGCCTCACTCTTTAATAAAAGCTAAACCTTATATTCCGAACAATTATATTTTCATTTGCAGCTCTTATTGAGTTAGGAAAGAGGATCTTTTTACAGCAAGTAGAAAGAATATGGGTTCAGCTCCGTATAAAATTTTTATTGCATTTATAGTCAGACATATGAGAAGATTATCAGTAAATTTGATTTCAAAGGAACAAGGATACTTCTAAGATTTCTGGCGAGTAAGGGGATTAGATAAGCGGTTGAGTTTTATATTGGATTGCCATTTGTCAAGTTTAAATCTTGGGTAAGTAATATTCCCGATATTGCGCCATAGAATTCACGTGCTAACGAAACAAAGTGATATTTGGCCTTACTTTTTAATCTGCAATAAGAAATGTTATGATTTTTAATCAAAACTGAGTTGATTTTAATGAGGAGCGAATGAAGTTATAATGTAATGCGGCAAACAATTTCTGGAAAGAATCAGTTATAAACTATTACATGAAATTCCGAGTGAAACTCATTTTGAACAGCACAAATTAAAAAAAAAATTATATTAAATATAAATTAAAATTAAAATATAATTTTATAGTAATTTCATTTGAAGGGGGGAAAACTTCACAATTTACAGCTGAAAATTTCAGACATCCAGTATATTATATATTCTACAATTATTGACAAAATATCTGCGTTTAATGTGCATTATGGCAAAAAAGGGGGGAATGATTGATAAAACTGATGCATACGTAAATTTAGCTCACTTAATATCTGGGAATCCGAGTTCACTCGGCAGTGTTTTGTAAAATCTTGTTTTTTTCATAAAAATATTAAAATATGAATCGCATACTGATTATATATGAATATTTTTCAAACTTACCTCATCTCGTATCCATCGGTCCCATCTTACAATCCTTATCATCCTATGGTAACAATGCAAGTACCACAAAAATTTACGAGATGGCACAATATGACACTCAGCATGACAGCAGATAAAAAGGACTCTAATAGTTATAAAAAGTTTTTTCAGGAAAGACACCTATATTGATAAACTTAAAAAGCATTATCTAAATATAAAATTTGATCCAAATCGTTAGAGCCGTTTAGGAATATATATATATATATATATATATATATATATATATAATATACGTACAAGAGTTACTCCTTTAAAGTTTTTAAAGTTATGAAAAGTAATAAAAGAAGTAAATTGATATACATTTTTCGCATTCATGTGGAACAAATGTAATTTTGGATTAAAAATTTTTCTTGTGTAAGATAGATTCTTAAAAGAAAGTATTAAATTTAATTTCTTTTAATTTACTCTCTTAAGCGATTTTATATTTATTTAGATCAATAATTCTTAATTTTTGCATAATAATCTTTACTATTAATTTACTACAATTTGATATATTCAATTCGTTATTTAAAATTGCAAAATATCGCATTATATTATGTATGTTTAAAAACAAATGTTTATTTATCCTAAACTGAATGATACTTTGATTTCAGTATTTTTTCAGTTGTAAAATTGGCTATTAATTGAAAATAACTTTAAAATTTTACGATGACCGCAATGTTAAAGCATATTTTCATAAATTACGCGTATATTAGAAATATTACATTTTATTTCAAGAGAAATAAGGCATCAACAGTTTCTTTTAAGATCAAAAGAAATAAATATTTAGCCTTGCAGAAGGACAATGGTATATGAAGCATCAAATGTGCTACATTCCTCTGCAAAATATATTTTTAAGTCGATGTCAGGATTTGCCGTTTCGGTATCAAATTTGAAATGTTTTTGTGAGGCCTATAAAATATATTGTACATAGAAAAGAACAACTGACCATGAACAAATTGTAGGTTTTTCTTTTGTAGATTTGTTACAGATAAAGTTAAAAAGATAGATAAAATCTGTTGGAAAATGTGTAAAAAATAGATTGTATTTTATGGAACCGAGAGTTATTGGGTTTATAATTATTTGGTTTAAATAATGAATGAATTCTAAAATCTATTACGTGCAATTTTTAACATGTGAGCACGATTTGACATTCACAAAAATTCGAGAAAGAATATTTTTTGATTTTGGAATAAAAAATAAACGCTAGGTTAAAAAAACCGTAATAAATATAAATTATAATAAAATAAATAAATATCAAGTCTGGAAAAACTATCTAAATAAATGTAAAATTTATCATATTAAAGCTAATGAAGTACAAAAAAAAAAGAATTTGAAATTTAATATAAAAAATTTAACTGAATTTCTTTTTTGTTTCTTGTGCTTCATTATTTTTGTTAATACTTTAATTGCACCGCATTTTTCAAAATGTAATGTATAAATAAAATAAAAATTGGTTTACTTATATAAGTTAATAACATTCTTGATTTAATTTTGCTTTAGAGAAACAACCCATTGTTTCAGACCTAATGGATGTTGTACTTGCATAACTTAAAATATTTCTAATATAATCGTGCTAGATTTATAAAGCTGAAACACTTGTTTTAATTCAAATTTTCTGTTTTAAGAAGAATAACTTAGTCATTGAGTTCTTTTCTGCCTACAAGATGATTAGTATTGCCCATTATAGAAAAAAAATGATTCAATGCAAAAAGAAAAATAAATTGCTGGACTTTTTAATCGAAAATTGTTGTACGATGTTCACTTATAAAAGGACTTATTTTTAATAATATATCATCATTTGTGTTTGACACGATGAATGAGTTATACTTATCAGTTTTAATCCGGATTCAAAAGATTATGCCGTGCATTGCGTTAATGTCGAACAGCTCTAAAACTAAAAAATGAATTAATAATAAAAAAAAAGGTTTTTTGAAAGTTTAGAAGTTGCAAGTTATTTCGATTACTTTGCATTTTGTGGCCTATCTCTAGCTATTATAAAAGGAGTCTTGCATTTTAATTACCAGAATAAAAGTTATTAAATATTGTATCTACTAAACCAAATCCGTCTACAACATACGGTTTTAAGATAATAATATTCCCATATGCTGGCAGAAGGAAATAAAAAAAATTCTCCAATCGTTAGTAGTAAAGGAATATTTTTGACGTACCGTCCCCTTTGCACGCGGATTCTTCACTCAAGAAAAAAAATGGTCGAGAAATTTTATCTTGAAAGTTTGATTTAATTTCCGGATCAGAAAGATAAAAATTCTTTGATGTGGTCAAGAAAATGAATTTTCAGCATTTTATCTTTACCCTACAGGCTTTAAGAATGAGTAATCAGCCATTTCGGCAGAGATCATAAGAGGTCGGACAAAAGTAACGAGTTCGTTTGATCTGAAGATAATCTCGGAACCATGCTTCGTACTTTCTAATGGTATTCAAATAAAGTTCAAGGACAAAATCGAAAAATTGCTTTATTTTTAAGTTGCAATTTTTTAAATCCTTCATTTTGTATATTTCATTTGTTCTAATTGAAAACTGAAAATTTTAATCTGAATTAGTGATATTATATTACTTTCTTATAACATTATTCAGCCTACTTTTTATTCGTGATGAGCAATCCTATGTTTCTAATTCTGCTGGTAAAGCTCAAGATTTCTATGAAATTTGATTTCATATCATAGGTCTCAGATTTGATTCAAAAAGCTCTATGAAGTTTCAAAACGGATTTCCATAGGCACAGACGTATGCAAACGAATAACAAAGTTGAAAGCTTTTATTTGGATACATCTTAATGTAACCGAAAAATAAACTCGCTGAAAACTAATGTCAATGTCACAAATAACCCTTCAGTCTTTTTCCATAAAGTGCCATCATTTTAACTCGAAAATTATATATTTATTTAAATATAAATTAATTAATAATGAAAGCAAAACATAACTGAATCCAAAATTGTAATCTACAGACTACTATAGTGTAAATATAATTTTTCAACATAAATTTGTACTGAAATCATAATATTTAATTCTCACCTTCTTAACATATGAAAAAATATTATGTAATAAAACATAAAACATACAAGATATATGTAAACATTTAGAAAAATTAAGAAAATAATCACAAAATAAAGCAAACAAGCACAACAAGAAACTAAACTAGTCACTAAAACTAAAATATAAGAGATTTACAATAAAAACGACAACAATTACCAAATAAGAATATTAAAATATTAAGTATAATATAAATATGTATGAAAAAGATAAATAAAACAATCACACTCTAAAATTCCAGAGTTACAAGATCGTAAAGAACTATCTTCAAAAAGTTTTGAAAACTAGATACAAAAAAAATTTCAACGGAACCTTTCAATCCAATCGAAGGGCAATTTTTTCCAATTTTTTTCCCTGTTTGATTGTTGAACAAATAAAAATTCTTTATAAAAGAATCTCTTCTGTTATGTTTTAAAGTTTCTATATCCAGTTATAATAAAATCCTGTTCAAGGAAAAGTCGTCTTTTAATGTCTTTAGATCACTGTATAAACAAATTCTACTAACTTTACCTTTTATAAATCGCAGCGTTATATGAAGTAGAACTTGAACAAAGGAGTGTTTCACGTATATTAAAGCAAACGAAGTTTGAATTATTATGTTCATAAATATAGATGTCTATTAAGGATTCTTGATTTCTCATTCCATTCCATTCCATTTCTTTTTCTTCACATTCCACAACTTGATATTTTACATCGCAAATTCTTTCCTATCATGTAAAGTTTAAGCTACCATTAAAATTTAATAATAGTTTAATTGTTGAAGATATTTATTAAAAGACTATTCTTCTAAATATACAATGTGAATAGTATAATGAGTAATATATTTTCTTTGTTCACATTACAAGCGTTGAAATAAAAATTCCATGTCATAATATTGCTTAAAAAGCCAAGATTAAACTTATTATATTATTTTAGAAGCACAAGAAAATATTTCCAATATAATTTTTTTAATGTAAACTTATTGCAGATCCTTATAATTTGTTTATTTCTGAATCTGACGTGTCCAAACAAAAATAAGAACTTATTTATTTTTCTCTTCAAGAGATTTTTACCTATTGGCTGAAAATTTCTTTGGTGTACTTTCAAGAATGGATGACACTTATTTGATGTGGATCATCTTTCATCTGCAATTTCAACAAAATATGAACAGATATAATCGATAAAACCCTAAAGATTCTTATTTATTCGGATTTATGAAAATTTTCAGCAAATTTAATTCCGATTATATAGTTATTTTACTCTGGTGTGATGTGAGAAGGTTGGCGTTGTTTGACTTTCCTCATGCTGAGCCTAGCTGCTGAAAGAAGTTTAAATTCAAAAAGGTACACAGAAATCGGACAAACTTTGAAACCTTTCTGAAGATGCTGGGGGCTGGCTATTTTATGCCATTGCCTTGAAATAGGACTATTCTTCATTGTATTTGTAGCTGAGTATTACAGAAGGATTAAATTACTCGTAATGTGAAAGATTAAGTTTCACTTTAAGTGTATGATGCATATATATTCATGAGAAGAAGAATTTTACACGCGCAGCTAATATATAAAAATTGGCATCAACAAATACATAAAAATTATGCGCATAACAAAGCTTGAATTTTATGCTAAGGATGATAAATATTTATTAATCAGTGTTGAATTTCAAGAAAAATATTTTAAAATTTTGATGGCCATTTTTTTTATGAACATTATTTTTACCAATATATAAAATAAATGTGTATTTAATTCAGAAGTTATTACACAAAACACTAATAATTCGCAAATTTTACTCTTTAGGGATTCTTACTAACAAATGTAACGAAAGCTAACATTCAATACTTTCATTAATGCATCAAAACGATTGAATTAATATCTCATCTTTAGTTAGTATCGTAATTATTTTAATCATCAAATAATAGTGTAATTGTGGATGATGTGTTCAATACTGAAACAGTTATGTAACATCTTTTAATCCGTTTTCCCCGCATCTACGTTTAAAAAAAATGCACTGAAGTTTGTACTTATTTTCTGAACTTGACCTTGTTTCTAAATAAAACTTGAAAATTGACAATGACATTGTTTGTTTGAGAACCCCATGTATCTTATTATATCTTGTTAAAGAACAAGACCCTGTTATATAAATTCACAGAATTTACGCTTTTCTTTCATCAGACTTGAGTTATTTCAGAATGGAATCGAAAATGATACCAGTTGCGCAATTGAAATTAATCTGAAATTCAAGGTCAGACTTTAAATTATATCTGTTTTTACATTGTATTCAATTTTGACAGTTTTAGAGAATATTTTGTCTTATCATATGCCGGATAAATCGACTCACTAGAAACGCCAAGCTCATAAAAAAACTCTTTTAAAATATGAGTACTTGAATTTAACATTATTACAATTAATAGGCGCACTTGGATTAAGCGAATACTTGTTTTAAAATTTCAGCTAATACGTTACATTAAGTTGTTCCCAATAGATTTAAATTAAAGAGTTCAAAAAAGAAATATCTAATAACAGCATATGTAGTGCAAAATTTTTTTCTATACATTATTGCTTTTAATCTAATCTATTTCTTGCTTATATAATTAAATCCAAGCGCATTTTAGAAAATATTCTCACTTTCTATGTCTTCACTTGCTATAAATTATTCTATATATACTTTAAGGATTCGAAAAAGAAACAAAAATGGAAAAATCAATCCTTTGCTGAAATTTCAAATAATGAATAAAAATAAAGTGGTTCATTTAATGAATAAATAAGAAAATATTTTCAGCTTTTCCTCATAGGTAGTTGAGAAATTTTCAAATTAGATAAATCTTATCGTTTTTAACTTCAAAGAAACTATTGTAATTATTCAACTTCATATCCCTGTAGGCAGTTTCAAAATCGTAATCTAAGAAAACGTGAAAAAAAAAATCAAATCGATGTGCATTCATTATGCTTAGTTTTAAGAATGTTAAGAATGATTCTCTTTGATCGAATTTAATTAAAGTAAAATAACAGATCCCAGTGATTTAATTGGAGTGTTTAAGTATTCTATATCAAAATAGCAAATAACATCTTAAATTTCTTTTGTTTTCATCAGATCCAAATATGCCTATAAAATTTATTTATCGTAAAAGGAATTGATATGTAAATGGGACACAGTAAGATGAAAAGGTAAAATAACAATGTACACTTTAAAATCGAATTTACTAACAGAAATTTAAGTAAAGAAATTTCTCACCATTATGCATCATTAATAATCAAATAATTGTGAAACACGAACTTCTATTAGGACTTCTTATATTTACTGGACAATTGATACTCAATAAAATTTTGCCAAAAAGATATAACATTTAATAACTTTCACATTCATGTTAATCCAATTTTAGAAGTGTATGACCTATTAATAAAATCAAAAGTTTATTAAAATTAATAGTTTTTTACAAATTCTGTCTTAAGGAATTTTATTACAATTTAGCGTAACTTTCATTGTTAAATAAAACTTCCACCAATTATGATTTTTCTGTTTCCAATTTATTCTTAAAATTCATTAAAAAAACCAGAAAATAAACTCTTTTAAATTTTTGATACTGACATACAAATTTGGGCAAACATCAGATGTTTGCTTTTGATGACAAACAACTTTTTTGTAATGTTTAGAGCTTAGTTTATCTGCCATATTAACCCTCCAGCTGCGTATCCCGCGACTTCTGCAGGTTGGCAATCAATCCATTTTCTGTTGCATTCCGCGTTTTCAGCAGTTTAGAGTGTATTTTTACGATTACAGATTTTTATTTTATTATTATCGTGTAACATATAGTATCATTTCACTTTCTTTGAAAGATATTTGAACTTATTTGTAAACATCGCATCTAAATAATGATTTTAAAGAATTACGCAGCCAGAGAGTTAATCATCCATAATAAACATCTAGCATTCAATTTGCAATTTTACTTTTGCCTTTATAACAAATTATTTCCAAATTTCTGATTCAAGATTAGGAACGATAATAACCATTTTTGTCTCAAATAAATCTTGAGACTATAGAACTTTAAAGTAGAAATGAAATGTATTGTTATCACAAATAAACTAGGAACTCAGTACGTATTTTTCCATGAGAAATCAGATATCCTCTTAATATACAAGAATTTTTTTTTTAAATTTATGTTTATAACTTCAAGGAACAATAATTTCTATTGTTATTCAAAATCGTACGTTGTTCAACAAAGACGGTCTAGAAAATAACAGAAAAGACAAAACGAAAATCCATTCCAATATTGCTTCTCGTATAGATAAATATTTGCGGTTATTTTTAATATATGGAGAAGCAACGAAACTCCTGCAGTTTTATATTTTAATTCTCAATTCACAATTTATTTTCATTTTTTTTTCTACAAGAAAGTAAACATGTTTTTGAAAAAGGCAGAGAGGCATTTTTTCCCCTTGAAAAATGTTCCCTTATTTCTCGTTCTTTATTCGAATCCATTTTTACATGACAAAGCATTCTGCCAGAATAAGTTAGAGGTTGAAGGAGAGAACAAATTTTCATCTGTTCGAAAGAGAAATTAATTTTTATTTGTTGAAAGGAGACAGATTTGGTTCTTGGAAGATTTCTATCTAGCTTTGGGGAGGCAGGTGTTTTCTCAACGAATGTTTTCCGCAAATTCGAATTTCCTTTGTTATGCAGGTGAATTCTCTCTAGTTATTCAGTTTTCTTTCTAATTTTTTGTTTTGAATATTTTGAGTCCAGTTATTCCATTCCAGTTTTTCTGCGTTTGAAATAGATATATTTTTATTATGTCTTTCTTTAGCATGTAAAATAGTCATATAAGATCTGATTTCAGGAAATTTGCTGTTTACAATCTTCTTAAAAATAAAATGCCAAGAATATTGTTGAAAACATAACTTGAAATAACCCAAAGATCAGTGATTTAAAATGACAAAGGATGAATTTTCATGTTAAATTCGCCTATGAATATTGTTTTAAAAAGCGCAGTTGTGTTTAACCGATACACATTTCAATTTAATCAATTAAGCATAATTTTTCAATAGAATTTGAGGGATTATTATATAAAATCCAGATTTTGGAATTCATTATATATCAATATTTTTCAAATGAATGTTTCAAATAGTTTTGAATAAGTAATAGCCAGACTTTTCATAAAAATATTGATGATTCAGCTTCTGAAATTAAATGCTTTTTAACTTTTTTCCACTTGTTGACTTCAATATTTATTAATAAATATCATGGCTAGATTTTGATTCCCTGATTTCTAATGAAACTCTAGAAATTAAAAATGTTAGGAGTTGGTTTGATTTTTTTTGACAGTACCTATTGAAGTTGTGAAGTGTAAATGTTTAATTTTAAGCATTTGTTATATAGTTCTTAGTAAACGGTCAAATTGAATATTTTTCTAATTATTTAAATTGAATCGAAATTCATCTACGAAATCTAAAATATATTAAAACTTTTTTCAAAATGTATATATTTAATTTAAATTTTCTCTTCTCGAAAGTATTTTGGTACCTATTGAAAAATGTTTCAGTTCCGGGACATTTTGATTTTATTGATTACCAACACTTCTCTTTTTCATGTCAGTACCAACAGCAAAAGTTTTTACCCGATATTTATAATGTAATTTACAGAACAGAAGGTATTAATTTTCTGACTATTTCAATATTAATAGCAGTAATATTATGCTTATATACTTCAAACCATTCAGTTTTTTAAAGTCTGAAAATTTATAATACAGCCAATTCACATGGCATCCTAATAGCGCATTGAAAGCAACAAAACATTAATATTCGAATTGTGCATTTTGTCACTCAGTAGTAATATGATGTCGTACTCTTGCTAAATATCGCTACTAAAGCGAATTTAATGCGTTTAATTTGCGCAAAATTTTTTATCCTAATCCAGTGTTGATTTAAGTTTATTCTTAAAAATATTGCAGTAGTTAATAGCTTCTTAAGTTAAATATAGCTCTTAATGAAATTTAAAAGAGAATATGTACTTAATGTATATGAATATGTATTTAATGTATAAGAGAATATGTATTTGATGTATTTAATTAATGTTTTTATTTTGTGATTGATGCAAAACAAACTCCTTAATAAGGATAAGTTTGCTAAAAGCTTAGTTAGTTTAATACATACAATAGTTATAATTTAATACATAGAGTATCTTCTCAAGTATAAATGAAATATTGAAGCAAAACAGTACGACGATTGTGAACTTTTAAAATACGTTTTTAAAATGAAAATCTCCCTTATTCTTATCTCTTATTTCACATATAAATAAAATAAGCCTCTCTAATGGTCTGTTTATATTATTAAGACTGCCCAGTTCGAGATGTGTTAATTTCAGATTAGCTCTTTAGAAGTATTATTGCCTAAGCATATAATACTGGCTTATATAATGCGCTGTAATAGATATTGGATAAGATAGAATGAAAGTCGTGTGAAGTAGTCGTAGATATCACCTAAGAAATTTCATTAAAACTACCTTGGCTGCAATTCGATTGTTAATTCTTGTAGGAAAGGTTTATGTGTAACGTTCACCTTTAATCAAGTTAATTGAGAGCACCTGAGAGTGCTTCGATTCCTTTGGTGACAGTAAGTTGAAACTGTTGATGAAATTAAAACACTTTGTTATTAGAAAGTTAAGAGAAGAATGGAGGGATTTGTTGTTTCTTGAAAGAAAATTCAAATTTTGTTGAAAAAAAAATTAAATTATAACTGATCTCATTAGTGAAATAATGTCAAATTTCGTAGTCTTTTCTCATATATATCTCGGATAAATAAATTTATCAGAATTTTAAAAATTTCAAATTGAAGAGTATCTTAGTTTTTGTATTTAACAGTGCGCCGTCATAGATTGTCTAATGTTTGAATAAAAACTTTGTTCTTGTTTATGAATTTCTACTTATTAATTAAAGTGATTAATTTAAATTTCAAAATGACAAGTAATGGGCTGTTTATATTTTCCCACTACATACTTTAGTTCTGAGATATACCAGTATGAAAAACTGCAGAAATGTCTTGATTCGAAATATGCATGCATAAAGAAAAGATTTAAAGATTTTGGAGGCAATATATTTTTCATTTATATTTATTTATCTTTGAACCGTACCAAAATAAATGAATCTAAAAATGAATTTTCAGAAATACATTGCAATGGAATTAAGAAAATGATTTTGTAACCTGGAATTTACAAGTGTAGAAATTTAATAAAAAAAAAAGAACCGTTTTTTGATTAAAACGGGGTTAAATTAAAACAAACGTGAAATAAAAATTAAAAATTTTCATCTAAAAGAAAATAAGAATTCGAAAAACTGAAACACTACACTATAAAACGATATAAAAAAAACACTTTATAAAATCTTCTCTACATCCCCCCCTACCTTTATTTACTCTATACTGAAACATATTTTTAAAAATGAAATCAAGATGAATCAAATACCAAATAAACACGTCATACTAAATTAAAAATAACACGAATAAAATTATTTAAATGAAAGAAAAACATATTTTATCCATTTGTTCTCCTTCAAGGAAATCGAATTTATTTAATGTTATCTACAATTTTTCATTTCCACTGTTTTATTTTGTATAGAAAACCAAAAGCAGTGAAGGGAAAAAATTTTTTCATCTGATGGCTTTTGAAGCTATTGTTTTCTTTTTAAAAGGATTCTTTCAGCAAAATAAGTTAACGGAAATGAAAGTATTCGCAAAAAGAAAGAGCTATTTAAATTTAATAATCGAATCGCATGAAGCGTTTTCTTCTCGTAAACTGTCGCTTTTGAGTGTTGAATTTAAACACACGATAAAGACCATCACTGTATTCTCTATAATACACTTTTTATCCGTCTAAAACTTGCTTTCATGATGATTTTTCTCCCAAAATGCTTTGGGGATTTTTATTTTCAAGTTTTTGCTGCAAGGAAAGACATGCATAGTTAAAGGATGATACATTCTTACTTTTTGGCTTAAATTTTCATATCACTTTAAAACACTCTTGTTGATATTATTTCTGTATTTTTCATTTTGTTTTAATTATGTGGCATTTTCAGTAAAAAAAATGCTGCATTGTTTTTATGAAATTTAATTAAACATTTGCGTTAGTCAATGATTTTTTGATTCTGGTTTCAGTTAATTTCTTGAATAGAGCTGCTATTTTGATTATTATAGCAGCGAAAAAGTATTGGAACGATATTAATTTTCATATAAAGAATTAAATCCATAATTGTTACAGTATTTAAACATTGATCAATCGAAAAAAAAAATGTATAGTTTTATGCTGCTTTTATAAGCATTTAACTCTGCTGAAAGCAAATGTTTCAGTTATTACACATAAGATACTCATAAAAATTGGCATCTGTTTGCGGTTACTTGCAATTTTAAGTTTTCCTGTAGACAAATTTTGCTAAGAAAAGTTAGGCAAATGATTACCAGAAGGAATACTTATAGAAAATGATTAAAATAGTGAGAGCTTTTCGTATGTAAACCAATGAGGCTAATTGAGACCATTAGGTTCCCTTTTAGTACACATAAAACAGCAGTATATAGCCTTATAGAAGAAGTTTACAGATACATTAAGTGCTCTTGGCAATTTCAAGTCAGTTCATGCTGTAGGCAGTAATAAATGAAATGAAGTAGAGGAATCGTTTTGTTTTTGTTAATAATAGAGTTAAAATAAAGTGCACTGTAGAAAGTTGTTCGTATTTGCTCTTGTTCTACTTTTTATGGTAAAAATCAGTGTATTTCAAGTAAATTCCTTTTAAAAAATATTTTTTTATTTCTACTGGCGCATAAACAAAAGCTGAACTGTAAAGTACCTGTTTAAAGCATTTAGATTTAAAATACGATTGATGCTTTCTCTGTTCTTGCTCCAATATATGTATGCATTTTTCCCATTTTTGATTTACAAATCAAAATTTAAGTAACTTTAGTAAGTTTCCATGCGCAAACATGTTTCTATCACTGGAGTACGTTTGAATTGAAAACGGTGCCATTTTAAAAGGTACTGCATTGCAATTTTTCCATACATGCGTCTTGTGATGTAGTTTTGTTTAATTTTAGAATGCAAAACAGCAGTATAAAAGATCTGAATAATTTTTAGTTTATATGCTTGTCTTTATAATATGGCATAATTATGCAAACAATTTTAATATTTGCAATGCCATAAATTTTAAAATTTTTTTTGAAAATACACATATATATACACCGTGAATTAATGTTCATATATATGATTTGATATTTAAGATTAAATATTTGAATTGTGTGAGATTAAAGAAATCTTCGATTTTTATTTAAGTCAAATATCATTCAAATTGATTACACTTGGAATGTAAAGAGATTGTCTAAGGTTTCTAGGACTTAAAGATAATTTTGGAAGTTGTTACAGCATGTATGGTGAATAAATGAGGTTTCTAGGAAAAACTTCATTTATTTTAATACTCAACAACACTATTAATATTTAAAAATCATTTTTAGAAACCAGTAGGGCCATCTTTTCAAAGAATTAGAATATTAATTGAAATAGTTATTTTTATTAGCGTGCAAATGAAAAGAAACATTACAAAAGTGCAGTACTTATATTGGTTTTAGCTAGCATTTGACATGAAAAATATTTGTATTTTGCGCATAATGTAACGTTTTTTTTCTATTACATTTACTCTAATAAGCCAGGCTTCCTTTTTTAAGTTATTTTTACTGTATATAAGATGGTTTCTAATATTCACTGAAACTATATTTCGGAAGGGAATTAGACGCAATCTGTAATCTATAAATTACACCTGTAAGCTTTAATGTCTGGAAATAGAAATTTTATTAAAAGGCTGTCACAGTTATGATTCATTAATTTATACCTATTTTCTATATTTGATATGTATGTTTAAACATTAGATGGCAAATCTTTATGAGAAAATGTTATCTATCTGTCTATCCAGTAGGATTTAAAAGAAAACATTTGTTGTGAAGATTTTGTATTCTGTCAATTTTATTTATAGCGCTATTTTTGTTCAAAAAATATAAATAGCTTAGAGACAAATAATAATTTCCGGTTTACAAATGAATTTTTTGAAATAAATTATTTCAGAAAAATTAATTTTGTTAGAAAATTTACTCAGAAAATATCCTGCACACTGGTTTTTCGGAAGCAAAGTTTAATTTTGTGACTTAAAATTCTTTTAACTGCAGGAAATTGTAAACAGAATTCTTTTATTCATCTATTTTTGTTAGGGTTTTGCAAGTTCTCTGTAGGTCACAACAACTAGTACGTTTCATCTAAGCAAATATGAATGAAGCCATGAAAATATTACCAGTATCTGACAGAAATTCTGCATATTTTTACAATTAATTTTTCGAATATTTTCATTTACAAGCATTCATTGTAAGATTAGATAAGTATTTTCATTCGGATGTAATTATTTCTATTTACATGGAAGAAAAACAATTTAAAGTTTCAAGTGAAATGCATTTCTATTAATCTCATCTTTTTCTCTTGAAACAAGCAAAATTCTTAATTTTCTTTCGTAAAATCTTTAATTTTTACGTGTATTTGTAGAGATTTCTTTTGTACCTCTGCATGACATTTATTTGATGACTTTCTTTATATATAAAACTTCTCTAATTCACGGTTAGTACTTTCATTACTCCCTACATTCCCTTTTGTTTGATAGCCGATGATTTCTCTCTAGATAATCCAACTTTTATAATAAACTCTTTTGCTCTTTATAGTTAAGATAAAGGATTACAGATAGTTTAGATGAAATGTATTAAGCTATTAATTGGCTCAGATTACATGGTAAGATAACAGCTGAAATGCCCTCCGATATTTTAGTGTTTCTTAACAGAAGAAAGGCAATTATAGGAAAAAAAGATTTCTCATAAAGCTCTCATTTCATCTCAGTTGTACAAGCTCGAACGGTACAAATATTTTGAAATATAAAAATCATTGTTCCTTATTACTTTTATTCAAAGATTTATTACAAGAACTAGTTGCCATTGGTGAGTAGTTCATTTGCTGGAAATATGGGTTGATTTAATTTCAATTAAATATTTTTATAGATCTTCTTCATGTTCTTAATTCCCTCAAAATAAATTTAAGCATCAAATTTTGACAAATATTAAAGCCGTTAATTTTCACAGCTTTAAATCTGTTAATCTTAAATCCATTTCTAGAGAGTCTTTTCTTTCTTTTGCGGTAATTTTATTTCAATTTTTGTTTCCTCGTGTAATTAGGTAATTAGGAGAATCTTTCTTTCTTAGCTTTCAACAATGGACGAAAATCACTCATTTAAATTAATAATGAAAATGGTTTGAATTTCATTCGAACAATAATATCTATTATAGAGAATTATGTAATTTTTTAAAAAAAAATCGGAAGTTAGAAAAAAGCCGAATAGGAACTAAATCTGTATCATTAAAGAGATAAAATTTCAAATTGTGACATGGTGTAAAAATTTCTGTCAAAATATTTTTACAAGTTATAAAGGGGAAAACTTTAAAAATTTCGCTAAATTTACAATAGAAATTTGAATTGAAATTTCGAAAATCGCTTCGATTTGCACATTCCCATTCTCTAAAACATATTTCTGCCAAACTCCGAAGCTCTTGGTAAAGCACGTATGCATGCATGCTCTCTTTTATAGTTAGAAGATATTTGGATTAAATTTGTTATTGATTGTAATCTAGACTGAAGATCCTGTTTTATTCAGGCATAGTTCTTGAATATTTAAGATAATTAATGGAAAAGGTGCATTTTATTATGATAAATATTTTGCAGTTAAATCTATAGAGTATACGTAAATATATAAAGATTTCGACATTATATTATTAGGCGATCCTGCATTTTAAAGGCATGCAACTAAAAATTAGTGAGAAAAAAAAATAAGACCCAAATAGTGAAATTGCATTGCCGGATACACAAATTCTCCCAAGCATGAAAACAACATACATATTTCCAACTAAATCTGGGAGGCTTAACACAAAAATGATTGCAAAATTTCGTTCTTGCTTGGGAGATACATAAATAGTCGGAAGTTTGTTTGTACAGAAGTAGTTTCAGCAGCTTATGGTTCTCTCAGTTGGAGGAAAAAAACTGAACTTTGAAGAAGAACTTTGAACTGATGAAAACGTAAACATTAGAAATAGGGTTCTCAAGACTTTAAATTTTTACTCCTAATATAGAGTAAAAAACCTTAAGTGTCAGTCTATAGCAGACAATACTATTATAAAAAAAGTTGTGTTAACTATTAATTGTAAATGGGATTTGAAAAAGAAGTGCTTGTAGGAATTCGGATTATATTTCTTAGAGATGTGAAGACTCGTAAGTGCATTAATTATGGCAATAACTTTCATTATAGATATAGAAATGTAAGTTCATAAATCATAACACATTCTGTCTCTCCTTTAGTGAAAGAGGCGAGGCAAATCATCAGCTTGAAATTGGGGGACGGCCCTGTCCATCCATGGTCAAGTCCTGGGACATACACATGTAAGTAATTCTTCTAAGAAACTTTTTATGTTACTGCGGGGCAAAAAGAAAATGGTAATCCGTTTGCTTCTCCAATGATTTGGAGGGAACAAAGTGATCACATAAATGACTATTACTTCCTCATGGTCTATGCTCTTCAAGGATTAATCTGAAGGAAAAAAAATGTGGACAGAGTATTATTCGAATATACCATCTGCTAAGCAATCAATTCCCTATGGCGTAGGGTTTTCTATTCCGAAAACTCCAAATGAATTTTTTATTGATCCAAAGGAAGATCAAGAATCAATTCCGTACAATGCTTCAGTCCTCTACGTCTACTGATGAATGTAATGATGATTTATACCTACATCGCACATTCTATCTCAATAAAAACTGAATAACTTTTTGGAAATCTATAGCTGCCCAAAACTAAATCAGAGTTATTTGCATCGAGACTCAGAAAATTATTCCTGGACAATATTCAAATAATTTCATTTTGCAGTTTTGAAAATTTCTACTTTATCTGCCTTTGTATTCTAACAACATTGGCAAATGATGGATCACCAAATATAATATGACCTTTCACATTGACTAATATGTATCAATTCATCCAAAACAAATTCCAAGGTGTCATGGAAACTGCTTTCATGCATTCCATTTGGACACACTATATGAAAGGAACCTAAAAGAATTTGAATGCGAATGCGAGAATTTTTGTTGCGATTTGATGACTCATTTCATGGATCTTCAATTAGGACATACGAAGTAGAACCTGTGATAATGTGAATAGGAAAGTAGAGCTAAAACTTTGCAATATTAAAAAATGATTTGCTAGAAAAACATATAATATTAGAGAGAAGAATGCACAAAATCCTATATTAGAAGAAGCAAATAATTTTGATGGAAATATAAAACTTGGCCTAATGAAAAATTATGTAAAGCCATAGACAAGAGTGAACCAACTTTCAAGATTGAAATAATAAATTCCCTACAATTAATGAAGCTAAATAGAATGGGAATTTTCTGTAATCTACAGATTCATCAACTCTTTAAAGATTAAAATTTTGATGGGGGCTCTAATGATTATAAGAAATTAGTATCATTTCAATGTTTTCAAATTTCACGCATGAAGGACAGAATGAAATGGGTGATCAATTTATGGAAAAAGGAAATATCAGGCCACTTGAATAAATAGATCGTAAGAAAGCGCAATTCGCCTTTTCGCTTGTTGTTTGCCACGTAATGAGCAAAATAGCAACTTTAGGTAAATATTGCTTGCGCTGCATCTAATAATGTATTTTCTATGATATAATTTGAACTTCTTTCCTAAACATTGTAACCAGATTAGCAATAAGCAGGACGAGCATTTTCACAAGACAACGAAACTAGAAAAAGATAAGACGGAAGCTGGTACACGACTTTGTTGCACAATTTTTAAATATTTCTCGCAGTAAACGTATTATTGACTTCATATCTTGGAGCTTGCCATTGATAATACATTGCTTCTTATTAAAAATATCAATTTAAAAATTTTAGGAATGAAAACCGATTATAAATTTTCATATTTGTGTTCACCAATACAAATAGTAAAATATTATTTCAGTCACAGAGAAGGCTTTCACTGAAATGTTTTGCTCTGTGTTTATAATGACACTAATTATACGTTTTCGTAAGAGCTCAGTACAATTGGCAAAGAAAATGTTCTTTCAATTAAGGTATTTTTTTCCAGAAAGGTTTTCTAACCTTGGATTTGATACTATACTTAAAGTCTGATTGTTGATTTTATTTGAAAAATATTTATAAAATTTAGCTACATTGTGCTCAGCATTTTCAAAGTTCTTATATCTTGTACCTCATTTCAAAGATAAATTTATGTATAAGAAATATTAAACCAATTGTCCAGATAAGTCCAAGCCTTTCGCATTTTAAAGTCAATTACCTAATTTCCTTGAATTATGTTTGTTGTTTCCAATTAAATGTATTTTGCTCTAAAAGTTTTATTACGTTCCTTTTTATACGGTGATTTCTAATTCTTAAATCATCTTGGAGTGAAATCATGATGTTTGAAGATTTTATTGAATTTATTAGAGCCAGATCATGCTGACTTATTTTTTGCGCATATGTCATGATGAATATTTAATCTCTGTAAACGTTTTTCTGTTTTTCTGATGGAATTGAACGGAGTTACACTTGTTTCCATTATAGAATTTTATAAAAGAAAAAACAAAAGTGGATTAATCCTAACTAAGAAAATAATACATGTTCATCTTGTGTCCTTAATTTTTTCACTAAAAGACATATTAAATTTTTAACTGAAAAACATAATGTAGCTAAGATAGGAAGGACAGATATAAATCAGGCTTGAACTGAGAAAATTTAATAGAACGCAGCACTTGAGTGAGAACGTAAGTTTTAATATACTTGTTATTCAGTAAAATGCCAGTTTGTATTGATAATTCTAATAATAATTCCCTCAATTACGACTAATTATTTTAACCAATGCACTGGACACCAGAAATTAGGGATAACCTAGATTAGCATTCCGGTTTAAAGTTACACTTTGTAATACAAGAGACAAATGCTCAATTTCCTGTAGAAATTGAATGATGAACGTTATTCTCAAAATTAGATACTAATCTTCTTGATATTATACTTAAAACTACTATATTCTCTTGAACTTAGAATAAAAGTTATGAATCAAAAGCTGTGTATATTGCATGATATTCGATTCTCAAGATCACAGTAATTCGACAATAGCGGTGAATCAATCCGAAAATAGGATTATAATCTAATATCGGAAATTTTATTTAAAAAACTATTTCTTAATACGATTTCTACCCATAGATCAGACAATTTACATTTTAATGATTTCGTATACAATAAAAAAATCACTTATGAAAAAGAGAAGTATTCTCAACATACAGAAATAGGAATGCTGTTAAAATAGCCAGACCTTGTCGCATGAAAATCAAATTTAAGATTAAACTCCAAGTTCTTTTCAAAACCAATTCCTTCCAAAATTTTTATCATCTAAATAAATCACTCTTTTCATGTGGTTTTGGTATTGAGTGGCCCAAATGCCAGGAAAATCTATAATACAAATTGCAATTTTATTGGAGAATTTATAATACCATTCAGCTCCAAATATTTCATTGTGTAGATTTATACAATTTCATTTCAAAGCCCACAATAGCACAAAGCACATAATATAACAATATATGAATGTTTTGAAAGAATTTTAAATGACATTTGTCATAAAAATGATATTCAATAGAACATTTTAAAAGTTCATGATATTAAAAATGTCATCAGCATTCAATAAAGTTCTTTTATTTTGACCTCAAATCATGGAAAAAGCAATTAAATTACATAAATGTAGCTTACTCAAGTTGAATAAATTTATATAATTTAATAGGAAACGCATAACTTTATTTGATGCTTTACCTAATTCATTAAACTATTTAAAAGACTTGAGAGACTTCAAAAAGCGTTTCGACGTGTAAGCGTCTAAACCGGAAACGTGTTTTTAAAGCGAACTTGCATTTTTTTCAAATTACTCGAATTATACAAAATTTAATTTCAAGTTATTTAATATACTTTCAACATGAAGATGTGGAGTGAATTTCGCAACATACGATAACAAGAATACAAAACATGTTTGATTTGAATTTTTCGGATGTATAACAAAACTTATAAGAAAAAAAAAAGCACAATCTGTTCATTTTTTAAAAAACTTCCGCATGTGTTCGCCATTTTTAAAATTCTTCACAGAAGTATCACCGAAAACGAATTATTTGACGAATTCTACACAGATCATCTACTGTCTTGAAAAAGAAATTTAAATTATTGGCGCTTCAAAATTATCAGTGCAGAAGCATGCAATTGAGAAACATGCAATCATGCGTAGAATGTAGAGGAAGGAAATCTACAAATGGCACTATCTGAATTCCCTCTTCACTTGAACTTCCTCTTCTCTTTCTTCTTAAAACTTCAAAAATCTTCTTCGATCTTATTTAAGTGATATTTCCAGATATATGGTATTTAGATATACATTCCCAGATATATGGTACATATTTCCCAGATATATGGTATTCAGAAATGTCGGTTATTTTTTATTTGGGGAATTCTTTATTCAATAATATTTATTTGAATAATTCCTTAGATTTTTTTTGCTGAATTTTTTATAGTTACATATTTTTTTTTTTTTTTTGTAGAGGCGCTTGTTGTTAAACTATTACCAAGACGTAATATTTTCTTGGAACATCACAGCGATCTTTTTGTCCGCTGATGTGAATGAAACACGCCCCTCATGATGCTAAAGCTTCATCACGAATTTAATATCTTCTGGGTATTTTTAAGTATCAAATTTAATTAAAGAAAATTTAATCAAAATATTTTAACACCAAAGAAATATGGCGAAGAACCGTATGTTATGTGCATTAAAAATTCTTGTCATTTCAAGAAACCGTAGGCTTTAAAAGAGAATCGGTTTTGGAAATGTTGACATAGGAAGATATCATCAAATCTCCTTCCCCCAAACGCCACTTGAGCTTTGTTTTAACAAAACAATTTCATATTTGCAAATCAAAATAATGACGACATTATTCTTTATTTATTAACTGAAACTCTCAACTATAAGCCATAAAATAATTAATAGTATCATTTTGTAAATTGGAGTACTCTATGTAACATCCACAAAAATGTAAATAGTTCCCGAGTTTAATTTAGGAATTGAGTTATGATATATATTTAAAAGTTTGAGACATGATTATTTCTACTACCATTTCAGATCATCGGAGCATTAAAGTGATAATTTCACGAAATGAACGCAAAGATGAAACTTTATTTTGTTTCTGAGAATTAGAGTGTAATACATGAATAAAAGAAAATAATTTAGTAGCTGTCTGTCCTGAAAATGCATATTATTATAGAGAAGCTGAAATATTTATTAAGGGATTTTACTGTTAAATGTTTAAAATTTCAAAATCAAAATAATGTAATATAATAAATTGCATAGGGTAATTCAGGTAATGCGCGGACTTTCAGGAAAGTAACTAAATTTATTCAGTGAATATTTTAGATTATTTGTGATATCTTCTGATAAAATTCCGCTTCAAATTCTGTGAATCTTTTCCGGTGCGAATATTTTGTGTTTGAAAATTCCATTAGTTTATTTGCTTTCCTAGAAGATGAAACTGATAGCAACGGGATTTCTCAAATCGATTTTCGACTTAATACATTTGAATAGCGGATTCGACTTAAGATGGAAGTTGAATTATAACTGAGACAATTGATTAACGATCGCAAAACTGGTTATTTACTCTTTTATTGAAGAAATATTCGTTGTTTATTGCTGTTATGAATCAATAAAGAATAAAATTCTCTTGTTTTACTTACTTTGTATGTTTCTAGTAGCTTTATTCTTAGTTCTCTATTCTCTAGTTTCTTTATTCTCTAGTTTCTAGTAACTTGTAGTAGCTTATTTCTGAATTATCAAGACGAAAATAGAATCCAATAGATATTGATTTTTTCAGGTACAATTTGCTGATTAAATCTCGTTGTAATTAATATCCTCGGATAATTTTTTGAATCTTTTTAAATATTACTTATATTCCGAACCTTGTGAATAAGATATTATCTAAAATACATTTGTGTTAAGTTATTTGATATTCCTTCTATCACACTTAAGAGGAAGCCATTTTGATATAATATCCGTATTGAAAGCGTAAGATTAACTGTTTAAGGTAGTGTCCTCGTATAATACATTTATTTCGTTTAATGCTAAATCGAAACTTTATTCTAGCAGATGTACCAGAATTCTATATTATACGAAAGCAGTCTCTATTTTTGCATCGATTTGCATGGATACGTGTTGTTGGAATAGCCTGTTGCGAAAAGGCTTGAAGCAAATTCATACCGTTTCCCGCAAAAATCGCGCTATCAGAATGCTCTTTTGCAAAAAAAAGTCCATTTAACTTTTAGTATAAACATCAAGAATAAAAATTTCCTGTCCTGTACTTTATCCCTTATATCTTGAACAATGTGTAAACTTTCCTCTTCGTTAAATGATATGCATCTGATGGCTTTTATATTGTTAAACTATTAGACGTAGTTAAGTTTCATTTATTTTTTCTTCAGTTATTTTAAAACATAATATATATATATATTCTTTATTATTATTTTTTAAAACTTCCTTATATTATCCCTTTACTCATAATATAAACACTGCATTTATTATCATACTAGTATTTGCTATGTAAGTATACAAACCTAAGAATAGTTATGGGAATCTTACAGCCTCTTGCAAAATTTGTGATGTGTAAGGTACAAGAGAAAACGAACTAGAGAACTTATCTTTTTAAGAATTAGTTTGTCATATCTCTAAAGCATTGTTTCATGTCGCCACTCACTGCACTTTTTTTATGTAATTAAAACTTCATTTACGCGCAGCATGTATGTAGGACTTGAAAATATGAGCGAGTGCTATTATGCATGCAGAAAAAATTAAATTCTGAATGTATATATAATTTTTGTTCAGTATTTAAAGATAAAATGATGGTAATTTTTAAAATAAAAGAAAATTAGTTCCAATTTTAATTTTAAAAAAATTAAGTTTTTCCCTCTATTCTTATTCTTGAAGCATGTACGTATATTTTTGAATCTATATATAATCAAGATTTTGTGCAATGGAAATGTTCCTTAAACGACTTTGTTTATTTTTTATGAAGCAGTTTATCTACCTTTATTAAGATCGACAAATATCATAAAAGGAAAAATATTTGCTCACCATTCCCCTACGGATTCTATCTTGTGTTTATAGTCTTTTTGATATAAAAAAGAAAATATACCCTTCCGCATAAATCAAGGATCTTAAATGAAATAGAATAACACTTTATAGCATCTCCTTTATCACTTTCGTACAAATACAATCATTGACCTGAAGGTATAACTGGACCCCTTTTATTTCAAGTTCCCTGATTTATTATAGATTTTCTTAATAAAAGAAATATCCTTTACTTTAGCACATTAGTTTACTTTATTAACATTTAGAGTAGATAGATAAGCATTAAATCTTGTTAAATTATACTGTTTCTTTGCACATGAAGTGTTTTTTGCATTAAAATACTTCTAAAACAATATTGAAGAAGTTTATCTTAAAGTACAAAATCAAATTTATAAGTAACCCTGTTTTTAATGGATCAGATAATTTGTTACTAGTGTGCAAACATTCAAGGTTTTCTTGTTGCATGTTTACCATGCTTTGGGAGGGATATATTAATTTCTAATTAGAAAATAAAATAAAAATCTACGAATTATTTTCAGTAATTTAACATCGTTTTCGATAATTTTTAAATAGTTTCAAAATTCTTGCAAATGAATTAGAAAAAGAAAGTTACTAATTTCACTGAGGATGATTTAGAAACTAATGGGAGTAAGCCTTGTACAATGCGAAAATTCATACTGTTGTACATCTTCCTGGAGAATAGAAAATTTGACAATTTAGACACAATCAAATTTTATAATCCTGTTTGATGCAGATTCAGTCTACTTTATTCTACACATTACAATTAAAAAAAAAAAAATTAAAGCTTATTATCGAAGATGACATCCTGATGCCGCTAAAAGTACTAAATAAGAATATGAAAGGTAATTTCTTTGAGGTACATAGGCAGGGCAAACTTAAGATTCAAAACAATACCCTTTGATTGTAGTCTACAAAGTAAAAAATCATAATTTAACAGCAAAAATAATTATTTCACTGATTTTGAATGTTAAAGTCACGTGAAAAAATATTTGATGAAATAAAATATTTCATCGAACATCACTTTTATTAATTAAATAATCTGACTAGCGCAATTTTAGATAATTTTTTTAAAAATTCATTAAATCATATGAAATCTCTATATTGAAACTTCTTGTTCTCTGAAAAAGTCATCAAAAATGAAATAAACTTTTTTATGATAGAGGAAATTCTAACAAAAAAATAATTAAAATTTCGGTAAAGAATCTTTATTTTTTTTCTGAGGAAATACGTCATAACTCTTTAAAAGGTAAAGTAGAAAAAATTCCCATGTGTTTTGGAAAACAGCTTGTCTCAGCATATGAAAAAATGTTGGAAAGAATTTTTCTATATTGAAATGATTGTGATGGATGGCTCTTCTATCCCGAATAAAATTTGTTTTCAACAGTAAAGCTCATTTTTTCTATTTTTAGATGTTTTCGTCATGCAATTTTCCCATGAATCTACTTTCCATAAAAATATTGAAGCAAATAGTATTTTTATGAGAAATAACTTTTTCTGATATTCGTTTTTTATAAACTGAATTTTTCGCGTATTTTTATATTTATATGTATATCAATAGTCATATATCTCCCCAAAAGTAATCGAAAACATCTTATTTTATTATCGCCTCTGTCCGGGAAAATGTAGAATTATTGTCTGCCGTATTTAATTCCTTGTTCTAGTTAAATATTATTAGGAATGAAATGCTAATGCCTTCAGATAGAGAATGAAGTTCTTATCTCACCGTGGTTAATAAAACAATGTCAGCTTTTGTTAATTGTCATGTATCTTTAAAACAAACAGTAAATTAATCTATCAAACGACAAATCCTCGCATTATCTTCAACCAAATATGCAAAATTTTCTTCAGGATAGGTGGTTCAAGACTAGATTAAAAGTAATTTATTCTTGTATGTGGACTTGTGGCATTTAATTCTTTTTTAATTAGCTTGTCCTTAAAGAGATACTAATCTCAGCAATTAGTAATTCTGAAGACCGCCTGAATATGAATGCAGATTGATGATGATTTTCTAAGATGCAGATTGATTTAAATTAAAAAGAAAAAAAAATACTATGATTGGTGAAGGACCTACACTAAACCTGGAATATACCACCAACTGTTAAAAGGAGTCAGCTTTGTTTAAGAAAAGGAAAACGGCTTTTTCAAAATCAAGGTTCATGCATATGTTTAAATTGCACAATCTTAATTACAAACTTATGCGAAACTTCATAAGTTTGTAATTAATATTCACACTATTTCTTGATTAATAAAAACACATTAAAATATCAATAATATTAAGATACATCAATAATATAATGAATATTATTAGGAATGAATGCACATTCAAAAAGAGGTTGATGTTCTTACTATGGTTAAAAAAAGGCTAGGTCTTGTTAATTGTCATGCAGCTTAATTGTCATTTCTTGCTTAATAAAAATGCATAAAAATATCAATAATAGTAAAAGAAAATGAAAAGCTAGAAAATAGCACAGAGTAATATAATAAAACAGATATAAAAATTGAAGCTAGCATACAAGAACTAATGACATAAGTGAAAATATAGCAAGAAATGATAGCAATATAAGAAATCAGCAGTAAGCATTCATGAACAAAGATAGAATGCCAATTCGTTTCATTTAAATATCCTTACTTTGCCATGAGAAAGAAACCGAGGAATCAGTTTAGCTTTATTTATATCAGATGTTCAAAATACGTCTCAGTAATGCCCTTTTAAAATTAACCCTGACTTATTATCGAATGACTTTTTTATTTTCGTTCGAAAATTCAATTTTTAAGCGTTATTTTCATTTCAAATTAGTTTTATGGAAGGTTTTATCAAAACAGAAAATATTAGCCAATCATTACCTCTTCCAAATCCCTCTTATCTCCTTGCATTGTTGAAGCCTTTATGAAAGTGACGAAATGTGTATTCTTAAACTAAAGGTTTATGTTTTAAAATGAATTGGAGTTAATAAAATCAGTTTTAATGGTATTAAATCAGATTTCTGTCATCTGAATTGCCCGCATGTGTCTGCTTTATGCAGTATGAAAAAAATTATTGAAGTTTGCTTCTTTCCTGTAATTTTCTTTTGATATTTAAAACACATTTTTCTGTTGTCCTTTCATGCCAACATTAGATTACGTCATTACTTTTCTTTCATTTTTTCCATCTTGTTTGTTATTCTTATATCTTCCATGAGTATTTATTTTACTATTTATTGATATTTGTGCAACATGCAAAGCGACAGGTACATTTTAGAAAACAATTGATTGTGATTTATAAACTAAAATAAAATAGAAAGCAGTATATATATATACATATGTTTTTTGACTGAACTCCTAAAAAATAAGCAAAAAGGCGGATTTACTTATCAAATGATAAATCTGTAATTAAAAACTTTGAATGTGCTTGTCAGGTACGATTTCTTAAGAAAATCTCGCTAAACTGCACAATTGTTTTTATTAAATTCACAAATATTCCTTAATATATCAAAACAACTAAGCCCAAATTTCCATTTTTAGTCTTAATTGTTTTATTCTTTAGTAAGTTAAAATTCCTATTCATTGAACAATATAAATCGATTTTAAAATATGCACGTCATAAGTGCATTCATTTCTACGTACAATCTGCAGATTTATGGGCTTTACTCAAGCAGTCAGAAAAAACGCTTTTACAGTCTAGGATATAAAAAGAGTGTGTGTTAGTTGTTAACATAATATTCTCCATGATTTACTTCCTCAAAAGTAATTAGTATATAAAAAGTTTTTTTCTCCTAAATTGTAAATTTAAAAAAAAAACAAAAAAAAACATATAACAATAAAATTGCGTATATTGTGAAATAAGAAACAATTTAGAAATATTCAAGTATTTATTTTCTTAAATTAATTTTAGGGTAAAATTTATGAAGAGATAAATTCAACAGGACGATTGAAATGGTATGAATTCAATAACTGAGATTCAACATTGCAGAAATCTGCAGGCTATTAAAAGTAATAGAAGCTAATTAAAATGGTACATAATTATAATACAAAGTTTAAAGTTTCATATTTAGTTTGCAGTGCGTTTACTAAGAAAAATTAAGATAAAGCTTAGCTTAATTATTTAAAAATTGTGTATTTAAATAAGGCTCAATTCTAGTCGTGAAGCCACTCTCGCAATCTCTAATACATAGGTTCTCAAACGTTTAAAATTTTAGGCCTCATAATATTGTATGTACTCTCTCCAAAACGGTTTTTGATTAAAATTTAATGCGTTCTAAATAGTGTTTGCAATCAAAAAATAAAACTCTTTTTAAAATTTATTATTCAATTACATTCGTAAATGAAATTTTTATCTGAGAATAAAATATAAATATCCTATATATTGCGATAAATGATGGCTAGTAATACATAATAGCTAATATTATTATTGAGTATTATTTCATCAAATAAACTGTTGTATTGTATTCATCTTCAGTGTGTCCAGTTTTATCTTTATTCATTCAAGCAATAAGTCTAGTTCAAGTCGAAAATGCGTCGCATATTTATTTTAACTAGCCAACTGCAAATTTAGCAGTTAGACTTAACAGTTACAAATGTTGAGATAGCAGGCAAGCTGATCTCATATCAGCAGTTTCTGCCACCGCTACAAATTTCCACGGAATGCCAGATATTTTAGAAAAGTTTGCTTTCCCTGTATAGCTACAGTGAAATGTGCATAATTCTCCGTGGTAAGGGCTTTGAACACATGTTGTAAAACAGAAGTATGCATTCTATTATTTAAATGTAAATTTTCACTAATTTTAGTCATTACTGGTTTGTAATTTCTATACTGTCCACTGTATTCTAACTTGTAGGGATGGCGTTTTCGATCCTACCTTTCTGTGCTATTCTAAAAAGATTTTGCTCTTTCAATCTCCTCTAAAACTTATTATTACAAATTTCAATAAAAACTTAAATATTAAGACAACCAACTGAATATATAAATGCATTGTCTGTATTGATGTAGCTAAAACTCACATCTCCCAGAAACGGCACTTGAAGCTAGATATGTAGATAATTCGTTTGTATTACTGACAAGTAACAGCAGAGAGCTAGAACAAGTTTAGACGAGGTTCTGGTTGACTGATTTAAGGTAGCATGGACTAGAGAATATAAGCTTTGTTATTAAATTCCTTGAAGAAAGTTTTCTTGATAAAGCATTGCAAGTTGTTTATGAATTCATGACGACTATATAAAACAAATGTTCCGTAGTCAACAGCTATTATACACGTTTGGTTTCAACTCTGTTAGAATAGTGAAATATAATAGGAATGCGATGTGTACATTTATTTCTACTTAAACATGAGAAAAGAAAAAAAATTTATACACCAAACAAAATGAATTTCTTAAAAGTGAAACACACTAAAAAATAACAATACGCTTCACATTTTATTTTTCTCGTTATGAATTTGAACGACGATTGTTGAACTGAAGACATTTTTTTAACTTCATATAGGAGTTTTCTCTCTTTTTGGAATTGATTTTCCACATTTCTTTGGAAAGGTCTTTGAAAATAAAATCTTTGCAGCTATTCTGTTTTTATGATTCCGACTGCAATCGGACTTCTTTCTATGCAATTTTAAATATTATTTCCGATAAACAGAGTAAATTTCGTTTCCTCGGTATGACGAAATATACTTTGGATCTGTATCTTCCTCTGTATTTTTAGTGTGCGAATAGGATTGAGTTGTCTTGGCAATGGGTCTTGGAAGGAAGATAGGTCTTGAATATGAACGAGTTCTATCACTCAGGTTCGATCTGTGTGCTAGGAATTCATCAATTCTCAACACGTAATCTTTATCTACATTGATGGAATGGATGTT
The DNA here is from genome assembly GCF_947563725.1 of Argiope bruennichi. NCBI lineage: Eukaryota > Metazoa > Arthropoda > Arachnida > Araneae > Araneidae > Argiope > Argiope bruennichi. The sequence goes on along the minus strand of NC_079162.1, from coordinate 23,746,787 downwards.
TTCGAAATAGAATCGTTTCTTCGGAAGTTTCTGCGTTATGCAAAGTGAAAGGAGAAAAACTCTTGGTAAACCAAGATGGATATTTCAAGATTACTTTAATATTTTAAAGGGAGTAAAGGACTCTGATTTAAAGCGACAACTTTTCGTTTCGTCTTGTAGCTCTGAGTATTCGGTCATTTTTATTTCAAGAATAACGTGCAAAGGTTGAAAATCCTGATAAATGTGAATGTTTGTTTTCGAAGAATATTTTAATATTGGAAATACTGCTGATGAACATAGTATTTTTTTATGCAAAAACTTTTTCAGAAATTTAAAGTTCGTGTAAAATAAAGAATAAATAATGGATGCAGGTTTTATATTTTTCTATCTGTTCTATCTGTTTTTCTGCTGAGCAAAGGAATAATAAATCAGGATTCTAAACCCTGGTTTGCATATTATTTCATAGGTGCTAGTTACGTCATACTTTGTGATTTCTCTTATTCCACTTTATTTTTATTTCTGTTTATCTAGTTCGATATATTGGTTGGTATGTATAATATATGTATGTGCGCTAGTTTCATTTTTTGCATTTTGTGCAATTAAAACTTTTGCGTTCCACTTCATTTTAATCACATATATAATGTATAAAATTCTACTTCTGCTATTAGCTTCCAAACTCGATAATTCCAGTTAAGAAAAGTTTTTTTTTTTTGACGATCTGCTTGTCATTCGATAAAGATTGCGGCTAACGATTATCATAATTTTCTAAAAATAGCTGCAAATGGATCTTATTTGTTGGCAAAAGGATTGGTAAATAGAAAAGGAAATCATATAATTGGAAATAGATACTAAATTGACGAGTTGTTCTTTTCTGAAATATTTTATTGTTAGGTTAGAGTGGATCTTAGATGGAAAAATTAGAGTCATCGTCAAATCAGATAAACCTATTGTTAAAACTGACAAATTTCGTATCATTTGCGATAGTTACCTATAGTCGTGACTTTAGAAGCACTTAAACTCCAGGCAGCAAAAGAGGCATTTTTTTCAGGTATTTTGTTATATATAGTGAGAATTTAGTATATTGTTTATATAGAGAGGAAAGGAATATAGGCTTAAGATTTTTCTTCTTGAATAGATATTTTACCAAGAATAGTCGGTATTTAAATTTTAATAAAAGTCATTTTAAAATTCCAACTATGCATTATGTATATATACATAGATAATTTTATATTCGCTGTAATTTATAGATAAAAGGCTATTTATAAATTTTGCTGCAATAAGAAACTTTATTATGCATGTTCATTTTTAAATTTCACGAAATGGATGTAAATTTTTGAATAAATGTTAGATAAAGCAGTGTTTTCTCTTTTTGCAATGCATATCATTTAACAAAAATTGAAATTAATGTCACTGAACTTTGGTAGATTCTTCTGTTTTAAGAAATTAAAAAAAAGTAATGGCGTGCGCTTTTGATAAATATGATATATTAATTTCCTGTAGGCTATTATTACAACTACGAAAATGCTTTCAATCTAGAAACAAAAGCTTAGTCACGACAATAATAAAAAACGTCCTTTCTTCCTTTAATGAAAATGTTAGTAATATTTCAGAACTTCGTTCATGTTTTATCTTTAATTAATTGCTCCAAAACCCATTAATTTATGTAAGAAACTATAATTACTTGGAAATTTAGGACGAGAATCCTACAGGGATTCCTTCAAACCTTTCACTTTTGTGATATATCGCGAACAATCTACTTTTTTAGGTAGCTTAATGGGGTTTTTTTCAGTGGGAAGGAGAACTACAGCTAAAATGTTTTAGAAAATAAAACTATCAATTTTATTTTGTGATCGTGAATTCTCCTCATTTTGTCTTTAGCTTTATGTAAGCAAATGGATTTTTTGATGCTGTTTAATTGGCTTGTCTTTAAAATGAATGTGTGATAAAAATAGAAAAGATTAAAAAATGCTTGTAATATATTAAAATTTGCCTTTGGCATAAACAGGTGGAATGAAATTAACTCTTCAATTTATACTTATTAAAATAATGAGATCTTTTATTCCACGATATTGAAAGCTCAAAATGTGTTCTAACCAGTTTTCTCTTTATCAACACTGCTTAAAGCTACAGTGCTGTGTCAGAATAATTTTGAAATAGCTTATGATTATTTCCAAGATTTGTAGTGTTTTTCTCTTGGCGATTGCCGTCAAACTTTTTGTACGTATGACTTTTTCTTCTCTCGCCTCTCCCACCATGTAATCGCGTTCCTCCGTTGGCTAAATCAAATATTTTTTTGAAAGTTTAAACAAATGGTGTTTTTCTAAGTCGTTGATTCTTGCATGCATGTTAAATAATTTGTATTTTTAAACCTAAATAATTTTTATTTGATCTATTACAAATATATTGAAAAAATATGCATAAATAAAAATGATTGTATATACCTAAATATAAAATAAAAATAATCAGAATTTTTACAATGAAGTATATTAAAATTTTCTTATTTATATTCTTTCAAGGAAATTATTTTTTTCATTGAAGTATATTCTTTCTAGGAAATTATTTATAAATTTATAATTCTAGTCATGGTGTTCATGATCTAATTGTGAACATTTATATCCGGAACACCATGATAACAATAACAAAAAATGGCTAGTCAGTAATGTGTAATTCCAGTTGAGAAATGATTACAGTTTTAAGATTTATAGGGAAAAATCGTCTATATTTTTATAACAAATGCGTTGGAATATCGGAAAAAGCTGTTTAGAACTACATTACTGCCTTTCGTTAATTATATTAATAATTATTCCGCGAATTTATCTTCATCTATATATGATATTTGTTGCGAAAAGAATGCCGAAGAAGAATTATATGACACAAAAATGTAAAGTAATTAAACAAATAACATAAATGAGATCTCTTGTGTGAAGAGCGCTCACGTACAACAAATAAATGAAACAGACCCTATTTGAAAATCAAAAGTAATAGTTCCGTACCCCATTCATTTTGGGAAATTGTTAAAATATAAAAATCATAATAAAACCGCATGTAAGTGATAAAAATATTTATTTAACGCAGTTTGTTCAATATTGAATCAGCTTTGTACTTTTCACTTCAAGTTTCATTTTTAAATTCACCAGATCTTGCTGTTTTGAATATTTTTTCTGTAAGGTTTACAAAGTTGTATTGTCCAGATTGTGGTGGTCCCTACCGTCGAGGAATCTTTATTTTTTTCCATTTTCCTCTACTGAGATCTAGAGGGTGTTGTTTAACTTAAAATAAATTGAACAATCTTGTCATTTTTTTATTTAAAGATTTTATTTAAAGATATAACTAAAACTAGAGCGAATTGTGCAATAAGGTTGAGAAAATAGATGCAATCTTCACCTTTTTGTATTCTAGATAAAAATTGATTTATCTCGCCTGATATACTCTTAAAGCTTGTTGGAACGCTTTCAAACAAAATATAAATAATGTATCTAAGAGTTTCAAATTCGGCTTTCATTCATTAAATCATTATTTTTCTTCAATGGGGATAAATTTCTGTTTAGAGATATTTTTATGCGATAAGTAAAAACGGGTAAAAGCGAACTTTGTTATATCTGGCGAAGCGATTAATTGTAGTAAAGCGAATCCCATGTTTTATTGTCGTGTACCACTTCCGTTATTAAATATTTACTTTTGGGTTGGAAGAAAATTACATTTCGCTCATAGGCATCTTTTTATACACAAATTACGTGTTCATCCAGATATTCCAACTGCAGCTTTTAGCGAAAATATGTCATTAACTACTACAGTACACAAATAATCAATTAAGCACCCAGAAGGATGGTTGAAAGCAAAACATTATGCATTTCCTGCTCTAATTTTATCTTAATAAACGTTTAATATGTTTCCTTATGCTATTTGCTTTCGAAGGTTATTTTATTTGGTGAGCAGATTACTTCAACTCTTCAGTTTTTGAAACAAGCATAAATATGTGAAGTAAAGAGTTTCCAGGGATTAATTGAGAAAATAAATAACGGATATAATTTTATTAAGTTCACGTTTAAATACTATTTTTATCCTTAAAGTATATTATATATAATGTAATTCCAAACTTAATAAATTAAAATCGACATTTGAAAGGAAATATGCAATGAATAATATCTCAAATATCGTTTCAGATGCTTTCTACTTCAAACTAAACAATTTTGTCAACTGCTCTCAAATAAAGCAATAAAAATGAGTGTAAGGAATCTTATTAAAATAATCAAGCTCATATTTCAATAGATCTTTAATAAAAATAACTTTTAGAAATTGAAATTGTGCTTACATTTTTGCATTAAGACCTTTCTGGCTGTAAACCAAAATCCTAAGTAATATTATATTTACATATTAAAAAGTGAAATTTCAAATAATGTAGTTTACGAAATTAAACTAAATGCTTTCAATAAAGCAAAAATAGAAGCTACATTTAATTAAAATTCAGATTAATTTAAAATTTTAAACCTTAGATAAAAACACTCAATATAGGCAAATTGAAATATTTGAAATTCTCCAATTAAAATGTAGATACTAATTTTGCTGCAGCATAATTTTTTTTCATCTAGCAAATAAAGTTTGAAAGGAAATTTAAATTGACTGACATATAAAATAAAAAAGTAAGAAATTATTTTATACCTAGATTACTGGAAACTGCCTGACCTGAAAATGATGGAGTCAAGGGTATGAAATTGTTATAATAAATTGCATTTGTATTTTAATACAAATTAATACCAGTGAATATAGCTGACAGATTTCAATATTGAGTTATATCGTGAACAGTATATCGAAATACATTTTTAAACAAGGGATTTTTTGAGGAAACGGGAATTTCTCAATAATAATAAATGATGCATGTTGCATGAAAATATTACAAGAAATAACTATTTATACACTTTTTAGAATTTCCCGCAAATTAAATTTTTGGAGATAAGATATCTTAATGAGCTATGAGGAAGAAACTTTTGCCATTGTCCATGTGAAGGGAGAGCATTCTGCAAGATTATCTGCTCTTGAAGCAAATATTAAAGCAATGCGTTTCCAAATTTCATTCTTCTTGTACAATTGTCTTCACTTGAAGTGATTTTTTTTCATTATATACTATTAGTTTAAAGGAAATATTTAATATTTTTAGATTTTAAAAAATATTCACCTTTTATTGGATTTATATTTAATTTCTTTAAATTTCCATTAGACGTTAAAAATTTGTCATTTGGTTTGATAAATAAATTATCACTCGTGTTTTTGAAAGGTATACTTAAGGTAATATATTTCGAAACAAATTCACCGAAATAAGTCTTGAATAAATCATAACATTAAAAATAATTATAAGGATCATAAAAATTTATTTCAAATTGCATATATTCTTTAACAGACAGTACAAAGAGAATTTTTTTAAGTATTTGGTTTAGACTCGTTTTTTACGAAGAAACTGGAGCTTATTGAACACATGGTTTTAAAGAAGTCTTCCGCTTTGTTTTTAATTTTTTTTCCGGAAATTCATTTGGAAGATGGCTATTGTGAATTCGTTCAAAAAATTTTAATTTATGATTGGTTTTTGAAAAACAGTGAAATGTAAAACGCCTACAAACTTAGCTTATAATTCCCTTACTTGAATAAGTTGTTAGTGTGCGTCACATCTCATTGGAGCTCAAATGTTAGTATTTAAAAAAAGATGGAACAATTTTTTAAATGCCTAGCTATTGTAAAAATGCTCATTTACATTAAATAAAGTCTTGTGCCTTAGAGCTATGAAAATCTGAACAATGATGAGAATATCCGAAAATTATTCTTCGACAAATTTCGTAAAATATTAATTGGTGTCTTTTGTTTCTTAAAAGTACATTAGGAGGGGAAAGTATTTTAATACAATGAAAAAGGCGGAATTTTTCTTCTTTTTTTCCGGAAGAAACGAATTGTATAGTCTTATATAAGATATTTTTAATAATTTTAGCCATTCAGTTTTTAATTAGTCAAATTTTAGCTTTGGCATTTTGTCAAGTTATAAATAAGTTTAATGTTCCTTAGCCAAAATGTAAGAAAAAAAATGGTTAGCAACATTTTTTTTTCCGGATAATTTGAGTATTCATCCGAGATTTTTAAGATTGATTTTTCTTATTTTAGTGAATCTATTCTCTTCCCCATTGATTTTTTAAAAAACTCGGATACTTAAATTTACACCAAAAATTAATCAAACGAACATTAACTATTTTTGATTAATAAAATTCTTTTTAAGCATGGCTATGGTTAAAATTAAGAATAGTTCTGGATTCTTTCGCTTTTATGAAAAAAATATTTCACATGCATATTTTCATGGGGTTGCTTTTATAGAGAAGCTAAAAATTTGCTTTTATTGCAAACTTTTAAATCCCAATAAACGTGTGGAAAAAAAAGGTCAAAGCAAAAATATATTTTTGAAAAACTTCGAATCCTTCGAACTATAAATATTAAATCGTATCCGATTACTATCTTCACTTTTGCTGCGGCATAAAATTGTTTATTTAATGTAAGATATTTATTTCTATAAAAAATATTTATTAACCTTTTAGCTATAAAAAGTTTTTATTCTAAAAAAAACAGTATCTAAATAACAGAATACTCTGAAAATTCTATATGTAATGTTATTAAGATTCATGCTGAAATATAATCTAATAGAATATTTCAATAACAAAAGAGATTTTTGAATGTGGCGTATTTTAAAATTTATTTTTAAATGGGATATTATTAGACACTGAGAAATTCTAACCGCCACCATTGTATGATTGGGTTACTGTTTTGATTATATATTTTTTCCAAATACATTTGAAATATTTTGTGCATTTTATGAGCAACATGAGCTTGAAAATGTGCATATCAGAAAAATTAAGTATAAAATTTGCATAGATAAAAGAAACTTTATGCCTTTTTGGGTTTTATTTATTTATATAGAATATGTATATAAATTCAATGCATTTACATAAATTTTATTATTGTTATATAATTATTTAAAAACATATTAAAAGCCTTTTTCAGTTTGTATAAGTGATAAATATTTTATGAGAATTCATTTATGCGAAGGGAAAAGGGAAATCTGCATAAAAATATAGATATCTGGTATGTATTCATTTTTAATTTGTGGAATAAGCTAAGTTAGTTTTCTCTTATATACTGGCAGAGAAAGAATTGAAAGAACTGATTGAAAGTATAATAGCACGGCTTTGATGATTCTGTTTGGTTAATGCTTACTGAATTTACGATATACTAGATTGGAGCAACAGACGGAAATTTACAAATTTCTTAACCTTACATTTTAAGCATAAATTATCAGTGATAACCTAAAAGAAAAATAATACACAAAATTCATTTCAACTCTTATAATAAGAATTAATGTCTGTATCTAACTGAAGATTGCTTGTAAAGTTTAAAAGGAAAAATTTAAATTTATTAGGTTAATATTCCGCAGTCTGTGTTCTTTATTCTCTACAGAGTTTTGCTCGTATTTTCCATTTCTAAATCAACTATCATATATATGTATATATAACGTATATGTATGATAGTTTAAAATATAATTTAAACTTAATTAATTTCCTAATTTTTAGGTTAATTTAGCCCATATTAACTTCATTTTAAAGTGTTCTCTTATTTCCTGATCCCATTCCACCATTTTTATTTAATTAATTCAACAGAAGCGCTATAAAATGCCTAAATCAGCAGTTCACACGCTCCGAGTGAAGAAATAAAAAGCTGTCCAGCCAAGCACATTTTTTAAAAGATCCCTATAATTCCTTTACTTAATTCGACACGCGTAAAGAAATCCCTATCAAAATCTCATAGTATATAAAACTGGGAAAAATATTTTCTCTCCTTTGCCTCTTTTAATACTTCCTCTGCTCTTGTATCGCTGGTGAACGGACGCTAGAACGGAACTATCCCTGGTGAACAGAATCTCACGCCAATGCTGTTTTGATATCCAGGTTTTTTATAGAAGAAAATTAAAGTAAAAAATTAGGAACATTATAAAAAGAGGAACGCATTGTTCTAACAACATAGTTAAAAAATAACACTAATGCAAAATACAATATTTACTATTCCAATAAAATTTTAAAGGGATATAGTCTTCTTATGTTAAATTTAGAATACTTAGAATTAATTGGAAGTAATTTTGTCACCGATGAAATTTTTTTGACTTTTTAAATGTAAACTTCATAAAAGTCGACCGATATAGTATAGAGGTTTCCGTATGTGGCGTTCAATTACCGAATAAAACTTAAGGTTTTACTCCTTTAAAAAAATGCGTTTCTGATTTCAGTTTGTTTAACAATACTATTTCCCGTCATACTTTTATGTTTTATGTTTGATCTCCAGATTTTTAATTTTTAAAAGAATTGATGAGAAAAAATATTTAAAAAATTTTACGTTAATTCAGTGTCTGGCTTTTATCTTTATTGAATTCATTGTATTTAGTAATTTAAAAATATTATATAATGTCAAAACATGTTAAAGACAAATAATATGAAGGAATTATTCTTTGTAGATACATTCTGCAACTCATTTTGCGAATGTAATCAAATAGACGCAGAAGTCTCTTTCCTGACGCTCGTCCAGAAAATATATATTTACTTTTATAACATATTTATAATTATTTATATGTTTATACTGTTAATAATGTTAATTTATATGCTTTAGTGATTAAATTGTATTATCTTAAAATATGTGACTACATTGAGGGGGGAATTGTATGAAAAATGTTATATTTTTATTTTTAAATAGATTAGATTTAAAAAGCCACTATGAAAAAAAGCAAATACAGATCGCGTTTTGTAAATTGGGAGAAATATGATTTTTTAATGGTTCCCAGTAGTTACTAAGCAAAATTATTTGATCAACATTTTGGATATGACTTTAAAAATGTTAACTGGTTTCTGAACTAAAAAATAAACTTTATTTCTATCTCTAATACTAAGCTTCGATTGATAAATTGCATGGAACTTATAATTTTCCCCATTTTGAAACTTTAAAATGATTGTAAAGTCTTTTTAAATGGAACAGATAGCTATTCTGCAGCTCAAGAATTTCTGAATATACTTAAGTGTTATTATTCTAAATATGAACAAAAGGCAAGAATTAGATTTTTATTTTTGAGATTTTTCGTAAGTTCATAAATTTTTTATATTACAAATTTTACCAAAATTTTAATTTCATAATATAGCATTAAAACGTAAATTATGTAGCTATACATTTAAATGTAATTTCTGGAAGAATGAACGTAGAAATAAAATTCAAAAGGTTCTATAAAGAAGATTACCCTAGAATTAGAATATTGACAATTTCGATATTTCCCCAAAGAATCGTTTTTCCTACTTAGTTCTTAAAAGATCATATAACAATCTAAATTAAGAAAAAATAACTAATTTGCGAGTCCGAGCTGGGAAAAATGTATAGATTCCAGGTAAGTTATAGACTAAAAATTTGAGAAGAAAATTTAAAATATATGGTATATACATAACGTATTTCTTTAAGTCTACCGAACCATCGAGAATCATCCATCATCCTTACTTTATTGTTTCCTACAAGCAGCGCACAAAATACTTCCCAACTTCGTCTAAAAAGGTATAATACTTTCCCATCTTCTGAGTAGAAACTTACATTATAGTTATGAAATATAAAGAAATTTCAAATTTATTCATTATTCAGTTTCTTTATATGCCTGGATTTTTAGTGCTCGAAAACAAGATTGAATGTATTAAATTAGTAACGTTTCGTTAAGATTGGAGGATATTAGATGTGAAATTGTTGAATATTATTCACGAATATTCTGAATAAATGTTAAGCATTTTGAATATGAATAACTATTAAGATAGATACAAAAAGCATATTTTGTAAATGGTATAGACGTATATAGATGTAGAATTAATAGAGAAATATATTTTGTTAAAGATATCGCATACTCTTCTGTTTTCTCAAATGTCGCATATTAAAATTATACTTTTCAATACTAATGATCCTAAAGATAAAAATGCGAACGAAATAATTTGATATGAAGCTACATGTGCATTATTTCTCTATACATTTTTTCCATTCATTTATATTACATCTCAATAATTGTACTTTAATGACTGAAGGAAATTTGGAAGCGAATCTTTTGCATATGAACCTGCATTCCTGATATTTTTATGTAAATTTAGTTTATCTCATTATGCTTTTTTAAACTCATTATGCTTATTTTATAAAACTCATTATGCTTTTTTAAAGGACTGTATTCATGATTGTGAAAGCAAATAACAAGATGCTAAATGAGATTTTTAATTTTAGATTGTTTAGTCAGATTACAATGAGATTTTGAGAAATAAAGTGAAAGCGGTCATTATACCTAAAAGAATCCCAGATTCTCAAAAGGAAAGTGAATTTAGCGATGGTTTTTATTGTTAAAATTTCCTCATTAAGGAACCTAAAACTTGTTTACAAAATTTACTGAATTTAAAAGTAAAGCATGCTGTTATTAAAGGTAAAAGGAAAAAAAAATTCTTCCCATTATTATTTATTAATCGTTATTTACTTCAAGCTTACCTTTTTAGAATATTCTGAATCAAATTAACTTAATATTTGGTTGAAATACAACTCCAAAATAATTTGATTTCTATTCACTTTTTAAAACTGTTACGTTTATCTCATGCATATTTGAATGTTTTCAGAGAAAGTTAAAAAAAATATTTGTAATTTAATGCTTAAATCAAGCTACTTTACTGTTATCTTTATCATAACTTTAAAGTGCAAAAACCATTGTATTGTTTATTTGTAAGCCATAATAGCCATAATTTAATTTGAAAAATAAAAATATTAGAAAGTAATAATTCAATAATTATGATTAAAACTCAGGTACAACTTTATATTTATCCTTGTAAGATTAACTATTTAAAATAATGTTTTGAGAATATGTTGCACAAACAATCTTAATGAAATGAAAGAAAACTTAACATCTAGTTATCTAAAAGGTATTTAAATAAAATATTCTTAAAAGAAAGATAATATCGGTACATAGGAGTAATAATTCCTATTGAATTATTACTCCGATATTCATTACTATCCTTCCTCAAGCACAATATTAATTCGTTCAGAAAGGAATTAATTCATGCTTACAGGATAACAGTCGTGACAGTTTGATTCAGGAATGTTTTTATCTTGCAGGAGCGTAAAACAACGTGACATCATAGCATAAAGCGCAATTAACTGTTAAGATGCCATGTTCTGTTATACTTGTCATGTTATTAAGTTGTTGTATTGATTATTTTTTCCATTTAAACTTGCTGCCTTATTTCATAAATATTATGTAACTAAAAGTGGAAAACAAGTAGCTTTATTTGATTACTGTTCATATGCGAAATTCTTATCTTCCTTTTTTGATGATTTTACTCTGCAAAGATGTGACGAGCAGTGAATCATAAGGGTGCTTTTTGTTCCTTGCTGGGCGCGTTTTACTTTCAGCTATTCTTTCAACGACTTCAATTTCTATATCAAATCATACTGGCATGTTTCAATTCGAAACTTATGAAGTATTTTAATATAATACTTTTATAAAAAATGAACTTAACTTCATTATCTTTCATCTCCCCCCTATTTTGATGAAATCAAATCCAGATGGTGTATGTGCAAAAGCGAAAACAGGATCTAAAATTTCAATCGTATTTAATATTCGCTTGTTTCCATGTGAAATGCCATGCAGATGCAATTGGAACTTTTCCTTATTTTATAGAAATACCCCTATCTACAAAGTTTGCTTTTTATGCTACCAAAAAAGGAGAAAATTTTACATATATATGATAATTAGAAATTATTATTTTAAGGAACTTTTCTTTTTAACTCGTTCTATTAAGGCATTTTTTTCCCTTTATGAATTTCTTTTAGGATATATAAAATAATCTTAACGAAATTTCTTTGCACTTTTTTGTGGGAGACTGATCTGAACCGTCTGTTTTGTTTTGTTCATTGAAATAATGAAATTCTGAAAAGAAATATCTTGTATGTGAAAAAATGTCGCGGGTACTTCTAAATCTGGATTAGATTCTTGATACTTAAGAGGAAGGTGGGAAATAAAGTAAGATTCGTTGTCTTATATTTCGCTCAGATTATAGTCATATTTTATGTAATCATTTCTCCAATGCTTCTTAAGTGCCTTTCTCTGTTTATTTGTCAAATAAGTCAGATTTTGTCTTGAGATATCAGGATGCTTTTATTTCGTTAGCTTCATTGTTTATTCTTTCATCGCATTCATTCATTTCAAGACATTTTGACTCAAAATTAATTAAAAACGTCTGTTTGAAAATTGTATTTCAGATTTTGTACTGAGGAATTCAAATCTTTTAATTATCATTAAGTTTTAGTTTATTCATGAGAAAATTGAGAAATTGAGAAATTTATATTAGATCAATCACGAAAATTAATGTAAAATTTAAATAAAAATGATTTTGAAAAAAGTTGTTAGTTTGTTAGGTTTTTGCATTGATATCGCACATAAAATATAGATATAAAAGACATTTTATTCGACTTATGGAATTAAAAGCTATACTAAAAGCAATAAAAATTCTAAAAATTTGAATTGAACTATGAGGAATTTCATTCAAAATTAATCTTTTCCCCACTATAAGCATACCATCATAATGCTCATTGTCTATTTAAAATTAAAGTTTCTAAGAGTTCTATGTGAATTTATTGAATTTGGAATTTTCTCTAAATTCTGTTTTCGTAGAAGTTGATTATATAGTTTTTTTTATATCAATGATTTTAAATCTGAAAGTTAATCCGTTATTTTAATTTACTGTAATTTTTGAATTTGATAAAATGTATACATTAGAAAAATGTTAACATGCATTTAACTTTATTACGAATTCTTACAACTAAGAACATGTTAATCAATTTTTGAATAGAAAATAACTATAATATAAAAAGATTGCTGCTTTTCTTTTTGATTATTCAATATAAAATAAGATGTTTAAAGTGGCAGGTTCCTCCTTATATCTGAAAAAGATATTTGCCTGTTTTGAAGCTTGTGAGAATTGAAGTATTCCATAATTTAAAGGAACAAAACTGATTTGGACTCTTAAGTCAACTATACTTTAAACTATACTAACTTAACTTAATAATACTAACTTAACTTTAAAATGGATTACATCACAGCTGAATAATGCATCTTTTTCTGTACGTTTTGACGCTATTTTAAAAAAATCCATATAAAAAAAGGCGCTCATTAGACATATTATCGATTACAGTTGTTGAAAATCTGAATTCTGTGAAAGTATATTGAATACTTTTAACATTTTGAATTATTTACGTGCTGGTCATGATATACTAATTAAATGCCACTGTACAGTGAAACTGAATTATGAGGGCTATAACTGAAACAAGATATGTCAACAATTCCATAATATTGAGAAAAAGGAATAAATATAAAGGCTTATCACTGCTTAAAAAATAGCTGAAAATATTGTATTTAGAATAATAGTTCTAAAACGTTTATTAAAGATACAGATTTTAATCAATAGATTATAATTTGTCAATAAATCCAAAATATGAATTGGAAGTAAAAATATAACTTTAAAAAGGGAATCTCGCATATCATATTCGTTTTTGAAAGCCAATGACAACTAATACTAAATTGTTTCAAAAATCGAAAGTGTGGCTTACCCTAAAGATTTTTTACAGAAATTTAGATATTGAATAAACTTTTAAATCTTAATTTTTTCAGTGCCATGAAACTTTTTTTAATTTGTTCTATAATTAGGCATTTATATAACTTATCTTGAATGTAAAGATGGAATTTCGTCATAGATTTTTCCACTAATTTTTTAATCTACGAGAATTTTGAGATTTTTTCACTTCACTGTTCTCGAAGACAGCTCAATATTTTATTTGAGTTTTCAGGTGTCTCAGTTAATTTTAAATAGATCTGATTGCACATGAGTGACGTTATCTGCCAACCATTTCCTGAAAATCGATTTTAAAATTTCATTACATAAGCAATTATAAATAAGGAACTACAAAAAAGAATAAAGATTTTTTTTTAATTAAAATGGGCATAAAAAGTGCAATACATCTATATCAATATGAAAAGAAATCCAGAGAATTAATCCACAGAGGAAATCAAAGAAAAGAATATTCCTTAAAAACTAAATTATTTTATGAATGTGATTAAAATTACTATTTACTTAAGAGTTCTATCAACTCTTTTCATTTTCCCAATTTGGTTTTGATATCTATATTTTTGATAAAATATTTATATTTAAATTTTTACAATATTTAAAAAAATGTTTTGGCTTATTTTATTATTCTTCGTAATGTGTTTGTATACAGGAGATGAAAAGTGCTTGACTGTAAAGCAAAAATAGACGAATGAGATTTGAGCAAATACTAATCAGTAGAACACAAAAATATAAGCTAAAGTATTTCCAGAGCTACATGAAACTTTTGCACTAAAACGGAAAGATTGCATGGCATCGTAATTAGAGAACTTGCTGGTTTATTAGTACATATTTTCTATCTTTAGTCTTCAATATAGATCAGTCAAGGGCTCATACAATCTGTGGAAGTCTCAAGTGGGAAATCTGCTGTTATTTTTCTTCAATATAACTGATATATATTTGGAAAGAGCATGATTGGTTGGAGACTTTCTTTCAAAGATGAAATTGATCTAAAACTTTCTCCGGAATTATATAAAAAGAATAAAAATTCCAAATAAAGCAATGTTATTTCAGAATCCAAAACTCATCGAGCCTTTATGGTATAAATTCTTGAGAAAATCGAAGAAAAACAAAATTTTATGGGAAATACAAACTTACAAAAATACAAACTTACAAAAATGTTATGGGAAAGTTGTTTGTGAGATAAGTATGTACATTTCATGACTTAAAGTGTCTCGGAACGCAATAATACTCATTTTTATACATCTTTCAATATATTTTCTTGAATTGGTTTTGGATATTCTTTACTTTTAACTGGTTTCAAAGCTTGAATAGTAAAATGTGAACTTTGTAACATTCTTATGACCAAAATAATGTTATTCATCAAATATATTCCCTTAAGTTTCTTCATATTTTATTTCACACATTTTAATATATAGTTGTCTTTCCAATTTTGATTTTTCAATGATTTTGTTGTTTAAAAATGCGCGAAGGTGTTGACCCTTTTTTTATTATTTGCAGCACCATTAGAGAGAGCTTATTTCAGAAAATAAAAATAATTCATGTTTTATAGCATCGCGTTTTGAAGTTGCATACATACTTAGTTTTCAAAAGTAGTTTAGTTTCTTTTAATTTCTTTAAACAATTGAAGTCAGTTTTTTATCATAGCGGTGAAGAGTTAAGTTTTTATTTGATAAAAATAGGGCTTTATAGGGGACAGGGTATTTTTATTTAGATAGCAACTTCTCATTTGAACCTTCACAAACTTAAATTAGAATCTGAAATAGTGATGGAGACGAGAAACTGCTAAAAGGAGGATAGTAATTCAAGGAACATAAAAAGTTTAGATTAATTATCCAAATATATAATAAAATTTCCCTAAAATATATACAATAGGTTGTTAAAAGGATTCTCTGATTTCCAAAGTCTTATATATTTTGTTTAACATTTTTTATTTCATACTTCTATGTAATCAATGATATTGATAACTAGAGAATGTTTTAGGTTCTATCTTAATATACAAGTCATGAATCTTTGAAAGTTGTCTAAAACGATGTTGAGTATATATTTCACAAATCTGGGAAGTCTCAGTTTGAGAAATCAAGAAATCCTCTGGAATTATGCCTAGATTGGGACCACAAACACCTTTGAAGCAGATTGCTATTGTTGGTAGGATTTTATTATACACATTTTTTAACTTGGCACATGATAATGTATCTAAGCTGAGACTCGGACTTGATACAGAAATGTTAGAGCAATAAGAATAATTGTCATTCTTTTCTCTGAATATCTTCATGTTTAACTTTCTGTGAATTTTCTTCCTTTTTTTAAGAATCTTCTTATTTCTGCTGAGTTCTTTTGTTTTGAAATAATTTCAGGTCTTTGAACATCTTCGAAAAAACATGTCTTTGGAATTTCTGAAACCTTATCCAAGAAAACTATTAATAACAAATTTGATATTTTAAAACACCATTAAATATAAGTTATTCGTCAACTGCATTTTATGCAACTGTTTCTCAAGGCCGCAGTGGCTTGGTGGAAATGTCTCGGGCTCGGAACTGGAGAGCTCCAGGTTCGATATCCGATTCCACCGAAGAACCGTCGTTTAAGTGAGTCTGGTGCACATTAAATCCGTCGGGGCCAAACGTCCGGCAGCTGGTGTGGTGTGGTGTGGTGTGGAAGTCTGGAGAGAGGATGCCAATTCAGATGTCGTCCTTGTCATTTGACCGTGGTTCAAAATACTAGGTCCGTCCTAAAATAGCCCTAGTGTTGCTTTAAAAACAGGACGTTAATATATCTAAACTAAATTAAGCAACTCTTTCTCAAATGCTTCTTCAAAATTCCACATATCTGTATTCAATATACTGAGAAATTTCTATTTATTCCTCCTGAAATAGGTTACAACATTTTTTATTCTCGTTTATTTTCCATTTGTTTTCATGTTGAAGATTTAATTTTGTAATTAATCTTTCACTCACTTACTTATATGCTAGAATTTTGAATTTTTGTGTACTTGCATTTTATCGTATACTTGCATTTTTTATATATACTTTTTATACATTTATATACTTTTCTATACTTGCATTGCATTTTTTTAATACATTACTAATCTCCGATGGGGTACATTGTTAAATTCATTACAATAAAACATGAGAAATATATTTATCTAATTTGTCGAAACCGACACATCTAATTGATTAGTTAATATTATTATTTCTATTACCATGAGCAATAAGTATGCTTAATTATTAAAGGAAATAGTGCACAATATATTCAAAATGTTGTATGCTAAATTAAAGTTCAATGAATAGTTTTATCATCGATAAGAATTAAGGCTTTTATAATCATTTCTATTTATATATATATATTAGAAAAATATAAATAATGAAATTGTTGAATGTTGTGCTTGTTTTATCTTCTACTTAGATCAAATTCGACATGTATTTGTTTTTTAACTATGAAATTTTAAGTAACATATATATTAAGAGAGTTAAAATATTTTGTTTAAAGATTTTGAAAGTTGGATATGTTGTGATAAACTCAAGTCTAAAATTTTAAATTCTTAAAACGATATTTTATTTCTGCCCTGGCTAATAAATATACGCTTAATATACTAAAGTTGAAATACCATCATCACGTATAACAAAAATAATTTTTTATTAACTTCTGAAAAAGAATTTTCGTTAATATAAATTTCAAAATTAAAACCTTGTCCCTTTTTTTATTATCATATCATTTTTTCATAAAAAATATTATCGTAAGTTTTACATGTTTTCTTTCTTAGCAATCAGGTTACTTTGTTTAAAAGTTAAGTTTCTTAATTATACAGGTAACACCTGTTCAAAAATTCTTTGCCGTTTTAAAACTGTTTACCACTAACACAAAACAGTTTGTGAAAGTAAAGCAGTGTTTTTATTAAAGTTTTAAACTCGAGCATAAAGTTTTATGGAAGATGTTCTTAATATTTTGGCATCCCGAGTTTTATATGGATATAATTATAATGCTAATGTAATTTAAAAGTTAGAATAAGTTTATAATATGCCATGAAACGCAGTTTATGTACAAATTTAATTAAGCTATTGTTATTTCTGTGGGTTTTACTTGTGTTCATTATTTATACAAGCGGGCCCCTAAATATTATACACTAGTTTTAAAATCTCTATCCATAAATTTCTTAGTATGTAATTGTTTTTGTATCAAAAGTATTGCATTGTTTACTTGCTATGAATATTGTTAAACATGATTTCCGAAAGTTGAATTTCCCCTTAATCAGTGATATAGAAATGTCTTATTAGCACCAAGGCAATTAGTTTCGGAAAGAGAAAACGAATCTTTTCTCCCATCGTGAAAGGATGTTTTGGCTATCGAAGCTTAATGACTATGACTTATAAAGCTTTCCAGGGTTGTTTATTCTTCATAATTGAAATCATAGGATTAACATTTGATGACACAACCGTATTGCTAATGAATAATCACAATAGAGAGTGAAGGATCGTTTATTTCCTGTGCTATTCTCTTTCCCTATTCAATGTTGAGGTATTGCCTTGAAAAGAACGTAATGAAAATCGATGATATAGAGTATTTTGATATAGGAGAATTTGAGGTATAATTCATGTCATTATGGGATACAAGGCTCAGGTTGCTACTATTAGCATTACATACAATATAACTTTTGTAGATAGTTAATAATTTACTTCAGAAAGGATGAGAAGTACTATTATTCATTGGATAGTTATTTACTCTTGTAGTAACCATGTTTTTTATAAAAACATATTAATGTATATATGTCTAAAACTTTTCAGATTCTACAATATGTAGGTAATTACTTCTAATATCTCTTTGGATTAGTCAGATGAAGTTAGCTAATATATCCTAAATATTGGATGTCAAAATTGTGGGTGTGTTTCGAAATATTCCTTTTCTGCAAAATTATTCTTTTTTAAAAAATTATTTTGAAGAAATGTTAGCCTTATTTAATATTTTTGCATGAAGCATTCGACATGGTTGATAATATAATTTTTAAAAGCCCGATATTTACTTTACCTTGTAAAGTTTCAAGTAAAAATGATCCCAATCGCAATTTATTTCACCATGAAAATTCGTGATAATATCTCCCACTGAATAAATGAAACCATTATACCACTTTTACACAATATAATTGTAATTACTCTCTGATTTAATTTCTACAAAGCTATACCCAGAGAGGCGTTTACATAAACGCATTGACAAGTATTGTCTATACAATTTTTGATGTAATTTGTTTTTTATTTAATCCTTCCATGTCATTTAACGCGGAACTCTAATCGTCCAGAGATAGAGGGTTTACAGCGGATAAAAGAAAAGTAATATCCCATTTAAGAGAAAGATTTGCTTTCCAATTTACCCAATTGTAAAGAATTTTTAATATTAATTGCTAACGCAAAAAAAAAAAAAAAATCTATGTTTCTGAAAGAAAAAAAAATATCACAAAGCATAAATTAAGACCCTAGTTTCCTGTCATGGTTTGAACTTTTACCATGATAGTGTTGGTAATCAGTATTAAAATGAAGTATTTTTATTTTTTGTCAGTCAGTGACATTGGCATATAATCAAGAACTAATTTTTAACAGGAATGTTAACAGCATTTTTATCATTAGCTAATGATATTTTTAGTCAGCATACAGAAGTATTCATTTAAATTTTTCAAAGCAATTCAACTGAAGCTACATTACTAATTTCTTTCTCTTTATTGCAGGTTTCTGAACACGATCAAGAATCAGATACCGGTAAGTCAAACATATATTGCATCATTGATAGTAAATATCTTATATTAGTATTAATAAGTATTACAATTTTTATAGAACTGAGAAAGTCAATAATTTGCGCATCGTACAATTGTTTCATTTTTTTAGATGACAAAAAGTTAGCATTTAATTAATTTCTTTAAAAACATATGTTTGTTTGGAAATTAGCAGAAAATGTTTAAACATGCTACGATTATAATTTTTAATAAGTTACATATAGTCTATAAAGATCAGTTAATTTAGATATTTAAAAACATATCTAGTTGAAGAATAGATTTAAATTCATTTGCACAGTAATATCAAATGAAAATCTTACAACAAAGAAAAATGGAAATATGCCGGAAAAAAACAACGAATGGATGTGGTGTCCCAAATACATTATAGTATAAATTAGTTTTCTAGAAACATTGTTTTTTTTTTTCAAAAATACTTAACTATTATTCTAAGAATTCCCTTTTTACTGGCACATTCAAAGCATAACATCGATATGCAAAGTACTGAAAATATTAAACCTATCATATTCAGTTTTTCTTTGTTCATATATACTCAGCGTATCAACAACATATAAAATGAATTTTTTACCTCTCCAGAATAAAGCTTAAATCTTGAGCACTCGAAATTTTTGTTGAATAAAGAATAAAATATCATTCGAGATTCCGGTTTTGATCATAATCATTAGTAATTCATGTCTAACGACAAAATATGCGATCGTGATTACACCCAGGAGTTGAAAATCGCCCAAGCCGTGATTCTCGCACCATACTTTTGCCAGTTTCGCTGAAGTTACTTTCATTTCCGCCTCAGAGGAGGGAAATAGTCGGTGAGAGACGCATATGTGTCCTGCGAAAATATTTATGTTGGCTAAGTTAACCATAGTTTCAGTGGGTACATCATGCTGTCAGAAGCACGGAATACACGTATTGCTTTTTTAGTTGAAAGCTTTTTCGTTTTGCATAGCTCTTTGTGATACGTGAGGGGAATTTAAAGTTCGAAGGTACCGTAGAATGCAAAACGAGGACTTTCGGTTCTTAGTATAAAATAGCTGATTTTAGCGAACACGTAATGATATATTTCATTTATTTATAATGATTAATGTATTTTAATATTAACTTTTTAATAATTTTAGCGATTTAGAAATAAATAAATCTTGTTTGAAAGTTTCATGGTAAGTATAATTGACAAAATTTCTTTTGAAACATCTTTATTAGAGTTATGATAATTTTAAATTTTTGATAGATAAGATACAGAGGATAGTAAAGTTTGACGATATTGTAGGATGCAAGATGAGAGTATTAGGTTTAAACGTGGCCAATGTGAATTAAATTTTATTTCTGGGCCTTTATGATTTTTCAGTATTGGTCAGAATAAGTGATTTAAATTTATATTCACTTTATACTTAAATATCCACTTTATATCCAGAATATAGGAAAATAAAAAAAATCTAATCTTAATATTATGGAATTTTCAAAAGAAAGATAATAAAGGTAAATCTAATAATAAAATTTGCTAACCTATAAGTGCTATGTTTGCTTTAATACTATCTTTTATAACGCATTTATCATTAATAGCTCCTAAATGGAAACATAACTAATAATGCACAGTGTTAATAATAAATTCATGCAATTTATTTCCTTTTTCATTATCTAAATATTGTGGCCATAAAATTAATTGCCCTGTACCTATTGAATAAAATATCACTGAAATTAACCATTCAAAGACCATTTATAAAATTATATTTATCAACAGCTAGTCATATTTTAAGTAGTTAAGTCATTTAGATTATATAAATTATCAAGTGAGAAGTCAAATTTCAAGTTTGTTTTGTATCAGATGCTCCTCAGCCATTTGGAACTTAATAAACTAAGTGAAATTTACGACTCGTAATAACTTCTTAATTCTCTTATTTGAAAGAAGTATTTTATCAAATGAAATTTAATTTCTAAATAGGAACACAGGAAAGCAAGTCGTTATATTTTTAAAATATTGGCAATATATCCACTAAATTTGATCAAATGCATCATCAATTATTTAATTTTTTCCATAAATTTATTAAAGTTCCATATAATATACATACTAATATAGGAAACATAAAAAAAAACTTTTATTCAAAAAATGCGGCTTAAATTGAAATCGAAAGATTTGTTAATTTTTGCAAAATGCATATGAATTAAACCCTGTTCGCAATTAAAGAATTTATAAAAAGATTTACTCTATCATAATTTTCTTTCTTTTTTTATTTATTTTAAAAAGTATGTATTCAATAAATGTCGATACATAAAATGATAAATTATTTTTGCCATTAAATTTTATATTAGCTGCGAATAATGAGCTTTTTATACTTTTGAAAACATAAAATGTATTTTCAAATTAACTAAGATAAATTTGTTCTCTATCTGTGATGATTACTGATCTAAATTAAATATTATTAATATTTATCTAAAAGGATTATTTCAGTGTAAGTTAGACTTGGACTTTAAGAATTTTGAATCAAATATAAATATTTCTATATATACATGCAAGTTTGTGATTATTGCTCTTTCAAAATTTATATTTGTGGTCAGAATTGTTTTTTCAAAATAATTTTCCCGATGCTTTATCAACTCTGATATATGTTAAAATGAAATAAAAACATTATCTTCAAAATTTTAGAAATAACTGTGAAAGAAAAGTATAGATTATTAGTTAGTAAAGCATTGCAATATATATATATATATATATATATATATATATATATATATATATATATATATATATATATATATATATATATATATATATATAATATACCTGTATTATTTCTAATATGTTATTAACTGTATTGAACAAAATTAATAAAAATTCACTCAATATTTGTTATCAATATATTATGTAAACATCAGACTAGTATATTATATTTACAAGAACATAACTTTTCATCATATATTTTTCATAAGCTAGATATTGCCATTACAAGATTTTAAATCATTATAATTGCTGTAAGAATTTCGATAAGAATGAAAAGAAAACTCGATCACAATGCTATTGTTGTGACTGTATTGTAACATTCCTTGCTTTGCAAAGAAAGAAAAATTGGTTTAAATAAATCGCTACTACCACGAATTGCGGAAAACGTAAAATACCAAGTTGAGTAAATGAATTTTTACTCTGGATGTAGTGGTAATATATTTAATTCATGAATCATTCTCGGTGCTTCAAGTATTGTAACTGTGCAAATGATTATCCAATAAATCAACCTGATAGGGAAGATTTAATTGAGTACTGTGGATCTAGCATTACTTGGGAAGCACGTTTTTTTTTTCATCGATCGAATTTTCATTCATTATACAAAAATCCTATTCGAGTTCATTGCTATGTTCATAAAAGATACATCCATAGGGATTGTACTCAAATTGAATATATATTTTTACGACAGCAAAGGAGTTTAATTAAAACGATTTCTGCATAAAATAAAAAAAGGAAATAATATTTGAAATAGTTATGGTGAGAGACAACTGAAATTCCAAAAATGCTTATGAAAACAATATGTATCATAATTAATTTTGATGTTCGTAATGTTTTTTTTTAAATTTAATTTTTAAGAATAAAATAATTAAAATTTTCGAAATAAGATTCACTAATCTCATTTAGGATTTCACTAATTTCTTTCTAATTTAGTAATGTATTAATTGACGTGTCTTCTTTTTTGGAATTTAATGTCCAGAATTAATTTAATATTCGGAACGTCCATTAACTTTGTATGTAGGCATTTGAAATTTATTTTTCCCTAGTAAGGAACATACTATCATGTTTTTAATTTTTAACAACTTTTATTTGTAATAGAAGCATAATTATTCATAAATAAGGCTTCTTAAACTTACAGGCAAATTTTATCGTAAATGTAAAAAATACGTTCGAAACTAAGATTTTCTTTTAGTTATCACATGTAAAATATATCAAATTTACATTATCTCACCTTACTTTATTTAACCTGTCTAATTATCTTTATCTGGTAAATGGATGAAATACAAAACCAAAGGAAAATAAAAGAAATATTAACGTATTTTTAACCCATTAAACGCCAAAACTCAAAATCATTATTTGTTTTCGATGCAAACAATACAAGTTATTATATTGACCACTTATAAGAGTAATTTAATGTAAAAATAAGGAATTTGCATTTACCTTTAAAAATATAGGGTGTTGTGTTGGCGCAACGTCAGCGGAAAAGAAGTGCGAATGTTGATCGTTATCACCGAGCACAACGCAGCATTATCTTCAGATTTTAAAAACTAGAAATTTTTGTGAGCTTATTAAATGGTGTAAAATAGTCAAAACACTTCTTTGAAAACTTTAATTTATTAAAAACTAACAAATAAATGTAGTTGACAAGCTTTTTATGTAAGAATAAGGTGATATAAATTTCAAGTATGATATTCTTCACTGCAATTGTGGTGTAAAGCAACTTCACAAATATTGCAGCGATAAATAGTTTGGCTGTGGCAATACGGTGCAATACTTGCAACGTAATCGTCTACTGTCTGTAGACTTAACAATAAAATGTCCTTCGGATATTGGTTTTGTAAGGCTGAATTTGCTCGGACGTCCTGTAGCTGATCTTTTCTTATTTATCTCACTATCCAAGGGCGTCTGTAACAGATGAATCCCACCATCTCGTCTAAAATTCAACAATGACTTTTTACTTCCTCCTTCAGAAAATCTTGATATTCTCCAAGCATTTGTTAGTGCAACATCGATTAAATTTGAAAATATCGGCCACCACCATCTTTTGCCACGGACCCTAATTGTGTAATTGGAAACAAAATTGCCACACAAAACTGCACCACCTATTTTCTGATTATATTAAAAATGCAGTGAGTTTGGGCTACTAATATTTTCTTCTGATTTTTAGAGTATCGTAAAACTTTTTTTAGTGGTTCAATTTTTCCAAACGTTGACCCTATTGTCACAACAGAGTTGTTGTTCCATAGAACAGCAAGTGTCTTTTTGTTTTTTTCATATAGAAAAAATTAAAAAAATGGAAAATATCTGCACTAGTTTTATCTTCTATGATTTGTTTGATACGATCAATTGAAGCTTTTTCTTCATTTTTTGGTTGAGGCCTATCAATTGTTTCCTTTCTTGTCCATTGTAATTCTTCCTTTTTCCGTTTTTTTGTTTTTTTAGCAGAACTTTTGGGAGGATCTAACTACTTCTTTACATGAACTTCAACTTCCACTGTAGTATCTCTTGGTAAAACTTCATTATCGTTATTTAAAATATTTTCATTACCTTCATCACTAGCATCTGCTGTTTCTGGAGGTATGACAACAATATCGGTCTCATTTGCATCTTCGTCATTGGGAGTTTGTTCGAAAATTTTTTCCAATCTTCTTTAAACGTAAGATACCTTGTTCTACGCATATTAAACCACAGAATATAAAAAAGTTGCCACCAATAAGACGCACAGTACTGAAATGAAATCTTTCAAGAAGGATAACAGTCTACCCCCTTTCCGCTGATGTTGCGCGAACGCAACACCTTTTTTTACTTTCCCCTCCTCCCCCACAGAAACGCCTGTTTTGTGGAATGTACTGATCTTGGCTAATGTATTTCACAACCAAACCCCAATTTGTTTTTAATTTTTATTTTTTCTAAGAAAAAATGAGTTTGCAAATTTGAACAAAAAAAATGCTTAAAGTAAAACATCAATTATTAGGTGTAAAATAATTTATTTAAGTTAATTTTTTCACGGATTTGTTAGTAGTGCTATTCTTTAACATAAAACTGTAATTTATTCAAAAATTTGTTTAATCGTTATTTTTTTATATTTATTTATATTGACCGTTTCGTCAACGCAACACCAGCGGTTAATGGGTTAAGAAAGTTAAATTTATCAAAATAATGAATCCGATATACAATTTAAAGAATGCTAAGAATAAATATGTAATAACGGTGATCATAGAAATAGCTTTTTATTTTTTTAAGAAGACAATACAATTTTTTGAAGTAGAAAACTGGAGAGATTTCAATGATTTAGAGTATCATTGAAAAAGCTTTTAGAATAAAACACAATACAGTCAGTTTACATGATGCTGATAACCTGATAAATGCCAATAACGGGTATGTAATCATGCCCGCCATGCTATAATTGCAATCATTTTATCTAATGATTGCCTTTTTACTCTCTATCATTATATCACCTCGTGTAAAATGTGCAAAAATTCCGAAATTTAATTGATTAAATGTATTCAACGTGCGTCATGTGATAATGAATCGATTTCGTTAAGATTTAGATAAATGAAAAAGTAAATGTATAAAAATAAATATAATGCCGATGAAATAAATTATTAGAAGCATTCTAAATATTAAATGATGTTGTATTTTCTTTAGATATATTGATTTTAGTTCAATATCTTAAATAGAAGTTCAAAATGAAATAAATGTTCAAAAAGCAATCAATAAGTTTCGCTTGCATCCAGCTTTAGTTGTGTGCTGTTTCTTTGGTCATAAAATCTCACACAAGGATGAAACTGCTTACAATTCAAATAAATTCTTCGGATTCTCTTCTCTAGATTAATTGGAAAAATTATTGTATTTCTTCGAGTAAGATATAAATAATCGAAGTTCGAAACTTAGCAAATAAAATATTCATGATTTACTTCAAATACTGATCGAAATGGTTGAAACATGTACGTTGTAAACACACTGGTTTATAAATGAGGTTCAATTGTATCTTTTCTAACTTAAAATGCATCTCTTTTTATGTATGCCCTGTTGATGAAGTGTTAAATAGCAACCAATAAGATTTCTCTTACTATTCAAGGAAATTTCTCTAAATGGCTTGAATGGGTTTTTTCATTGGAGCTTTCATACGCTCTCGAAAACAATAAAATGAACTCGGTTCTTAGGACACCGAAGAAAAGATCGAACAAAGCATCCATGATTCCTTTCTTCCTAATTTTTTGAATAAAAGCATGTCGAAAATGCTCCTTTCCCGAAGGACTTTAGGTCAAGTGAAAAAAATTGGGAAAAAAGTGCTTTTTTTTTTACTGTAGCCTCATAAAGTATATGCTAAAATAAGACATGGTATATTAAGTGTGAAACTATTTAAATTTAGAGTTAATATTAATTCTCGAATACAGCGTTTCTTAATTATAAATGAACAAATTAACATTATATGGGGGGAAGAAAATACATATTACAATGAAACAAAATCATAAAACATAATCATATTTTTATCGAGAAAATTAGTTAAAACAATGAAACACATGAAACTATACAAAAATGAATAAAAATATTTAACAATCAAATAAATGACTATCCATATATAATGTAAAGAAGCAGCTCTTTCTTTTATTTCAAAAAATGAATTTCTGGATTTCGACAGTAGAATCTTATTTTTTAGTGAAGAGCGTGAATTAGTTCCAATTATTTTTTCAAATAATCTTGAAGTACTTCTGTATTGAGTACATTTTTCTCAACGGAATTTGTTTACAGAAATATATTGCCATCTGAGCATGATAAATAAATGTATGATCTTATGATACTATTTAAATTATTTCACAGTATTAGGATATAAGGACAAGCTAATATTTTAATATTCGATGTTAAACTAAGGGCTAATATGTGTAGAAAACAATTAAAAACATAAAATTCATTTAATCTGATTCACCCTCAAACGAATTTTAATTGAATTAATTTAGGCATTTGCTTTGAACTCTAGTTGGATAATGAAATACATTGTCTATAGAATTTTTAATTTGATTTTTTGCCTGTAAAGATTGGAATTGTATAAAAAATATTTTACTCCTTTCAAGATGTACTATTGTGTGTTCATACATTATCTTAATATGTTCAGAATCTAAATATGAATTAATTGATTTATTTAATAAAATCTTCATTACGTACAAGTGGCAGCACCTGGTATTGTATCTGAGGAAAAAAACAGATTCGAAGATATCTTAATTATTATAATATGAATTGTAAATTAGATTTATTAGACGAAAGCACTTAAATTAAAAGAAATAATCTATTTTTAGTGCACTTAAAGTATGTATTTATAAGCTTTTTTTTTTAATGATCTATATCTGAAGAAAAGAGTTCTTCTAATTCCATGCAAATTTTACTTCTTTTTGTATGATGGAATTGCTTTTCTATGCTTCTGTATGAAGATATTTATTACAGGAGAGTATAATTTCGAGGAAAAAAATTCTTCCATTTGACCAACGTTTACCAAAGAGAAATTTTTCCACCCTGTGGTAGAAAAGAGGCGGACTTCATCCTTAAAAGCATGTTTGGTGTATTTTGCACCCTTTAGAGTTTATTCCAGCTATTATCTAAATTCCGAGTACGCGTTGGCATGTAATAGTGCTATTATTTTACTCTTGTGACGTGCATTCGTTGAACTAGCTCTATGCCAAATACAGTCCAGTGTTATTCTAAAATAAGTTGTTTCCTCTATTAAGAGGCTATGTTTGTTTGAAGAGCGTATGCTTTAGTTAACATCATTCGTGAAGTATTCGACGAATGCGATAAAGCAATTTGTTTTTCAATATAATAACGTTTTTCTTTATTGTATGTCATAATATACAATGACGATAATATTTACATTTAAATAATTTAGAAATGCAGCATGTTTGAGTTATACTTAACGAAACTGTTCATATTCTTTAATGCAGAAGACAAACTTGCAAAATAGACGTTTGAGTAAAGATCTTTTAGCTTTTGGACCAGCCAGGTTGATAGCGGTTTGTAACTAACAGATATTATAGTAAGATGTGATTCATAATAAAATGAGATTTTAAAATTATAGTAGTAAATTTAGTTCATGGTTGTGAAATAGAAATTTTTTTTCTGAAAGTAGATGAGAATTTTTGTTTCATAACTTATTACATCGGTTCTGATTATAAATGTAATCTAGCCTTCTTGAAATGTGACACTTTTGACGTTCAGTTACTATAAATGTTTTGTTCAATCATATTCATTACTAAACAAAAGAATATTTCTAAAAACTTAGTTTTTTTCAGTGAAAAAGTAATGTGATAATAATTTCAAGACATAATAATTTATTGTCGTCTTTAATTCTTAATATATAATTTTAACACCAACAGCAAGCCTTATTTCTCAAAGGTGCTTTTTTATATTTATTGTATAATATGTCATAAACCTTTATATGTAATCGGCGCATTCAGATTATTATGTTATTCAGATAAGATTTTGAGTTTATATTAGAAAATTAAAAATACATTTAATAAGAAATATTCTGAAATATTATAATATTAAATCAAATAAGAAATATTCATTTCGCAGAATTCTCTGTCAATTGCACTTTGTGAAAATAGTAATGAAAAAACTGTAATAAGCAATGAAATACATTAATTTAATCAAATCTTATTTTATAAATATATATGGAAAAAAACTATTTTTTTATTTGCATATTTTATTAACTTTAAATTCTTAGAATTATTGATTGTCTAATACTAAAATTAAATTAAAGCCCAATTTTTACAGAGAAAAACGAGTGTATTCATTTTAATAATGCATATTGATTTTGTGTAAATGATAATTAGAAGATGGTTTATTAAATTACTCCTATTTAAGGTTGGATTCAAGCCTGTTAAAAGGTTGTAAATTTTTTTTCTGTTTATCGATCATACTCAAAAAAGATGAAAGTAATTACTTATAACGATGCTAACGTAATAGAAATGAAGCTCTGGACTTATAAAAAAATTGTGATTTATTGCCTAGTTAATGATGCGAACTGCATTCGAATGTTTTACACTGATTGGCATTATCATTAAGATGAGCTGGAGAGACTGAGAAAGTAATTTAAAGATGTTTGGTGAACACTTAATGCCTCATTTTGGGTTTATTTTTCTTTGTTTGAAGACACTAAAAAAAGAGAACGTTGTTTTACGTTTATCGTCAATCAAGATTCTTTAAACTGTCTCCTTCCACTATTTTGGATAAAACAAACACTTTACGTCACTTATCTCTGTGAATTGTGATTGTGCTACCTTCAGAAATGAGTTTTATTGTAATTTGAAATTGTTTGTTTTAATTTTCCTACGAAATGACACGAAATAAATTACTTTGTTAGCTTAAAAGCTGAAGATGTAGATAAGGATCATAATGCATATTTTGCAGCGATTGATGTTTCATTTATTTGAAAAAGGTTGGCAGAAGCAGCACAGATTTAAAAATGGCACTCTCATTTAGGGGATAAAAAAGACAAGAGAACTTGGAAAATATTTATGGTAGGAACTTTATTTATTTATCAGAAGAGAATATGTAATTATAAGGGCATTCAATTTTTACTGACTGTAAATTAAGACGCACGTGCTGCAAAAAATTATTCAAAACGCTCTACAGAGCAGATTACAAAACTGTAAATGTAGTTTCTTCCTGGGAGTAGATACTCACTAAAAAGTTTTTCTGAATTTTTTAATTAAGATAATCGAAATGTTAATAAATTTGTATACCTTTAATAAGGGTTTACATGAAGAATTTACCTTTTTGTTAGGAAAATGATCGTATTCTGTATAATGAAACTTGATGTTTAAAACTAACGTTGTTTTGTTTCATGCAGTTTTATATAAATTCCTAGGATGCATCGAAATACGAATGAATTATTTAATGTTTTTTCCTAGCAATTTTCTATTTTGAGTTAGCTTGAGTTTTATTTGAATCTATAACATGGCTGTCTGTTCCAGGGAGAGGATGGCTAATTAGCCCTTCATTTTCTCGAGGACGAATTATAACCACTTCGAGATTACTTTTATGGTTACTATTATATTTAATATTAATACCTAAGATATTTCTCGAAGGAAGAATAAAAAGAATAGGAAGTAATTAAGAATGGAAATTTATTCTTTATAACTATAAGCAGTCAGGAGTTTTCGTTTTTTTTAAATAAAACGGTTTTTTGTCTAGATGCTTCTAGATGGGAAAAGACATAGAGTAAGAGATAAAAAGTCATAATTTTATTTTAATTGTTTCATTGCAAAAGCCTTGTTTCATCGGTACATTAACCTTGAGGTTTCTTTGACTATTAAATGTGCTCTATATAACGTGAACAAAGTAATCACTCCTAAATACGTTTTTAAAAAATTAAAGCTATTCTTCACATACCTGTATTTCTATAGAGATGTTTGAGACTCGGTAGTTGTCTGCTATATAAACCAAGGAGAAGTAGTAAAGAAATAAATGGTAAAAACATTGTGATACCATCACTCATAATTTAGGCAATACATGATCAGTAGATTATTAATCCTTTTTATTCGTATCAACTTATGCAGTAGTTGTTATGTAGTGTAGAATGTTTTATATTTTAAATCCTCACAATTTTTCTAATTCTTGAAGAGAATAGATTCGATTTTTTTTTCATTCATATAAAAAGACGCCGTGTGACCTTTGAAAATAAAAAGAAGACTTTTTGGTAAAAAATGCCCCTTTATAAGTCCAGATTACTATAGACTTTGGAATTAAGATTGCATTCGAAAAGAAAGACACGGCTTTCAAAAATTTCTTGACTGGTCGGAAGGGGTGACTAGTTCTTAGTAAAGATCCAGTCATGCATATAACTTACTTCGGACGGTGAAAATACAGGCTCGAACGAAGATTTTCTTTTCTGCATTTTTTTAAAAAGTACCTTCCTTTCTTACTGATCATAGTGATGTGGATGAATATTTAAAAAGGCTTCATTGAAAGACCGGTGGTATGTGTAACTGTTTTTTAAATGAAATTCTGCAGGTGGAGCATATTTTTTTTGTAAGTGCCTGAATGTACAGGATTACCAGAAGATTTTAAACTATAACTTGGCATATCAGGGAAAGACTATTTTGTTTCTCTTATTTCTTTGGCTAATACACAGTAATCTTTTTCTTATCTTCAGTAGAAATTGCTCAAACCTGTAAAAATAAACGGGTCTTTAATTATACAGTAATATTAATTATACATTAATACTAATAATTATTATATCTATTCATTTAATGTAAATCAGTATTGTTCAGTATTATTACTTTTGCTTTGTCTTTGTTTTTTACTAACTCGTTGATTTTTCCTCCTCTTTTATTTTCTTTCTAAATACACGCACATTATTCATTTCTTCTGACAATTTTACTTTAAAACTATATTTGCTTTTGTAAAATGTTGACAAAAATTTTGTCAATTCCTGTTGGAATTTTGCAATCAATAGTATATGTATATGTTTGCGAATATATATATAATATTATAATGATTTGTGTGTATATTTGTAAACATGTCGATTTGTTTTGTTATTTTTGTCCAATTCTTTAATTATTTAACTTTTAATTATCCTTTAATTTTTTTAAGTAATTGTTTTGAACTTTGTTTGAATTATGCGGTTTAATTTACTTCTGTAAGCTTCGTATTGTATATTTTCAATACGCAGCTTTCAGCTTATTTTCACGCAGAATGAAGAATATTTAATTTTCACTTAATAGTTGGTTCTACATATAATAGATTTTCATAGTTTATAAATGAATTAAAATTTCGTTTTCACATCTTAACTCGTCGATTCCTTTGCTGACTTCGGTACATGAGATATATTCTGCAACTAACGTGAATATTAAATATCTGTATACACTCCTTCCAATTTTCTCAATTTGAATTTTTTTAAAATTTGGATTAGTTTATATTAAACTTGAATGTGAAGCAAAGAATTTCATACTGTGCATCTGAGAAATTTCAAGTTTAACACAAAACTGAGAGCAGCACATACAACTTAATAAGAGAAGGCACTGGGTGGGAAATTTAGTTCGGGATGAGACTTGGTTTTTATGGTTTACTCATTAAAATATCAAAGCGCAATAACCAGCCAATTTCTAAGGAATTACCTTACAATTTTTGATATAGCTGATGTACTAGTAGGTTGTTACTGTTTTATAGCTGCCAGTCAGTGTAGCTGACTGTGTTCTCGACTTCTAACCGCGAGGTTAGGATTCGATCCTACATGCGTCTTAAAAATTCTTTTAAAGAATTATTTTCAAACTAAGTAAACAATTTAGATATATTTTAATTAATATCTTGCTCCTTCTTCACGCAGAAAATAAAGTTCACTCGTATGATACTTGAATTATAGATAAAGGTTTTTAATTAAAAATTCAAATAATACTTAATATAATTGTAATGATGATAAATAACATCATTTATTATTATCTTTAAGTCATCAAAGGTTTTCAAATATCGGATTTCTATAGATATAAATTATTCCTTCCAACAATGTAAAACACTTTTTATCCCAGAATAATAGAAAACAGATGATAATTTATTAAATACTGAGGAAGATGGCTCCGATTTTATAGATCAAAAAGAAATAAAGAGAGCAGATGTTACGTTACTGAGCTTGTCCAAACTCGTAATGTTACTTTTATAGACAGGTAAGAAACCTTGATCGCGTTCAGAATTCTGCTTATTTTATCAAACCGATTGAGAAACTTCTGCGAAAAATGTAATACAGTCAATTGTCATCGACATTTTTTATAAAATGATGCGATATGTTTGACACGCTACCCGAATTTCTCATGAAAGAGCTATTTCTGACAATAAATGAATATATTTCCCAATAGATCTGCTAAAGAGATGTTGCTCTTGCGAACAATCCTCCTTTATGCATTATGCGCATGATGTCAAAATACTTTGATTCCAATTATTTTATGATAGTTATCATTCTGGTTCTTGCTTATTATTAAACGTTAATAAATATAGAATAAATTTTTAGAATTAATAAGAAAATTTTTTCTGATGCGCGTAAACTTAATTAATATTCTCATAATTAAAGTTGCATTTTTAATTATTTCACAGTTTAAAAATTAAATTTTAATTAATTCAAGAACTAAATGAATGGACATTTATCTTTTACACAAAAATGAGTAATATATTAATTAAAAAAAATTGAAAGTTGTTAATTTAATTTGAAATATTTTTTTAAAAAAAAGAATCGAACCGAATTAATAGCATCGAACCCTGACCTCTTGACTCGTAACTGTGTAAACTACTATCCGTGCTATTTCATTGTAAATCAACACTGACAAGTTACGAATATAAAAATATGCCGTTTTTTGGTGTGTTTTTCTCTTGGGCTGTAATATTTTGATTAATGGACATCATAAAGATATATTATTAAATCTAGAGATCTGAATTCCTAATCCGTAACCTCGCCTGAAAGTATTAAAAAATTTATTGATCCGAAATGTAAGTCAATTCTTTTTCGTCAAAAATTAACAGACCGCTTTCGAAATATATAAAAAAAATAGATTAAAAAGTTAGACTTTCTAAAAGTTCAAAAACAGAAAAGCAAAATATTCTATAATAGCAAAATATAGCCGATTTTCATATCAAAAATTAAAAGTGCAACATAATTGTACAGAAGACTTATAGAAAAATTAAGACATCTATATGTTTACTTAAAAAATACTGATACCGGAATTTACTAATCTTTATAATTTGAATTTATTATTTTACTTTACATTAACCCTTATGTTCATTTTGTATAGTATACCACACATACAATTTTATAAAAATATACTTCCACTATAAAATAAAAGTATATATAAAATATAAAAATATATATATATATAAAATATAAAAATATATATATATATAAAATATAAAAATATATATATATATAAAATATAAAATAAGCTACCTATATATTTTTTTTGCTTTTCTTCAAAAAAGCAATCTTGCCACGATAAGGGTTAACAGGTAATCTTCAGATTGATTCTTTAAAATTTGTGATGTGAAATATATTTGGAATATTTTCTTTTTATTTGTGATATTGTACTCAT
The DNA here is from genome assembly GCF_947563725.1 of Argiope bruennichi. NCBI lineage: Eukaryota > Metazoa > Arthropoda > Arachnida > Araneae > Araneidae > Argiope > Argiope bruennichi. The sequence continues at coordinate 23,712,566 of NC_079162.1, read as the reverse complement.
GACAAATTTTGGAAAAAAATTTAAAAATAATTACAATTACATTTTTTATACAGAATTTTCTTCTTTCAAAATTTTCTATTGAATTATTTATTAATTAATCAAAGTAATACATAAATAGATATAAATAAATAATAATAAATTCTTTTTAATCAAATTTTCTGTTTCACTCTTCTTTTGGATCAACATATTTTCCAGAAACCTACTTGCTTTCAATAACCTACTTACAACATCAAAACAGAATGGTATGAATTATATATTTATCCAAACAAAAGTAATTATCAATTCCTCTCGATGATTTTAAGTCGGTTAAGCAAATAACTTGCATTTCATGAGAATTTTTAAGTGTCCACTTTGTAATAAGTCGTCTTCTGATTAATTTCACATCAAGTTGATATAAATTTGGATTTTGAATCTACAAAGATTTGATGTTATGTCACAAAACATTTCTTGATATAAATATGTTAATCCGAAGAATCCCAACTAAATTGATTTTACTTCTAATTCAACTGATTCAACTAATTTTACTTCTGCGCAGTTCGAGATGCATTTCATTTGAGTTCTTTTTACTACGACTTTCAGAATCGGCTTTGCTGTCTTGGAATTCCTTAAAGTGAATGGAGTTTTTAAACATTTATACGGAAAAAATACTTTCGAAAAAGTAAAGTAAAAAAAAACAAACATTGTTACCTTTGGAAACAACTTATGGATAATCATACATTAACTTATTTTTCTTATAAGAAACCTTGTGGGGACATAAAACGAAGCAATACTATATTTCATCACTTAACGAATTATCAATTGATGACAACATATGATAGCTTCTGATGATTAACATAATTTATTGGGTATAATATAATTTAATTGGGATAAAGCAATATTTGAATTGTGTTTCGCGGATTTCACTGATAATTATCGTGTCATTTTTTTTAAATGACACATCGCGAATTTTTTAATGAGGGAAAACTACTCGTTGAAATTTATGATGACAGTTTGACTGTCTAAACCATATCTGTTCTGTTATTCAAGTGATAATTTTTCTGAATATAATTCTGATTTAGATGATATGAATATGAAACAGACAAAACGATAGAAAATTTTGGTGATGCGTTATGACTCTGAAAACAAAGGCAATGCTAAAAAGGGCATAGAAAATTCTTTTTTCAAAGAAAAGTGGATTGAAAACAAAATTTTACAAAACTTTGAAAACTTTACATTTCAAAGTTACCCCAGGCAGGTTTGTAATAATCCGCAAAGTGTTAATGAGGTAGCAAAATTAATTTTTAGAAGCGATCGTACTCATAATTATACCAATATTTTTTTCTTTGTCAATTTTAGGAAAAATTGCCTGCTTCGCGCATCAGTTTCTACAAAAAAGGTTTTAATCATTAAGCCTTTATTTACCGAATTATTTAACTATCCATTTTTCAATTTTATTTTTGCATCATTAGACAAGTTTTGGTACTGAATAACCACAGGAAAAATCTTTTAAAATTAAAATAACTTAATTAATTAAAGATTTTTAATTTCTACCTTTAGTTGATATCTATTTCTTGCTCTCGGAGCTATGCTTTTCTTATTCTTTTGAATACCTTAAAAATAATAATATTAACAAAATATCAGCATAATTTAGATTCCTTTTTTAAATAACGTTGATATATTAAGGGGTTAATATGTCGTATTTTCGACATTCTTTTCTTATCGGATATGAAAATGTAGTTTCAGGTTTATATCAGAGGTGAAGAAAAAGAACTATTTGAAACTAACTTACTGTGATTTTTTTTCTATTGTAAAATTTGGACTTGTAAATAACTAATGAAATCATTCTGCTGGATAATGGTGTTTAAAGAAAAAAAAAATCCATTAAGTTCCAAAAGGATAAACATAGTTAAGTATCGTGTCTTATTTTAGTTAAAACTCCATTGAGTCATGAAATTTAAATATGAAATGAGAGATTTTATTCTAGCATATTTACTTAAGACTAATAAAGATATTTAAAAATAATTTAATAAATTACTAAAAATATAATAATTAAGCTTTTTTTTTCTGTGTATGACTACATCATCTGTAAAGATCAACATAAATTCATTCGATGAAATCAAGATTTCAATATTCATTTATATTTCATTCTTTGTTTTTTTTTTCTGAATCCTTTTCACAATAATCACGTTTAAGAAAAATTTCATCATTAAACAATTTATATTTAGAAGTAATTCTTCTGAATCCAAAATTTTCCATTCCATTATAAACTAATATATAATGGATTCCCGTACAAAGTTCTTCATATCGTAATTCATGTCATACAGAAAAGGCATTATCAGACAAATTTATGTATGTTCAATACTCATTATATTTTAAGTAGAATATTACTTTTTAAAACTGCCAGCTTTATTGTTTATATAAAAACAGTTTAGTATGCATTTGTCTTTTTTTAATCAAAAAAAGCAAAATTCATGAAAAAGCTAAATTTACTTTATGCATAATGCGAGACCTTTTGCCGTCGTCCTCCATGAGAAGTAGCCACTTTTCGTTGGATTCGCATAATGTATTAAAGTTTTCATTTTTTATTGTATATATATTCCCACAGTATTTTGGATGCATATAAATTATTTTATGCGGTAATGAAAAGCCGTTTTTAAAATTTCATTTTTTCCTTTTTTCGTAAAGTGAAATTAATTTTTATAATATTTAAATCAGTAAAAGAGTGAAATTTGTGATAATATCAAAATTATGAATTAGATTCATTTTCAAAATTTTTTGATACGATGAAATATCAACCCTTGCCGTTCGAAAAGTACAAATTTGGAAAGCGAAAAGATTTTCCACATTTTTTTCCCATCTAAATTCAACTTATTTATCACAAACTCATACTGATGTGATTATTTAAAAAAAGAAAGTCAGAATCTGAGAAAGCAATTTAATTTGTTTTTGCCTATGCTTCAACTATTTCTTTCAAGTTCATGACTTCTAGCATTACGGATAAATACATTCGATGTTGAAAAATGGTTGCATCTAAATACATCAAGCTCTAAAATCAATTTTTCAGGGTACCAGTTTTGGAAAAATTGCTTTAAGCGATGAAAATGTAGTTTTCTCTAGAATACATTAGCACATCGTAAAAGAATGCTAAAATAATGGCAGATATTTTTTTTGTGCGTGTGTGAATGAAAACAGAAAATCTAAAGAAATAAAAGTATATTCAAAGAATCGAGTTTAAGCGCTTGAACAACTCTTGAAAGCATTAACTGATTATTGCAACTGTTTTAATTTATAAAGCTAAGGATGTTATGGGATTCTATATTCTTACTACTTGAGTGTGATAATTTTAGAGAAGAATTCCGGAATAGATTCTAATTATTGCCAGGAAATTCTTAATGAATATTATATAGTGTATAAAACGATCGCAACCCAAAAACAAGTCTCACAAAAAATCCAGTAGATTACGAATTTAAGAAAATTTGAACTCTAAAATCTTAAAAAATACGATGCTTTTAAAATCACTTTAAAATACCAGAAAAATGGTATAAAAATCGTGACTATTTTTATTGATTCTTGTCAAAATAATCGAGTTATCATTAGGAAATGAAAAAATTTCGACACTGAGCTAATTTTTGGAAATTTAACTGAAATATTAATTTTTATCACGAACCGACTGCTCTTCTTAAAAAATGAAGAAATATTTCTTGCAACTATGTGGATGATTTTGGTTTTCGAATCTATCGCTAAATCAACTCATCTATGATTATTACAATGATATTATTGATGGTTCAAATATTTTTTTAAAAAAAATGAATTCTATTTCAGGCTTTTTTTATGTATCTGTGTGTGTTGTAAAAATTTATCGCATATTGATCAGGAAAAATGTTTTCGAGTTAAGATTTTACAAAAGTTTCTTTAAGGGAAGTTTTAACTCTGAAATAATAAATTTTATTTTTTCATACTTGTATCAATCAAAAATTCATATAATTATTCATATTCATTCGTATTATTCATATAATTTTTACGAATAATCTTAGATTTGAACTGCCGTGCAATATACAATAGATAAAACTGGTACCAATACAAAGATAAAACTGCTCCGTACAACTCATAGGGAGTAGAAATGGTTGGGGATTGATATTTATTATAACTAATAAATAATTGACGATAGAAAGATTATTCAAATCATGCGCATTATAGCCTAAATTGACCATTATTAGATAACTCATTTTACCATTATTGCCTTTTGATAATCGACAACTTTTATCTTGAAAATTGTTCTTTAGTTTTAATTGTTTTGCAATTAAGGGTTAAAAATCACATTTTAGTCTCTATCTTTGACAGCATCATCAAGAGAATGGAATAGAAACAACCTTTAAAGAGCTTTATTATAATATATATTTAATTACCATTTTACAAAAGAATATTAAGGCTTACATCAGAGTAGAAAAATATGAAATAACTGTAATATAAAACATAAATTCGATGGTTGAAATATATTGATTCTGAAATTGTCAACAACCGATTGATATAATAAATTATATTTGTTGAAAGTTATATGAATGTCTCTTAATTCTGAAACCTAGTCAGATGGCTTCGATGGCATCTAAGACATTATTTCTTTCTTTGAATATTTACACCAATAAATTTAATTCTCGTTATTAACCTGTACAGGAATGTATATATGCCTCAGAATCAAAGAAGCCTGAAGTCTTTTAAGTTTCTTTAAAGTCTATCATAGAGATTACGTAAGTTTTGACTAATTGCATAATGCACATGAAAAGCTTAGTCAATCTCATACGCTTTCAAAATACTTCAGTGAAGCATCCAATTATTTGCACCCACTTATTTCTTTTAATCCATAATTACGAATCATCCGCAGAGACATACCTTCTATAAGCGAGACGAGACATAGTCTCGTCACAAGAGCAACATCAGAAGTGGCATGAAGACCTATTATGCAATTCAACCTTCACTAAACCCCTACAAATTGACTATTACTTGTTTACCCCTAAACCCCTATACTTGTTTTGCTCATTCTGGCGAAAGTTATCGGTAGAGAGTTGGCTTATTGGATGTATATAGTGCTTTATGAACATTACTTGTTAGCTCTCAAATACTTACATTTCTGAAAGCTATGTATGGTTAAATTCTCTTAAATTGATCATTCTCATCCAAAATTTTCACATATTTTTAAGGTACAAAAAGGTACTTATGTGATGCTAATATTTTCGATATTTCTCATAAAATAGAAAAAAGAAACTTAGAATAATATATGCAGCAGTTTTATATCACCATATATTTCAGAATTATTGGATAATATTTATTCAAATTAAAGGGGAGCAACATTATTTTAATATACTTCCCATCGATATTGCTAATGAACGAAGCCCTTAAATCTATTTTTAAGGGCTATTCAAATTATCTATATTGAATTAATAAAATATTTTAAAAAAATATTTATTTTGCGAATATGCTTCTGTCGAATTTCTTCCTATTAATATTTATGTATTTATGTTATTCTCTTTTCTTATAAGATTTTTCGTCTCTATTTACTTCCGGAAAATATAGATTTGAAATTGAAATTTTGACTTTTCATTTCTAGCCGGGAATTCGAAAACATATGATATGTATTTAGTTCTTTGACTTTTATCCACTAAAAATTTCGTCGTTTTCGTTATATATTTAACTTTTAATTAAGGAATTGTTTTTTTTACGTATTAATTTCTTTTTATACTTACTACTGAAATCCTTAAATTATACATTTATAGTGTACAATAAATAGCTAATTTTCAATTATAATATATGTTTCTGATATTAATTTTATGAAGTAATTTTTTCAACTAATATAGAATATATTGCTTTAATACACATAGTATGGTATTTATAAGAATAAATGTTAATTAATTACTGGAAAGAAATTCATTTTATAATGGCACATTGTCTGATTAGAGGAAGCATTCGAAAATTCTATAACCAAACCATTAAGTAGATACTTTTAGTATAACGCGTTAAGCCAAGTGAAACGTTAAAGAGACTTCCAGTAACAGTCAGATAGCAAAGCCCATGAATGTATAAATTTTGTTTAGAAATTACCTCTTCTATAAAAAGTAGCTTGACGATAAATATTTGCAAAGAGATGTACCTTTCTTCAAAGGAATTATGTGTTCTGAAATAATTACATTTAAAGAAAAAAATGGCGAAACTTTCTATTCTAACCAGCTCTATTTTTTTAAATCAATTGATATGCATTGCTGCATATATTTTAAGTCGAGCGAAGTTTTGTTGGATTAAAAAATGTTATCAAAATTTAATTTTCTTATACATTACTCACTAGCTTTCAGTCTTTTTAATTTAACTGCCTTTAATTTGATAATGAGTAGCGTTTTAATTTAAAATTCATATTCACCCTTTCAAAAAATATAGAATTTTGAAATACAAAAATTTTTATTTCGAAATTAATTTATTTCTCGAAAAAAATCATACTTAAAAATATAACATATCTTTTTTATATTTTTCTTGTAAGATGAGAATATTTGAATACATAAAATTGCATCTTGCTAATTACTTGAAAGAAATTAATATATTAGTCTGTTCTTTATGGCACTGCAAACCATTTGAATAGTATAGTAGTATATTTCAGATGTATTGTAATCGGCAAACTTAGAAAAGAAGAAGATATATTTCAGTTCTGTATGTGATGAATATGTATCATTTTCTGACTTTCGAACAATCGAGTAAAGGATTAAGTTTTAGAGAGAGGTCCCTTTTACAGGTATGGCATTATTAACATCATCATTCTGAAGGAAATTTAAAATGTTAAATTGCAGTATTTTTTATGCGTGACTTATTTATATTTTTTAATACATGGATTGTTAGTATCTACATTAATATTAATAAGATTTATTATTATGCGGTGACAAACACGGGCATAAATACGAGTAAATTACTATACCATGTTCTTGCATTCGATATCAATACATTTCTGTTTAACTAGATTAAAATAAATTATCATAATATTAATATCATCAAACAAACCTATAATTATAGAAAACTTCTTTATAAAAAATAAAACTATATATTTTTTATAAATTTAGAGGAAAAATTCTGAATGCATTTCGCAACAAATATAATAAATTTTTAGAAAAGCAAGTTATTCAAAAAATAATAGCACTTCACTTACTTTTACCATAATATGTAAAATTCTTAGTTAAATGTTTATTTCGGAATGCTGATCCTTACTAGAGTATAACGAGATAATCTGAAATGGTTTATGCCATTTGCATTTTGAACACTGCGTTTTGTTGCTTACTCGTATCAATTTTTCACATTTTTTTTCATGCATGTGAACTGTAGTTCATGTAGGGAGGTATCCATCATCAGATTTTTTCCCATTCCCATGTTTCCATTAATGGAAGTTCAGAATGTTTTTGGAAATGGTGCTTTTAGGTTAATGCTTGCAATGTTCAGAAACAACGCATTTTCAGTTAGTTGTATGTGCTTAATGGTTCTATTTTTCTTGGCAAATAAAAAAAAGTTGACAGTTATTGACAGCATTTAATTGTAATGTTGTGTCATAAAGAACAACAACTACTTTCTGGACACTTAGTATTAGCGAATCTTCTGGAGAGTTGCCAGTCAATTTCGCAACAAAACTGTTGTTTATGTCAGGAAAGTTCATAATAGTTTTTTTTTTACATATACTACAAAATATCGAGACAATATCATATCTTGTAATTGAAAGAAATATTAGCAGATTATCGTATATTTTACGTGATAACTGAAAGACATATATCATAAACAACAGTTGATTTTCAGTATTTTCCCTTGCTCAAGTCAATCCAAAGTTCTTAAATACGAAATATTTCAGAAAATAATTACCCAAATAACATATTTGAATTTCTGTGCATACGCTCATATTGTCATGACCGACTGTATTTGCATTCTTTAAGTTAAAGAGAATGTGGGCATTTGCTTCTTTATGTAATGCCAAAAATTATGAATGTACGTCTTAAAATTATTATAGTAATTTAGAAATGGTATATATAAATTGAATGCTACTGCGCCTTCCTGTACAGCTTTAGTAATGTTTTGGTGCCTGTACTTATTCAATTACTTTTATTCCTTTTTAAGATACTTTTCTAAACTGTTGAATAGATAAGTTTTGACTAAAAAGCATTTTCATCTTTCGTTATCAGATTTGGATGGTTGGAAACACAATTAATTTTCATGCGCAAAAAATGCTTCGATATCTTTCATTCGATTTTGAGCCTAAAAAAGATTAAGACTGAAATCTTTATGCAGTGCTCTTATTTTTTTTCATTTTCTTTCACATCTTTTTTTACTGAAACATGGAAGATATCTAAAATAACTTTTTCCCTGAAAATGGCACCTAAATAATACTAAATTCGAAAACAACTTATCATCTGACCATTTTGATGAGTCTTAACTGAACAACGCTATTAAAAATAAAGTACGAATTCCCTATTGTATTCTAAATTGCTCAATCCAACATCTTGGATCAGATAATAATTGTATCGGAATATAGTAATAATAATTATAGTAGGTTTCAATATAGATAATAATTATATTAGATTTTGATTATTTATCCATAATAGAATATAGGGCAAATAATTGAAAACAAAAATAAAATTTTGAAGGGAAAAGTCATAATTTTGATGACGTCATTACTAGCCAACGAGATCTTTAAAACTTGGGATCTCGAGTGCTTTACATGCAGTAAGTGCTATAATAATTATATTTCAAAAATATGTTTTCTATCAGAAATGAATTTTTTCTCTTTTCCAACCATATTAATGTCATCTCTTAATGCACTGTTTCTGATGCAGAATATTGATAAAGAAACATAAAAGAGCAAGTTTATGAAGTAACATTGAGCAATGCGATGCACCTAATAGTTATTTTTTATAATGAAAATAAGCCTTCAGAAAATATTTGTATTCTTTCCAAATCAGCATTCTAAAGTAAATTATTTAGCAGTAACGTACTGAAAATAAAACTATTCTAATTTATCAAAAAAAAATCTAAATTGTAAAACAAAATAGACTTAAAAAGTAGAATGTTTCGTTTGTCATTGGCTCAAATTGTAATTTAAAAGTGTTTTTAAAAGTTTGTATAAAAAAATGTAGAAGCAAAGTCGCGTAAAAATCTGCAAAGAGTTTTTTAATTAAAGTGACGACCGAAATTGAATATGAGTAAAAAGGTAAATGAGACACGCAACGATATCAAATAACAAAAATCTCAAATAAACAAGGAAAAATTTAATTAGATTGTTGTTCCTTATGGAGTAAATTTAAATTAAAACTAAAATAAAAGGTCATTCCAAATATCATTGCATCTACTGAGAGAATCCAATTGCAGTAAATTTTAGCAAAAAAGATCTAGCTTATCTGAGGAATAATACATAACGCAACTCGCATAATACCACAATGCAGAATAAAATGCTTCAAAATGTTTTGGTTCCAAAATGAAAAAAAAAAGTTACAAACATTATTTCCATTTTCTTTGTAAAGAAGTTAAATACGGCTTTGTATTAAATAAAGTTTCCATTTTAATGGAAAGCATCTTTTCTTCTATTCTAACTAAGAACGCTAGAAGTTATGAGCTCGTTTATTGTTATTTTTTAAACCCATCAATATTCATTCTCTTCTGTATATTAGCTTGTATGAAATTTAACTAGAATTAAAAAAATAAGGATATAGCTGCAACAACATCTAGTACTAACTGTTTTACTAACTAGATTCGGAAGAAATAAATTACGTATATGAAAAGGGTTTTTTTTGTATTATTTCTGTTAATTTTTAAAAGCAGTATTTGATGTAACATTTTTTATAACAATGAAACAAGGTGGCAGTACTTGCTGAAATCATGTTAAACATATAAAATGTGTGTTTCAGAAAAATCGAATGTTTTGTAATGCCACGGACATATTTTTGAAAAATTCATATCCTGTTTTTTTGTCTAAAATACCTGCTGTTATGATATTATTAATTTGCCATAACAATCAATTTCGAAACTTGGATTTTTTTGGGTATTATAGTATTTTTAATGACAGGAATATTTTACCATTGATAGACTCTTTGAATTAAAGATAAATAATCGCATAATGATCAAGAAAAGAGTCTAGCTATTTTGGGGGAAGTGGAAAACCTCCTGATTAAACGTGAAAGCTGACTTGATTCGAAATTGTTCTAAGGTTTAGAAGACTGATGAATTCTCGTTCGATCTTTCAGATATTATAGAATTTATAATAATATGGAGGCCTTCCTTTTCCAATTTTAGGCAACATTAAATTTTATACAAGTTATATAACTGAAATGAAAATGATCTAGATTAAGAAAATTCCGAGGAATAAATGCTTTGGTAATAGTTTTCTTTTGAAGATGGTTAGTGATTCTTCATATCACCTTATGAATTCATTTTTGCAAATATTTGAAAGTCAATTGTGTGAATTATTAAAATAGAATTATAAACTTTCGAACTGGAGTTTGACTTCAGTTTCCTACAATAATGCGCCAGGGTACTGCACAACATTTCTTCTTGCAAAATTATTTCTTAACAGTTGTTTTGAGTGAACTAAAATGATTTATTATTCAAGTTAGCATTAGTTTCAAAAGAACAAGCAACCCTACTTAAATATCAATCATGGACAAAAGTAGTAATCCTCCTTTTTTTATAGCTAATTACCATCGGTTTACTGAACAGTTTGTCATAACAACGTTATGTGTGTGCCTTTGATGATATACTGAGCAAATGATTGGTCCGGTATATCATCTAGGGTTAGGAAAAAATGTGTCACTCAAGTACAGTAGTAAAAGACTTATTATTGCAAACAATTATTTATATTTTTATACTTGAATAATTCAGCCTTGAAATAATTGTCTTCATTCAATATGTCATTTGCAGCCTTGATATTTTTCTTGCTTAGGCGGATGGTAGAAAGATATATAATGATGGAGGACAGAAACAACAAAATGATTCTTCATTTGGGAATATTATTCCCGACAAAATATCTTTTGTTGGTTTTCAGAATTCAGAATCCTAATGAAGCTGATTCGTACTTCATTCGGAAACACTTATTATGTCCATTTAATTAGGCGTTAAAACGCTGGTTTTGAATCCAACGCGTACTTCACAAAAGGCAGAAGAATCTGATATCACATCTTAATGTAAAACAGCGTGCAGTTATGTTTGTCATCATGTCAATTAACTCCATTTGCGGAACTAAAAAGAAAAATATTAAAATAGTTTTTATGTTGATTATTTGTATTCACTTGTTTATAATAGTGACATTTTATATTTGTAATTTTGGAATAGATCTCTTGTTATATAATATCAATAAAGACAACAAGAATTTTTTTAGCATTATTTGATTTTTATTCGTATCTTGGCATATTTCTCCTTTTGTTTAAGACATCCATCCATAAAAGATTTGAGGTCATTTTTTAAGCATTCTAAATGAGAAAAATCATAGATTTTTCTATTAATTTGGATTTATAATTGAAAAGGTGCGAATAGAATCTGGAAGCTTCAAAAAGATTCAGTAATGACTTACATTTTTGGAATAATAGCTCATTAATTCTTTTTCTTTTTGTCCAAGTAATATTTAAAATATCCTGTTCTTGGAGTAATAAAAAATTAAATTATAATTTCTTTCTATTAATTCCCAAAGGAACTTGACTGTAATAATATCTCCCAAACACTGATCAGAAAAAAAATCATATTATAAAATATTACTTGTTATTAGAGAGATTTCGATTTTTATGAATATTATAATATTACTCTTGAATTTTTAATATTTAAAAATTGAAACATTTGCAATTTTTTCGATATGAAATCTATAGCCTGAAAAACTGTTATAACATCTAATTTCAACTCCCAAAATTAAAGATGATTTATAAAAATTCTCCATATATATATATATATATATATAATATTGCTTTATTTGACCACTTTAATCTATGATATTCGTAGATCCAAAATTCGACGAAACACCGGACATATTGTGTTAGGAACTGCAGCTAAAATTGACATAAAAATATAACCAGGAAATAAAGAATTGTTAGAAATCTTGATTTCATAATCTGAAAGCACAAGTGTATTTCTCAATTATTCTAGTATTTATTTCCGAGGCCGGAAAGCAACTAAAGGACGCTCACATTAATCATTTCAAAGCTAACTGATGAACACTCGTGTATACCTTGGGTATGGATATGTATTATGGAAATTGTTAACCCCGTATCATTAATTCTGGTCTAGAGGGAGAGTAGGTAATAATATTCTTGTCAAAACACTACAGTACAGCAATATTTCCTGGCACAAAATTGAGAACATAGCTTGTTTATTTGCTGATAGAGTTGGGAATTCATATTCGCTGAAATCTTAAGCACTGTCGGGCTTGTCTGATGTATTCACAATTTCTCACATCAATGAAATGAAGCTTATAATATTATTTCCTTACAGTTATTTTACAGGGATTTTTAACTAATCCGATTTAAATGCACAATCTATTAAAGTTCGAAATAAATGAGAAAAGATCTGTTTTCCTAAAATTATTTTTCAACGAAAATGTGATTAGTTTTAAGTATATATAACTGAGTTATTCTGTAATCATTTCATAAGAGAAAATCTTGCGTAATTAAAACATTGTAACTGATTTAAGTTAAATCAGCGCTTCTTTCCGAAATAACACTATTATTTCACACACAAAAATTTCCCGCTCTTGACTCTTTTGATTGATAAAAGTTCTTGACTCAGAGGATGGAAAATAAGATTTACAAGAAGACAATAAAATAAAAATGTGAGTTTAGATGATTTTAGAAATATCGTTATTTATTGTATTTTTATAGAATTTTTAGAGTCAAGGTGGGTGGTATACATGAAACTCAATTAGATCATGCATCTATTGTCATTTAGTAATTTATGAAATTAATAAGTAATTTAAGTAGTGAAAATACTATCAATTTCTTTACAATTCCAGTGATTCAAATAAAGTTATTTTACTATTTATACATAACTTATTGTATTTGGTTTGAATGATCTAAAAATATGGTACATGTAAAAAAATAGATTGAAATTTTGAAATTATAAATAAGCCAATTTTTATGAAATTAATATGTTTAAAGAAAGCAAATGTTTTTTACGTTATCAATGAACTCGTACTATTTTAATGAAAACTAACTGAAAGAGTGTATTTTCAAAGTAAAAACTAACTAAGTAATTATAGCATAAATATTGAAAGTAATATAAGGGTGAATATTTTTAGGTAAGAAAGATTTTAGAAATAAAAGAAAAGGCAACAACTAGAAAAGTGTAGTAGTTATAGCTTACAGTAAAATATTCACAAGAGAAATGATTCATACATGACGGCTGTCAATTATCACTAACCGCTGTCGTCGTTTGCGGATTATTCAGTTATACGGAAGCAGGAGAGCTCCTACATTGCTAAAGCGAATGTGTTATAGTAGCAATGCAATATTTGTAATAAATATTTATATGATTAATTTTAATAATTTTTTCATAGGCCCTCAATTAATACTACATGTTTACTATACGTATAAAGAAACTATTTCAACACTCAAACGGTTAAGACAAGAGTAAAACTCTACAAAATCATTTGGAGTGATCACTAAATGAATGCTAAAAGAAAAATGTATATGAATAGATATTTTTGCAAGATACATTAATTTTGCATAATAAATCTGTTTATTTTAAACGTTTTATAAACTCGAGTAGTTTAACGATTATTAAACATTTGTAAGAAATCGTGAACAAAGCATAATTTTCCGCTTGCAAGAAAGATAATATTTTTATGAAATATTGGGAAACATGAATCTTTTCTTCAGTCAAACAATTGATAAACATTATCATTCATAGATTTCAGTCACTATATCTTCTAAAAGCAGTGTTAATGAACTCAGAACTGATTTAACACTGTAATACTTAAGGTTTCTGACTTCTCACAAATTATAAATCATTCCAACGCTAGTATTATATGGGAGAATAATCATGTAACAAGACAAAAAAATTTTGCTGTTAATTCTGTAATCTCACTTAAAAAAATTTTGTATACTTATATTGGAGCAATTATTTTTACTTATATTTTGATTTTAAACATTCGTAAAATTTCATTTGAATTATATTGTGTGGCCAGTTATTTACAACTATTTAGTTGTGATTCAAGTACTCTCAATCAGAGATTCGTGAAAGTTTTTTAAACTTATATTAAAATTTTGTATATGGGGCATTTTAAAAGTCAGTTAATACACATTCTAGTCGAAACTTACACCAGCTAACATTATAGAAATCAATTAGTTCATTTTCTTTTACTATATCCTGCACATTAGGAAGCGAAACTACGAAACTACTTAATGTTTTATTTGAGATTGCTTTTTCCTCCGAACTGTAATTAGTTCAATGTTAATCGGAAAAATTCTGAAAATCAACCATGCTTTGGTTGATAAATATTATTAGATTTTATCCAACAGCAGCACTTTCTTGTTGTATTATTAGAAAGATTATGGTAACTTGGGCAGTCTTTTGTCGTGACCACTCCTTCAAATCTTAAATAATCTTCATATATCGTTATAATTGTGATTATAATTTTAAAAAATAGCTTGGACTAACTTATTTTAGTTGGTTTATTGGTCTCTATTTATTCTACGAAATTGATCTTAAACTTGGTTTTGAAAAATAACTTGGACTTGGATACCATTACAGAATTATGTAAAGTATGTTAATTTCGAAACTCTAGATATTTGACTAATGCCTTATGTTTCAGTGGGTGTTCTCAAAAAGAGAAATTATGGTCAAAGATAGCTTTTATAAATTTAACAAAAGGGAAATGCACATATAATGAATACGAATAATCCTATTATTCGACTCTCCTGGAAAACAGGTTACGCACGTAACAGGCATTGTTTTCTTTGAAGTGAAAGCGATTATCTTGTGTTTCAAGTAGGGTGACCTTTCTAAAGAATCCTTTCTTAAGACATTTAATTCTTGAATATTGTTCTTTATGTATCACTTTTGCAAAGGAGGAGATAATCAGTTCCTGTAATAACAGGATCTAGAATCCATGCTAACTTTCGTGATGAAGAGAATAATATCTAGATTTGCAAATCAGTGGTAATCAATAAGAAATTTAACCTGTTTAAGCACTTACGTTAGCTAAAGATTCATGGATGCACGTGCCAAAACAGTCCATTATAACTCGCAGTGAGGCCACACAAATTATCCGATACCTTAAGGAAATTTAAAAAAAAGATTTATATCTCCTAAATGAAATAATTTTCAATATAAAACTGCGCTGCTGTAAACTTTTCTCCAGCTAGTAATCTCAGTCGACGGGTCGCGAACATCATTTTTACTTTCTTCTGTGATAATTTCCTGCCTACGTTAACAACACAATGGCGAATTTGTGACAAAAGCATTTCAACTTGTGTGGCGCGTCTTTTCAGTGTAAATGGTAAAAGGCTCTATGGTAATGCAGTCTTACTTAACTACTTAATAATTTTTTAAATTACTAATTGCACAAACGATAGCAAATTTCTAGAATGAAACATGCACCACACATTTTCAGCCAAAAGCGTGAATAACATTAAGAAGAAAGTTAATGTTTTATCTCATGAAGGGAAATAATTCAAGTATTTCAATTAAATATTTCATAAGGGTAATTTTTGCTCGTATTTCCCACAGCATGGCCAAACACTGCAATCGATAGAAGATTAGAGGTCAGTAACTCTCTCTCATTAATAAAACATTTTTGAAAGTAGACTTAGTTCGTTAATTATGGTTCACGTCACGCGTCCATAGTTCAGTCTTGCAGTATTCTCTGAGGTCAAGATTCTGCGTTAGGCGAAACAAATGAGTTTTCGTGTTCCTTGTAAAATGACATTAGCATGAACGCCGTTCATCGATTGATCTAGATAATAAGCTCTTAAAGCTCCGGAAGAGTCGAAACCATCGGAAAAGAAATAAAGTGAACTTGAGACAAATAATTAGGGAATCGCGTGATAATGTGAAAAAAAGATGACTCACTAGAGAGCTAAGGTGAGGCAAGAACACTTTTAACTTCACTTTCGGCTATTGAAAGAGGTTGTTTCCAATTATTTCTCGCTGCTTTGCCCTATGTACGTAGCAACTGAACAAATTTGTTCACAATTGTGCCATTTAGAAAACTCTTTATTGCTTGCTCGTCAGCACATTAAGAGGTTTATCAGTATTTAATATATTTCGAAGGAAGAACTGAACAACAAATGTATTAAAACTTTCAGCATGTATTTTTCTCACGGAAGTCTTAACTTAAACAAAAAACAAGTTATGAGAAACGAGCACGCCTTTTCGAAGTGCTAAAGGTAATGAAAATTACCTGATTTCAGTGGAAAAATATATTATTTTCGTCTGGAAATTAACACAATACTGAAGAGGAATGCACAAACCTAGGCAAAAGTATCCAAGACAAATCTCTCTAAAACTACAAGAACTCATTGTCACTTTTCTTGAGTGAAAAAGTGTTGAACAATAAAATCTAGGAAATCTTATCATACACATGATAGTAATAATTATTTTAAGGGATGGGATGTACTGTGATCTGATGGTCATTTGAACTCAACCTTAAATACCGCCTCCGTGATGTCACAAGCCGATTATTTAAATTATCCCAGATACTTAAGCAAGCCAGCGATAACTCTGATGTGATATCAAGTCTGGAACATGTTACAAAATTGCAGACTAAGGAAATAATTGTATTATATATTTTTTCAAACTGTATCTTTGCATATCATATTTACTTTTACATTAAATTCCTACGATTAAATTCTAAAGATATTTTTGGCTGATTGGAATTTACCATTCTAACGTTATAAGCAAAAGCACCTATCTAGTGATATGTTTTGTTGAGTTGCAAGGAGATAGCTATTTTTTTATTGATTCTTTAATGAGGTTATTCTGAAAGTAGGAGTAGTTATGCCAATTTGCATTTGTGTAAAAGTAAATTTATTTTTATGTAATTTTTCTAAAACATAAGTAGTGTGGATTTGCAATGCGTTTTCTTTCACATTTAAACTTAATACCTGATAGAATTTCTTTTATTTTAAATTCTTAAGAAAATTTAGTTACTCTTAAACTGTATCTTCTTTTTTTATTACCATAACAACGTTACTTTGCTTCATGAAATGGATCATTAAAATCGTTTTGTAGAAAATAAGCACATAGAACATCTAATTCGTTTTGTTACTGTTTGCTTTCAGATCCAATTGTTCCATTCATTTTAATAGCTTTTTAAGCTAACCTATCTTAAAAATCAAATTTAAAATATTTTGGTGGTAGCTATTTAAAAGTTAGGTGTTATAAAAAGTATTCAGTTGGAAACTTAGTTGTACAAAATTTATCAACTACACATAATGAAATTTCTGCGCAAACGTTTGAGAAGATGCATTTAACGTATGACTGATATACTGAAATATAACAATAATTCTCAAATATTCCTTTTGTTTTATTCGCTTTGAATGAACCTTTGAGAAAGCATTACCGGATAAGGTAATTTTTATAAGTGTTTAGAATTTTCAGGAAGCTATTGAAGATATTGTGACTGCCCTTTTGTCTATGTAACTGTATGTATCTAAAAAAATTTACAGTATTCTTTTGAATAATTATGGACTTTGTATAAAATGAAATAATGGAGACTTCACGATACAAGACGTTGTGGAAAAGCTATAAAGAACATTTCAGTTAAAACACGTACTATTCAATTGGCTCTTGAAGATTCTATGATGTGTGCATGAAAGTAATTGTAAATTCTTGACCTAATTAACAGATTGTTTATAAAAGACTACCTATATTATTCTGATTTATTTTAAGATGGAATATCTAAATTCCTTATAAGAAGAAATAGATAAACTTTTTTTTGACTTAATAGATTGAAGTTGGGAAATGAAAGAAAAAGGTGTCTTTTTTTTCCAGAATAAAAAGCAAGATTTCTCCCGCAACATTGCAGTTCACCAGATAATCTCTGCACAAACCTTTGTTGAAATAGCCGTGCTACTCACATATGAAAACTTATTTCCGAATCCGTTGTAGAGCACTACATTCGACTTCTCTACCAGTTTGAATATTTTATTGAAACCTACAGCATCCCGCTGACATCTACGGAATCTCGAGTTAGGCCTAAAATACGTGCTGACTTTCAAGAAAGTAGTCGCACTCTATTCAATTTTTAACCTGATGTCGAAAAACGAGATAGAGAATCCCAAACAAATAAAATGGTGCACAACCAAGTTTGAGGAAGAGAAGAAGATAGCAGAGGTTTATTTTTTTTGTGTGTATGTGAGTGGTAAAAAAAGAGTTTCTTATATATCGGATTATATGGATGCAACTGCTGGTTTCAAGTTCTATTCACTTATAACGGCTTCAAGCATTTTTGTTAGCAACACGTTTGGTTATTACTTAATTCAAATATATGCACTGTCGGAAAATATTTATCTTCTACTATCTTCTCAAGAATAATTATACTTATGTGTGCGTCAAATATAAAAATATAGGAGTAATTTAGAGTAACTACGATTCTGCCATTACCCTACTGATGGGCTTAGGAAGATTTTCAATTTTACTATCAAACAAGAATATCTAAAGTGTGGGAAAATACATGCTAATATTTTAGAGTATATGAAAAATAGGTAGTTCAAATTATAATGCCTTCACTTGTAATTTTAGTGAAATCCAAATATATTTTTGTAATTTTAGTGAAATATTAAAGAATAATTTTTCAAAAATTTAAAATTTGAAGTAATTTGCTGAGATTTAAAAGATATAGCTCAATTTCTTAAAAAAACACTTATGGTTTGTATTGGCATTTTTTATAATCGGAGTTAGTGATAGCTGTTTATAAGTAAATTTCTTTAAAAAAAATAAGATTTTCTTTTAAAAAAAACCTAAAAAATCCTAATTAATTTTTGTAATTCATGTCTAAACAAGTTACATCGATTTGAATGATTTATGGAATAATATAATGGTATGAAGAATTGTAAAAGTTTTCAAAAATTACTTACAATTATTTATTTATAACCAATCCTTTCGTTTCTCATCTATCTTATATAAATTTTGGGCGTTACTTATTATATAGCCGTAAAGAAAACTCTCGCCCTGCCATTGTATCCGGGTTGACTCAAAGACCAGACATCATGACGAATGAGATCTTGCACTGTGGTCGACCCATACTAGTCCCAATTTCAGGCAGCACATGAAATTCAACCCCTCATAGAGAGGTATGATCCGTCATCAGTGATGTTGCCAGGAAGTATTCATTACCATCTCTAAACTCACCAGAGAATCCAGAACTGCTTACTTATATGGCAACTTCTCATAACCATATCTCAAGAGTCTCTCGGTGGGATATTAATTGTTTTACCATTATAGAGCTACCCCAGCTCTCTCTTAGATTATGGAATGATCGGAACGATGCTGTTATAAAGGGTGCTGTGATGAATAGTCTTTCATTACGACATGGCCCATGCGTCCATTTCTCACTTAAGAGATACAGCCCGTCATCAAAGTGGAGGCAAATTAACCTTACATTATTATTGTATAATTACCCTCACATTACAAGGAAGTCGGAACCTGCTAACTTATATAGCAAGCAGGTTTTCATCCCCATATCTGAGATATTATCAGATAGGAATATTAATTGAGTAACGAGATTTCGGTTTTTAAACAAACTTGTTTCACTGGCATAAAAAAAAAAGATTAAGTGCAATTCATTTTTTTTAAAGCAAAGCCATTTACCTAATAAATAAACGCAAACTAGTAATAAATAGGACTTGCTATTTCCATTCAACCTACGGTAGGGTTGTATCATGGCTAATGAGGGCCATTAATACTTAACCGTAGTTGCCGCTAGAATGCTGTTGTAACTATGGTTTTCATTCAGTAAACCACAGAGGCAGGAGTAGCTCTTTTGTAGTCACCTAGCAAGACGTATAATGTGTAAGAACGGGAATTATCATTTTCATTAAGAGCTATAATATTTTAACCAGCAATGGAAATAATTTTAATCAACAATCCAATTATATTTCTTCATGCGTAATTAATACGTTTCTTATTATTGTAGAAGAGCGAGCAGATAACCCACGGACAATACATATGATTCATTCATAGTTGCTTATATTTTCAAGGAAAATAAACCTTTGTTTATTTTTAATTCCATGATTTTTTTTCTTGAAGCATTTATGAAGTATACGAAGTTTTACTTTTCAACTAGCATTGAAAATAATCCTGCTTTCATATTCAATTTCTATTAAATGGTATTTCAGATGTACATTGAAAGGAATTAAAAATCTTGAAGGGCAATTTCACTCCTATTGGAAGTTTTCAATACAAAATGTTGACAGTCGTTTTATCCAACAGAGCAAATGTGCTGTATTTTAAAGATGCTGCAGCTTCAACACGAATTAAATTTTATCGAGAATGACAAATACGTAAAGGGATCTTTAATATGCTGAGTAATCAAACGACGTCGGTATTCATGATCCTTAGCATCTTAGGAATTTGCCAGGTGATTGAATTTGAGAATTTTAAGCATATAAACTCCGCATCACACCTACATCATTCTATCCGACAGGATTTTTGGAAATGTTTAGGCAGCGTTTATTTCGATTGCATGAAAAAGGTCTGAAAGGGAAAGACTTAAGTGATTATTATTTTTTAGTAACATTCTTCTATGGTTTTCCTGCGAGTTTGTGATGAAATGACTTAATGTTTTGAATCTGAAATATAAATATATTTATCACGCAGCTAATTTATCTGCAGTTGAAATCATTTGAAACATTTTCTTGTTCACAAGTCTTGTTTAGATGCCTGTGGAAATGGCAACTGCCGCAAACGTTGTTTTTTTTTAAAGAACAGTCGTTTACTTAATTTCAATAAATCAGCTTTTGGAGGGAAAAAAATAAAAAATGAAGCGCAAAGTGGTAAAGTTCATAATAATGCCCGAAAAAATGTTTCTTCATAAAATTCCGGTGAAATTCATCTCAGTTTCAGTTGAACTGAGAACTCAGTTAAAAATTAGGGTAAATATTTCTTTACTTTTTCGATTAGAAGAAGAAATAGCAAGAACACTTATTTTTAAAACAGGATTTTGGTAAAAGACCTTTCTTTCCTCTCCAAGTCATTAGAACATAAAATATGAGTCCCTTTTTATCATTTTTAGGGTAATCTAGTTTTTGTTTAGCAATAAAATTGGATATAATACATATTGTAATAGGATAAGAGGATTCATATGCAATAAGAGTAACTTACAATCGTCTCAATGATACTTCGGTTAGTTGCACCTGGGAAGCGAAATCCTGATATTTTGGAGATAAGTTTGACTCTCTATATGAAGATAGGGGACCCCAATATGTTATTACTAATGTTAATTTGTTTAGCGAAGCGTTTAAGAGTACGACTAGTCAAAATTCAAAGATTGTTCACATATTTCCTCGATAGAGAAAAATTAATTTTACTTCTGCAAGTAGTATGGTATACATTTATTATTTGTGCTTGGAATTTTTACGCTTCTAAAGCTTGGCAAGAGAAGGACACGTAAAAAGTGCAAAATCTTACAAATTCCGAGAAAATGACATCCAAATTATCGTCATGGATTTTATATTAGTAAGTTGCTGAGTTTGTCCAGAGTTAAAGCAGCTTGATAATGTCGTAAGTGCCTAAACACCTTGAAGTCAGGTTTCGATTGGCGAAGCAAGTTTTTTCTATATTTTTCAAAATTATTTCAAATTAAGAAGCTGCAAATACTTTCAATAAAAATATTAGTAATTTCTGTGAATAGAATAACTATTAAAATATAATGCTTTAATTATAGCTAAAAGTTAATTTTTGATTAAATTTGCTAAATGATGTTAAATAATTCTTTGACAGTAGTAAATAATAATTTATATTACCATGTTCATCCTAATTTCATTAAAAGGCTTTTAATAGCTATGTATTCTTCTTTCTAAATCTAAAAAACTGTTTTCCTCATGGAAATTACATAGAGTAGCTGATTACTTATTAAACATGTAAGCAGATGGTCCTATGTTTAACGATCGAAAGAAAATAATAGAGAGCAGGTGTTCAGTTTTTTTTTTCTTGTTTAACCTTGTGATACTTTTATAGGCAAGTAAAAAATTGTATAAAGCGTTATGTATGATTCTGCTAGTTTCATTGAACATGACAAATTACCGTTAAGATCGTATTAAAATACAATCAATAGTTCATCACTGTGTATTATCAATTTTTAATTAGATTAATTGATATGCTTGGTATACTTCCGAACTTCTTGATGAAAGAAAAATATATTGAATGTAAATGGAATTAGTTTCCCAACAGATCTAAACAGACTTTGATCTTAGGAACAATACACTTATTAATAGTACAAAATGTGAAAACCTATTTTGTTTCTAATATTTTTATCACGATTATTTTTCTCTTTCTTGTAAGCATCTAAGAATTAATAAATGAAGAATACTTTTCTAAAATTCACGAATAAGAGTTCTTTGTAATACGAATAATTACTGTTAAGACTTATTTTTATTTAAGTTATTTTTATAATTACGTTACTGTTAAAAATTGTAATTATAACTCAGGTATCAGATGAATAAAAATTTAATTTTGCATAAAAACAATATATTAGTTAAAATATTTGAAAATTGTTGATTAAATTTGAAATTAAAAAAAAAAAAAATTGCACCCAATACTTACCACTACGATTTGCTCAACAATTGCGTACGCTGCATTAAGTTTCTTTTGTTCTGGAAAATAGTGAGAATTTACTGGTTGATAAGCTAGGTTGGAAGTTTAGAGGTTTTCTAGGAACTGTCCACCCATTGCCTTTTAATATTTTAATGAATGAACGCTTTAATGGTATATTAGCTATATTCCAAATCTCATTTCGAACTCAATTTCCCAATTTGTGCATTTTCCTTATGAGATTTATTTCAATTGTTAATATTTAGAAAAAAATTATATATCATTTTAATTTTACTTTTTATTATAATTGCATTCACATAACAAAATACTTTATTACATTTAAAGATAGAAATAAATTTTGTCCACAAATATTTCGGAGGAGATAAACAAATGCACAACTAAAGAGAATACATGCAAAGGAAAAACAAGGTATACATTCTGAAAATACATATTAATATTCTAGTTCTATACTCGACTCAAATAATTTAATCCCACTATTTCTCGCAATAATTCACCCCGAGTTCAATGCGTAACAAACGCAATTATCTAAGTCAATGATGTAGCAGATTTTCTGATTAATTCAGCAGTTTTCGTAATTGCAGCTCGAATTTCTAACTTCTCATCATGATTTCTCTCACGATTCATGTCCCCTGACGATTGAAAAGTCGTAAAATTATATAAGAAATAAATGGATAAAACTTGAGCTTAATTTGTCTTCGCATTTGCGGATGATTTTACATAAAAATGAATAAAATAAATAAAGCAATGATATAATTGTATGAAGGTAAAAATTCAGCGGTAATAATGAAGGGTTTTGGTTCTTAAAATGTGTTCACATACAAAATATGCGGATAACTCATGGTATGTATTGGCTAAGTATTTTTTCAGTATTATCTAGATAAAATTAAACAGACATATTTCCTATATTAAAAAAAATAGTATTCAAAAAAAATGGAATAAATTTCACTTAAAACATTATGAACGACTCGAATTTTCATTGTGCACTTAGATGGAGGTAACTGGAAAATATAGTAAAAGTTTTGTAAAAGTTTATTTTCCCACAATGAATTTTGGCCTAATAATCTTTAATATTCATCTAATAATCCCTACAATTAATAAATTATTTCGCACCTAAATATTATTTCATAAATTTTTAATAATGCATAATTATTAATTCGAATTAAATGAAACACGTAAAAAAGAATTATAAGCTGTTAAATTAAGTTCGAATCATGGTTTTCAAATTTTAAATTTCTGAAGTATGGGGGGGGGTCTTGTTTTTCTAAATTAATGTATAAAGTGGAAACTAAAGCGCTTGCAAGAAATTTATTGCTTGGAATGAAGGATAGATCAAGAGTAAGAAATGTATTCATTGAAATAATTCCCATCTTCATCTGACAATCTCAATTCTAGTCTCTTCAGAAGAATTTAAATTGTTCTTATTCTCAAACCATTAATGAAAGTCAGTGTAAGGAAGATTAGGAAAATATGAAAGGCAAGTTTAGTAGAAGCCCAGAAGTTTACTCGTAAATATTATTTACTCTTAGAATAAATTATAAGAATTATGTTCAAAATTAATAGCTTGTGAATGTATGGGGAATTAAAAAAAATATTTCATTTCCAAAATTATTTAACATTTTTTTAAATTTTATTTTACCTTAATATTGATTCAAATTTAAATTTAATAAAGTTGTCTGCAAAAAAAAGAGTTGTTTATCAAAGTTCTTGACAGTTTGCCTGAACATGATATTTCTGGTATGTGTTATTTATAATAAAAGTTAATCAAAGAATTTTTTTAAAGCAAAATTGTTTATATCTATACATCATAATTTTTATTTTACTTCTTTTAATTTCCTTTATTTACTTTTCATTGTCTGCAATTAATTTATTTTGCTTTAAATAAATAAAGGGTAAACTTAGAGATCTTACTAATAATAGGATTATTTTTAAGTCAGTAAGAAAAACCGGAACCAGTATATATAATATAGAAAATGCATCCAGGATCACTTCGGGTAAAACACATAAAAATGAATTACCTTTGTAGTGTAATATTAAATACGTAATTTACAGTAGTATCTTCACAGCGCTAAAAAATGTAGAATTACATTAATTTTCAAAATATTAAATTACATCGCTCTTGTATTACAAATTAAATACAAGTGCAATATAATTAATTTTCAAAATATCGTTCAATGTAAAATTTTCAATATTGTTTTCACAATTTTGTATAATATTTGGCTTTTAATGAAAAACTGACCCTTTTGCTTTTTTGGAATAAAATCTCAAATGACTTGTTAAGCTACAGCTAATATTTTTGAGCCAGAATTTTACTGTATCGCTGCTTTTAGATATATCAATGCCTTTCAAATATTGTCTTTTATCGTACAATAATGGTATGCGGGATTCCTCTGGATTCTGAATGTTGTACAATATTGTGGTACTGTTGAAGATTTGAACACCTTTTTAAATTTTTAAAATGATTGCGATTATGTAAATTTGGTTATAAATAAGACATCTGCTGCTTTTCTGGCGTCATCTAACATTTCTGGCAAAAGCTTTGTTCTCCATCTTAAGGATTGGAATGTAATGCAATTGAAAATAATCCGTAGTTAGTGTGCTCTCAAGCTCAAATTCAGTACTTTTAAAACATTGGAATTCTACTTACATTCACCAAATGTGCCCGCAATTTTTTTAGTAAAATTTTCATCTTCGGTAAAACTTCTAGAATTGATTACTATTAGTTGCTATAATTATTCAATTCTAATCTATTTCTATTTTCCTCTTTCAGAGAAATGATGCCAGATGTCCGGAAAAACAATTTTATTGCAACATATTTTAAGTACTGGTTGACTTTTTAAAGTAAGTTTATATTAAAATATGTTCAATATGTTCCTTTTCTTCGATGGCGAAAAAACTCTTAGATTTTGCTTATATAGTTCATACTAGTCTTTAACATATTTCTTTTATATGAACTGCATAGTTCTATTATCCATTGTAATCAGATTTTCAATGTAGTTTTAAAATTGTTTTGAAATATATAATTTTTTCATATATTTGTTAATCAAAAGAGCATAATTTAGATATTTTTCCCAATACATAATTCTACCTTACGATATAATTTTTAGTTCAATTAAGATTATTTTACATAAATATGCTAATTAAGAAATCAGACAAGTATCTCAAATTTTACTGCAAAATGAACATTTTGAATTGGCTCTCTCAGCTTGGAGCATAATCAATTGAAAAGGGTAAATAATTAAAAAAATTAGTAGAAATTAATTCAAATTAGAGAAACTATATGCACTAAACAAAGCAATGTTTGTTATAATTTTCTCTTACTAGTTGAGCAATTCGCAAATTTCCGAGATTAGTAAACTAAAATCGGCGAGATTCATCCTTCTGATGTTAAATAAGCGTTAATATAATCTTGGTTCATTTGTATAGCTATTCTAAGTAAACGATTATAAAGCTTTCCATTGTCGGAAATCCCATGGTAGTTTCAGCATTATAGATAAAGAACAAGCATGACATAAATGTCTTACACTTAAAAGTCTAAGAAATTTCTTAGTACTTTTAAAGAAATGAACTTTTTCATTCTAATTAAAGAATTTATTTGAAATGACTCAAGTGAATAATAATAAATTATTTTTATATTAAACTTTCCTTTAAATGTTTATTATAAATTTCAAATAGCTAATCTTGTACATGCCCAAAAAAAATATAAATTTTTATTTTCTAAACTGCGTTTTTTTAGAATGAAATTGCAACAAAATGCGTGATGAATAAAAATTATTTTAAGAAAAAGCAAAGGGAAAAAATGTAAATGTTTTAGCTGGCATCAAAATCAATCTTATTCCAAAATATTTAATTACATAACTTCAAACCTTTCTCTTTTCTCTATACTACAGATTAAATTGTATACGAAATATATTGTTTTTAGACATTAAATTTATTTTCTAATCTTTTATGTGCTTTAAAAATTGCAAAATAGGGAGAAAATAAGTAATTTCAAATAAATAATCGCATTTTCTAATAATAATAAACAAATATCCTAATTCTACTTTGGTATTTAGAGTGAGATGTAGATGGAAATGTTAATTTCAGCTCAAAATTAAAAGATACATGCTCAGAAGCGCTACAACAGTATAAAAAAAATGGAACATACATTTAACGAAAATGAATGTATAAATATCTGAAGCGAGAAGAGCGTAAAAAAAATAGCGAGCATTTTCAATAAACATAATAATAATGCAAGAAAGAAATATAATGTAATATTATAATCTTTAACACAATTAATTTACTAAATCGGAGTTTTCCGATTCCATTTAAATTGCCATTAATAAACATAGTTATCACAAAATGTAAGCAATAAATATTTCAATAACATAGCTATAAAAGATAAGACAGTAATCTTACAAACCTTCAATTTTTTTTTCCTTGATCGAATTCCTCAAAATCATTTACAACAGATTTACGGCGTTAATTTTTTTCATAATTTGATTCATTTTAACCAGCATATCAATAAATCTCTTCTTTCAATTCAAACTGTTATCTGAATAAAAGATTTCATCGCCTTCATTGTAAGAAATCTTCCGTTAGCTCGGACAATACTAGGAGCCTAAATCAATGACGCAGACATTAAACATCGACTATAAAACTTAACAATAACTTTATTTTTGATAGCAAAAAGACCATAAACAAGCAAAAACTTATGAAACGTAAACAATGAGAATTTCTGTGATAAACCCGTGTCCCGGCAGTTAAAAAGCGGATATCCGGAGAAAAACGGGAAGCGACTGAAACGGGAGTTCACTTCGAATAGACTTCCGGATAATCCAGAGAAGTTGGATGTTATGTTGGAGGGTTATGGTTATCTTCAGTTTTCCACAAGCGTAACCATCATTTCTATGCCCTCAGGTGCACATATAATATGCGGGTCATGTTTCATCGGAAACGACGCAAGTTTCGATATTTTTCTTGTATACTAGGGTCGAAATTGGGAAGAAAGTTCGAGATATCCAATAGTTAGTTTTAGTTTTTTTTTCTTTTGAAGGATTGTAAAACTGCATTGAAAAATAATATCCCGAAGAACTTTTGAGCTTTATAACAAAACTATAGATGGAGGCTTAGGGTTACTCTAGTGATTAAGAAATATCAAGAGAAAAATCAATCAGTTAATTTGAATATTTTATACATGACTGAAGGTGATAAATGGAAGCTATATAGAATGGAAGCTATATAGTGACGGATAAAGGTATTTAAATGTAATAACATAAAGTGTTAAAGTTGAAATTAAATTTTATAAGATGGAATTTTCATATGTAAAACATTTCAGCGTATAATAATTTATTATGAAATTTAGAATAAAATTTCAAATTTGGAGGGGGCAATAATCTGAACATTAAGAAAGTCTTCAAAATGAGTTTATAGATTGGAATAAAAATGCAAACATGTGATGAAAAATGGCTTCTTTTCTGAAAGAGTAAAAGCAAAGTAGTCAAAATTATGATGTGACATCATATAAAAACAGGGAGAAATTTTATCTAACATTTATTGATTTTTACCCGATTTAGAAATATAGTTTTAAATATTTCGTCTTCAACATTACGTAACAAAATGGTGTAAAAATGCAATTGCTCAATAAAAAAGATTTTTTAGCATTTAATATATTATAAGGGCTTTTAACATATTCTAAAATCAGAAAATGAATCAGGGAAATAGGAATCTCTCCCTCAAACCTCGAATCGTTTCATTGATATTTTTAAAGATCCTATTTACCTCTACGTTTGCACTGCAGTATTGTCGTTCAAATTATGAGTGGATTTCACATCAGACGATTAGACAGGTGTTTTAAGGTTGGGCGATGACCAGATTTCCTAATCAAATTATATCGTTTAAAATAAATAAATATTTTTGGGTTTCGATGAATCGATGTTTTGAGGAAGATTGGAATATTTCTGATATTCATACCTTCCCAATATAAAAACTATAAAGACTGTCTTCTTCTGTCATTAGTTTCCATTAGACCTCTCGCAGTACATTTGACATTGAAATCATCATCATTGATCATTAGTTTACTTTTTTAATACTTTTCAAGAATTTTTTTCAGTAATCTCAGCAATTAATCCAATAGTGCCTTTTAGGATACAGTATATGCGAATTAGAATTATTTGAAGACTTTTTTATCTAATATTGAGGGCGATTGTAATCTCGGTTAACCATTATTGGCATTAATTTCAGTTTACTCAATTTCAGATTTGGGATTACCTTCTTTAAGTATAAGCAAAATGTGGAATGGAATTTCGGCAGAGTGATTCTTCAGCAAAGAAAATATTGTCCAATTTGTTGCAAATTGCTTTTTGCGGAAGTGAGGATACACATGCATGATTAATATTACTGCACTTTTCTGTCGATTTAATATCACAGATTTTTATTTTTGGTGTCCTTCTACTCATTTCTTTTTCTTAAGGAATCGGCCTTTCTTCGATATGTCTCATACCATGATTAGAATCGATGTTAGAAGTAAATTTCTATTTAAAATGTGTGCAAATGAGGCGGCATTTGTTTTGCCGCAGTCAAGAACCTCATGTTTATCCTCTCCACAACATATTCATTTTATGATGCAGGATTTAGGACAATTTTTGACTTTTTGCTTGAATTTATAATATTGAAAACCCAGTTGTGACTTAATTCACTTCCTGATTTTGAGTCGAAACCAGATCGTGTTTATTTTATCTTCTTTAAACATCTTTTTAAAGGATGATGGGCCCATTGAAACAAATAATTTTTTTCTTCTATAGGTGGTCTATAAGAAATGATATTATGCGTTCTCTTCTTTAATTTCTTTGTTTTATTTTTGTATTTGATCATGGAATTCTTAATTTTTGCATCATTCTCAACCCCACCGACAATTTTCAGTTTGTTTCGCCAGTCATTGAAATTCCATGTTTTCTGGCAGGAGAACATCTGTTTCTTTCCGTGTAACTAACTACCCGAGGTTTAATCGCAAAGAATTAACCCCGCTTTCCAAGATTCTCGGGGTGAGCTGAATGCCCGAGCTTCCCCCAAACATATAATCAAGCATAATAAGTCCCAGTACGAGCAGCACACACTCATCATCGGCAATAGTCCCAAAGACCAATACTACCGAAAAAGCGGGAACCAACTACCGTGCAGAAAATTTCCCTTCCCCCATTTCAGACGTGTCCTCCGGATGTGATTAATAAAGGGTCATTAAATATTTTGACTTTTCAGTTTAAAAAAATGAGTTTTAGTATTGTACATTTGAGGTATGCATTTATAAATAAATTTCCTATTAGCGTTTGCACCAAAAATATTTGAAAATGTATTTATGAAAGGGTGTCGCTAATGTATTCAATTTTTAATCTATAGCTACAAAATGTCTCCCCATATGTCATTTTTTTATTTATTGACAATAAATTGTTAATACACCGTTTCTTCAGTTGCTGCATATCTTAATAATTCAAATCTTTATGCGAATACAAAATTTATTAAATGCAAACTATATGTTTAAATATTTAGTAAGATATATCTTTCTTTACATGGTTCATATAAATATATGTAAGATTTTTTAATTATCTCAAACTTCTAAAAATATTATCAAATTAATAGTTGTGATAAAGAATGTTTGAGAGAAATAATTTCAAAGAATTTTGCATATCATAAAATATTAAACCTTTAGAATGAAATTTATATGACAGGAAATATGCTATAAAGTAAAACGTTTAGCTGTAAAATATGCGTTTTAGATATAAATATTTCAAAAGACATATAACTTTTTTATATGGCTCATATATATATAACAAAAAAAAAATAATACGAAAAAAAGATTCATTTTCGTCGAAAATTTAATAAAGCATTTTAAACTTCCTGAAATATTAATTTTAATTTTCAAATTTCGAAAACAGATTTAGCTCAGTTAAATATGCAATTGAAATCTATATTATTAAAATCTAATTATTATTCATGTTGACTATGTATATTTGCTTCGAGATTCAATCTCATTCAATTATCTTAGTAAATCATTTTACGCGGATAAATTATTTTATTAAAAAAATTGATACCATTCCCACCTGAAGTGAAAATAAATTCTATTAAAATAATTTTAAAAATAAAGTAATTTTAATAACTATTAATCAAGTGAAAATGTTATTGTATAGAAAATTAGCCTCTTTCGATTTTCATGTGGAAAATTGAAAAGAGCAATTCATTTTTGTTAAGCATTTGATCGCACGATATTTTTAATGAAATTTTATGAACTAATACAAGAATACATTTTCTTTTCATAGTTAGAAAATTTTCAGTCAGAAGTAAATTGTTTTTAATTCACATTATATAAAATAAATAGGAGACATCTGTTTTATTTACATGAATTTTAAGTAAATGCACATCAAGTATTCTTCCGAAATTAATGGCAATCAAAATTTTTTCCGCAACTGATATTCACTTTAAAAGGGAGACAGCGACGAGCGTTTATTCGAAATTTTATCATATTAGGTTTCTGTCTTAGGGTATTACCAGAAAATAATTTCTCCGCACTGGATTTCCATTAGTATTTTATTTCAAAAAATTGCTATGATGAAATGTGACAATATATTTCTAATTTTAACGCATAATTCAAGACTTTATATTCCGATATTGTAGCAGTGGGGAAAAACCTGAGAAGATAAATTCTGCATTAAATTAAACAGCAGGGAGTAATCTAATTTTGAAGAAATGTAAAATTAGCATCTTTAACTTAAAAAAAACTACGTGGTTTATTTTTTATTTATTTATTTATTTATTATTATTATTATTATCATTTTGCTTTTTAATAAATAAAGATATTGATTAAAAAAATAACGAAAAAAAAAATAGAAAAGCTTCTCAAAATTGTATTGATTTCATTGAAGGAAGTAAATGCATTTTATAAAATATCAGTAATTGTATTTGCAATTCCTTTACGGCTAATGATGTTTTAATTTGCCATTATCTTTCGCAATAGATATTATAAAATTTTAGTTTTTTCACATGAGCGCGATTCCTCCATTAAGGTTACAAAGCTGAGCACCTCCCAATAATTTTTGAAAAGCATGTTTTTACGTTTTTGGTTGTGTTTGGTTATTTATTCCTCATTTAGAGCTCGATGAATAAAAAAAAAATAAGTAATATAAAAAAGACAGAAAATGAATGAAGATACACAAGTTCGGACTGATCAATCATTAATTCAAGAAAACAATAAAATTTACATACTGCGTACTAGCGGAAGGCAAAAACCAAAGATTCCTTCCATTGAGTTTGGCACACGATTGGCTAAACAATGCTTCTTTTTTTTTATCCCTGTCACGATAAATTTGCCTTTATCTCCTGATTGGTTAATCTTTTGTTAGTTATTGGTTAAACGCTATTTTGTTAGTTATCACACGAAACTGGTTTCTCTTTCACTTTGCCTAGACCGAAACTCATCTGCTTTAACACTGTTTTGTTTTCTTTCTTTAAAACTTGTTGTCTATAATTTTTTTAAACAAAATTCAGATAAATAGAATTACAAACTTGCGTAGAAACAAATCTGCTTTTTAAAAATCTGCATTTCAGTTATATTTTGTTATAAAATTTTTTTCGGACCATTGCTTGTTTCTGAACTGACGAATCACTACTATTTCTCATGCTACAGCGTTACCCGAAACAGCTTAGAGAAGTCAGTATTTTAACAAGTTAATGCTGAACTAAATTTAAAGCATTGATTTAAAAATTATCCTTGCCTTAAATCATTTTAAAGTATGTTAAATGCATAGTGATTTAGATAATTGTGAAATAAAATTGAATGCTGATTTTTTTAATTATCTAGGTATTTATAAAAAGTAATTTTAAAAACTTTTTTTAAGATATATAGTAAAATTTTTAAATTGTTGTGAAATATTAAAAAAAGATTTTTTAAAAGTACTATTGATTATCCTGAAAATAAAGTGAAAGAAAAATTGACACTTAGACTTCAGAATAAAGTTAATAGGTGACGTTTGATTTAGAATTGAAAGTGAAATATAGTTGCCGTACAAGAGGAAGGTCGGCCTTAACAAATTAGAAGAATCCTTTCAAAATTTTTAGTAATTTAAATTCGTTATTTACAAAAAGATTCGTTTTCATCTCTCTGTAAAGTGAAAAAAAACTTTTATTGCATCTTTGTTTTTATCATTTTTGTATTTATTTCTGCTTTTGAATGCAAGGAAAATATGTAAATAAATTTTTATTCGCATGAAAGCTTTTATACAAATATTTATTTATCAATTTACTGTTTCATTCTTTTCATATTAAATTCGGTATACGATGGGTAAAAAAGGAAATTCAATAAAAAAAAAACTATATAAACCCGTACTTTAAATGCATTGAGCCTTAATTTTCAACATTCGAAGAATATTGTAGTAAAAACCAGTGTTTAGTTATTGCAATTTTAATGAAAATAGTTGGCTGTTCTAAATTCCCTAACTGTTACCAATACTGCTATGTTTTTAAACTACACATTATTGTGAAATAATTATTAATCTTTCTTTCAGAATGTTCATTCTCGAATTTAATCAGGTTCCGGTAAAATCTGAAACACTTAAGATTCAAATCCCTTACACTCAAATTGTTATATAACTGATTATATAAAATTAGAAATTATTCGAGGCGGAGAAAAGAGCGCAAGCATTTACAATTTTATTCCATGATTACGAAAGTATGTAAATATTTTTACACTTGAGAATTAAATTTAAATTTATTCATAAATGCATAAATTTATGGACATCGTTAAAATTTAACTATTTCTTTAGTCAAATCTTTAAATATAATAATATTGATTTTTAAAATTATTACATAGTATTTTAAACACTGGGGAAGACATCCGAAGATCAAAATAAATGATTTTAAAAATTGTTCTTCAAAACGCATTCAATACAATTTTTAGTTATTTTATCTTGTATTTAAATATCAATTTTGTTAAAACAATAGACATTTTCATCATACTTATTTGTAACAGAATAGTGAATTTCGGTATAATTAATCATTTTATTTACATAGTATCGACAAGAAAGTCAACTGCTTTAATATATCTTTACTTTCAAAAGAATTTCGAATGCAAATAATAAAGCAACACGAAAGGTTAATGAATTGCCTGAATCGAAGTGTATTTGAATAAAACTGGTTTCTGTTCACTTCTAAATATACCTATTTCATGATCAATGCCATCCGATACTGTTTTCTTTGCAAATAATTTTTATCTTGTATTTAATTCATTTACCTGGATGAATGGATTAAGATTATTTACATGTTTCGTTGGCGAATTTTATTTGTCGATTTTTTTTGTTTGCTTTTTCCCACTAAACAAATATTTAGAAGAAAACGAATATCTCTAAGATCTTTCGCCTACATTACTTTGCGCATGTGTCTATTTGAAAAACTACTGTTAATGATAAGTTTGTGTATACATTTAACTGTAGAGCCTCCAGACGGTTTTAATGGGTCTTTTGGAAGAAATAAGTATTTTCTCTAACTCTATGGCGCCTAAGATTAAATGCGTCTCTGTTTATGCAGTTATTATTTATTCTGGTCTTTTTATCATTCAGTTTACCTTTATTAGCTAAAATATTGACCTACATTTCAAAGCTAACCTTGTAATTCATCTTAAATAAGAACATGCTATATGCTTTTGTAATTGTTATATACATTTAAATAAATTACTTCAACAGTTATTTGTATATAACCATAAAAAAAACTTTCTTTTGTACATTTATCTTAATAATTTTTTTCCAATGATAAAATTAGTGCCTGATTTTCTAACAATATCTTGAAATAAATTCAAAACTGAGTTTCTTAATCTATTTTTGAAAATTTGTATTTCAACAAACAAATTAAAATCTAAATGGTTGCTTAAAATATTTTTTAAATGGATCTTTTAAATGTTTTTAAGGATCTTCATGTTATTATGAAAAAGCAAATTTCAACTGTCCTTCTGCGTTGAAACGAATGTAAATCCTCTGAGAAAATATTCTATTAACGTTATTCTCTTTTGAAGTGAATTTAATAATTTATGTGCATATTCAAGGATGCTTAAATTTGTTTCGCACTTTCTTGGTTCAGCATATATTTGAATAGCAAAGTTGTACAAAAGAAGAGCATGAATTTGAAATTTTAGAACCTAATTAACTTTTTAATAATTATTAGAAACACGATCATATGAACCGGTGTTATACTCATTACTGTATATGTTTTGAACTTAAATTTTGTCTTCCGTTGGAGAAGAGAATGCTGATTCAGATGTGATATTCTTTATTTCATTGTAGTACAAAATGAATAGTATCCTCTTAAAATATACATATATATTTTGAAATCGGGATAGTGTTAAAAAAAAAGAAACCAATTTCAAGTTATTCTTATTATCCATAGCACTATTTTTGCGACATGGAAGTAAGTTTCGAAAAAATGCAAACATTGGATATTATGAATCTCGATTTTAATGTGAATTTGGTTAGTCATATGAACGATGTAATGAACGATAATGACTTGCGAATGTCCGAGTTGCATCATTCATGTAGTTGCTTCGAATAATATGCCTTTATTTTCCTATCTGGTTAATACTTCTTAGCATTTAAGAGACAAAGATGTAATACCATATTTTTATAATATATATAGTTTTTATATAATTGTAAATTTGGTAGAATGCCTCGGAAAAAAAGAAATATCCCTAGGTATGAATGGTAATTTTTTTTAAAAAGCCGACATCTAAATCGAGCCGGGTTTTTTTAAGAAACTATAACGATGATTGTTGTCGTCACTTTCTGAAAATAAGTATATTTTTAATTATCTAACTATTAATTGTTTTTATAGATAATAATGAAGACCATTTATAAGTTTTGTTCAAAACAAAGAAATAGACATTTCTTCTACTTTGTCCACTAAACGTATATGTCCATAAAACCATGAGACTGCACCATAGATCTGATTTTAAAGGTTTTGAGAAGATGTATTTTTCAATTAATAATTATGATAATGTCTTTTTATTTTTCGTCAATATATGAAAAATCCGAAAGTTTGTTTAAAAAATCACGAAAAGACACTATACAAACTTATAACACTTAAATTATAAAAAGACTTAACACAAAATCATGTAAAAGAGAAGCAAAGTCCAAAAATTTTTTCTAAAGATATGTGGAAGATGGCATAAAATGTTTTTTGATACAATTATAACCAAATAGAATTGATCCTTCTTAGAACATGCATATAAACATTAATAATAATAATAATATACATTGCTTGTCAGAATTTTAAAAAATATATTGAAAGAAATTGATTTTTAAAAAAATACATCTTTAAGTATATGAAATGACACTCCCCCTAAGCTTCCAGATTGCTATTTTATTAATCTGAAAATGATCTCGCTACTTTTGCTTAAATCCTTCTTTAATGAGGTGTCTAACCCCTTTCCATAGAAATACAGACCTCACATCTTGATTTCAGTGAATTTTTAAAGTCATAGAGCAGGTTTATTGAATTCCATCCCCCTCTCCTTTTTATTCTGAAAATGCACATCTCAGCTGCTGGAGCATTCGAGAGAACATTTGATGAACATCATTTCTACTGATGAAGTGCATTTCGCACATTCTCATACGATTCAAATTTGATGAATAAGAGAGCTAATTCATTCGAATGATATCTTACATTTTTATATAATCCAACCTTAGAGACTTGACGAGGAAGAGCATTATTGTCTATGAGCAAAAATATTGGCCTGTGTGTTAACTAAAGAATTTCCTTTATTTGCAGTGTTCATAAGTAATTGATTCTATCATATGATTTCAGCTTTGTAGGTAGCGTTTTACTGTCTTTGAAAAAAACATGATTATAAATAATTTATTTGATCAATTATATAATTGCTGTATAATCTGACTCTAGGATACGATTCATAGCACCTTGACAATGAATGTATCGGAATGAAAATGTCACAGATCCAAACAATCCAAATCCTGACTTGGGATCATTAGGCCATTATTGAACTTTTACACCTTCCAAATCCAGATATTGAAAGCACATGACATTAGTATTACTGAGACTTCCATACCCAATTTTTTATTCATATATATTGTTTAATGTCATCGTTCTTTTTACGGACTCCTTGATATTTTGAAATCTAAAGATATCAATATTATCTCTTTCAAAAATTAAGAATTTATGAATCTAATTTTGGGAGGCAATATAATAAAAAACATTGTATTTTATGATATGAAATCATCATTTAAAAAATACTGGCCCATCTAGTAACAATCAAATTGAGTTTGAAGTCCCGGAATAAAATATAAAATAATACCAAAAAATCATCAGTTTTTATAAATATTTTCAAATAATAAAGGTTTCTAATATTTTCAAACGTCTTTCATGTTTTAATATATTACGCTTCATGTGCTGGGTGGAAATATTTGTTGAATAAAAGAAGAAAAAAAATTCTAACCTGCATTATAAGCACGTACTGATCGTTACTTCCATGAATTATTACTTAATATCCTTAAGAATTTTTTATGATGTTATTTGATTATGATTAGTCACGGAATCCTGATTTCATACGGGAGCGAAATCAGAATTCTTCTACTCCGAATTATGCAGTAAATCAGATTTGTTTTAACGCTTAAATGCTTTGAGAATCAGTTGTAATTATAGAAATATGTTTTATGCCACTCTCTGAAAAATGAATAGAAGATGAATTAAACTAATCAAAGTTTGAAAATATTTGCTTTTAATTAGGAATTTGATTTAGGAATTTCATGACAGAAATTGAAAAAAGTCATTTTTTGCCAGTTGAATGGGTCACAACCTATTCAACCACAACATATAAATTTAGTTTAAGAGATGATAATGAAGGGATGGTATCATGAGTGTTTGCAATTGAAATGGGAAATTTATTATGTAATTGGAGGGAAGAGCCCAGTTAATAGATTCTCTGATAACACCCTGAAGCTAAATAGCCTATCTGAAGAAACATTGAATGTGAATACTGTTTCTCTCTTGTACCAAAACTAAATTAAGGAAAAAATCAGTGCTGTCTCATCAGCTGTTCGTTGAAATACCAACTTACTTGATCGACAGTGACTCAGAACAATATATTCAGCTAAACAGTTTATCTTATTGCATTCCATAAACTCGCTTCGGCAGTGGAATCATGAAGCATAGAAAGCCCAAAATCTCATGGCAGTTGAGTAATGTCGGTTGTCTTTGAATTAGATGTTATTTCTTTTTTAGAATATGGAAAATATTGAAATTTTTACGAATGCATTTTTCTTTCTTATCGCTCTGAACATTTTCGTAATCCTTATCAGCAACACTTACTCAGCACGTCCATCATCACGCAATTTAAATTTTTTGTCGCAGAAATGAGATACTTCACTTGATTTCGATATGCAACGATGCATTTGGTGTATTTGTTTACTTTTTTTAAGTCAAAAACAAATTTTCGCCTTATTGCACAGTTTATAATCAATTTTTTGAGTCTGCAATATTATGAAACAAAGATTTTGAAAAATGTAATCACATCTCTTAGTGATTTTCAATGTATATAAAACAAGTAGCATAATACTGCTTTATACCTCACTACAATACTTTACAAATACCTCTTGGAATTCGGGGTCATTAATCTCGGATCATTTAGATTTATAAGCGATTGCTTTTGAATTACTAGAAAAACTAGAATAATAATAAAAGAAGTAACGAGGATGGGTAAAGCTATTTGTATATTGCATAATGCAATCTCATACATAAAATTATATATCTGTTAAATTATTTTTTGCAAGATAATCAACTTTTCAGCCGCGATAGATTTATTAAAAGTTTCTTTCCATTCGTCTGGCAATCTTCCTACATGATTTTTTTGCAGTTTATTTCACTTATAACTTTTGCTTCATAAAAATGTTTTTAAGTGCAGGGAGTATGTAAAATATCATCGCAAATTAAGCATTTAAAGAGAAATGTGTCAAAATAAATACTCTTAATATAGCTAAATTCTCAGTTTCAGGAATAAAGTAATTCGAGTTGAAAGGCAATTCTTCATATCTGGATGCATTAGATTTCAACTGGAGATTGGAGGCTCTATTTAAATTCTAAGATAAATCTTAGGATTACATATTGTAAACATTTAACTTGATGAGAATTGTTCAGACAATGCTTCACGGTTCAGATATTTAATGCATTAACCAATCATTAATTAGTTAAGTTACAAACTTATTCCCCAACTTATTAATATGCATTCTATTTATTTGCTACGATAAATTCGGAGATAATTATTCAAATGCTTATTAATTCCTCAATCAGATTTTAAATTATTAGCTTTCTGCATGTTTCATTCATTTTGACAAAACTTTTTATCTAATAAAAATACACTATTCGAATTTCGAAAATTCAAAAATTAATAAATATTTTTTATTTCATTGCTTCAGTGCAGTTCTAATCAAATGCCACACGTAATTAACGTTTGTTGCATGTATTATTTTGAGAAGAAGAGTGTTTTAATATTAATTAACTACTATGTAAAGGCTTTTCATACAAATAAACTGTTTTTTAAGTTTAATATCTCTTGCAATAATGCGTTAAAATTATGGTTATAGGAAAACTATTTAGATCTGTTAAAGAAACGTATGAAGAAATTAATACTATCAAATATTTGCATTTTCAAAGTTCTAGTAACAGTTATTGAATTTTCAGAAGTTTAGCGAAAAAAAATCAAATGCTGAAAATCTGCTGTTTTCTGTTTTGTTCATACGCTAAAAAAACGCGTTTCTATTGGATTAAGTGATGATTTAATATTGTAATTTATTTTTCATGTAATATCTAAAATATTTGAGGTAACACATCATTGCAATATGAAATACTCCCCTCCCCCTTGAGAATACACTATACAATTGCCAAAATCATGGAAAAATGTTGCAAATAATACCATTTTAAGGTTTAAAGACCCTCATTACCACGTTTTATCAAAAACTACTAAAAGATTATTTAGAGCAACAATGAATAATTTAATAATCATTCTAAATATTTATCATCCTATCATCGATAAAAAGTTGCAGCTAATAAGCCAGAATATTCTGAGAAAATTGATTTGATCTAGTTTTTGTTCATTCGAATTCAATCAATGTGCATTAGTATTTAGTTAGTCTATCTTGACTAGCTAGATTATCAGTCTTTTTAGAGAATTAATTCATTAATGCTCTAAATTGGAGTAGCAAAAATTACATTTCTCAAAATTTATATTCCTATGAGACTGCTATTAAGATTTTTTAAAAGTTTCGTTTTTTTTTTTTTTTTTTTTTTTTTTTTTTTTACAGTTATATTTCCTTCTGAATATTTTTAAATACTTTAACACCTAGTAAGCTAGCAATGTAAATTGCTTACATTTCGCAAGAAAAGGCTTCAATGATTAATATATTTAAAATAATATTTGGTTGGAAATTTATCGTTAGATAGCATTTCTGATATTTTTAAAATTGTTTTGTATAGATTCAATTTGTATAAACTCAGGTCACAGAGAATTTCTGTAATTCAATTATTTGTTTTAAAAATTACCCAATTAAAAAATACTAATGCGGGAGTACTGTGAATCTTGATTTGAGTGTTTGATTTCTTCGTTATAACTGCCTTTGTAGTTAAACTCACCGAACATGTATTGAATTGCATATATTTTCCATTAATACAAACTCTTATACGTTAAAAGACAAGATCTCTAAAATTCAGAATCATTACTTTTCCAAATGACAGCAAAATTTCAACTATATTGCTTACTAGTCTAGGCAGGTTTTTATACTATATTACTTCATTGTATTATCCTCGTCAATAAGATATTTCTAACAGTTTTAAATTAAAAATTCATTAAATTTAACACCAATAATATATTTTAACATAATGAATGAAAGAAACAAGCTTCCTGCTGAGCATGAATCTTTTATAAAAATATTTAAAAAAAATTGTATTTGCTTCCTCACAAAAGAAGTTTTTAAAAATACAGCTTTTAGAAATTAAGATATATAATTTCAATTTTAGATATATATTTTTAAATACATTGAAAACAATATGATTTAAATAGGGCCGCATTTTCATACATTCTATAAAATAATGTCAAAGAATGCGCCTTATATGTCAAAAAATAGCAAACTGAATAAGGTATTTTGAGATTGAATGAATGACTAAAATCTTTGAATGAACGAAATATTTATGCTTTTATTAGAATTGGGTCAATTATTTTTATTTAATAAAATAACAAAGACTATAAAAACACTATGAATTTATCAAATGGCTTAAAAATGCTAAAAATTAGATTACTTCTAAGAAAGTTGCAAGTTACAACTTCTCTAAAAGTTATTAAATCAACAAAAATCAAGCATTAAATATTTAGCCTTTAAACTCGAATTTTTTGTTGCCACATGATTATTTTGTGCTGCTTGAAATCCTATTCTACCTTTACGCATTTTGAAACTCTGAAAAAACGACAATCTAAGATTAGATAAGCTAACAATTTTTAGCATATGTTGAATTCTGATAAGCATTAGCGTGGCTCCAGCTATTAAACAAATATTGCTGTACTTGATTCAAAAGAGGGTGTATAGGAAAAACTTGTTTTCGTAGCAGAAAAGAAACACAGCAAACGTATCCCATTCACCTCTAGAATGGAGCTTTTATGGAGTAGAGCTCCTCTAAAAACGTCTCTACATGCTCTACAAGCAACGAGACTACCTTTCTAAATGCAGGCTATTTGTTACCTTTACGGTGTGTTGTGCAGCTCTTTACTGCGTTCCTACCGACAGATAATTCGTTATTTGCTTTCGGTATAGACTTTCATTCCCATTCTTTCTTTCTCTTAGTGCTCGGTTTCAGCGCTCTGTCTCATTCTGCTTGCAACTTGCCGGCAAAACAAAAATAACTTACAATCAAACCTCGATCGATGTCAATTTTAGGATTAAAAAATAATCTATTTCGGTTTTATTTCTAAATGTGAAAATTGAGAAATAACTTTGCAGGAAAGATTTTAAATATAATATTCTCTCTGTGGTATTATAATTATTAAATTACAACATGCTAATTAAAAACATAAATTAAATTTAACTAAGAAATTTCTTTTGCATCGAATTATATATCATAATGATTAATAACTAAGCTATAAATTCACTATAGATTGTATTAGTGTTTAGAATCGTGTGGTTAGCCTCTCCCATTAGTTTCTTAATAGAAACATAGAATAAAAATTGAACAAACTTTCTATAACTGCTGAAATTTTAAAGTTGGTTAAGAAAAATTCGTAGTGTGATATAACATAAATTGAGTTATTTTTGTGTAAATAACTTAAACCTAAAATTGCTTATTAAAAATTTCATTCATACTTATTATTTTAGATGCTGTTATTTATATGGAAAGCATCCATCCCAAATGGCAGTAAGGTTAGTACAAACTATAATCTTAATGTAAAATTGATGGATTGGCTAGGGTGAAATGATACAATATTTTCATTAGACTGAGTTAAGGATTCAGAGGCATTTAAATATCATGAACTTATTTCGCCATGTTTTGTAATCATGTAAATTTTTTATTAATTCTGTAAAAACACTCTCATGATTAATTAATTATCGTAATTTAGTTTTAAGAAAAGCAAGAATACGATAAAATAATTATAATTAATTTTTCAAAAGATAAACACTCTTATATTCGTCTTGCCTTGAGCAGTAGCTATTGATATTTGGCTGAGGGAATGTGAAGAAAATTTCGTCAGTATTTTTATAGCTCATTTTTAAATATGACAGATGCAAATATTTCTCATTATTCAAATTCTTTATTTAAAACATTACAATAAAAAAACAAATTTAACGAAGAAAAATTAAAAAAAGGAATTTGCATAAAATATGAAATTTTATTGTTCCCATTTGAAGATGCGTTTGAGATATTAAAAATTGTGAAACATTTTAAACAGCTATAACAGTCATCTCAAACAATTAAGAACGAACAAACAGACATTAAACAATAACTAACGTAGTCTTTAAAAAATTGTTCTTGAAAAGTTAACTACAAATTGCTTTCAAATGAGCTCCATAATTGTAATGACGTTCTTTAATTTCTAACAAAATAATTTTTTGAAAATTATCATAAACGAGTGTATTATAGGGTGTTTACGTTCGAAACTTATCTTTTAATCGCAAATCATAATGTATTTTTTGTACTGCGCAATCTGAAAATTTCTTTACGTTTCAAAATTGTTTTTAATTTACTTTTACGAGTTCAGAAGGATGATTAGAATCTTCATAATTGAAACTGAAATTGTAAACCATATGACAGACAGATAATTCTTAATGTTTTAGTAAGAAAATCAATATTGATTGTTTATTTTTTATTTAATATTATTTAACATTTACGAAATATCATTTTGGAGTATTTCCCTACTGGATTAATATTTTGTTTGTGCCTTTATTACAAATTTTGTTAATATTTGATCATCGCTATGTACTGATTTTCCATTGTCAATTATGGACAATAAACTCAAGAACAGTTTTAATCATCTCTCCATTTGTCCCTTTATATATGACATCGGGCCAGTTAACATATGTAAAAGTTAAAAGAAGATATATTCAAATCACTCGATGATTATTGAACGGTGGATCAAAAACACTAAAATCAAGAAATCATAGAAGAAAATTTTTTCTTGTAATTAATATTTAAAATATTTAAATTATATTAAACAAAAAGAATTGCGCACAAAACAGAGATTTGTGTGAGAGAGAAAATTTACCCTTTTTTGGGCTTAGTGTAAACCGTGAGG
Source organism: Argiope bruennichi (assembly GCF_947563725.1). Classification (NCBI taxonomy): domain Eukaryota; kingdom Metazoa; phylum Arthropoda; class Arachnida; order Araneae; family Araneidae; genus Argiope; species Argiope bruennichi. Next base: position 23,669,038 of record NC_079162.1, on the reverse strand, counting down.
GAAAACTTCATTTTCGCTTTTCTCGAAATGCAATATTTCAACAATTTTCTTTTCCAAAATATAATAACTAAAATTCTTTTCAAAATATTATGCTAATAGATGAAGCTGATTACTTATATGATCGGTATTGTCATGGTCGATCTGTTGTCCCTGTTGAGGTTGTTGAAGAAGTATACGAAGTGACAGACAAAATTCGCATTGCATATGCGCGTGGAATTTCAGACATGCTGAGTATGCCGAATTTTGTGGTCTGGAAAATTCTGTTCTATACTCTTCAGAAGTTCCCAGATAGGATTCAGTGTATTCAGAGGTTTCTAAAGATAATCACCAGTTATGGTTGGATTTTGATAAAAAATTAGTGATCCCGTATACTTTCTGATAACAGATGACCAATGGATAGACGAGGCCTATTCGATTCGTAACGTTGATTCAAAGAACTGTATACCCTGGGCAGATTTAAATCTCCATGACACGGTCACACTTTCATTACACGATGCAAAAATCACAATGTAAAGCTCGATAATAAGCAACTTCATGCTTGGTCTTTATTTTTTGAAGATTACTGCCCAAAGTCTACAAATGCGTTTGGTAACTGACACTCAGTATGAATCTATATTGCAATGGCGTAGTCAATCAGCAGAGAAATTTTCTATATAACATCTTGTGTATATCAGTTGCTTCTGCCCGACATAAGGTATTCTAGACAACATTTGTCGACGCAACATTTGATGACAGAATCTACCGCCATTTGATATTATATTCACCGTCAAGTGAAGGGAATTCATTCACCTCTACCATTTCACTCCAATAGATTTCTGAGAATACCTGAACTTCAAAGTGTATGCTATAGATCCACAAACTTTCTCTGATTTAAAAAAACGCCGATCAGTATGAGATTGACCACATTTTAATTTACTTGATGCAGAATGCCGTAGCACATACCATCTCCCGCACTTGAAGTATCATTGTATGTGAAGGTGGACACCCCGAAGATTTGTAAAATATGAAAATTCTCGTTTTACTATTCTTCTCTGCCTTTTAGTGATCATTATAGCTTTTTTTTTCTTCGTTTATTCAAAATTTTATTTCTTTCCTGCGCTTGGCATAATCGGTAGAGAATCATGTAACCACCCTATTCAAAAAGAATATATGATTCTGGTTTTACAATTCATTTGAAAAAATTTTAATCGAAGAAATGATTTATCGGTTTTAATATAAATTAGATTTAAGAACAAAATATTTGGTTCAAATATGATTTTTATAAAAAAATATTTTTGAAAGTAGAAAAATGCAACATTGGGATTTCATTCATTTTATACAGGAATAAATTTGACGGCAGAAGTCACTCGACAAAAATATACAGGACTTTTAAAATGCCCTAAGTAAGTCAGTATTTCGAAGAGAAAAATAATGTTCTTACCTTAGACAAACTATTTGCTCGATGCATACAACTTTCTTATAACATGCTATTTCAAAAAGCAAACCTTCACTTTAACATAGTTTGAATGAAGGATAATTTGATACAATACGTTTTCTTAAATTATGATTTTATTTTAATAGTATAGCAATGCAAATCTTCGAACTACATGGTGACTAAAAAGACCAATAAATATGCCATTTGAAAATTGGAAATTCCTAGATAACATGTGATTAAAAGTTTCAAGAACATAAGACATTCTACTTTTGCTGCGGCAGCCATCAGATTGAGATTTATACCTGGCACACTGAATTTTACATTTCTTTATCCATATTAATACATCTTATTTCAGTTTTTACATATTTTTGTATAAATTCTAATTATATATATATAAATTTAATAATGGGTTTGTTACAAATTGAAAGAAATTTTAGCAAAATTTTAAAAATTACAAAGAATAAATAGTTATCAGGAAATAAAAAAACATCTACACAATGCTTAAATTTTATATAAAATAGGTTATTGTGCTTTAAATTTCAACTTTATCAAAAAACTTTTATCTAAAAAGTAGTATCACATCTTTAATTACCTTCTCCAGTTTTATCTGAAATTAATTTTTTTCCCGAAAATTTTATGTTCAAAAGATCGCATTTATAAGAAAACATTTTAAATAAATTAACTCGCTTTAAGAAATTCTCTTGTATACATTTTTTCTGTTTTAGAAACAACCCTATGTATCATAAACAAATGTAGCATTTAAAATCTCATTAAAAATTCTATTTTTCTGCCAGCGTAATTTGCAAATGTGTTTACACCTTGTGAAAAATAAAAATAAAAATTTAATAAATTACTCTCCCAATTCTTTATGATGTATCATAAAAACAAAGATTGCAGAAAACCGAGAAGAAAATTGCTTTTTTGTTGAATAAAACTATTTAATAACTGTGCAGGTTCAGTCATTACTTGATATACATCTCGATAAATATCTCTGAATCATTTTTAAATTACCAAAACGAATAAATACTGTATTTCAGAACTATGCATTATGTAATTAGAAGCAATTTACGCGTATTCTTTTCAGGAGATTAATTTAATCAAAAATATTTTTTCATCTTTTTTCGAAGAAACGTTCTCGCTCCTCATGCAATTTAAGTCCAACTTTTAGTCGATTTATTTTTAAAGGAGAAATTTTTTGAATTGTTATGGATTGCACTATAAAAATGCTAAAATATTTAAATATTAGAATTTTGTTAATAAAATAATTTTTAAAGTGAGAAACTCAGTATAAATTCTTATAAACATTTGCTCTTATAATCCCATTACATAAAAAAAACATTTTGCTGTAGATTTCCAACAAATATTGTAGAAAGCTCCAAAGTTTCAAAATAAATAAGAAAATGTTTAGTGAAGGACTTAAAATTTGAAATAGTTTTACTAAGAAATTTTAAAGATTTTTTTGATGTGATATATAGATATGATATATTTTTTGATATGATATGATAACACAAATGCACATATTCCGGAATAATACATATTAAATACAGGTATAAAGAAAGTATAATTATTCAAAAACGAATTATCGATTATTCAATTATTTGACAAAAAAATAAAGCTAATGTTTATTTATCTCTATTTTACGTTACGCGAGTTTAAAGAAAACGATTCTATAGCAGATTGCATTGTAATTAGTTTTAAAAACTATCGGAAATGTATAAAGATAAAAACACGATTTCTGCGCTTATAATTTTCTTTATATAATTACCTGAGAACCTATACTCAAACCATAGAATAAGAAGAATTTTGTGCAATTTATAACATTACAAATAATCCAATAGTCAGAATTCAGCTCTAATTTGCATTTTCTTGTTAAATTTTAAGAATGCAGAATTCTCGGGACATAAATGTCACAAGGAAGACATAACGGTGCATATTGTTAAATATCTACCTGCATGTTTTCCCCCGTTGTGCATCAACAGCCGCGTACTTTAGGTAAATTTAATTTGAAGTCTAATTATTGAAGTGGTTCTTATGACATGACTAACAGAACATTTCTGCTTAACTTCTCAGACCATCTCATACTCATTTAAAAACTATATGTGCATAACACTTCTCCATGTTATCGAGTAAAAATGATAAATAAAATAATTTTGATTATATCTAAACCGGTGAAGGATTTGTTGTAGGAAAGGTGCAAGTTTGGAGAGATCGTAGATTTGTGAAACAGTTAAAATAGGAAGGAAATGGTAGCCGGTTTGAAATTATTTCCCTGTGATTGCTTAACTATTGAAGATGGAAAGGTTATTCAAATTAAAGGAATAATTGCCACAACATAATAAATGATTTTTGAACTAAAAGTTTTTTTGTAGCTACTATGTTTAAAAAATTTACAATCGGCAATTTTATTCGTAGATAAGAGAGCCAAATTAGATCTGCGTATAAGTTTTCCAATTCATTATTCCCCGTAGACATAGTAATCTCGTGGTACAGTCCCGGTTTATGAGAATCGACTGCATGGACGAAATGTCGTATATACGAGAAATATACTTACATTTAACCGAGACATAGCGCCAGACATTAATATTTTACTTTTGCGAAATCCATAAAAGTTTCCATATATTATGCTAACACATCTCATTTGACATTTTATAAATTAACTCCTGTAATTTTTCAGGAGTGTTTAATTTATTAGTCATAGATACCTTAATAAATTTTTGTTCAGATTCATGAAATAAACTGTATAAAAATTTAAAAATTTCAAGAAAAACAATTAAAAAATAACGAAATAATACAGAATAATTCATTATTTTGATCTAAACGCATAAATGCAACTATTTGCTCGCAGTTTCACATGAAATTGCTATTAAATAAAAAAATTATGATAGTTCAGTCGAAAAAATTCTATAGATGTAAGGTAAAGGCACGCAAGAATGAAGAAAAGCTGTTTTAATAAATGGCATACGGCTACTATAAATGTCACCGTTAAGAACACATGTAAGAAAAGAGCAGAAAAATGACTTGGTTCCTCCTAATATCTCGATTCCCGTAGAAAGAATACCATTACCAGAGAAGTCGGGCAGACCGCCTGAGTAGTCAATAGTCTATTTATCAGTGCCAAATACCGGATCCTCCTAAAAAGATCTTTACCCATTTATCATAACTCAAAAATAGGCTAATCCTAAATGGGTTCTATCCCAGGACACTTGAACTGACATTTGTTATCCTTCATAGGAGGTTTTTGATGCTATTGTGTCTGATGATTAAGTTTCCTTCATGAAAAGAGACATTGAAATGGATTCAAGTGTTTGAGAATGGAAGCAAAATGTTCAAAGTATTTCTGACTAAAATAAATGAAATTCAGGGCTGAAAAGGCAGCACACTTTCAGTTAAATAGATGGTTGGAATTTTTGAAATTACAGAATTGGCCATGCATAAGATGTATATGGAAACTGAAAATGAGCAAGCGGGAGTATGGTCTCCTGAACTTCTTTGTATATGCACTTATAATCGCCGAATCCTTTTTCTTGTACAGAAAGGAAAATGGAGTATGTATTTGGGAATCTAAAATTTGATGAATTGGATTTAAAATTTGATACTCGTCTACATTTATGATGCCAAGGTTGTTATCATAGAATTATAACTGTCATTTATCTAGAATTTCCGAATTTCAGTCATCTAAACTGTTTTGAGCAATCACATTAACATATCAACGAATAGGCTGACACAGTCAACATACGGATAAATTTGTTTCAAAATTTAATACAAATTTACAATTTTGATGATTAAACTATATACTAAAAATCATTAATCTAACTCGACACGTTTTAGATTTAGCAAGTTTATATGCATTCGGATGGTCAGTTTTTCTATGGACGGATTTTGTCTGATACATAATAAAAAATTATGTTTTGAGGATCATATACCAAATTTTATTGTTTTAGCTTGTTGTGTTTTTGAATTATCGTTTTCACAGGCAGACAGATATTATATCAAAAACACATTTTGTAGTTTCGGGAAAATCTAAAATGTGTGCGCTCATTAAAATATCGAGGTCAAATGTTTTTGCAGAAAACAAATATTTCTCTGTTTCGTATACCAAAAAGTAAAAGATACTATGCGAGAATAATGCGCGATGATAAATTCTATGTTAAAAATTCCATGCTAGAGTTAAAATCAATGACCTGAAATTTGAATTAAAATTTTAAAACATAAAAGCACCGGTAAAATCCAAATAAAGAAGTAAGATCAGGTATAAAAAGAAAGATGCAAGTAAAATGTGCAAGATACTCAAACCGACGCTGAAAAAGATCATAAATTGTTTGACAAATACTCCAAATTAATAATGAATCGCATAAAACATCAAAATCTGCAAAAGACTACTCAACAGCAATATTACATTCTTTCATATGTAATTGTGCAATAAATGGCCTTTTCTCGTATAAGGAATTGTTTTGATCAATTTTATATTTTGCTAAAATGAATTGCGGTTTCAATAATATATATCTAACATAATTTTGCAGACGAGAGGCCGAAAAGGAGACAAATTGGGAATTTTAATTTCAATTTGTTTTTCCAAGAATGGCATACTTTATGCACAGGAAGAAGCGATGAAATGCTTCTGTTTACATCGAGACAGAAGAGTGAAATTGTGAAATATTTTCCCCTTACCGCTTTTACTAAGAGATTCTTATAGGGACTTTTTTAACATATTTTGATTTAGGAAAAGAAAACTTGGGTATCTTTGTAAATTATATCACGTGCATTAGGGATTTGTATCCCTTCTCTCGAAGCTTGAGAATTCTAGACCCAGTAATATTTTTAGAGCCCGCATTAGAAATAATTAATAAAAAAATAGGACTTGTTTCAGGAAATAAAAGATAATTTTAGAATAAAGTAACACGAGCTAATTTACGATAAATTAGCTAGGATATAAATTAAGAAGCATCATGACATATATATCTATTTCATATTACAATATCTTCAATAAGAAATTAGGCATTTTAAAATTAATTTCGTTTTGGTTATTACTGCAAATTATTAGCACAACCTAATAGCACAAAATACCCAACAATACTGTTAAGATATCATCACAATATTTTATGAAATTCAAAATATTGAATATACTGTGGAAATATCGTCCATTATCATCTGCCAATGAGGGTGACTAACTCAAAATATGTTTTGCTGTCACTGATATATATATAGCAAAAGAGACTGAAATGACGCTCAAAAATCATGTGAAACTCTAGCTGAAAATGCATCATTTGGTATAATTTTCTTCATCAACACATTTTTGAAATGAAGGCCACAAAAATATATTAAATGCTTTCTTTCCGTAAGGAAGATCAAAACTAAAAGGCTAAAGCTAAAATTGAATCGCATTTAATTTTAAAACTTAACAGATGGGAAAATGAAAAATCTATCTTAATACGTCGCCATCGTTTTAAATCAAAATGCATTCCATTATTTCACGAGATTTCATGAATGCGATGAAAATATTTTGAAATAAAATGAGGTGTATCGACATAAATATCTGCCGAGACAATGGGATTTTTTCTATGAAATGTTGATGCGCTTCAATAAACTCTTTCTCTAGGCAAACTCTCTTCTGCGAATGTATATCAGCAACAATTGCGAGGAAGATCGACATTGCTTACTTATTTTTCGTATCGGAAATAATCTCTCAGGAAATATCTTGATGCATCTATCTCATTTGATAAGTAAGTGAATGTTCAGATCACTGAGTGAACGAATATCACAAATAAATTGTTGAAATAAAAGGCATAAATATTTCTTACCGGATCAGAATTTATTAGGGCTGTTTCATGATAAGACTAGCATTAAGGAACGATTGTGCGATACATTAATTTAAAAGATTGTGAAGCGTCATGGAAATTAAATTTAGCCCTCAAATTTGATTTGTCCAATGTGCAGATTTTTAAATTCACATTTCATTAAGAGGAATAGATTTACTGTATTCTGATGAAAATGCGGAAGACTTATTTAAATTTATTATAAACGCTTAATATTCCAAATTTTAATTATTTTTTTTAATTTGAGAGTTTTGCACATTTTAAATTGTTACTACCATGATACTTCCAAATGCTCTATATTGTCATTAACCTTCATAAAATTAATAAATGAAATAGAAATGCAAAACTATTTATTATAAACTGGATTAAATTTATTCATATATATTATGAAATTTAGAATCCATTGAGTCTGTAATTTCCAGTTTACATTATAAGCAAATAATAATAATGAACTTCCAATGAAATTTCATAATTTCTGTTTTTAATGACTTTTAACTTTTAAGATGAACAGATTCAACGATGTTTTAAATGAAGATGAATTAATCTATTTAAGTGTGAATAAGCTAACTGTTGAAGTATATACATACCTGAAGTATTCAGTATATATTTTCCATTAGCGACATTTCATACTAAATGTCATATATTAACTTACTTTAAAAGGGAATATAACATTTCTTGTTTCATAAAGCATTAGCAACATATAATAACCATTAACATTACAATTTTCTTTAAAGCATTAAATTTTTAAAAAGTTATCGAAAAGTATTCAGCATTTGGAGTCCTTTCAAAAACACCCATTCGTGTTATTCTGTAGTTGCATAAAAATATTTTTAAAAAATTTTAATATGTTCTCGTTACAAGACAATTCTAAATATTAATGTATTGTAATTTCTCTAAAATCAAGTCTTCAAACAAAATTAGTTTTAATTCAATATATTTTGGTAATTAGTGCGTTTAATTATTCAGCTTAACACCATAGGTAGATTATTATTTTTCACTTGCAGCTCTGTAAATTAATGCAAATAAAGGTCGCGTTATAGGGAAATGTTTTTAAATTAAATTTTTTTTATTGGATCTGTTAATTTAAAAATATTATCATTGAGTCAAACTTTTAAATAAAAAAAAATTATCTTTCAGAAATGAAAAATGAAAGAATCAAATTATTCTATTTATTTATGATTAAATTATTCACGACGAATTAATAACTTCCAAATATATAAGCAATGCTTATATGAATTAATATTAATTGTAAGCTTAAATACAGCTTCCTTAATCAAAACGAAATAAATCAGACGCATAATAATTTGATAAATAAAAATACATTTTTACTTTGCTCCACTGAATTAAATTGATGGGAACCGATTTTCACTAAATGAATGAAAACATTGTTAAAATTTTATTTTTGCTAATAAGGCATTTAAAAGAAACATTATGGAAAATCCAAAGCCGAATCGATGAGTGCATAATATTTTTATATTGGATACGATGATAACATTCATGTCTTATTCGAGTTTCTGTAAAGTTCCATCAAATATTTCCTCCAAACTTCTAAATTAAGATAACAGATTGTTTCCAAATTCAAGAATTGATATGAATGATAATTTAATGGTATGAACTGTTTCTGGAGAATTTTGTGTGTTGCATTCAGTTCTATTAGATATTTGGATATGAAGTTGAATTACTCTTGCAATAAAATTCATTCATAATAGTATAAACTGATAGTTTCATGGCTAACTTTAAAATTAATTCATGTTGTAAAGTATTTGTCATTTTAAACTTTAAGCATATTAACAAAGACTTTTAATGCCTGCAGTGGTATCAATTTATTTAATATTATCAAATAATTAAAAATATAAAGGTATTTTATGATTCTAAATTTTAATTTGTGGATTCTGTTTCAAAGCGATTTATCAAAATATATGTTTGAATGCTGAATGTTAGCTAATCTAATATCTAAAATTACTGTCATTTTTTTTAAAAAAATGAAATACAGTTTTATACTTTAGAACTAATTTACTATTCAATTAATAACGATTTTTAAATTGTTTTATATTTTCTCTGCTTGAAAGCTACAAAATATTTTTCTCGTAATGGAGTTAATTCCAGTGATGTAACAGTTTCATGAAAAACAATTGCGCTTAAAATCTAACTTCATGCAGAGTTACATTTACCGATGGTATCACATCGTTTTCCCCTAGTAGTAATGGATTCCAAAATTAAAGCAGCGTACTTTATTTATATCATGTGAATATGAATTATGTACGTTATGAATTTAGTCAAAAACAATTGCATCTTTTAAATTTTTACAACACAACTATGCGAATGTATTTGATCCCCGAGAGATTATACCATTAATTCTATTTGCATACATGGGAAAAATGGGTTACATTACATACATTGCAATTTGAACTAAGTACAAGCCATTCAAAGCTGTCTTATCACCAAGAGCAAATTTCACCCAAAATAAAATTGATTTTTTTTAAAAAAAAATTACCTTTAGTTCTTTTAAATCATTTTTTTAAAATCGTTATTTCGTAGTTTCAAGTTTTCTAAACTATTTCAAGAAGTTCATTATATACATAGAATAACTCATGACAACATGGCATACATTCTTATGAGTCTAATGAATTTTATCTTATTCTAATTCCTTCATTTCTTGAAAAAATGTGTATTCTATTATTAAAATAATACCTTTGGGCTGAATTTGGTATGATATTTTTCGGTTGATGTACTGCTATGATTAAAATTCAATTGAGATCAGATGAGTATAAATTTTGAATTCATAAAACTAAATAATTATAAAATATATTTCGGTAATTTCTCAAAAACAGGCCGATAGTATATTATCTATTTTGACATTTTTTTAATATTAAAATACAGCAACATGAATATACATTTTCTTTGTAAAACCATCAAGATAAATTTTAATTTTGTGATCGAAATTAAATAATGCATTAAAGCAATTGGAATATTTTAAATTATTATTCTGAAATATTCTTTTGCACTGAAAGCACAATTTTTATTTAGAAACTGATGAGTATAGGAAGAACTCAGTTTATAATAGAATAATTCTGGGGATGTGTTGAAAAATGTCCAACAATTATTCTTAAACCAACAAATTTTTCGGAATGAAACGTGCACAGCTTGAATCTCTCAGCTTTTATGATCTTGTGTAATTAAATTGTTTGTTTAAATGTTAGTTGTTAGTGTAATCAAGTCAGGGCAGAAGAGTTAAGAAGAATTCTTACCTTCTTCGCCTTGAGCCGAGAAATACATAAGCAATTTCTCTTTTTACAGAGCCTATTTATTCCAAAGATTCCTTGTAATGGAGTTTCTTGAGAAAATTTAACACCTGGAAGAACTGTTTCTTTTCATTACTAAGGTCGTTTTAGATTGATAATTTTATTCAGCTCTTTTGTACCACATAACAAGAATGAATTTTGTTTATTTTTGTTTCAATTAATTTTTGAAACTATTAAATTAAAGTATATTAAGAAAAGCTTAGAAAGTGATATGATTTGCATGCATATAAAGATAAACAATAATGCTATCAGTAAAATTTGACATTTGTATTTAGAGGATACTGAATACAACCAAATGGGAAAAAATAACAAATTACAAGGAAACATAAAAGAACGGCAATAACAGTTGAAAAATTGTCTTTTTACAGTTATTTAAATTTGATTCTTTAATGAATAAGTACTTTTCGAATATTTGTACAAAATGTTGAATAGCATATGATGAATCACACATTACCATGCGATGTGCTACCAAATATAATCACATACATTTTGAGCCCGGAGATTCTGCCATAGAGAAAAATATCTTCTATTTCGAGCAAACCATTAACATGATATGTCTTGCTTTTATAGATATTAGTGTTTATGAATACGATCGCTCAGCGCAATTTCTGTATCTAGCAATGCACAACCTCATTTGTGCACCGTATACTATCAAAGATATTACCATATAATATATGTAGGGGGTTGTTGTCATTTATCATGATACCCTTCTCATACTGGTAGAATATTCTCTGCAAAGGTGTCTCAAGACATTTGATTCGTTGGATTGTGTTCTCGATCATTCCTAGATGAACTAGAGATGACTTTCATATTACAGGATGAACACTGGCCTATTTATTTGTAATTTTATCAGTTACAACAATTTTTTATGACGCATTGTTTTAATGATTTCAAACATTAATATAGTATAACCTGTTTAATATAGTTGATATAGTGTAACCTGTAAAGTGCTTCAAAAAGTATGCGTAACAGAATAAAAATTGACATTTCTTATAAAATTCTAAAAGAAAAAGAGTTTAAAACCTTTTTTTTCCATCTATGGGTGCTAATCAAAGAATGGTTTCATAAGAATTTTGATAATTTTCCTCTATTGAATTTCGAGGTCGAAAATAAATATTTCTTTGTTTTGCATTTCAAGGTATAATTACGTAAAATTAAATTCACTTCACGAAAGTTTAAAAGAAACATGGAAAAAATCATTAGAATATGGGAAAATATGTCATAATTATGGAATATTCTTTAAAATATTTTCCTCTTTAAAAGCTTATAAAGAAAGTATGTTTTGATAAATGAGCAAAAGCTACATTTCCTTTTTTAGTTTATCATAAACTAAAGATTAAATTTCTTTCTTGGCTTTTATCATTGTATGGTGGATACTAGTTAAAAATTGTCAGTTTTTAGTAAAGGGCAATCTAATTCGAGATTTTTCAACGAAGACATACAATGTACATCATTCGCTTGTTTAGATTTCAAATGTATAGTTTTCCTGTATATTTCTGCATTCTAGAGTTAATTTCGAAATAAGAAGTTCCGATTGTCTTCTTTTTTTTAAACCCCCAAACTTGTTTTAAAAATTTAACACTTTTCACAAATGTCAAATTTCATGCAAAGTATTTTAGGTTTGAAGTTTTAAGATTTCCTTACACGAAACGTCAAATCCATCTTCCTTCCAATTTCTGGCACGGGAAATGCCTTCATTTCCGTAGAATTTCTCTAAAATATTCCCAGGTGTTTGATGGATGAGGACGCATTCGCTAATTTCTCTTCACGAATTGGAACTCGGATAGAGAACAGATTTGTAGTAAATTTCCCCGTGTAAACTTTGCGTTTATTAGGTTACAGTAGATTTATTGCTAATTTAAATTGTCGTATGCATGAATAACAATGAGGAAGGCAGAGCAGAGAAGGAACTCAGACTGTTTATACGCATTAGCAATACTGCATGTCCTTGCGAGCAGAATGAAAAAGAATATGACGATGCGTTGGAGGAATCGCAAGATGTGGCCATTACCCGTCTGAAGGTAAATGAGAAAAATGAACCCAAATTAAAAACTATATTATGTTAGCTATATAGGAAATTGGAATAAATATCATCAGGAACAAAGGGGAGTTCTCTGCAATATAAACCATGAATTTCTACGAAATTCATCTTAATGAAATATGGCATACCAAAAAAAAAAAAAAAAAAAAAAAAAAAGGTATCTTATTTATCTCAAAATTAAAACTACACAATTTTTATCCAGAAAATGCACCAGGCAGACACTTTTTTTTGCCTGGAAACTCTTTAATACGTATAAACCTTTTTGAAAAGGAAATACATCAGTTGATATGACAATAGTATGCTCAAGAATCGGAATTGATTGTTTAAATGGAACTTTATATACTTCTAAGAGAAAAATCAAAATTGTAAATGGTATACTTGGCTGAATAGAGGAAGATAAATTAAAAAAATAAATAGGACAAAAATATTTAAAATTTTTTATATGTAAGATTTTAATATATTTTATGAGAACATTTGATGAGAGAAATTATACAAAATAGCTTTAGATCTGTGAAACAAAATTAATATAGTTATACTATTTAATTATTCAATTGATTCCGTATTCTTAATTCTTCGTTAATACATATTTTTTGATTAAAATAATCTAAAAATAAATTGTATTAAGAAATATGTAATTTTTCAAAAAGTATGTAAATAGTTTATGTCCTCATGTAATGACCAGATGAAGTTTCTTTTTTAAAAAACTACGCTTGAAGATATTATCAAAATATTTTCAAGAAAGATATTTATTTCTTTGTTTTATTCGTGTTCTGGGGAAGAAAGTTTGGATTAGTCTGCTTAATTTTTCACTTGTATGTAAAGATACTTGTAAATTTCATTCCTGATAGTTTGATCTGATGTAAATCGACTTCGTTTTTCTTTTTTTACAAAGGGCCTCTGTGGCCTGGAGGTAAGGTCTTGGCTTCGGAACCGGAGGGTTTCAGGTTCGTGACAAGATTCCACCGAAGAACCATCGTGTAAGCTGCTTTGGTGCACGTTAAATCCGTCCGGGCCAAACGTCCTCCCGCTGGTGTGGCGTAGTGTGGAGAGGGGGTGCCAGCTCAGGTGCCATCCTGGTCATCTGACCGCGGCTCAAAATTACGAGGTCCGTCCCAAAATATCCCTAGTGTTGCTTTAAAACGGGACGTTAATATAGAAAATACTAATATATATTAAATTAGTGTTCTTTTACAAAGTCAATTTCGTACACATTTCGAATACAAATTGATGAAAGTAATCTCATCTCCACAGCTAATTTGAGTACAAAAATGGCGACAGAAAAATAATTATATAATTCTATTCTTTTATTTGTTTTCTTTTCATGTGTTTAACGTTCATATTGAATATTATCAGAAATTTAAGAATTTAGAGAATAAATTTTAATTAAGTCTTGATTCCAAGTGGGAAGCTCTATTTGTCAAGAAATTTGAGAAAAAAAAATTAATAGAAGATTCCAAGGTCCAGATGCCTTTTCAACGAATAAATAGGAATTCCGATTTCAGCACGCATCATTCACGCCAATTCCGGTTTAATTATGGAACCAGGAAAGTTGCAGCAAAGTAAAATAGAGCAAGAAAACATACAATTGGTTGTTGGATGGCAGGTTTAGTTTAGTTATATTAACGTTCCATTTTAACGTAACGCTTGGCAGTTGGATGGCAGGGGGAGTTACTTTTGTTATACTAATGTGACGTGATTTGAGGCCATTGCAGTTTATATGCAATACTCTATTAAAATCAACCTCCAAATTATACGAATTCATTCAAATACAATTTTTACGATGTTAAAAGTAAGTAGGCTAATTTATATTAATAAATAGGCTTGATAAATTACCGATATTTATTTTACATTCAACTTGTTATTGCACTTATATTTTAATATATTGTGCATTGGGTTCTATCTTATTACAATATTACTTCAGATTTCATAATTTGGTCCTGTACGGACGAATCAAACTCATAACAAATATGTCTCGGTAGAAAATTAATTCATTTTCTGAATTCAAGAATCATTGCATTTAATATCATCAATATCTTTAAGTCAAAATGTTTTGCATCTCTCAACAAAGTCGTAAATGTAATGAAGCAACAGCGCATCAAAAGCGAATTCCTCAATAATCAAACAATGCACTAATATTAAATAAATTCCTCTACATTTTGGCATCGTTTTCTACTTAACTTTGATTCGATTATCTATAGAATTTTCAAAACCTGGCTTAATGCGTTTCGAACCATAATGTGATACACTTGCGCTTTTCTTATGGTAATTGAATTTCTACATATTCGTTTTGAACTTAGTCAAATAATTAGATTTTCTCTACGCAAAGGTGCTAAAAATTTCAAGGGAAAGAGATTCAATGGCTTTAATGGCAAGGTTTAGGTAATTGTGCTTCTCGATTGACTAAAATCGATGTCCTTGAAGCTCCAAAAAGAATCTCCTCGACACTGCTAAGTGTCTCGAGCAATTGTCTTGTTTTCACTGTTCTGGCCTCCTTTCAAGAATTTCCCCATTGTTTCTACCATTAAGGCTTCCCCTGAGTTTAAAAAAGCAATATTTAAAGCCGAGAAAATATTTGTTTAAGCTGTTAAGGCTGAATTGCCAAACGAACCATGTCATTTCGCTCTTCTTTTAGGAATTGAAGTTGTCGCATTTAGAAACCGAATAGCTACGAATTGCTTAAAGATTCGATAATACTGATTTTAGCTAGAATAATCAATTATGAGGCTGCCTATTTTAAATGATGCTGAGTTAGATTGATGGATAAATAATGAAAATGCGCAGTGTTTTGGTTTGAATGAAATTTAAATTGATAAAATAAAATAAAAAATTTTTAACATCCTTGAAGTTATAATTTAATTTCTTTTTCGTAGTTTTATGTTCTATGAAAGGAGTTAGGGAAAAATGAATTATCTTTTGTATTTATTTTTAGGATTTTTTTTCAATTCTGTAACATATTTGATTCGTAATGACAAATATTATCTGAATATATGTAAATGCAATTGTGGCTATGTGTGCTATGTGTGCCATGTGTGGCTATGTGTGCTATGTGTGCCATGTGTGGCTATGTGTGCCATGTGTGGCTATGTGTGCCATTGTGGCTTTCTAAACAAATTGGGCTGAATTCAACCAAATTTTGCGCATTTATTTAAGAAAAGAAATTACAGTCAAATTATCAAGGTACAATAATTAAATATTCAATTAATTTGAAATTTTTAAAAAGTCGCTTTTTCATCAATGTAATTTCATAGACAGTTATTCTAAAGAAATATTTTTACACCATCTTAAAATTCAAAATTTTGCATTGTCAATGTTATCGATTTCATTTCTGTGCAATATTTTTCTTTACTTGGTATGAATTGTAAAAAATCAACTCAGATTATTTTGAAATAAGGAAATATATAGGTACTTCTTTTTTAGGCAGAGGCAAGACTTTGAAATACTCTACAACTATTTTTCTCAATTTCTCCTTTAATTTAATTCACATCATTTGATAACATCCGTGAGTGGTTTTAAATTAATGGTTTAATCGTCTAAAAATGTTCTTAAAATTTATTCTTAAATTCAGTATTTATGAGGAAAATTTGCAATACTAATCTAATAATTTATGGAGAAAATTAATTACCTTATTTGTGTCCCTTTAAATTCGCCGAGAGATATTCTGATTTTCACTAAAAACATTTCAAATGATGAAAGGAATTTGTGTATAATAATATTTAATACAGTAGATTTTAGCGTAAAAATATGATGTGTGAAATGTTTATAATTAACAGCAACGTAGGGTATATAAACTAGTAGAATAGGATAATACTATAGAATAATTTGTGTATCTGAAGATTAACAAATTCAAATAACGTTTAACAATGTTAAGCTGAAATGCATTTCTTTATATGCATACTATAAAAAATATATATTCCTTAGTATAATTTTCCAAGTTTTTGCGAAATGTCATAATAGTTACGCTTTAAAGCAAATTTGTATTAAATGAGATCCTGCGGGTTTGTAGGAAATGTTATGTTTTTTATCATTTTTCCCCATTTTTTTTAATTAGTAGTTTTTGCATAGTCACAAAAGAAAAACAGAAATGCCACCCCTTGAGGTAACTTGTCATTGTAGTTTATGCTCGTTTTAAAATCAGTATCCTATATGTCTAAAACCGGAGCATTTTATAAATTTCTGAATTTCCGTCGGATTATTTTCTTTTATGAAAACATTGTTAAAAAAACGTTTTTAATTTCATTGACTTTACTTTACTTTTGTTATAAATTTGGATGAGGAACCACTCTTTTCTAATTTATCATTTCATTTTATCTTTTATCTATAAAATATTTACTTTATCTGGAATATAAATATTTTAATACTATTATTTTCCTTCCTGATTTCAATTTCTTCATCACATTCTTGGCACATAATGGCCAAAACTGGTTTATGTGCCATTAAACATAACTACCGCCAACAAAGGCTTTTGATATTATAGATCTGCATCAAAATGAATAAAAACACAATAGTTTTCATTTAAATACAGCAATAAATATAGAAAGGAATATAGTAATCTCTACTCTGCATATATATACCGATAGATTTTATTTTTGGTTATTGTTCAGATAATACATGTTTCACTATTAATCATGTGTTTCCAACTGCGCAAAATTCCTTTAATCTAAATTATAATCAGCGTTTCTCAGATGTTCTATTATAGAAACGTTGCCTTGATTCTAAACACAATATCCAGACTCATCTCAGACTGTATAATAATTTATTAACTCCACGAACAATTTTTTAGCAATGTGCCTATTGTCTGCAATCACGCTAAAATTTCGCCAGTGGGAAAATCTGAGTTCTAAACCATTCGTTTGATTAACATTCCTTAGAGTAAAAAAATAAATAAATTTTGATTTGTAAAGGTGTCAATATATAACACTTTTTTATTAATTCTGCCAACTTCTGTTTAGTAAAAACTGGAAGTTCATCTCCAAGATATGGAAAAGGACAGAAAACAGAAAGAATCGCTGTTTTTTTTTTCTTTTTTTTTTTTTCTTTCCTAGACAGACGGTTTTCCTTAGAAAAGGTTGGACCAAAATAGTCACAATTTATTTTCTCCCCATCATAACCTACTTTCCCTCTTGATTATGGCCATGCCTATTTTCACTATAATAAATGGTGTTGATTGAATTACTTCCGTGTATGAATCTGTGTTATAGAACTTCGATTACAATTTCTCTGGTACGAGTTATAAGTCTTCATTCCATTTATTTTTGTCTTAATGTTCAGAAATAATTTTCTTCATTAACTTTCATTTATTTCCATAACCTTTTCGGATATTTTTTCCACGTGTGTAAAGTTGATATGGTAGATTATGTTCCTGGATTTGTTAATAATGAATCTTTCATTTATTGTTGTCCTTATACTCTTGGCTGTTCTATATACATCTTATTCAATTATATCTGTTAAAGCCGTCATTTGTGAAAATTTTAAATTTGGAATTAGAAATATCTAGAAGAAACCAACAATGATTTACGATACTCTCCATCATATGTTATTCGACTAATATTTTCGCATGAGCAGAATGACATAATTTGTATTAGCTGTTTTATTAATTAAGTGGGTAAATGTACTATTTTGGTGCCGCATAGCAAGTATATTCTTGCATAATCTTTACATTACGGGTGGATGAAAACTCTACATAACCTTTTAAATTGGATAAAAGCTAATGCTTTATCGGACTGATACCTTTCAACAGCACATGGCCCTTACTTATTCACGATTTTCCTCTACAGAAATAAATATAAAAATAAAATGTGGTCTGAAACTACAAGGAGGTCTCTGGAGAAAATGAAAACTTAGTGTTTTAATTACTACACTTATTGAAGGGTAAAAGTTACACTGCTTCTTCTCTTCCTTTTGCATTCATTTTTTTAATATTTTGAAATTTTACTTTTTCAAAGATATCATTTGAAATAAACTTGAAAAATGAAAATTTTTGTGCTTGTAATAGAATGATCTGTATCACGTCTAAAATAGATTTAACTCAATGTACAACGCTGCTGGTTACATTAAAACATGGGTTCCAAAGAATATAATTAAACTGAAATATAAGTTTTAGGGGATTGACAACTCAATATCCCTTAAATGTTTTAAAGTCATTGCTAAAGTTTTCATAAACCATGTTACAATTAGGAAATTGTAAATTGCAAAAGAAAAAGCATTCCTATGTGTAACCTTTTTAAAATATTTAAAAGCTGACAAAAATAATAGAGAATTCCAATTTATTTCCTTGTTTCTTCCAACTGTTGAATAAATAGGGTAGTTCCAAAAGATAGGTCAATTCAGGCTATAAATATCTCATTTTAGAAAATAAAATCTAGAGTCATCAGTTGTAGCGAATAAGAGGAAAATGCGCATAATTTGTTGTTTCTTGCTACTAGAATCAAAAATTAATATTTTGCTGATAGACAATTAAAAGATTTCTAAACAAATAACCGTATCTCGAATCATTTGTAGCAGGAAAAAAAAGCAACTATATTTGCTTTTGTATTCTGCTAGAATCAAAATAATAATAATTTTGATGATCAGTATTCTCTAAAGGTACTAAACAAATAAACATTAAATAGGTAACGAATGCTTCTTGTAGATGAAAAATGGGGGGGGGAGGGTTGAAAAATTTAGTCAATATATAATAACATTAATATGAAGTCCAAAATTTTTTTCCCATTTCTTTCCTGAATGGTAAAAAGCTTAATATCATTATCCAAAATATCAAATGGGATGCCGTATTCAATTGTTTATGGGTGTGGACGTCTAATCAAAATAATCTGTTACCCCAAAAATTGCTTTCATTTTTAAATTATCACCGTGTTTGCGGATTTATTGTAGAATCCTAAATTAATGTTTGATTGTTTATTTTCTTACGTGAAGGAACCAGAATATTGATTGGAGAACTTTTAAGTTGCTTTCTTTTACATTATTTTATGATTTAAAGCAAATAACGAAAATAGCTAATCAGACTTATAAACAGCTCAACTTAAGCCGCCACAATTAGATAAAAAAAATGCACATTATCCATAACCGCCTCAAATATTCAAAGGATACAGTTAAATTAGTAAGACAGCACATTTCCTTAACTAATGGTATCATATAAAAAGATAGTTGAAAAAATAGTTAAGGGTTTAGATGATACTAACAGAATTAAAAAAAAACATTTGTTTTTAAAAGAAATACATTTTTCCCCAAACTGTATGAAAAATATATTAATACAAATATAAATAATAAAAGAGAATATGTGTGCGTGTCTAATGATACTCTACAATTGGACCAAGCAAAGAAATTTAGCTGAAATATTCTGGAAGCTAAGAATACAATTCTTGGAGCATTGCTTTGAAATTTTAATTAAAATTTTTATCCATTAAAAATAAGGCTAATTATATTTTACTTTGAAAATTTATAAAACTCCAATCTTACAAAAATGAATTTTCCAACTATCTATTCTTTAAATCACAAATTGCCACTAGAAAAATACCATTTCACCTGGCGCAGTCTGAATAGGATTTAAATTCTCTTTTTACTTATACCAATATCATTGAAATACAATTTTTTCTCTAACTGTAACATATATTTAGAATTATTTTCCATGTAATTTGCAATAATACTTTGCATTGCCGTAGCTGTAAATCATATGCAGCAAGTCAAACACGGCAAAGAAAAAAAGGGTGCAGTAACAATAATAAAACTTTTGCAGTATTTAATAAATGTTAAAAGGACTTGTCACCGGAAGCGGTACACGCTTTTCAGGCTATTGCTCATTGAACAGGGCTGCTGTAGTATTGTAAAGTCATATTCCATTAAACCTGCATTGTACTCTTTATCTGGTGTATTCTTTTCCTTTGTTTACTCAGAAATAGCCACTTAGAACCCCCCCCCCCATTACGTTCCAGTTTCATATTGTATTGAAAAAATTACTTGATTTGGTATGTTTGCCCTACCTTTAAAGCTTATAAATGACTTTTTAGAATATATAATTAATAAAAGGCTTTATGTTTCTTACCCAAGAAAATTGTTTTCAAACATATACAAACCTAAAGGGAGAAATAAAAGTCGTTTTAAGAGAAAAAAACAATTTAAATCTAATGAGCTTTATAGTAAATTCTATTGCTTTCCACGACAATTTTCTTTTGTTCACTGAAGCATTTTTCTTCATACAAGAAAGAAAAAACACATTTAGAGCATTTGAAAAATGAAAATTTGTTTCTTTATCTGATAAAAAATTTATAGAAAAGCTTATTGGAAGGAGCATAAGACATTCTCGTATTTATTTTCCTCTAAAAGGAGTTTAGTAGAAAAGACAAAGGTCTTTCAGTCTAGTGATACATAGAATAGACTTAAATTCCTCCTTTTGTCAGATGATACGTGATGCACAAACAGAAACAACTGAGGCTGTTATTTAGTTTCTAGATAATTGTGAAATTTTGCTGTACAAAAAGATAAAATCAACTTCGGGAAAAAACCTGACAGAGACATTTCGATTCTATGTCATAATTTTTATAGCTGTATTTATTATATAAAAATTATTTTTATTTCCTTTTGGTCCTCCAAACACACACATTTACCATCCTTAAATATCAATAAGTTTTTCTTTTAAGAAATAGAATTATGAATTGAATTTTCTCTCTCTCTCTCTCTCTCTCTCTCTCTCTGTGTGTGTTTCATATATAATATCGTTTCGCTGTGCAAAAGGAATAACATTTTCTAACAAGATATGACTGATGCTCATCAAAAGAACCATTTCGATTTCATATTATTTATCTGAGCAGCTATATTTGTTATATAAAATATTTTGCTTGTTGCTTCGCAACACTCATTTTTCCTCTGTTACAGGAGATTGCTTTTGATAAAGAAATAATGAAAGGTATTATTTTTTATTCTTCGGAAAATGTGAATTCGTGCAGTAAAAGGAAACCATAAAAAATATGAACACATCATATGACAAAAGAACACAGACGGAAACATTTCGACTCTGCACTAAGCAACAGAATAAGGACTTTTCATAGATAAAATTTTAACATTTTTTTGTTACTCCAAAACAGATGTTCTCTCTAAAAGTATCCTCAATTTATCTTGATAAAGGTATGATGAGCTGTATTTTTAATATTTATTCTTGTAAGTATATATAATCAGATACGGGATATATATATATATATAATATATATATAAACGAGATCCCATAGAACCTTTTGGAAACATTTTCCTCTCTTGCCATTTGTTTGACATATCATGAGCAAATACGGCTTCTAATCTAATACGTGAAATTCAACGTATTAGATTAGTATAATTTTTTTGTTGTTGTTAATCTTTGTTGATCTTCTGGCGACATTTTCTTCCTTGTGAAAAATTCTAAAGCCTCTATGAAATAAAGGAGGCCTATTATGTAACATCAATGTGTATTTATTTGTGAATGCAAAGATTTACTTTCTATTTTCATCAGAATAGCAGGCAAAATATATAGGCCATTTTTCTACATTATTGTCATGCATATTCGAATATCATGAATATCAAAGGAAGGTTACCTTTCTGCATTGCATTGTCATTCAGAGAACTTGAATTTTCTTTGCTTTAAATATTTAGTTGCGATAGTTTCTGTAATTCATTAGATGGAATCGAAGCTAGAATCAATATCACTCAACACACCGCTTAGGATAAATACACATTAATTTCTAAACAATCAATGTTACGGCACATATTACTGGAGAGAACGCCATGGAAGAAGGAAAAAAATCCGTATCAAAAAAAGTTTAGTTTAAATCTCTTATTTTAGTTCGTTACATTATGCTAGCTTATAACCTGAAATTTATAAAATACTGTAGCATAGATTGATTATGTCGAAGAAGTCATGTCATAGTTGTAAGCTCATTCAGTTCTGAACATAGGGGCCGAATTCAAACGAGTTATTTTACGGAAGAATGTCAATGTCTTATAAATACATACATAGAGTGTCCGAAATCTTGACAGTTTTAAATGATTATTAAAAAAGAAAATATATTCACCTGCAGTGCTTTTTGTATCCAATAAAATATAATTCATTTTACAATGTTCAAAACATTTCAAAATGCACGAAAAATTCAAAGCAGCCTGAGCTTTTGCAACAGCCGCCAGATTTAGGTTTTGGCTACCTGTCGACATCAATCTGCTACTCTATTCATAAACTGTCGACTTCATGATTTTGATTGAATGTAGTTCGAAATTTAGGCGATTCTGTATTGCAGAGTGAATTTCTATAAATCGCACAAAAGTGTTGTCCAAAACGAGAATGACAATATCAATGGTCTGTTCCCATTCTGTATACACGTCAAAGAAAAATTTTGATTTAATAATTGAATTGAAAAATCATGAGTATTCATATTTTCTAGTTTTTTTTTGTGATATTTTTTAAAGTGAAAAGATACTTTTCTTCCACCCTATATATCTTTGTACTTGGGTTTAAAAAATTTTTAGTTCAAAAATTAATTTTTCAATTATGTTTTGAATATATACTGCGATTGTAAAATATGAAAATTATTTGAATTAATATTTTATTTTTTGAATAAAAATCTGTTTTTGCGGATGGTCATTTTCTTTCTTTCTCCTTCTGCTTTTGTATTTCCAAAAGAATTTGAAAGCATATTTTCCAGATGCGTTTCTCTTTTTTTCATTTACGAGAGAGAAAAAAACCGTGTATTGATCAAATCAAACCGCATTGCCGCTCATTACATACGAAAAGACACTTTTGAAAAATTAAATGATCAAGAATTTCTATGAAAAAAATTACTAAAAATTGAATCTCGAAATCATTAATTCATATGAAACGGTAGGAAATTCCAAAGACTTTTAAGGAAGATTGTACTGCGACTTTAAATTTTTTCATACATGAGAAGCATATAATTAGTAGATATTTACAATTATCGTAAAATTCAACCCTTTTTAGATTCTGAACCCGTCCCTCAATATAAGGATTTTTGAAATGTGCTTTTGTTTGTTCGTATCTGAAAACGATATATAACCAGTTGGAGTGACCTCCGCGATACTCACTTTGGTTCTTTCTCATAAAATTGGAAACCTCGGGCAAGGTCGCGAATACCTTGTATGGCATTAATGAACGATAATTATGAAATAACGATCTTCGGCCTCAATCTAGTAATTTTACTGAATCTATCGTGAGAATATGCGTTTTGAATTCTTTTTGCTGGACGATTGACAACAAAATTTGACAAGAAATTACAATTGTAATCACAAGTTGACATACCGAATTTCATTGATTTAGTCGTGTGTTTATAAGTTATTGCATTTATATGCATGCGAAAGTAAAGACTGACTGACGGTCAATTGTTTGATGTATTTGGTTCAAAATATAATAACTATCTACATTTTAGATGCATGTTAAACCTATGTACCAAATCTTATCGACATAGCTCTTTATGTGTTGCAGTTATCAATTTCACTTGTGCACGAATAGCTAGACAGACTTCCTACAAATTAATTTTGTTCAAAATTTGTCAGATATTTAAGAATTTGGCCGCAACGATATATACCAAATTTTAGCCGTCTAGCTCTATGCTTTTCCCAGATATCCTACTCACAGACAGACAGAGAGACAGACAGATATATATACATACATACGTACATAATACCAAAAAAGCGTTTTTCAACGGAAGAATTTTTCTGAGGGAAGTCTGAAATATAGATTCGCCAAAATCTTGAGTATGAATTTAAATTTACTTAATATAGAGCCCCCCCCCACCTTTTTTTTCCGGAAAAATATTTCTTTGCTTCACATGATTCATATAATTTTTTTATTATCTATTTAATTGATAAAGGGACGTGATATTCTTTCTTTGCATGATTTTTCATAAATTTGAATAGACGTGTTTTAAATATATTTTCTGTGTTCTGATATCGAAAACTTTGAAAATTCCATTTTTTATGTGGAAAAAAGGCCAAATAAGTAAATTACACAGCTGATGATCTAACTTTTTTCTTAAAATGAAATAAATTTTGAAAACAGTACAGCTTAAATAACCTTTTATGGGAAAATCAAAATTTTGAGAGGTGTTTTGGCATCGTAATTAAAACAAAAATCATTTTGAATTGAAAGATGATATTGTTAAAAATGAACAGAGCCTTTATAAAAAAATGTCACTCAAGTGATCAAATTAAATTAATAAATAAAACATAATTAGAAATTAAATTCCATGAATGGATTTAACAATAATACTGTTTTTCGAATCTGATAAAATTTGGAGTTTAATTTACCTCTTCCAAGGCACAACGAAATATACGTACCAACAAATTAAATAGTAAATGTCCATTGTCGGCTATTTTATCATCCCTTCTAAAAGCTCCCTGCTATCTCTTCATAATTAAAAAAAAAAAAAAAAAAAAAAAAACTTCAGAAATTAGCAATAAATTGTTTCACAACATATCGCCTTCGCATTTAAATGACGCTGATAATTTTGAGATAGTTACGTGTTAAAATCTTAAGTTAAAAAGAAAGTTGGTATAAATTTTTAGCAAATGTTTGATGAAGCAATTATTTATCAATTTCTTATTTCAAACAAGTACGAAGTATTATAATTGGTTAATTAAAAATTCACTAATCTATTTAATAATTCATTAATTTGATCTAATACGCTGTTTTCCTAAATTATTTTCTTAAATCAATCTCTTTTCCAACAGTTTCGTAATATCCCATTACTAAGAAAGAATGGCTATTTTAAAGCAAGTTACTTTTAGATAGAAATCAGAGAAAGACGTGGTAACGTCATTAAGAAAATGAACTCATATAATTGGTATTATATTACGCTAACTTTTATTCAATATAGTTTCATGAAGTTGGTCGATAATGATGTGTTTCATGGTATTAAATTTGAAACCCTGTTCTCTATTTTGGATGAAAATTAATATCTTGTTTTTGAAGAAATAATGATCTGCATCTACTGTTACTTTACGAGCTCATTTCTTGGAAGAGTTTCTTATAAGATACAAAATATATTTATAAGTATAAAATGAGCTTATAACCTACTTTGTATCATTATAATGATACAAAGTATCTTTTTACAAAGATAATTTGTATCATTAATTGCTTTCCAGCTAAGTTTTGTATTTCTGTATTTGACGTCAATTTTCAGTTGCCTAATCTCATTTACTCATAACAACATCGATATATAAAACGAGTTCAAATTTCTGAAGAAAAAACAGAAATTTTGTTAAGTTGCATAGGCTTAGTAACAACACAGGGTGAAAATTTTGTTGGCTTCAGAATGTACTTAAGTTGATTTAATATTTTTTTTCAAAGAGAGGCTGGTCCACATCTATGTTGCATGAATTTAAATACTCCATACGTCCAACTTTAGCAACAATGCGAAGTTTTCTTTCCTTTTCCTTTTTTTTACAATAAAAAATAAAGTCCAGGTCGACACTCTTTTAAAGTCCGTAGTCTGCTGGTGTCCTCGGTAGTAGCTATATGGGGGAGACTTGATCATCAGGCAAAGGCGAGGTTCACAGGTTAAAAACTGTGTTTTTCCTAAATGGTGTCATTTACAACGGCCAGGTGCAAAATAAATTCATTGGGAGTCGACATCATCCTGTTGGTGAGGAGTTATTTTAAAAAGGGATTTTTGCGTCAAGAGCAATGCATTAATCACAGCCTAGAAGGTTTAAAAGGACGTAATGAAGCTTCCTACCGGGATCTATATTCGTAGCATTTATGAATATGTATGCAGTTCTTTTAAGCAAGATTCGTAATTGTTGATATGCAGACTAGAATGAAGATTGAACATTGAGTCTAGGGTAAAATATTATTTCAGAGACGAAGAGAATAACCCACTGAAGTACTGCCACCAATATTTTAACGATCTATTTGTCTGTGTTATATCACATTGCAATTAAGTATTGATAAGTATCGAATCTTATCTAACTTTATTTCTTAGTCAAATCTGAAATATATATTTTAATAAAATCATTTAGATATAAATTTGATTATCTATATCGGAGATAATATTATATTGGTTTTTACTTATTATAAAACAACCAGAAGTGGTTTCCCCAAAACTTCTTCGCGTGCTTTCTAATAACAGTATTAGCCGCGATAGCGCCTTGCATGGCATTGGCGTACAATAGTTATGAAATACTAGTCTTTGACGTGAATTTAGCAATTTTACTGAATCTATCATGTGACCCTAGGTGAGGATTTTGGTGATTCATCCCTGGCATGCGATTAATAGTTTTCGAAAATCGAATCTGTATGTTGTATTGATTTTTCCCAATCGATTGCAATTAAAAATTAACACAGAATTACACTTGTAGACATCAAATCACATGCTAAATTTTATATATTTAAGTCATCGCAATTACGAGTAATCGCGTTTGCATGTTTCTGAAAGTACAGAAAGACAGATAGACGATCCAAATCCTTGGCACAAAATTTGACAGCTGTCTACAATAATAGATGTTAAATCTGTGTTATGAATTTTATCCATTTCTTCGTTTTGTAATTATCGTGTCAATTTATATTCCAACAGCCGGATTGACAGACTTCATCTGAACGCAATTTGCACAGAATTTGATAGAAATCTTCACATTTCGTGTAAAATCCGTATACAAAATTTCACCTGTCTGGCACAAAACGTTTCTGAGTTATCTGTCACAGACTGACGGACAAAATGCTAAAAATGTGTGTTTCGAACTCAAGGAGATATAAAACATGGGGATTCACCAAAATTTCGAGTTCGGATTTTTTGACGATTCCAATACTTTCTCTATATTTCGTTTGAGAAAGTCAAAATTGTGAAGTCAATGCAGATGAAGTTTCATATGTAACCCTTTTAATTGAAAAAAAGCTTGAAATATTCGAATAAATTTGTCAATGAGGGAAAGCAAATGGGGTGAATAAAATCTGGCATAGGGATTTTATTTTTTGGATACATTCCATGAATGAGAAGAGGTACTTTACCAAATGCGTAATTAATACTCTTCATTTTACAACGAAGCTAGACGGAAACGCAACCCTATTAATGATGTTTCTACCTGTCGTATGAAACTTGTGTCTTTAGAAAAAGCTCCATATAACTTTAATTAATTTGCCTTCGGGTCTCGTCCCTATTCATTAAAAATATTATTCAAATTTTCATTTATTTTCACACTCCAAATTATTACATCTTGTGGATATATTAAATAGATTTATTTGTCTGAACATAAATGTCGCAAAAATTAGAAAATAATTTTCAGAAATAGTAAATCCACGCAAATGAAATAATTATTGAAAGCTTGATTTTTTAAATTTTTAAATGGTTTAAACATCATGTCTTGAGTATGAAGATTATGTTTAAACAATAAACCACATTGAACTTACCAACTAAATCGCAAAACCATAGAAAATCCCGTGCCAGAAATGTATCTGGCACGGCATATTTACTGGCATATTTACTGAAGTCAGTCTAGATCATTTCGTCGCAAAACTCATGTTCCCAAACATTTCTTATAAGTGACTTTTAGACGTACATTATAAGTGTTTTCTTATGAGGAAAAATATACAAGAAAGACGAGTGCAGTAGATTGAATATTTTTTCTTTTGGAATTCTTAATAATTCTGCCATCACTTTTTAAATGTAGGTGACAAGAAAATATTATATTTGATCATGTTTGTAAGACAGATAGAGAAATTGTAAACAATCTTAATTATGAAATATGGTTTTGAAATTATACGTTTTATTGTAATGGACCCTATTTGGGCTTTGATAAAATCTAATTTTTTATAATTTTCTCACCTAACCCCAAGAAAAGTAGATGTTTGAAATCTTTTTGAAAGAATATAGAAAGAGAACTCTGCTCGACATTCCCATTGGCTGATTCCGAGCAAACTATTCGTCTTAAGACAATTGCAGAAATAAATGTGTCATACACATTTGGAATGTTTTTTTAAATCCATGAAAAGATAATGTGAACCTTGTTACGTTGGTGCTGAATTGTTATGCTGAAATATTGGATGGGTTCGTTAGAAAACACATTATGAATTGTCATATTGTCAGTTGGAGAAGTTCAACAAATACGCATGTCCAGAAATGTGAAAAGACGGAGTAGCAAAAGGACGTTATCCAATTTGCATTTCTATGCTCATTATCCCATAAGATTATGTAACTGTGTGTCCTTAATATTAGCTTTTAACTTTATTTCTTTTTTACGATTGATGTCAGTTATTGGTCAAGTATAAGCACAGCTGTAATATCATTCGCTTGAATATCTGATGAGAAAACACTATTATTATTATGCTCTTATTACTATTACGGCTCTTATTACTCTTATTATTATTATGCTTAATTTCTCCTTATTTTAATTTCGCTACTTCAGTCATTACTTGTCACTAGAAGCTTGAATGTTGTATTTCCAAGCACATGTTCGACGACAAAATTTCTTTTGATTTTCTTTCTCGCTTTTTCCATTTGGGCTATAAATGTTCTGGGTATCTTGTACAATATAGATATTAGAAAAAATTATGAATTGCTGATATATTTGTGAATAACACAATGTTTCCCGAAATGTAAATATTTTAATTCACAAAGTTTTTAATTTTCTAAACAAAAATTGAAATGTTTTGACGAAACACAATCTATTTTGGTATATTTCTTTAAATGGACAAAACTTGTTATTTGGGCTACATTAATGTTACATTTAATTTTAAAAAAAATGAAACAAAATGAAAAGTAAAAAAAGCCATGAATTACTTTTTTAAATATACAACTATTAAAATTATCGATTTAATTAAAAACACAATTCTTTGCTTCAAAATATTATATTTCTTTACATTAGCGACAGCACATATTAAACCCAGAACATATCTTTCTTTTTATTAAAATTCTTAACTCACTGCCTTTAGTTTCCATGATAATAATTTGCAATATTCTAATAAAGAGGAAACCTTGAATCTTTATGCTCCCATTTTATTCTAAATCTTCTTTTATTAAAGTGAGACATGTCGATTAGCTTTCCTCGGAAGGTATAGATACGCTAATGAATAATTGGTGTTGTCACAAGTGAGGATCTATCATTTTTCAAAAAGGCTTATTGTCGTTCCTATTTATAATGAAGTGATGCGTCTTAAAAGATTTTAAAATATTCAAAAGCCCCATAAGAAAATTAGTTGGGTTTAAAGGTCGTATTCAAGCGCATTTCTAAAGAATTCGGTTTCCAAAGCAGATTACATTATCTTAATGGATTGAAAATTTAAAGCTGTGTTTCAAAATGGTCTATTTGATTATTGAAGATTTTTACCTGATAAAATAATTCATTTTTGACAGCAAAATGAGTATTATGCATAGGTGACTCAAAAAGAAACGTTTGAAGTACTCTAAGAGAAAAGGTTTATTTGGTAAATTCAAAGAGATTGGCAATGGTAGAAAGGGTACTGGTATATATGGTCACCCTGATTTTTGAAACTTTTTTGTTATTGTTAAACCAAAGTATGGAAGAAATCAGGGTTCAGGTTGTGGAGTCACATAAAGACTGCTCTCTGAACTTCACCGTCGGTTCCAAAATAATGACAAATCAGATGTTTCTTCAACTATCCCAAGACAGGAAAATCACTTGGTGCGAGGTAAGGGCTGAAGAGAGGGTGTTCCTAGTACAAACCACCGGAAACGCTGTTCAAATTACTTCTAACCGAAGCCCTGTGTGGTAAGCATTACCATAAAATAACACGCCACCTTTCGATAGTCGCCACCACCATCTAACAGAAATTCGGAGTACTATGGCAGAACTATCTTGATCTACCGGTGGCTTTGAATGTAGAAATCATTTATTCTATATACGCATACATTTTAATTCTCTCGTGGAAATTATGCACTATTCAAAGCTTTAGTAATTATTTTTTGTAACTAAACTTTCTTTTTGAACTACCTAGGTAGATATCACTGCTCATTTAGGAGTTTCTGAAATACATGTTAATTTTCTCAGAATTTTAAATGTTAACTTTACGATTATTACAAATGCTGCTAGTAGGCAGCTGTCATGTATTAGGATTTCCGCCACCGGTGAAATATTATAATCACCATAATGCCGCTTTCTGTTGTTTATAACATGAATAATGAGTTGTTTTAGAGCTTGTAACGCATGCAAAAATAGGTAAATTTCCGAGAGGAAAAATACAGATCTTATTTTCCAAGAACTTGAAAAAGGATACTTCTTCTTTTTATAAAAATACTCTTAAGTTTATATGCTTAATCGCGTTGCAAGATTTATTTTGATGTTTTGCTTACTTGTAATGCGCAGATGAATTATATACCTCGGTTTTACTTACATCCTTACTTGAAAATTAAGTCTTAATGTATTCTTTTATGCATGTTTAACTTTCCTGGCCATTGACTTAAAAATTTAATCATTATCTAATTATTGATTATAAGTAAAGTTAATTACCAAACTACGTTTATCTGTATCCTGTGAATTTATCTATGATGACAGAAGTTTCACCGGTCAATCAGATGCACTTGATTGCCAAGTGTTTGAAAGGGATTATTTATTTACAGATTATACTTAAAGCTCAAGTTTTAGTTTACACTGCCAGTTTAGTTTGGCTATATTTTTCTCGTTTAGTAAAACTTGAAAAATGTAGCCAAACACCATTTTAAGATGGGTAAATTCATGCCGAGCACAAATGAAAAGGCTGGCTTCACTAAGCTTTTACACCACATCAAAGCGATTACGTTTACTCCTCGACATATGTAACAATCAGCAGGCTCAAACGAATGGCGGTTCTTAATTGCAAGCGTGCCTTGAATCTGGTACCTTCAAATTTCGAAGTCGGAAGACTGTCGCCTGATCACTGCTGTCAGTATTTAGAACAAATAACCTTTCGTTGGCACTAATTCCGCTATTGAAAAACTAGTGCGAAGCAGACACTTAGATATATTTATTAGGAACGTGACTATATTTGTCTTTCCATCTTTAATTTACGCTTCCAATTATTGGAACTAAAAAGAAGAGAGATTACTAATCGGAGAACATTGTCCAAAATAGGAGATACTTTTTCCATGTCTACTTAGTTGTGAATATTTGATGCACAGAGCGTAAGTTGTGTTACTCTAACGGCTTTCTTTTCTTTCAGGTTCTTTGGGCGAGGAAACAGATTTCTTTCATTGCCTTCAATGCAACCGAATTCCTACATGTAAGTACAACTGACTCTTCTAATAGGAAGCTGTAATTTCCTTTCCAAAAAATGTGGAACGTGTTGAGAAAACATTTCGTGTAAAGGAAAGAGGAGAAAGAAACACAAAGGTTATTTTAATCATAAAATAGCCAAGCCTTTCAACTAAATAAACGAAAGAAACTTCTCTTATTACTGACAGGATTCCGAGAATAGGTTGAACCTTAATTTGACAATAATAAAGTTCCCTTATGGTTAATTGTATCGAAAGAATGTGCAAAATCGTCCAATGAAGAGCACAATATTAAGGAAAACTGATTAAGATAAGCATTCGGAATGGCCTCAAGGGATGCAAAACAGGAAATTATAATAAGTTATGTGTTTGTAGAATCGGTGAATTGAGATAGTTTCTTATGAACGTATCTTAGAAATTACTTATTAGTTCTTTAATATTAAGAAATTCTAATGCTGTTATTTTTGATGCAGAAAATCTTATCTTTATACTGCTGTGAATTTAAGGAGAGTTAAAAATTATTCTGTCATAAAACCAGCTCCTATTTAAAAATTTACAGTGATTTATAGTTTATGAGAAATTTATTTTCATTTACCGCACATGGTTTATATACTTTATAAGGAAGTTTGCTTGTTTAGTATGCCTTGAATATTTTTTCTACAACAGTGTCTCAGCGATATAATTAGAATACATGATTCTAATGTCTGGACATTTTATTGTATAGACTGATTGAAACAAATTCTTTATCCATTCTATCGTTTAGTTTTTACGATAATTTGTTTTTGTTTTCAGTGGAATTTCTTAGCATGTTTCTTTTAGATATTCAGGACTCATACTTAAATTAGAGAATAAGAATTACAACTGAGTCATGTATCTATATAAACTCTGAATACAGCTGGAAGCCACAGTGAAAAACAAACTACTACTACACAACAGACAAAAAACTACACTATTTATTACAAACTAACATTTATATAAAAGTAAAACTTTCTGTGGTGTAACTGGTTTTATTTTTACTGTCTTGATGTTATATAAATTACTGTAAAAATCATTTATCTTACTTTCAAGTTTACAGTGAAATTTATTTTTATTTCAAATGTTCAAGCCTCAAGATTTGGTAGTTTTCTTAAACGTGATGGATGACATACATGGTGAAGAAATATTCAAGATTTTGCTTATCTTATTTTGCTTTATATACGAGACATTTGCTAAAATATAACATTACAGAATTTTTCTTTGTTATACAATTTATTTTTGTAATATTTTGTTAGTGCATAATCTTTAATTACTTTAAGAAATCATTATATTTTACATATTTAATTTATATATGCTTATGTTCCTTATATGTTTAAGAAAGTTTAGTCAATCCGGCTTTGTTTACGGACTTGAATTTCGGACGAATTTGCTGCTTTTTATTTCATAATCTATTTTGTCCACCTTAAGTTTGCTCTTTATTATAATTCTTTTTAAAAATGCGAAAACTTAACTGAAAGGAAGTGAATTTAAATTGATCTGAAAATAATTATATCTTTATTGACTTCTGTCAATGGCAATTCATGTTGAAAGAGATAGGAAAGGATAACTATAACAAAAACAGATTTTAAAATATACTTTTATTTGTGTTTTGAAAAGCAGATTTTATTTTAAATATTTCCTGTTTTTAGTATTATTTTCCTGTTTTTAGTCTTTTGTAACTGTCTCAGATGTAAACACGACTACTTAACCCTGGAACAAGATAGACATATGAAACTAAAAGTTTGATATATGTAGCAAAATTACAAATCAGTATCGCATTTTGGATAAAATCCCTTTAGTGGGTGGCTATCTATTAGTGTGAACCAGAACATAACTCAAGCTTGCAACAAGCTAAATAAACTTAATTAGATTCATGAATATCTCAATTAATTTAATTTGATGAATTGATATGATGTTTTAAACAAAAGATGTATTGTATTTTACCCTAAAAAAATGTAAATCTGTATAAAATTTTGATCTAAATCGGTCAATGAGAAGAAGATTTCTTTCAAAATGCATTTTTTAATCGACGAAACTAAGCACGAAATGCGTTGTATTGTGGAAATATAAAAGAAAGACGAGGGGACAGTACAAACCGTTTTTCACATCCTCGTTTTCCAAGTTTTGTATTCCTCTCACAATAGTCGTGCGATTGTTTCATTTCCTAAAGTGAAAGAACTCATCCGAGTAATGAGATATCTTTGTTCGTCGGTACACCGACATAAATTGACCGAAAGGAAGCCGAACTGCAGAAAGTATGCAGCGATTCACCTATAGTGCTTAATAAAAGGTAATAAACATAATATATATCATATTAATGTGTTTCGTCTCAGAAAAGAACCATTTGTTCATCTGT
Source organism: Argiope bruennichi (assembly GCF_947563725.1). NCBI lineage: Eukaryota > Metazoa > Arthropoda > Arachnida > Araneae > Araneidae > Argiope > Argiope bruennichi. The sequence continues at coordinate 23,634,928 of NC_079162.1, read as the reverse complement.
ATATTTTTTTGCATAAGTGTAGGGTGTCCACTGTAATGGTGGACCAACATTTGATATCAGAACCGTTACAGATAAGCATATATTTCCAATTGGGAAGATGCTTTAAATGAAGCAAAGAATTTTATTTTATAATAGATGAATGAATAAATGTTAAACTGAAGAAATTACGAAATCTAAATATTTATACAAGCAACGAGCTCTATTAGTCATTTATATATATAAAAAAAAAATCTTGATACCCTAATAAATGCAATAAAAAATTTATCATTTTTTAAAAGACAGAGTAATAGTTTTTTTAATATAATTAATGGATATTATATAAAAAATATTTTGCAGATTTATCAGATTTAAGATAATGAAATATTAGGACAAAATTTAAAATACTGCAATTTTTTAATTTGCTTAATTATTGAACAGAAAGGCTTAAAACAGATACTTAAATGGTATGTAAAAAATAATGATAAAATGATAAAGTTTGTGCAGTAAAAGATATGTAAAAAAGATAAAATCATTTTATTACAAAATGATAATCTTTAAAATATTATTATAATAAACATTTTTTATAAATTTGAAATGAAAATCATTTTACCGTGGTCTTTGCTTTTCCTTTGACTGAAATACAGAAGCACATCCATGAAGCAATTTCTTGTATTATGCAGCATTGTTTGCGCAACCGATAATCATGCCATGATAATAAGGTTTATTAACTATGTTCTCATAATTTCTCTTATTGACAAATTTTTTTAGACGTTCCGGAGTTATGCCCCAAATGCGGTTCAATGAAATGCAAATAAGACATATTAAATGTATTTTCAATTATTAAAGCCTGAGTGCCTTTTTAAGCAGAAATAATACCTTCTCCTATCAGATAATTGAAAGAAATATAAATTTAATGAAAAGTGAATGCTTAATTTCCATTTGAATATGACACTTAAAAGTGGTTACAGTAATTTTCACACACTGGCATTTTAAAGTATTAACAAGCTTATTTTATTTAATGATTCAAATAACATAAAAATATATTCATTTAGAACATTTTTTCGATTAGAAATATGTGCTAGTTCAGTTTAGTTACATTAACGCTCCGTTTGAAAGCAACACTTGGGCTATTTTAGGACGGATCTTTTAATTCTGAATCGCAATCTCATGACGAGGACGACATCTGTGCTGGCACTCTCTCCAAAATTCTACACTATACCAACGCGTGGATATCTGGTCCACGGCGTTCGATTTAACGTGCATCAGGCCGGCATACACAGAGTATCTTTAGTAGAATCGGATTTTTCGAACTAGGAATCCTCCGGAATTGAAGCCGAGATCTTACCACAAGGCATCTGCAGCCCGTGTAATAAGCCCATATCTTAGTTTAGAAATCAGCTATTGGGTCCTGATTAGAGTGGATACCCAGTGTAAAAATCACATACAGAAAAAAGAAAAGAAAGCACGTGTGTTTCTAAGATTATTTTTCATTTTAATAAATTTTCGGAATGACATTCATTTTTTAAACATTTATAAAGCATTTTGGTAGTACTAATGTATCACGAGTTCAGGGATGTGATGCAGCAAATGCAGGCAAAATCATATTTTCATGTATCACGGAATTGTGGTATTTTTGGATAGCTGTTACGTAAACTTCTTAGTAATATTCTGTTCACTATTTTTTCTTTTTCTTTTCTTTTCTTTCTTTCTTTTCTTTTTTTGCAATGATTCTTTCTCTCAACGTCTATTGGAAACCTCATGCTCATATGTATATTTTTTTTAAATTACGTGAAATGTGCTTAATTGCTGAAATTACGTATTCTTCTTAGATTCTAGACATTTGGAAAATACAAATAGTTCATTCTATTACTTTTTAAAGTTACAATTTTTATTGTATCAAAATAATCGATATATTAGAGAGTAGAACACTTGCTAACTGTACTGTTATTTGCACAATTTTCTTTCCCTTCTATTTTTTTTTTTTTTTTCTTTACGATGATTCCACTCAAACATATTTTCATAAAGCAACATTTTCATTGAGATAGGAAAAGTCGGTCCTTAAACACAACTACACAGCAATGTCAGCAACTTTGATTAGATGAATATCGTGTTAAAAGTACTGAACATCGAATAAGTGAAGTAAAAAAAGATAACTTGTTATCTTCTGTGACCGTTTGTTCATTCCATCAATCTAATCACGTGAACCAACTTTGATGAACCGATACTATCAAAAAAAATAATTATTTTAAATTATAGTTGCTTAATAATCAGAGTTCATTCTGAGTGGTTAACTATGCTTGCGAAGTAATTAGCGAAATCGGTCCAGTTGTTGAGTTTGGGGCTTTGTTAAAGTTTTATTTTATGATATTTCTCGAAAATGGAGTGCACAAGCAGATTATGTATCGAACTGGTGATGCATCTAAACGGTCTTGAAAATCATATAAAATAAAAATTGACAAGATCAGATAAATGCATTGCGCTGGAGACTAATTATTTGGCTTTTACGATTATTTTAAACATATAAATAACAAAAAAAAATATTTTATGTCATCCAACATATATGGAAAAAATATGTGAACAGGTTCACATATGTAGACGCGACTATATGATTAATGCACATAATTCTAATAAACTATAGTTAATGTGTTTCCGAAATTAATGAAAGCTGATTAGTAGTAAGAGAAGGTGTAGTGCTTCCGTAATACGTGCTGCAAAACTCTCTTGCCGTAACTTCATATTTAGCATTCTAATGGCGTCGGTAGCTACCAGGATATTGAGTTGGATGCATACTTTAAGCTTAAAATACATATGATGTATTTTTTTTATTTAAACAACATAGACTTTTACTAAGATCGCAAATGCTAATTTTGGTTGATAATCAATGTAATTGCATTGTCTTTCAAGGAATTTAATCGGCGAATGCAATCAGCAAAGTTAGTCTAATTACTTTTTGAATGGCAAAGGAGCGTTAAAGCTTAATTAATGAAGAACGAATCAATACACATATTTAAAGAAAGTTTGTTGTGCTTTCGTATTAAATTTCTTTTGTCAATCATACTGCGCATATAAATCACTCATTTATAAAGTTTTATAAAGGGTCTGTGTACTCGTATTTCTATAAGAAAAGATCAGAAAAATAAAAACAATACGGCTGAAATTAATACCTCATCTTTAGCTTTCAGTCAGTCATGATCAAAATGTAAATATAGGCACTTAGGAAAAATAATTCATAAATGTAAAAAATGATTTTTGGAAGAAAATATTCAATTTTTAAAAATTATTCTTCAGCCATTTAATTGTTCTTAAAATTTAAATATCTGTAATATTATGTTGTACATAGTTGAAAAGGAGACAGAAGTGCATATTCAAAGATTGCTCATATAATAATATAATAAATTAATATAAACTTAATTTAGATTTAGCAGGTTTTGTTTAATTTCTAGCTTTTAATTCGAATTAATTCCTTTAACTTGTGGTTGCCACTGAAACATTTGAAGTTATGATCAAACCTCTTACAATTTTTCAAATAAAATTTCTTCTCTCTTATACCAATAAGGACCTGAGGCATCCAGTGTGAGGTTGGTGAAATTTAGTAAACTTTTTCTCATTATTCTAATAAAATAATACAACGGCAAATAAATCCTAACTCTATCCCATATGCGATGAACAGGAGCAAGTCATTATAAAACATTCAACAAATTGATAGATTCAACAGAATTTTGTTGATGTATTTTATACTGAGCTATTTCAATGAATGCGGGACTGTTCCTTAATGAGTTACTAAAAATATTGTAGGATCAACTTATAAATTATTTTATGAATATTTTAACAATATTCAGTCCATAAAATAATACGAGTGACACGTTATATTATTTATATAATAATATTGCAATTTCTTGATTCCATAAGAGGTTTTAATTAGTAAAAAGGTATAGCTAAGTACTTCGATGGTAGCAAACTAAATTATTAAAATCATCAGATACCAAAAAATTATAATCGCTCACATAAAAAAAATTATTATTGATTCGTCTAAAAGGAATGATTTAATAAATCGTATCTTTCGCTTTCTTCATTTCGCAGCAATTTCGAATTCACCGACCTTTCGTGTCTTTCATATCTTTACACGAGGAATGAAGCAACATCAATCAAAATGTCAAGTGTGCCTTATCACTGTGCCCACAGATTCATTGAATTCGTTATTATAGGCGTTATACGCAGAGGTATAAGTGCTTTAAATTTCCAAACATTTTTCATGCAATTTAGCATATTTTTTCTACCTCTGATATTAAATTCTCATTTTAAATTTAATATTTCGTGCAAAATTGATGAATGTAAATGAAGAACATCCACAGATTTCAGTGGTTAATACATTTTATCAACAGAACAGATTGACTTTAAGAATGTAACCTATTCTAAAAATAGAAGCATTTAAATAATGTCTCCATTATCTATTACATAAGAAAAGTTATTTCCTAGTTAAAATCATTTTATAATTTTAACTAGTATTTTATATGTTACTTATTTTCTTCATCTAATTGCTAACACTACATTCAGGAACGCGTCATTATCATTATTTCTTGATGAATTATCATATCCCTTGTAAGAAAAAATTAATCCCTGTTTTTGTTACTAGCAGTATCTTAAAAAGAAACAGAAAATACTTATCCATTATTTTTTTCCCTCGATTAATTCTTACATTATGTAAATGCAGTGCATGTAATATGCTCAGAATTGAATTACTGTGAATTTAATTGAACGTGCCGAAGCAATTTAGTTGTTAACCACTTTCAATCATTTACACCTTAGAGGCAGAAGGGCCACTTAGAAAAAATGAGTCATAATTATCACAAGGGAGTTTTGGAATAAAAAAAGATATTTCAGCAACCCATGATTAAATAAGAATTAATTGGAAAATTACAACCCAGAGAGTGATTAAAAAATACCGTTATTAATGGAAGTTTTAGACTAAATGTAAGCTGAAGATAAATTAATTTATCTTCCCATTTTAAGTTCGTGACAGGAATTAGAAGCAAAAAAGAATTATAATAATTTCCCTAAACTACGATGTGCATTTACCAGACTACGTATCTATTAAAAGTATTATTGGCGAAAATAAATTATTTTGACAATAACCTTTTATTACAATATTCGTTTAATTTTTTTTTCTAAAATTTAATTTACCAATATATTTAATTACTATTACTATATACTTAACTACTATAACTAATACTATTAACTTTCTATATACTTAAAATTTTGCCTGCATAACATTTCATATTGTTTAATTCGATAAGGAAAAATAAGTTAAACATTTTTACTGTTCTTAGAACTCTTTAAAGTGATCCCTGTTTACAGATGTGAATTTTTAAAATTTATGGAAAACATAAATCTTTATCAATTGCTACTTTAATGTACTGTAAATTATAATAACTTAAAATGTCAGTGAATTTCAAGACGTCATAAAATTAATATATATTTAATATTTATCAAAATTTTATATCCATAACTCATTTGACTTGAAATATTTTTATGACTCATATCTGAAAGTCTAGTGTTGATTTGCCTAAACACAAAATTATTTTGTACCATTTAACCGCAACCAATCAGGAATCAGTTCTAAACTGTACTAGAAATATATTTTAAAGTGAAATTAAAAAAAAAAATATGGAGACAGGGTCCATTAATGATCAAAGGAATTGGCAATCGTACCGACCATCAGTCTCTTAGGGCTCACTGGAATATGAGAATTAACTCTGACCGATTGTGTCTTTTTACTTTCCGCGGAAGGACGTGAAGCTCCAATGCCCACAACCCTGAATAATCTTCAGGGACGCACCGTACTTCAGCAACTGTCGACTCCATCACATCGGATACGCTTCACAAGCTGGGGTTGGAGTTGGATTTCCGTCTCGATATTTTTCGAGTAACAAGTGGAGCGCAAATTGAGTTTCTGTAATACAATTCAAGTCAAAAACAAGAGTTTATGCAATTGCTGTGAACTTTTGAAAATAGTAGCATTTTTGTACTAAAAATATACCTTTTCGAAAATATGGTATTTTTTGTGCTCTCCCTTATATATAATAGTTTAAAATAAATTAGTTTTGAAAAGTCATGAAATGAGGAATTTAGGACCGCCTGAATGGCCGTTCTTTGGTTTTAACATCAATTTAAGCTTTTATCCAAAAAAGGTTCGATTGTCTTGAAAAAGTATCTAAAAGGATACTGCAGCAATTTATCAAGCAGAATAAGTTTGGTAATCGGTCCTGTAGATGAAGAAATCAGTGATTTGCTTCAGGACTAGTCATTTTTATTTTGATTTCCAAAGTTTGCCCTTTTTCACCTAGTATTGAATTGAAGAAATGTAATGACCTATGGAATCGAACAAGCTTTTTAATGCCTTTTTTAATATGTGTTGAATTTTCTCGAAATAGTTATGTTCTTGCGTAAATCGCAAGAGATTTCATACACTTAGCCGAAGTGAAATAAGACCATTAATATCCATAGTACTGGCATACCGTTATTACTTTTTAATTCAATAACTTTTTATTTAAATCCTTATTCTTTCCTATTTTATATATTTCCTGATGATGGTTGCAATCATTTTCACAGTTTGAAATTTTTGACAACATTTTGGAGTTATTTTTTCATAAAATAATGAATCTTAACGATGCTTATTTCATTAAATGAAATCAATACTTTGAAATGAAACGTTATTTATTACGCAAAAATAGAAAAATGTCCGAAATTATCTTCACTGATCATATTACCTTCAAAGAAAAATATGACGGAAATAAAATTCAAAAGTGTAAACAAAAAATTCTTTTTAAAACTTACAGGATAGATAGCATTAATACCCACCTGTTTTTCCATTTTCACATTATTATTATAACCATCAAAATTTTAATTTGAAATAAAAGTGGTTGAAATAACTTCAGGTACCTTACATTATTAATTCGTTATTTCATTTATGTGAATAGCGTTAGTGTTTTAGTGAGAAGAATATCATTACTAAAGCTGATGTGATTATATCGACATTGAATTACTTTAAAATATTAAAAGAACATTAAAAGGGTATCCAACAGAGAATTGCTTAAATTATTCCAGTATAAAGGAAAAATAAATTAGTTCATGCTATTGGTGACAACTTGAGATAAACGTGAACAAATATCTATTAGCACATCTAAAATAAATTATTAGGCTTGTTTACTATTACTTTCATTCAACACGTAAAGATAACACATGATTATTATAATTGATTAATTTAACTAAGTATTATGTAACTTTTTCCTCAGGTTTTTTCAGTAATCAGTTCCATGAACTCCAGAAATAAATTTTAAAAGAAAGGTAGGTTCAGGTAAGGTAATTGAGAGCAAAGAGTAATCGGAAACGATGATTGCGCAGCACACTAGAGAAGCTTTAATGAACCTGAAAGCTTATATTACATGAACACACTTTATGGGAAGAAAACACTTTCCTCTTTTAGCAGTGTTATCTGATAACGTTTGTGGATTTGAGCTGCAATTATGTTCAGAAGAAATGAAACCAAAGTTTTCTTTGTAGGTTTCCTCATTTTTTCTCTACTTCAATTATAATTATGATAAATTGCTAAATTATATATTTATTGAATCTATTGGATATAACGGTTACAAGAAGCGTTCTCAGTTACCTCTTATAATTATTATCAAGAGGTAATTTTTTTTTTATGTATATGGAATCAACTATATATTAGGAAATAATTTTAAACATAGAAAAGTTGCAGCTTTCCGTCCCACCCTCAATGTTTGTTTTATATGGCAAATTAACAAGTGACATTTAAAAACATATAACCGTTAGTCTATATAAATTAACACATGTGATAGTTTGTTATTAATAATTCAAAACTTTTTGTAGTCAAAAGTGAAAGAAAACAAGTAAACCGATGAAAGAAGATTTTGCCTTTTTTCAGCAAGAAATAAAGTTTCAAAGATAGAGGAAGTAACTTAGCTTTTGTAATCCATGTCTGACTTTTCAACAAATTTTTTAATTGAAAACGTTTGTCATTGTTCATACACGAATAGAAATAAATAAGTAAAGGGTTGTGAACTCGACATGGCAGGTTTATGGAGCATCACTTTTTATAGATTCGATTTGTTTTGGCGATCAGTTTCCTATTTCCTCGAATCAGAAGAAAGCTATAGCATTGAAGTAGATATAATTAAAGAATTATATTTTTTTCAGGTAGAATAAATGATGTAGAGAATCTGGATTTATTTTATCGAGTAGCTAGAAAGCTCTATAAAATGAATTTTTATATATCACTTTAAAGAGGCTCAAACATTTTTTCAGCTCATAATTAATTCATGAACATCACACAAGATGAAAATTCTAATTAGTTTGTCTGAAAATAGATTTTGAATTATCAGTCAAGTTCTACACAATATTTTTGTCATTCAATTTGTAAAGATTTAATCATTCATACTATGAGTTAATAATTGAAATATTTTACTCATCGTATGCTTCTCTCTTGTTAAAGCTAGCTAGATAGCTTTTTAATTTGGCGTTATATCTGAAAGTTAAAATGCAATTTTATTTTGTTTCGTATTTCCTATACAATAGAAAATAAATTTCAAGGTATAAAGATTTTTTTGATCATCCAACTTTTTTACAATTTTGAATCAGAACTTTTATTTTATCCCACCATTCTTTTCGGCTACTTATTACGATTTCTTTGTTGGTGATAAGGATAGATACTTGTAGATATGTACATTTGGCACGATTAAGTATCTTTTAAATGGACGGTATTTGTCTCTGCAAAGCTTTTTAGATTCCTATCCTGTTTTGACCAATACAAATGCTGTATACACCATCACTTTCATTTATCTGCAAATTAGTACAATTTTTGTACCCTAAAGCAGTGTCGATTTATATACCAAATAGTGTTACTTAAGTACCCTTTCACGGGCATTACCTTCAGACGCTTTCTTTATCACATAGCATATAATTTCTATTTATCAACCAAGTTCTCGGAGTAAATCTTTTTATCAATGAGTAAATTTAAAATAAATGTGGCGTCTTAGAATAATTTAAAGAAGAAAAAAAAACATTTTTCTATTTCTCCGTCTAAACAGCACTGTAAAAGAATTACTGTATGAGATGCAATAATATTTTGAAAAAGGTTATGAGTGACTGACATTGCTATTTGTTAATTGTTCGGTGAAATCGGAGCTTTTAGTGGTATTAAAGGAAAAGAGAGATGTTAATGCATTTCTCGATGTAAACTCAATTTTAAATAATGATTTAATTAAGGTACTGTATTAACCCTTAGTATTCGGAAAAGTAATTCGATGCATTATTAATCACTTAATACCAGGGCTTATTTATTGCTCCAAAAATAAATATATAATTGTTTTAAGTTGAATTTTCAAAAAAATTAATCTACTTCTTTTTACCATTCTGTAGGCATTTTTAACAATCAAAATTGAAGAATAAATAAATAAAGGGTCAAAATGATGCACCATCTTGATTGATGCCTGAGAGGAACCATTCGATTGCAAGGGGTTAAATGTTAAATGTTAATATGGCATCTTAATTCCGTGTTACAACATGTTAAATATTAATTACAAATAAGTTTTTATCTTTGTAACAGTTAATTTTTGGATATAAAAAGTGGTATGATTTTTTTGACATGAATTTTAAAAAAACTCATAATTTAATTAATTTTGAAAATAAATACGATACCACAATCTATAGATATATTTTATCTTCAATATTTAAAGCACTAAACTTCGAAATTCCATTGTTGATCCGTTCGCTTTTGTCACGCGATTTCAAAAATAAAATTTCCAATATTTCCCCAGACATGCATTTCATTAAATGAATGACAAAAATTATTATTCACTGTGTTTGGCGAAATATTTCAACATAAGGCTGAAACAAACGCACGGTGCATGACACGTTAAAGCTTTTAAATTTGCCGTTACAAATTCTGTTTTAACGAAATAAATTTTCCCATTTGGTTTGGTGCAGATGTTGTACCAGAAGGATATTAGAACATTTTTTCTCCAACGGTCTATTCTCTATTTCTCTAGTATGAATTGAAACTACTGATGATAAAGGTTACTCCTTATGATTTTGAAGATGACAACAAATCTTGTCTTCTAATGATTTTAAAAGGTAGGAAAAGATATTGAATACTATTATCAAATTTTCATTTTTAAAAATCATCTTGAGTTAAATTAAATTTGTACGAAACTTTTTACCCCCAAAAAACTGTTTTCATAATGCATGAAACATCTGTATCAGAATTAAATCTTAGATTCAAGCAATGAATATATTTCAACTTTTTAATGGAATATTTAGGAGTAAATTTAATATATTAATATAATTTTTCTCTCTTATGCTAGAAACTATTTGTCCTGATTTTTCATTAATTTGGACGGAAACAACTGAATCAAAATCATCCTTTCAAAAAAGCATGGTTTTCAAATCCTTTCAAGAGCCTAATAAACGTTGAAAGAGTCTAAATTTCTTTCACTTTTTTGCCACTTGAATTTTTAACAAATGGAATTCAAGCAGAATATTCTGATATTTCACCCAGGGTAGTGGGAACGTTACTTTTGCCCCCGTTTCTTAAAATTATTTTAAGTGTAAACTCAAGTTTTTTCGAAATTCTCGCATGACAACGATTGTTTTGTTATTATCTTTCAAAGGAATCAGTTCATTTGGTGTCACATGATAAGGGTAGTTGTATATCATCTGACATTAACAATACTCTAATCAGAACTGTGGCGTTTTAAAGATGCGTTGTGTAGTCCACAGCGACATAGAATTAGCACAACTCAGATTTAATACATGAGAGCGAAATAAATGAATAAATCTCAAAATATAGTTCAATACCTTCTTGAATAAACAACACTGTATATAATTTCAATGATGTATGATTAATTTCCAATGCTTATAGTTTAATGAAAATGCTATTGAAGAATAAAATGTATAAAACGGCATGTTTAAATTAACTGAACTTATGCTTAAATATTATTAACTTAATTGAAAAATTAATTGTATCAATACTTTCTTGATTTTTAGTTGAAGAATTTACATCTAAGTGAAAATTTTATTTTCTATAAAGCTTTGGCTTTCTTTTCAAAATTATTCACTTTCTATTCCAGTTTGGTTCAAAGAATTTTTTTCGCCATCTCGAGAATGGAAAGCAAAGAAATGAAACAGTAATGAATTCAAATGAATTAAAATTAATTGTAAAATGCTATTAAGATTTTTAAAGTCATGTTTTTTCTAGTTCAGAAGACTTTTTGGTTATGTTTGAAAAGAAGCACTGAAAAAATTTGGTAAAAAAACAGGTAACAGCACTATGGATCATGGTCATACTTTAAAAAATTATTCTGAAGTATCTGGAAGGAGATTTTATTTCTTCCCTTGAAATAAGTAATATTTTTCTTAGTCTATTCAGGATATGTATTATGTGTTGTCTTTTTCATTCATTATCACCTGTTCTGATTGAAACGGTCTAAGTACTTCATTAAACAATGATAGATCTCTGAACTGAATATGTTATTAGCAATCAGCAGCAGAGATCGGAATTGCCAATATTTGTGTACAGAGCATTACTGGCAAGCTACCGAAAATTATTTATCTAAACAATTTTTCTCTGAGAAATCTCCTAAGGCTTCATTGGTGTATTTCTGATAATAAGGAGATTTATTTCTTTAGGCAAGAGTATATATATATATATATATATATATATATATATATATATATGCTAACACAAACGAGAAAGTCTGCCTATTTTGGAAGAATATAGGAATAATTATGATAACTGTGAAAAGAATTTGCAGAAGCGCATTTTTTCAAGTTAAATTAATAAAATGTGATTAGGAAGATTTTTTTCAGAAAAATTATCATGTTCTATATTAGGTTCATTGCTCAATGCCCTTCTTTCTTAAATAATTTATTAATTAATCAGCTTCCTTTCAAGGAGATATCCAAATTGCCGTATATTCGAAGGTTATTGGAAGTATATGCTTTGGCTCTTTATTACTGAAACGAATTTATTTAATGAGAATATGTTTGAACTGATGAGAAATACTGTACATTCATTCAGTTTGCATTTAACGACTTATGCCCAATTTCTCCAATGTTTTTTTTTTTTATTTTTTACCATTTTTTATCAATGGTATATTCTATTTCATGGAATATGAAATATAAACTATCGTAACTATTTAATACTTTCAATTTGGAGTATTTTATAATCCTAACATCTAACATTTCATCTGGAAAAGTTCGAAGATGAAACTTTAAAAGAAATGACTGAATATTATGACACATGAAGAGAAAATATTTAAGATTTGGAAATATCCATTAAAATTTGTGAAAAGAGTAGTAGTTCAATTAGCAGTAAAATGCACAGCTTGCATTTCAAGTAGAAGGCCGACTTGAAATGCAATCCTCTCTTCAGCTAAGTTTTCTTTGACATTTACTGTACTATAAAAATAAAAAATCTCAGGTTCTTAAAACAGATTGGCGATTTCTCTAATTTAAGAATTTCACTGACTTTTCTGATTTAATTGGAGGTCAATTAAAGAGAATTGGATGCTAAGTTAATATATTTCCAAAACGTATATATTTTCTCTTTATTAAATTCTGCTTTATAAACTCGTTTAAGTGGCCTGTTTTTTCAACTCATGTAAATGAATGAAAGATAACATGCAAAAAGAAACTAGAAAAGTAACATGTACTATAAAGCATGCTTTAAATGATTTGCCAAATGAAAAACAATTTTCAACGAAATTTTGTACTTATTTGCAATGACGTGAATTCTTGGCTTTCATAACTTTCAATAATTTTTTTAATGTCTTTGGAATGTTTCAGCTGCAATATTATTTTGAAAAAACTATCTAAGAGAGCATTGTATATTGAACATTAATTTTTCGCTTTACAAATAATTAAAAATATAGTATAATAATGCTTTATGATAATTAGTACTAGGGCCAGATAATAAATAAATTAGGCGTGAGATTCTTGTTTCTTACAATAAAACTCAAAGCATAAATATGGTTCCAAAATCATTGATAGGTGACGCTTGCGGACGCCTATCTGTTATAATTTGTCAATAATATATTAATACCAGCATTCTAACTAGCTTTTGCAATAGAAATGAATTTCTTTCAAAATTTTAAATCAATATAATTAAAAGTTAGTAAGATTTATGTTTGGTGCCTCAAAAATGGATATCAAATTTAAAGATGAAATAGTTTAAAGATACAAATGTATTAAATTCCGCCATACTTTCAACTAAAAAATTTTATTCAGCTATATAATTTAAAGAACCGATTTCCTTGCATTATGAATTGATTGAGTATATACTAATTACCATGCTTATATAAACTTTACTAAAGACTAGAGATGAAAATTTTTTATTAAGGCTAGAGATGAAATTGCATGATTTGATATATATTTATTTAAATTAAAATAAATATGTTCGAGATTGAATCAATTTTATTATAGCTAGGTGAGAAACTCATGTAATATTTGATTACCTCTTAAAATTTAAAAACAATTTCCATATTTTAAAATAATATTAAACAACTAACAAAAAATAGATATAGATGTTTTCAATGTTTTTTCAAATGTACTACTAGCATAAAATTGCCTCAAATGCAACTGGGAATTACAAGCTTAAATGGATAGAAGCTCTTTTTATAAAATTATTTTTAAATGAAGAGAATATTTGGCTATTTATAGGAGCCTTATTTAAACATTGTGTTGACATTGATAAAATAATTCTAGATTACAACGTACCTTTTGCATAAAGTATTCATATATACCTTTTGGGACTCAACCATATTATTAAATAGAATTTAGATGGAAGAAATCGGAATAAATATGAAACAAATTCGAATTTCAGTGACTTGATTTATAATCAAGTCACTGAAATTCAAGTGATTTGATTTATAATCTTAAATAAATGTTAGCCGAAAATTCTTAATTTCTGTTTTATATTATATCACACTATGGAAGATGATTCGAGACACACATCTTCACAAAAGAAAAAGATGCATGTATAAAACAATATTTGAAACTGGCTGCGATGTGAAATGGATGGAATTATTTATATTAAATGTGTTGTAGAAATTTAATCGTATTACCGGACTAGACAACACAAGATAGTTTAAGAATTCGAGCAGTATGAATTTAGATAGTATGACAGTTACATCCGTCATGCAACTGTGGTATGGCATGAATTGATGCCATTAGAACTGCAAATATATATGCTTAATGAGATTCAAAATTAAAGTGAAAGTTCTCTAATGAGTTCTAACAATTTACAATTAATTGTGTGAGATGTAATTCATATTAAATGAGCCGTCTAACTTAGGGGTAATTTTAATCACTATTCACATACCGGCCTCTCGAAAAAGCATTTTACCAAAAACTATCAAAAATTTAAATAAAAAAGCGAATAGTTATTATAGGATAATAATACATTATAAAAGGATTGCATACCTCATTTATATAACAATGCTTTCACTCTTGAAACCGCACAGAAAAATCGAGATCCGATATCTATTTTCCGACTCAAGAAAGTTAAAACGTTAGTATGACGTAATCAGTACCTCAGACGAGTTTAATTTTGCTCATATTGAGTTTGCATCTTAAAGTATTTTGAGTTTATTTATATAATAAAAGAGCATTCATGGGAATTTAATGTATTATATTAATCTATTTTCGCCTGATTTTTAAAACGAAAGAAAAAGAAAGCGAATGAATCCCATTATTTTTATATCAACACAGATGTTAATTTTTTCTAGATGCTCAGGCATATGAGATTAAAATAGGGGGAAATCGAGACTATCAAAAATTCTGAAGGAGATATATTAAACAACTTTTAAAGTACAAAAAAAAACCCATCTGATGTTAGTTGTTAGTTTCTCTTTGTCTATCTCTCCTTCCCTCTCTCTCTTTCTCTAAAAAAATTAAAAAAAAAAAAAAAACATAATATTTTTCCAACACTCACGAAACGCAACTGCATGTTCCAAGTAAACGGAGCCATTTATGTTGTTTTTAGTGAGTATAATTTCCTTTTTCTAAGCTTGTCAAAAATATGTCCGCCTTTCAACGAGATGGGAAAAAAAAAACTTGCTTACAAGAGACATCATGTTGGGTTCTGTTTCTTAAAGAACGCGCCTTGGGGTCTTAGCAAAGCCTTTCCGATGAAGTGAGGTAACCATAGCAACGGGACTCATTGTGTGTAGTTGTCTTCTTTCTTCAGAAAAGGAAGTGGTCGGCGTAGCGAATATTGGCGTGCGTGTGTTATTACTTGCGGGTTATAAGAGGAAATGAAAGTAATTGAACAATAAATTGTTCACTCTAAATTTGCATTTCTATATATTGGTAATTATACGTTTGTTTATAAGGATCAAACTATATTTGTCATTTACGGGGTGCGTCGGCAAAATAGGTGGATTTGTATTCAGGAACATATGCTTTAAAAAAATAATAAGGAATAAATATAACAATAGGGTTTCAGTTTGAAAGGCGAGTAGATCTGTTTTATGAGCCTTTCATCCAGAATCTTTTACAACCTTCCTTGTGATTTTGTTAGGATTATTTCCAAGAAAGTTGCGCGAGAGATTCTTTTGGCACTTATGGTATAAGTATTTAAACAACATTTTGTTTTATGCCTTATGGTTTGATCTTATATAATTTTGCAAGTGTCCCAAGAAATTTAGGGTCCCCTGTATGTTTAGCAAAATATCCAATTGTGATCTTTTAATAACGAAATTCTTTTAAATGTACTACTCAGATCGCACTTTATATGAGCATGTGTGCAGTCAGTGTTGACTTTAACATCATGTAGAATTGCGTTTAAATTTCAGTTCATGCTGAATAACAATTTGAGCTTCTAAACCCCTGGTAGTTTCATTGGTGAAAACATTTCGTCTATTTTATGTAGTTCTGAAGTACATGTGCACATAATTAAATAAAATGAAAGAAAAAAAATCTTTACTGACAAATAGTATTTTGTTTAAAATGCATTTAATCTAATTTTGAAAAAAAAAAATATAGCAAGAGAGCATTTACGTTTTTCCCCGCAGACACAAGTCCATTCTAAACGTTTTATGCAAATATAAAAGTTTATATGACTCCTAATATAATAATTTTCAAGGTGAAATCAAGATTTTTTGGAACTTAAAAATTATCTAAAATTCTTGTATTGTGAACAATAATAATTTTATTCATTAAAAATAAGAAATTATTTTTCTCTCGATAATCCAGTAACTTAGTATATCTGGTACTCTTGCTTCTTTTATCACAATTAAAAAAAAAAAAAAAACTGCAAAAATCATTTTCAGAAAGCTGGGATGGCAGATGAAACATCATTAATCAATTTTTAAAGAAATGGTAGAATTATTTACACTAATCCAGGTAAAGATTGACATTCTATCCACAAAATTATTCTTAGCTCCTTCTCTATTCATTCATAACACAATAGAGTGGTTTCTTAAAGGTCATAGCTTCACTCAAGTTACAGCTCATTTAATGATCCTGAAGGAGGATACTGCCTAACTATTTATCTTCCTTAGTATCCCCAGATATTCTAATTAGTTTTACAGTTGGCTGGTTTGCTCGTTCATGCAGCGTCATAATTTTCAAGATTGTTTTCTACAGAAAGGCATACATTTTATGTTTCGTATTGAAAAATTCTTGGATTTGTTTATTGTAATCAATACTTATTTTGTTAATAATTATTCAAAGTGCTTTGAAATCTATGGGCATATACATGAAAGTTGCACTCCAAAATTATCAACTCCAGATAGCTTCGTTGGTTCTCAAAAATAAAATGTCCAAGAAGTCTCAGACACATTAGGAAATTGTTTTCCTTTTATATATTTTTTAAAAATACAATTTCACTAATTTACAATAAAACGACTTAAGTTGATAAAGATTTATCACCCTTAGTTGCGCTTAGTATGTCCAAGTGATACTCGATTTCTAGCCATGTATTTGCAAGCACCTGAGGATTTATAGATTGAAATAAGTTATGATATATTATTTCGGTGCCTGAAAGTTGGTACAAGGGCAGTTGTGCATATAATCTTTCACACAACTTACATGAAAAAAATCCAAGGGGATTAAATCAAGAAACTGAATGGCACGCCTACTAATTGAAAATAACAATACACATCAATCAACTGGCCACAGTTAGCGTCCTCTATTGGATTTTGGGAATAAATAACGCTTTCAAACAAAACTTGAGCCGAGTAATACGTGACATAGGAAAAAAAACCCTTTTTAATAGGTTTTTTTTTCCTTCTTATAATTTTGTCATGCGTCCAAGACATTTCGAAAACACGCGGTTTCACAAGACTGCCTTCCTATAGATTATAAATCTCGAATATGGTACTTGCAGTTAGAATCAAATGGAATCTAGTTGTCCAACAGGAATGAAAATGAGGGATCAGGTGTAGTGAAATTTACTTTTGTGAGAGAGCAGCTATGATTGCCAAAACTCTTGCCATTCTTGTTTACCTAATGGATTTGATTAACTGAAACCCATTAGGGGAAATACTTATGGCGGAAGCCGGTTATTTCGTGAGAGTTGCTGAGTTCTAAATAGGCCATTTCGAACTGCTCCCTTTTCGCAAGTATCCTATTAAGAGTGGCGACATTTACCTCCCGATTCATGAATGATTAGTGAATTACTCTTTGTAAGTATTTTACCGTGTTTTATTATCTCCCAATAAGTGCATAAGGTACTGGTTAGATTACAAATGCAAAAATATAAAATAAGCACAATTTTTTTCAAAAGTAATCAGTGAGTGATGTTTTAGCACAATGTTAATGAAATGAAATAAGGATAGAAATATGCAACGTATAATTATATGTAAATTTCTATTTTTATGAAATGAAGAATACTTCAATACGAATAACTTATTTAAAACAAACATGTGCAGTAAATTTAATATATTAGTTCAAGTGCTGAAAAATGTAATTGTGAAATTATCATCTTTATACGAGCTTTATAAAAAATTGTGTTTCGATGTTCCCGAGCTGTAAAAGAAATGAAACAATCCAAGCAGTATTTATAAAGACTTCCAAAACATAAAACTGATGGCTACTCATTTGCTTAAATGAAGCAGCTCAGATTTCATTACTGTAAGTCAAGAACGTATTATTTTTAAATTATTTATAAATGTATTAAGTAATCAGGCCTCTTTTATAAGTTTCGATTTTCAGTTTTGTTTAAGTATATCTCTTTATTATGCTTAAGCTGATTTCACGATAATATGTGGACAAACAAATTACGTGTTTTTTAGGAAGATGGTACATGCATTCGTAAAATATATCTTACTTTTAATTCAAAGATAAATGCATAAAATTATATAAGTGCCTTTTCATTGTTTGGAAAAATCTTGCACTATTTTAATCTTCTACTAATTACTTTTTACTACTACTACTACTATTACTAATTACTTTTTTAATTTTATCATTACAGAATCTATAAGAATTTATTCAAAGATTTTTTAGGAGATTTCAATTTCACTATAAGAAAACCTTTTTCACTTCTTGCCCAGGATTTAATTTTCTTACCTCCAAAGTACTTTTCTTCTTCCTTTTATTATATCCTTATAAAGAAACTCCACCCTGATGTTGTCAGAATTCTTTCCTATTAGAATAATGCGAGTTTTATGTTGATTGCAAATAACTGCAATTAGCAAAGATGTCCTCTTGAGGAAAGAACCCAGGTCTCTTTAGAAATGAAAGTAGAGTTTCATCCTCGAAAACACTGATTTGAGTCCTATCAATTTTACGGCATTGTACATGGATTGAATTATTGCGTTATACACTCCCGGTATAACGCAATGATGAGGCTTTCGGTTAGAAGCTGTAAAGAATTCAAGTCATTGAATGGATATGTGAATGACAGTTTCCCTTAATAAATTGGAAGGACTTAAAGGAATGAAAGAAACGACTTTCTCGGTTAAGTCACATTTACTATTAAGTAATTGGAAGTCATATTCACTCAGCAGATATTACATGATTTATTTTTGATATCATTAACATTTTTCTCTTTTTTAAATTAATCTTGTATACTTTATTAATTAAATTTTTTCGCTATATTTTTACCATGTAGTAAGGAAGTTATTTACAAATAAAATTTTAATCAAGCAATAATGCTTTAAAAAATGAATTTTTAATTAAAATTCAAATTAAAGTCAGATTATTTAGAAAATAAAAAAACTTATTTAAATATATTAGCGTAAAACTCCTTGAAATATGAAAAATAATAAAGTGTATTTAGACTTAAATAGGAATATAATCTATTAAATTTCAATTAAATTGGATTCAATCAAATTTGACCTCAATTCAATTAACCTCAATTCAATTAAACCTCTATTGTTGAACCTCAATTCAATTGAATTTGAGTCAGAAATTTTTTTTAAATATACTGCTTCCAATTTCATTTATATAATATTTAAGAAATGTTTAAAACGTCTGATAGCTTTAATATTCTTATAAATTAGAAGTGGCAAGATCACTATACAAAGTGTGATTCAAACTTGAATTTATAAAATAATTTGTTTCAATATTTTTTACAAATACCTTTTTCAATAATATTAGTTGTAGAATAGTATTAACTTAACATTCTACTATAAAAACTTAATACTTTACTCTATACTTTCATGATTCCCAAATATATTTTTAAACAGCTATGTCAAAAACTATTTTACGGTCGAAAATCCCTGAAAGTTTGTCTCCAAGACTGAAGGTCATTGACTTGATATCCTTTAAGATTCTTTGTATATCTCTCTTTCCAACCATAAAACTAACTGGGCAGGGAAATGGTATTATATATCCGCTCTATTATATTCCTGTATACCGACTTCGAATATTTTCGGCATAAAATTGAGGATTTACTAATTTCTAAAGGGTTGAAGTTGCAACAGCCTTAATAAGGCTTTTAAAAGCTATATGTAAGCTTCAAAGAAGCTTACATATTTGG
Source organism: Argiope bruennichi (assembly GCF_947563725.1). Taxonomy (NCBI): domain Eukaryota; kingdom Metazoa; phylum Arthropoda; class Arachnida; order Araneae; family Araneidae; genus Argiope; species Argiope bruennichi. The sequence continues at coordinate 23,614,947 of NC_079162.1, read as the reverse complement.
AGTTCTTCAAGTGGCGTTTCACGATCTTGAAAAATATTTCAAGCAAGAGTTGCAATTCGAATTTTTCTATTATTCGATAAATAAAAGTCGAAGCGATATTATACAATCAATGTTAAATTCTTAAAAAATTATTTTTGATTCTATTCAACATCACTGTAGCTTTCTAACTATTTTATAAAAATTTTCAGCCTTTCAAAATCATATTTTTATCTATGCAAGACGTGCATTGAATTAGCCACTTTAATCGATTTATAAAATTCGTTTAACTTCAGGATCTATGTTTGAATGATGTCATTTTTTTTTATTATTAATCTTACATTTTCTTATGAAATGTTCAGCTGCCTGTTATGTTTTATTTATAATTTTAAACGTAATTCAAGTAAAAAAAATGTTTTTATTAGACAATTATTATCATACAATAAGGGAGATAATCAAAAATCCTTTGGAAATGCTATTATTTTATAGTCTAGAATTGCAGATTGCATTAATTAAAAGCACTGCATCGATACTGTATTTCAAGTTGAAAGAATCTTTTAATATCAGATAGTTGGTGAATAGTATTAGCAACAATGCAATCCAACTAATGCAAGTTTGGATGACGAAAGATGCACAAAACAAAAGAAAGAATGTGACAGAAAAGAATATGATGGAACAGAATTAGTGATAATTTTTGAATTTGATCTTACTTCCATCTTTTGCGATGTCGGAAGTGTAATGAAGGGGGAATGTGAAAGGCTACAAGAATCGGTAGCGATTTCTCCAGACGAATATGAGAACCGAAATTGAAAACGAGAAATATTTTAATTTAAAATTAATTACTTATTATATTAAACTTAAGATTTAAATTTATCACCAGCTGTCTAAAGCAGTTTTTTCAAAAGTGTTTAATATTAAGCAACTATTAATCTTAATATATTGTTTGATGAAGGAAAAATAACAGAGTCTTTATTTTATTACCAGATTACTTTGCTGGAATTACGACGCGCAGAAATATTTTCTCTTCAGGCATTGCAAAAACATATTCTGCTTTTTTTTCCTTCTCTACAGGCAATGTTAATTGAAGGGGATGGCACTGTCAACCGTAAAGTTTCTCCTTTGGGATTTCTCTGTTGCCAGAACTTTATCCGCTCCTGACTTCTTTTCGGGAGAAAATATTTGTTACTATTAAGGATAAATAAGAGAAATAAAGGTTAATAGGTGCCAAATAACAGCTCACTCAATTAATAGGACCACTAACAATTTCAAATTCTAGAGTATACTATTGTGAAAAGAATATGGAAGGGAGGATTTTATTTTTTATACTACTGTGACAAATATTAAATAATATGCAACAAATAATTTTCGATTTTGATAATTTGTAAGGGGATTTGGTACCCTAAAATTGATAAAAAGGCCGAAAAATGTTTAAAATTATCTCTGTACCTGTGTTTATATTCTCTGATAATTTCAAAAGTATCGACAAATATTTTGCGAGATATGAAGTCATTTTGATGGATGCAATATCAAGAATCACGCCTTATTCCACTTTCTATTGTTTCATTGGTAAGCCGTCAAATTTTTTACTTTGAAGTAAAGTAAACAACTTCTCTGAAAACATTTATTCAATATTTGTTTGTTAAATTTGATGCTTTCATTAGTCTTTCTGTGTTAATATCTGCCCATCAAGTTTAGATCATTTTTGAAAAAAAAAAAAAAAAATCAGCTTTTTCAAAATTGCAACATAACTTATTACTTACTTTTTTCTGATAGATTTAGAAATGCCACGAGTTAACAGAAATAAGCATTATATTATTATAAGTGGAAAGAAGTAAAGATCATGTAAATCAGATTTCTCCAATAAAACAGTTTCGTTATTTGTCTATCAAATTCATTTGTGACATCGAAATTAAAAACTGTGTGTGCTACTAAACCATTTTAATTTCAACAAGGTCAAATTTACAACTGTTTTTTATGTAAAAAATAGTGATTATAAAAATTTGTATAGATTTATTTAAACCCACTCATATTTAATTCGTCTTTCTAAAAGATTTACTTGTTTCAAATGCTTTTTTAGAAATTTATAATTTATTTAAATGGTTTACTATTATTATTAAGAACTAATAAGCAATTGCGAGATAAATATTAAGAAGGATTTCCTAAATAAACTGATTATAAAACATTAAAATAAATTATTTTAAAAAAATTTCAAATGTTTTTTTCTAATTATAACTAAGTTAAACCAGAGCAATTATTAACTATGAAATCAATAACATCTTATAAAATCGATACTTTCTTGATTAAAAATGTTTGGTTATTGTTCAGAAAAATAACTGGTTTAATGTAAACTGGTTAAGTTATAATATTACTATAATGAATTGTTAAACCCGTTTTTATCAGTTTACTTTTTCTGAAATCATATCTACTTTAAAATGCTAAATTTAAATATATTTCATTCAAGCTATTTGAAACTGTTTCTATGTATTCAAAAGTATCAACTCAATAGAATTAGACATTGATTTTTTTAAATATTGATTTGAAATTTTTTCTAAATAGTGGAAGTGAAAAAATCTGATTTAAAAAAATTAGAGTAAACATTTTTTTTCTTCAAAAGTAATTTAGGTATCCTAAATCAGATTCTCCAAAAAATTGTTCACAAACAAGGAAAACTGAATGAATAGATTCATTTAAAAAAGTGGTAAAGAAAATTTAAAAAAAATTAAACTATTCAGGAAAAATATTTTAAAAATTTAAATTTTGGAACAGTTTGATTTTAATTAAAACAAAAGAAAGCAGATTTTTTTGGAAACTATAGCAAAACGTTTTATTTTTAAATTTAATTTAAAATTATATATCTGATTCATGCTTCAATGCATTTTATCAGATTGCATTTGCTGATTTTATTGACAATGATATTCTAGAGATTTTATGGAAACTTCGTAATGTTTTCTTTAATCTGGTATCCTTTTTTAAAGATTATCTAAAGTTTTTGATATATTGACATTTCTGTACTAATATACAAATAGCACTAAGACTATCCTACGTGCAAATTAAGATTAAAATTAAATCAATTCTGCTTAATCCTAAAGAGTGATTAATATATAAATCAATGCCGAAATCTCTGAAATGTAAATCGAAGAATAAAATTTGAAATAACATTAATAAATGATCTAAATTTGACAGGTCAAGTTTTGGTATAAAATCGTTTTCTTCTTCAGAAAGCAGCTGTGATGTTGAATAGCTTACTTCATATTCATTTCCACAATTAAATTTAGAGGTCAATGTATTTTCAACTCAAGAAGAAATATTGGGCAATGATAATGAAATGAATAAAATAGATAATGGTATATCGATAAAAATTGAAATTAGCCGCATATAAAAACTATTGAAACGTTGAGAATACACATTATTTAAAAAGAAACTAAGATCTATTTCTCAAAAATAACCTCAATTTTGAAATCAGCAGTCTTAAGATACCTCGAAACAATTGAACCTTCACAAATAATATATATATATTTATTATAATTTGTGGTTTTATGCTGTAAATCATGCGAGATGTGTCACCAAATTTCAGTCACGTATTTAATTAAATAATTTGAAAATGCTTTGCAAATACGATCATAAAACCAGATTTAATTTAATGCAAACACCGATGCTTTTCACATCTTTAAGGATCCTTAATATGTGCTTGGAATTTTTTATATTGAAAGTAAGTTTCTTAAGTTTCTTCGTTATTTATTGAAATAGTAATTATCAATACACATAACCATACTAATAGGAATCGTAGTTAGCAAAGCTTGAACTAACTTTGATTTACTGGCAGCTATTAATTCTGAAATTCTTGAATTTGCTAGTAAGCTATCTCATGCTTTTATCGTAACTTCTCTTTCGAATAATCAAATTATTCTCACATCTTTAATAAAGACGTTTTCTAATTTTCCAGTATTCCTTAAAAGACTGATTCGTATGAATAGAATAAACCCTTAAGATGTTTAAAATGAAGAATTATGGTTAATAGTAAAAATTCATGAATTAGCAAAATCGTTAAAAGACTGAAAACTTCGCCTATATTTTTAGACGCCGGAATATCGGAAAACGTATTTAGACTAATGGATGTTTTAAAATGTTTCATTAACGTTGCTTTAAATGGAGATAAGGTTCGATTTATTAGGATTTTCTTCTGCGACATAAAATATTTTATCACATTTCATTTATTTCGAATATCTGGCAAAGTATTTTGTATGAATTATTAAAGTAAATTGAGCGTTTCGTTCAAAACAAGAAGCGAATGAATATAGATGATAATGATACTTTTTTAATTTCTTTAATTAATTTATTAATAATTAATAATAAAATATAAAATTGTGAAGAATTTTAATGAAGTATATAAAAAAAGTAATGCATATAAGTTTTCAAAGCATATATTATCCTGAAAATCGTTTTCATCTATATTTATTACAAGAAATTTACCTTCCCGTGCACAAGTTTTCAAAAACAACAATATGCAATTAAATAAATGAATGAAAATAAACAATGTAACTATTTCATATAATTTGCTGGATTAATTCCCTATTTTTTGACTTCAAAGATGCAGGGAACATATGTCATTTTCATTCGTCGTTAAATTCCGAGGACGGCATCTGTGCAGAAGCTTTATCTTCCACACTTTTGAATAACAAAAATAGGACGACAAGTCAGCTACAACATCAGATCTAACCAGCGCCAATTCAACTCACTTGGCGGAATTTTAATAAATTCAGGCTTCGGGACGCGATTTTTCTTTTCTGAAGCCTAAATTCTGTCGCCGTTACGCTGCATATGAATAACTAACAGGGATTTCCTACAGGTCTTCGTATTTTTTACGAGAATTTAAAATAAAGATTGAATAACTTCTTCAGATTCTTATTTATGGTAATTCCAGCCTCGTATATTTTATTTGATATAATGTTAAAAACTTCTCATTTTCTACTCATTAAATTAAAAGAATAAATAAAATAAATCGCTTTTTTATTTTCCCTTTCCACTCACATCCATCCCAAACTGATTAAGAGCGATCCACGGTCTAGGAAAGGGGATGTGATGTGGATTTGAATTAGTAGTAGTCCTTGCTTCTTTCTTGAAAAATATCAACTGCATATTATTGTGCTCTTTTGTAATAAAACCCATAAGTATTTTATAAAATTATTAGTTCTTTTAACAGTACTCATTAAAATGTTTCTAATAATCTGCCTTTAAGTTTTTAATTTTCTATATAAATAATAAGGAATTGAAAACAGAACAACAGAAACTGTGTCGAATTCGAATGTGAGACGAATAAATTTTTATTCTTTAAAATGAGAATTAAACTATAGAAATATGTCTAAAATATAGGAAACAATCAATCCATAAATAAACAATGTGCAAAAACACCTATATAATTTTTCTGAATCTATATAATAATATATAAAATATACATTGTATTTAGAGAGCGCTAATGCTGCTACAACTAAAACACAAATGAACTTAACCAAACTTAGAAATAAATATAAAGTTAATAGCCAAAGAATCAAAAAGAAAGATTAACTGAATCCGGCCCGAAGACTTTCTGAAGGGTCACCCTCAGGCACGGATTCAAACCAGGGATTTTTTCTGTGAGGGGTCTGACTTTCGTCCAACAAACTGACCCCTAGTGACCCGAAAATCCCAGAAAATTGAGGTTTTAGAGATAAATTAGTATCACAAGATTAAAACAAGTAAAAACACTAGCAAAAAACAATCCAAATAATACCACAGCAAATCAAACCACAAAATACATGAAAATAGAACCAAAAAAGTAATATAAACACAAGGCAAAATACTTACAAATTGAAAGCACAATTCTGAAGAAAACTACTTGAGGTTAAAACGTGCTATTGTAGATGCATTTCGTTAAACTAAACTAAAATTTAATTTTTCCACGTTTACAGCTATATCCGCCTCCCACGTTTCGTCATAATGCATCGTCATCAAACTTGAAGCGCCATCTATTGAATTAAACTCAAAGCTAACAAACCGGAGGAAGTCAGAAATTAAACAGACCTTCTCTTATCAAAACTTCTATATTGCAAAAGTTTTTGGGAAATTCGTTAATAGTTAAATTTTTAATGAGATTGTTTGTTGCTAAGATATAAGAGCTTTTATTATTGCAAATTTTTTTAATCCTGTTAAATTGTGAAAATATCAAATTTTTGAAAATTTTACAGTTTAAATTAGAATTGTAGTTACTAAGTTTAATTATTTTAAAGTTAAATTCATCCCTTTTATCATAAATACCTATCAAAGTTTTTCCATTATCAATTTCTATATTTAAATCTAAATAATTAGCTTTAAGTTGATTTTTGTTTGTTTGAGTTAAAACTAATTCTTTTGGGTAACAATTAATAATATCATTAGGATTATCCACATTTAACAAAATTAAGTCATCAATATATCTCCAGCCTATTATTAAGTTAAGTTTAATTATTTCTTTTTCATAATAATGTAGGAAAATATTGGCTAACGCACTTGAAAAAGCTGTTCAAATTGGAATTCCTTTTTCTTGTTTATAAAAATTTATTCCGTTAAAAACATAGTTTTCTTTAATATTAAATTTACATAACTCTAACCAATTAGTTTTTGTAATAATATCTCTGTTTAAATATTCTTCATATATATTAGTACAAACATCTATTAACTTTTCATGAGGTAGATTAGTGTATAAATTTTCAAAATCATAAGTATTAAGCTTATTAATATTGTTATTTTTTAGGAAGTCCAAAATATCTTTGTTACTATTGATAATAAAATTATCTTCCTCTTTAATTTTATTCAGTACAATTTTTAAGTATTTAAAGAAATGTTTTCCCGTATAGTAATTGTAACTGCCGGTGCTACAAGTTACGAATCTAAAATTTATTGGTTTTTTATGAAATTTTATTGTTGGGAAGAGGTAAGGATAGTTTAAAGAGCAAGTTTTGATTTTAATTTCTTTAGCAAAAGCTAGCATCCTTTTATCCAATTCTTTTTTCCCGGTGTTAATTAATTTGTAAGTTGAATTAGAGTTATATTCATTAGTTAGAAGTTCTTTATAATAATATTTACAAATTAAACCGAAATTATTTGCCGATTTATCTATTACTGTAATAACAAACCTCTCTTTTAAATTTTTTATTTCTTTTTTCAAAGCTTTGTTGAAATAAATTCCTCGTTCTTTAGTTCTAACGTTGTCTGCATTAAATTTTGTTTTAATGTCTTCTAAGATCCTTACTTTCCATTCTCTGAAACCTTCTGGAGGCCAATGGTATTTCCTAGATAATTTGGAAATAAAAATATCCAAATCTTGTCCGATAGAAATTAAGATTTTTTTAATGTTAACTTTTTCTCTTAATCTAAATTTCGTACCCCTTTCCATCAAATCTCTTAAAGAGTTAGAATCTATAATTTTCAAATCCCCTTTATAATATGTCCTTTGTCAGCATCTATATAATCTTTATAAATATCTTTGTTACAGTTACAGTCTGTCTTGTCTATTTTATTTAAATTTTTGCTATAGTAATTATAGTTACAGATTCTTTTTCTTAAAGTTGCTAGAAAAAATCCCTGGTTTGAATCCTTGCCTGAGGGTGACCCTTGAGAAAGTCTTCGGGCCGGATTCAGTTAATCTTTCTTTTTGATTCTTTGGCTATTAACTTAATATTTATTTCTAAAATATAGGTGTTTTTTCTTAGTCGACATGACAGAATAGATGAATGCAGCAATAGTGAATAAATTCTGCTTGCTTAATAGCTTTTATTACGATATCAATAAAGTATCTGATGTATGAAGCTATAAATCTATTAAAAATATCACATTTGCATTTCGAATTCTGGTGCTTTGTATCTTTCATCATTCTAGCCTGCGATTTAAGTCCTCTTTATCGGCCATTCAAAATCTCAATTATATTCTTTAAATTGATTTTATTTTTCAGGTATGAATTATATTTCGAAACAGAGTTCTCTTATGAAATTCATTTATACAATAAGATTAATCGACATGCTTTCAGGGTTTTTAATACAACGTGAGCGCTAGAATGATTTAGAAAAGTGAATAAAGGATTAAAAAATTAAACAAAATAATGTAGGTACATAAGATCAGAAACGGGATTATTACGAAAAGAAATGATCATACACAACTAAGCAATTATATGTTCTATTAATGTCCTTGATATACAGGCGAAATGCACAGACATCATAAAAGCAATTGCTAGGTGAGTCTACAAACTAATAATGCTTCATTATCATCTTCAGATAGAATAGCGAACATACTTAAAGGATCCCGGCGTTAACTGAACGGCCCTTACAGCTAAGGAAATATATACAAAAGTATCTCCAGCATTGATCACAGTGCCAACTACCAACAGCAGTCGGCCGCAACAAATCATGTCGATACTGCTACGTTCAGTGGTGGTGGGGTGGTAGGCAGTACACAAGAAGTGCCAACTACCAAAACGGTGATGTGACGTCAAAAAAAATAACAATGGCAGGAAAATTTTTTGATTATGCATAAATGCAGGATTCCAATTTGACCTCAAGCCTACTATCTCCTCAAGAGGTATCCAAAAGATGCAATAAAACAGTTTGGGCATATATTCTACTTTGTATAAATAAATAAAAAATATTTAACAGACGACGCTGTAACGGATAAAAAAAAACTTCGGGTAAATAAATTTTGACGCTAGATTTCTACTGTGACATAATGCCACTAAAGGAACCCAACTGCAATTTTGTGATTGCGTAAACTAATTAGAATACCATTGCAAAAATTTCTCCTTTCCTTTTTTTCTTCGTTTTTTCACTCTGCATGAAGAACTTTTAGACCAGAACACTTGCTTTCATAATTATTAAAAATTTGAACATATTATTAATTTTTGATTTACTCCAATTATTGTGAAAACTCTAAAATCAACTTCCAAATTGAATTGTTCTCGAAGTTTTTATAAGAGCCTTCAGGTTCTTTGCGATTCTGTCAAAAGTTCTCAGCAGTAAGGCGATAGTGGAAGAAAACCAAAATTTATTTGCGAAAGTTTTTTTCTAAGTGAAACAAAAATCCTTGTCTGGCATCATTAAAGGAAGGCAGCAAAGCAATCTCTGAAGCTGACAATCAATATTTTCTTCAAGTAAAACACTGCTTCCGGGTCTTTCTGTGGGAAAAATTCTTTTGAAGTGAATTTTATTCTTTAAGTTTCATTGTGATATCTTGACTGAAATGCTTTTTATTATGCTTTGTTTATTCGAACTTTCAATCAAAATAAAGTGAAAGCAAACAATGAATAGTAAATCTATAAAAATGATATTTAATTTTGGAAAGATTTAATTTAACAAATTGTTAGATATTGTTTTTAGATTTACTGGGCTTTATATATTTGAATATTCAAACAAAATAAAGGGTATTCTCGAATGATTGAGGCATTGGAATATCGATTCCAAAACGGGTCTGATACAACTTTTTGGTAAATGTGGTGTAAAAGGTAAGAAATAACTTAATAACGGAAAGAATAAAACACACTTGCAACATATTTCTATATATATGGTGGTAAAGCGAACATGGCATTGGTTTTATTCACAAAATAATGGCGACATTATTTTTATGGCTATATGATTTTTATTAGTAATAAAACTGTTTTATCCGTTTTATTTATTTGTACCAAAAAAAAAATTATTTTTAAGTTCAATTTTTTTGAAGAAACGCAACATCATATTTCAACATAGAGGCATCGTTGCCTTAATGATAACCTTTACCGTATATTAACAGAACTGTAATCTCTGTTTAACCCAAGATATATTTTTTTAAAAAGATTTTGAATTTGTGTGATTGATAGTAAAATAAATGTGAAGTCATAAGATATTTTTTGATGTTATCCAAGCTTCCTACATTGACACGAAACAGCTAAATCAATCGCAGTTGCAAATTTTTTGAAAGTAATCGTACCATATGTAAGCTATGAATGCAACAATATTAAATATATTTATCACATATCTCATTTCTTTGTTTTGCTGTATTACAGCTTTCTGATCGTAACTCATAAGGATCGTTGTGACCTTGTAGCTGAGTCTTGGATCTATGCATTTGAGACTCAATTGCAAGGGATATCTGTAATTTGTTCGGCTGTGACGCATGTTAATTCTTTGACTAAACGTCCCCTTGTTGATTTAGCCTAAAAATTTGAGGAGAGGGCACAGATTCGTCTGTGTTTATCGCGGTATAAAATAACATTGCCAGTTAGTTCCAAAATATCCCTGACGTAAACTACTAAAATGGTGCGTTAATCTAACTAAAACTAATTCTCCATAGCACATGTGCAATCAAACTGAAGTATATAATACAACTTTTTCTCAGCAGTGAAAAATTAGGCAAAAGTAATGCAATGATTTTTAAAATTTCCGATTCTTATTAAATGTATAAAGGATTTAATTAGAATAGAAATGTTTTCAGCAAAAACTTATTTAAGATAATGTGCTAGAATAAAATATGTAGCATTATTCCTAAAAAGCATTAAAAAATGTATGTAAAAGAAACAATTGATTTCTGAAAAATGATTGTTCCATGTTTCAAAATAATAACAAATTCTCTGATGACAAAACGCTTCCCATGGCTTTCTTTGAAAATGTTAAAAGTACATATAAAATTTTATAAATTGCTTAACTAAATCTGTATCGACATTCCTAAAAACATACTACGCCAATATATTTGAGTTCTTTATTTATTCATTTAACCATTTCTCATTTTTTTTGTTTAAATTCAATCACTTCAAATGATTCGTAGCATGGAGATTAAAATATCAATCGTACTGTGCTGAAAACTATCAACTTGATCATTACAAGGCGCTAACATTAAAAGTGGATATTCACAACAAAAAAAATGAGTCGGAGCTGAATTCTTCATCTGTGAAAAATTCGATAAAAAATGACCTAATGGGTTGAGTCAAAGAGCGGTAATCATAGAATTAAGTCACGACTGGCTGATTAATTGATCGCCTGGCTTAGGAAAGGTTTGAAGTACAAAAATAGCCATGACATGCGACAAAAATATCCCAACCGGAAATTCAGATATATAATTTAGAAATAAGGACAAAATACAAGCACGTGTCGGGAACAAATGTTCTGTTGGATAATAAAATACTGCATTCAAATTCATTTTATTCAGAGTAAATTTGTAACTCGACTTTTTTCTGTATTGTTAAAAATTAGAGCGAGAAAATAGTATCAAATGTCATAATTGTTTTGCTAAATAATCTAATTATATAATAAATAATAACTAGCGGTTTATTAATTATATATAAAATAGACAAAGTAGAATATTTAAGCTTAAATCAAATTTAATTAGATAATTATCACGTTCGCTCCACTAAAAAATTTCATAGAATACCCAAGCTGTGACGGTCTAGTGATAAGGTCTCAGTTTCAGAGATGAAGGGTTCCAGGTTCGAAACACGATTCTACTTAAAATCTGTCGTGCCTGTGTGATTAGAGTATATCAAATCCGACGCTGTTGGTAATATGCCATCTTGTTGGTACGTGCGGAATCTAGGAGAGAGTGTTGCAATTAAGTGTCGTCCTCTTAATCTGATCAGGATTCAAAATTAGCAGGTCCGTCTTAAAATAACCATGGTGTTGTTTCCAGACATCCAGGGCATTAATATAACTAAATTCTATTCCATACTCGAGATTAGTCTTTCTACCCTGACAGTTTTAATTTCCGCATACACGGCTGATCTTAGGAATTGAATTACTTGGGCATCAATCTCCGCCGATCTAAAATTTCCACTCTTTTAATAATTCAAATAATTCTTATCGTCAGTTAGCTATCAGATTTGTGGTTTAAATGTTTTGAAGATTCATTCAAATCTTTCGGTAATTCGTTCAGTTACAGTTTTTTTATGCAGCTAGCTATGAAAGAATGTGGTGAGAATCAAAAATACGCTTCTTAAAATCCTCTGAAGAATTTTAAATCATTTTTTTTCGCAAATTAAAAAAGTGTGTTTTGTGGGAATATTTCGGATGTCAACAAGTAATCAATTGAATCTCTTGAAGCATGTTACTTCTTTAGAAAACAACTGTTTCGCTATAGATAGTTGAAATAAAGCTAAATGGAGTCAACACATATAACGCCACCATCGCATGGCACATGAAGTTTGGACACGTCCTTATCAAATGCATCCAGATCATTTAGTCCGAATGAGTCTGGTATTATCATCTTATGCTATTTTTGACTCCAATAATGTGAAAGAGAAAACCAGTTGCCGTATGAAAACTTTTTACATTTGCCACTTCAAGTCCTAAGTTACTACAGACTGTGAAATCTCGAAGAGGAGTTCATAAACCTACAATTGAGTGAATCGGGCTATTTTGGGATTTAAATAATAAACTTGACGGGTACACAAATACACATGGTTATTTATGAGCTTGTAAAAATAAAAACTAGTCGGTTAATTTATGTGAACTAATTAATTATAATAAAACAATTAATATTGTTTAAATTAGACTGCTATAATAATGAGCAGGGAATAAATCAGTAAAACTTGAACGGAAAGTTATCACGAAAATAAGAAAATGTTTGAAGACTAATAAATGATCGTATTATTTAAATTTGAATGATAGTCTGTCATTTTAAATAGTCTGTCAAACGAAATAAACTGTTTTCTTTATATTTAAAAGAAAATTTTGATTTTAATTCCACCTTTAAGAACTCAACTGGGAGAATTTGTGATCCAAATTTGTGCAACCCAAATGCAAACATGCGGCTTATTTTTTAATTAAGAAATATTAAGACATGCCATGAAAGTACAGAAAATTCATTAATGCATTGTCAATGCAGAATTCGAAAGTCTTTTTCTTATTTTTTGACTTTGTTTCCAATTCTTGATATATCAATTTCTAATTTAATATATGATTTCCTATAATTTTTAATAATAATCTGGCTATTCTAAAAATAGAGGTATGCAATATTTTTTATGTAGTTTCAGTAAAAGAAAAAAATAATAATTGACCAATTTTGTCTACGAAGATGGTGTAGATTTTGTCTAAGTATTTATTCTTATAACCAACGAGGCTGGAACACTGAAAATGCTTCTCAGTCTCATGTGATGTGTTCGCGTGCACGAAGTGAAATTCTGTTAAGTCATATTTTAAGAGTATGCGTGTGGTAGGTAATATGTGTTAAAAAGAGATAGGGTATTTCCAAAACATATCACAATATGATGGTTATAAAATGGCTTGATGTAAATTTATGTAAATATAAAATTATTTTTATTTTTAAAGACTAAATTTTTTAAATCTTTAGAAAGTTAGAAGAAAGATAGTTTTTTTTCTTCGCTGTACAATTTTCTGTAACAGTTTAGAACATTTATGTAGATTTATCGAAATTCTATCGATTAGGCAATGGGAAATTCGTATAGTGTGGGAATGCCATCGTCAGCACGCTCAATCCAAGATTAGAACCAATAGACCGATTGCTTTTTTAAATTCATATTCGAAAGAAATCATCAATAATAAATATAAAAAATTGACAGCAATCAGATTTCTTATAATAAATATTTTTTAAAAAAATTCAAATTTTATCATAAAAAGAAAAAAATATATCAAAAATCTGGAGTCCAAAACAAAAATCATAAACGTATGACGTGCAGATATAGTTTTACAATTAATTTCGTTAGGAGGAGGAAAAAAAACGCCTTCTATAAAATTTTCAATTTCCAGCAGTTCCAATTTAAACTTTTTCAATCCGCTCCTGACGCTTTTACAATTTTATTTTTTTACTCTAGATTTTATATATTTTTTTCTTTTAATATATTGATTTAAAAAAAGATAATTAAAGAAAAGATTTTAAATACTTATTTTCGAAAATTTCTTTCGAATATCCAATTAAAAATCCATTGGTAGATGTACAGAACAAAATTTCAACGACTGCCTTTGCTGCATAGAGGGTTCACATGTTGTATCTTTTCGTTTCTAGAGTATAGCAAATAAAAAAAAAAAGAAAGAAAGAAAAAGACATTGTGCCGAGCTTAAAGCAGGTTCAAATGCTCCAAGCGTGACTAGGATCTCTCTTTATTCGATGTGGTGCGAGGAAACACTACAAAGTGGGTGTCCGCCAACATAAGTTACAGATGATATCATTCAATATATTCCTTGTTACGGATACTCCTTCCTTCAGGGTAAGGGATTTAGGCGACAATCCACCATTTCCGTTATCGCCTAATCTAATGCATAACGGAATGCTTAAAGAGATGGTTTTCGCTTTTATTTTAAATTAAAAATGGAAAAAAGTGTTTTCAATTGCAAAAGAAAAAAAATGTAAAAACGTAAGCACATAAGCAATCCTGTTGTTTTGATGGCCGTGTGATTAGATTGCAACAATTTTCAGGAATTAATCCAGGGGAGGGAAAGTCATAATTTCCTTAGCAAAACTACATTTTTCTCCCAGCATTTATAAATGCATCGTAGTTACTTATTAAAATGTAATTAGTTACATCTGTCCTTCAAAATTTATCTGAAATACTGGATTATGCGAAACAAGAAAGACAGCACAAGTAGTGTTATCAGAAGCTTACTTTTCAGTTAAAAAGCATTGCTATTTCAATGATGGAATTTGCAGTAAAATGCTGCTTTTATACAGTAATGTTCTGCTTTTATACTTGAAGACAAATTTCAGATATATTATTTTTGACTCTTTTTTTTTATATTTCTTCATTTAACAACTTTTTCTTTTGTAATTCTGCTTTAATAGATTGTTAATATTAAAAGAATTCACTTTTCCTGCTGTTTTTGAATTCCAATATATGTGTTATTAGTAATTATTTTAGACTTTTCATATAAAAGAATTTTATATTATCGAACGACATTTTTATGCTTCACATACCACATTTATCATCATAAAAATATTATTTAATTTGAGTTTTTTATTAATTTTGGAAATAGCATATTGAAATTGTTTGAATAAATTATAAAATATGTAAATATTTATTGAATCAAATGCACCAAACTGGAATCATCAATAAATTGTGAAAAAGAAATTTTTTTTTAATGCTGATCTCTTTTTAGTCGTATTTCTACGATCATATATCATGCGTATATGGAGAAATATGGAAGGAGGAGTTCAGTTTTTCTATTTATTTTACAGTTAAATGTAATATTAAATTCAATTTTCGTTTTCAAGTTATAGTTAAAGCGATTTTGGATATTATTATTTAATTTTAGTATGGTACTATTCCTATGCTATTAAATATTTAACGCGGAGTCAAATTAAAACACCTTGGGGGCTCTTGAGAATCTCGAGACCCTCTGTTCCCCCTCTCTTTCACACATCAGTACATTTTTAATTGCTTTAAATAAATTGCTTGCTGATAAACTGACAAAACATTTAATTATGGATCCTATTATCCTAAACATCTCTCTATTAGAGAGAGATGTTTTCAGTATTTCGCATAAATATAAAAAAAATTAGTTTTAAAATAAACAGTAAAGAAAAAAACTTTTCAATTGAACATAAATGCTAATTAATTATAGAATTTGACATTTCTTTTAAAATGTAAAGTAATAATATAAAATTTGTTAATGGGAATTAATTAGTATTACTACAATATTATTATAATATTTAAACCATTGTTCCTGGATTTTAATTTGAATAAGTTGGAGTGCAATCCCCTTGTAAACTAAATGAAAGCATACAATTAATATATTTAGAAAATACCGCAAATTTATCGAAACTTTTGAGTATCAAGTGTTGTGGGCGCCTTAAGCATTTGCCTATTTCATAACCCGGCCCTATATGCCATACTTATGAAAAACCTTTCAAACAGTCAGAATGTTATAAAGATACGCATGAATTTTTTACCATATGAATATTTCATGTTGTTCGATTTAAAAGAATTTAATTTTTAGAAGATTTTAAGAAACGTAATTTTAAAGAAAAATAGTTTTAATTTGACAATACAAACAATTACTTCTGTGTACAAATGGTTAATTTGACGCAAAATTTGATTTTAAATATGTCTTCAATATTTGTTTTGATTGATTTCATTATATATGCTATCCATCACATTAGAGTACGTTTCATTCATATAGAGTAAAATATCATTCAATAACCAAGATTAATAAAAATTTAATAATCATTTTATCTCGTTTTGATTAGTATTTCATTTTGTTGGAGAATTTAAATAATATGGAAATTTGTTTCCAATACCAGTACGATAAGTGTTATTTTCTATAGATTAATGCTCTAATTCTTCATTTTCTAAAATTGATTGTTCCTTTATTTTCACTGCCCCAGAATCATATAACTACTTCATTATCCCAAATAATTATTATAATTGATTCAACCTATTAATAATTATCTTTAATTAATAGTATTTTTGCAATTAGAAGACGATCCTCTGCACTTTACTCATTCCAATGTATATAAAAAATCGATCCACCGAGATTTAAAGTTTTAGAAAATTTTGAAAACGTTCTAGGGTTAGAAAGTTAAACTTTTCATTTTAAATTATTGCTTTCATTTACTTTGGTCGAGTTCACCACATTCAACTTGTTCATACGAAGCAAAAGTTGCTCCATTATCGAATATACAAGTTCGGAATACATAACTTAATATGCCATCCTGAAAGCTTTTTGCGCTTTTCGATTTTACAATAAACCTGTTTTCTCTCTCCTAGGTATTGAAGTGGATCATCATTTAAAAAACTATCGTTTTTTTCTTCTTATATTCGATTTTCTTCGAAAAAATTGAATTTATTTTGAAAATTTCAAGAGCATTTTCATTATGCTTTCGCTAAATGGAAAATTTAATCAGGAAAGAAAAATTTATTCTAGATGAAAGAATCTTCTATTTTTATTTGTCTGGTGTTTTCGAAAATATCGGTTTCCACTAATGTAGGAAATAAACAGTGACTGAATATAAAGAGACTGACTGAAGTGTTTTTTCTCGAATTTCTAGTTTGCAAACCGTTCGCACTTTTAGTGCAAATTTTAATTAAATCTTTGTTTGATGTTGGAAGTTGGATGAGTTGATAATACTTTACTAGTTAGTTTCCTTTTAATGTGTTTCATTATAACAGAGTATTGAAATCCTTGAGATTGGAGCTGATGCATCAGCTAATTAATATGTTTAGATCAATATATTGGCCAATTTATCTGTTTGGATTTGCTGTATATGATTTGGATCACGAAATAAAATTGAATAAGTTGATTTCAGATAACCAGTTGCACTGCAAACTCTGTTCCATTAACCCTTATTATTATTTGTTAGCAATAAATAAATTTAAAAAAATAAAGTGAAATAAAAATAGGAAAAGCAATTTTATATTTAAAATGATTCATTATTAAAATATTTTAAATATAAAATGTATGCCTTCAATTATTCCTTATTACTGTTTAAATAAAAAAAAATATGTTCATTTTATTCCTCATCAAAGAATAATGACCTGGAGATTATGTTGCTTGATATTGCTGCCATGAAGATGGTCCTGAATTGTATTATAATGTTTCAAATATGCTAAATTAGATATTTTAAAAAATTTTTGAGAGTGATATATTTTAGAGATGAACGTTACCATATAACCCCATATTTAAATTCAAGAAAGAAGTTGCTTTTTGTGCGAATAACTGAATGTTTTTCAAAAATTAAAACATACTTTATTTTGTGTGATTTTCATGTGAAACATGATTAATTGATAATTACAATCTGTGGTTTGAAATTTAATCATTAATAATAAAAATTTAATCTTTTGGGAACAGCTTTCCGTGTACATTATTATGAATGCAACGTTCTTGTCTAATAAATCGGAAGTTATTCATTTATTTACAACTTCCTCTTAATTTTGAAAACAATGAATGTTATTACAAAATGAAGTTAAAATATTATATAAGAAGAAAATCAGTAACACTGATTAAATTTTCATTATATACTGCAAACAATTTTCTCTAAAATTATAGTTTTAATAAAAGTTGCCCGGAGATATTTTCATAAACCTAGGGGGAAAACATTTTGAGAATATTGTTTAACATTTATAAAATTTAGGATTGGAAATTAAGTATTCATCTTTCAATTACTGCATTTTGCATAATTGAATAATTTTAAGATAGAATTTTATTCATAAATATTTATTTTAAAAATTCATTACTCAGATATGGCTCGTGTTCGCTCTTTCCAAAAGGTGCTTCGGAAAATAGGATTTCGTCAAATTTGGGTTGAAAGTCTGTTGAGATGATATCAAATAAAAATGTGAATTATAAAAATAATAAAATATTTCCTTTTTTTTAATGAAGCTATAGGGGACTAGTATTAGAATTAAAGGATCGAAATAAATTCCAATGAGGGTCTGCCGCTATTGTGTGAATTCTGCAAATTCAATGTATTATCCTGTATCGAAAGGCTGAACGTTGATGTTGCGTGGAAATTTAAAGCTCAAATGCTAACTTAGCATCTTAGTTCCCTGACCACGACTTACAATTAAAAGGTTTGATGGATTTAACACTGACTACATTTGCCCACTTGTAGTCAGTTTTAGTTTCTTTATTTGAACCGTATGAGCAACGATGAACATTTCGCATCTGTTTTTTAGAGCTGTGTGCTCGCGTTTTATATGGTTTTTGGGTATGCTAGCCGATTATTCACCCCCAGGGCCTTTCATATCATTATATAGACTAAGCGGATGAAAAAAAAATTATTGTTGTCATTTTTTTTTTTTTTTTTTGCAAAACTTTAGGCGGGAAAAAAAAAGATGATTCATGCAGTAAAATTACTTTATTTATTTAACAAAATACGAAAGGAAGTGTGAATTAAAAGAAATTATTTTACTCTAACTTTAATGAACTAATTACAAAAAAATAAAAATAAAAATGATTTCATATATTGAGTTTCAATAAAAGTAAAATATTACTGAGAACCAATACTCAATGCCCAAGATTGTTATTTTATCTTTTGTAAAAATACATCTCACAATATAAAAAATATTTTCTATAACTCTAAAAACAGGATTTCATATTCTGATATAATATGAAATAATTCTGAATCAAATGGACATAACTATCTAGTTCGATTCTTGCTTATAGAATCATGAAGTTAATGGTGGTAATTTACCTGTCTGATAAAACGTGTTAGCTTTTTTGGGGGGGGGGGGATTTTGAGCAAATACAATATTTAAAAAAAAACTTTCCAATAAACACTAGAATATGAAAGTGTGAAAGCAAATGTGTTTCTTTTACCAATCACAAGTTACCATTTTCTAACAAGACTTACCATTTATCAACTCTTATAACCTTTTACCATTTACCAACAAGATTGATCAGTGAAACATTTGTCGTCACTAAAATAATTTGACTTTATCTTACGAACCTGCATTCGAATTATCAGTGTTCGATAAAACGTCTGTCATTGATGAAGTCGTCTGAAAATCCTATATTGAATGAATTCAATCGATTATTTAAATTCTTATACAAGATTATCTCTTAAAATCTTCAGTAATTAGTATTTCCATAAGTATAATTTTCTTTATATAAAATATTTTTGAAATGTATCTCTGGATAAAAGACATTAGATACGTTAAAATATTCATAAGTTTAAGGCAGGCATATCTTTATATCTTTACAAAAAAATTTATGGAAATAATTTTATTTCCTCTTCTGCATATTTGCGTACTTTAATATTTCATAAAGTCTTTACTATTATATTTTTTACAAGATATAAAATTCAAAAATATCTGAAGTTTCGTTTAAATTTTTACATCAAAATTCCACGTAATAAAAATGTTATTGAATAACTCACAAAATATAAGTAATTGCTCTTCTTCATATAGCAAAAAAGAAAAAAAGAAACTACGTAAGCATATAAATTACAAAAACGTAGATTTCTTCATTTCTCTTATGCTAAATGCCACTCACTATTTCGCGGGTTTGTCACGTTTTAGTGGTATTTCATAACCCCCCGAAATGAAAACTTACAGCCTCATTTATCTAACCCATTCACTCCAACACGGTCTGTTTGGCAGTATCGGTTGTGAAGTGCATGTAGAAATCGTTCTTACGCTGATTAGTGGTTGTGTTACCATGGCAACAGATGGCGTTCCTCACGGCTAGAAGGATATCAGCTGCCTTAGCCGATACTGCTGAGTGTAGTGACGGAGAATCCTTTTAAAAGTGCGTTGTTTCTCCGCAGAAACTGATGGAAACTCCACTGAAATGAATCATTCTGCTGCATTACATAAAAGAGAATTACATTAAAAAGTCCAGATACATTTTTATAATCGCTTTAATTAGAAAACGAATTTCTTAACTCGAATATCGAAGAATTATTTGAAAGAAGAATGCAAAGTTCTAAAAATTTGGTATCATTCCAAAAGTGGAATGAGTTATTTTAGAGGGTTTTTTTTTTTTCGTACCCATTTGACCAAGTAAAGGTACAATCTTTAGTTTTATGGGTGAGAAAATATAAGTTCGAAAGGTTTAATTTTTTGCCTGAAAATATTTTATAGCTGAATCTAAAATTGATATGGACGAGATGAATGCCGAGATAAATGTCTGCAAAAGAATGTAATAAAATTTGCCTTTTTAATCAACTAAACTGATTGATTGAATTTTGCATAAATCTCCGAATCCGTAAACATGAATTTACCATTAGTTAGTTTTAATTCTTTTAGTTCATAAAGTTTTTGTAATATCTCTTAAGTTTACTAAATTTTTTAAACTTTATTTTCTTCTTAGTTCAGGAATTTTTTTAACTTCTTTTCAGCAAATTCATATAAATTCCTACATCAAAGATACAGCCTATTTGGGACGCATATTATCATGACATTTGAAATACATAATTCAAGTAATTTTTGTCTTTTAAATTATTTGCCACTTCGATTTATAGATGAGGACTTAAATATCCGCAATTCGATTCGTGATTAAAACATTTCCTTGCCTGGTAAGGGGTTAAGTGGGATTTAAAGTATTTTTCATAATGTTATGCTTATGACATTAATTTTTAGTTTTGAAAACTTAAATAAAATTTATTTTTAGAAGGAAGCTTAGACCAAATAAAAAATTGTAAATATTGAATAAACAATAAAAAATAGATTGAAAATTAGATAAAATAAAAAAATGCGTCTAAAATTTCTCAATTGCATATTCCATTTATCAATGAAATAGAAAATTTTGCCATTACTGTTCTGCTTCATAGATTATTTTAAGTATATATCAATTCAAAATTTACTGGGATGTTTGAACTATCATCACAAGCTGTCTAATTTTTCGGTAAAATTAAAAATCATAGACGCGATCTCTGTTTACCCTTGTGGAACTGTTGAAATTCTCCATTGGTTCCGTATAGTCAGCTGAAAGGCAGAAAATATAACAGCATCCATCCATATTTTCCATCCCCAATTCAAAATTATGAGCCTGGCAGTAGAAAATACAGGATGATTATAATTAAAGAGTGCACATTCAAAAGGTTTAACAAAAAGGACTGGTCAGAATGATCTGATATTACATTTCAATATTTATCAAGCAATGGAAATTTGCTTTTGAGCGAGAAAATTTTCAAAAGTTGACTGATAGATGGCTTTGTGCCTGTCATAAGAGGCTAATTAAAAGACATGTTGTTGTGACCCTCTTTGTTTAAAGCATATCTACCACGAAAAATTGATGCCACTGAGGATAGGGAAAAAATTGGTTTTCGGCTCTCCCTTGTCAAAAACCATAGAAAAGGCAAATACTGAATTAGTTTTTTTTTTATTTTTATTGTCCCTAGGCCAAAAACCTCAGAAAAACAAAAATGTATCTATTTTTAATTTTCCCTATATCATAAAATGTAGAAAAAGCTAAAGCTGATGGAAACGTCAAGAAAAGGAAGTCTCCGATGACTTGCTTACGAAATGTTTAACATGCTATTCACTATTTTCTTCTGAAGATGAAAGTGCAAAAAATCCTGTTCTATGGTAGGTCATAGTGTTTCAGTGGTGATATTGTTAATGGGTTGGGTAATGAATGCTTTTAATTTACATAAGTTCGCAATTTACTTAAGTTTTAATTTACCTGATTTCGAAAGGATTCAAGTTAGGTGATCGCGGCGGCCAGGCCTTTCAGAAATGGGAATTGACAATTATGTCATTTCCAAACTGCATATTTAATAATTATTCCATTGGCATTGCTATGTGTGAAGAAGCGCCATCGTGCATAAAAATTGTGCTATCTACTCATCTGCGTTGTTGCCATGCTAGAATAAGCTGGTTGTGCAAAAGAAATTCGTATTGAGTTCCAGTGACGGCACAGTTTACGAATTTCTCTTCGAATAAGAAAGGGCCAACGATAAATTCTGTCCTAATCTCTCATACACAGTGCCCTTTTGATAATGAGGATTCCATTCATGTTTCGCCAGGCTTTTATGGTTTTTTTAGAAGATTCAAACGTGCGGTATGTGCAAATGTTTACTTTGAAAATGAGACACTTATATAACTTGAGTATTTAATATTGCATCTTCACAAAACTGGTGGAAATTACTCGAGGCGACAGTTTTGCTCAAATCTATAATACTGATTAACCGAACTAATTAAAATAGTCTATTGCTGTTTTCATTAAATCGGTCCAGCACGCATTTTATATATTCATCAAATTTTCGTTACACAATTCACACTAATTCTTGTGATAAAATCAGTTTTGTTTCCTAAAACCTCCTTCTAAATAGAGTCAACCCATTAGAAATACTATATTTAATAAATCTCAGACTTTTAATTCCAAAAAAGGCTTTTCTTTCTTTTTTTCACAGAAATTACTAATTAAGCGTGGACAGAAAGCATTAATAACCGCGTACTTTTCCTTTTTCAACAATACTACAAACCATTTACAATTATTATTTGAAATTAGAGTGGCAGTATTGCCTTCAGGTTCTCTCAATCCCATGAAAATGATATCATAAACCAAAGGCGATTTCAATTTTAAATAAAAGAACTGCCATCTGAAAGAGATTGATGTTGTTTTCTCCAACTCTGCCGATATCCTTTCTTCTCGAAACACCTGGTAGGTGTACAGGACTTCAAACGATAGAAGAGAACTTGAATGTTTTTTTTTCTTTTGTATTGGAAGAAAAATCGATGCATCAGAATAGATTTGTTTGCACAAGGATATTTCAAGAAGTCATCTCACATTTAAATAAATAATGAGATCTTTTAATACCACCTACTGAATAGCTTAAGGAGCATTGAGCTTCAAGATCTGTGGAAATTTTCGAATGAACGTTTATATTGGGTGTAATTTTGGTTGGTTTAAAAATTGCGTTTTTTAACAAAGCTATTTAATAAAATGTGTCACTGCTTACTGAACAGATGCTAAAATGGATGTCTTGTTATTACCTCTATAAAAAGAAGCGTTCTTATGGCCTTGCTTTTGCCTGATGGCAGGATCTCATTTTCGAGAACATAGGGTTCTAGATTGTTTCAAACTTGATCTGACGAAAGATCCACCGTGTCTGTTTGACTGATGACGTTATGCATCAAATGTCTTTTCACAAAATTTTGAAATGCCGGTATGGCAAGGAAATTTTTATGAAGGATTGCTCAACTATCCTTTCATTCCTGCTAACATGATTCAAAATCGCAACAACTGTTCTCAAAAGCTTTCGTTTTGTAAAATGGGATAACTAAAACTTTAATTAGCAAAGCAATTTCAGGTATTTGAATTTTTTATATTATGAGCAAAGTTTTAAGGATGGAGGTAGCCTTGCGGAGGAGTCACGGATTCGATATAGAATACCTTTGATTAAAAATTTATTTCCACTGAAAATTCTCTCCTCATCGGGTGTCAACTCAAAAGGTGTCCTTATCATCTGACCAAAACGAGTAGATTTTTCTCCCAAAAGTTCCTGTGCGATTTCAAACCTGCACGAAATTCTAGTCCAATTAATCTGTCTATATTAATGCGTCAAACAGTTGTTAATATGGCGAAACTGACAAAATTTGTATAATCTGTCAATTTTTCTGATCTGTATTCTTAATATAATATTACAGGAATTCACCTAATTTACGGATAAATTTTTATTATAAATATTAAAAATTAATATTGATTATTTTATTTTAAATAATAATGTAACTAGTAAAAGTTATTTTCAGTATATGTATAAAGCAAATGTTTTACACAGTTTTTATTTTGTTAAATTAATTCCTTGCTCAACAATGACGAAACGGACTTTTTATGAGCTTTTAATGACGAATTGCGGATTGATGAACTATACTCGTCATATAATTAAAAACATAACTTGTACATATAAACATGAACCTAATTTTACAATATCGAAAATTTTCGATATAAGTTGTCCAGTGGGCGTAATGCAAATTAAATGGTGCTTTATTGCAAACACTTTTTTATGTCAAATCGAAGCGCAAGGGTTTAATCTGTCCGCTTTCTTTCTCTCTGTCTCTTTGGCATTCTATAAAAAGAGATACATAATTTAATTAATGAATGTTAACTATAATATATTTAAAACGAAGTATATAAGTTTATTATGTAAAAAAATATTACTTTAAAATTTTAAAATTATCTTAGATTCCATTCAGTCCTACAGAAGAGAAACGAAAAATGAACATAAATTACACTGTTGCGCATTTTATATGTAATCGACACATTATGTAAAAATGCAATATTCATGAATTCTTTTATCTCGGTGGTATTAAACAAAAGCATTATAAAGAAATACCGCTTTATAAAAGTATTTATAATTTTTATGTTATTCAAATTGTTTCCTGAATTTTAAAAAGCTATGTTCTTGAAACTATGGGGCAATTTTCATAATTGTTTTTAGATGGATTATGGAGAAACTCAATATTTAAGAAAGAAGCCTTCATTTTAAGGCATGAGATGTAAATTGAATAAGCATTCAACGAAATGCAAATATGATGCAAATTTTTCCTTTGGTGAATTGAACTAGGAGTGATGCAGTGCTCGTTTTATTAATGGACATTAGCGTTCAAAAAATAAGTTACAAACTAATTTTTCGCAATTATTCAAAAATGCTATTCCGTATATTTTAAAAATGGATGTCATTTATAATTTGAAAAACTGTCAATGCAATGTAAATATTTACATAATATTTTGCATATTTTAAGTGTTTAATAGGTTATGTGTTTTTTAAGAAAACGTGAAACTAACAGATATCTTATTTGCGAGTTTGATTTTGATTGTTTGATGAGCATTTGCGGCAGAAGTGTGGTTTTTAGCAGAAAATTCTCAACTGAATAATAACACTAAAAAGGCGTTCCCAAAATCATTTAGGGGATGGATTCAGACGGAGAATACCATTAGCTTAAAGCTGATTAGTTTTAAGCTGATGTTTCTCGATGCCGCTGCTGTGACTTCGGAAAAATATAAAGTTGAGATTTTTGAAAGTTATGTGAGGCTTTCCGGGAAGATGTTTAAGGCGATTTTATTTTAATAGACGATAACGGGAAACCCCAGAGAGCTCTATCTGATGGAGATTTTGTGGTGAGAAAAATGTTTCGAACGAATGGTGTAGCCAATCAAATCACTGGGTGACAGTCCCACGCATGTTTTAAATGATCTAGGGAAAGCCATTACACAAGCAACAACCTCATTCAGGATTTAAAATTCTTGATATCCGAAGAATGAGATTTGTTGCTGCAAGTTATGAGTAACAACCTCATTTCAAGCATGAAGGTTCGCTATTATGACTTGTAAAGATTTGAGGGGAAGCCACACTCTTTAACATAGAATCATAATCTCATAACTCTGAATAGTTATGAGACTATCGGATCTCACGTTTTGTCCAAGATTAGTCGCATATGCGAAACATTTTTAAGCCATTTTATTATTTATTTTACTATTAGATGTTTCGGAGTATTCGACATGTATATGAAACATTTCATTTAATAGACCAATTAATATTCGAGGTATTGCATGTTCCATGTTTGTAACCTACCTGTTGGACACTGGGGTATTTAGGGTATTTTCATTTTTATTCGAACACATTGATTATAATATTGTAATGAAAAGACATTTAAGAAAGGTTAATCAAATATTTAGGATGAGTAAGCAACTAAGAGATAATCTTTTCATCACACCGCCATTTCCGAATAGCTTAAACAGTCTAAGCACGAAAATTCTTAAAATTACTTATTTCTTATTTAGTTATTGTGACATTATTTGGCTTTCTAGACTGACTTCCTGTTTATAAGTAATATTTTGACAAATGAGAATTAATATCTTAATTTTTTAACATAATTGGATGGCGAGAATATTAAATGAAGGCAACCCACTAGCCAAACTTTTACGATAAATCATTATAAAGAATTTTGCCTTCAAATCTTAGGTTCCACTTGTACTTTGTCAGCAGGTGTTCTTGACTCTTGACTATTGTGATGTTATTAACTAGGAAAATTAAAACTATTTTTTTTAAATACGAGTATCTATGAAATGTGCTTGAATAGAAATGGGCTATATCAAGGCTCGTTTCTTTTCAAGTATAATACAAACATGAATCATGTTTCTTTTAACAGTTCTCATAACTTTCATCTATTGTAGTTCCCAAAAATCTACTACCGATGATTAATCTAAGTGATAAATTTAAAAATGATAGACCATAAAATTATATTTAAATGTAGCAGGTCAAAAATTATAATAAATAGGAATTTGATATAACCTATTTTTCAAAAGCAAGTTTATACGATGAATTAATCCTTTTTGATAAGATTTAATAATAGTAAATTGGGCATGTAGTAACTATTTCACTTTTATTTAAAAAACTAGTTTTATTCTATAATTCTTACATACTTTTAATTAAAATTATATTATTGCTATGGATATAATTTTAATTCTTAAGTTCACATTCAACACTTTTTGAAAAGCCTCTAATGACTTCGGATTAGTCCGTAGTTTTCGCAAAATCAGAGAGTTTATTTCAGGTACTCCGGTAAGTTTCTTTTTTTCAGGCACATTACTTATTTCCTTCTAAATACATTCTTCTGATGAAATGTCTACGGCTCCAGAGCATTTATTATAATCACTTATAAGTAGCCTAGCACGATTCCGTCTTCTTTGTAATATTTCATTATCGTTAGTTTCATTATCAGTAAATGTATGTCTTTTCTTCCGATTCTTCAAAATCACTCCAATCATCTTGATCTTCCTCATCTGCATTACTCTTATCCATTCAGGTGTTTTTTTCACAACTTGTTTTTCCTTTAGTAAAAATATATAATGACCAGACTGATTCACACAATATGAATGAAATCGATGTATGATATCAGCATAATAAAGATGATGCCGGATTTAGTACACTAGAAATGTAGTACATGTCACGCCAGATTTAGTACATGTTAAAACAAATTTATCATCATATTTAACATTTAATCGCTTGACGAGTATAACTAGTCATTGTGCTGTATGCTATGAAAAACTAATGATCCGGTAAAATGACGAGCTATATTAGTTATTTTACCGGAAGGGGTTAAATAGAATATAGGAAAGTCTTCTGGAAAAATAGAACACAGCAATGAACATTTTCAAACCACAATTCATTCTAACTTGATCATTTCAGTCATTCATTGTATTTTATTTTAATCAAAGACAGATTTTTATCACAAATAAGTCAGATAGGGTTTTTCTTTAGATTAATCATGAAACTTAACATTTAGTTTAAATGGACAGTTCTTGAATAATGTACTACTGAAAGTGAAGTTGTTTGGTTTCTTGAAATTAAATTTAAAGTGTCTGCACGTAATGGCTTTCAATCTCAATTTCAGGAAGCCTTCATATTTAATATTTCATGTCCCTAAAATAATTAATTTTTAATGAAGAAGCGAATTAAATTTAAGGTCGCTGGTAAAGAAGTTGTAATGAATTTTGACAAGAACTGTGAAAGAAGCAGGAAAACGTTATGTAGAAAGTCGGAACCGCTGAAATATGCGAGCATGAATTTTCGTAATTAAATTTGGTTTTGAATAATATATATAAAACTCTCTTAGGTAAATACAAAATGTTGATAAATTGGTTTATAATCTACTATATAATATTATTTTTAATAATACGTTGTTCTTAATAATTTATTTATGTTGTTTTTAATAATATGGATTCAAGAACAAAAAATACTTTAATCGACCTCCATTATTAAAACAGCAAAAACCAATGCATGTTTGAAGTTATTAAAAAATGAATAATAATTTTTTGTATGTTTTAAATTTTTTTTTAACAAAGGGCGAAATATATATTAATTCTGAAATGAAATTCATAGGCGTTTGTATTAAAGTAAAAAGCTATGAAACTGTGAAAATTGACAAAAAAAGTTGTAAAAGAATAATATTTATGGCTACAATTGCAACTTCGAGAGCTATTCCTTCAGCCCCTTTTTCTTGATACTGCAAAATCAAATTCGATACATAAAGTACTTCTATATTCTTTAGCTCAGCTGTAAAAAAGAAGTAAAATTTATTACGAAATCTTGACATTAAACAGTGGCCACGTGACTTCCTGGTTCCCATAGTTACTCTGAAACTTCTTTTTGCATCACGTTTCTTTTTCTGAAAGATAAGAAATCTTTCACATTTTACCCGAATGATTTTGTATATTACTTTTTTTTTATTGCTTATATTTCTCTAAATCTCTTCGAATGTTTGGACTCATATTTGTAGATTTGCGTATGATGAGACATAATGGTAAGCTGTGATGAAAATACTCAGCTGTGAACCCATATCTTAAAATTTTCATATGACTCTGGAGAGATGAATGTGGTACATCGGGGTTTTATACCAGGACCGCGTACACAATAAGCCTCAGGAAAATTTGGGTAATTGCATCCTTAATGGAGATTATCATTGCCATGGCATTAGAGCTTCAATCTTTTTGTCTCGAAAACTATATTCAAGTAAAAATTTTAATAACAATGTACCTATTTATATGAATATATATACCACTTAAATTTTAGATATTAGATAAGGTTTAATATACTCTATTCAACAGTGGAAGTAAGAAATATGTTTTAAAAATTATCGTTGCAAATAAAGCTCGAACAAGAAAGAGAAAAAGATTTAGTGCTATTCTTCCCAACTCTTATCATTTACGAATCGCCATCGTAAGCTCATCGATCGCTGTACGCAGCACAAATACGTTTTTTGTGCTTATTCAACCATAATTAAAAGAGCGAGAGTATCAGGTTCAGAGTACTGTGAGCTGAAACTTGCTGAATCGGGTATATCATTAGTTTCCTTGTTTAGCTTCAAGCGTCGTTTTACTCATTACTCATCTTTATATGATTTTCCAAGAACTCAACTTACAATCATTTAATTGGATTTTTGATAACGAAGGTAATAACAGAATTTGTAATGCTAGATGGATTCAAGCCAAAACCGATAAATTACATATGATGCTTCTTTAGCCTTTCAGGAAAAGTCGTATGTTCCGATCTTATTTATTATTAAGAATTGCCATTAGTTCATAAGCAATATGAAACTCAAAGATAGTTTTTCCTTACCTTATTATTGCGACAGTTTCCCATCTCAGTAAATTGGTATGAAACTCGAAGATAGTTTTTTCTTACCTTATTATTGCGACAGTTTCCCATTTCAATAAATTAGAAGGCTTTTTCTTAACTTAGCGATAAAACTCGTTAATACACAGTTTTATTTCGAATTCATCAGCATATGCGTTATACGCAAATTTGTAGAACAATTTAATAACGTAACGTATTTCTCACAGCGGTTACTATAATCATATTTTGAAATTTATAAACTAAAATTTGTTAAATCAGAAACGTTATGATTCGATACAAAAATTACATAAATTTCATGAAAATCTTTAATTTCTTTCAAAATTTATTTCTTTGAATTCTCTAATTTCTTTTCAAATGAAACAAAAGAACTCACTTCCAAAACGATGCGCCATTAATTAATTATATAGAGTTTGGATAAAGCATTTGTAATTCATATATGTTTGCAGGATGTACGGACGAATGTTTGTAAGTATGTTACAGAAAACAAAACAAAACAAAATCTTGTTAGACTGAAGTGAATAGTCACAATCTTTAATTGCGGGTAATATTTATATATTTGGTGCATGCCTTTCACAACTCCTTTTACTCCTGTGATAAAATTTGGTGTAAAGTGAAAAAAATATGTGACTTTTTAACTTTAATTATTTTAGCCAATGGTAACTCTGCATAGGAACTGCAACATCCTACTCATTACATTTATTAAATTTTATTTCTTCTTTATTATTTCTTAATGTTTCCATATTGAGAGTTCGCTGACCAAAGGAGATAAAAATAGAGAAAGAAAAAAAATTGAAAATAAAATAACGTAAAAGTAAAAGTAACGTATCAGTAAAAAAAATTGAGTGGAAATGGAGTGCAAGAAAACTGGCACCAGCAAGCATCAAAAGTTGCTTTATGCCCATGGGAAAATTATGTATTATTGGATCGAAAGTGACATTTACAACCTCAAAATTTGCGCTGAAAAAGATGGAATTGGAGCAGTTCAGTGTTGCGGCATGGCTAACTGACACGCTTGTTTGTTTTCATATTCTCCCTCACCTTTTATTTATTTTTCGGAATAATTTTCTTTAATTTTTTTTTTATTTTTATTATTTTGAAGGGCGCATTTATGATTTAATGTAGACTGCTTCCTTCATTTTTCTTCAATTGTTTAGCAACAAAATGTGAGACGATAATTCTTATAAAATTAATTCAGATAAGGATTATCTTACATAAAAATAAATCATATTTAATTGTAAATGCATCGAAGGAAGAAAATATGTAAAATTTAATATATTTTAGTAAATTATTAGAAATTTCTTTATATGAATCATATATTTTTTCGACTAGCTGTATCGGATTTTATTCAAGAGTTGTGAAATTTATGTTTGAATAATGACCATATCAATTATCCTCCAGAGTAAATTTTTAATGCATCTAGCTACTGGTGATTCAAAATATCTCAAAATTTCTCGCATAGAATTTTGAATGTAAGAGAAGTTGAGGTACCATTTCTTAATGTATACTTTAACCCTTGAGAAATACTCTTTACAGTACTATCTAAGGAGGTTTTTATCTCTTTGGAGATTACTGAATGCAGCAATAATTGCATGGCTAGACTTATTTGATAAGGTAGAATGAAATTTAATTTATGTTATAGTAATTTTGATTTCATTATAAAGCTCAATATTTATTAAATTTAAAAAATGTATTACTCATTGAATATTTGCTTCTTAAATAAAAGAAACAGCGTTTTTTGTTGGACCTTTTAGTTCTGGACTTATTTAAACATTCTAAAATGAATATTGGTAAATTGTAAAGCATGAAACTTTCCCACTTTTTAAATATAATACACAATTTTGTTATATAGAATTTGTGTATGAGAAAGCTGTTGATGCAGATTTTGGTAAATTTTAGATTTATTTTAAGTTGCAAGTTTATATTCTAGTAAATCAAAGCGTGCTATCTATGAACAAGGTAGGTCTGTAACATTTGTAATAATATTTCAGAGTAATAATTTTAGTTGATAAATAAGATTTGAGGATAAATGGAGAATAACTATTTCGGTTTTAATTTGAATTAAAATTTATTATTTTTGTTAAAATAAATCGATATAAAGAGGCATTTTTCATGATTTTTTGTGCTTCTCAAATGTTAATACTTCCGTGTTGTAATACCATTCTCGCCTTTTGAGAAAATTATTATTTTTATTTTATGAAATTGCAAGCGAATTGAAACAATTTCATCTTCTCATAATTGTTAAAGAAATTTAGAATAGGTTAACATTTCTTGTTTCGTTTTTAATTTAAAATTTAGTACTCATATTGTATGTAATTTAAAATTTCTTGTTTATTTACCTTTTCTTTCCATTTAAGATAATTTTTATTTTATATTAAATGTGATATATTTCATCTGAAGCGTTATGTATTGAATGCATTATAGATGCGTGAAAGCGTTTTATAGAATTTTTTTTTACGAAGGAAATAAATTCATGCTTATAATTCTTAAAAATAAATATAATAAAATATTAAAAATAATAATATAATAAAGGACTATAAGAAATATTGATATAATTGCTGCATGAACCATGTAACATACGACATTTTGTGATAATATGCACCAATCGCATATCGCATGCAACAGTTTGAGAGCATACTGGGATGAAATTCTATGCAGCAGATGTTCAAGACGCAATTTATTCCCTCCCCCCTTTATTCTCCATCGATTTATTTTTGTGAGGTCATTAGAAACATAATGGCTTTTGCTTATGAACAAAGACATTATACGAAATGGGAACAGATATTGAAAATGCATGCACCCTTATAAAAACTGATATTCTGAGAGACTTTTGTGTTTTTTCTGTAGGAGTCATCAGCATTGGCTAAAAAATAACTGTCAAAAATTTGCGTACTTCCATGATCAACAAGATTTTACTTATATATTGATAAATTTGTGTTATGAGACTTAGATGCATTTTATTAATTGTTTGAGCCATATTTACTACGCAACAAAATTTTTCGTATATATTTGGAGACTGTATTAACTAATAAATACTGAACAAAAATTTAAAGACTGATGGGATCATAGAAAAATCTCTCCTCCCTCACACACTCAAATACTTGAGAAAATTGAAATCATCTCATCTTTATTCACGCAACAGCAGCCAAGGAAAACATCTTAATGCCTTATAAATTTTAAAGCAGCTTTTGAAATACCCTAGGGAATTCTTGTTCAATCTGCAACTTCTCAATTGTTTATGCAAAGGAAGTGGCTTGGAAAGCCTCCTTCCAAGAGAAAAAAAGATTAAAGTGTTGAACCAAAAATAATGCACAAGGAAAAGAAATTTATGATATGATAAAGAGCATTAGTCAAGCTATTAAACAATTATGTTTGTGATGAAAATATGGAAATGAAGTGCAAAATATGATTCCTGGGAAGAAAAGGGAATCATTAGTTTAAAAAAAATTAATTAAGAGAAGAATAAGAATAATTATATTCGATTCTAAAAGATTTTTAGAGGCTTTAACAGAATCAGTAACGAAATAAATCGATGCAATAATTTTCTTTCAAGCGAGGCATTTACCATCAGATTATGTATACTATTTAAAAAATAATAGAATACTTATTTATTGAAAACTTAAAAAAAAAAAAATTCTGGAGACTTCTTTATTCATCCTTCTCTTCAAATTCATCTTTTTGTTTTTCTCCTTCTGTTCGGGTTTTCTTTCTTATTCTCATCTTCTATATCCAAGAATGATTCAGCTTTGCTTTATCTGTATAAATAACTGCACTAACTTTTAGTGTTTTGCATTGCTTACCAAATGTTCAAACAATGTGTAGAGTTTACTGCTATTATTTTGAATGCTGAAGTTTTCTTAAAGTTATCAATAGCCATTATATAAGAATAATTTCCTTATAAGTAAAGAAGAATTTGAATTTAAATTGTTTAGTTAGTTAAAACGTGGGCTTGATTTCTACATTTTTGCACAGCTTCCCTTAAGTAGAAAATGACACTTAGTAGTTTTATTAGAAAGAACCAAATATCTCCTGTTTCTTTTACATTTCAATAAAATTGTAGGCAGATTCGTTTTTCGATTGCCACAATAGTTTTTTTTACATAAACTGACAGGATGGTTTGGTAAGTCACTCGAAATTTTCGACCTCGCTGATTTCTTAGAAACACGATATCACTTCGCTACTGTACTCGTAATGCTATGCAAATATCTGAGTAAAACTCTTATTGTGTTTAGAATGATCCGTGTAATTAATAAAGACATTTAAACTCTTTCGCTCATTTCCTTCCTCATTTTCTATAGAACTTTGCATTTAATCAGTATTCTATTTTCATGCAAGGATAACTTTAAAGAAACTTCGCTCATCAATCATTAATGGGTGTTATACTTGTCAAGGACCCATATGAAGTAAACAGTCCCTGCTCCCTTACTTAACGATCCGTATGATATTGCACCTTAAAATATGTAAAGATTTTCATTCAAAATATGTGATTTTATTGTATTTTAAATAAAACTAACCTTTATATAAATGTGTTTAAATTATAATATACTTAAAATCTCCTGAACTTTTCGCATAATAAAATAAATTTTAACATGTTTTATTTCGTCCTCCAAATAATTTGCTGTTTCATTACATTTCCTTTTTCAATCTACATTAAGGCTATTTAAAGAATGATTTCATAATTTTCCTCAATGATTAGATGCTGAAAATAGTACTTTAGCTAGTATTCTTTTTCTGAGCTTCTATACAACACCACTAGAAAGACATTTCCAGCCAATGCATCTGACGAACAACAGAATTACATACGAGCCCGAATTTTCGTTAATTTGATTTTATTTCATTCATTTACATGAACGGCTTATGAAGTGTTATTCCATTCTGAAGGCTTCAGAAGAAAAAGAACAGAAAACGATGAAAGAATTTAGTTCATGTCCTAGAATGCTGAGGCTTGTTCAAAGATTTGTAGAAATATATCGTTTTGAAGGAACGTCCACGAAGTTGCAGATCTTACTTTACTGAGGGAATGTTACTGCCGTTTTGTATTAAGGAGGATATGACATTTGAGTCATGTTTAAAACGTTACAATGCTCATAAGTGTGATTGCATTTCTTGAATCATCGGCTCGCTGTATCTGTCATAGGATTTGCATGTACACCCGAGACTCATTTGCAGTTTGAGCTCTGCTAAAAAGTGACCAAATATCACAGTGGTTATTTAACATCTTGTGATCTGAGAAGGCCTAGTTTGCGCAGCATGTAAATGGCAAAACCTAAAACACTTGCATTTGATGAATATGATATCTTATGTACAAGACCAGATTGTTGTATTAATCTCCATTTAATTGTTTACGAGCAATTTCGTTGCGTATTTCATTTTCTTCCCTTTCCTTTTTGTAAAGCGTTAGCCTGATCCTGGCTGTAAAATTTGTAGAATGATTGTAGAATTATATCTCACTATTTTATGTTAATACCGAGTAAATTTTGTAAATTTGTTTGCGTGCTGCTTTCCAGGATTGAGGCTAGAGGTGCCTAGTCCCATTTTTCAAAATCCGGGAGAACATACTTTTTTTTGTATACTTTTGGTGTTGATATGATAAGTCAAGAATGTGCAAGAACAAATGGTTACCACAATTACCAGACTTCACTCCAGCAGTTTTAGCTGTGTCATAATTTGCATGACAGAATAAATAATTTTTCAACTTTTTACTTTCTGGCGACCTCTTACTATTTGAAATTTAAAATATTTTGTGTTATTAAAAAAGGATCTGATTATTTTCTGTACCTATCCAAGAGAATCGTTAGTATTTAGGAGAATATATTTTAACGAATGTTTAAAGTCTTAGTGAATTCATAATGTGCACTTTTTTTTTATTTTACACACCGACTTACCTTGCCCATAGAATGTAAATTTGGCAGGATCCGCTGGGTAGAAAAATCAGCAGATACAAACTATACCCATCAAAAGTGGAAGAAAATGTGGAATAATATATAATATGCAATGAAAAGGGAATAATTCAAATAAAAAGAGAACAAAAATATTTATATACTAGGAAGGAAGGAAAGTATGTTCTTTGGCGTATGCTCCAGAATCATTGTTCTTAGGTTTTGCCGGGTTAACAATAATCAAAATTCATGAATACCACAAGATTTATATACTAGGAATGAATAAACTTGCATGCAGGTAAATAAAGTAACAAATAAAGTTTTTAAATACATGAAGAGTTTATAAGCACATATAATAAGAAATCAGCCCTTTGCACTCCGATGTCTCTTCTCAGGTACCAATCAAGACGGTGCGCAATTTTGATGTTTTATTTATTATTATTTTTTAGAATTTCGGTTGTTAAAACTCCCTACTGAAGATGACGTAGATTAATTTTTTAGATCAATTCAATTAAAAGTAATTATGTTTTTTTTCGGAGTAATAAACAAGTCCCTGTATTAAGTGATTAATTAGGCATCAAATTACTTTACGTAATACAAAGACTTAACAAACCTAACTGAGCAAGGGCAATGACAAATCAGGTACGAAGTATTCCCAGATAAACATCCGAAGTGTATACATATTATGATATTTCTTTTAATTTTGAGTTTGATAGTAAACCGAGATGTCAATTTCTTCTCTTCTCGTCAATTCGGCCTACAGCAAATATCTCGTCACAGTTCTGAGCAAAATTAATTGATACCAAATCGATTGTGAAAACTAAATTGAAATAATCAAATAAATAAATTATGATATGTCTTGTATCATTTCCCCTGATTGTGAGATTCGAACAGTAAATACACTTGGGGGAACAGATAATTCAACATTAAGGAAAGATCCGCGATCGCGCTATAAACATTCCGAAACAATTTATTCTCCCTTAATCAGCCTCTTAAGCTTTTTAAAAAAATTACTAGCTAATTTGCTTTCATGTTTCTGACACCTCATATGAACTTTTGAAGCAACTGGAAAGAGATTACCATTTTGGATTTATTGCTTCGTGATAAAAGGATTTTTCTGGACTGAAAAATTCACACAAGTTTTATTCAGTTTCGTGAGCCTCAAGAGGGAACAATGGGAGAAGAGATGTGCTTACCAGCTGATGAATAATTTATAAGGGGGGGGGAGGTTCTATTCAAATAAGAATTCTTGAAATCAGTTGAAATTATTATTCTCCTAGGAAATAGCTTGTATTTGTGATGTGAATTGTAGAGACTGAAAAAGGATTTATGTTTTTTAAGAAAAAATGAAGTTATTTAAAATTAATTCTTTTACATGAAGCTTATACGTTCTATATTTTATTCAAGTGTTATTTAATGTCATTACCAACTGTTTCTTATATTGTGATTGAATTAACATGTTTTTTAAATATTACGTCTACCTGTGCAATTTTTTTTTATTAATACCTTGGCAAAATTGAATCCAGAGAGATGCACTTAACTAATTGATTTTATTCGATAATGCGACAAAATTCTTCTTCGTCATTTTTTCCCCTCAGCTGTTGTTTTCTTAAAAGATTATGCGTTTTGTAAGATTCGCAAAATCTTGAAGGGAAAAGACATGAAATTCACCTGAGGCCAATAATTAAATTATACTTTAAATTAAGATGTCACAAAGGAAAATGTGAAGATTAATTTTTCTGCATAACATTTTAATAAAACATTTTTTATAATTTATTTGCATAGTGGGATTATTCGTAAAAGGATTATTTTATAATGTAATCAGGATTTTGGAGAGATAGAATATTACGAATCTTGATAAAATTAAAATTTCATTTTATTGTCAAGTAATGGTTTAAAGATATCAACATAATATTTGGTTTTCACATTTAATTATTTTAAATCTTTGTTGTCTTATAATTTCAATTTTATTTTAATACTTAAGTTGATGGATAAGATTAATGCTTAAATAGGCAGTATATTATTAAATTGTATAAATTTTATAAAAAATGTCATGTATGAGTAATGAATTAATTATTATATAATATACTAATTCATTATTCATTAACTTTTATTTCGAAAGTAAATAATGATGAAATTGTCGAAGTTTATTGGTTGTGAATGCAAGGGAACATTCTACCAGAATTATTTCAGTATCTGCTCATAATCTCGCCTGTTTCAATGGAAGTTTTATCTTACATCGCGAAATGAAGGTAAGGTTTATCATTTAACATTGATTTATTGCCTTAAGAATATTATTTACAGGCTTATCGTTGCACAGGCAGATGAAAATGTCATTTCTACTGGCATTCTAACTTATGTGACATGCCTTATAAAAAAACTCAGGGAAAAAGTTAAGAAGCACAGAAAACATTAATGCAACAATCAGGGATTTGAGTTGAAATAAACTATAAACTATTAAGGCTATTAATTATTTTGCCCATATACTTCTCCTTCAATTTTTTGCCAAGAAATGTATTGTTTCTTAAAAGTAAAGTGCGTTGTTACCCAATTCTTTGAAACTCAACAATATCTTTCACTTACAAATGAAATCGGAAATTTCATTTATTTTGAAAAATTTTGCAAAAGGTATTAATTACAGTTTGGAAAACATATCCAGCTTTGGTCAGTTAATAAAATAAAAATGTGTTTCGAATTTATAATGTAATCCTATTTACCAGAAAATTTTTATTTTTATGAAGAATGAGTATATTTGTAGCCATTTTACAGTCTACCGCGTTCTATTATCTGTGGTGTCTTATTATTTCATCTTTTGAGTGAAATGTAAGGAATTCTTAGATTGAACAGTAGAAAAGTTTATGAGACTTACTAGCTATTGAATTTTTTTATTAACATTTTTTTTTTTTTACTATTTTGCAAGAATACCATTCTCATTGGATCAGCTTAGTATTTTTGTACTTTCCAAAATAGCTTTAAATCATTCGGAGTAATCATTGCCAAGAGTCTTAAATTCATTTAATGAACTCATACAAGAATCTTATTAAAGTATGTATAGTTTCCATCGAAAATATTATAAAACAAGTCTAATTTATGTTAATTCTGTAGACCTGAATTCTTTATATTGTTCTGTAGTGAAAGTCTGTAAAAGTTGAATACTGTGGGAGTCATCTTTTATTGAAAATAACTGAAGATGATAAAAAAATGACTTATATTAACTGTTAGGGTCTGCCACTTAACAGCTAAAATGAATT
Source organism: Argiope bruennichi (assembly GCF_947563725.1). Taxonomy (NCBI): domain Eukaryota; kingdom Metazoa; phylum Arthropoda; class Arachnida; order Araneae; family Araneidae; genus Argiope; species Argiope bruennichi. The sequence goes on along the minus strand of NC_079162.1, from coordinate 23,576,345 downwards.
TAAATGTAGGAGACTTCTCTTAAAGTTTTATACATCTTTATATATATTTAAGTCTATTTTTTAAGTTAAAAAATATTTGTGGCTACGTCATCGATACAAATATAAACTAGTGAAAATGAAATATATATATATATATATATATATATATATATATATATTTCTTAAGGATTGATGCGTATGGTGGTAATATCATGAATCTTATTTACCTTTACAAGCTACAGAAATAGCCGTTGGAAATTATCGAAAGCATGTAGCTTATTATTGACGTTATATGGTAAAATTTCGAAAAATTGCATGTATTTAACAGTTTCTATTATATATTCGGTGCAGTTACGCCATAATGTCATTAAAAGTATTAGTATCATTTTCAACGATGTGTAACTAGCTTACTGATACTTTAAATTAAATAATTTTATTACTATTCTTAAAGTATCGTTTTTTAATAACTTAAGAAAGCCCTATTGATTCTTGAATCTTTTATTACCGTACATTATAGGTTTATACTAAAGCAGTTTACTATTTTTTGTTTTATTTTATGTTTTGATTAAAGTTGGATTTCCTTCATGAAATGTACTATTATTATTTTCAAAATCAATCAGTTATTGTGTCTTTCAGATTTCACGTTCGTATACTGGATTTTTTTTTTCTCTGGTAAAATTTAGTAGCTGTTTATTTTATGTACTTTATCAAAATAAAAATGACATTAAGAATTATTTCATTTACAATATTCCAATTAAGTCTTTCAGAATTCGCAACCTGTTAAAAACACAAGAGGACAAATGTTACATTCCCTCCCTCCCAAGTAATTTTAAACTCGTCTTCACAGATATTGTAAAAAATGAACTACTTCAATTTTTCCACTTAGATCCATACCAAATTGACCAAGTATAAAATACAGCCTAAGAAGGATATGACTAGGCGTAGTTGCCGGCATGTATTAATCATTTCTGATTTATGTCTACTCATCCAGCACATAAAAAAACCATACTGATCTTATACTAACATCCACAAGCTTCAGAGATGCATAGAATTTGAAATAACCTTTTTAAAATTTTATTATTATTATCTTATTAAAAAAAGGAAAATGGCTTTAGTTACGTATTTTCACTTCTTAAAATATTTTTTAAAGTAATACTCTAAAATGGTAAAAAGAAGTGTACTGTAAAATATAAAGTAACGATGTTGAATTTGATTTTGACTCTTTGGACACTGGCTTTGATACAGAAAGTGATAGTGGTTGTTTTGAAAACATTTATATCAGTGATTCTGAAATTGCCGTAGTTCCCATAAACGAGAGTAAAGCCATTAACTGTTAGAAAATTTTGCTAATTAAAGTAAGATCTGTGGAAAGCAATTTTTGAAATAGAATGAACTTTGTGAAATAATTTATACTGATGTATATCAGTTAATAAAAAAAACAATGGTGAATTTCCTTACACGCACACGCATGCGCTCTGAAAAATCTTGGCGTTACAAATGAAACCCATTCTTAAAGCACTTCTCTATAGCTCCCACTTGAGATTCTATTCTACACAAAGCAAAAAACGTAAATCGATGCAGAGTCGAATAAAATCGATATTTTTTTAAAGTATCGAAACTTCGTAAGAATTAATAATACTTTAAAAATGAAAGCCGGAAACTGAACAGGGCTTTAAAAATGTGCTTCAACTTCACCTTCTTTTCACTGTGAGGAGTTGAAGAGAGAAAGATAGAGAACTGAAGATCAGTTCTTTAGTTTTTTAACCAAAGCAAAATTGCTTTTGTCGAATTCTTCCTTACTGAAGCACTTCATTTATTTTTAGATAAATACCCACTTAGAAATGTGTCAAGGAAAGTTTTTTTCCTGTATGAAACCGAAAGAAGTTTTCTCGAAGTCATTCGGTATTTTTTTCTGATTTCTGATAAATGATTCCTCACCTTTCCCTAATTAGGAATCGGAGAAGGAAAGATTTCATGAAATGTGAAGAGGTAGAGTGTTTAAAATTCCTTTTAAAAAGTTCGCTCGGAATGTGGATAATGAAGAATACGTTTAATTAAATTATCAGTTCTCATCTGTTTTGATCCACTTCAAGATATCTTTTATTTTTCGTCATTGGTATTGATAATATATGCAATTCTCCAAATGAGATTTTTAAAAAGCATTCAATTAAATTCGGTACTGACGGAAAAGAATTGTTTAAATTTAGTTTCGTATTCTTATTTTGACATGACTTCATGATTTAGCATGTGAGTTAAACACATCTAGATACTTCAAATTTATATCTTTTATTTGTCATGTGATGCTTTTATAATTGAAAAACAGTATTTCGAAATAATATTATTTAAAATACAGCATTATCTCTTGTTTTTCAGTCAATGTTTCAATATTCAGTTAATTTAGGTACCTAAATTGTACCACTTAAGGCTTGCTAAACAATAATCTGACAAACTTGTTACTGTTGTCGCAGATGCTTACATTATTTGGGAAAGATTATTATTTCGAGATTAGCCCTCCAAAGCTTCAAAACAAGAGAGTAATGAATTAAACTAAACTGAAAATTAAGTATATTTTTTTTTCTTTTTAAAAAGCCATAGTAAAGATGATTTCTCAACTGCAAATGAGAATATTAGACAATAAGTTTAGTGTTAATTTTATATTCACAGAATACTGAATTTGAAAAACGATTTCTTTAAATGTTTTGCAGAAATCCTAGAAATTTCTGAAAGGTCAATCTGCAGTCACTAATTAAACATTTTCACGATCAGATAATTAATAGATAAGTAATGCGGCTCTTGTTCTTCGTCGTCATTTATGCATAATCTAGTTGCAAAAGCATCTTCAACGTCATCATATCTTAAAAAATTTCTAGCATTATGTAGCTTCTATACATGGAGTTAGTACTATTGGATAGAATTTATGACAAAGCAGTTAAATGTTTGACAAACTTAAGAGCAAATGCATGCAAATAAAATGTAAAATAAATAAGTCTTCAGAAATGTATATATAGTTGTATTTATAATCATTTCTTGTATTTAAATATGATGCTAGAATATTTATAAGTTAACCATAATATTGAATTTCAGACAACTATATATGTGAGTAACATCTCAATTTTTTCGAGATGCAAAAATGGTTCTAATTTCACTCACGAACAATTTGAAGAAAATTATTGCAATTATAAGTTATGCTTTCACTATTTGAATGATCAGTGAAAAGGAATCTAAATTAGTTTCTTTGTTGATTCCATTGGAAAACCTCTAGAACTGAAAAAGAATAATTAAGGTCCTAAAATAGTATTCCTTTATCTATTAAAATATATTGTTTATCTATTAAAATATATTGTGAAAGCTGTTATTAAATGAAATTATTATTGGAAAGAAAGCTGAGATGAAATGGAAACACATGAACTAAAATTAATTTGTTATAAATTAAATAGAAAATTTAGTAAATTGAAAAGAATGAGCATCAATTTTTTCACCTCGACATATATGGCTTCGTGAAAAGAACTGAGAATGCATTTGAATTTCTCTCCAATGACAAGTTCAGACCGGTGGGGGGAGGGCAAAACTTCTGGTATTGTGGTTGGTTCTCTTTCCCATTTTGAATAAAATGCTAGTTTAAGGCCAAGTTACCACCACTTCAATGACGAAACGTACCTAAGTGTAAGGAGTGAGCCACGCCGTAATGGGGTATGCATTTAGCAGTTCAATTAAATTTTCGTGTTGGCTCTGTCGTTCAGATTACACCGGATGCTAAAGCAGAGCCAGAGCACTTCCGTTGTGGTTGTGGTTTGAGTTGGAACACTGGATCCCTAATTTTATATATTTTTTTTTTAGTACAGTACATAACAAATTTTATTCATCTATCTCATTTCGATCTTGAAATATGATATTTTTATCCTCACGAATAAGCATACCAATACATATTAGCTAGTAAATTGATTTGATCCAAAATATGATAATATCTAAAGTGTTGGCCATTCAATTGTAAATCTTATTTCCACTATCTAATTTTCAAATTTTTGTCTTTGCATAATAACAATTTGATGGACAAACAAGTAACCCAGTGGACGAATTTTTACTAAAAAATTTACAGAAAGATACAAGTTTAGTATATAGATAGCGTTGCAGTTTTTCGTCTTATAGCTCATTGCGTTTTGTAACCATCATGTTAACAGACATAATTTTGATAATGGTTTCTTCGGACATGCAGATGTCTGAAATGCAAAGAATCTCTTCTTACTATTCTTTTTCTGTTCTTTTAATTGGATGTAGAAATTTCTCCGAAAAGACAACATGTTAAATAATTTATCATATTATCCGCAAAATCTTATTTCAAACAAAAGAAAATATCAGAATTATAAAAAACATTTTTTTATATGTTATCAAATTATTTAAATAAGAGTAGAAAAATCATGACTTTCCAAATGATTTTGTGATCTATTTCAATTCATTGAGATAAATCGTTTCTTTTTTATGATTTTTATTTAATAATTTTTAAACAAATTTTGGTTTCTTTAACTTGTGTATTAATTAACTGAAACGTATATATTACTCTTATTTTATGCGTTGCACCATGGTACAAGACTGGGAGTCATATTTCACATTTTCAAGTGTGTCATATTTATTTTAATCATGTATTATGTTTTTAAGTACTATGTTCACTCTTATGCTTATGTTCATTCTCCTTATTAGAAATGCAGAGTATTAAACTTTTCGCTTCTTGTTTGAGACAAAAAAGTGCTTGCAATTATACGATAAAGTAGTTTGAAATTCGAAATATTTTCGTTCCAAGAATTGTTGACCAAGACAAGTTCTATTTTTTGTTAAATTCTCAGTGTTTTTAGTGGAATTTTTAAAATATGCAACAGCTAAAGCTTTTACTAGACGATAAGTGGGGCATTTTTGTTTTAAAAATACTTCATATTTAGATATATGGATGGGTTTTAGATGTTTTTAATGAAATATCATGTCTGCAATATAAATTTGAGAATTGCAAAGATTTCAATTGTATGCATGTCGCCCTCATTTTCTATGAACTTATAAATTGAAACATAAAAAGTAAGTTGTTTTTTGCACTCTTTTTTCCCCATTATCTTATTCCTTTTTTGTCTGTATTATAGTTAAAAAAAATATGATCCGAGTGATGTAAAAAAAAAGATGCTCAAATGCATTCAAACACGTTTTCCTCATACAAAAAGTAATGTCTGTATTTCATTCGAAGTTAAAAAAAAAAGTTAAACATTATGATTCAGAATTTTTATGTCCCATAAAAGAAAACTCTAATCAGAAGAAAGGAAATCATGAAAGCTCATACGCTGACAATATAAATATAAGCAAGGTGGTACTGTCTCTTATTGAATGAAATTGGTTTGCAAGAGTATACTTCAAATAAAAAAAAGATGTTAACGATTCTGTCTTCTTTCTTTTATAACTCTAAAAGTCTCTAGATAAATGTTCTTAAGACGTTTTGTTTTCGGATGATTTTTTTTTCTATCTCTTTTCACTTCTAAGCCCTCTTTAACAGAAAAAAGAAACTTCATTCTTGTGCAACTTCTGCATCCTTAAGCACGTTCTGCAAAGGACGCTTGTTTTTTCATAGATAATTTAGATTTTGTTCATAGTTTGAATGACTGTAATTTCAACACTGATTGATTGATTGAACATTTCTGGCTTAAGAACCAGCTCTGGTCAATCTGCCCCAAACAGAAGTTATTTTCTTTGAAGCATGTATCTCATTTTTTATTACTTTAATGTCAAGGGAAAGGTAAAGAAATAATAATAAAGAGGATTAACATAATAATATTTAATCAAATAAAATAACCAAATCTAGTTCCAGCTATAAAATGAAATTATTTTTACTTTCTCGTATAAGAAATATAGAGAAATTTAAAGTACGAAGAATTCAAAGAAAATGTATTGTTATCGTCAAAAAATTCGCACTCGAGATTTTGACGAATCTCCATGATTCCGGCCTCCCCGAATTCGGCAAACACATTTTTGACACTATACCTGTCCATTTGTTTGTAAACATTATGATTCAAAAGACCTTTGAGCTAGACGAATGTTATTTGGTATATGGGCTTTAGACCAAATTTGTAATTTTCTATCAAATTTTGGATAAAATCCAATAAGAGGAATCTTTCTGTCTGGCTCTTTGAGTGCAAGTAAACTAGATAAGTGCAAAACGTAATGGGCTAAATAGATAAAATTTTGTACATAGGTTTAGCATAAAAATTGTAGATTATTATAAATTTTGAAATAAATCTACCAAAGGGCCTGATCATCAATCGATCTGCATTTTCGCATGCATGTAAACGTAAAAACTCATAAACAAAATGACTTATATAAATGAAATTCGGTATGCGATCTTGTACTAAAACTGAAATGTCGTGTCAAAATTTAGATTCAATCTGTATAGAAAAAAGGCACCCAGTGTACATATTTATATATATATCTGCACGATAGATTCAGTAAAAATGCTAGATTCGCACCAAATATTTATATTCTACTATCCGCCAATATCATACAAGGGATTTGCGACCTTACACAAATTTATGCTGGTGGAGAGGGGATAACTCCTTTATTGGAGAGCATGAGAGAAAGAATCATGGAGATCATTCCCGCTAATTTTTTCGAAATATGGTTCACTCTATTAAGCTAATATCCGCTCTGTTGATATATTTCCTTCTTAAAATTAGCGTATTCTGCTAAACTATGTCTTAGAGATAAAAACTTTTTATTTGATATGTATATCGGTGGCTGTTCGAACTTCAGTAATTATTGACATATTAAATGTATGTAATTAATTTCATATCAATTTTACAATCGCTTTACGATTTAAAAAAATTCTGGAAAACAACTAATTGTTGTAAACTGAGATTTACTGATAATAATGCTTTTTAAATGCTATTTGCGTACTGTATTGATGTGTATGGCAAAAGAATAATGTAAAATAAACTGAGATGAGTGTTGAAGATTTCTATAAAAAATCAGTTACATTAATAGTATTTATTGTCCTAGGAGGAGTTTCGTTCTTTTTGTAAAATTTTCTGAAGGTGATCCTTAAATATATTGAAATATTGTAATAAGGATTACATTCTTTGTGCGTTTGAGAGAGTATATGAAGATTTAATTTCATAAAATAACACCCCCTTCCCAAAAAGAGATGAGAATCTTGTCGTATATTAGTAATTCACTGTTGTGAGTTGTCTAAATATTTAAACATATTTCAGAGAATATTTTCTTATTATTATTTGTACACATTTTGTTTTGTAAATGACATACAATAAAATATAGAGAAGAGACATTTAGAAACTCTAAATGAAAGCCTAGACTTTAAATGATGCTCAGGATCCATTATCTGAAGTACTCTTTGAAAGAAGATTCATTTACTATGTAGCCATAATATAATTTTGAAAGAAAAAAAAAAAAGAACGTATATTTTTAGAAGTGATTGAAAATCTGCTCCCTAAGTAATATTCGTTAAATTTTAAGAAAATTTAATAAATTGACACATTCTTATAATAAATTTAAAACTTGAGATTTAAACGTCATTTTTGTCAGGTAATTGCAAGCAATTTAGTATCTGATACTGCAGGAAATTTGAATAATTGTATAAGAAAAATTTGAGAAAGAGGAGAATGCCATGGATTCTACAAAAGTGAATGCAGGTCGTTTTTAGATTTGATAAAATAAGCCAATTCTTATCAGTTCGTTTAATAATATCTCTTAATGCCGTTATATTCGATAAAGTTATTATTGACATCTGAGCAATAAATTTAATTAATTTATATATTGTGAACTGTATACATCCTGCCGTAATTATTGAATAATACCATTTAATTTGATGATCAATATAGTTAGACTTCAGACACATCCATGTGGAACAGTCATCACATTATTGAGTTACCCAATGAAAAATCATTATACGAACTTGAAATGTTCTAGTCAGAAGAAAGAATTTTTTTGTCAAAATTCATAAGCTTCCTAAGAAACCTACAGTTATATAAAGTCTTTTAAAATGCCAAAGCGTCATACCCTATGACAAACTTTGTTGACTGGTTAAAATTAAAAAAAAAAAAAAAAATCGAAGCAGTATGCTTTTTTGGCGCCAAAAAGTTCAATCAAGTTTCTAACATCGTAGGTTTCTCGCATGTGCCTCATCCGTATCGAAATGCATTTCGAAATTCAATCGAATTGAATTTCGAATGAATTTAGTGCAGTCAATGAGAACTAACCATTTTTCCATTAGCTAACAAAAGCAATTTGTTAAGGATACTGTCCTATAACTGGTAAGAATCTGTGTACAGTTGTCAGATTTATGAAAAGTAATAATCGTCAATTTGAGCTTGCATTGGAATATATTCTTCCAACAAAATTCTGTTAAAAATATTTAAAAAGTAAGTAAAGAATTTGGATGAATTTTTGGAGTATTATAATGAATCTTAACTGGACTTCGTCATATTGAGTGCAATTTGCTTAAAACGTTAACTAATATTTATAACAAAAAGAATTTTATGCACTGCCTTTTGTTCGGCTTTTTTTTTTTTTTTTTTTTTGCCTTATTTATCGAATTATTTTCAACTTTCATTATCGGAATAAGAATCAATAAACTGTTTGAATCTTCGGAAGTTTTCAATCTTTGTCATAAATAAGAAAGAGCCATTTTCTACTTTTTAAATCTACTTTTTTTTTCTATATTTTTAAATATTTAATTCTAGCTTTCGAAATTAGATTATTAAATTTTCCTACACGCAATTATCATGCATCTTTTTCAAAAGGAAAAATAACTTTTTCATTTCTTAGCAAAATAATATCTTAAATTATTTTGGAATTTTTCCTGGAAGAGATATGAAGAGGTTTCACATAAAGTATTAAACATAGCTTTGCAAATAAAATACAAATTTAAAAAAAAACTATGAATGTTCTATTTAATTTATTTTTTCATCGATTTGAACTATGTAAGAATTCGGAAGAAAAAGGGAAACGAATTCGTAATTAACTACTTAAAAAAATCAGCTTGATTGAAAACGAAATTAACCGCACTTGATGTTCCTCTAATAGAAAATTTTTACATCATGACTGAACCTTCTTTTGCACTGCCCGAGGGAATTTTAATTAATATTTTTTTTTCCACTTTTTAAGAAACAGCTGTTATTACCAATTTAAAAAATATATTTTTTAGACTTTTAGAAAAATGCCTTTGAATTAATTTTGGATGTTTACATACTAATCATATTGAAAATTATCTTACAAAGAAATAAAAATAAGAAGAAAATTGCACCATTCTTCAAATTATTTCTAACGATTTTATAAATCGTTTCTAAAATTAATTTATTAAATGTTCTTTTGTTCACAATCTGGTCTATAATTAAATTTTTCTAACATAGTCGCAGTCTCTTCTTAAAAATGACAAGAAATGAAAAATTTCTTAGAAAATGAACTGTTGTAGTTTAATAATCTTTTCGTTAGAAGCAATGTAAAATATATCTTCATTCGTGAAGGGTAAATATTTGTAAGAGAAAAGTTGTTTTTAATATAGAAGACTTATTTTTAATGTATGAATCACAACTTCTTTTAAGAAACGAGTATTAAAAAAAAGGACACGAGGCTTCAAACCGAATTAATCAATATGAATTTCATGGCATATCATTTTCACATTCATATGACAATAGTGATTAAATATTTAAAAACAGAAAAAATACTCATCGAATTTACTTTTTGAAGGGAAAAGTAAATTTTTCTTAGACATACGAAATACATTTAACATGACTTTCCCAAAAAAGGCTTTTTAGTGGAATTTAATGAAGAAATGTCTCCTTAATGTACTTAAATTAAAATGCTTGCATTTTATAAATAAGGTCTTTTTCTTTAACAAATATTCTATAAAATATTAATTTCTTTTTAAATTCATAGTTTTCATTTTAAATCACTTCATTTTTTTCAATTTTTGCAAAATAATACATTTAATAAATGTCATTCAAATACTATGTTTATTCATTATTCAAATGAAATAAGATAACAAGAGAAATTTAAAAAAAATCTTTAAAATAAATTGTGATTTTTTTATGAAATATATTTAATTTCTTCATAAATATAACTATGACTATAACTGCACTGAGTAACCCATTGTTCAATTTTTTTCATACATAGTGTTAAACCCCCGGGGAGGCACCTCGAAATGAGGATGAGATGCTTCCGGCAAGGTAGTTGGATCTCGCCACCCTGGAGGGTACACTAATAGGTGGGGGATCTGACTCCTCCCATCGATGACGGGACGTACTTCCTTCGGGGAGGGTTCGTGGCAGGTGATGGCCCTTAGGACTCAACCACAGTTCCCGCCATTGTTGCTGTTGCGGCGGTCCGGTCATTCAGTTTTATGGTTTAAATTCGTGTGCCTTCGTGGCGAGAGTCGGAAATATGACTATGACTATACATAGTGTCTCTTGGACCAAATATTTGATACATGTTATGAATAAATTTTAATATAAATCTGACTAAAATATTTTAAAAGTCAAAATATCAAATATTTCTAATATTAACTAAATTTTTAAGGCTTGAAATTCCATTTCTGCTTCAAATGCTTCATTGAGAGTCATTTTAAGTTGGAATTTTTCTTTCCTTATAACAGTTTAAATTCTCTTTTTATGCTGAATTACTGTTTCTTAGAAATTTCAGAATATTTTCTCTTTATTTCTGTGCCTTGAAGACGCATGTTTTAGAACTACAAATGCATCATCTAATTTTTAAGAGTGCAATTTTAAGCAACGTTTAACTAGAAAAATGAAACTTACTTCTAAAATCAGATTGGGAAAATAGCAAATTTTTACTATCAATTATAAGTATACATTTTTTAAGCTAGTTCCCACTCAACATTTCTGATTAAAAATCTGTAGAAATATTTCTTTAAAGTTTTTAAATGTATTGTAAACTGTAAAAAATCTTTTATGTTGATTTGAAAATTTTATAGTGATTTTGGGTGATAAGGATAATGTAGAAATATTGTTAAATACGTTTCTGAATTTGAAATATAGTTTATTTCAACCGAACATAACATTCTTTGCAGTTACTGTACCTATCAATAAAACATTATTTGCTAGCTCTGCACGCTAACAAATCACAACTGTTCAGTGGTCCGTATTTGAAATGATTGTAATTTGGAAACATTGCATACTATCGGTACAATTTTTTTTGAGTCTTTGAATTAAGGACTTGGCGTACTGAGCTAGATAACATAATAATGGATAACATATACAGAACTTGCGGATAAAACTATATTCGCAAGTTAGGATAAATAATGGAGGTGTCTTGATTTTCCTCTCTTAATTTTAAAACTGAATTTTGAATATTATTTTAACTACAATTTAAATGTTTTCCTTATATTGAAGCCATTTCTATTATTTCCTTAGAGAAGATTTTAAAAATATTTTATAGTTTATTCTCAATTTATTTTTAAAAACCATGATAAGGGAATGACAATCAAAAGAGATGCATATATGTTTTTCATCTCAAATAATCGTAAGTAATAGAAGAAAACTAATATGAAGATACTAGAATTAGAATGTAATATGAAGAAAACTAGAATTAGAATAGAGCATAACTGATAAAAAACTAAATTTATTTCATAAAGTTAACTGAACTAAATTTTTTTAAGTTTTAAAGTTTCTAAACTTAATTTTGAAAAGGCGCAAAATCGAGTAAAACACTAAACAACATTCACCCTTTCAAATAATTAATATAGAGTTTATAACTGCTTTATATATTTCAAAGAAATGTCTATAATTCTATCTTAATTGGCTGAATTCGTTACCATAACTTATACAATGAATTCAAAGGCAAGTTGTATAGTATATAGAATAATTATAGTATAGATAACTATTCCTTCCAAGAGTAGCAAATATTGAAAGTGTAAAAGCTACAGCATACCTACCAATTTTAAATACTATATTATTGTTAGATTTAAAATCTCCTCCGGTCCCGCAGTTAAGTCAATAAAAGAAGAGCGCAAAACTTTCAATATCGTAGTTCAATAAAATTTGCCATTTCTGAAAAAAATGATAAAGTAGACATATATATACTTCAGATTAATGATGAATAAACTTTTACTATATAAAGTGTTTAAAGGTTTAAATTTGATACAAGAAGATTTGAAATCTTTCACTCATTTTCATCTCATGTATATTGGCATACCATAAATATACCAATAACGAATCAATATCTTTAAAAGAATTTCAGATATATTTATATTTTGAGCACAAAATCCGGAATGGTAAAAAGATTTTATTTGAGCCATATGATAGAATATAGCGTCATAATGAAATGCTTCCTTCCGTTTTACTGATCATAAAGACATCTGAATGGAACAAATGTCAATAAGACTTTCATCGGACTCTTATTAAAGAATTTTTGGGTGTGAATAACCCTTTGAAGAAATTTTAAATATAATTGATCCAAGAAAAATATTTGAAGATCTGTTGCTAACGGAAACAAACACAACAATGTAATTGTTACGTCCAGATATGTGTACAGTCCAATCAACTCGTTGCCAAGGGGTTGAGAAGCCAATCTGAATGCCAGCATGTTTATAAATGACACACAAATAAACGGGTTCGTATATAAAATCGTTCATTTCCAATAATGGATTCTTTCAACTCCTTCCTTTTCTCCATGGCCCTTTCCGCTCGCGTGGATTTCTTTTACCTTGAAAGCTCGTAAAGCAAATAGAGACTCGATTTTATGACTCTTTTTCGAAAAATCACTGCCCCAACGCTCTATTAAATTCACGCAATTACTCTTGTCTTTCATAGATGTTTTTTATTCACAGTTTTTATGCTTTTCTTCTTTAATTTGCTATAGGAGTACCGGAGCATTTCAGAGGTATATGTCAGCCTTTTAAAATGTTATGTAAATGAAGTGCTTTAAGCCTGATGCAGCATATAATGAAGATAAACTAATACAACACGATATTTACTTTACCTTATGACTCGCTTAAAAATATATATTAAAATTATTCACAAATTTGCATTTTTGCTTAAGGTAATATAACGAATGAGAAAAAACATTTTAAATGTTTTGTGATGGTCTTGACTACCAACTACACTCGTTTTGATATGTCAACTAATTCCCTGCGTAAAAACAGAACTTACATAGGAGAAAAATATTGCGCAATTATAATGTTCGGAATGAATTGCTTGTTAGAGTCGTCGTGTAGTGTAAGTAATCGTAAAATAACGTGATGAAAAATTTTGTTGAACTGATAAACCAATAAAAGCTTGTACTATCGAAATAAATTAATTTAAGCTGAGTTTTTACTCCTTTATTACAACTCACTAGAGCAGTGAATGATTTAGTTCTTTAAAATAGTAAGAAATTTTTTTTACAGTTTAATAGTTTTAGTTCGATTCCTATTAAAGCTTATGGAACCAAATAAGACAATAAAAATTCTTGAGACAAGACTTTCGCGTGATTAAAATTTTAAATCCCAGTACAAATGTATCTTTCTACAATAACTTATGTAAAGATAAATTTTATTTATCCAATAAAGGATGGGTCTGATCTCCGGGGCGTATATGCTCATTAGGGTTGACAGGATTATTTTTTGTAGTTAAATAAATTTTTCGTGAGAAGCAGTATACAATTTTGTGCTCCTTCGAGTAGAATAAAATTTGTAAAAAAATTGTTATTACAGAATATTTTTATATATCCCCTGTAAAATACTTATAAGTAGTAAAAAAGAGTCATAAGGCTTAAAATATTTTCAATAAAAATTTTGCGGCATGCCATTTCCATATTCGCACAAAAACAGTAACTTAGGTTTCAAGGATAGAAAAAAAAGGAATCTGAAATTTCCTTTCTCAGATCAAGAGAAATAATCTTTTGTTTTTATTACAGGACTTTTATAAAATGCATTTAATGGGCTTTCTTAAAGATATAAGTTTTCTGAATGGAATTTTACTAAGCTATTTTACTTTTCACAATACATAAAATTGAAATGTCTGAATATAATCTATTTTGACATTTCAGAAGGCGAGTTCCTAAGCATTTATTCATGTAGATGTAATGTTGTTGCATCTGGAGATTCGGTGGGCTATCGATAAATATTCGTAACTATATATAAAACGGGGATTCTATTTTCGTGACCGCATTCCATCAATCAATTCCGACATCAAAAATCCTTGAAGCTAATTTTCGAAGCTGCTCTCTTCAACTCTGCTCTCACCATGTTCAAAATTACAAGTTTCGACTCAAAATAAACTTCGTGTTGCTTCAATACAGGACGTTTACCCAGAAGATAATTTTGATATTTATTAAAATGCGTGAGTATTTTAAAGAAATACGTCAGCCTTTTATAAAACCAAATGAGATGTTATGAAAACGAAAAGTTTCAGTCCTTTTTGAGTCAGAAAAGATACGACACAAAAACTTCAATGAAGTATTTGATAATTTTTTTATTTTCATTTTTATGATTGATGCTATTCCCTGACGAAAACACATTCGTTTCTTCGATGAGAAAAGTACTTTTTTAAATATATAATTAGAATTACTGAGGGTTGTTGATAGTATCTTAAGGTTGAAATAAGAATTTGTGGATTACCCTATTTTGGCATAATTCCTAGTATTTCAATGAATTCAGTTGTTCCATTTTAATCGGATGCCATTTCAACCATTTTAATCAGCTATATTTCATAACTACAGGGTCAAAATCTGTATACTCGTAGCAAGTTTTGAGTGGGAGTGAGAGATTATATTATAAAGATTGGGATTTCAAGAGATCAAGGAAAATAAGGAAGCAATTTTCCAAATCTTACATACACTACTTAATAAAAGTATCCGAAAGCTTAAAAAATTAGAAATTTTTTGGAATTTATGCAAAAAGAAAGTATCCGAACATTTAAAGAATAAGAAAATTTTTTTGGTATTTCTGAAAAAAGAAGCATAAACTGTCTTTGAACTTCGGCTGTGTAAAAAATATACTTGAACTTGCATTTTTTAACGAAAAATAATGAAGACAATTAGGGGACCGGCCAAATTTTTTTGTAAAACATAATGATGATTTAGGCTCATCCTATTCCACAAAAACGTCATAGCAAGTTTAATCAAAGAATTTGATTGTAATGTGCAATACTTATGCGCATTTTCGTAAAAAAAAAAAGCAGATATATTTGGAAAAATATAATTTTAAAAAAATTAAAAATTTTCCTTCAAGCTCTTTTGCTTTTAACTTTAGAATTTTCCAGCAAGTTATACTAAATATATAGGCTAAAATGTACAAATTAACGAAATATGAAGGAAACAATTATACAAACATAAAATGCAAGGAAATATGAGTGTTTTTTAAAAATAATTTTTAACTGCACATGTGCAACATATAACATTTTTTCGTTCGCAGTTTCGAATTTGGATATATGAGATAGTTAATATAAAAATTTCAGTTGAATACTGTTAAGACTGCACAACGAGATATAAACTCCGTCAGTGCCAAACATTGTTTATAGTGATGCAAAATTCCGTAACAATAAAATCTATAGTAATGACATAAGAATGCATAGATCTAAGAATCCCTTTATTTAATCTTTACGAAATTCAAAATTGTTCGTAGTTGCAAGTTTTAAAAAACTCAGTTAATGGAAAACATCTAATCATTTAGCGTTTCATAAAGTTCAATTGAAATTTTGCTAGCTGCTATTTTTCAGATTATTAAGGTATTCATTTGGAATTTTTATATAAACTATTTTATGTAACTGACTTAGCATATTTTTTCTTTCAAAATTTCAAAGTTTTTCCTACAAGCATTTTAAAATTTCCTCTAAATAAACATATTTCTCGATTATTCAAATTATTTAATTTTAATTTTAATATATTAGACTTCGTCGGAATATTATCTTTATTCTGTAAATGTCGTTTAATATCGTTAAAAGGGTTTGAAAATTCTACGTATTATAATGAAAAAGCAGGCAGAAAAATTTGAGATTTTTCTTAACACTTTTTTCTTGGGATATAGTGCCGATTTTACGAAAACATTAAATTTTGCGCACAGCAATCAAAATCATTGATGAAAATTGCACATCATTGTCAGTTTTTGTGAAATCTGCCGATGATATAAAATATTTCAATCTTATAGCATTTGATTTGACTACAGAAAAAAACACATATAAATTTTTAAATCACAACGATATTTTTTGAAATAATATACATACTTTTTAATATGTTTATTGCGTTTAACGTTTCCTAATGATTGTGAAAGATATCGCTTTATGAATTGAGATTGCTTATGATAGTAAATAAACGTAGATACAAATTTTGTATCATAAATATATTAAGACTGTGAATTCTGAGAGCTTTTTTGCCATTTCTCTCTTTCTACATTACATGCTTTTTTCCATTTGTCGTTCATTTATAAGAAAAATATTTTTATTACTATGCAAGAAGCGTTTCTAAATATTCTTTTCCTTAGTAGATGCAAAGAATGTTGCCCATAGACATAAACACTATTAAGGTGTTATTTATGTGACACTTTTCTCCTTTTTCGATTACATGTAAAGTGGCTCTTTAACTCGACCCCCTAAGGCTAAGCTTCACTGCTAGATTTGGCGTATAGAAATGCTGCATCAGCATCGAAATGTCGCAGAATTTGAAGATTTAACGTAACAGAGATGCATTCCGTTTTATTCGGACAAAACTTGCTTCTAAAATTCAACGAAAAACGTATTCGGTAGAAATACTTCATATCTAAAAGTAATATAAACATTTTCAATCCCCCCATGTCTTTGAAAAGCACGAACGCAAAACAGGCGGGTAAATTATTGAATAGTAACTGAAAATTGTCAGATGTTTCTACTTTTGTATATCAAAGTTTAAAATTTTTTTCTGATAGGTTTATATATGTGTTGAATATTCTAAATAATTTAGATTTATGAATGAAAAGGTGAAACTTTTTCTTTTATATTTACACATAAAATTCGAGTAAGATAATAAGTAAGAAGTAAATCTTGATATAATTAGAATAATTAATTTTGATTATTGTCTTAGTAAAAACTAAATAACATTTTATTCAAATTATTTTTAAAATAGTTTAGCGTTTTGATATTTGCCTTTTGATATGAGTGCATGCTAGCAATTCAATGCAGATATTTGTTATGAAGCAATTGCATCATGACTTAATTTTATCATATTACTTTTATGTCTCTGATATGCATACTCATTTGTTACATTATTTCAGTGTAACAGAAATTACATCGTTGCAGACGGAAAAAATATAATTAGTAATAATATAATAATAGTGATAATGGTACAGAAATAATTATAGATTTATTTTTGAAAAAATAAATGGGAATAAATAATAAAAGTCAAGTGGTTATTGTAAGTTTTGCTTCAGGAGATTGCTTATTTATATAATTTTTCTACATCATTCCTTAAATTTTGTGCAGCTTTATTTTAAATGGATTTCAGTTTAAGTTATATCTCGGAAATTAAGAGTTATTTTTAGATACATGAATTCTGTGCAAATATTTTGGATCCATGCATATCCATGACGTTAATCCTTAATTGCATATCCATGAAGTTAAACAGAACTGTCTAACAAATTCGACCAACATTTCTTGTCAACTACGATTTGAAGTATGGTAAACATTTCATTCCATTTAATTAAAATAGCTACGTCATCCTTGTGGTTCAGTATTAAAACATTAAAGCAAGTCAAGCTGATTTTTTTCGATAGTGAAAAGTAAATGGATTCAGGCAAATATTATGGTAACTAAGCCGCATCAATTTGACAAGTTGGTTTAGAAGAGATAATAGCTGTCAAGTGAATATCAACTGGCTTATAATAAAGCAGGTTTAAAGTTCGTTGAGATAAGTTTCCTTCGCGGCCTTTTACCGCTATAGTAAAAAATTTATAGATTCTTAAGTCAGTTAATTAAATCAGAAATGTTTTGGAAATTAAAAGAATGTAAATATCAATATTTTAGTTTTTAAATGGAAACCTAAAAGGCTCTATGAATACTGATACGTTTTTTTTAAATAAATTTATCTATTTATAATGGACAAACTGAACTGAAAAAATGAATTTTAAAGGATTTTTTAAATCAGAATTCATGTTATTGAGACTTCTCGAGATAATTTTGTGTATCATATTTTGATCTCTAACTTTAAAATATCTTTTTGTATGTATGAAATTTATCATTCGTCATAACATGTGATTCGTCAAAACATATTACTAAATATATAAATAAAGAATATGTACATGTTTGATCAAAGAATAGATTTTTAAGCGTTCTTAGTATGTTATAACCTGTGCTGAGAATATTATTCGCTTCATTTTTTGGTTATTTTTATTAGTTAGAAATGTGACATAATACCAATAAGTACTTATGTATTTTTATAGTAAAGTTTGGTAAAGTTCTAGAACTATTCCAGAATGAGATCGAATTCACTGAAAAAATGTAAAAATTTATTTTAATCATTTTTTGAATTTTTACCTTATTTGTATTAAATTAATATTCTCTTGTAAAAAATGATTATCAACACATTTCTCTGACGTTAAAAGTTTATTAGGTTTCTGAATTTCCTAATGCCTCTAACGTTTCCGTAATGACTAAATGTTTAATTCTTTCAATACATTTCTGATTATAATAAAAATATACTTTCTTCAATTGTAATTATATTTTCATATATTCATTCACAAATGAAAACTATTATTTTGTTAAAATTTGTCCATATCCTTTAACCTGGACCAGAAATTTACCATACACATTTGCACACAATTTGCGCAGTGGTTTCTTTTTTCAAAGTATCGCAATTATTTATTACACACTTTCTTAGTCTCTGTTTAACTTTCATATCGTTCATATACAAACCTACCTAATGTTCATATTTTTATACAATATCTAAACTTAGCGTACCCTTCTCGTAAAACGGAATATAAGAAAAAAATTGATATCCATATATCTGCACTGTTTTAAATTTAAACATTGAACACACATTTCATTTAATCAAGAAAAGCAGGGTATGTCCAGAGGCAAATGCCTTCAACATTGCTGGAAACTGTCCAGCATATTTTCAGTTACACGGAAGGACTTGAATGCTCTCCGTTAGTTGCAAATTAGCGCCTGCTGACGTACGCTTTTCATTTCTCATTAGCTTCCAAAGAAAAAATTAGATAGATATGCATTCGAAACGCCATCTAACAATTTTTAACGCACTTTACACAGATTATTCAAATAATTTTTCTTCTTCACAATCATATGCGAATTAGAATTACAAATATTTTACGTATTTCATTAAAATCTGTAGTAGAGAAATACGATTATTTTTCAACAGCAGGTAATGTTCTCCATTCACAAAAACAGACTTCGTATTCATCCTTCTGATAAATACCCAAATTATTCATAAATGGAATTTCAATAAACTATGCATTCAAACAAGGTAACAAAATAATTTAACAATTAAGAAAGTTGTTAAATTAGCAATTGATATATTTAAGGAACACTGTTTTATTCTTTTCTTAATCTCAAATTATCTTGTCATTAAAAGTGTGTATTTATTAGTATTTCAACTGTCGGCTTTTGAATTCGACGTATAAATAAAAAAAATATTTAATATCATAATAAAAGGTAGAGATAATAAAGCATAGATATTTATAATGAAAAAAAATGGGCAAATCAATTGATTCAATTATTCTTCAAAATACTTTAAAAACCTGTTATTATTCTGAAAAATAGATATCAGATAATAAATAATAAAGATTTCTATAAAGAATGTTTTTAAATTTATTTAACTAAAAAAAGTTAAAAAATATTTTTTTTAAATTAAAAAAAAACTTAACAGATGAACTTTTATGTCTTTCAATGAAAAATTGTTATTCAATTTTACCATTTCTCAAAACTATTCTGAAAGTAATTTACATACACCTAGTAACTGTACAATTTTCACTATATGTTAAAATATTTTCATGAAAATGAAATCTGTGTCTGAAAAAAAAAATCCTTCTTAAAATTTAAAAGATAACTCGGTATATTTCTTAATAAAACGTAAATAATAATCTTTATTGAAATCATAACCAAATAAATTTGGTTATGATTTCTATTTGGAATTTTACAGTCATGTCTAACAATACAAGACGTATCTTCTAAAGTGGGTTAAAATGACGTCAATTGTCAGGAACACTCCAAATATAACATTTTGTTTGTTACTTAAGCTTATAACTAAGCTTTTTCTATGAGAAAATGTTTTCAGATATTTTTCATTAAATATATATTTTTAGTGGTATAATTCTATTTTCTATTATGTAGTTTTTAAAATTATATGTATTCTATGAAATAACTTTTGGAAATATTATATATCCATAATGGTTAAATAATTACATAAATTTTGTAATACTTTCATTTTAGACCAAAAAGTCTTAATTCACCATTAATTTCACAAAAATTTATAAACCGCAATGGAAATTCACACATTAATTAATTTCACATAAATTTAAAATAAACATTCTTTTCTCCTGTATGCTTTGAAAACTTGCACGTTCTGGCAAATTAGTTGTGTCAGAACTATAACCAATAATAAAACTGAAATGCGTTTCAAAATAATATTTCGAAATTATTGCTGTGCACTTTAAAGAACTTCATATTAATCAGATTACTATTATAAACTTAAAATTCCATTTGAGTACAGCCATAGTTGTTTTCAATAAAAAAAATATTTAAAGGTTTAAATAAACTAATCGGAAAACTTTACTTTATATTCTTTATTTTATACAGCCTGCAGAATTTTAAAAAAGTTAATTCGCTTAGTTATTAACCTAGGTATGAATATTTAATTGATAATTGAAAAAAACATTCAGCTATTTTTATTAACTTAGATGAAGTTGAATTTTTTAAACAAAACCTGTTTTAAAAATGCGGAGAAAGAATTTGAAATGCAGCATTTAATGAAAATATTCATGGAGAAATGCATTTATTTTTCTGATAATAAAAAATAAAACCCATTGAATTAAATTGGGGTACTTTAAATCTCCAAAAAATAATTTAAAATTTGACAACTTAACAATAGTTTGCTTTAATTTAATCAAAAAATGTTTAACCCAGTTATTCACTGTTTCTGTTACACTTTCTACATTACAAAAACGAATCGAACAATTAATAGACTTTTTTTCATTTGATGCTAAAAAACTGAATGAAATGAGGTTTTTATTAGAAAAAAATATTATGGGTTTTGATAAATAGCTAATTTATTGAATAATTTATAAATAAGGATTATATGAGAAACAGTAAATAATAGTGTAAATTACTGGAATGCAAATCTAAACGAACACAGAACTTCTTTCACATCTTACAACATCCTTTAAATATTATGTATGTTCTTAATCATGTATAATTCTCTAATCCCGTATAGTTTCCATCTGTAGAATTTTTTAACAAATCTTCAGGAACACTATCCAGCATTGATGTTACTGCCAGTGATATTCGAATGATTTTAGGGTAATTTCGTGGGAAAATATCGAATATATCATTGTTTTTGCAAGATTGACCCTAATTTTTTTAATTAAAGCAATGCAATATCTACTCAAATCCAAATGAAATATCTCACATGTAAATAACTAATAAAGATTTAATAATTGCAATAAATGAACTTAATATTAATGGCTGCCTAATATATAAATTAAAAAAAACACAGAAATCACAAAAAAAAAAAATCTTTTAAATAGGAATTAAAGAATAAGATTTAAAACTTTTTATGTCTACAGGAAGTTTCGTGTTGGAGGCTTCAGAACTCACCGTGTCCCACCGGCCTTGATATATTTGTTCCTTTCTTCCATTCCATTTCTTTGATATAATTATAGAATTTCGCTCCTTGTTCCTTACTAAAATATCCAAGATTGTCTAAAAAATTTTCCATGTGGAAAACATGCCTTTGAGTGCCCATGATGTTAGCATCTAATTTTTCAAAACATTTAAGCCTATTTTGAAGTAGTTCTTTCTGTTTCACGGTTAATCCAAAATTCTTAATAACTATGATGAAAACTAAACAAATAAATCAAAATAGACATTTATTGGTTTATTCCAAATGTTAAAAATTCCGAATCTTGCTTCGATAAAGCAAGTTTCTGAAGATTTGATTAATATCATGTGTATTGCGTTCTGTCATTAAATAAAATAATAAAATAAATAAATTAAACAAATAAAAAATGAAAAAAAATATATTCATCAGCCTATGTCGGTGGTTGCAGACGCAACAGAAATGCTGAAAATATTGCTTCATTTTAAAAACCAGAACCAATTCAGCAACATTGATTTGAGAATCAATGATATTCATATACTCAAGAACGTTAAAATTACCTATAAGAACTGAGCAGTTTTATTGAATAGTGTTATCAATCACATTTCAAAGACAGCTCGGTTTCTTCAAGGAGCGTACTACTTCTAGTATATATTTCTCAGAGAATAATATATTCCTAGCTATACTTTTACATTTATATTACTCTAGAAGTTGCTTTGCCTTCTTAACCATGGTCTTGCTCAGAAAGTTAAGCTGAATGATTGACACAAATTTAAACTGATTACATTTTACAGTCAGACTTTCTTAGATTAAAAAATACAAGTATAGTAGAGCCACACTAAGGAATCGAAATTGGAAATGTTTAGACAGATGGATAATCATCAGAATGCCTATCTTAATTTACTAACTCTAGTTTCCATTCAACATTAACGCTATTCTATATCCACGAGTTCGGAATCGGAACGATTCCCTGATGTTTCAGCAAATATACGTTGAAGGATGAATAGACCATGCTCCCAAAGGAAGACGTGATTTGTCCATCACATGCCCTCACTGACATCAAATTGTCTTATAGCCTACTTTTTCTCATTCACTAAGCTCTTAAAGTAAATAGAACATTTGGATGCCACAATCTTGCCTTTCTATTAAAATTTAAGTAACATACATTATCTGTAAATGTCGTGTATTCACTTATGATGCAGCGATGTAAATAATTTATATAACTTTTAATCATTTTTCTATAGAAAATTCGATGTTTAATCCCTTGCTTGAAAAGACACGCCCTTGGAGACCTTAAATTTAACAGTTCTTCTAATTTTCCCTTATATTTATCAAGTTAAAAATATCTAAAGCAACATTAGAATGTGTCATTATTTTCGAATATAGATACGCAATTTATCTAACTACAGTCAAAATCGGAACAGTTAAGAGTTTTGTTTTAAGCACAATACGCAATTATAAAAATTTTTCTAAATAAGTATAAACCATAAGCACAAAGGTAATACGAACCATATATGAAAATAAAAAATTAGAGAATGACTTAGAGTTTTAAAAGTTAAAATCGTCAGGAAACATTTATTTATGCACATATTTTTTTTTCTATTTTCTTCTAATGAATATATATTTACAAATTACTTTTTTGTTATTTTTTCATGTGAATTCTTAGTTCCTTTAAAGTGTATAAAATCTATGATTTACATTAAAAGATAAAAAAATAATACTATAATTTAAAATAAATGCTGTGAAACATATGTTGTATCAATATCTGATGTTCGAAATCTCCAGCTTTCTTAATCAGAGACGTGCCCTTCCTTTTAAATTTAAACAGTACTAGTTTTATCAGCTATGTACTTAACTCGTGCAGATAACAGCTAAATATGGCAGGCATAAGAAAGAATCTAATAGAAACAAATGTAACAGAGAGCAATTATTTAAAATCATTTATTATATATTTTTTTAAATTGGCCCTATCCCAGATTAGTAATTAGAGCCATTTAATTATGGTAACTCATTTTCAGCAACATGGTTTGTAAATGAACCATACATGCACCTAGTTAGCTATTTAAATAGTACGATAGCACCATCGATTCATTATATTTATAGTTAATGTTATCTCATTAAAAATCTATATATATTTCTACTGTGCTGAGAAGATATACACACTAAAAAAATGCTGTACTGCATCGAATAACGTGTCTATTATAAAATAGCCGAGAATCTTTCCTGTAATCCTGACTTTACCAAAGGAAATTGCTTTTTAAAAAATATAAAAAAACTCATACCCGTAAAGTGCTATACTCTTCAGCAAGTAACTTCAGTAAAAATATGTTTCAAATGATTTTTCTTAAAAAATCTTCACTTTTCGTTAGAAGCCAAGAGTGGGTCTTAGCACGCAAAAAAGACATTTGCAGTCTTTGTCATAGAAACTTATTTGAAAACTCTTTATTTTAATGCAGTGTTTTGATTATTTTCTGACCATAAATTTACTTCATCGATTGTCTGTTAGCTCTTTTCATGTATATGTCATATATAGTTATTTTTAAACAGCCTTTCCTTTTCTGGAATGTTGTACTATTTCCGATTTTCAACAATAGTAACTTCCTTCTCAGATAGATCTTTATTTTTCTTATCGAACGATTTATGTTACACTTGTAGTTTGAAGACTATCTAAAAGTAAGATATTTTTCTTAGGGTGATCAAACAAAAAAAGGTTATTTATAGTAATTACAATCGATAAATGTTTATCTTAAAGCATTGCCAATATTTATAAAAAGGATCCAACCTTCATTATTCGTACTTTATAAAAGATTATTTTGTGAAATAAATAAGAATATTACGAAAATAAATACATTATTAATTTCCATCCAACAGATAATATTCATCAGTGTAAGGAATATGGAAAACACAAATTGAAAAATACATTTTGACCTTCAATTTTTATTTAATACTAATTAGAAACTAATTTTTTAAAATTTAAATTGCTTTTGAAGATTTTCAAATCTATGCTAAAAATGAAATAATTATTTATTCAATTTTTAAATATTTATTTTAAAACAGGAACAAATGTCAAGAATTACGAATTTTTTCTATGCAAAATTTTGAAAATTTTTTCTTATTCAAATTATTAAATGAAATATTTCATTTTTCAAAAATGTATGATGTATTTTACAACTATAAAAATATTCAAATAATTAAAACAAAAACTTTAAAAAATGTAATTCAGTACTCAACTTTAAAATTTCTCATTGGTTTTACTCCTAAATTGTTTAAATTCAAAAGTAACAAAGTAAGCGATTTTTATAACATTTTGTCAACCTTTGTCTGACATCGAAGAAATGAAAATCCAACTTTTCGTTCGAGAGTTTTTACTTAAAGGTTAAACTTTTTTCCGACACGGCTACTTTGTCAGCAAGATTAATGAATACTTTCCATAGGTGGGTATTTTCTGATAAGCGGTGTTTTCCTCATCTAGCTAAGCGATATTTGCCATTTTTTTACGGAAAAAAAAGAAAAGCTAGCATTATGTTGGAAGTTAAAAACGGCTCCATGGTATTTGATACATTTTTACATATAATTTTAATCCATTATGAAAGAAAACTTACCGTAAAAAGAATTTAGGAATTGTTCCCGAATGCATATCATGTTCTGTGGAAACTTTGCTTCAGATATTTATAAGCAATGTACTTTCTATTAATAAACATGTTTTATATATAAAAGTTTTATATATAAAACTAACAGTCTTTGTCGACCAACTAGTTTATAAAGAGAATGGTTGCATTTAACTTCAATTAAATGTTTTATTCATAGTATTATATTGTTCTAAATAAACAATTTCCTTCATGCACAACGTACATTTAAGTTAGCCTTGAGATACCTCGTTAATTGAAGCAGTACTTATGGAAAATATTGAATGAAACTTGCGCAATGAATGTGGAGCATTCTATTTGGTAAACAATGCTTGAAAAGTGGCGAAATCAGTTTAGTTGTTTAGGGTGGGGGACTTTGTGAAAGTTTTATTTTATAATATATTTAAAAAATGCTGCTCGGTGGGGAACATGCGACCATTGATGTCATATGTAGGAGCTATATGCTTACATACGAAATAAAAAGTGGCGAAGTCTGTAGAGTGTTTAAGTCTGGGGGGGGGGGTGTCTATGCCTTCTTCCTCATAAAGAATATGCAGTGAAATATAATTTTTATTATTCCTCTTGAAAATAGAGGATGGTAAGGGATAGTTGATAACTGATAGCATATTTAGGAGTTCTGATTTTTCATTTAAAAAAAATGGAGAAATCTGTAGAATAGTTGGGACTAGGATGCGGGTTCTTTGATTTTACTAATTATTTTTAGCATACAGATAACAAAATTATTATTACAGTAAATAAATAACGAAGCATAGGTTATTTCATACAATATTTTACAGAAATTCAAAAGTATTGTTCACAATTGTTTAATCACTATTCCATTGTGAGACTAATCGCAACATGATGCTCGCAAAAAGCCTTTGGTTGCTGTTGAACCAATGATGTGGAAATTACAGAGCAGAATTTTACTATAGAGAGGGTGACTACGGCTTACCATATGAACACCTGTAGAAGTTCTTATGTTATCTCAACTGTGAGTGATCTAGCGTTGTTGTGCAAAAATGACACCACAAGAAAGTTTATTGAGATGTTTTGATTTGATTGCGTTTCGGAGCTCTGTTAACGTTTTGGAATACCGCTGAGCATTAACTCCAGTTCCATTCTTCAGGAAATCGACTTCTTTATGATCAAAGAAATACGGAAGCGTTACATTGCCAGCACTAGCGTGCAGGGGTTCCACATCAAACTTGTTTCGATTCGGGCTAAAAGTTGTGGCACCAACTTTCGTCATCGGCGACATTTTCTGAAAGAAAATTGTTCTCACCTTCACTCTACCTTGCAGATACACGGAGACTTCTTGATTTGGTGTCAAGTTGAGGATGACCTATCGCACACACACTTCATGGAATTTCAGTGTTTCCAGGATAACTGCTTGAACTGTACGCCCTGCTGCTACAGAAATGTCTACTGTTACTGGATGGTCTTTCTTGATGAGCTCACCCACTTTCCCAACTTGTTGATCTGTCATACGCTTTGATGCTCCACTTCTCGTTCCCTTCTCATGTTACACGCATCCTTGATTTGACTGGCTTTCGGTTATCATAGTTTTATCTTTTCTTGCATGACACGTACCGCCACCTACCGGGTGAAAGATGCGGAAATCTTTTCATATCACCAGCAACTACACTTCAGGATCGTCTACATTTTTCGAAATACCTGTTTGGGCTTAATGACTCATTGTTAAATATTTTCACTTCAAATAACAATCTTTAAGAAATCTGAATTATGAGAATAAGCAATTTTTATCATTAGCAAAAAAAAATTTCGTTTCGATTAAAAATCGACATTTTATTCTAAATTGAAGTCGAACGAATTGCCTGTATAAAAATTAATTAATGCTTAAAATCACGAAATTTATTTACTAGTAAATATTGCAACACGGCACTAAGTATTACAGAAAAAATGCAGTTTCATATTTTCTATAATTTCTTTCTTTTTGAATACTAATCATATTTAATTATTAGCCTTTAGTTATTCCTCTCTATTTTTCCCTAAATATACGCTTATCAGTGATAATATTAATATTTCATTTCAAGGAATGGCATTTTTATATTTTGGTTTTATTCCTTTTTTAAATGAATATTAACTGATGTATGCGTATTAAACTTTAATATTACATTCAAAATAGAATTGTGTTTGGTTTATAAATGATAGATTTAGCACAGCAAATTATAGAGCAAGCATGCTAGTTGGCTGACACTATCATATAGTCCCCGAATATTTCGAAGTAGCATTAATATCTTATCATCGCTAGATATTTTGCAATGTTATCACGATTTTGAACAATATTGTAAATATTGAACTATATCGTCAAAACACAGTGCCAAGAAAGTAAAATTTAGCACCGAACAAGAGGACGGGCTCATCAACATAAAAGACCATTCCTCTGACTCGGATTTCTCACAAACTATGGGTTCGTTGTTAATACGTTTGATTAATTTTTTAGCAATAATTGCGTTGAAACATTACTCTTCCCAATGTACTATTTCAAACTATAATATGTGACAGAATATGTTTCTTCAGACTGAATATATATGATTTTAGCGGAAACAAATTTCTAAATAAGTCGTATCTCCACTTCTCGTGCTTTATGAAAAACAGATTAATGGAAATTTCAACTATTAATGTGCAATAACCAACGCACATTGTACTTCCTTGATAAAGCCTTATGCCTTTTATATGGAAAAAAAGGTTGAGTATTACATAAATGCACTTGAAGCCATTTTTATTCAAGGTATACTTTAAATATTAAAAATCTTCATTTTTCTTTAAAATCATATATGTGTGTTACGTACATAATTTTTTCTAAAATAATAGTGAGAAAGGGTTATTTTGTTAAACATTTTTTATCAATCTTTATAAAATATGCCGTTTATAGATTTCAAGAATTTATTAACTTCAGGCCTGAGCTATTTGTCGTCATTGAAAGATGCACAATTAGCTCTGAGGGTCTAAACTTTTCATTTGGGTAAAACTAATTTTTGCTTACAAAAATTAGTTTAAATTCTATAAATAAAAATTTATATAATTTATGCTAATAGATCCCCCTTTAATGATATTTAACTACGAATTCGCCATATGTATTCTTTTTTATGACCAAAATATCATTGTTAATAAAATTATTACATATTTTTATATTTATTTTTGCCCTTGTTGCAAATTATATGTTTACGTTTTTTAAACGAAAGCTTTTGTACAAGGAACAAAACAACAGGGGGGAAAAATGAAAATAATCACTAAAAATATTTCATTTTATTATTAATTATTGAGATATTTGTACCTAATAAAATGTAGTATGTACAAATCATAATTGCCAATTTAAATAATTTTATCGGAGAGTCATTCCTTCATAGTGAACATTTATATAATTAAAGATTTTAAGAAATCGCTCTTCAAACTATATATGCACTAAATTTATTAATTCTAGGTCAAACGATCTGGCCTACAGCGAGCCAACAGATACGCATTCCTTTTTAATATTAGTAAAGATTAGCAAACATATATGTATAGTCATCTATATTTTGCCGTTGGAACAAAAAAAAAAAAAAAATATCTAAATATGCAAAGTTGAAAAAAAGGGGTGTGGTGGTATGTGGATTATTATGATCCAAGCAGGAAGCAACAGGACGAATGTTTTTAGGAACATTTCTTTTAATAATCACATTCACACACTAAACAAACTCAAAGACAAGACATTCACGCTCGCGGCTTCACAGTTCAGCGTCACATCTCATTCTAATTACAATCGCAATGCACTATGGGATGACATATGGGATGGCCTAATCAGGCATCGCCATCTAGTATCCAAAAGAGAAGATAAGAGTAATGCAACTGTTACAGGGGCCAATTAGCACTGATGATTATTTATAGACAGAAAAAGGTTAAGAAATTCCAACAATTATTTGCATATAAAAAATCATATCCTGAGCAATAGAAAACATTCATTCTAAGATAGATCTCTTTTTCTCTCAGTATGGAATTTTTTTCTTTAGTTATTCTTTTTGAAAACTTATTATAAAAGTTTTCCTTTCATTTTACTTTTTGCAAATAGTGAAACAGCATTCATTCAATGTAAATGAAGACAGAGAAAAAGTATCACTGCTTCTTTCTAAGTGAATAAAAACTGTCATATTCAGGATTTTAATTTTATCATTTTATTTTTTAATTTATCACACATGACCGACTTTTGTTATTGAATATTAAACAGAAAAAAGTGCGTTGATAAAAAGAATTATCGCCACTATATAAAATACAGTTTATCTGAAAGAAGTGATTAATAATTTAATCAAACAAACTTATTCGCGCAAGTAAACATTTCCCTTGAGGGTATACTAATGGTTTCTTCCCACTTATTGGCAGAAGAGTAAGACCGTAGAAAGGCTGAAATCGATATAGTTAATTGCTTCCCCAATGCATTACGTTATATTCATTTACTTTTCTATTCTCTTATGGTGAGTAAAGAGCGCACAAACCAACCAAAGTGGAAAAAAAACTTGTTTTGTCAGGAGTGGATGCATATGAGCGAAGAAAAGCTTTTCGGTAAACTACGGGTGCTAGGCTTTTGATTTCCGATAAAAACTAAGAACATTCAGAGGAATTGTATTGAGATGTGCCGAAAAACAAGACAACTCTTAGAAAACATTTCGTTTCGTTTACCGATTTTTCCTATTAAATCGAGATAGTAGAGTTAAACTGATATTTAAAAAAAGTCTTTAGAAAAGAATCTTTAAATTAATTGCCAAAATGAATGAAAATTTAGTGAAAAGTATAGAAATGGCATTAATTCGAAATGAAATGTTCCAAGAACTAATAGAAATCTCTTAAGAAATAGCTTTTTTTGTGGTTGGGTTCATTTAAAGTTAAAACATTTACATTTGTAACTGAAAGCATACATTTTATCTATCTTCAAAAGAGAAGAAATTTTGTCAGAAATTTTTTTAAACTCCACGCTATTGGTTTGAGTCTTTTTCTTAAATTAATAGCACATTTTCTTTCTTGCAAGTTTTTGTATTTTATTTCGTTAAGATCATATTTTAAAATTTTAATGCCGAAATTCAAAATTTTTATCCTTTGAAGTATATTAGTGTATCTTTCATACTACCATTTTCTTTGCCTTTTTTTCCGATGACAAATTTCATATACCGCTTTAACCCTACAAATTTTGTATACCGCTTTAACCATATACTTAAAAGATGCTATGTACTCCCAGTCTGTATTTAACTGAATATATTGCACTTTTAAGGATTAAGCAGTGGTAAACTTACCTTAGCTTTAGAACTACACCTATAAGAAGACATCACATTTCATTTATACAAGACAGAACATTTCAGAAACGGAATATGGAAGAGACTAATATGATGATAAAAATTATTCAGGAAGTCAGTAGTAAAAAAACTGAGATATTTCACAATTTATTACAAATTAAAAAATAAAACTAAGTAATACGTTGTTCACATTCTCTGTGATGGTCTGTTGTTAGTCACGGCTTTATGACTGGAAACTTTCAGTCTAATATCAAAATCACTAAAATTCTGCTTGTGTATGAATTGGAGCTCTTGAAATTAACTCTAATTTGAAGACTGTCGCAAGTCATATGTTCTGTAAATCCAAACATGGATTGTTATCCTTTCCCCTTAAAAATAGTTTAAAATTATTTTCCAATAGTCCTAGTATAGTTTCAAGATGTCTACCTTTTTCATTAGAAAGCAGTTAAATACCATTAAAATAAATATAAATGTCCGAAAACAGCTAAATGTCACCTTAGCCCGCATCTAAAGGTATGACGAAAGAAGATTAAAAAATCTATTAGTTTTGCTCTAATTAATAAAGAAAGCATCATTTGTTTAAAAAAATCTATTAACTAAATTCAGGAAAAGATACATATGCTGTACAATCTAATTTTTTTCATCCGCTTTATGGTATTTTTCAGTAGAAAACTAAGTTGAAGATTGATGAACTCCTTTATTAGTCTAGTGTTTGAGTCTTGGCTCTACGTTTAAAAATTTTCACAATCGAGTCCAAGATATGTATGAGAGATCTCAAATCCCTGTACGGAATGATTCGCAATAAATATTTGTGCTTAAATTATTTTGCTTTCGCGTATTGGGAGTGTTAATAGTACATATACGTATAAGCAAGAAAGAAAGGTGTAATTCAGTATAATTTTGAAGATGATTGCTATGATATAGCATGCATATTCGAAGATTAGGATATAGGCTCTGGTCCTCGTCCTTGATAATGGTTCAAAATGACGTCAATAGTTGTAGAGCAAATTCGAAAATCTTGCGTCAGTAATCTCACGACATGAGAAATGCACTTATACACACGAAGACAGTGCAGAAGAATAGTCCGTCAAAAAAGTTTCTGGACACTGCTCTTCATTTTGAAACTAATTACTGCATGATAAACCTGTTAAAGTCTACCGTTGTAGAAATATCGTTAAGTGTATGAAACATTTTTGATGCAAAGGGTCATCTCCATGTATAGATTTATTTAAACTCAATTTTTTTTTAATGGAAACACCTGCTTTCAATACAATTCTGAATTTCCTTGCTTAAAATAACTCAAATTCATATCATATATATATTTTTTTAAATTTTGAGTAAAAGGTTGACTTATAAGCAATTGAAAATTTAAATTCCTAATGTTAAATGAGAGTCATCGTTTTTTCAATATATTTTAAGATATAATAACAATAATAAAATAATTATAATAATAAATAATATTAAGACATAATAATAAATAATATTAAGACATAATAATAAATAATATTAAGACATAATAATAAATAATATTAAGATACAATAATAAATATGACAATATACAGTATTATATCTTAAAATATTCAATAAAAAACAAAAGTTATGCATTTTAGAAGTCTGAAATAATATTTTATATTTTTAGTTAATTTTTGAATCGAAGCTCACAAAAGTTTTGATGCCAATCAAAGGAGCAACACCTAAAACATCACTTTTCTAAATTTAATTTTTTTCGGACAAATAGTTTTAACCAATCACATTCAGAACAGTTATGATTTTCGCAGTTTTTGGGACGCATCTCAAACTCTAAAAAGGATTTTCAGGCAGAAATAAAAAAATTGTTAAAATGAAACAGGAAACAAAACGTATCTTTGAAAGTTCCTTTAGAATAAGGTATTTTATTTCTTTAAAAAATAATTGCAATAGTGAGGGTGGGGGAGGGAAATCGATACATGTAGCACGTTCCATTACAGTTACATTTCAAGAAATATTTGAATTTTGGTCAAATGGATGCCGTTTAAAATTATAAGATCTTAAATTAATGAAAAAATACAGTAGAAAAATTATATGAAGAAAATGAAACTATTAAAATGTTCACTGTTGTATAGCGGATGTGAGATTTGTAAATTTTGTGCATAGAAAGGTTACAGAAGATTTGAAATAAATTTATACTTTTAATTGGAAACTACAGATTATTTGTTAAGTTGTCAGTATGCATGTCATCTTTAAGAAAATGTTATTTATAATAAAAGCACTTCTGGAAAAATGACAAAACACATATTTGGATAAAAATAGTTTTGTAAAATAATACCATATGGTTAAGGATTATTTAAATAATTAGGATTCTGTGGTCTAAGTGATTATTTGAGGTTGATTAAACCCTAAGCATATTAACTACATATCAATAATATGTTATAAACGCATAAGGTTTGGGAAATGATAATTTTAATGAAATTAAAATATTTTTCCAATAAGAAGTTCAGCTATCATTAATACTCTCCCATGCATACAATATTTTTTTGCATATCACATGCTCCTATTAAATAGCATGTAGTTGAAAAACATGACAATTTTAATAAACTCCGACATGAACTTAATTAGTCGTTTCAGAAATATTACCCTCCTTATGATATTATAAAAAATGCATGAACCAATTTCATTTCATATTTTTTTCATTAAAAGCGAAGCAGAAATATTGTTATATTGGAAAACCATTACAAAAAAACCCCCTGATATACTGATTTCATTTCAAATAGCACAATAAATTCAGCTTTCTCATTCCTGTTATTCACAGTTACAAAAGTCAAAATAAAATGGTCATTATTGTACTTTTATATGGAATTACGCTCTAAGCCAGAAGATATAACTTGATATACCATATTTTGATACTGCATTGCCTTAAGAAATAAACAACTCAGAAGTTTCATGCTCAAAACATTACTTCCTTCACATTTAAGAACTAAGAGCTTTACAACTAAGCTTACATCTTCTCCCTCCAGGCTTGTACTTTAATATCACAGCAGAAGAAAATATGAATCCACAGGGGCTCCAAAATGTTCATTCTGTCAAATGTGGAGAGTAATATAAAGATCGATTCCAACATCAACACTTTTTGTCAGTTCCTCTCTTTCAAAGTTTAAGATTGGAAGCATTACTTAAATCATTTTCACAGCTTAACGCATAAATTTTGTTGATGAGCAGGTATTTTTGAATTGCCCTGCTCAGTTATTAATATTTGCTGGATGCAGAACCCATGGGTATACTTTCGTCATGCACAGGAGATTTATTGCCTGGCTAACTTTATGGCAGTTATTTGTTTTATCGCGTAAAGTTATAACGTCTGGAAAACCAATAAACGTCTATATGCGTTACACTTTATATGTATGCAGTACAATGGTAATTATAAATTATAATTACATTTTCATGTGATTTCATGCTATTAGGAATTATAATTAAGCTAGCATAATGCAACAAGGAAAGCAACTTTAAGAACAGCTCTAATGGATGCTAAACGGATGCCAGATCAATGGCCTCTGGCCTTGGTGACGAATTTGACAACTTTGGCAATACAATCGAAGATTCTCGGAACGACAGGAATTTTAGTGACAAGTCCAATAGATGCGAATTATGATGATCTTCTAGAACATTGTTTGCACTGTCACGGAAACTATAAAAAGTCCAGTATTCTGCCTAATCCTTTTCTTCTCCAAAAATTTGTTTATGCAACATTCTTCTTGCCTCTGTACCTCCTATACTCCACGGAACTTATAATGGGGCTTTTTAAGCATCTGTATTGCTGAGCTATTGTAAATTAGTATTCCCTTAAACTTACGTGGCACATTTTTTCCAGAGCATCCAAGACAAACGCCTTTTGATTGATTCCTGAAAAAAAAATGTTGCAGACCCATTTTACATTTACAATTCTATGTTCTGTTTGTAGACGTTATTTCTCTCTACATGTTTGATCTACCCTTGAAGTTTGTGTAATGATCTTTGAAACTAGCACTCTCTTCTCGCATTCAAGAGTTTTTTTTTATTTTTTATGACAGCTTTTTAATGTCCTTCTAATAGCTATATGCAACAATATTTCTGATCTGATAGTTCAAATGTCATGGTAAAAACTACTACTATTCACCGCAGATATTTCGGCAACACTTTAGCAACAAGAAATGATACTCTTATTATTTACAATGATCGGGATATAAAATATAAGAAAAAACGAAACACAACTTTTCCATGCAAGTGATTTTGCTTTCCTCTCCTTTCATTTCATTTCGATTTTTTGTTGTTGTTGTTGCTGTATTCTAAACAATTCAAAATTTTCTTCGAAATTAATTTTTTTCAATATTTTTAGTGGAATAATCATCGAGAATAATTCAATTTTAATCATATTTCAAAACGGATTGTATCTACTCATCGCTCAATGATTCTCTCGGTCGAAGAGATTTTTTCGCTCAACAAATGATATCCTCAAACAAAGTCTGTTTTTCCGAAATAATCTATATGATCATAAAATATATTTTCTACTTCTTGGTGCCACAATAAACGCTCTCCTTTGTTTTCAGATATCATTATCTTCCAAATTCAACCTTTTAATCAACTATATAGGGTAAATAAAACAATTAAGATTTTTAACTTTATTAAATTACCTCACTGGATGTTTACATTTTTAAAGCGCATTTCAGCTAAAATTGTTTCTACAACTGAAGGAAATTTCCCTGCCTTTAATTAAGGACAGTATTCTGACATGAGAATTCAATTTTTCTAAAATTTCGAATAAAGAATGTCAGTAGATATCTATGGATATTCAATAACTGTCTAGTTTGTGCAATTATTTGAAAGTTTCATTATAAATTGTTGTTGTTGATTTCCAAAAAGGATAGATAGACCAAAGTCTGAAGAAAAATTTCAACGATTCCAGGACAAATTTTGATTAGCATACTTTGCTTTCAATGTATAAGTAAAACAAAAATTTGTGACATAATCTTTCGTTACCCATTTATATTTTTCTCATGGGAATCGCCTGAAAATCAAACAAATCATCCTGTCTTCGAAGATTAAAATCTTTGGGCTTTTTATTAAAAATTATTAATATTCTTGGTTACGGTATGACAGATTATTTTCTCTGATCCTATTTAGAATTTTCAATCAATAGTATTACAGTTTTCATTTTAACAACTTGCAAATGTCAGAAATAGCATTTCTTGTTTCATTGTTGTCTAATGATAGCAATAACTTCAGAAAAATTGTTTGTTGTACAGTTTTTAAGTAACCTTTTTCTAAGTTAAATACCTGATTACCATTAAACTTCTAAATATCTAAAACGAAAGAAATGAATCTTGAAAGAATTTGCTTCTTTTATTTGATAATGAAATGAATAAATTTATGACTTATCGCAACAAGTCTAGAAATCCTAGATTCAAATTAGCTTTAAGATTTATTTACTGATTGTAGTAAGCTTAAGAAATACCAGTCTAATTGAAAGTGCTAAATAGTTACGAATTAGCTTGGCTCATTGAAAAATGTCGCCAATGTTTGCTAAAGATCGAATTTTTAAATTCATCTACAGCATATGTGTAATTATGACCTAGTTGACAGTGGATACACAGCTGAAAAAAATATATCACACTTCTGGTTTTTCAGCTCTATTTTCTGCATAATTATGAGTATTTATTTCTTTGTATTATTGCTTATTTATGCAACCCAAAAAAAGAAGCAGCTTTATTCCATAAAGAGAGCCTGACATAGAAGAGAGGGGCAGGAGGGAAATTGTTTTTAGAGAGGAACTCTCGGCAAGAATAGCACGACCGTAGATTTGTTATTTCAAAAGCAGAAAACAGCGTGACGTGTAGATCTCTCACTTCTGCTCTTCAATCCGATTTCGCAATCGATATGAAGGTATGTAAATGATGTTGGGAATAAATTTTGGCTGGTATGTATTAAACTGCGATTATTAGAAATTCGTCATATATAAAAATTATCGATATTCAGACGAGGTTTTAATAGATAGAGAAAGCTTTCATCCCCAAATCTTATTTCTAGTTTTAATGTATTAATTTTCGTGCTTTATTTCATTCTTGTTTTTTCATTAAATATTTTCATTATAAATATTGTTTTTTTTCCCGAGAAAATGCAAGTCAAATACTTTGGTTTCTGTAATCCGGTTATTTATTTTATTCTTGACGAGTGTTATTTTATAATCAGTCGGGAACTCGACGAAAATAAAATGGTGACATTACTATTACATCACTTTAGTTTTTGGAAATTGTTTGTTTCCTAATTTTGAACACCAGAAAGTGTAATTTAAAATTTACAAATGAAGAAACACATGAGAAAACCTAAAAATTCATGAACTTTGAAGTAACGTAGCATTCGCAAATAATAAAGCTCTATTTTAATATTTATTTCCTTTACACTTTTTTCTTTATGTGTGTTTTAAAATTCTAATAACGAATAATTAGATATACTCAATAAAATTAAGATAAATTGTCAGTAGATATGGTATGCAATTAGTTATATAATAACTATTCGTTTACATTATCAGTATTTTATTTCGCTGTATATTATTTGTAATCATGAATTGCTAATTTTATTAAGATTGAAACGGAGGAAAAAAATAAAAATATATGAAGTTTTAAACATAGTTTTATAAATGTAGTAAAAATTAGTAAATAACAATTTTTTACATTAATTCAAGAAATATTTTAAAGAAATTAATACCAAATGTAAGCATAATAAAGGAATTAATGGATATGCATTGAAAGTGTGTTACAAATGTGATTCAAATTCCAATTTATTTAATGTATTTCTGCGAGAATCTCGTACTTTTACTGCTTTTACATCTGTATTTTTGATAAAACAAATTAATTGAAGTAAGAAATTACATCATATGTAAATAATTAAAAGAGTGCATTCTTAGAAAATAGATATTACTAAGAGAAATAGGATATTAACTATTCTAATTGAATAGTAACTATGTAGATTAATGGGTAAATTAAAATTGTAATTCTTAGATATCTGAAATATTAATAGAAGGCAATTTTATTCACAGTAAAATTTTATAAGACTGTTTAGAATATATACGCCAACTTAAAGAAATCTGGCTGCTCTTATACGAAAGTTTTCATACGAAGTTGAAATGCCGACACGACTTCGCTCATTACCTAGACAGGGCTTAGTATTTTGCCTCATTTTAAAACCGCAATAAATATAACAAAAAAATTAAGATTAAAATTCCAGGGAAGAATAAATCTAAAAAAACTTTTTTTAAAATTCCTTTATCAATGTACTAAAAAGAAAAATAATATTTAATAAAAAAAATTGGAAGAAATAACAAAAATAATAAAACCATCAAGAGCAGGAAAAAATAAAATGCTATTAAATAGCAGTAAATATAATAAAGAAAAACATTCATTTTTGATGAAAAAAATTATTTTTCATTTTTAATATACTGAAAAAACACTTAGCGTTTTATATTTGCTGGTTCAATGAAAGCCTGTTTAAGATATTGATTAAGGCATATCTTTATATCTGATGTCATCAGCTTAATATACACTATTTAGGTTAGGTATTTTGAGTTCGAATTTAAAGTCATGACAGTCCGATAATTTAAATTCACTATAAATTCTTTTATTTCATTGTGTATCTAAATATTTTTAAGAAAAACAAATGAGGGACATACAAATGATTAAATTTATTTTATAAAAGGTTTAGATATCAGGAGTTCATACTAGTCGAAATACTGGTAAGTAATAAATTCATTACTGTCAACTCCCAAAGTTTTGAACCAATTATTTTTGAAATATTTATAGATTTTCAAAAATAAATAAGAAATAATCAAAAAAGAAACCTTAAATTCACATACGATTTTGTAAATAACCTTTTGAAGATTAAATTCATTCTTAAATATAGAAACATTTTTACACGAAGAATGTTCGAGGACAAATGTGAAATAAAATATTGCAGCACAGACACCGCATTTTTTTATAAGTAACACCTGCCATAAAATACTTACCTTTCACATTTCTCGTGATCAGAAGTTTTACATTTCTGTCAATTTTCGTTGAATTTTTCTGACAGGTCTTCGTCTAAACTTGTCAAATATACTGACACTTCACTTCGTCTGAATATTTAAGCGACTTGCTTTCCTCGGTGACAGCCGTATTTATTTTCAAAGAACTTTGTTTACATTTTCAGTTTTCGTGGAACCTAATTGCTGCCAAGAATTCATTAATTTTGGGTTAAAGATTATTCTAAGAAACAAGTTTCGCGTTTCTGCTCTTTTGAACTGCTGAATTTTTTTGTTATCTTTGAGGGTTTTATTCTGTCAGACTGTGAGTTTAATTGCAGATGTTTGCTAAACTATATTTTTTAGACATGCGATGTTTAAAATAATCGATGAATGTAGTTAACATGATATTTTAAAACAATTAAATACATTTCGTTTAAAGAGCAATAATTAAACTCTTTAATAGACTTTTAGAAAATAAGTTACGAAGTAGTGCAGCGTTATATTATTTTAAATATCATTTAGAAATAAAAAAATCACATTACAATTATCAAAATTGCCAACCTGTATTGTTTTTAAATTTTTGGAAATACGTTCAATAAAAGCAGTGCTCTGTGTAAGGTAAGAGGGAAAAACCGTAAAGCATAGAAAAAAAGATCTACTGATGCAAATGTATCTAAATTCCGACCATTGATTGATGGCTTCATACAAATTCAAAGTGAATAAAAAATTTAGAATTTCTCAAAAAATTGCGCCTTAAACCATCGTTGATCCGTATCTCTATTCCAAATGTTACTCTTGCTGGGCTTTCCATTTGAAGTCTTCTCAGAATACTTTATACAGAATACTCATTTATACTTTAGTTGAATATTTTTGTATTGTTATAAAGTTGAAATGCATTGAATCAATGAAAACAATCTGTAGTTTAAATACTATTTGCCATTCATTTTGTTTCAATTAAGAATTAAGATTGTTGAGGAAATAAATGCCTAATATCAAAATAGACTTCCAAAATACTCTATATGTTTTATTATATGCTATAAAAATTATTTTTTAAATGTGCAAATAGAATTTTTTTATGCACTTGAGTTAAACTTGATTTTTTTCATGCTCGTAAAAAACTATATGATGAATTATTTGTAACTAAAATTATAAACTAATTGTAAACTTTATGATTAATTTTATATTCGCTTCCTGATATGCTGAAGGTCTAAAATTTTGTGCACTTAGATTTAAATTTGAAAAATACATTTGACTAGCCCGTAATGTTAACATTATTTTAAATTAAAGATCAAAAATTAAAAATATATATTCGAAATAAAAATAATTTTTACTTTTAATTGCACTCATAAAAATGTTTTAAAAATTATTTTGATTTAATTTACTTAGATATATTTCATATTGAAATACTTCAAGAACTTGAATAAATACATATTAAATACATATTAATGATTTAAGGTATACAAAGGTACATTTTTTCAGAATTCTAATTTTTAGAATTTAAGTGTTTTAAGTTAAAAAGTAATTATCGAATTTAAGTGATAATTTAAATAACTTAAATCCGATTAATACTTTACTGCTTTAATTTAAAAGTCAAAAAGTATTAATTGTTAATGATATTTATAAAAATTTGTAATTAACTGATACTAAGCTTCTTTTTATTAACAACTACTCAACTATATAAAAAATAAAAAGTTGATTGATACCTTCAGGTACAACATTTTTACCAGATTAGTAGAGTGAAACAATTTTCATCAAATGAAATTTTCCTCCAATTTTTTTTAATTAATATCGTTGCTCCAATTTTGATCAAACATTCATGGCAGAAGCTACAGAATTTCAAATTTGTTTATTTTTAAATATGTATTTAAAGAGAAATTAATTATTATTTGAATGAATTCGTGAAAACTTTGGGTCAAAATTTTGAACGATTCCATTTTAAAAATTGAATTTCTTTTACACACATGCTTATGATTTCAATTAAAATTATTTTGCATAATTTTATTCTTCTAAAATAAAGCGATATCAGATATTTTATTTCTTATTTTTTGAAGCATTTTTTTAAACGAAAGATACATGTTTTTTTTTGTTTGTTTTTTTGCTTTAATATACAAATGGCGACAACAGACAATAAATTTTTATCTTATATTGACGTAGAAGCTACATCATATTCTACTTGGTTTAATGAATTTCAGAAATAAAAAAAGTCTTTCTCTTTTTAGTTCTTATGAAAAATGGCTCAAAATAGCTCTTTTATTTATTGGTTCATCTTTATAGTCAGTATTTAATAAAATATCTTAAAAGTGTGATTTTTTTTTTCGTTTGCTGCATATCTGTGTTCTGGTAAAAATCAATGGACTGGATTAAAGAATAAAATAAAATTTTAACTTGAAGTTATTTATCTTTAGGGAATATACAATTATGTCACAAGCAAAAATTTTCCTTTAGTGTTTTCACTCAGGTTACAATTAGACAAATCAGGAAATTGAAACAATTAGAAGAGTGGCTGATCTTTATTATTGATTATTAATGATTTTCCATGCACGTAAGTTCACAAACCAAATGAAGAATATAAATATTTATGTATTACCAAATATCATGCAATTTGAACAGTGTAAATACGATAACATATCTGAAAACTGAAAATGGGCTGTATCTACTATAATGCGTTTCGATTACTTTCATATCATTATTTGATTTATCAATCCTGATGCCTTTCAAATTCGTTAAAACTGTATTATTTCATTCATGAAAAAAAATGTTAATATTATAACCGTGATATTATCTAATTATTTAATAACATTAATTAAAATTCTATTTTGAGAAATTCATCAGTTAAGGCTTATTTTCATTCGTTTATTGAATTATATTTATTATTGAATAATACTTAATTACGAATGATATGAATTTAAAAAAATGTTTGTAAGTATGACGAAATGAGAATTTTATTCCTTCGAGCTCATTATCCTAATATCCATCTTGATATCTCCCAAATTTATTTAAACTCTAAAAAAATTTAAAATTAATCCCAAATTAAAGTATCATTATTTAAAGGGAATCTTCAAAGAAATTCTCAAATCAGCTTAGATTGTCAGTATTAATTTCAAGTTTATTTTTTGAAATGAACTTCATTTCAGTTCATTTTAGTATTAGACTAATTCAGATAATCGATTTTTTGCAGAAAAAGCTGTCTAGACTGTTGTTATTCACTCCCGTTCAGTTATTAGCCTAAGTTGCTTTAGTGAACTGATGGCTGCAGCAGCTGTTGCTCAGATATTTCCGAGTCTGCTGCAATTAATCCTTAATCTTCCTCTGAAAGGCCTGTATAT
This sequence comes from Argiope bruennichi, assembly GCF_947563725.1. Classification (NCBI taxonomy): domain Eukaryota; kingdom Metazoa; phylum Arthropoda; class Arachnida; order Araneae; family Araneidae; genus Argiope; species Argiope bruennichi. The sequence goes on along the minus strand of NC_079162.1, from coordinate 23,534,353 downwards.
GACAAAGCTGGATTGACCGACAGGAGGGCCCATGTCTTATCTCCCACGGCTTGCGGTTCTAGTTCAAAAGAAAAGGCTCGGAAGGGATGGTGATGACGTGTGGGCCTCTTGTTCCTTTTCCCCTGTAATCCTAGTCGTTGCATTGAATCGAGCCTCTTGGGGTTGGTAGAAGTACAACTTTATCCAAAACAAGAAGGTAATCCCCACCAGCGTATCTTATCGTCAGACCTTAGATGGAAAAAAATTCTATCAAAAACATGTTGTTATGTAATCCTTTTTTCGCTCCACGGATGATAAATGACTGTATATATAAAAACAGTTTATCTTCTTAATAGAAAAACTGTCAAAATATAACAACTATTCTTAATTTCCAAGTAATTCTGTCATACTATTTGAAAATTCAATTAAGAGTTCAACTTCTGTATTTTCAACAATTTTATATTTTCGGGGATAAATATGTATGAGAAGTTGTCTTGAAATGAAAATGAAATAATAAAGCTAAGTAGTCATAAAAAAATAAAGCTGATTGATTGCAGCTTAATATACTTCAAAATTATTGAAAATTGTTGTCATTTTTTAGCTTTCAGTAATTCTGTACGTGTTCACGGTCAAAAGGGTATTTTAACTAAAGCAGAAATGCGTGGTAGAAGAAAATATATTTTAATAGCGTATATTATAGTTAATTGTATAAAAATGGTACGAAATTAAGGATTTTTTATTGAAATGTAAAAAAATATAATTAAAAAATTTTTTTATTCAGATACCTTCTCATTGCAGAATTGTTCTTTTCGTAAATGACGCAAAAACATAAAAACATTTTTTTTTTCCTAGCTAAAAGCATTTTTTTTTTCGTCTATGGAACAATTGCGGATTCTATTTTTAATGTGATAAATTGGCTATAGAAGTTTCTTGAAAACTTATTTTAACTTACATTTTTGCATTTTTAGCAATTAAGTTTAGAGTTATCAATATACGAAATATGGTACGTGACTAAGATATTAATATTTAAGACTTGATAGATGACAATTTTAGGCATTCATTGTTATTGTGTGGAAATTCAATGATATTTCTTTGAAAATCCACCTACAGCCTTTTACCTGTTTATTTCATTTTATATTCTCAGAATGTTGCACCTTTCAGTACCCTGATTGCATGGAATAAAAAGTTGTTTGATAATGCATAAAAAAAAGATAGATCTAAAATTGAACACAATAAGCTAGAGTTTGGAATATAAAACTTGAAAAGATAAGCTCTGTCACTGGGTGTTGATGAAGAGTTTTGAGAAATATAAGTTTCTATATTTGAATAATTGCACACAATATAAGAAATTTATTTTTCATAAAAAATAATAAAAATCGTATTCTGAAACGATGTTTACCAAAAATTTTAAAGAGTACTAATTAGGCTATCTTTAATGCACTTCATATTAATTGACATATAATCTTAATTTAAACTGAATTATGCTCTTAATTCTGTAAGAAATAACTTAATTTTGATGAGAAATTTAAGAATACATTTTTTTCCTACTTAATTTTAAAGTTCTTATAGTGAATTTTCACAAATTACATCAAATAGACTGCTCTTTTCTATGCTCTAAAATATACTTTTGAGCATAGTTTTAGCAAAGCTTTTTTATTGCTTAATAATTTGTTAAAATACTGAATGTCTTCTAATCATTATATTGGGAAATGCAATAGAATAAAATAAGCAATATTTAACCTTCATTGCTGAATTACATTGCAAACAAAGTTTTGAAAATTCGACTGATAAATATGTATAATTACTTGTATTGGATGTGTATTTGGATGTATCACTTTGAAAAATTGTTTATTAATACTTAATCTAAACTAAGGTTAAAGCATTTCATTGAAAATAACTCTTTCATGTTAAAATCTTGAAAACACATTTAGGAAAAGAAAAAAACAACGGAAATATCTTAATCAGTTTAAGAGAAAAGAAGCAAATCTAAAATCAGAAACAACTTCCAACTATAGAAAAACTACAACATCAAATGATTTTCTCAAGTTTGTGAAATAATGAAAATAGATCTACCACAAAAAAGTAAAATATATAAACCGAAAGCAGTCAAATAAAAGAGAAACCTGACTTTCCTTTTGGTTGTTAGGCTGAAAAAACCAATCTAATTTCGATACTCATTTCTTTGACTGGCTAAAAGACTTTCATATGAGTTGGCTCAAATTGAAGATGAACGTAATATTCTGCAAGTCGGAGCAAAGGCGGAAGATAAGAGAGACAAGAGTTTCTTTTTAGTGACTAGGGTCGATACGTGGAATCCAACATAAGTACATTTTTCTAATAGTAGTGAATAGATTGGAGAACATTTAAAATTTTTTCTTAAAAAAAATTCAATTTTTTTAATGATTTCCTATTCCTTTCTTAAATTAGAAAATTCAAAAAGTTCTTTCCTGTTGAAAAGGAAAATATTCCTTTCGATCTAACAACCAATGAATGATATGTTTGATGACGTTCAAGCGAGTACGGCTTGTAATAGATATTGCCCTTATACTAGAATTCAGTAGTAAATTTGGAAATACGTATCGCATAAATAATCCGTACAAAGCTTTGTATATATATATTTACCTATAGAAGCATTGTCTTGTTAAATTTAAGTTTAAAATAGCTTGCTTTTTTAAAAATCATTATCAGTCTATCATTCCCTTTACTGAAGAAAAGTACAGAAAATACTTAATTCTCTTTATTTCCTTAAAATTAAAAATTCTTTTATGCAATTTGTATTTCTTTCTTGTTTATTTAAGGTTTTCTTAAAATTCTTAGATTAACTGACTGGCTTCAAAAGCCTTCTTTAACAGTAAGAACGCAAAAAAAAAAACCTGAATATGTGAGTTAACAGCGAATATTTTGGCAGCTATATAACTTTTAAGATAAGTTTTGAAAAAGTAAAATTTTTAATAATAAAAATAAAGTTGATATGCATCAAACTTTTCAACATTTTAAAAGAATTTTCCTTTCACATATATTTAAAAAAGTTAAATCTATTTTATATCATTATTAATATTTACGGACATTCCATGTAAGAGCACATTATTTAAGATGCCGCTTTATTTTCTTTTTTCTCAGGGATGTTCCTTGATTCAAAATGTGCAGAAACTCTAGAAAGTTTACGATGTAGGGAAAAAAAGGGTGGTAATCAAATATAAGCAGAAGAAAAAAGAAATGTTGGTGCGCTTCTCTATTGACACAACTTTACGATTGCAATTTAATCACCGAGGAGTTTCATGTTACACTACGATTAAATTTTGGGGCATGTAGAGTTTTTCTATTCTTTTTATACTTACCATGATGAAATATTCTTTTGAAAATTAAGTTCCATGCTTACATATGCGAAGTTTTGTAACTGTGAAAGAAAACATAAAAATTTCCAGCACAATAAAAAGAATCCATTTTTAATTTTTAACAAAAACAACAAATGTTTAATTTCATGTCGAGAGCCGGGAAGAAAAAACGACGTCTAATAAAATGGCAATCTTTTTTTGCAGATTTAATAATACATTTAGTCTTTATAAATGGGTATTAAAATCTTGATTAACTGAGGGTTTTTTGTTTTTTTTTTTCAATTTTCTACGAAATATTATCATTGCCATTGCAGAAATCTTTTTAAGTATCTGTAAAAGATATATTCATAGGCTAATTATTTAACTTAACTCAAACTATACTAATAATTTACTATATTAATTTTTACTTTAGCAAACTTATGATACCGTTATGTTATTTTCATTTCCCAAAAGAAATTCCGTTAGGATTCTACAGGAAGGGGAATAAAAATGAACCTCTCATAAGTAAAGGCTAACCTTCCCTATTTCCACCGAAGGTCCTCCATACATGTGACCTTGCCTCAAGTTAATCATACTTTGAAAATCAAACGTCCCTTTGTTGGTATAGCATCAAATTCAGGCGAGGGGCCTGCTAACTTTGATATCGGTTTTGACTACCTTTCAAAATTAAGAGGTACGCCCCAAATTTAACCTCGTATTGTTTAAACACAAAACATTAAAATAAAGCAACTAAGTTAATCTAAATCAAATGAATGTCTGCGTCCCAGTCAACAATCCCGAATTTCCCCATATAGTCTCCAACGTACTTTTTAATTAATTAGTTAAATGCAAAAAAAAAAAAAATATTTTACATTTTTCGAATAGCTTTGAAAATCAATGAGTATGAAAACAATTATACAGAAGAATGGTGAAAAAAGGGAACATATGAATAAGAGAAAAACGAAAAAGCATAAATCTTGTTCATAAAGGAAATACTTAACTTTATATTATCTAATTTTCTTTCAAGAAAAATGAAAAGCAAGTATAGAGAGTTATAAATATCTCTTTGTTAATTAATAGGCCTCAAATTTTTCTTATTAAAACCATGCTGAATGGAAGAAAAGCAACAATTTCATGTAAACAAAATCCTTTTTTGATATTATTTTTGATAACGACTAATAAGAAATTTTTGAATCGCATTTCATCAAAATCATTCTAGCTATTCTCTACACACATCCGTACACGCTTTGGGATGTTTACACAGAGCAGGTTGATTAGAAAAGATTCAATGCCACAGAATTCTTGACTGAGATTGAAAAATATTAATCAATTTTCATGTCAATCGATTCAAGGTCTAGTGATTTAAAAACTCAATGGTTTTGAAATAATTTCAACATTTAAAGAAGAATTTAAAACACAATCAGTATTTCGTAGTTTTTTAAATATAATACTTTATAGATTACTTTTTATATTTAAAAAATCTTTTTAAAACATATAGTTCAAGGATCAGAATTGGGAAAGTATTTTGAAGTATTAAAAAACAAAACAAGCGTTCCACAAGACAGCAACATAAAGACAGGTTTCTTTGCGATGTTAAGAGATGTTTTAATTGCCAGTTTTTCAAAAATGAAATAAAGGATTTTTTAAATAATAAATATGAATTTAATTTCGTTTCAATGTATGAAACGCAACTTTTTACATATCAGAAAATCTTTTTAAATTCTTAAGATTCGAGTATCAGAAAGGAAAGAAAGAAAACAATTAGAAATTCATTAGAACAAACTGTTAAAAATAAATTCAGGAAGTTTCCACAAGATTTCACCTCAAATTAAATTTCTTTGAAACCAGAAGTTTTAAATGCATTATCATTTTTTTTTTTTGAATCAGCATATCTTTTAATTTCTATCTGTCAAACCAGGCTGAAAAGATAATACTTTGGTCTTTCCAAAATGAAATTCTATCTCTAAAAGGAACCTAGAATGGTTGCTAGTTCTATTCTTAAAATTCTCAATTTGAAACTTAGTAGCCAAAAATTCAATTAAAATTTAAAGAGAAGCGGGCGCTTCGTGCGAGATGAAATTTCTACATATCAGAAGCATTTCATTTTCAAAGCCTCTCTCTCGAAATTAAATCTTTTATATTAAAACACGGCAGTTTCTCTTTTAGAAATGTATTATACTCAATTGTATTGATTTCGTCTCTTTGATCATTCTCTCTCGTCGTTTTCTATATGCAGTAATCTACCCTGTTATTCAACAATGTTTATTTATAAGTCTTCACTAGACATATATGGGTAGAAAATACAACAAACAATGTTTTTGATTCTCTCAACTACCACTTCAGAAATTGTGTAAAATAATATTCTTTAAAAAAATTAAGCGACAGTTTGAAATTTAAAAAAGTTGGAAATCTCAAAAAATTGAATTGTTTATACTTAAGAAATGATTTTTCCAATTTCATGGAGCTAACGCAGATTCACTTTTTCATCATGTAAATTCTATCTGGCCTCTTAATCCTATAACTGCTGGAAATTACTAAGACCTTTTTAAAGTAGACTTCGTGGAGCTTCAAATTGGAGCGTTAAGGACTAAACTTACTTTTTTGGTAAATTTATCTGTGCTTTGGCTTAGAACAAATATGGGCAGCAAACACAGCTCAAAATATTATAAATGCCCTCAGTATTTCGAGTCACAGATTGAAATGCAATTTTTTAAAGAAATATTATGCGATTTTGAATGAATTATCAATCAATTCTTAAACTAATTTCATTAAATAAAGTTGCCGAATTAATGAATTATAAATATCTCGTTCTCAATGCAGTAATGAGCTAATTAATTTTGGTATCAGAAATAAATATCATTTTGATATTCAGAACTGATTGATTATAGGTGAAAGAAGGCATCGACGTATTTTTATCTCAACTTTAGCAATAAAAGATTTTTATAAATTAAAAAAAAAAATCATCTTTTCCCCAAGAGATTTTTTCATGCAAAAAAAAAAAAAAAATCCAAAATTTTCTCTGAGAGTTTCGTGCAAAGAACTCCTTTTATCATATGGGTTTATAACAACTATTTCCTTATTTAATGAATGATTTTAAGTCTGATATTATGCAAATTTCATAATCATTTCAGTGTCATTTTATAAATTCAATTTTAAATTAATTAATTAGGATTAACCGAATTGTTTATTGATTTCGAAGAAGGAAACATTTTACAGACGAAATTTTATTTCATTGGTTAATATTTTAATTTACCAATTTGAATGAAGAATTAAGCTCAAAATTAAATTTTAAACTTCCTTTCTGCTTTCTTTACTTTCATTTATATAGAAATGCATCGTTGCCAGTAAAATTTTAAATATCATGTAGTATGGGAGTTAAATCACAAAATTCATGCAATGTTTAAAGTTCATTAAAATAATCATTTTTAATGTATTTAAATATCATTTTTTAAAATCGTTTTATTTTTATATTATTGTTTTAATATTTAAAAATCGTCAATCAAAAAGTATATTCTTATCATATGTGTATTTAAAAAATATATGATATTTTACTCTATGATGTTTCTTTGGTCGGAGTATCATACACCAGTCACAATGTTTTATTTCTTTCTGTGTCATCTCCTACATTAAATCATATAAGTCAGTTGAAAATTTCGTGTAATAAATATCTTCTTAAATTCGCATATCAATAATTTAATATAGCAAATCCCTCCTTAGTCCTATAAAGGAATTACCAATTAAATTTTTCTGTACTAATTCGGAATTTTCAATTCAAAAGCAGATTTTCTGCATAGAATTCATCAAACTATTTTTTAAGATTACTATATTTTGTCTTTAGAAAATGAGCTTAACGATATATATTTTATCAAAAAATCGTTACCTTCTATATTCTGTTAAAATAATTATAATTATTTTAACAGAATATAGAATATTTAAATAATGATATTTAAATATTCTTTGTTCGCATATGTTTAAATAATTATTTATTTAAACATAAATCATTTCCATAAAATCCTTTGTTTGGCAGAAAATAATTAATCATATTCTGCAACGTGCTTTACTATATTCACATTGTTTTCCTTTAACCTTCTCGCCTCGGATTTCGTAGAAATCCATCTCAATTATTTTACAAACTTTAACGGTCTGCGCTATTGTAGCGCTGCGTATAAATAATAAAAATAAATATAAAATATGTTAATTTTTGTTAATAGTGAGGAAATTTTGATGCAGGCTTTCATAAACAAAACGGGTATTCATTTTTGATTTTATTTCAAAAACGTCTCTTTTTCCGTTTTAATTTTTTTAAATGATTCGAAAATGAAAGTTTTATTTCTTTTTTAATGCCCCTTGTTTTATGAAATCTAAAAGCAATAGCACATCGAAATACCCAAAATTATTATTAATAGTCCTGCAGCACATCGATACACGGTATTGTACGATTTTATGAATATTTTCATTCATTGATATACAATGCTATGAAGCGTTTTATGCAAATATTATGGGGTATTGTAAATCTTGCTTTGCTAGGATCTTGCAGCTCAAAATAAGTAGATTTTATTTGAAAGTAAATTTCGTTTTCAAATTATAAATAAATAAATAAAATTAAAGTTATTATGAGAAGAAGAAAAATTGGCGAGAAACGTAAGATTTAAGAACATATTTAGTTAATCTGAATTAATCTGCCGAAATAATCTGTCTGGACAACAGATTATTTTCGCCAGAGATTGCATTATATGGGATCGATGAGTTCAATACCCATCCAGTGTTTTGAAATGATAGTCTGTGGTTAAGGGTTATCTCACCCACATCGCCGTTTCCTTTCTTGTGATAGGCCCGTTCATCAACCAATGAAATTGAGAGAAACTTTATTCTGACGCAACAGATACTATATAAATCGGAAACTCTCTTCTTGACTCATTTGTAATCGAAATTTCCTCTCTATTCTTGTCGGTGAGTCTCTTTTTATGTTATATGTAATGATTTTTATAAATATGTATATGTATAATAAGCTGAAATATGTATAATAAGCTTTGCATGCATTTTTAATTCTAGGAAATGATGAAAGATTTTAATTGATAATTATATCAAAATATCAGTTAAAAAATCTGAATCAAAATTAACTCGTTTTCTTGAATTATTAAAATTCGTTTTATTTTTCGTCATTACTGAATATGTCTACATCATCATGTTATACGTATCTTAGTTTCAGAATTCAGTGAAACATTAAACGATTTTAGCGTCTATAAAAGGGGCTTTCAGTTAATTCGAATGTGTTTCACTTTGAATTCTAAATAATATTTTAAAAAAAATAGACGCTTATCGTTTTGGAATTGAAATTCCGGAAGCTGTCTATGAAAAGTGTTGATACTTTTCCTTCATTATAAAAAAAATATGATAATTAATATGGAAAATGAGTAAAAATGCGATGGGTTCAAAATCAAGTCTGGATTTTCAAAAAAATATCACGCTTTGAATGGTAATTAGTTTCAAATCAACTATCTGAAGACCATCACAGCATTCACAAATCTGAATAAAATTGATTTTTTAAAAATGAAATAAAAATCTGTTCACTTTTTAAAAAGCAACTCAATGCTAAACGCAGCATAATCTCATATTAACACTATTAGTGAACTTTGCATATTATAAGTTTGTTAGGATGAGACTTTGTAAATGATTTTTCACTTACTTCCAATGTATAAGAGTTATGAAAAAATAATTTTTAGCTATCAATTCCTGATGGCGATAGAAAATTTAAAAAATGTTGGGACTCTTGATTATCAATTAACACAATAATTTCACAGATGAGATCCCGTCTAGAAATCAATTTGAGAGTTAATTTATTTTTAGATTCCATATTTGTGAAAATGAATTAGGAAAATATTAAAGATTAAAAAGCAGCAAATAAAAAAATAAAAAGGTATTAATAATCATTTTATTAGTGTAGAAAAATGTAGGAAATAGTAATTTTTCATCCAGAATCTAGCTATATTATAAAGAAATTAAAATGCAATGTGAACATATGAAAGAAGCTCTTAGACATTCATTAAATGTTAAAATGTATTATAAAAGTTATGATTTAATTTGTGTATTTATATCAGAATCTTGTGCTTCTTGGGTTTGTTTTGACATCCGTATTTTTTGATAAAATCAATTAAAGTAATAAATTAAGATTATAAGAAAATTAAATTTATTCTTAGAATAGGAATATAATATTTACTATTCTAGCACTATTTCAAATGTATGTGGATTATGAATAATTTAGAATAACAAATTCTTCACGGTGAAATTTATGATTGTTTAAAGTATGGATGTAAACTCAAAACATGCTGGTGTAATAGTTTACGTGCAGCTTTACAGCTCCCTTATGCCCGTGTTCGATTCCCGGATTATACTGGGTGTTTCACATCTTTGAAAAAACCACAATGAATGTCAAAAGAAATAAAAGCTAAAAACCTATAGATAAAAAATGATATATAAAAAAGTTTTGATAAAACGTTCTCATCAATAAATTAGAAGGAAAATATAATTTTTTTTAATGAAAAACCTGTCACTGAAGCAAAAATAATAATAATAATGGGGGACGCAGAAAAATTAATAGAAGATAATAAATCCGCTATAAATATCATAAGGAACATAAAATTCTCAAATTTATTTATTATATGAAAGCTAAAATACATTACTCATATGATTACGATTCCAATTTACTTAAAACTTTCTATTTAAAGTCAATATTTGTTTTGACCGCAGGATTTTAGATAATTTCTTTTCCCTTTTTAATATAAGAGCAAAGAAGGGTTTTATTATTCTGTTTACGAAAGCACATATTTCTTTCCAATTTTACATTAAGATATTGCAGGTACATTTACAGCAATTTGTAAATAACACATATAAAAATTTCTCTTTTCACCATTTATCCTAAAACAGTGAAATGGAATTAAATAATTTTTTCAAGCTCTAATCCATAATTTTATCTTCTTATAATTACACTGATATCACATATAAATAGATTTTTAAATAACCTATGCAAATCATAAATTCAAGAAACTGGAGTTTATAAATTTCTTATTTAATTGCAAAAGTTTTCCTTCAACCATTTTTGAAGAAAACTACCTTTCTTTAAAAGGTAATGTAGAATAAGATGACAATTTTATTTCAATCTTTTTTGACTTTTTAAAAGTTTCTTCCATTTAAGTTAAAAATATGATTAGGGATATTTACCTTTCATATTTGAAGTTTCATAATTTTTTATTTCCATCGCAATTCATCTTTTACAAGTGGAAAAATAATATTTTTCGGGAATATATCCTAATTCGATTCAAAATTATTTTAACAATTATTTTTATTTTTTTCAACGGCGATTTAATTTATCCGTTTTTTTTTTTTTGTTTTTGTTTTTTTTTTCAACTCACGAAAATAAACAGTTTGCCGAAAATGTGTGAAAATGGATGCCTCAAAGCTAAAAATATTCGCGTGTTTTTCTAATTTCTGCGAATAACGAAAAAAAAAAAATACACTGGAAGTTCAAATATTTCTTCCAAATGATGAAATCTCGCGCTATTCATCGAATTTTCGGTCGAGAAAAATTTTGAACAGAATTCGAATATCTTCCGAGAATAAGAAATCCAGAACTTGCATAGAATTCCTTTTATACTAAGAAAGGTTTTTCTCTTAAATCTTACGTGAGTGAATTTTTTTCGGGGTGAAAGCAACAGAAACTTATTTCTACGTATAAACAAGTAGCACTTTTCATTCATTGATTTCATGGAGCAAATGTATCCTCATTGAAATTGCGGTTTCTAAGATGCGATATATTTGAGTAAGTGTTCTCTGGATTTGCATGCTACAGGGCGCAATTCTATGTATACGTGAAAACATAATAAAGTATCGCATAGACTAAAGGACAACTATCGGCAGTATAAATTTTTGATTTTGAAAAGGAAATGGCATTTATTTCTGGCGCTTAAGAAATGGCGTAACCCACAGATGGAGTGACAGTTGAAATACCTTCCATCGTTTACACAGAAATATATGTTGCACCACTGATCCAAAGGATTTCTCTTGCTCTTTAGAAGTAAGTTGTCACTTCTTGTCCTACAGTAAGGCTTTAACTGTAATGCTTAAATTTACTGCAGATGACAGAGCAAGATTAGATAACTCGATGGGTGAACGAAAGTGACGGCACCATCAATTTTTCTGTACCTGAGAAAAAGATTGAAAGTTCTTTTGTATCTTTGCTAGAATCCCTGATTTCATAGAATGCTTAGAGTTTTCACTAATTTGTAATATAAGGGTATTTTGCAATATAAGGGGTAATTCCACAACAACAAAATATTGTATTTTGTTGTTGTGGAATTCAGGTCCTTTTAAGTATTTGCAATGATAGCAATCTCAAATCCATTTCTGGAGGCTTACATTGTGTCAAATTTGTAAATTATATTTCTAAAAATTGCTAGATTAATTGAAATGTTAAAAATATAAATGGCAGTGGTTCAGTTGTTCAGCCATTCTTTGAAAGTGATTATATTGATTGATAATTAAAATGTTTATACCTATCTCTTAACATCGAAGATACAATAACGATCTTCGATTAACAATATAAGGAACGTTTTTTATGAAAGCTCATTAATTTTTTATTCATTCTAACATCTGGAATCTTGGAATTTTAAGATTATCATCTGGTTAAGATATAACATCTGGAATCTTGGAATTTTAAGATATCGAAAATTTCCATAAGCAAAAATATTAAGCAAAAATATGTTAAAATAAATCTAACAATAAATCATTTTACCTGTCTCCTCTGAAGCACCTCTTATTAAATTACCTACCTAACAGACTGTCTATTTAAACATTATATCATACAAAAAATTCAGGCTATCATTTAATATTTCTGAAATTTAATGCATGTTTAAGACCTCTCTTTCATTGGTACCTTTCATAAAAGAAACTTTATTTTCCTTCTGAAGGTTTATTTAATTATTTAAAAGTGAAATATTTCTCAACATTCTTTGTTTGCAAATTAAATAAAGATTAGTGGATGAAAGATCGATTACAGAGCTGACAGAAATTTCTAAGATATTAATTTCATATTTCCTTCTCCAGACATTAAAAATTTCACTCTTCTCAAAGGCAAAAAATTCTGTGCTTTCTGAAGTGCATAAACACAGTACCATAAAATTACTGTTAAGACTGCGCATTTTTTGCGACATAAAAATTGTAAATCTTCAATTTAAACATCTTTATTTAACATTACTTATTTCTTGTTCATATGGATGAAATTTCGCAGTCGTTTCTTCATCTTGCTTTCTGACTTCTAGAGATTTGTAATTTTGTGTACTTGTTAATTAGCATGAACAATTCATCATTATTATATTTTCAAACCTTCTATGTGTATCAAATTAAACTTTGAATTCAAACCAATGGCATCACCTCGTAAAGATTAGGAAAAATAAATATCAAGTTCAATAAGTATAAAAGCATTAAAATTAATAAAGTAATTACATTTAGCATAATAATATAACTGCACTTTAAAAACTAGTTTTAATTAAATTTAATTATTCAAAATTTCATCCGTACCAAAAAAATCTCATTCTAGCGTTTTTGTTTAGTAACCTTTAGAGTTAAAAAATATGAATTATATACAGTGACTACTTAAATAGGAACCATATTAAAAAATCTCTTCAAGACAGTACTCAAAAGAAATATAGAATATAAAAAAATATTAAAATCAAGATTGAGTAAGTGTGATGTATCAATATCAAATCATTTGTCAACAATGCAAGCACTTAGGAACTTCCGATATATTTTGAGCTTTTACAAATACCTTAATACAAATAATTAAAGAATTTTCACTTCAGAACAACAATAATAATTCCTTGATAATTTATGGACGGCACTGTTTCAAATAGAAATATGAGAATACGATCGAAAGCACAATCTTCTCAATTTCGAGATATACAATTTCAAAGTATTTTCTTTTCTCGTTAGAACATTAAATTCTTCTGTTAATCTTGAACTATCCATTTTAGTGAGATGAAAATATTTCGCTGAAATCAAATTTCATTTAATAGTACTCACATTTTGATTCTAATTTGTAAAATTATGATAATTCTATAGATTTAAGATGAATGAGACCTCAAAATATTCTTTATGAAACCATTTAAGTGGCAGAGAAAAAGCCTCAGGTTTTAAATGATTGCAAGATGAGGTTTGTGCTGAAATTTAACAACCGAAAGAGTTAATTATTCTTGTCATCCCTCATTTAGCAATAAAACCATCCAATCCATACGGGGTTGATTGTAAAGGTGTAGGAAGTAAATTGATCGTACATGATAATTAGAGAACAGATTGATTAGTTTTGCTTTTTGAATCCTAATGGATAAGTGCACCGCATTTGCTCAAACCATTCACGCACACAAAAAAAGTTTTTCTTGTACAGCTAATAATTAAAAGATTAATGAAACTATGTTTCTATTAAGATCACGTTGAAGATTAAATGACGATGACATTGCATATACAAGCATATATATAAATTTATATGGAAATCAATCGATTTTAACATCTGTTATACATCTTATTGGTATTTGGAATGCCAATCAATCATCAATTAATCAATTATGGGTTGAATATCATTCCTTGTATCTTTTCTTAATGACAAATGCACGCCGTATTAGTAGGCAAACTAAACACTCATTATACCATTTCTCCACAAAGTTGAATCAAGATTTCTACAAATTATTAATTATCAGGAACTTTCGATTATTAGTAAGAATTAACTATTCAAGACTGGTATCAATCATTCAGAACACGTTAACCGTGTCTAATTAGTTAGAAGCATTGCTTTTCTTTAACGGACGGCAGTATGATAATATTCTAAAGTTTCAGTTAATAACATCCATGATAATAATACGATTAGTAGCATTAATGTAATCAATTAGTTTGAGAAATGAAATGTTTTGCTTCCATTCAAATTAAATAACTATTTCGTTCAATGTAAAATTTGAAAATTCCTTTAAAATTATTGAAATAAGAGGTACAAATATTGAATATTAATTTGTTTCCAAAATGGGAAGAATTTTCTAAGTAATTAATTGAAGTCATTAAAACTAATAAAATATTTACTGTAAATATTAGAATATCGGGTCGTATTTGAGTTTAATTACAATTAATGGTCTCATCCAAACGAATGTAAGCACTGATCTGACTGATTATCTTCCAAAGTACATTCTTCTGATATAGTTTGTGGAGAGTAATGTAATATTTGCTTAGTGGAGGAATAATTGAAAAGTTCAATTCGTGATAAATTAGACTGATATAATTCTAATGCTTCTAAATACACTTAGAGAATTTTACAAAATATTAATTAGATTTAATTAAAATTGATAGATTAGCTTTAGATTTAAAAACTTTTAGTGATTGCTTTTCAGTCTGTTTGACTAGCTTGTTGTATATGTTGCTAGCTGCATTTCCCCGAGTTCGTGGGTTCTATCTTCTGTCAATTTCAATAAAATCTTAGTATTACAAGAATCGTTTCCAACTGCCTAGCATAAACACGTCTCAACTGAATATGGTTGCGTATTACTTATTTTCAACAGAATTGTGTTCTTAGCACAAATTTTGCCTCATGAAGATGCTATTAATTAAGATGAATAAGTCGTATATCGAAATTTGACAATGATAACCGCTGATTCTGAAAACTGGTGAATGGTTGTCAATTCTATGAAAGTGTGGCGTTTTCAGAATATTTGAAATAAAAAGTTTTAAATTATATAAATATCATTTTTATGGCCTATATAAGAGAAAAATTCAATTAATACCATTCAGTGATGTTCCAACCGCTTGTAGTTGTCAAGCTTTTTAAAGAATTACAAGTGAAAAAACAGACTCAAAAGATTCTTTTGTTTTTGAAATTCTTCAAAAAAAAATTATATTTTTACAAATCATTCTTTTTTATAAAGTTATATTAAATGCATAAATATTAGTTCCAAATGCTCATTCACAAGTAGTAAATCCTTTTCTACAGTTAAATAAACCTTTTTGTTTTGAACTAAGTACAATTGGCAACTGGTATTATCCGATAAGGAACCGTAATTTATTAATATTATTTTTGAAACCTGATTATAAGTAGATATAAAATTGTACCTGCACAAATAATTTTATTGTTCTTTACAAAAATATTACTGTTTTTCTATGGTAGAGAATGTGATGTAGAACAAGCTTAATGTATGACACACAGAATGTAGGGAGAGAAAAATTTATACTTTCCCATATTTCAGATGGGAAAAAGTAGGTCGAGGAGAACTATTTCTTACTTTTGCTTCTAAAATATATTTGGAACAATGTATGTTCCATGCAGTCGTAAAAACATACGTTTTTTTCTGATTTCTAAACACAATAAGGATTCCTAGGGGAGAAATTGGGATTTTGCAATGCTTAAGATTTCGCTATTTCCACTAGAGGGAATGTAAGTAATATCATATAGACGATCCTTAAACATTAGAGATGTATTTATTTGAATTAAGTCTTTTCCATTATAATTTTTTTTAATATCCGGTTATATTCTTTAACACAACATTTTTTTTTCTTTGCATCATTTTTTTCTTGAAATCTTATTATCTGATTCTAAAGGGCAAACTTTTTATTTATTATCATAGACCTCACTTTCTTAACTTCCTTGGATTTTCGAAAAAGGATTGCTTCTTTACTCAGAATTAACAGAAATAGATAGCAATTAAAATAATTTAAATGCAATGTGTTTTTGCAAATTCAAGAAAAGTTATAAAAATATTTAACTCAAAGTTTGTTCAAAATCCAATGCATCAAATACCAATGGAATATTATATTATTTTGGTGTTTCTTTTTTACACAAAATACTAATAATTGTTCAAAATAAATATTAATGGTTTTTTAAATGAAATGTTAAATTTAATTACTGAAATATCTATAATAAACAGGATTATCAGTAAAGTCATTTGCATTGTTTGGTGCTGATTGGGTTAAAAACTCTTCCACATTTTGCTTAAATTCTCTGCATGTTGGAATATATGTTAACCCACATCGAAAAGTTAATCAAAGTCATACAGTTTTCTATTCTATTTAAAATTTTTTTATTCAGTTGGCAATACTTAATAATAGAAAAAAATAACAGAAATAATAGAAAATATTTAATAAATAATAGAAAAATAATAGAATAGAAAATAGTAGAAAAATAATAGAAATAATAGAATAATAATAATAGAAAAAATAATAGAAATAATAATAATAGAAATAGAAAAAATAATAGAAAATAGAAAAATAGAAAGAAATAATAGAAAATATAGAAAATAGAAAAATAGAAAGAAATAATAGAAAATATAGAAAATAGAAAAATAGAAAGAAATAATAGAAAATATAGAAAATAGAAGAAATAATAGAAAAAACTTAAATTATAGAAAAAATTTATATAAATCAAAACGCATCAGTGTGTGTGTGTGTGTGTGTGTGTGTGTGTGTGTGTGTGTGTGTGTGTGTGTGTGTGTGTGTGTGTGTGTGTGTGTGTGTGTGTGTGTGTGTGTGTGTGTGTGTGTGTGTGTGTGTGTGTGTGTGTGTGTGTGTGTGTGTGTGTGTGTGTTACTTCATATGTAGCATATTTGATTTGCTATGATGTGAAAATGATATTAAATAATAAAATTAAATTATATAAATTTAAAATATTTTTTTTTCTCTTTTTATAAACACTGTATTTAAAAAGTGTCGATTTTTAAACGTAAAATACTTTTATTATGGAACACATTTTTTATTAACATTTATGTATTAATTATTTTGTCATTTATTCACAAAATTTTAGAAGTTTGAAAATCCCTTGTTAATTGTCCGTTGTTATTGTTATTTAACATATACTTTCACTGTATGTATTTATTTGTAGAATCAAAAGTTATAAAAGTTTTAATAATAAAAATTGAATAATAATTTAAATAAAATAATCTAAGAAATTTAATAATAAATTTTTTATCTATTAATCACTGTATTCAGAAAAATGTATCTCAGATATAGTAACATACAGCTTAAAAATTAGGTTATAATCTTTTATTTTAAAATTAAAAAATCGCGCTTACTTGTTTTATGAAATTCTTATATTTTAGTTTGTATTTTATTCCTCTAAATAAAATTCAAAAATAAATTATTTATTGATTCCATTCTGTCATTGCCACATATTAATTCAATTTAATTTTTTTCAGAACTTCTGAGCAAGTTGGAGCTTTCACTTAACTAATTTTTATGAGGTAAGAGTCATGAACTTCTACAGTATTTATAAATTTTATTTTTTGATATACAATAAGTATGATATTTGTTGCATTAAACACATTACATTTTAACACTAGGCAGAGAATATGTGCGTTTAATTATTTTTTCTTCAAATAATCATTTCAGAAATAAAATGTGCATAGATGGAAAGGAAACTTTAAAAAATGACATTAATAATGGTACACGATACAAATAAAAAAAATTCTCATTGAATACATAAAAGCATATTTTTTGAAAGGGAAATAAATTGAAATTACTTATTAAAACATGAAATAAGCCCTTTCTAAAGGGGATAAATGACATTTATCCCTTTTAGAGAGAAAATTCCTAGATCATAAAATATTAAAATATTGTTTTGTAAATCGTAATTCCACTGTTGTTAGAAATACATGGAAAAAAAGTAAAGCTCACTATAACACTCCCTTATGTAGACAATATATTTATTTTAATCGTTATTCATTTGTGTCATTAAATTCTAATCAAAATCCGCATGTATTTTCTCTGTTATATCAAAATGTCTTATATTAAAAATCACACACCAAATGCATACGAAATTTTGAGACAGCGAGACCATTAGTGACATAAAGCGTATTGTGACAACATACAACTGTCATACCTGAGTTTAAGATCAAAATTTTAAAAGAATAATCACCTATAATTTGTGTATACACCAATTAGCATAAGGTGTACGGCATTACATGAAGCTGATCGCAATAATCTTGCATAGAACAAGCTGTTTAAATAACGAATAATATATTTTCTAATAAGCCTTGTATATATCAGGTTGATTGCATAGCACTGGAGGATATTCTAATTATATGCAAGATGATGGCGATCCTTGCGATAAGCGGAGTTCGTCATTTAATCTAAGGCATTTACAAGGGAGAGACAACATACTTGAATTATTTTTAATTTTATAGTATTCAATTTAATAATATAATTTGAAGAAAAATCTTCTATAAGATTTAATAACACGCACATAAAAATTCACATTTTTTCATAATTTTCCTATTATTTGATATGAAAGGATAATTTTTTTTGCTGGGAAAACAAATATTTGTTCTGAACTTGTTAAATGCCAAAGAAATTTTTTCGCCTGCATAATATCTGTTATCAAATTGTACGAAAATAATTTTTTAAAACGAATTGAATATTGCTCAATTTCATTTTTAATGAACAGTATATTTCATTTCACCACATGCACCTATAGATATTCACAGTTTGTCTCGTAATTAATTTTATAAAAAATATATATATTTCAAAAGATAAACCTTCTGAAAACAAAAAAGGCATTTAAAATATTTATTAAAGTAAAAAGATTTTTTTTTCAGAATATGAAAAAGAATCTCCTCACATTTATGGGAAAAGTATAATGAAAACAACCTCTAAAATACCTAAAATACATTTATAAATCTACTGCGATTAAAATCCAATTAAAATATTTCTATATACATTTGTCTTTCTATAAAGCTTTTCTTCTATCAAAAATATTGATTAGTGTCAGTATATGCAGTATATTCTCTCGAATCGCTGCCAATAGCTTATTTCTAAACCATTAGAAATAGACGTATGCTTTAAATTAAAAAGTATTTTAAATAAGGTAAATAATTATTTCATACTGTTTGAGTTACAAAATGTAACGTTGAAAAATTAGGAAATCTAAATTTTTAAATTGTTCTTCGGGTCTATAGATCGTTTTTAATAAAATATTTTTGTATATTAACATTTCAGATAAACTAAGTTCTACTTTTTTACAATTTAAACTGACCTAGGTACGAAAGTTTGAAAATAAATATTTTGGATGAATAACATTTTATATTAAAACTATGCTTATTTTCTCTGTCTGTTTTTTCAAATATTAATTATTGAGATAAAGTGACCCCAGGATATTATTTGGACTATTAGACCTGAGGGTCGCAGATTCGAGAACTAGATTCCATCAATGAATTTCCTTAGCTAGGATCGGGTGTACATTTTTTGGGAAAGGAGATGCTCCTTCAGGTGACCCTGATTCAAGATTACGAGACTCGTCCCAAAACGTTGTGTTAATCTAACTAAACAAGCAAATATCTGAATCTTATCCATAAATGATGAAAAAGATTTTATCACATATTTAATGCATCACGATGCCATATTAGCTCTGAATGATTATATGGTTTTTAAACGTAATTGATATCTATGAAGAGAATTAATTTTATTTGAATATGTGTTAAATTGTAAATTATTTAATCTGGAAATAAGATGCAGTATGGTGAGAGTTTTATAGCTGAATAATACAATTCAAAGTCTTGCAACTTTTTCTAGATAAACAGATATATAATATCGATACTTATTTTTATCACTATACCGTTTTTGACATTCTTATCTAGGCTACATATTATGAAGCTCAATTATAATTATTATTAAGACATCACCGAAAATATTATGAATATTCTTTCATTCATGATAATTTTTAATCGTATTATATATTCTTTTGAAAATATTATCAATTTTGGTATATAGTTGCTTCCATTGAAGTTCTATAGAATTTCCATTCATTATTTCATTTGATTAAGTTTATTTTTCCGTCACGAGTTAAGCATTTTGATGCTAAACAGGATTTGGCATTTACTCTTGAGACGAATTACCGCATGGTTTTTTTAATCTAACAACAATAAACTGACATATTAAAGGACAATAATTTTAAGACTGACAAATTATATTTTTTTCCTAGATTGACACTATTGAATATTTTACATTGAAAAAAATGAAGACGAATGACTGTCTATGCAAAACTATCATTCGTCCTAAATTTTTTTTATCCCTGTGTTATTTTATCCTGCTAAGTTCTTTAAAGCCATTCATTTTTCAGTTTCAACCTGACATTTGACTTTGAAACATCAATCAAAACACTCTGAAATACAAATGTCTAAAGACTGCTGGCATTGCTATTTGTCTGAATTACCTTCTCAAAAAAATTTTTATTTGGAAAGAAAGAAATGAATAACTTTTTATTACTATGTTGCTTCTTTGTCAAAAATCTTAAATGCATACTGTTGATGAACTTATGGTCTGAAAACTAAGAATTTAATTCATAGGAATATTTAATCATACGGTTATATAATGAAGAAAGCGTGCATTTTACTTTTTAATATTTGCAATGTTATAGCTAAAATAAAGTTTTTAAAACATTAATTATTTTTTACTAAAATGCAGAACTATATTTCTTCTGTAATCAAATGCGGTTTCATGTGAAATGCAATAATAAGAAAAAATGCAAGACGAAATTTTAAGCATTTAACAAATTTTTTTACATTAACTTTTTTTTTGACATGGATAATGCAATATGGTGAATTTGTATGGCATGTAATTACCATTTATTTGACTTATTTTGTGTTTTGCTTAGCTATGAAAAATTAATTAGCATTCAGATAAAATTCACCACCCTTTAATTTTTCCTATGTTTTATAACCTAAATTTTAATTTAAAAAAATTTATACAATTCCGTATATAATTTTAAGAATTTGAAACAATTAATTGATAATTTCTTTCTTCAGATTAAATCATTAGTGGTCTTATTTTTATATTTCGAATCTTTCATCCTTAAAATATTTACATACGTTTTGGCTTAAAAGAAACAGATTACATTAACTGATAGTATGTAAAGATCTTTAAGTTATTTTCATTGTTTTTCGTAACAGCTTTCAATATTTTAGTAATGAAATTATAAAAACAGGAAATTATATTTATTTTAACATCACCATTGAAATACCCTCGTGGAAAAGCGAAATGATCTGGGCTGTTTTAAATAAATTATTAAGAATATGAGTGAGAAAATATTAATAACATTTGTTCACTTAATTTTTTATGCTAGCTCATTAAAAATGTTGAAATTCAAAATGAAAACTGAAATTTTTATTTAATGTCACGAAAATATAATCTTTTTCATTTTAGCCTTGAAAAATAAAGCAATTTAAAAGAAAAAAAACTACATTTCTCATTAGGAATATTTTAATATATATTTTTGGGAGTTTAACTAACTCTTTAGGACTAAAACTCATCACTCACGTTGGTGAAAATTAATGAAAGGCAGCTGTAATTGACTGCTTCTAGTGTGCAAATATTAATTTTTAGATCTTTTGTTCTTATTCATGAGCAGAAAGTTTAGATTAATGACGAAAATTATTGGCCGTTTTTCTTTCTCATGGAAAGAATGCAATTGATATCTTTAATAAATTACTCGATTATTTAAATCATAATCTTGACTATTTTTGCTTGATTGTAAACCTCTATCTATAATTCCTGTTATTGAAGAACTTATTTTCACAGTAATTACAGTTTGCCTTTTATTAAATCGTCAAGGTACCTATAACAGGCATACAATGCATCAAATAAAGTTGATAAACGATAGCAAATAATTAATTTTTTTCTAAAATGTTAACATATGTGAGTTTTATTTAAGCGATAGTACCACCTTATATTTAATTAAAAATACTGTATATTGAGCAAATTTATTTCCTGTTATTTTATTTTTTTACTGCAACATTTCAAATATTTTTGATTCTGTAATGCATTTTACCTGAAATTTTTATCTTCTCAAACAAATTAAGAGAGTAATCAGAATTGCAATTTATGCATCTTTTTATATCAATTAAATTCAAATACCTATTTCATATTACATTAAAATATCCTTAATTAAGTCAGCATATAGATAAAAATTTAATAACAAAATAAAATAAAATATTCTATTCAAATAAAATTTCTTAAATGATAATTAATAAGAAAATCTGGAATCCAAATTTTGCTAAAGAATATTAATTTAATCTAAAAATAAATGGTTAAAACTTAATATAAGATGAACATCTTACGAAATTAAAGCTGAAAAGAAATTGAAATGCAGTTTCCAATTAAATTAACAAGAAACAGATTTTCAGAGCTTAAACTTATCAAATCTAATAGCCGTCATTAGTATAATATCAAAATTCGAATATAAGTATTTAAATTTTGAAAAGAAGGCAAAATAAATGAGTGAAATCTTAAATATGCTACTTGAAATCTTGCAGATGTCACGAGAAAAAAATCAAATTATTTTTTTAAAAAACTGAGAATTATGGAAAATAATTATAAAAATTAAACATTTTTTTTTTTAATATTCGCACATATTTTCACACGTTGATATTGCTTTTAAATACCTTATATTGTGTAACTCGGAGAGCATACTAAAAATATCCTTCATTTATTGTTATGCTCCGTCAGTGGTTTTTAATAAGACCTCTCATTATTTAGGACGATGTAACATGCAATATGACTTCCTCAGGATAGTTGAGTCGTTAATGGTATTGTCAGTTCTGAAAAATGCTTCTAAGCTCGCATCGGATGAGTAAAGTGAAGCATTAAAGACTTTTCTAACGCCCTACTTTGATCGCATTTTAGAAACAGAATGAAAAGCTGGAATCAACCAATTTACTATACCCAATAACCATTAAATATTTATTTCTTCCATGATGGAGCAATAGCAGAACAAATATCTTCTGAGCAAGCAATGAAACAATTTTGCCCATTATTCTTTATTTATTTAACCTCTGATTTCGAATGCCGCCATTGTTGGTTGAGGCTTAGTTTCTTGAATGTATCTTTTATCGTAATTCTATCAGTTATAAAAAAATTTAAATAAAGGTTATCGGAAACTACTTTCGTACTACATTTGAGCAACTATTCAACTTATGAAATTAAAAATAATATGTACATCAGAAATTGTTTTGTTTAAAGTGTTTCATCAATTATTTATCTCTGAATCTAGGGAAAAAAAGATAGTGGAAACGTTTTTGGTCAGAACCTTCGAGGACTCTCCATATTTCTTGTTTCCTGTCAAATTGTTGAGAACCCAATTTCTCAAAATTCAGCTTACCAATTTCTTGAGCTGCTTTTAATCTAACACAAATAACTATTTTTTTTAATTTCAAAAATTAAATAGCTGCTGAAATGTTGTACCAAAGAAGTTTCGAATATTTTTTTAAAAATTTTGCATTAAAGAAATTTAGAAATTTTTACTTTCCTGGTACTTTAAGCAATCATCGTTGTTTACTGTTGTTTTATTCTCTGTAATTTACTTTTTGGTAATTTTTTTTCTATATATTCAAGAAACTGGGTGTTTCACGTCTGGGAGCCATTTAAATTTAGAAAAGAAATAAATATTTGCAATATCTAATGAGATATTTTCAGAAACTCCTCTAAATTTTTTAATATTTCTTGCTCAGACATTTTTTTTTTAAATTTATAAATGAAATAAATCATTGTTATAAAATATGACATTTGCTTGGCAGCCAGATCGTACAATTAAAAAAATCCTTTCGTCATGAAAATTTCAATGAATTGTCATATTTTGAATTATGACGGCTAAAAATTTCATTGAATTTGTCATATTTTTAATATGACGACTCCTTCTATTCGTGAGCGAGCTATGTGTTAGGTTGGGATATGTTAAATCATATTCTGAACTAAATGTCATTTCGCTGACACATGCATGTTTTGGAAGTGATTGCTTAGTTGACACATTGGCCCAAGTTCAAAACTTGAAAATATTTTCCCCCACATCTGTCTGTAGCTTTAAAATCATATGCTAATTTTGGGCATATTTATTTGAATTTAAATCTTAATAAAAATTGTTTTAGTCAGAAACAAATAGCACTCCGAAAAATAAAGTTTCAAACATATCCTCCAAATTTCTAAAGTTATTTGAGGATATCATTGAAAAAAGGACTTAAAAATTGTAGCAAATGCGAATGGAAAGCAATAAATACGTTAGAAAAACGTATTTATTCGGCTTAGTATATTTGCCTATGGCAACGAAGAAATCCATTCTGACATTCATTACAGTTGGCGATATTATAGCATTACATTAATATATATATATATATATATATATATATATATATATATATATATATATATATATATATATATATATATATATATGATGGATTGATTGCAAAAATTCTGATCTTCACATAAGCATTAGATATAAATAGAAACTATAAACAGTCAAGAATTTTTTACAAAGAAACCTTTTTCTGATTTAGGAAGGTTAATGTAATGACATTGATATCCTCTTGCCCATATAATTTATTTTTAGAAAATAAAAATAAAAGATTTTAAAACTTTTGAACAGTTTCACGTCAAGATTCCGTGAATTTATAAAATAAAATTCTTTAATTTTTTTTCTCTTATAAAAAAGCAGCATATCGTGTATTCGACCTACGACGACTCTAAAGCAATAAATGTACTTACACTGAAAAAATTCGACATGCTGCTATTGAAATATCACTGCAAGGCATGCCATAAGCATCGAAGAAACTGCAAGGATAGTTCAATGCTAGTTTAAGAATAAAGTTTTGGATATAACTTGTTTATTCAAAAGGAATGGAAAAGAATATAGCAGTTATAAAGACAGGAAAAGACCACATATTTCCTGAAATAAACATATATACTTTAAAGAAAATGTATTTCCTATTTGCGTTAAATAACCGTTTTAGTTATTTCCCGCAAATATCGTGTTTGTGTGTCATAGGTGCTTGGAATTACCGGCTGTCAAACTTATAACTAAAATCAGTCTAAGGCGCTATAATTCTATGCAAAAATTATATAGTTTATATATTCTATATAATGTAGTTTTCTATGGATTTTTATTTTCAACAATAGGGCAGCGTTTTCCAGAAACAGATGGTGTCACTTAACTAGCTATAAAAAATCAATTTACAGTTTAAGCGTCTCTCA
Source organism: Argiope bruennichi (assembly GCF_947563725.1). Taxonomy (NCBI): domain Eukaryota; kingdom Metazoa; phylum Arthropoda; class Arachnida; order Araneae; family Araneidae; genus Argiope; species Argiope bruennichi. The sequence goes on along the minus strand of NC_079162.1, from coordinate 23,509,028 downwards.
GAGTTTTAATTTAAAAAATTCTTTTTGTTTTATATTTCTTTGGTTTTTTGTAAAGATTTTAGTTGGTTTTATTTCATTTATTCAATTTTTATCCAGTTTCATGGAAAATTTTTAATCTTTTTAATATAAAAGTTAAGATAATTGAATTATTTTAGCATTTTCCTTTCATCGGTTTTTCATGTTTCCGTAAAAAGTCTTAATGAACTGTTTATTTGGATATTAAAATAATCTCCCACTTTTATCAATCTACGTGATTTTAATTTTTAAATCTACCACGCATCTTGCAGGAGAAGAACGT